>NC_044986.1:95864252-97112455 GCF_008728515.1 Papio anubis
CCCTAACTCATTTTATGAGGCCAACATCATCCTGATACCAAAGCCTGGCAGAGATACAACAAAAAAAGAGAATTTTAGACCAATATCCCTGATGAACATCGATGCAAAAATCCTCAATAAAATACTGGCAAACCGGATTCAGCAACACATCAAAAAGCTTATCCACCATGATCAAGTGGGCTTCATCCCTGGGATGCAAGGCTGGTTCAACATTCGCAAATCAATAAACATAATCCAGCATATAAACAGAACCAAAGACAAGAACCACATGGTTATCTCAATAGATGCAGAAAAGGCTTTTGACAAAATTCAACAGCCCTTCATGCTAAAAACGCTCAATAAATTCGGTATTGATGGAACGTACCTCAAAATAATAAGAGCTATTTATGACAAACCCACAGCCAATATCATACTGAATGGGCAAAAACTGGAAAAATTCCCTTTGAAAACTGGCACAAGACAGGGATGCCCTCTCTCACCACTCCTATTCAACATAGTGTTGGAAGTTCTGGCTAGGGCAATTAGGCAAGAGAAAGAAATCAGGGGTATTCAGTTAGGAAAAGAAGAAGTCAAATTGTCCCTGTTTGCAGATGACATGATTGTATATTTAGAAAACCCCATTGTCTCAGCCCAAAATCTCCTTAAGCTGATAAGAAACTTCAGCAAAGTCTCAGGATACAAAATTAATGTGCAAAAATCACAAGCATTCTTATACACCAGTAACAGACAAACAGAGAGCCAAATCATGAATGAACTTCCATTCACAATTGCTTCAAAGAGAATAAAATACCTAGGAATCCAACTTACAAGGGATGTAAAGGACCTCTTCAAGGAGAACTACAAACCACTGCTCAGTGAAATAAAAGAGGACACAAACAAATGGAAGAACATACCATGCTCATGGATCGGAAGAACCAATATTGTGAAAATGGCCATACTGCCCAAGGTAATTTATAGATTCAATGCCATCCCAATTAAGCTACCAATGACTTTCTTCACAGAATTGGAAAAAATTGCTTTAAAGTTCATTGCCAAGACAATCCTAAGCCAAAAGAATAAAGCTGGAGGCATCACGCTATCTGACTTCAAACTATACTACAAGGCTACAGTAACCAAAACAGCATGGTACTGGTACCAAAAAAGAGATATAGACCAATGGAACAGAACAGAGCCCTCATAAATAATACCACACATCTACAGCCATCTGATCTTTGACAAACCTGACAAAAACAAGAAATGCGGAAAGGATTCCCTATTTAATAAATAGTGCTGGGAAAATTGGCTAGCCGTAAGTAGAAAGCTGAAACTGGATCCTTTCCTTACTCTTTATACAAAAATTAATTCAAGATGGATTAGAGTCTTAAATGTTAGACCTAAAACCATAAAAACCCTAGAAGAAAACCTAGGTAATACCATTCAGGACATAGGCATGGGCAAGGACTTCATGTCTAAAACACCAAAAGCGACGGCAACAAAAGCCAAAATTGACAAATGGGATCTAATTAAACTAAAGAGCTTCTGCACAGCAAAAGAAACTACGATCAGAGTGAACAGGCAACTTACAGAATGGGAGAAAATTTTTGCAATCTACTCATCTGACAAAGGGCTGATATCCAGAACCTATAAAGAACTCAATCAAATTTACAAGAAAAAAACAAACAACCCCATCAAAAAGTGGGCAAAGGATATGAACAGACACTTCTCAAAAGAAGACATTCATACAGCCAACAGACACATGAAAAAATGCTCATCATCACTCGCCATCAGAGAAATGCAAATCCAAACCACAATGAGATATCATCTCACACCAGTTAGAATGGCAATCATTAAAAATTCAGGAAACAACAGGTGCTGGAGAGGATGTGGAGAAATAGGAACACTTTTACACTGTTGGTGGGACTGTAAACTAGTTCAACCATTGCAGAAAACAGTGTGGCATTTCCTCAAGGATCTAGAACTAGAAATACCATATGACTCAGTCATCCCATTACTGGGGATATACCCAAAGGATTATAAATCATGCTGCTATAAAGACACATGCACACGTATGTTTATTGCGGCACTATTCACAATAGCAAAGACTTGGAATCAACCCAAATGTCCATCAGTGACAGACTGGATTAAGAAAATGTGGCACATATACACCATGGAATACTATGCAGCCATAAAACGGATGAGTTCATGTCCTTTGTAGGGACACGGATGCAACTGGAAACCATCATTCTCAGCAAACTATTGCAAAAACAGAAAACCAAATACTGCATGTTCTCACTCATAGGTGGGACTTGAACAATGAGATCACTTGGACACAGGAAGGGGAACCTCGCACACCGGGTCGTATTGTGTGTGGAGGAGAAGGGATAGCATTAGGAGATTACATAATGTAAATGATGAGTTAATGGGTGCAGCACACCAACATGGCACATGTATACATATGTAACAAACCTGCACGTTGTGCACATGTACCCTAGAACTTAAAGTATAATAAAAAAAAAAAGAAGAAGAAGAAGTATAGAATGGGCAAGCCCTCACAGACCTTGTTGGGAGTTAACTGCAAACCAACAGATTCTTAAGGAAAAATATTACTGTGCATTTTCAATCTATGTCTTGAATTCATTAGAATGCCATGTTAGGAATTTACTGTGATCATGATTTATTCAAATCTATTTTGTTCGCTGTAGTGTCTAAAGTATGTTAGATCCAAGTCTGTTACCTACTTTTGATCTCTATCAGGAGCTACCAGTCCAGATTAAAGAACTCATGTTGTGATTTGAAAAGGCGAGAATATTGCCTAAATACAAATAAAGTGCTTACTTCATTCAAAAAAAAAAAATCATATATCTCCTTCTCACAGTTACTCATGCAGTTACCCCTGTAAGAGGCTTCCCAGCACTATTGCTTTATAATAAAATGTCCCAGAGTGTCTATATATAAACTGAAGCTCAACTTGTCCATGCAATCTAACTTGTTGCAAATGTATTGCAAAGAAAAAAAAACAAAAACAAACAAACAAACAAAAGCTCTACATTGGGGGCAAGACTCCTGGTTGGCACTGGGGTCTTTATCAAAATCTCCTCAGATTAAATGGTCCTAGTTTACTAATGCCCAGTCTGAGGAGAGTCAGGAGGGACAGAAGTACTTTTCTGAAGTAGAGAGCTGTCTTTGACTTGGCAAGCCTCCACAGGGTATAACAAGGCAAACATTAAAAGCAATAATTTGAGGCAAAATTGACTTTGTTATGTTAATAACTAGATGGTCAGCAATAGAATGAGGAAAGAAGAAAGAGTAATAGAATAGATGAAAAGAGTTAAATTTTTCTTAGCTTTAGTTTGGTAGGGTTTTCCCCTGGGACTATGGCCCACGACTCTGGAGGGGGTGGCGCTTTCTTGACTCGGGTGTGATGAGTCCATCCTTTTTTGCTGTATGAACAGCAGTCTTGGGGATTAGCAACACAAGGTAGGGTCCTTCCCAGGCTGGCTCGAGTTTTTCTTCTTTCCACCCTTTGATGAGAATGTGATCTTCAGGTTGGTGCTGGTTTACCAGAAATTCTAGGGGTGGTACATGTGTTAAAGATTTTTAGTTTTTGAGAGAAAGGAAAGTGGAAGATAAATCAAGTATATAATTTTTAAGAAATTGACCTTTTGATTTAAATGTGGGGACCTTGGCGGTGGACTTTAACTGAGAAATTTCCTTAAGCACCTATTTTTATTAGTTTTTAAACCAAAGAAAGCCAAATACCATTTTACATTTAACAATGCTTTTTGTATGATTTTTATACCAGATAAGCTAAATTGTACCTTTATATTAGTGTGTTATTAATGTTAAACCTAATTTTAATAAAACCTTGTAGACATATTTATCCAATGTTTAATGTTTGACCATAAGGTAAGATTTTATAGACTCGTTTTAACCTTTCATAATTTTTGCTAAAGAGCAGGTTGGTGCTTTAAGAAAAACTTGCTATGCTTTTATTTTAATGTCAGTTTACAGAAAAGCTGGATGATACCTCTTTAATTTTAGCCAATGTTTACACACAGAATTTTCTTTCCAATTAACATTTTAAAACTTGATTAAATCTTTAAAACAAAATACACATTTTTTAAACTTTTTAATGTAGGTAAAATTTACATTCTTATGCTTCCTTATAATCCTTTACTAAAGGTATATTTTACTTTCCTTATACACCTTGTACATAAACTTTTTTATTTAATAGTTTTACATTCGGGAGGCCTAGTTACTTTTATATTATACAACACTTCTTGCATAAATTCTTTTTTATTTTTATAACATTTTTCTCTTTCACGACTTTTGCAGACAATTCTTCGACAAGCCTCAACTTTCTGACTTATTACAAATATTTCTTTCTTTAAACAACCAGTTAATTTATTTCAGGACAAGAATTTACCATATAATACTCTTTTTACATAAATTCTGCCCCCTCTTTTCTTCCTTTTTTTTTTGTTGAAGATGATAACCATTGTTTTCCAAAGCAAACTTCTTTTATGTCTGTAGACTAGACTGTCTAAGGCCACAAGAATAGAAGCTGGTATAATACATGTTACACCATTAACTTTTAGCAAACTTTACTTTTGTTGAAAACCTTGTAAGTTTGGGATTTTAATTCTCCTTTGCAATTAATAAGAACTTGTTTTGTCCAAATTAACTTAGAATTGGTATAGACGGCTTTTTTTTCCCTTCAATTACCCGGTAGGAACTATCCATAGTCCTGTCCTCAAGGGAGTTCCTGCTAGGTCTGGTTGGACCTTGGTATGGTAATTAAGATTTAGATCCCCTGTTAGGAAACCTGCTGGGTTAAGGGAATTTTCAGTGGTTAATGTTAAATCATTCTTTTTTGAAAATTTTCAACATAGTTTCTAGTAGGGTGGGCTTATTTGTGCCTGACCCATGCTTCTTCAAGACAAAACACCACGCTCACACCACACGCAAACCACAAAACAAAGAACGGGTAAAAAGGGCACACACATACTTTGGCAGTTTACACCAAACCAAAATCAAAACCAAAATCAGAGTATCCAGAAATCTAAGCCAGGTCAAAACCAAAACCAAAGTATCAAGCAATCCAAGTCAAGTCAAAAACAAAAACCAAAATGTCGGTATAGGCCCACCATGGGTGATTAGGCCACGCTTCCACTCAAATGGAGTAGGCAAGTTCCCAAGACGAGTCCTGTCAAGCAATTCAAACCAAGTCAAAACCAAAACCAAAACCAAACCAAAGTGCCAATAAAGGCACGCTGTGTGTGATCAGGCCATGCTTCCACTCAAATGGAGTGGGCAAGTTCTCAAGACCAGTCTTACCAAGTTTCAGATGTCCAGACTCCAAGTACCAGTTCCTTCCCAGTGTTCAGCCACTTCGTTGATCCTCCATGGGGGCCTGCCACACACTGCTCTGGAGATGCGACCCACTGGGGCAAAAGCCTACCTGGGAGCACTCTCAGGATCCGTGTCGCTCGGGCTGGTCAGAGTCCCCCACAGGGATGTTCCACAGGGCATGCTTAAGCCCCCTAAGGGGCTGCCTTGACCATCCACCAGTCACCTCGCTTCCCGGTCAAGGAACCGAGAAATATAGCAGGATGAACCACAGAAAAAACTCCTCAGACACCGAGTTAAAGAAGGAAGGGGTTTATTTGGCCAGGAGCATCACAAGACTCCTGTCTCAGGAGCTGAGTTCCTTGAGTGAGCAATTCCTGCTCCTTTTAAGGGCTCACAACTTTAAGGGGGTGCGCATGAGAGGGTCATGATTGATTGAGCAAGCAGTGGGTGTGTGACTGGGGGCTGCATGCACCAGTAATCAGATCAGAACAGAACAGGACAGGGATTTTTACAATGCTTTTCCATACAATGTCTGGAATCTATAGATAACATAACCGGTTAGGTCAGGGGTTGATCTTTAACTACCAGGCCCAGGGCACAGCACTGGGCTGTCTGCCTGTGGATTTCATTTCTGCCTTTTAGTTTTTACTTCTTCTTTCTTTGGAGGCAGAAATTGGGCATAAGACAATATGAGGGGTGGTCTCCTCCCTTAGCAGAATCTCACTCTGTTGCCCAGGCTGGAATACAACAGCAAAATCTTGGCTCACTGCAACCTCCACCTCCTGGATTCAAGTGATTCACCTGCCTCATCCTCCTGAGTAGCTGGAATTACAGGCATGCGCCACCACACGCAGCTAATTTCTGCGTTTTTAGTAGAGATGGGGTTTCACCATATTGGCCAGGCTGTTCTTGAACTTCTGACCTCAAGTGATCCACCCGCCTCAGCCTCTCAAAGTGCTTAGATTACAGGCGTAAGCCATGGTGCCCAGCCTATTGTGTTCTTTTCTCTCTTATTGTGAACGGTAGAAAAAGCTCTTCCTTTCTTTCTTTCTTCCTTCCTTCCTTCCTTCCTTCCTCCTTCCTTCCTCTCTCTCTTTTTTTCTCTCTCTCTCTTTCTTTCTCTCTCTCTCTTTCTTTCTCTCTCTTTCTTTCTCTCTCTCTCTTTCTCTCTTTCTTTCTGAGACAGAGTCTTGTTCTTTTGCCCAGGCTGAAGTGCAGTGGCGCCATCTCGGCTCACTGCAACCTCCACCTGCTGGGTTCAAGTAATTCTTCTGCCTCAGCCTCCCAAGCAGCTGGGATTACAAGCACGTGCCACCACGCCCAGCTAATTTTTGTATTTTTAATAAAGACAGAATTCCACCATGTTGGCCAGGCTGGTCTCGAACTCCTGACCTCATGTGATCTGCCCACCTTGGCCCCCCCAAAGTGCTGGAATTACAGGCGTGAGCCACTGTGCTGGCTGAAAAAGTTTTCTTTATTGTGAGAGACTCATTTTCCCTCTTTACCAGGTTGTTGCTCAAGTCATATACTGCTAATATTGGCGCACATGCACGCACAAAAAGAAAACCAGTTATTTTCTTGACTAATTTATCAGTTTTAAACCAACAATTATTAATTAAAATTAGAAAAATATATCTTAATTTTAAAGATGTAAGTCAGATTTAAAATACTTCATGTATGAAAGTTTGCATCTACCAGACCAAAAAGAAAAATTTACCTCACAGTTTGTTCTTTCACAGTTTTAAATTTTAAACACAAAAATTCCACACTGAATGACAGAATTGAAGTGACACAAGTTCTGTGTCATCTTTAAAACTACTTGGCTAATCCGTTTCAAACATAGGGATGTGTAAGACCACAGAGGAGTGCAGACACCAACATCCCTGAGTAAACTTCAACAGTTACATGACATCCAGAACTCACTCTTGAAACTAATACATGTGGCTGAGTTGGGATAACTTTATAACTAGCTTCCCAAATTAGTTACCTTTACCATACAATGTTTATTAATGGGTAAGTGACCAGGCACGGTGGCTCATGCCTGAAACCCAGTGCTATGAGAGGCCGAGGCGGGAGGATTGCTTGAGCCTGGTTCGAGGCTGCAGTGAGCTCTGATTGCATCACTGAACTCTAGCCTAGGTGACAGAGCAAGACCCTGTCTCTACTAAATAAATAAATTAATTAAGGATAAGTAACTGAAATGTACTAACTTGAACCTTAAATAATACATTATTAAAACCCAACAGTGGTGGGGCGTGGAACCTCACCCCTGTAATCCCAGCACTTTGGGAGGCTGAGGTGGGCAGATCACTTGAGGTCAGGAGTTCAAGACCAGCCTGGCCAACATAGTGAAACCCCATCTCTACTAAAAATACAAACATTAGCCGGGCGTGGTTGTGAGCACCTGTAGTCCCAGCTACTCAAGAGGCTGAGACAGGAGAATCGCTTGAACCTGGCAGGCAGAGGTTGCAGTGAGTGAGATGGCACCACTGCACTCCAGCCTGGGTGACAGAGCAAGACTGTATCTCAAAAAATAAATAAATTGATTAACATAAAATAAAATAAAATAAAGTTAATTATTTTGCCTACGCTGATATTTAATTCTGCTTTCATCTCAAAACCTTAATAGCAGTCTTTTTCCTGCCACACCAAAGGGAAATTGACCTGCTTTATTTCCAGGCGCTTCAAAGTACAACCCCACCCAGTTACCAGTAATTCTTCTAATTCTTCAACTTCCAGTGGATAGGACAACTCCCCACCCCCTGCCAATGTTCCCTGAACTTGCCTTGCTTGTTCCTGCTCCTGGGCATTTGCTCACCTTTCTTCTCTTGCCTGGGACACTCTTCCCTCGCCCAGCCACCCTACTCACCTTACTCACCCTGCAAACAGCTATGTCAGCTCTCATTAAATTAAAAAAAAAAAAAATGGCAGGAGTGAGAAAGACCTAGACTAGATGCTCCATACGCCCCCTAGATCCACTCTCCTCACCTCCCCAACCCGCTCTGAGCCCCAGGAGGCTGACCTGTAGAAACTACCCCAATAGTCTCTTACTCTCTGGCTTCTGGTTGGAACTCTTACCCTCAAACTTTGTGAGGATTTTGTTGTTTTATTTCATTTTTTTGAGACAGGGTCTCTCTCTGTTGTCCAGTGGTGTGATCATGGCTCACTGCAGCCTGTACCTCTCAGACTCAAGAGATCCTCCTGCCTCAGCCTCCTGAGTAGCTGGGACCACAGGCACAAGCCACCATGCCCGGCTAATTTTTCATTTTTTTCTAGAGATGGGGTCTCACTCTATTGCCCAGGCTGGTCTTGAACCCCTGGGCTCAAGTGATCCTCCCATTTTGGTCTCCCAGAGTGCAGGGATATCAGGCATGAACCACTGCACCAGCCCTAACTCCTACTTTGTGAGATTGCCCTGGGATTGGTGGTGTCCCTTGACCAAAGGTCGTTGTTCCCTTCAAGGTGGCCTCTTCTACATGAATGTCCTGATTCCAGTAATTATACTCTTCCCTAAATCCCTCCAGCCTGGACTTGGTAAAAGCTCTGCTACTACCAGCCCAGAGCTATCAAAATTATCCCTCATGCTTCCCTTAGACTGCTATCTCTAGGAAGAGTGCCTTTATGAATAGATTTTTCTAGCATTACCTTAATTTGAATGTCTTATCTCTTTTCTTTTGGAACTCTGTATCAGATACAGTTTACACACCTCCTCAGGTTCCCCTGGTCCCAGCTGTCTCCCGTGCCCTTGGTTGCTCACTCATGGAGACCCCCACCACCAGCCATCACTCCTCTCAGTGCCACATCATCCGCTGGACTGACAGCCCCCAAGCCTCCACCCAGAGGGATGCCCAGCTCCAACACAGCCCCCATTGCTCCCGCTCCGATGGGAGTTGCAGCAGCTCTGATGCCCAGGCGTGACCAGACCTAGAAGGCGTCTAGTCTTTCCTTTCACTGATGGATTTGGAGGAAGTGCTGATGTGTAGCGTGTGGAAACTGGCTTTCCCAGCAGCTGCACGAAAGTGTCTGGAGACACAATCCAGAAAGACGGGAGAGTGAACACTCATGGGAGAACCCTGACCAGTGGGAGACAGGAGAGAGGAGAGAGAGAGAAAATAGATTCCTCTCCCTTTTCCCCTTCAATGGGCTGTACTGGGACACTGTGTTCTCTATGGCTTCTGTGAAGACAACCCGTGTGACTAAGCAACTAGCTGTGTGTTTTCCTGAAGCCATGACCAGTTCTGGAACGTGGCTCCTTTTATTTGCTTCCCCTCCCCTTCTGAGGCGATCCCCTCTTCCCACTTCCCACTTCCCTCTTTCCTTACTCTCACTGACCTGGAATTGGGCCTCCCATGACATGTTAGCAGTTCATTAAGCTTTGTCTGATGCTCACTTTTCTAGGAAGCCTGGTCCAAGAAAGACTCTTAACTAGCAAAAAATAAAGAAATGAATAACAATTAATTAATTTAATTTAATTAAAGAAGCTTGAGGCCAGCCATAGTGGCTCACACCTGTAATCCCAACACCTTGGGAAACTGAGGCAGGAGAATCACTTGGGCCCAGGAGTTCAAGACCGGCCTGGGCAACATCGCAAGACCCCATCTTTACCAATTTTTTTTTAACTAGCAAGTTGTGGTGGTGCACATCTGTAGTCCTAGCTACTTGAGAGACTGAGGTGGGAGGATCCCTTGATTCCAGGAGATCGAGGCAACAGTGAGCCATTATTATGCTACTGCACTCCAGCCTGGACAATGGAGAGAGACCTTGTCTCAGAAAAATAAATAAATAAAAATTTTTTTAAAAGGAGTTTGAGCCAGGCACAGTGGCAGATGCCTGTAATCCTAGCACTTTGGGAGGCTGAGGTTGGTGGATCACCTGAGGTCGGGAGTTCGAGACCAGCCTGGCCAACATGGTGAAACCCCATCTCTACTAAAAATACAAAAATTAGCCGGGCATGGTGGCACGTGCCTGTAATCCCAGCTACTTGATAGGTTGAGGCAGGAGAATCGCTTGAACCTGGGAGGCAGAGGTTGCAGTGAGCCAAGATTTAGCCATTGCACTCCAGCCTAGGCAAAAGTAGCAAAACTCCGTATCAAAAAAAAAAAAAAAAAAGGAGTTTCCCTGAGGCCGGGCATGGTGGCTCACGCCTGTAATCCCAGTACTTTGAAAGGCTGAGGTTGGTGGATCACTAGGTCAGGAGTTCAAGACCAGCCAGACCAACATGGTGAAACCCTGTCTCCACTGAAAATACAAAAATTAGCTGCATGTGGTGGCAGGCGCCTGTAATCCCAGCTATTCAGCTGGCTGAGGCAGGAGAATCGCTTTAACCTGGGAGGCCGAGGTTGCAGTGAGCCGAGATCATGCCATTGCACTCCAGCCTGTGTGACAGAGTGAGACTCCACCTCAAAAAAAAAGAAGAGTTTGAGTGCCATAGAGTTAGTTCACTGTATCTACCCATAACCACATCCCATAATTCTCTTTTTTTTTTTTTTTTTTGATACAAGGTCTCGCTCTGTCGCCCAGGCTGGAGTGCAATGGCACGATCTCGGCTCACTGAAGCCTCTGCCTCCGAGGTTCAAGCGATTCTCCTGGCTCAGCCTCCTGAGTAGCTGAGATTACAGGCACGTGCCACCACACACAGCTAATTTTTGTATTTTTAGTAGAGACAGGGTTTCACCATATTGGTCAGGCTGGTCTCAAACTCCTGACCTAAAGTGATCCACCTATCTTGGCCTCCCAAAGTGCTGGGATTACAGGCGTGAGCCACCACGTCCGGCTGCATCCCACAATTCTTGAGCCCATTGCAGGTATGGCAGCATTCTGTGTCATTGTTCACCTTAATGAGCAGCTCGTGACTTTATTTTCTTGCACCAAATCTCATTGATTCCTCTCCTTTAGTATCACCTTGATTTTGCATTCATGGTAGAGTCTCTTCTTTATTTTATTTTATTTTAATTTTTTTTATATTTATTTATTTATTTTTTGAGACAAAGTCTCGCTCTGTTGCCCAGGCTGGAGTGCAGTGGTGCAATCTTGGCTCACTGCAACCTCTGCCTCCCGGGTTCAAGCGATTCTTCTGCCTCAGCCTACAGGTGCGTGCTATCACACCCAGCTAATTTTTGCATTTTTAGTAGAGATGAGGCTTCACCATATTGGCCAGTCTGGTCTCGAACTCCTGGCCTCATTATTAGCCTGCCTTGGCCTCCTAAACTGCTGGGATTACAGGCGTGAGCCACTGTGCCGGCCAGGCTGGTCTCGAACTCCTGGCCTAATTATTAGCCTTCCTTGGCCTCCCAAACTGCTGGGATTACAGGCGTGAGCCACCGTGCCCAGCTGATCCTGTCTTTACAAAAAAATTAACAGTTAACTGAGTATGGTTGTGTGTGCTGGTAGTCCCAGCTACTCAGGAAGCTGAGGCAGGAGGATCACTTGAGCCCAGGAGTTTGAGGCTGCAGTGAGCCGTGATTGCAACACTGCACTCCAACCTGTGGAACAGAGTGAGACCCTGTCTCAAAAAATAAATTGGGCCAGGCGTGGTGGCTCGGGCCTATACTTCCAGCACTTTGGGAGGCCGAGGCGGGGGGATTACTTGAGGTCAGGAGTTCGAGACCAACCTGGCCAACACGGTGAAACCTCGTCTCTACCAAAATTACAAAAATTAGCTGGGCAAGATGGTGCATGCCTGTAATCCCAGCTACTTGGGACAGTGAGGTAGGAGAATCGGTTGAACCCAGGAGGCAGAGGTTGTAGTAAGCCGAGATCTCGCCACTGCACCCCAGCCTGGGTGACAGAGTGGTACTCTGTCTCAAAGAAAAAAGAAAAATAATTAATTAATGAATTCATCTAATTGAATTACATACTTCCTCGTAATTTTTGGGAAATAGTCTGTCAAAAAAACAGATGGGCTGGATGAGGTGGCTCATACCTGTAATCCCAGCACTTTGGAAGGCTGAGGCAGGTGGATCATGAAGTCGGGAGTTCAAGACCAGCCTGGCCAATACAGTGAAACCTCGTCTCTACTAAAAAATACAAAATTAGCTGGGCATGGTGGCATGCGCCTGTAATCCCAGCTACTTGGGAGGCTGAGGCAGGAGAATCACTTAACCTGGGAGGCAGAGGTTGCAGTGAGCCGAGATCACGCCATTGCACTCCAGCCTGGGCAAAAAGAGTGAAACTCCATCTCAAAAAACAAAATAAAACAAACAAAAATGTAGAGAGCTATGTATAAAGTATGCTACCATGTGCACCTTTGTTGTTGCTTATAAAGAAGAGTGTTATATAATCATTATATCATCACATATATTTGTGTATGCATAGACTATCTTTGCTAGAAGCAATTGCTTCTGGAGATCAGAATTGGGGAATGTAGAATGTAGGGAAGTGTATAGAGGAAGAGGGACAAGCTGAAGAGGCAAATGAGGAAGGCACAAGCCAAATCTTTCTGTTCCCTCTTGCTTGCTGGCCAGACCAAAAAAGGACCTTTCAGTTTCAGTGAGAAAATCTGAATTAATTCCTTTGTTCTTTCTCTTTCTTCCCTAAGTAACTTAATTAAGATAGAAACAATTGGTGCTTTCTTGCTCGCTGGTCCTGGCAAGGGCTCACAAATTAGTCCACACAGGGAAACTGTGAGAGATTCTGGGAGCCTCCTAGGCTTGGAATCAGCTCCTAGCCCTCTGTCTTTTTGGGAGCAAAACTTGAGCAAGATGCAAATTTCCAATCAGAAGAGAGATATAGGTAGCAAGAGATGAGTTGTGTGTATATGCGAGGTTGACACCATTTCCTTTTCCCACAAGCCCAGACATTGACAGAAGACTGTCTTAGTGCCAGCTGTTGTCATCCTACAGCCTCTCTCTATTATCTTTTTTGTGTGTGACAGGGTCTTGCTGTGTTGCCCAGGCTGGAGTGCGGTGGCATGAGCATGTCTCACTGCAGCCTTGAACTTCTGTGCTGAAAACTCCTGCCTCAGCCTCCCAAGTAGCTGGGACTACAGGCGCATGCCACCATGCCTGGCTAATTTTTTATTTCTTTTTTTGTAGAGACAGGATCTCTTTCTGCTGCCCAGTCTGGTCTTGAACTCTTTGCTTCAAGCGATCCTCCTGCCTGAGCCTACCAAAGTGCTGGGGTTATAGGCACGAGCCACCATTCTCAGCCCTCTTTCCATTAGTATCAGTCCCGTGGGCTTACTGTCACTGGTGCATTTGCAAAAAGCAAGAATGAACCAAAAGTTAACTCCACTACAAGCTCCAAGCCTTCCTTCAGTAGTGCCTGTTACCTCTCTTTTTGTTGAAAATATTCTTCTTCCTTCTCATCTCCCTTGATGCCTTGGAAGAAAGTTAATTAGGCTGAAAAGAGTCAAGTCTATTCAGATTTATAAATGGACCAGTATGAAGATATGCTCCAATGAAATGCTGTCTGAAATTCTACATACATATGGGAAAGATAAAGTGGAATTTCATTAAGCTTCGTAGGAGAACATTTAGCATTAATGAATTAAAACAATAATAATGCCAATATTTGTAGGGAAATTCCATATATCCTCTAATCTTTAATGTTATTCATGTAATGATACAATTGCTAGGCCAACTCAGGGTACCTTGGTGTAGAGCCATAATGAGAGACCGCTATGCTCTTACCTGATTGTGCCTTGATTTGTATTTCCAGTTGACCTCCTTGTACAGTCACCAGGATGAACAAGATGTCGTTCAATCAGCGATTATGCTCCAGGCAGCCAAACAGCCAGTTATTATCACCTTTGGTTCTGTAATATGTGGTGAAGCAGATATCTCGAAATTGGTTAAGTGCTCAGAATTTATCCCAACCCTGAAAAAAAACGCAGCGCATGCTTATGTGTGCTGGCTCTGAGTGGTCATCTCTCACTGTGATTCTGAAGTGTGACAAAACAGATTTCCCACATTGAGGTTAAACATAGGCAATGTGGGAAGAAATCTGTACTCCAAGTTCCAGTTGTTGAAAATGCAGCTGTTGCTCCCAGAGCTGAGGACCATTGCCCAACAGAACAGGGACATGATTCTCCCTCCCATCCGCACTTGTATCTGCACACCCTGCCTGGAGAGAGCTGAGCACAAATCCGGATGAGGCTGTTTCACAGATGAGTACAAAAATGCTTGATGATAAGATCTTATACCTAGAAAACCCCAAAGAAAAAAAAAATCCTACATTTGATAAATGAATTCAGGAAAGTTTCAGGATACAAAATAAACATACAAAAATCAATACCATTTCTTTGTATCAGTAACAATCAAACTGAGAACCAAAGTAAGAAAACAATCTCATTTACAATAGCTACTAAAAAAAAAAAATACCTAGGCATATATTTAACCAAGGAGGTAAAAGATCTCTGTAAGGAAAACTACAAGACACTCCTGAAAGAAATCAGAGATGACACAAACAAATGAACAAATATTCCATGCTCATTTGGATCGGAAGAATTAATATTGTTAAAATGATGATTCTGCCCAAAGTGATCTACAATCTACCGATTCAGTGTAATTCAAAACGCCAATGTCATTGTCACAGAATTTTTAAAAACCCCTAATATTCATATGAAACCACCAAATAGCCAAAGCAATCTAAGGAAAAAGAACAAAGCTGAAGGCATCACATTACCGGACCCTAAATAATATTACAAGGCTGTAGTAAACAAAACAGCATGGTACTGGTATAAAAACAATTGCATAGATTAATGGAACCCAGAATAGAGAACCCAGAAACAAAGCTATACATCTATAGCCAACTGATCTTAGACAAAATCGACAAAAACATTAAAAAAAGAAAACATGTAACATATAACAAAAACATAAATGTGGAGAAATAGGAACACTTTTACACTGTTGGTGGAACTGTACACTAGTTCAACCATTGTGGAAGACAGTGTGGTGATTCCTCAAGGATCTAGAACCGGAAATATCATTTGATCCAGCCATCCCATTACTGGGTATATACCCAAATGTTTATAAATCATGCTGCTATAAAGACACATGCACACGTATGTTTATTGTGGCACTATTCACAATAGCAAAGACTTGGAACCAACCCAAATGTCCATCAGTGACAGACTGAATTAAGAAAATGTGGCACATATACACCATGGAATACTATGAAGCCATGAAAAGGATGAGTTCATGTCCTTTGCAGGGACATGGATGAAGCTGGAAACCATCATTCTCAGCAAACTATTGCAAGGACAAAAGCCAAACACCACATGTTCTCACTCATAGGTGGGAACTGAACAATGAGAACACTTGGACACAAGTGTAAGTAAGGGGAACATCACACACTGGGGCATGTCGTGGGGTGGGGGGAGGGGGGAGGGATAGCATTAGGAGATATACCTAATGTAAATGACGAGTTAATGGGTGCAGCACACCAACATGGCACATGTATGCATATGTACCAAACCTGCACGTTGTGCACATGTACCCTAGAACTTAAAGTATAATAAAAATAACGTGCAGGTTTGTTACATATGTATACCTGTGCCATGTTGGTGTGCTGCACCCATCAACTCGTCAGCACTCATCAACTCGTCATTTACATCAGGTATAACTCCCCATGCAATCCCTCCCCCCTCCCCCCTCCCCGTGATAGGCCCCGGTGTGTGATGTTCCCCTTCCCAAGTCTAAGTGATCTCATTGTTCAGTTCCCACCTATGAGTGAGAACATGCGGTGTTTGGTTTTCTGTTCTTGCGATAGTTTGCTGAGAATGATGGTTTCCAGCTGCATCCATGTCCCTACAAAGCACACAGACTCATCCTTTTTTATGGCTGCATAGTATTCCATGGTGTATATGTGCCACATTTAAGTATAATTAAAAAGAAAAAAAAATAAAGTTTCTGAATATATTTTTAAAAAGTATAATAAAAATAAAAAACAACGAAAACAAAAAAAAAAAAGCTTGGTAAATGACTACTTTGCATTTGTCCTCTCTCTGGCCCAAAGCAAACTTTTTTTTTTTTGAGACAGAGTTTTGCTCTTGTTGCCCAGGCTTCAGTGACTGCAGTGGCGCAATCTCGGCTTACTGCAACCTCCACCTCCCAGGTTCGAGCGATTCTCATGCCTCAGCCTCCCAAGTAGCTGAGATTACAAGCATGCACCACCATGCCTGGCTAATTTTTTGTATTTTTAGTAGAGACGTGGTTTCACCATGTTGGCCAGGCTGGTCTTGAACCCCTGACCTCAGGTGATTCGCCTGCCTTGGCCTCCCAAACTGCTGGGATTACAGGTGTGAGCCACTGCGCCCGGCCCAAAGCAAGCTTTTGAAACCTGATGCTGATGCCTAAACCATGTTCTTTTAGTCATCATCTTCTTATGCATTGGCGAGTCAATGGACATTTAGAAAGCCAGCTCACAGGCGAAAGATAAAATTTCAAGTAAATACTTGATGAAAAAAGCATTTTTGGAGGCAGATGGGGATATACAGTAAATCAAAGAACCTCCTAACAATTCCAAAATGGAACGTGCTTCCTTTCAGCAGAGAGTGGATAAGTTAGAGGGGCTAGAGTCTTCTCTCACTTGTGTCCCCTTCAGGGCCCAGCACAGTTCCTTGCCCAGAGTTGGTCCTCATGAGACTTCAACTCTCCATTACTAGGCCTGCTCTCCTGCTGGGCACATTCCCTCCTGGGTGCCCATGGGGCATGGCATCAAGCAATCCTTACTCCTAGTCACATTGCAGGCCTCTGAAAAATATCCCCCAGGCCCTCCAGAAAACACTGACTTTCATAACTTGCTGTCAATAAAAGACCAAATTGCTTGTGTCTGCCAGACAGGGAGCATGGGTCAGCAAGGAGCCCAGGGGACTGACAGAATCCCTTCCAGGTCCCACCGTGGTGCTCAGTGACATGGCAGTCATCGGTAGAAATTTAGCACCGAGGACACTGGCTGATCCCCAGATGAGAAGCATCTCTCCAAGGCTAGGCAAATTCCCATCAGGTCCAGTAAATTCCTGGTACAGTCTCCATCACCTGCTTCTGAATATTTTACAGACCTCAAGGAAAATACAAAGGGGGCGGTGACAATCAGAAGATAAGACACTAGCACTGGTTGTGTGACCTCTAGCAAGCATGTAATCCCAGCACTTTGGGAGGCCAAGGTGGGCATATCATTTGAGGTCAGGAGTTCCAGACCAGCCTGGCCAACATGGCAAAAACCCATCTCTACTAAAAATACAAAAATTAGTTGGGCATGGTGGTGCACGCCTGTAATCCCAGCTACTGGGATTATCGAGGCTGAAGCAGGAGAATTGCTTGAACCCGGGAGATGGAGGTTGCAGTGAGCCAAGATTGTGCCACTGCACTCTAGCCTGGGCAACAGAGTGAGACTCCATCTCAAAATAAATAAATAAATAAAATAAAATAAAAAGGGGAGGGGTGTGGGATGAAAAACTACATATTGAGTGTAACATACACTACTCAGGTGATGGGTCCATTAAAGTCTTCTAATTCACCACTATGTAATTCATTCATGTAACCAAAAACCACTTATACTCCAAAAGTCATTGAAATAAAAAATACATTTAAAAAAATTAGGTGCAGGACTATGGAGGCGCCCATGCAAGTGAGGAGCCCTGAGGCTGAAGCTTCAATAGCTTCATGGTCGATCTGCCTCTGCCCTTACCAGAGGGGCAGAAAAGGAAATTGTTTCCTCTGCAGTGTTGATCTCTCACTTACAAGCAGCAATGTACGAGGGAGAACATGTGTATTGGAGTCAGAAAGGCCTGGGTTCAAATACCAGCTGTTTCTTCACTTGCTTTGTGGTCTTGAGGAATGTTACTTACCCTCGCTATGCCTCAATTTCCTTCTCTGAGAAAAAAGAGGTAGCAATGCATATGTCATATGTATTTACATGGATTACAAGGGATGGCATGTTTTACATAACACATGTAAAAGTGTTTAATACTATTAGCTATGTAGATGATAGACTTCCATTCAACAGCTTTCACTAGATTTGATGTATGTGAGTTAAAGCCACCTTCTACAATGGCTAGTTATTAGCTTGCCACGTAACAATGGACAAAGAGTATGCAAGCATGTATTCAAGGATAGTATAAATGTATAAAAATAGGGTGCAAAATAGAACCACATAACCCTAAACCAGTGGCTCACAGTTATTATTTTATTTTGCAGGGGGACAAGGCCTCCCTCTGTTATCCAGATTGGAGTGCAGTGGCATGATCTTGGCTCACTGCAACCTTCACCTTCCAGGCTTCAGTGATCCTCCCACCTCAGCCTCCTGAGTAGCTGGGACTACAGGCGTGCACCATCACACCTGGCAAATTTTTGTATTTTTTGTAGACACAGGATTTCACCATGTTGACCAGGCTGGTCTCGAACTCCTGGGCTCAAGCAGATTTCCCACTTCAACCTTCCAAAGTGTTGCGATTACAGGCACAACCACAGTTACTTTTTCTACCTCAGTGTACCAGGGGGATGCAAACCATTCCAATTGACAATAGCTTCATACAAGAGCAATAGAAAAGGAGTGTGTTAATACAATTTGCAAAGCTCCTGGTATTTTTTGCCTTCTTATGATACACATTTCCTTCCAGTCTATATCTCAACTCCTATAGCCCATCCTCAGTCCCAGTTGAGAATCACAGGCTTCACGACAACTAAGGCAAAATACTGAATTTATTCAGTTGATTTGACCAGTTACATTGGACAAAAGTGTTGGGTTTTATTTGCATAATGTAAAACACACTTTACTTAAGACTACTTACATACTTTACAATGTTACAAATACATATATATACACACATATATGAAAGATTTATGAGGGCATTTGATATAATACATACACAGTATGCTATTTTAATATACAAATGCTTAAAAGAAAATTGAGTCATAAGAATTACAAAAGGAGCATCATCAATAATTTACAAAAGTGTTCATTTTTTTTCTCATTCTCATCCTTTGGGATGTACAAAAATTATGTGGTTTACACAGTTGTATCCACATTCAAAACATCATGTTTTGAATGTCTTAAGCATAGCATGTACAGTACAAAATGTTTCCATAGGAACACAAAAGAAACCGTCACTAGTGGCCTGCTGTCAGATGGCTTCTAATTCATCAGTTAGCCATTTTTAAGACACTAGTCCAGCTTATTGCTACGATATTCAAGTTGTTCTATTCACCTAAATTATAATGAATTCAATGTATACCAGAATTTACCAATAAAGGCTCAAAGAGTTATATAATATACACCAATATACACAAAACGACTATTCTGAGTAAAATGAAGATTCCATAATTAAATAAGAACCAAGAATAGTAATTTTAGGCTACTCTGTTATCCTCGTGATGGGTATTTTTAAAATTTTGAGCAAAGTGCACAGTGAATGGAACAGTCAGCAGACACGATCCTTCTGTGAACTCTCAAATTCCTTCCTTAGAATCACATCACCTGAGAAATGAGAACCTTGAGAACTGGTGTGTATCAGATAGCTTCACAAGTCAAACACACAGGAGCCACTTGGAGGCACATTCATGGGTCACGGGAGGTCACACTGCTCCTTCAAAACTGGCACCATTCACTGTACAGGGCCCCTGTGTCAAGGCAGCAGAACCAGCCCCCAAGGAGATCAACGCTGTCTTAATTTAGAGCAAACATGACATGTTTTTTGAAGTGGCATGCCAAAACATGCCACTTCAGCCATATTCAAGTGTTGGTGGTCCCCGAACAAGATTGAAGTAGCCAGCCAGAGCGCCGAGGTCTATGTAGAGAGAGCGTTGTCTCTTGAGCATCTCAGATTCCTCGGTGCTTCCTGTGCATGAAGAATCTGAAAAGGAAAACATTAAAAAGTAAGTTACAAGAAAACCTGTCAAATAATAAATACCTGTTCCTTCTGCAGTAAAATAAATCCTTTGGGGCCTAATAAGACAGTGTCTTAAGTGTGAAAGATGGGTCTTGGAACATTATGGATAAGTTCACATAATAGGACATAGAACAAAAAGTTCAAACAGGAGTCAATGGAGACAAGAAATTAGTTAGAAATCCTGGCATATTTTTCCAACAGCCAGATCGTTCTCTTTAAATACACAAAAGTCAGACAAGCAGCAAAGAAATATAAATAAGTGCGCCAGGCTTGACATCTGGGTTTGGACCTAAATGGATTAAGAATGCCACAGATTTTTAATAAAAATGGAAACCCTTGTCTATGCATATTCAATGCTCCTGGAATGCATACAGACTTTCTTTTTTTTTTTTTTTGAGACGGAGTCTTTGCTCTGTCACCCAGGCTGGAGTGCAGTGGCGTGAACTCGGCTCACTACAAGCTCCGCCTCCTGGGTTTACGCCATTCTCCTGCCTCAGCCTCCCGAGTAGCTGGGACTACAGGCGCCTGCCACCTCGCCCAGCTAGTTTTTTTTGTACTTTTAGTAGAGACAGGGTTTCACCGTGTTAGCCAGGATGGTCTCGATCTCCTGACCTTGTGATCCGCCCGTCTCGGCCTCCCAAAGTGCTGGGATTACAGGCGTGAGCCACCGCGCCCGGCCCTCAGACTTTCTTAAGTGGGAAAAATTTACAACTGGCAAGATTTTAAGCCAAGGAAGATGGAAATGCAAGTTGACTTCAAACTCAGTATTTTATCTGTGCAGGGCAGTGCCATGATGTTCCCCTACCAAGGACTAGGGTGGCTTAATATAAATGAGTTAGGTTGGGCACGGTGGCTCATGCCTGTAATCCCAGCTCTTTGGGAGGCTGACGCAGGTGGACTGCCTGAGGTCAGGAGTTAGAGACCAGCCTGGCCAACATGGTAAAACCCTGTCTCCACTAAAAATACAAAAATTAGCCAGACATGGTGGTGGGCACGTGCAATCCCAGCTACTCAGGAGGCTGAGGCATGAGAATCACTTGAACCCAGGAGGCAGAGGTTGCAGTGACCCGAGATCATGCCACTGCCCTCCAGTCTGGGCAACTGAGCAAGACTCCATCTCAAAAAACAACAACAACAACAACAACAACAAAAAGGTGAGTTAAGACAAACGTTGCAAAAAAGCAAGTTGTAGAAAAGCAAGTCAGAAGCATTTTCCAGTGACTGTGCTACCTACACTTGCACTGAAAATCTATTATAATTTGGTGCTAAATTAGCCAATTTAAAAAAAAAAAAAAAAACCTGCTTCTGTTAATCTTGCTGAAATTTCTCAAGCAAGGTATGGTACTCAAGAAGTTATTTCCTTTTTTTCCAAGTGCTTTCATGAACTACATTAGAGGTCGGATGTGGACAGAAACAGAAGGAAAGCAAGGGTACGGCACACAGCAGGGTGTCCTTACCCGCAATGTTCTCAGGAAGTTCCAGCTCCTTCCTACTCAGCAGCCTCTTGCGCTCAAAGAGGGCAGAGTCCAGACTCTGACAGCGTGGCTGATCCTCTCTGGGCGGGTTCAGGGCCTCATGTTTTAGTAGGTCTGCGGCTCTTGGGCGGTGATTGGGGTTTCTCTCCAGCGCAGCTTCTATCAGCTCTCTCATCCCTGGACTGCAGTCATCTGCAATGTCTTCCAGTGGAGGCGCTTGCTTGTGGATCTATGAACAAACCAGCTCTCTTAGCATCAAAGGTATGGAGATACACCCTCAACAGCAAACGCACGCTAGTAACAGGACCTAGAAAGTAATCCGTTTCCCACCACATGCCCTGCAACAAATGCAGTTCGTGCCCTTAAGCAAGCAAGCTTCCCTTTAATTTATTTTTTCTTTTCCCTTTGACACAGGGTCTCTGCTCTGTTGTCCAGACTGGAGAGCAGTGGCATGAACACAACTCACTGTAGCCTCGAACTCCTGGGCTCAAGTGATCCTCTCACCTCAGCCTCCCACGCAGCTGGGACCACAGGCCATACACTACCACACCTAGCTAATTTTTTTTTTATTTTTTGTAGAGATGAGGTCTTGCTTTGCTGCCCAGGCTGGTCTTGAACTTCTGGGCTCAAGAGATCCTTTTGCCTTGGCTTTCTAAGGTGCTGAGATTACAGGCGTGAGCCACTGTTTAATTTCTAAAGGATACCAGGTTAAACCCATCTTCTGGTTTAATGTTGCAAAAGATAAGTGCTAGGTTTGAATGTCAGTGACAGCTTCAAATCAGTGGCCCAAAAGTCACTATGTAGTAACAGGGAAGTGTCTGCTCCTGAATTTATCAGCAGTAAACTGGGAATTGCATGTTCCACTACAAGCCACGCTGGTGTGAACATTAATAATAAAAAATGTTTTAAGTGTTCAAAGAACATATACAACTTCGGTGGCTGATACATTTACGCTACTCTGATGCTAGTAGTATTGCATTATTACACATAAAATGGAATAGCATAATTATGCCCAATGCACATTTTAGTAAGCTCCCACTAAAACAGCTATGTTTTCTTTGCAAGAATGGAGCTTGCTTCTACATGGGAAGAACTTGTAGCTACCTGTCATTTCACCATTCCCTCATTCAGATGGGGGTGGTATAGAAGGCAGAGCAGTCCCTCCCAGCCTGTGGGATGCATAACTCAGCCCCCACCCCGCCCCAGGCCTGGTTGAACCCCACTTACTATGTACAGGTAGGAGGGATAGGCTGAGCGAGGGTAGCGCTTCACCCAGGGCGGGGTGCCCGTCTGCATGTGGATGAGCGTGGCCCCCAGGCTGTAGATGTCTGCTTTGGTTGAATGGCCCCTGCATAGGATGACCTCTGGGCTCATGTAAATCTGAAAAAGAAGCGGGAAACATTCAGCTTCATTCCCCTCCTTTGTGTGGGGTTCCATTTCCCTACTCCAGTTTTGGAAATTGACTCATTCGCCTTAAACTAGGAGAATAATGCAGGCATTCCCCAGGAACCATGCAGCTCTTGCTGGAGGTGTCCCTGCAGTCTGATAAAGAACACCTGGCTGGGCGCAGTGGCTCACACCTGTAATCCCAGCCGAGGTGGGCAGATCAGTTGAGGTCAGGAGTTCAAAGCCAGCCTGGTCTCTACTAAAAATACAAAAATTAGCTGGGCATGGTGGTGGGCACCTGTAATCCCATCTACTTGGGAGGCTGAGGCAAGGAGAATTGCTTGAGCTTGGGAGGTGGAGGCTGCTGTGAGCCAAGATCGCACCACTGCACTCCAGCCTGGGAGACAGAGTGAGACTCCGTCTCAAAACAAAACAAAACAAAACAAAAAAACACCCTTTTCTGGTTGATCTGGCGGCAAAGAGACTAGAACCAGGAATCTATCTGGGACTGCCACTCATCAAAGTTCTGCAGTACACTGATCAGGTGCAGCTAAGTTTTCTACTAGAGCCAATTCCTTTTATATTTAAATGAACTACAAACAGACTTCTTCATCTGTTTGTTGTTACATTGCTAACCCTCTAAATATCTGCAATGGTAAAAGGCGATATAAGTCCATAGGGTATTAACACAAATGTCTTGAAAGGGAAAAACTTAAAAAATAAAGTGTAATGTTGTAAAAGTGATTCTAAAGAGTCATTTTTACAAACTATCTGCTACTTTTACCTACCATGTAGCCCAGTGACTAAATATTAAATGCAACCATATTAACATTGTATAAGTTATTTTGGGTTTCATGAGTCCATGCTGAATAAACGGGGTTGGTTTTATAAATAGTTTCTCTAAGAAGCATTTATTTCTAAACTTAAGAAAGAAACAAAGAGAGGTGGGGCATGGTGGCTCATGTCTATAATCTCAGCACTTTGGGTTTTTTTTTGTTTATTTTTGTTTTTTTTTTAGACGGGGTCTCCGTCTGTTACCCAGGCTGGAATGCAATGCACTGGCGCGATCTTGGCTCACTGCAACCTCTGCCTCCCAGGTTCAAGCTATTCTCCTGCCTCGGCCTCCCAACTAGCTGGGATTACAGGCATGTGTCACCACGCCTGGCTAATTTTGTATTTTTAGTAGAGATGGGGTTTCACCATGTTGGCCAGGCTGGTCTCAAACTCCTGACCTTGTGATCCACCTGCCTCGGCCTCCCAAAGTGCAAGGATTACAGGCATGAGCCACCGAATCTCAGCACTTTGGAAGGCCGAGGCAGGAAGATTGCTTGAGCCTAGGAGCTTGAGACCAGTCTGGACAAGATGGAGACCCCCCATCTTTACAAATTAGTTAGTTACCTAATTTAATTAAACATTTTTTTTAAAAGGAATACAGCAAACACTGGTGATCAGTTATTTGTATTCATGGCTGGTGCAGACATATAGTAGTTAATATCCTAATTATCAATATTTCGCTTGAAACAGCTTGTACACTGTCTGCCATGTGAGTAAGAGAATGGAGGTCAGTGTTCCCGGAATACATTTCAGGGTAAGTAAGTAGAGAACTAGCTTACAAAAACCGAAGAAACTGCCCAGTCTCCCCACCCTAACCCTGCTCAACTCCTTCCTACAAGCCACTTCCGGGCCAGCTTCCTTTTGCTCTCAGCAAACAGGTCAAACTGAGCTCCTGTTCTCAAGCTTTCCCTGCAGCAAAGCCAAAGGATTTTCCAGACGGACTTTGCTACTAAATAGATCACAAAGTTAAAAAATTAATGCACAACATTGTACCTATAGTCAACAATAGTGTATTGTATACTTAAAAATTTGTTGAGAGGGTACAGTTCATGCTAAGTGTTCTTAACACAATCAAATAAAAAAAGAAAAAGAAATGCAATGGGTATTATTAACTGTCCATAGAGGATGCCTACCTTCTCTCCTGTATCCCCTCCTCCCCGCCAATACAGCAAGGATTGGGCCGAGTGCTCACTGCTGGTGTAGGCAACAGGGGTTGTGCAGAGGTGGCTCTGCAGGTTCTACGTGACTGCACGCCTAGGCAGCCTGGGGAGATGGAGCATCTGTAAGCCTGGTGGCCTGGGTGCTGCCCCTCAGGCAGAAACCCTGGCTCAGGGCTCTTGTTCTTCAAGCTCTACCAACTACCAGATAGATCACGGAGCAGCAGAGCATGATATTCAAGCACTCTGGCTGATTAGAAGGCATGAAACAGCCCTGGTGGGGCCAAGACAGGGCTCTCTGAGAGTTCTGCACCCTTGGGGCTGGGCACCGGAGCAAGAGAAAACCTTGATGTCAGTGATCGAACCCTTCACCTCTCAACATGTTTATTAGAAAGGGAAAGAGACCGTATGTGTGCGTATATGTGCGTGTGATGATTATATAGTTAACTTACAAAAGTAAAACCAAGCAGACTTAGAAGGACTTTTCAAAAAGGACCAAGTTCTAAAAGTAATTCTGATTTGTTATTCACATTCACAATGTATTCTTTCTCTGTACCATGTAACTCAAAAACAGTTGGTTCTGTACACACCAGATTAACCCTGTATGTGTATTACATGGTTACAGTAGAATGCTCTGAATACCGATGCTTAGAGAGAGAAATCAAACAGGGGGTAAGCAGGATTTGCATTTGGGAGCTATACTGCAGAAATCAGAAATTGTCTATGACTGTGCAGTAGCCACATGATCAAATTCTAACATCAGCCAATCTGCACAGTTGACTGACTAATTTGATCTCCTAGCTCTTTAAGTAGGAAGAGCAAAAGCAAGCTTGTTGAAAGGTTTCATTGGTGACTTCACAACTTTGTTCATTACCAAACTTCAACTCGTGTGTATTAGGCAGATAGTAAATGCAGGCTGATTAGAAGAGGGTTTATATTTATAAACACCGAGGCTCAGTTTTGCACCTCACAAAAAGCAATTTGCATTTGCCAAAAATAACCTGATCCAAATACTACTCAGGAGTAAAATATGTTATTATCTCACATCCATGCATTCTGCTAGACAGCCCCAGAAAGAACACTTCTTTCTCCAATGTTGCAAAATGTTCGACTTCACCACACTGCCAGGAAGAGAAAAGTATTTTCCATCTTTCATACCATAAATAGTTTGTTTCTTAAACTGGTTCCAGGAAAAAGGGTGGTGGAATATTACATATCTGAACTCCTGACTAACGCCAAATATGCTGAAACATTTTCCAAAGAAAACATGTCGTAAGCATTAAGTCTTATGAGATCTCACATTTTGGTAAAGTATTCTTAAGATCTAGGGACTAAGCATTCTTAAAAACAAACAAACAAACAAACTACAGTTTCCCTTCTGAATATTGTTCGGCTCAAACTATCAAGAATCCCTGCTTGAGTATTTTCAATAATAACTTCGGTAATATTTGCAAAAGAAGGATTTCTTCTGTTGCCCCGGAGAGTCTTGGCTTTGAGAGAGTTGAGAAAGCACTTACATACAGAATCTTGTTTTTTTTTTTTTTTTTTTTTAGGACAAGGTCTTGTTCTACTGTCCAGGCTATGGGTGCAGTGGCATAATCACAGCTCACTGCAGCCTCATCCTGGGCTCAAGCAATCCTCCCACCTCAGTCTCTTGAGAAGCTGGGACTACAGACATGCACCACCATGCCATTTTTACAAAAAGTAAAGTTTTTGTTTGTTTGTTTACTTTTTGTAGTGATGGGGTCTCATAATGTTGCCCAGGCTGGAAGAATCTTGGTTTGAAAGGAAGATAATTTTTTTGTTGCTGCAATCCAGTTCAGTGCAACACGTATACTAGCTAAACTAGACTAAGGGCGGTCATCTGATTGAACACCAAGACTGACCTGGTAACCTTGACATAGAGGTGCAGTCAAAGACCCTCTCTCTATTTCCTATGGGCACTTCCAGCAAAGAGAAGGGCATGGGGCTGAGTGGCTCAGGCAGTGAAGCTTCCCCCAGTAGTGGTGAGGGGCCAAGGAGGCAATTTTACACCCATTTACCTTCCTGCTTGCACCCAACCTTGTGCCCATCACAATCAACTGTGAACTAAACTGTTGTGCTCTTTCTTTTCTCTCTTTCTTTCTTTTTCTTTCTCTTTCTTTCTTTTTTCTTTCTCTTTCTTTCCTTCCTTCCTTTCCTTCCTTCCTTCCTTTCCTTCCTTCCTTCCCACTCTCTCTCTCCCCCTCCCTCCCTCCTCCATTTTCCTTCCTTTCTTCCTTCTTTTTTTTTTTCAAAAGAGATGAGGTCTCACTATATTGCCTAGGCTGGTCTCGAACCCCTAGGCTCAAGCAAACCACCCCCACTTCCTTGGCCTTTCAAAGGGTTGGGATTACAGGTGTGGGAACACCATGCCCATCCCTAAACGGTTGCTCTTTTAATAATTCAGGTAATTTAAAGTAAGTCCCCCTACCAAAGAGTGAGGATTGCTGGAGTACCACTAAGGCTTGCTCCTCATTGCCTTGTCTCATGCTTCCTTGTTGGTGCCCACAAGAACCTGCCACATAGCAGATGCTCAGTGGACACTTGCTAATTGAATCAACCAGCCAGCATAATGATGTGAATGTTAAATATATTATTTGGAAGCCCTCGAATGAATTTTCCAGAATCTCATTTAGAGTCAGGAAAGAAAGGCTTTTTCTGGGTCGTTTTTTGCTTCACAGATGAGTTAAACATGAGTGCTATTTTACATCTTTAAATAAGATACATTTATGCTCACTACTTGAGGTTTATTATAGGATTCCTAGGCTCAAAGAGAGGCCTTCAGAGTCCTCATAAATATTAATGATCATGATAATTAAGACTGTCATTGAGCCAAAACAAAGTGATATTAGTTATATCGGTAATATATTTTAATAATGTATATAGTAGTATATTTTT
Organism: Papio anubis; assembly: GCF_008728515.1. Classification (NCBI taxonomy): domain Eukaryota; kingdom Metazoa; phylum Chordata; class Mammalia; order Primates; family Cercopithecidae; genus Papio; species Papio anubis. Next base: position 95,892,185 of record NC_044986.1, read on the forward strand.
TTAAAGTTATGTAGCAGTTAGACTTTAGGGTTAGACTTAGAAAGAACTGGGTTCAAGTCCAGAGTCTGTCACTGAGTGACTCTGGACACTTTATTTTAATCTCTGCAAACTTATTTCCTTTATTGTGAAATGAGAATAACAATAGAATCTGCTTACAATAATAGTATTTACAACAACTGGGTTGTTGTAAGGATTAAATAACATACTGCTTTTTAAGGGCTAAACTTATTATAAAGTTAACTATAATTCTACAATTATTATGAAAGCTGAACTGTGGGCCAGACACGGGGGCTCACACCTATAGTCCCAGCACTTTGGGAGGCGGGAGGATCACTTGAGGCCAACAGTTCAAGACCAGCCTGGCCAACATAGTGAAATCCCCATCTCTACTGAAAAAGCAAAATAAACAAAAAATTAGCTGGATGTGGTGGCACACACCTGTAATCTCAACTGCTCAAGAGGCTAAGAAGCGTGTGAACCCAGGAGGTGGAGATTGCAGTGAGCTGCAATCATGCCACAGAGTAAGACTCTATCTCAAAACAAAACAAACCAAAACCAAAACCAAAACCACACAACATAAAGCTGAACTGTGGATATGATCTATTTGTAGGGGAGGGGAGGGTTTGAAACAAGGTCTTGTTCTGTCTTCCAGGCTGGAGTGCCCATGGCTCACTGCAGCCTTGAACTCCTAGGCTCAAGCAATCCTCCCACCTCAGCCTCCCAACTAGCTGGGACTACAGGGGTGTACCACCACACTGAACTAATTTTTTTTTTTTTGAGATGGAGTTTCACTCTTGTTGCCCAGGCTGGAGTGCAATGGCGTGATCTCGGCTCACCTCAACCTCTGCCTCCCGAGTTCAAATGATTCTCCTTCCTCAGCCTCCCGAGTAGCTGGGATTACAGGTGCCCACCACCATGCCCAGCAAATTTTGTATTTTTAGTAGAGATGGGGTTTCGCCATGTTGGTCAGGCTTGTCTCGAACTCCCGACCTCAGGTGATCAGCCCACCTCAGCCTCCCAAAGTGCTGGGATTATAGGTGTGAGCTACCATGCCCAGCCTGAACGAATTTTTTTTATAGAGATGGGGTCTTGCTATGATGCCTAAGCTTGTCTCAAAGTCCTGGGCTCAATTAATCCTCCCACCTCAGCCTCCCAAAGCACTGGGATTATAGGCATGAGCCACCACACCGGGCAAATATGATCTATTTTGTCATTACATTGTTTATAAATGTTCTATATATGTTCTATATCTAGAAATGTTCTATATATCAACGTGTATATTATATTACAAATACTATTACGTATTATAAATAACATAGCAAAAAATAAAATAAAAAATCAAGTGCTAAACTTAGTACTTGACACAGAGCAAGTGCTCATTAAACATGTTCCAAGGATAATAATGATTTAATGCAATGGATTTCTTTCCCTTCTTTGTCCTTCATTCCCACGATAATTATAGAACAATTTTTCCTTTTTTATTCTTAATAAAATAGTAACCCTTTTCATGTGAATATAATTACCTCTGTTCCCCGGAGGTCCTTAGGAAAATAGACATCTTCGGTCATTTGAACACTTAGGCCAAAATCCACCAAAACAGCTTTTGTGGACATGAAAACAATGTTGCTAGCTAAAATGAGAGGAAATTTTTTAAGACAAAATTTTTTATATATTCATAAGTCAAATGCAAACATTATCTGAAACAATAATGAATCTCAAATCAGAAAAGACTGAAATGCTTCCTCTAGTGAGATGGGTGTATTGTATTCAAAAGGGGAGAATGCAGCTCAGATTTTAGGTGAAAATCACTTCGGATCCATCAGGAATTCAGCCAATGTGGGTATGAATGATTGTAGCCATTAATAATGGTCAAGAACTTGAGTTTCAAACTCTAAGACATAAGCATATTGTTGTCAAGCCACTTTTCTAAAGCAGAAAAGTAAAATACCCATTTTTTTTCCCCCAGTAAAAGTTATGCCACTCTAATTGAGTACTGGCTATTAAAGGTTTACCTATTTCCTCATCATATCAGACTCCTAGAAAACAGTTATCAAAGTTGTGTTTAATGGATTATTATTACATTGGTATACAAAATGAAAGAGGTATTTGTTTCTCAAAAATACTTGTCTCTGTGTTTGTATGTTTTTAAGTAAATTGCATTTTTTTGGGGGGGGGGGGGGAGGGGACGGAGTTTTGCTGTTGTCACCCAGGCTGGAATGCAATGGTGCCATGTCAGCTCATTGCAACCTCCGCCTCCCAGATTCAAATGATTCTCCTGCCTCAGCCTCCCAAGTAGCTGGGATTACCAGCACCCAACACCACGCCCAGCTAATTTTTTTTTTTTTTTGTATTTTTAGTAGAGACAGGGTTTCACCACATTGGCCAGGCTGGTCTCCAGTTTCTGACCTCAGGTGATCCACGTGCCACAGCATCCCAAAGTGCTGAGATTACAGGCGTGAGCCATCACGCCCAGCCTAAACTGCAATTTTAAAAGCCTTTTTAACAGAGCAGTACCTAATAGGTATGTAGCTATAACTTTTCAACAACTGTTCAAAGTAATCTTTCCTTTTGACTTGGAAAGCTCTAGTAACCCCGCATGATTCTAAGACATGTCTCTGGAGAAGGAAGATGGACGGTGCTCTGAGGGAGCTTTCCACCCTTCATGGAGGGTCTTCAGATTACAGGAAGGAGCTTGTTTGTCTCCTGAATAACTAGTCTCTTTGAGCCAAAAAGGTATATGTCCAAAGATACTTACGTTTAATATCATGATGGATTACTTTCTTTGAGTGTAGAAAATCAAGTCCCTTGAGAACATGCTTTGTCACCCAAATAATTTCAAATTCTCTCATTGGTCCACAGCTCTCCAGTTTCTCCAGAACAGACCCTCCCTCGCCTGCTTCCATAAAGAGATGGACAGTTTCACCCCACAGGACTGCGCCATACAGCTCTGCGATGTTCTCGTGCCGGAAGCAAGCCTGGATCTCCACATCAGATGGCTTAAATTGATCTACTGGGATCTAGAACACAAAAATACGAGCGAGATTCTAAACAACCCCAAAGTCATCTTAAAAATATATAATATAGGTCAATGCAAAAACCAAAAGGCAAACAAATGCCCTCAAGAATACTCTGCCCTGTGTGAAAATGGACTGCCCGGTTACAATACTGTTTGCCTCAGATCTGCCTTTAACTATGCTAGTCCGCTTTCAGTATAAAATTCAGAACAAGAAAATAAAAAACAAAATAATGAGTTATTATTTTCACTTAGAAGTCAGAAATCCATCCAATGTTTTCAAATTATGAATGAATCAAAAAAGAGATAATTTCCCACCTATTAGACAACAGTATCTATGGTACCTAGATTTTAGGTTGTATTTTCAATATTTCAGTTTGTTGTGAGATAGTATGAAGTGTTTGTTGCCACAGTTCATACTCTATTATAGCAATGTATTTAAAATAAGCACTGAAGCTGGGCACGGTGGCTCATGCCTGTAATCCCAACACTTTGGGAGGCCAACGTGGGCAGATCACTTGAGGCCAGGAGTGCAAGACCAGCCTGGCCAACATGTTGAAACCCCGTTTCTACAAAAAATACAAAAATTAGCCAGGCATTGGTTGTGTACGCCTGTAATCCCAGCTACTCTCTTATTACAATAAGAGAGACCAAGACATAATATTTGGCAATTATTTATTTTATTTTTTGTTAAATCAAAAGTGAGTGTATTTTTTGTTGTACTTTTTGAAAAATTAATTAAAGCAAAACAGACATACAAAAAAGTGTAAAAATGATGGGTCCAACTTAATGAATTATCAGCTGAATGTACAAATGTAACCCCCATCTAAATCAAAATGAAAAATCACATCAGGCCAGGTGCGGCAGCTCATGCCTGTAATTCCAGCACTGTGGGAGGCCAAGGCAGGTGGATGGCTTGAGGTCAGGAGTTCGAGACAAGCCTGGCCAATATGGCAAAACCCCATCTCTACTAAAATACGAAAATTAGGTGGGCATGGTGGTGGGTGCCTGTAATCCCAGTTACTTGGGAGGCTGATGCAGGAGAATCGTTTGAACCCAGGAGGTGGAGTTTGCAGTGAGCCAAGACCCCGACACTGCACTCCAGCCTGGACAACAGAGCAAGACTCTGTCTCAAAAAAAAAAAAAAAAAAAAAAAAGAAGGGATAGGGTCTTTTCAATCATTGATATATTTAAATTCAGCCTTTTAAATCTGCCTTCCTGAGAAGGCTACCTCCTTCCCAGTTTCTGCCTCTGCCTGGCCCCCTCCGCAGCTGAATGAAAGGAGAAGCACATAGAATTGCTCCTACTTCACAGGATGGCTCTTCTCTACCTCCCTCCAAGAGTGATGATTTTATCCAAATCAGTGCTTTAAAAACCAGCACTTTCCTTGTAATCATCTAGATTAAAATCAACTATGCTCCTAAACAGAGATTTTGGGGCTGAATGGCCCCAGGTAGCCAACGAATTCAGAAAAACAAATGCTTTGAGGCAGTGCACCCTTAGATAAGATCCAATCAAAGGATAAAAATCTTTGGTTAATGCAAATGGACAAACAAACAAAAGCCAGAATGCCAAACACACAGTGTGGGTTATCTAGTTACATAACACATACCAGTTTACACGCCATTCTTTTCTTCGTCTTTATATCTTGTGCCAAGTATACCTTTCCAAAGGCTCCCCGAGGAATAAAATCAGAACCAATATTTCTGTAAGTCAGCTTCCAAGGGATCAGGAGAACATCAGAGTCTATTTGGTAACGTCCATTTTGAGGAGTGATGACCTACAGCAAAATAAAAATGTGAGAGGGTGAGGACTTCAGTCAAGTTGACTTTTTCTAAGTTTCCATTAGGAAACTGGTTATTTTAGCAGCATTCTGATACACAGTTACGAAATTAATGTCACTGTGCTTAATCCTACCAACTGTACAGACCTATATTTAGAGCTTGAGGAAGTCAGAGAGAGCATGTAACAGACACAGGTGCCTGGTCAGACCTGGTCATATTTCCACCTACTCATGAGTAATTAATTGCCAAATAGAACTTTAAAAATTATTTATCTAAAAAAGCATGACTATGGCAACCAAAAGGTTGAAAATAAAGATTGCGTAAATATAAACCGTGCCTGCAGGTTGACTTGTTTCTATTAAAATGTGCGAACCTGTTAGTCCACATAGCTATTACTCACACATGATGCATACAGAGAAAGAGCATCAAAATTAACTGATGATCATGGAAGATTTTGGAAAACCACAGCGTATGCCAGAGCTATGAGTTGACAATGCTATGTAAATTAAGTGAGGGCTGAATTACTTCTCATCTACTTACTCACTTAATATCTATTGCATGCATTGTATCTATTGTGTGCAAAAAAGTTGCTAGGCACTGTGTTTGGCGCTGCGGAGGCAGCCATGAACAAGAGATGGCTGATCCTTGACCTCCCAGGGTTCACAAGCAAGCTGACTCTTAGAAGTTTTGAAACTAGTTGATTCAAACATTGAAAGACAGCTGGGAGCAGTGGATAACGCCTGTAATACTAGCACCCTGGGAGGCTGAGGCAGGAGGCTATCTTGAGGCCAGGAGTTCAAGAGCAGCCTAGGCAACATAGCGAGACCTCATTTCTACAGAAAGAAATAAAAACACAATATAAATTTTAAAATAATAAAACAAAAATTAAGAGGTCTACTCTAATAGCAATGTGGGTTCAAAGGCACATGCATTTGTCAAAACTCGTAAAATTGGACATTTAACATCTGTGTATTTGGCTATATATAAAATATATTTCAATTTTTAAAGAGGAAAACATTAGAAGAGAAAATAATTATAATCAAAATTAAAACAAAATAATATGGTAGTTCATGGGAAATGCGATCTGGAATACCTGTCTGTAACATGTCCAAAGTGTTCTTTCAAGGGATAAATCGCCTCAGTACCAGTTTCTCCTCAATGTAATCAGTAATATTACAGCTTCTGATTCGGAATTCGGGAATTATGAAACTTCTTTTTTTTTTTTTTTTTTTTTTTTTGAGATGCAGTCTTGCTCTGTTGGCTAGGCTGGAGTGCAATGGAATGATCTTGGCTCACTGCAACCTCTGCCTCCCAGGTTCAAGGGATTCTCTCATCTCAGCCTCCTGAGTAGCTGGGATTACAGGTGTGTACCACCACGCCCGGCTAAATTTTGTATTTTTAGTAGAGACGGGGTTTCACCATGTTGGCCAGGCTAGTCTCGAACTCCTGACTTTAAGTGATCCACCTGCCTCGGCCTCCCAAAGTTCTGGGATTACAGGTGTGAGCCATGGCGCCTGGCTCAGGAATTGTGAAACTATTAAAGGACCTTAACTTATTTCAAGTAACAGAAGAAGCTGAACAACTAGGTGTGGTGGCTCACGCCTATAATCCCAGCACTTTGGGAGGCTAAGGTGGGAAGACTGCTTGAGGCCAGGAGTTCAAGACCAGCCTGGGTGACACACTGAGATCCCATTTCTATTTTGTTTAAAATTTAAAAGCAGCAGCAGCAACAGCTGAAGGGAATGTGACAAATCCCCAAATCTACCACATGGGAAGAGAATGAACTCCTGATTCTTTTAAAAGAATTGTTTTTGTTTAAAATTCAAAAGCAGCAGCAGCAGCAGCTGAAGGGAATGTGACAAATCCCCAAATCTACGACATGGGAAGAGAATGAACTCCTGATTCATCTGCAGATGCGTGGGACTTCTCACTTGGGACACGGCTACAGAAATAGTTCTAGTAACTGTAAGGGCCATTCAGTCAGCTCCACCACTGCTAAGTTTAGCTACACATCCCACAAACAGATGTGTTCACTATTAGTCAGGGAATAAAGCAAAGACTAACTCTAATGCTTAGAAATATGAAGTCATTAAATTTAGAAACTATTTACTGAGCGTTTCTGCTGTGTGAGACCCTGTGCAGGGCCCTAGGGCTAACATGAATAAGTGCAGATGGCGGTCTTGCCTTGTTTGAAAGATGACTTCCTTTCAAGAAGTATGTCGCCTCTGGTTGCTGAGGCCTCTTTTGCAGCATGCTGAGAACATGATGGATTTAGTCCCTTTTGACATTTAGATACTCAAGAGCACTTGCTGATTTTCCCTTTCTTGTCATTAAATATTTATAGGCCTGATTTCAATGCACCCTCCAGTGAACCATCTCTATGTTTAACTCACTTTCGTGAAAGTTTTATCAACCTAAATTTGTTGTAACCCAATTTGGGTTTTTTTTGTTTGTTTTTGTTTTGAGACAGAGTCTCGCCCTGTCACCCAGGCTTGAGTGCAGTGGCTGGAGTGAGTTCTCCTAGGCTGGCCCTGAATTTCTAGTGTAATGTGTAAGTCCTGACCAGTTTGTAGTTCTGCAAATGCCTGGTTCTTCCCCTAGCCCCGGGTCCCCTGTATTTAACTTTCTTTTTTTGTTTTGTTTTGTAACGGAGTTTCGCTCTTGTTGCCCAGGCTGGAGCACAATGGCATGATCTCAGCTCATCACAACCTCCGCCTCCTGGGTTCAAGTGATGCTCCTGTCTCAGCCTCCCAAGGTGCTGGAATTACAGGCATGTGCCACCACACCCAGCTAATTTTGTATTTTTGGTAGAGACGGGGTTTCTCCATGTTGATCAGGCTGGTCTTGAACCCTATATTTAAATTTTAGATAGGTGTTTTTCTTCTTTCTAGGGGGCCTTATAATTTTTTTTTTTAAGACAGGGTCTTGCTCTGTCACCTAGGCTGGAGTGCAGTGGCCCCATCACAGCTCACCGAAGCTTCAACCTCCCAGGCTCAAGCGATCCTCCCACCTCGGCCTCCCAAGTAGCTGGGACTACAGGTGTGTGCCACCTCACCTGGCTGACTTTATTTTTTGTGGAGATGGAGGTTTCACTATGTTGCCCAGGCTGGTCTCAAACTCTTGGGCTCAAGTGGCCTCAGTCTCCCAAAGTGCTGGGATTACAGGCACGAGCCACCACACCCAGTCCTATTAAACCATCTTAGGGAACTCTATGCTGCTTATCTCTGCCAATTCTTCAACTTACCAAAATCATCTCTAAGGGCAGGCATTATAAGCACACTTTCTGTTTCCTCATCCAGATCACCGTCATTTATACTAAACAACACCAGGCCAACAAGCAGCATATTGAGAAAAATTTTTAAGTATTGTAGCAAGAATAAATTCCACAAGTGACCTGTGTAATATGCTACTATGAAACAGACATGGTATTGATCTCTAGTCATGCAGGCATATTATCTAGCACAAAGGCCAAGCAAGCTCTGTCCTACTCTGCTGATCACAACGAATGGATCCTCACATTCAAAATATGGCCCCAAGATAGACACCAATACCAGCTTGAGTTCACAGCGTCCTGCCCAGATGATGAGAAAAGTTAACAGTACAATTCATGAGAAGTCATGGACACAGTTGGAAATGCATGTGAAAGAAGAGAGAAGATCTGGGGAACATGCAATTTGAAAAATTTTGGAAGGGGTGTAACAATTGTATATAACAGCAACTCCCACAAGGCCTTGTGTCCATTTAACACTCACTATGTGTAACTAGGTCATGTGTATTCATTAATTGCTCCAAATATCAACCCTATGGAGTGTCATGATGTTATCCATTTTATAGATGAGTAAACTGAGGAAAGGACGGGGGAAATGACCATCACAGGGTCACACAGCTAATCCGTTTCAGAGCTGAACTACATAACACAGGTACTTTAATTCAGGGCCCATCATCTTCAAAACTGCTCATCATATGTACTTTTTTAAATGGCCAACAAGTAGGGCTTGCACTAAATGGTCAGAGATGAATTTTGGTTCTATATAAGCAAGAGAACTTTCTTACAGTCAGGACTGGACAAATAGGAAACTGTGTCCCAGTGTGTAATAAGCTCCTTGTCACAGTAGATTTTCAAGAATAGACCAAAATGTTCTACCAATTATTGGAGATGATGAATAGGGTTCTTTGAGTACTAGACAGAGGGCTGGACTTAAGTATCTTAAACGCTTTTTCAACTCTGAGAAGCCATAACTCCATGACTAAGCCCTAAGGAACATCTTCAGCATTTCACACTTATAAAGTTGTAAAAAAGTGAAGGAATGGGGTCCTTCAGTCCCCATAAAACCACCACAAAGTTGAGTGTTTGGAACCCATTTTAGATTATTTGTTCCCAGACCAGGTTATGAATCAGCGTAGATTCTAAATAACATGCAGCACTCTTACCCAAAGCAATTCCCAGGTTAGTCTCCCAAAGCTTCTTCCCCAGGTCTTGCTGGATGTTGGTGGGATCTTTAACAAATATTATTTTTAGTAAAATCACACACACACAAAATCACTGAACATGACTGTGCTTCAGGATACTTTTGTAATTTCTGGTTCTGCACCCTGTCTAAATAACTCTATGGTGTTGTGGTTGTTGGCTGCCTGAACACATCAGGTCTCTATGTCTCTGGGTCTCTGCACATGCTGTTGGAACCCTCTCCACTTCATCCCACTGACTCCAACTCAACACTTCAGACCTCGGCTTAGGCATCAATCCTTCTTGGAAGGCTGTGCTGACATTCTCCTTCCTTCTACCACACTCATGGCTATGTAAGGTATCCTGCCTGTGCACTGCCAGAGGAAACAGGGTGCAGGTATGCTGGGAAGCAGCACATTCTACTATAATTGCCTATTTAACTGCATCCTGCATGTACCAGGCAGCAAGCTCCCAGAGGCACAGACTGTTCCATACTATCTCTAGCACCTGACGCACTGTAGATGTCCAAGCTATGTCTAGCAAATGAATAGGTAAATACTTGAATGAAAGTTTCCCCATCCCTATGTAGATACACCGTATAGATGGATTTTACCTAGGAACCAATCGTGTAATAGATAATCAGCTGCTATTTTCCTAAAGCTGAGAGTTAGAGAGCAGCAAATGAAGCCCAATGAGTAAAGTTTTGATAGGGTAGTGGGTGGAAGATGATGGGAACAGAAAGATCTTGAACATTGGGTGGTTCCAATGTTCCATGTGAGGATGAAAGGGAGCCGAAAGCAAGCCTTGCCTCCTTCACTACTGTCTTGAAGTGACTATGTTCAGAGATGACAGTCCCAATCTCTAGGCTATCATTTATGAATCATGGAGCTCTGATGGGTTACCTAGCAGGCACAGCAATGTAGTCCATCTTTAATGTGAGTAGCAGGAAAGTCAACTGCAGTACCCCAGAGCCATCAACCACTGGGTCGATTTGCCTAGTGAGGCCATGTCTACGATCCAGTGGATTTTAAGGTCCTCCTCTTATTCTATTCTGTTTTTCAGTCTTCTTGTTTTATATGTTATATTCTTGATCATTTTTAAAATAAAAATCTTTTTCAAGTTTTTCAAGATCCCTGCCTTTACTTACGTATTTGTTTACTCTTAAAATTTTTCCTGGCCAGGCGCAGTGGCTCACGCCTATAATCCCTGCACTTTGAGAGGCCAAGGCGGGTGGATCACCTCAGGTCAGGAGTTTGAAACCAGCCTGGCCAACATGGTGAAACCCCGTCTCTACTAAAAACACAAAAATTAGCCGGGCGTGGTGGCAGGCGCCGGTAATCCCAGCTACTCAAGAGGCAGAGGCAGAAGAATCACGTGAACTCATGAGGCGGAGGTTGCAGTGAGCCAAGATTGCGCCACTGCACTCCAGCCTGGGTGACAGAGCGAGACTCTGTGTCAAAAAAAAAAAAAAAAAAAAAAGAATTCTCCTTAATTATGTACTTGTTCATTTAAAGAGTACAGGACCCATGGCAGGTAATGACAACATTTTACTCAAACCCTTTGCTGATACAATTTTACCCTCCTCTTAATGTCTTAGTCTCTCTCCTTTTTAGGATTAACTTTTCTGGCCCCACTCCTAAAAGACTTCAGAAGGCTATTTTTTTGTATTTCTTCTAATTTTCCTGAATTTCTTTCTGTACATTCCCAGATAGGCCAGGGGAATAGGCAAACATACCTAAGTCTTTGCATGTTTACAAGCAAGAATAATTTGGTTTTTTCTGCATATTTTCATTTAAAATACTCATTTTTATAGAAGGAGCAGGATTTAAAAAAATTAATTCCCACTTTAACAAATAAATACATTAAAAATGAGAGAAATACACAAACAATTATATTTCTTGGTATAGACATATATATAACTTTGAACCCGAGTTCTCCAACTATCCTTTAGTTGGGAAAATCAGATATGGCTTCTAGTTCAAATGATTGCTTCTCATTTATAAAAGGAAGAAATATTCTGAAGGTAAAGTACTTAGTCGACTATTAAATAGAGCTTGATAGGTCCAGACCAAAGCAGTCACACAACAGTGCAAAATATGATCTTGCTCCATGGTGAGCTATGGTTGAATATGACTGGCTTCTGACAAAACAATTCACTACATACCTGACCTAAATTACTGTGTTGTTTCTAATTAAATGAATGTAGTATGCAAAAAAAACAAAATAATTAAGTACTTTGTCTGGACTCCATACTCACTCAGCACTGACTTTCCCCCTACATTAGCCATTTTGCCATTTAGATACACCAAAAGAAAGGGCGTCACTTTCATCCATAAGCATGTTTTGTAAGTTACCACCTACTCCTTTGCAAATTATTCTTTTTAAAAATATTAGGTTACCTTTAGCCAGCACCTACGTTCACCTCTGCCATACTAAAAGCCTGACAGAATCCCAGGCACACCTAAACACATCACCTGATCTACTATTAGGGCAACAAAATGTTGCCACAATATTTTGCATGATTTGCATACTTGCGATGATTAAGCAAATATATCATTTGCCATTCATACTTTGCCAATTAAAGAGAGTGAATCTGTGGATAGCTATTTACTGCCTACATACTACATTTTTGCAGAAATGAATTAATAACATTTCAAGATGTGACAAGAAAAGAACAAATAATTCAACCTTCAAGAAGATGAATTAATGACAAAGTGTTTATTCTCCTCTCAGACAAAGAAGTCTCATTAAGCCTTTCTTTTCTGCATAACTGATGAATAAACTTTTTAGTGAATTGTTAAATTAAAACACATTCTTCTTTGTTGTTGTTGTTGCTGTTGTTGAGACAGAGTCTCACTTAGTCGCCCAGGCTGGAGTGCAGTGGTGCAGTCTCAGCTCACCACAGCCTCCACCTCCCAGGTTCAAGGGATTCTCGTGCCTCAGCCTCTCAGGTACCTGGAATTACAGGCGCCTGCCACCACACCAGGCTAATTTTGTATTTTTAGTAGAGACGGGGTTTCACCATGTTAGCCAGACTGGTCTCTAACTCCTGACCTCAAGTGATCCACCCACCTCGGCCTCTCAAAGTGCAGGGATTACAGGCGTGAGCCACTGTGCCCAGTCAAAATACATCCTTCTTAATGATCTATTTGTAGAAATACTACTAAAATATGATCAAGAGTCTTTAAATAGAACTTTTAATGAAGACTTTTTTTTTGCATCTTTGACATTGAGGTACTTCTTACTGATGATTACATTTTTTAAAATCATACCTGGCAGCCCATCTAAACCAAATTCAAATACCACTCTGCATTAAATGAAGCTGCAGTAGGAAAGCTGAGCACACAGCACCCAACTGATCGGAAAGAAACATACCATGTTTAATAAAATTCCAGATTCTTGTGGTCGCTGTCCATAAAAATGCTTTGCAGTGTTGGATATATGGTTTGCAAAAGCCAGCAAATCCTCCACGGTTCCATATCTGACTGATGACAACCATGGTACCTCTTGGCCACTAAGCAGCAGAGACTTAGAACGCTCATCGTTTTGATTGCTGTCTTGACACATGGTCATTAGACTGGGTTCATAAACTGCTGGCTCTTCACTTGCATAAAGATTTTCCATAATGTCTATTACATCGGACACATTTAAATGTTTAATTAATAAATCAATCTCTTCTTTATTGTCACTTCCAGTGCTCATGTACTCCATTACTGTTGCGCTTTCCGGAGAGTCTAGGAAAGAAAACACAAATCCTTAGTTTACGATATTTGTATTTGCATTCAAGACAAGGATTGCCACGGATTGGCAACAGGATTTTATATGCTTTTGTTCAGAAAACGAGGGTTTTGTGTCAACTGTGTGTGTGAACTCAAGTTGACAGTGCAGAAAGGGACCTAAGATAACCTTTAGTCCAGCTCACTTTGCAGAGGGGAAACCTGAGACCCAGAGAGCTTACTATTACTCACGGAGTCAGTGGTATCAGCTACAGCCACTGAAGACAAACTTTCACTACGCATACACACCAATCAAGAGCAGCTCAGGAATCTTTGAAGACCTCAGGCTTCCGGCTCTTTAGGGCTTCCAACTTCACACAACCCAGCTATTCCCCCAAAGTGGCACCCTCCCTGCAAAAATCGCTATGGCTTTTTTATGCCTCCGGTGACTTGAAAGAAAAATAACCTCTTCACGAAATGCAGGAGCTAACTTGGCAAATAAAACTCAGGCCCTGAAAGCCAGAAGCTGGAAAAATGGATTTCAATCTAAACAAATTTGATGGCAATAGGTCAAGTTTCAGGAATGATTCTTATGCAAATGAGTTAAACAGCTAATTGGAAGGGTGACAGGGAACCTTGTTCTCCCAGCGATGAGTATGAGAAAGATGATGATGCATTTAACCTATGATTCAGCTGTCCTCCCTTAGGACCAGAATTCTTTAGTAGTGCAAAGCAAACATCTTGAGGGTCCTAGAAGATTAATATCTAGATAAACAGCCCTCTAGAAGCTGTGAATAGTAGAAAGAAGCCAGGAAAGTCAAATATATCATAAGCAAGGCCAAGTGACTATAGGAACCAAAATTGCATTTCAGCTCTTATATACAAATCAGCTGCCACACTTGGAGATCTGTAGATGAGAAAAAGAAAGTAAAGCAAGAGTAAAAACTGATGTTGTTACTCAGGATTTTAGAACAACTCTGTTCTGAAGGAGAAAAGACAAAAGCTCTAAGAGATCAAAGAGAATTTCAAGGCACATTGGTCTACTTAAATCATCGTTTGCACTCCCAAAAGCACAGCCTCTTTCTGAAAGGTATTTCAAGTTCTGAAAAGCAGAAGCCTTTAACACACAGGACACTCAGGGCTAAAGCCACGCATCTCTGATCAACCTGGAGCTTCATTTCAAAGCTCCAGGAAATGCTCCACTGCAGAGCCACCTGCATGCATGACCCAGCCATCTGCCTCTCAGTGAATTTCATTTGACAAAAGAACCATGCAATTTAGTGTCATCATTCACTTACTTGATGGTCATTTTCTGACGTATGAATTGTGTCTGAGGAAAGTGGTCTAGCATCCTGCAATCCAACATTCCTCTGGTCTCAGACTGCTTGGAGTCAAATCACATCACCTCCCCACCACACTCCCATTTACTGCTTGCATGACGTTAAGCAAGTAACTTAACCTCTCTCAACCTCAATTTTCCCCATCTGTAAAATGGAAGTAATAACTGCACCTACCTCATGAAGTGGTCGTGAGGATTAAAAGAGTTCAAGCTCATAAAGTGCTCAGTGCAGTGTCAGGGGCATGGTAAATAAGCTGTGTCATTTTTAGCTGCTTTATATGCATGAGAGAGAAAAGTACTGAGTCAGACTCCTGGCTTTGCAGATACTGCATTAGCTTCCTTTCTTATCTGCAAATGAGATGTGGCTACCTATTCCCCTGGCTTCTTCGCAGTAAGAAGATTGTATCTAAAACAAGACATAGAGAGAGAAAAAAAGGCAGAAACCCATGAAATGCTTTGATGGCTGTTATCAACACAGTGAAATCTAGAGTGAGGGGGCAGCTTCCCCTCCCGAGATCTTGTACATCTTTGAGGGAGATTGTGATTCAGGTTCTTGGAGTCTACTGAGTTAGGAAAGGAACTTCTTAGATTAATGGAGGAACATTTGACATCGGTTTTACTGAGCCATCTAGTTGCAGTTTCTGCTTGTCGAATTTACTGGAAACACAGAAGTTAAAACAAAAACAGCCTAATTTGGGGCCTCAGGGGTTGAAAGGATCCAAGTCTCCTGGACTTATTTATCAAATGGATGACTTGACAGAAAAAAAAAAAGTTCTCAGTACTAACACGACTCAAGAAAGAAAGAGGAAAAATGTCCACACAGCTCAAATTCACTCTGCTGATCCGGGAAGACAAATTTTAGAGGTTTTAAAAAAAAATTAGTAGTAGTATTCTTTTTATTCTTTTATTTTGTTAATTGGGGGGTTTTCCTGTGAGGACTGGAGATACTAAAAGACAAATCCTAAAAGAGCGGTAATACAAGGTTTTGGTTTTTAAATCCTGCAGAAAGTCTCAAGCATTTATATGTAAAACCCAAGAGCTTAAACACACACAACCACACCCCTAAACTGTGAGTTGCCTGGAAAGGGGAGAGGGAGGGAAGCAGGACCCGGGAGGTGGAGGAGGGTCTGACACTGAGACTTTTCTCACTGCCTGCATTAATTCCTTAGCAACACACAAATCTATGCTCCCCAGAAACCCTGCTGACCAGTTCGCCTGCTAACTGCTCCTGCAAAAAGCCTCAGCACTTTCCAGCCTTAAAGAAGCACACAATAAGCGAATGGTTTCTGAGTTATTCATGATCTGTAGCCACCTAGAAAGTTCAGATTGTGAAGGTATTCTAGTTTGGCAATAAAGACGTTTAGTATAAGATGATTTTTCCCTTGACACAATTTACAATAAAAGTCCTCATAAAATTCCTGCTTCCTAACCAAACAGAAAATTATGCCAGCTTTTGGAATTGGACAGATGTGCAAATACAGTCAAAACTAGTTACACTGAATTATTTCAGAAATCAGCAATAAAATCACGAGGAAATTCTGTTCCTAAACATTAACATAATACTCTTGGCTGCCTCCACATACATAAACAAAATGTGAGTGTTTCCTGGCAAGTGTGAATGAAAATGGCCAACGTACCAGCATATGCTTCTGCCTCACAAAGAATGACTATTCCTTGTGTTATTTCCCATTTAAAATTATTTTTTTTAGGCCGGGAGCAGTGGCTCATGCTGGTAATCTCAGCACTTTGGGAGGCCAAGAAGGGTGGATCACTTGAGGTCAGGAGTTCAAGACCAGCCTGGCCAGCATGGTGAAACCCTGTCTCCACAAAAATTAGCCGGGTATGGCGGCGGGCGCCTGTAATCCCAGCTACTCAGGAGGCTAAGGCAAGAGAATCGCTTGAAGGTGGAGGTGGAGGTTGCAGTGTGTCACCAGATCAAGGCCATTGCATCCAGCCCATGCATAAGAGGAACCCGCCTCAAAAATAAAAAAAATTATATATATATATTTATACTAATATAGATAGATAGATAGATAGATAGATAGATAGATAGATAGATAGATAGATAGATAGATAGATCCTGCCAAAATAGTATATTCTCCCTCAGGGCACATCTCTGATTATGTTTTTGTTCTCAAAAAGCCCCGGAATTATGCGTTTCAGGGGTATAGAAGGAAGGACCGCCACTCTGCTTCAAAACCTCTAGATGCCTCCACGTTCCCATTTTCTTTACACGACAAAGTCCTCATGGGCCATCTGCCAGACGACCTGCACACAAACCTCAATCCTTCGGAGAGAGCTGGGGGCGTCAGCTGGAAGTGGATTACACGTTCCTTGGCACACACGACTCAGGCTACAAGTACGTAAAGCAACTGCAAGAGCCTTTCTGTCCCCGTTTTTATCAAGAGCAGCATTTTATCTTGTCTTCCCCAAAGTGAAATAGACAAGCATCGCAACGTTTCACTCTTAAAGGCAGCGGGTGTCTTCCCCTGTTAACTATGGGGACTATCCCTGGGCGTCCTTCTCCGCCTAGAGCTAGAAAAATTTCAGTCAGTCCTGATCATGCATTATCGCTCGAAAACAACTTCCGTGAAAATAACTTTTTTTTTTTCTCCTAGTATTCTTTCTTAGACCAAAAGCCCAGCCTTCGTGTTCTGCTATGACTCCTTTAGTCACGGGATACAGTCCAGGTTACAAACTTGAATTTAGTTCCAGCCATTCACAAGCCTCTGGGCTCCACCAGCCCACACTCCCACTCCCTTCCTCCTGGTTCTCTAAGTCAAAGGAGCCTAAAAAGCTTGTAAATTATCAAAGCACCCAGCATTTGGGAGGGTCGGGTCCTCCAACCTCCGAGCTGCACTCACCGGGTCTGGGGCAGGGACAGCGCGGCCGTCCAGGCGGTGTCGGCGGCGGGAGGCGCAGTGACAGCGGGTCCCCGCTTCCCCGCGCACTGCCCAGACCAGCACTGCCCGGGCCCTGCGGATCCGGGAAGGAGGAGGAAGGGGGAGGAGCCGCGAGTCTGCACCCCGTGAGACCCTTGCGCAAGGTGCTTTCCAGCTGTGCCTGGTGCAGCCGGCGACCCGCGAGCGCAGCTGTGGGCACGCCCCCACCTCTTCCCACGCCAGAGTTTTCCCCTCTGCTGGGGTCACCCTCCATTTCTGCATGGGAATCCCCGGGGCACCCAGGCGGGACGCGACCCGAAAGACACGCCGGAGACCCCCAACCCTGGGTTACCTGCGGCTTTGGCGCTCCCACGCCGGCCAAGCGCTCCAGCCGCGGACCCCCGAAGGTTCGGTGCGATGCTGGCTGCAGGCCCGTGCGAGCCGGGCACGCCGGGCCACCGGGATCCGGCGGCAGCAGCGGCAGAAGCAGGAGCCAGGGCGCCGGACCCCAGAGCGTGGCGAGCAGTCCAGAGCCGAGCGGACGAGTGAGCCCCGCGTCGCCCGCACGTCCAGACCGCCGTGCTCTGCTCCTGACTCACGGCGTCTGAGCCGGCCCAGGGGCGGCGCAGCGCACGCCAGCCACCGCCTCCCCGACTTTTCCATTTCCCCTTTCTCTCCGTAAACAGAAAGAGACTGCCTAGCTGCAGGGGAAGCCAGAGCCCCCGCGCTGGGAAATTCCGCGTCCGCCCCCCCTCCCCGCGCTCCCCGCCGCCCCTCGTTTACCCTCTGGGCGCCCGGGCGGAGCTGGAGGCGGGACTAGGGAGGAGCAGAGCGGCACGCGGGGAGGGGCGCAGGACGTGAGCTGCGGCTCGAGTCGAGAGCCTGGGATGTGGACGAGTTTTCCCCCGGGCCTGGTGACCCAAGGCGTCCTGGTGGCGGAGTTGCAAGAAGCAGTTGTGCCCTTTCCCGGTCCCCAGGGAAGGTCGTATATCTTAGTGTACTCGCGCCCTCCGCGCTTCTCTGGAGTCCCAGGGTCCGGCAGGAGGGCACGCTCCCAGGGGGCGGGGGTGGGAGGTGGGGGTGGGGAGCGGTCACCAGGCCATTTGCCGCGCGCCCCGTGCTCTGGGGTGGGGACAGAGGCGCCTCGTGCCCTCCCCGCCGTGCTGCGGGAGGCCGGGGAAGCTTGGGGCTTCTCGGAACCGCGACTGTGGGTCCGATTACTAGTAGCACGGCCCCGCCTCGCCCAGATTTCGCTTCAAGTTCACACACAAAGAGGGCAATGGCTCACGCACACATTCCAGCTTAGAGATTTCCAAGAGGCTGCCTCAGGGTGGGCCCGGAACCTGGGTGTTGGGCGCTCGGCTGGGGGCCTGTGCACTCCGACAGCAGAACCTGGTTTTCTTCTTTGCAGTCTTTATTAAAATTGGTTATTTTGTAGCACCGCCTCATTAGGAAGAGTACCTGTACTGATCTCCCCCCTCCCCCCCACCCCCCTCAGTCCTAGCTGCTCATCTGGGGTTTTCCTTCTTGAGTGGCAAGCGTTTACTCCAGGTGTAACCGGAAGAGAGTTCTAGAGAAAAGCGCCACTCTCCCGAAATCCACTCCGCGGGACATTCCCAATACCCCGCCACCCCCTCCCCCTACATTTCCCACGTATCAAGCATCCACCAGGAGCCAGGCATTCCGCTAGAGCGCGGAGAGCTAGGGACCATGTGAGGAGGACATCCTCTCTCTCTGCCCTACGGCCCAGGAGGTGGGGTGTCCCAGGCACAACTCAGATTCAAACGCGGTCACACTTCAAGTCCATGCCCTTTTCTTCACAGTGCCCAGGTACGTGCTCCCGGTGCAGTTTCTAAATTGCCGTGCGCAGTGGCGCACGCCTGTAATCCCAGCGCTTTGGAGGCCGAGGCGGGAGGATCACTGGAGGTTAGGAGTTGGAGACCACCTGGGCAACATAGCTACCCCGTCTCTACAAAAAATAAAAATAAAAATTGGCCAGGCATGGTGGCTCACGCGTGCCATCCCAGCTACTTGGAAGCTGAGGTAGGAGGATCCCTTGAGCCCAGGAGTTCGAGTCTGCTGTGAGCTATGATTGAGCCACAGCACTCCAGCCTGGGCGATAGAGCGAGGCCTTGTCTCAAATTTAAAAAATAAAATAAAACAAAAAAATTTTTTGAGACTGAGTTTCGCTCTTGTTGCCCAGGCTGGGGTACAATGGGGCGATCTCGACTCACCGCAACCTCCGCCTCCGGGGTTCAAGCGATTCTCCTGCTTCAGCCTCCCGAGTAGCTGGGATTACAGGCATGCGCCACCACACCCGGCTAATTTTGTATTTTTCGTAGAGATGGGTTTCTCCATGTCGGTCAGGCTGGCCTCAAACTCCCGCCCGCCCGTCTCAGCCTCCCAAAGTGCTGAGATTACAGGCGTGAGCCCCCCGCGCCTGGCCAAAAATAAAAATTTTTTAAACGATTTGCCTTGGACCTTCTCTAGAGCCCTCCCCATTTCTGCTATGGAAAATGAATTACAATTCCAACCCGAGGATGTACCGAGAGAATTGCCGGAGGAGGTAGGTTAGCTGAGGTGACAAACTAGGGACTTTTTGCAGGACCTTAACTCGCAGACAACAAGCCCAGGTAGCTAATCCAACATCGAGGGCCGATTGCCTGGACACTGTCATCCCCGAAGTTATTTTAAATACGAGAGCGATTTAATTTATATTCATTCACCTCATGAAGCAGGGCGTTTGCCATTCCCTCCAAATATCCAGGCAGTCCCTTGCAGCTAGAGGAGAACCACTTCCTGAAGCCTCCGCCTTTCTGATCTTGGAGCGAGGGAATTCCACCAACGCGGCAGCATTGACCTGGCAGAAGCAGCCTGGGCCAGGGTTGGGGAGGAGAAGCCCCGCTCGCCTGCGCGCCGGATGGGTGGAATTTGGCATTGGCTCAAGCGGGTTATCCCAGTCTCAGCTGAAGCCGAAGTTATTAGTACACTTTTGGCCTTTTCGCTGGAAACCGGGTTAGCACAGGTTGTTACCTCTGATTGTAACCTGAGAAACTGGGAGACGTCTCTTTCTCTTCTGCGGTGTTTAGACAACAAAGGATGATCTTTACAAGAGTTTTAAAAATAGAACCATGGAACCACTCCCCTCCCCACCCGCCTTGAGTGAGCTCATTAAAACCACACCTAATCTGGGAACTGCATTATTAGCCTTACTTCCTACATAGAAGTCTCCCAAATAGAGTTGCATTTTAGAGAGCTCGTGAAATGGCTGGTCTAGCAGGGTTCTCTCTTGCTTCTGGCTTAAGCCAGAGTAGGTTTCATCTGTTGGGGTGAATTAGAAGGTTTTACTTGAAAATATTTGTAAAGTTTTTAACAAGGTGGCCAAAAGGGAGAGAACAGCTGAAAAGAAATAAAACGTTTGTGGACTTCTTGTATGTATGTATGTATGTATGTATGTATATGTATTTGAGATAGGTTCTGGATCTGTCACCCTGGCTGGAGTGCAGTGGGGCGATCTCAGCTCACTGCAACCTCCACCCTCCTCCTCAAGTGATCCTCCCACCTCAGCCTCCCAGATAGCTGGAACTACAGGTGCATGCCACCACACCCGGCTAATTTTTGTATTTTGGGTAGGGTTAGAGACGGGGTTTTGCCATGTTGCCCAGGCTGGTCTCAAACTTCTGAGCTAAAGCGATCTGCCCGCCTCAGCCTCCCAAAGTGCTGGGATTACAGGCGTGAGCCACCGTGCCTGGACTCCTTGCATTTTTCTTGGTCTGGCTTTTCGTTTTTTATGCAGGCTTACTAAAACAATCCTGCGCTTTTAGGAGCAAGCTAAGTGAGTTTTAAACCTACCAATGAGAAGTCCCTTGAGCCAGAGTGCACACAACCTTAGGGGGTTATTCTGGAAACGATCCTAAAGCACGTTATGAAACAGCTCTCTAGCAGCTGTTGGAAGCAAGCAAAATGCATTTGCAAATGAAGTTGTAACCGATTGCAGTTTACCTGAAGAGGCTTGCTCCAACTCACAGGTTGGGACATTAATGGATTTGTAATTTGTGGTTTGGAAATCCAAATTATTTTACTCACAGAAACAAAATTATTAACAATGGGTAGGTAACCCTGTTGGCCTGTTAACCGATGTAACCACAATTGTGCTCTAGACTAATTAATATGATATGGGGCATTGTTTCTCAGTTTTTTATATTAGTAAAATATGGAATTTTGTGAATAAAATAAACTGCAATAAATTGGGAGCATAGCTATAGGTGGCTTGGTGAAAATATGTTGTTTTTTTGTAAAAAAAATAAAATAAAATACAAAGTATTGAAGGAAGATAATTTGAATAAAGCTTTAAATGAGATATTTTTAAAGTTAAGAGGAACTTGAGCCTGATTTCATGATCATAACTTTTTCTTTATGGTTTCATGTTGAAACAGCTATACAAATTAAGATGTTTCAATAACAACTTATTTATACTTTTGATAATAACCTTCAGGTGAGAAGCTGTACAGACACATAGCTAATAAATTTACAACCATTATTATTGTCTTAAGTTGTAAACAACTTGAAATTGGATTTTAAAAATCCAGTAACTCTTTTTTTTTTTTTTTTCATTGATATGTGTAAGTTTCTTATGATAATGTGAGTGGATTTCAGATATAATTGAAGTTTTTCTGGCCAGGCACGGTGGCTCATGCCTGTAATCCCAACACTTCGGGAGGCGAGGCAGGTGGGATCACCTGAGGTTGGGAGTTCCAGACCAGCCTGACCTACATGGTGAAACCCCGTCTCTACTAAAAATCCAAAAATTAGCCGGGTGTGGTGGCTCATTCCTGTACTCTCAGCTACTTGGGAGGCTGAGGCAGGAGACTCACTTGAACCTGGGAGGCAGAGGTTGCAGTGAGCTAAAATCACGCCATTGCACTTCAGCCTGGGGGACAAGAGTGAAACTCCATCTCAAAAATAAAAAATAAAATAAAAATAATTAAAGTTTTTCTGGTGTTTTTTTTTTCTTTTCTTTCTTTTTTTCTTTCTTTCTTTCTTTTTTTTTTTTTCCCAGACACAGTCTTACTGTCGCCCAGGCTGGAGTGCAGTGGCACGATCTCGGCTCACTGCAAGATCCGCCTCCCAGGTTCAAGCAATTCTTCTGCCTCAGCCTCCTGAGGAGCTGAGATTACAGGTACATGTCACCACGCCGGGCTAATTTTTGTATTTTTAGTAGAGATGGGGTTTTGCGTGTTGGCTGGGCTGGTCTCAAACTCCTGACCTTAAGTGATCCACCCACCTCAGCCTCCCAAAGTGCTGAGATTACAGGTGTGAGCCACCACACCCGGCTAATTTTTTCATATTAAGAGTTTCAAGCGGGACATGGTGGCTCCCACCTGTAATCCCAGCACTTTGGGAGGCCAGGGGAGGATTTCTTGAGCCCAGGAGTTCAAGACCAGGTTGGGCAACATGGCAAAATCCTCTCTCTACAAAAAAATAAATAAATAAATAAATAAATAAATAAATTAGCCAGGCACAGTGGCACGCACCTGTAGTCCAAGCCACTCGGGAGGCTGAGGTGAGGCAGAAATTTAAAACTAAATATGCATTCATTCACTGTAAGAAAAGTAACAGGTATTAGCTGGGCATTGTGGCAGGCGCCTGTAGTCCCAGCTACTCGGCAGGAGAATGGAGTGAACCCGGGAGGCAGAGGTTGCGGTGAGTGGAGATCGCACCACTGCACACCAGCCTGGGCGACAGATAGAGACTCTGTCTCGAAAAATAAATAAATAAATAAATAAATAAATAAATAAATAAATAAGAAAAGTAACAGACAAGGCAAGGGTTAAAAAGAAAAGAACAAGTATTAAGTTTTTCTCTGCCTAGCAAGCTCACTTCAAGGACAGTTATAAGATAATGCTGTCCAGAAAACCAAGGCCAAGGGAATGGGCTCCAGACAACACCCCCCTCCAGAGCAAGATTGAAGGAAAAAAAAAAGAAGAAAAAGATAAATTTACTGTTACTCCTTTCCCTGGTTTCTTAAGCATGATTATGTTTTACAAAAGTCTGCATTTAGCCACTTCTTGTTTTTCTTTTGACGCAGCTACAAGGTCACCTGCTATGCAATGCCACAAGTTATGCTAAGTCAACAGTTGTGCTGTAGATTACGTGACCTGTCACTGTATGATTAATTGCTTTTGTTTGGCTTTTGTAAGTTTGCTTATAAAAACCCTGCTCAGTCTTTGTTCAATGCTCAGCTTTTTGGATGTGAATCCACTGAGCCGGTGCGTACCTAAAATAAACAATCCTCCTGTTCTCCATATCGGTCTCTCTGGTCCTCAGTTTCCTGCAACAGAGGAAGGGGGATTGCTTGAGCCCAGGATGTTGAGGCTGCAGTGAGCTATGATCATGTCACTGTGCTGCAGCTTAAGTGACAAAAAAAAAAAAAAAAAAAAGGAGGGGCGGGATTTTCAGATTGACAAAGTAACATGCAGAAAATGCATGCATCCTTAGAGCAGTTAGCTTGGATACCACTGAAAAGGCACATCGGCCCAAAGAATGAAGTATCCAATGGAGGCAGAGATTTAGGGTTGCCTTTTCCACTGTGGGAACCGATAGCTCCACCCCATGCCCCATCCCTGCCACTGACTGCTCCTTGGACTATGGCCATCTGCTCCAATACCTAAAACATAAACTCCTTCCTCTAGCACAGACTGGGCCCTCTGTTCATGACCACGCAGTCATGAGAACCTGTTCAGCCTCACTTAGCATCTTGAGGTGGAGCAGAGCCATCCATCAGACCTGTGGGGACCACAAGGGTGCTTCATTAGATTCTGCTGCCCCCAGCAACCCTCTAAGACAACCCAGGTGAGATTGCAAAGACACCAGGCCCTGGAGCCACAGGCCCACCTGCCTGCCTTAAAGAATAGAGATGAGTATGTATAACGCATTCATGGTACAGCAATGGGCAAGGCTATGCCCTCAGCTCTTACAACCCTCTTCCCTTCCCATCCACCTTAGGACTATGGGGGAGGAATGCAGACAAGGTTGAAAGGGACAGTCTTCTCCATCCTCCTCCTTCCTTTTGCCTTCTCCTCCCCTTTGGGAGCATTTCTGTGCACACCAGCTTTTGCCTTTACTGTGTAAAGTGAAAACAGCAACTGAGTAAGGGAAATGGGGCCCCAGGCAGAGATGAGGTCCTCCCGTGGGGTAAGGGGAGAGAAGTCCCCGGTAACCCTGGGAAGGGAAGGGGAGTTCCTAAATTCACTCAGCTGTGGCTGTTGTTTATCTTGAAAGCTGGGTGTAAACTGGGCCTGTGTATGAACCAAGACCATCTGTTCTCATGTGCAGAAAACTAAAATGTAGGTCTCTCGAAGGGCCTAAAAAGCACTATTCTGTATGCTAAGTGTTAAGAATTGTATTACTTAGTGTTGTGGCTTCCCCAAATTTGAGGTTCTTGAGCGGCACTTTAAAAACGGAAACTATTGGTCTGTGCTCCTCTGTTCCACCTCCCAAATGGAAACTCCTTGTGCAGCGTTTCTTGGTCATGGCCTTCCGAAATGACCACAAGGCATAGGACTGCTGGCACCCAGGAACTGTGCAAGGTTCTGTCCTCATGCACATGCAGTAGCTTTCACTTGCCACCCTTTTTTTTTTTTTTTTTTTCTTTTTGAGACAGAGTCTTGCTCTGTCATCCAGGCTGGAGTGCAGTGGTGTGATCTCAGCTCACTGCAACCTCTGCCCCACAAGGTTCAAGCCATTCTCCTGCCTCAGCCTCCCGATTACCTGAGATTATAGGCATGTGCCACCACACGTGGCTAATTTTTTGTATTTTTAGTAGAGATGGGGTTTCACCATGTTGGCCAGGTTGGTCTCAAACTCCTGTCCTCAAGTGATCCACCTGCCTCGGCCTCCCAAAGTGCTGGGATTACAGGCATGAGCCACAGCACCCTGACTCACTTGCTGAACTTTTAAAGGGGGAGAAAGACTCAGCAATCATGCTCCCTCCAACTCCGTGTCTCTCTAAACTGCCTAGGGCTAAATGCTAAAGTGTAGCCCCAGTTGAGTTGGTGGAGATTTCCCATATGCCATCTTAAGTGCCTCCTCTCACTCCTTTACATATTAACCTCACAGTCCTCTCTCCCCCCAGTACAATGCAGGGCCTGAAAATACTGCACAGCGAAGGCTCTGCCTGTGATGGGAGGGAACTGCTGTCAACATATTGTTTGGGCAGGGGGAGGAACTAGTTAAAAAATATATGTACAATCTGATCCCCATCCTGTACATGCAAGTGTAAATGCATAAACAAAGAAAAAAAGGGCTGGGCATGGTGGCTCACCCTGTAATCCCACAGTTTGAGAGGCTGAGCTGGGAAAATCACCTGAGCCCAGGAGACCAGCCTGGGCAGCATAGTACTACAAGCAATTGCCAACAAATTCAATTTCTTTAGTGTGGGGGAGGGGATATTGCTTGCCTTTCTTAATTAAATCTGTGGATTAAAGCCCATCAGAACTTTTTTCCTTTTTAAAACAATATTTTAAATATTTATTTTTTTTTTAAAGACAGGGATCTCACTATATTGGCTAGACTGGTCTGGAACTCCCAGCCTCTTTTTTTAGAGACCCCATCTCTAAAAAAAACACTTTTTTTTTTTTTTAATTAGCCCATGTGGTGGGGGTGCCTGTAGTCCCATATAATCAAGAGGTTGAGGTGAGAGGATCGATTGAGCCCAGGAGGTCGAGACTGCAGTAAGCTGTGATCAGGCCACTGTACTCCAGCTTGGGTGACAGAGCAGGACCCTATCTTAAAAAACAAAAAAACAAACAAATAAACAAAAAACATGCGTGACCAGGTGCAGTGGCTCATGCCTTCATGCCTGTAATCCCAGTACTTTGGGAGACTAAGGCGGGCAGATCACTTGAGGTCAGGAGTTCAAGACCAGCCTGACCAACACGGTGAAAACCTGTCTCTACTAAAAATATAAAAATTAGCCTGGTGTGGGGGCGCATGCCTGTAATCCCAGCTGCCTGGGAGGCTGAGGCAGGAGAGTTGCTTGAACCTGGGAGGCAGAGGTTGCAGTGAGCCAAGATTATACCACTTCACTTCAGTCTGGGTGACAGAATAAGACCGCATCTCAAAAAAAAAAAAAAAAAAAAAAAAAAAAAAAAGAATGAACAAAAGAAAACTAGAATATTATACTCTTCAAAAATAATTTGTCTTTTTGAATGGTGTTTTTCCCATGCAATGGTTTGGGAAGTGGATTTAAAAGGATGTGGCATTCTTATCTTTATGTGAGACTTTGTTTTAAGCTGAGTTAAACACATTTTGTTCCTTGGTTTTTCCTTTCTTAGTACCTTTTTGTGCTGCTATAACAAAATACCTGAGACTAGGTAATTTATAATAAGGAGAATATATAAAGAACAGTTCTAGAGGCAGGGAAGTACAAGATCAGGGCACTGGTAGGTGGGGCATATTTGGTTGTCTGGTGAGGTCTGCTCGCCCCTTCCATGATGGTGCCTTGTTGCATGATGGAATGTCAAAGGACAATGGAGCCACTGCTCCCTGAAGCCTCTCTTATAAGGGCTTTAATCCCATTGCCAAAGGAAGAGCCCTTTTGGCTTAATCACCTCTTAAAGATGCCACCTCTTAATCCTGTTGTCAGAAGCTTTTGAACCAGAGCGACTCCATCTTGAATACAGCTGGGTAAAATAATGCTGAGACCTACTGGGCTGCATTCACAGGTTAGGCATTCTAAGTTCCAGGATGAGATAGGAGGTCGGCACAAGATATGGGTCACAAAGACCTTGCTAATAAAATAGGTTGCAATAAAGAAGCAGGCCAAAATCCACCAAAACCAAGATGGTGACAAAAGTGACCGCTAGTCACACTCACTGCTTGTTATATGCAAATTACAATGCGTTCACATGTTAAGAGACCCTCCCACGAGCACCGTGACAGTTTACAGATGCCATGGCAATGGCAGGAAGTTACCCTATATGGTCTAAAAGGCAGAGGAACCCTCAGTTATGGAATTGCCCACTCCTTTCCCCGAAAACTCATGAATAATCCACCCCTTGTTTACCATATAATCAAGAAATAACTATAAGTATCCTTAGTAGAGCCCCTGCCCTGCCTATGGAGTAGCCATTCTTTATTCCTTTACTTTTTTTTTTTTTTTTTTTTTGGAGACAGAGTCTCATCCTCCAGGCTGGGGTTCAGTGACGTGATCTCGATTCACTGCAACCTCTGCCTCCCAGGTTCAAGCGATTCTCCTGCTTCAGCCTCCAGAGTAGCTGGGATTACAGGCGTGCATCACCATGCCAAGCTAATTTTTGTATTTTTAGTAGAGACAGGTTTCACTATGTTGGCCAGGCTGGTCTTGAACTCCTGACCTCAGGTGATCCGTCCACCTCGGCCTCTCAAAGTGCTGGGATTATAGACGTGAGCCACCGCGACTGCCCCTTTACTTTCTTAATAAACTTGCTTTCGCTTTACTCTATGAACTTGCCCCAAACTCATTCTTACATGAGATCCAAGAACCCTCTTGTGGGGTCTGGACTGGGACCTCTTTCCAGCAACACTATCACATTGGCAACACCTGAATCTTGGAGGGGACATATCCAAGCCATAGCAGTTATGCTGCAGTACTAAAAGCAATTGCTAACAAATTCAATTTCTTTAGTGTGGGCAGGGGAGATTGCTTGCCTTTCTTAATTAAATCTACAGATTAATGCCCATCAGAACTTTTTTCCTTTTTAAAACAATATTTTAATTTTTTTTTTTTTTTTTTTTAAAGACAGGGGTCTCACTATATTGGCTAGGCTGGTCTGGAACTCCCAGCCTCTGGCAATCCTCCTGCTTGGCCTCCCAAAATACTGAGATTTCAGGCATGAGCCACCCCGCACCCAGCCCAGAAGGATTTTTTCCTTAATACTTAGATGCTTTGATTGATCAATTTCATAATAATGAAACATCATCATACACTCTGACGGTGTTAGAAATGCTATTAAGTCCAGACATGGTGGCTCATGTCTATAATCCCAGCACTTTGGGAGGCCCAGGTGAGTGGATCCCCTGAGGTCAAGAGTTTGAGGCCAGCCTGGCTAACATGGTGAAACCCCGTCTCTACTAAAAATACAAAAGTTAGCCGTGTGTGGTGGCGGGTGCCTGTAATCCCAGCTACTCAGGAGGCGGAGGCAAGAGAATAGCTTGAACCCAGAAGGCAGAGGTTATAGTGAACCGAGATTGCATCATTGCACTTCAGCCTGGTCAACAAGAGCGAGACTCCATCTAAAAAATAAATAAATAAATAAAATTTTTTGGAAAAACATTAATAGCAGCTGCATTTTGAGCATGTACTATGTTCCCAGGACTCTGCTAAGCCCTGTAAATGGATTATCTCCTTTGACTGTCACGACAGTCCTGAGGTGGGTCCTATTCTCTCCACTTACCTGTAGGATTTACGTGAGTTTAAAGAGGTTAAGTGTCCAGGGAAACCCGATTCTAATCCATGTCTGACTGACTCTGAACTCAAATAAACAACTTCCTGCATCTACAGGCAGGGGCTCTGCCTCCTGCAGCAAAGGCAACTCTGTATGCAGCTGGTGTTTGTTGCTGCCTATTGGAGGATAACAGGGTTGCCATGCACCGGTTGTGAAATGCCTCAGCCTGCTCTCCCAGCCCAGCTTCTTTTCCTACGCAGGCTGCAGGCTGAAGACGTCAATGAATTTCAGGCAGTTTGCAGATCTAATGTTTTCATCTTTGATCTCTAACTCAGGGAAGGGGCTGTCAAGGAATTTCAGCTATTTCCTGGGACTAAGGATGTGAGGGAGGGCTGAGCTCAGGACACCTTCGAAATAGAACACTAGTTTTGCTTACCCTTAAAGTAGTCCTGCCTTAATTTCTCCAGGTTTGCAGGAACACAGACACATGCTGCCTCCTCTCACCCAGAGATGCTGAGGAAGTTCTGGATGGGACAATAGGAGGTGGGAGGAGGTATTGCTGGGGCTTCAGGCCTGTTTCTACAGTATTCCCAAGAATGCTTGAGGGAGACGGAGGCATCTCCCCATTTGCCCAGCCAGCTCTAGCACAAATCCCAGTCTTCAGGCCAACACTTTCCCTACAACAATGGTTCCCTGCCCAGAGACTCTTAAAGGCAGTGGCCTGCTGCAATCCCTTGTTAAGGCCTTAACCAAAGCCAGCATTAAACTTTTCAGGGATCTGTGAGAATGAGTTGTTAAACATAGCCATTATCAAAAATGAAATTCCTAGCTGGGTGCACTTTGGGAGGCCAAGGCGGGTGGATCACTTGAGCTCAGGAGTTTGAGACCAGCCTGGGCAACATGGTGAAAGCCCATCTTTAGAAAAAATACAAAAATTAGCCAGGCATGGTGGCTCATGCCTGTGGTCCCAGCTACTTGGAAGGCTAAGGTAAAAGGATCGCTTGAGCCCAGGAGGCAGAGGTTGCAGTAAGCTGAGATCGCACCACTGCACTCCAGCATGGGCAACATAGTAAGAACCCATCTCAAAAATAAATAAAATAAAATTTAAAAATTCCAAGAAAGTAAAGTATATATTAAAGACAAAGAGAATAAATACAAAAACTCACCACTTCCTGATAATTGTGATACATTTGTCCCTTCTTGAGGCTCTCCGGGTTACTTAGGTCTATCATATCTGTGTGATGGAAACACTGCATAATGATGTAGCTCTCTTTCCAACATTACATTCTGTGGCCTCACATTGGTAACTTGAAATACGTCGTGGTGGGAGAATTTACATCACAGAGACCAGCGAATACTACACATCAGGGCAGGGCTTTCAGAAAGCTGATTCTTAAATATTTACTAGCACACCACTGCCAATGGGCAGAGTTTGTATTTTCTGGTACTTCTGACCTACTTTAGGTTTTCTAATATTTATTTATTTATTTAAGACAAGGTCTCACTCTGTCACCTAGACTGGAGTGCAGTGGTGATCACAGCTCACTGCAGCCTCAAACTCCTGGGCTTAAGCAATCCACCGTGTTCAACCTCCCGAGCAGCTAGGACTGCTGGCATGTACCACCATGCCCCACTAATGTTTGTTTTTTACAGTTTTTTTTTTTAGAGAAGAGGATTTCACTCCATTGCCCAGTCTTGTCTCAAATTCCTGGCCTCAAGTGATCCTCCTGTCTCCCAAAATGTGGCTTTTTTTTTTTATACAGAAGAAAAGGCGTGATCTCGGCTCACAGCAACCTCCGCCTTCCGGGTTCAAGCAATTCTCCTGCCTCAGCCTCCCAAGTAGCTGGAATTACAGGAGTCCGCCACCACATCCAGCTAATGTTTGTTTATTTATTTATTTATTTTATTTATTAATTTATTTTTGAGACAGAGTCTTGCTCTGTCACCCAGGCTGGAGTACAGTGGCACAATCTTGGCTCGCTGCAACCTCTGCCTCCTGGGTTCAAGCAATTCTCCTGCCTCAGCATCCCAAGTAGCTGGGATTACAGGCTCCCGCTGCCATGCCTGGCTAATTTTTGTTTTTTTTTTTTTCTAGTAGAGATGGGGTTTCACCATGTTGGCCAGGCTGATCTCGAACTCCTGACCTCGTGATCCACCCACCTCAGCCTCCCAAAGTGCTGGGATTACAGGCATGAGCCACCGTGCCTGGTTAATTTTTGTATTTTCAGTAGAGATGGAGTTTCACCATGTTGGCCAGGCTGGTCTCCTATTCCTGACCTCAGGTGATCCACCCGCCTTGTCCTCCAGAAGTGCTGGGATTACAGGCGTGAGCCACTGTGCCCAACCGCCTAGCCCTTTTCTAATGTATAATACCACATCTGTCTATCTTACTTCTATCTGAGTAGCAAAATCACAGGCAATAAATGGTGACTGTGGCCTCAATTCGTTAGTTGAGGCGTTACTGTAGCTCCGTCCTTATTCTAACAACATAATCAAGGGAAGAGGAGATTGTCTGTCACCTGTCCTGAGGGGCAGGCTGTCGCCTTATGATAGCCCTTCATGGGCATGGCCAGCCTGTCACGGGGGGCAGTGAAGGGGACACATTCACTCAGAATCTTAACTCCATGCTGATGATGGCTTGGTTTTAGGATCAGTGATTCCCATTTGCCTCATAAGTATCACCTAGGAAATTCTCATTCAGTAGGGGTAGGCTTAGGCCCCTCAAATCTGAACTTCAGAAAGCAAGAGGGGAATGTTCCTGGGAAATACTCACCAAGTGAAAAGAACACTTTTTAAATTCAAATCTCTGCTTCCCCATTTTCTGTCCATGTGACCTTAGGCAAGTCACTTAAACTCGGAGAGCTTTGGTTTCTTTATTATATAACAGAAAAAAGAAAAGTTATCTTGTTTTCATTTTACTTTTCATAATATCAAAACCTCTTAACCTACAGCTCTGACCATAGGAGAAAAGTGAAATCGTGTATTGCGTGTATTTATACTGTACTAAAATGCTTTTGAAAAGCATACTTATTTACTCAGTTAATATCCCTGATGCAGTGACCCTGAAAGTTGCTGTTACAAGGCTTGTTTTGTATTTGAGGAATCTGAAATTTGGAGATTAGTAACTTGTCCAAGATCACTCAGATAATACACATGGCCAAAATTCTAACTCAAATATATTGCCTTCAAAATTATATAGCCATTGGATTATTATATTCTTGGACTTAGCAGGTGCTAAGTCACCCACTCATTCAAGAGACACTTACGCATATCGGTGGGCTCCAGGGATTGCTATAGGTACTGGAGATACAGCCCACATTACTCATGGGCTGCTGTCACCCATGAAGCCACTGGCCAGCCCTCCTCACTTCTGCATGCAGCCCTGAGTTGACACCAGGTTGCCTCCCACATCCTTGTTTGCTTGAAACCCACCACCATGAGTGGTTCTAGCTAAGTAAACTGCTGCCCAGTCGGATCCCCCAGTTTTATCCGTCAGATCCAAGATTCACAGAGCAAAGTCTGGGTGCAGAGACCTCCTGGCAGAAGGAGATACTGGAATATTGACATGTATCTTCTTGGCTCTAGTTAGTTACATTTGAGGAAACTTCAGATGCTCCCCATCCTGATGCACAGATTAGAGCTCTAACTGCTCTCAGAAGAACAGCAAATTAGAGAGCGTACCAAGAGTTTATACTTTTTAAAAGCTTAAATCTGATTTCAAAACAATTCCTGTTTACTAAAGACTTGCTAGAAAATAGGGATAATGAAATTTACCCACCAATCCCGACACTCAGATCAACGATAATTGCCGTCAACAGTTTAGTGAACATAGTTCTGATTTTGTAAAGCACAGATATTAAGATTTTATAACGTTTATCTCTGGTATCTGCTTCTAAAATCAGCTTTGCAAATGAGAAGAAAAGAATAACCACTACATCATTTATCCATTCATTCAACAAATACTTGAGTGTGTAGCATATGCCAGCCACAGTTTCAGGTGCTGGGGAGCAGCAGTGCACAAAACTCGATGGCCTTTGTGGAGTCTAGAGTTTTGTCAGGGAGAGAGAGAGAGACACTGGACAAATAAATAAGCACACATAAGTGCACAATTTATGACACGTTTCAAGAAGGAAATGAACAAAGTGAAGGAAGTGAACGGGATGGGGAGACATACTTTTGGACTAGAACTTACTCAGGTCAGGGAGAATATTTCTGAGACTGTGACACTCACATAAACATAATGCTCTAGATTATAGCAACCTGGTATAAGTCAAAAGTCACTGTGGGTGAATAAACATTTGTCACTTAAGTCCATGTTTCAATTTTCTTATTAATTGATATGGATAGATCTTGCCACTGCATTTCAGCCTGGGCAACAGAGCGAGACTTGGTCTCAAGAAAGAAGGAAAAGAAAAGAATATTGTAAAGAAATGTTGCTTTACATAGTCCCCATAAATACGCCATAATCAAATATAATCAATTACACAGTATTTGAACCTGTTTTAGTCCCTGGTGGAAAGTCTGAGGTAAAAGAAAAAAACATGAGCTTTAGTGTTATATAACATCCAGATGCCAATTGTTTTCTTTTTTGGCCTGATACTAGCTGTTGATTTAGAAAAGCTATTTAATCCCTTTGAGCTTTACTTTGCTTGATTATGTGAAAAAAATAAAAGGCATAAATAGAGTGAAAAAAATTAACCTCCTTGATGCTGGAGAAATAGAGTAACGCTTGGTGGTGGTTGGATTTTTCTTTCAACTCAATAGGGCTCTGTTAGTAGCAGAAACCCCACATGGAGGTTTCTCCAGTTCCTGGAGAAACCTGGGTAACCGACTCAGCAGGTTGAAGCCTTATCACTGTGGTTTTTCTTTTTAAGATATGGAAACTTCCGGTTTCCTTTTGTGCCTCTTTTATTTCACTTACTTTATTGCATCACAAGCTATGTAGTAGTGGTTTCACTTTTACCATGTGAACTGGATTATCCCACTGCAAATCTCCCTTGAGTTCTTGGAAAAATATCTAGCATTGATAAGAAACAGGAAAATTTTAAGAAAATACCCAACTAAGGAACTATTGAATGTTTGACATAGTTTGCAGAGACTTTAGGGAGATCTTAACAGGTTCTTTTTTTTTTGTTTTGAGACAGGGTCTCCCTCTGTCACCAAGGCTGGAGTGTAGTGGCATGACCTCGGGTGACTGCAACCTCCGGCTCCAGGGTTCAAGCGATTCTTCCACCTCAGCCTCCTGAGTTGCTGGAATTACAGGTGTGTGCCACCACAGCCTGGCTAATTCTTGTATTTTTAGTAGAGACAGAGTTTCACCATATTGGTCAGGCTGATCTCAAACTCCCTACCTCAGGTGATCTGCCAGCCTTGGTCTCCCAAAGTGCTGGGATTACAGGTGTGAGTCACCTCCCTGGGCAACAGTTTCTTTCCTTCTTTCTTCCTTCCTTTCCTTTCCTTTTTCTTTTCTTTTCTTTTCTTTTTTTTTTTTTTTGAGATGGAGTTTAGCTCTGTCACCCAGGCTGGAGTGCAGTGACGTGATCTCAGCTCACTGCAACCTGCACCTCCTGGGTTCAAGCAATTCTCCTGCTTCAGCCTCCCAAGTAGCTGGGATTACAGGCACCCACCACCACGTCCCACTATTTTTTTTTTTTTTTTTTTTTTTAAGTAGAGATGGGGTTTCACCACGTTGAACAGGTTGGTCTTGGACTCCTGACCTCTAGTGATCTGCCTGCCTCGGCCTCCCAAAGTGCTGGGATTACAGGTGTGAGCCACTGTGCCCTGCTAACAGTTTCTTTAGAAAGGTCAGTTTAAAGGCCTGTTTTTGTGTCTCAGGGAACTACACGGAGTGTTTGTTTTTTAATACACTGGGACAAAGAAGAGCAAGCCTAGTATTGAATGTCCTGAGCCTTATAGCTATGCAGCTACCCAGGCGGGCTTTTCTTTTCCTAACCCAGCTGGATTGCCATAGACCAAGGAGAAGTCTCTTGACCCAGGAAGAAAACATGGGTTCTATCCCCAGGAGTGGAGTCAGAGTATTTCCCAGATGCTGGTCCCTATCCAACTAGAGGCCGTTTCCTCTGCCTTGCAACCACTGGCAAGTACAGGCACTTCTGCCCACAAGACAATCTGGCAGCAGTAACACTTCCTAAGGGAGCCAGGGACAGATGGCTCTGACATGGTACAACAGCCTGCAGAGGAAAGAAACATGGGACAGCAATCTCTCTTCTCTATTGTCTCTTCCAATGACACTTTCTTTCCTTCTTTCTTATTTTGAAGAAAAGAAGACATGAGTTAGTATCAAATGTGGCAGGAATTGTGGGCCAGGCGCGGTGGCTCACTCCTGTAGTCCCAGCACTTTGAGAGGCCAAGAGGGGAGGAATGCTTGAGCCCAGGAGTTCAAGACCAGCCTGGGCAACATAGGGAGACGCTGTATCTACAAAAATAAATAAATAAATAAATAAATAAATAAATAAAATTAGCTGGGCACAGTGGCGCCCACCTGTAGTGCCAACTACTCTGGAGGCCGAGATGAGGGGATCGCTTAAGCCTGGGAGCTCCAGACTGCACTCCAGCCTGGGCAACAGAGCCAGACCTCATCTCAAAAAAACAAAACAAAATAAAACAAAAAAACAAAGAATAGAAATGAGTAATGCTGTACTTGTACAGGTGACTGTGCATCTGAACTCATGGAATTATTGGGGTCTAAGTTCATAGAACTCATTATTAAAGAGGGGATCACAGTTGAAAATCACATGTAAGTAAATTTACAAAACTCTCTGTAATCTAAGTCAAAAATTAATATGAAGCAAACATAGAAAAAAAACATTCGTTTGGTCTGCATGGAGAAAAGTGCTTAACTCTAGCAATAACTGGATTTGATGAGATGTTTTTCATGTGGTAAAACACAGGGCTATGTGTTGTGGCTCATGCTTGTAATTTTAGCACATTGGGAGGCTGAGGCAGAAGGGTCCCTTGAGCCCAGGAGTTTGAGACCAGCCTGGGCAACATAGGTAGACCTTGTCTCTATGAAAATAAAATAATACATGAAATAAAATGAAAAAAGAAAACCACAGCCTTATCAGAAAATTAAATACAAAGAGTGGGCATGGTGAATCATGCCTATAATCCCAGCACTTTGGGAAGCCAAGACTGGAAGATCTCTTGAGCTCTAGAGTTTGACACCAGCCTGGGAAACATGGAGACAATCTGTCTCTACATAAACTACAAAAATTAGCCAGGCATGGAGGCTCGCTACTTGGGAGGCTGACAGGGGAGGATCCCTTGAACCCAGGAGTTCAAAGCTGCAGTGAGCTGTGTTGACCACCGCACTCCAGCCTGGGTGACAGAGTGAAACTCTGTTTCAAAAACAGAAAGAAAAGTAAATTAAAAAGTAAATCTAGAATTCCATGAATTATGGGCACACATGTAGTGATGGTCTTCAGTAATGGTTCTCATGCTTTAGCTAAAACCATTTATAAATGCTAAACATTGTTTAAAAAAAAAATACAGATTCCTGAATCTCACTTCTAGATATTCTGATGAAATAATTTTAAGGGTGCAGCCCAGAAATCTATATTTCAGTAAGCTCACCGAATACTTCTGACTCACGAGTCAGTTCCCTGGACCAACTTTAGAAACTGTCTCCCAAAAACAGAAAGAAAACTTATTTGGGAATATACGAAGCCAAACTGCAAGAACATTAGTGTCAGATTCCAAAATCCAATGTTCCCACTTTAAAACATTTGCCCGTGGGCACTGGTACATGACTTTCAGTCTCACCGATCCTTCATCATCTCCATAGCAACAATGGCTTAGAAAAGGAAATCACAGAGGAAATAAGAAAATTGTTAATGCTACTTCTTTTTTTTTTTTTTTTTTTTTGAGATGGAATCTCACTCTCTTGCCCAAGCTAGAGTGCAGTGGCATGATCTTGGTTCACTGCAACCTCCGCCTCCTGGGTTTAAGTGATTCTCGTGCCTCAGACTCCCAAGTAGCTGGGATTACAGGTGCACACCACCATACCCAGCTAATTTGTGTATTTTCAGTAGAGACAGAGTTTTGCCATGTTGGCCAGGCTGGTCTCAAACTCCTGGCCTCAAGTGATCCTCCTGCCTCAGCCTCCCAAAGTGCTGAGATTACAGACAGGTGTGAGCCACCATGCCTGGCCAAAATAATGAAGTGTTTCATAATGACGATGTCTTACACTAGATGAAATATTCTATTACTACCTGTATCCTAGCGTTTTCTGGGTGTTAACTGAGCCAAGATACCTAAAATGCTTAGAATTATAAGTGGCTAATATTAACATTAATCACTTAATAAATGTAATATGTTAGCTGAGCATGATGGCATGTAGGTAGTTCCAGCTACTCTGGAGGCTGTGGCAGGAGGATCACTTGAGTCCAAGAGTCTTAGGCCACAGTGACCTACGATTGTGCTTGTAAACAACCACTGCACTCCAGCCTGGGCATCATAGTAAACCCTGTCTCTAAAATAAATAAATATATATGTGTGTGTGTGTGTGTGTGTATATATGTGTATATACATATATGTGATATATGTGTAAACATAGATCTCCTTATATGTTACATACTATGTAATATGTGTTATATATAACATGCATGTTTACATATATTACACATAATGTTTATATATTGTTACATAAAATATATACCATACATAACACATGTAAATATGATATGACATATGTAGCATATAAATATGATATATACATATGGTATATATATATTATATGTAACACATAAATAGAGATCTATATTTACATATATATTACATATAAATTACATTACATATAATATAAATGTGTAGGATAATACATACATATAATACATATATAACATAATATAAATTATATGTAACATATGTATAAACAGAGATCTATATTTATAATCTAACAGTAGTCTAATCTGTGGATAGATTACAAATTAACTAGTCCCCTCCTCACATTGAAACTGTATATTGCTTCTAACTTTCCTACATATACGGCATTGAATATTCTTGTATGTACCTTCATGTGCGTCTCTAATTCAGATAGACTTCTAGTAATGGAATTACTAGATCAAAAAACCTGAACAAATTTAAGGGGTGGACCTGTAATCATAATGATTAGAAAGTCAGTCAAATCTGTGTTGGAATCACCACTTATTCTTTGACCTTGGTCATAGAATTTAATTTTCTCAATTTTCATATCTATAAAATGGGGATAATAACATTCACAGGCATATTGTGGTGTAATTAGACACAAGACAATACTGGCACACAGTATGTTCAAAGTAAATGTAAGCTATTTTTATGAGGACATTTGAAAGAGCAGGGCATTGCTTCATCCTAGCATTGGTGAGAAAGCACTGGACTATGGAAACCATCAGTTTTCAACAGTGACTCCACGTGGCCATAATAGAAATAGCAGTGGCAGAAAACGCATGTATTGTCAGAAATGACCAGATTTATCAGTTCTTTCTTTGGTGTTTGTTAACAGGACTGTCCATTTGCATGGCCAAAGCCTATGCCTGAGATTCTTTTTTTTTTTTGAGACAGAGTTTCGCTCTTGTTGTCCGGGTTGGAGTGCAATGGCGCGATCTTGGCTCACTGCAACCACCGCCTCCCAGGTTCAAGTGATTCTCCTGCCTCAGCCTCCCGAGTAGCTGGGATTACAGGCATGCGCCACCACACCTGGCTAATTTTGTATTTTTAGTAGAGATGGGGTTTCTCCATGTTGGTCAGGCTGGTCGCCAACCCCCAACCTCAGGTGATCCACCAGCCTTGGCCTCCTAAAGTGCTGGAATTACAGGCATGAACCACTGTGCCAGGCCATGAGATTCTTGAATAATCTGATACAGACAGAGTTCAGGAAAGAGATAATGGGCCCTGCCAATCTGTATATGAGGATCTGAGTGATTGCTTTAAACCTTTTTTTTTTTTTTTTTTAAGATGGAGTCTCTTTCTGTTGCCCAGGCTGGAGTGCCGTGGTGTGATCTCAGCTCATTACAACCTCTGCCTCCTGTGTTCAAGAGATTCTCCTGCCTCAGCCTCCCAAGCAACCGGGATTACAGGCGTGTGCCACAACACCCGGCTAATTTCTGTATTTTTAGTAGAGACGGGGTTTCACCATGTTGGCCAGGCTGGTCTTGAACTCCTGACCTCAGGTGATCCACCCGCCTCAGCCTTCCAAAGTGCTGGGATTACAGCGTGAGCACAGTGACCGGCCTATATCTTTTAATATATTGCATATATAATATATTGCACATGTAATATATTGTGACACACACACACACACGTGAAGCAGCTTGTAATGATTTCTAAGAAAACAACATAAGAACAGTCTATCTCTCTGCATAATATAACCATGAGGAGTCACTTTGGCAATTTTATTTGTATCTTATATTTCCCAGCAAAATCTAAGAGTGAATCTTAGTCAATGGTTGAGATTGGCCTGCTGATGTAGTTCATGAGATATAGTTCATGAAAGGCCTCCTGACTTGACCTGCTAGAGAAGTTAGGAGGCCCAGAATTTAGAAATACAACCAGAAGTGATTACATAACAAGCATGTTGAATACATTAAACAACTGGCTTGTCAGATGATGAATTTCACTCATTTTAGTTCAGAAAACATGTCAATCTTACGCAATTCCATGGTTTCTACAATCCACTCATAAAGATTACATCAAAGAAAATATGATTTTAAAATAAGCTTTTGGCCGGGCATGGTGCCTTCTGCCTGTAATCCCAACACTTTGGGAGGCCGAGGCAGGTGGATCTCTTGAGGTCATGAGTTCCAGACCAGCCTGGCCAACACGGAGAAACCCTGTCTCTACTAAAAATACGGAAATTAGCTAGGCATGGTGGTGAACACCTGTAGTCCCAGGTATTTGGGAGACTGAGGGACGAGAATCACTTGAACCCAGGGAGCAGGGGTTGCAGTGAGCCGAGATCGTGCCACTGCACTCCAGCCTGGGCAACAGAGGGTGACACCATCTCAAAAAAAAAA
Organism: Papio anubis; assembly: GCF_008728515.1. NCBI lineage: Eukaryota > Metazoa > Chordata > Mammalia > Primates > Cercopithecidae > Papio > Papio anubis. Next base: position 95,931,804 of record NC_044986.1, read on the forward strand.
AAGGAAAAATATATTAAATTTCTTTCCTAATGACAGGTGGTAGGTTTCTAGTAGAGGGAGGACTAGAACTCAGTTCTTCTGATTCCCAGGCCAGTGCCTTTTGTACTATACCCTGAAGATTCCCTGATCTTTACTTAATACTTATGGATTATCCTTTTGCAAGATGCTAGGCTAAGCCATAAGGAACAGAACTATAAAATTTTCTCCTTGGACTTAAGCAATGAATAAATGAATGGAATTAACATAAACATATGTTTTGGCTTCCCTAATATATAAGTAGATCTTTCTGCATGTATTGGTTTAAAGTCAGTGAAAGAGATTGTGAGATTTCCTTTTAAGTGTGAACTGAATGGCTATGTGAAGTCAACTGTTTGGTTACTAAGGGCAATTTATCCATAGGAGTTTCTCCTTATTTAGACAACATAATGTTCGTGGAAGCTGATCATACAAATTGGATCATCCTTGTTATATCCAACTAACAGTCGAGAAGCAAGGGGTGAAAAAGCACTCAGGGTACAAAACATTGCTCCAAGAATGCAATTCTCTGCAAACCTGGTTGCTGTAACTGCCTGTTTTTCAAATTGAAGGGCACCCGGTCTGTGTGCCTGAATTGCAATTTTTGCTTCCCAAATAAGACTTTTTAAATGTAGAAATTCATCTCTATATTTTATTTGACTCTGACATGTTCGATCATTCACTGAACACTCAGGCATTTGACAAAAGAGATCAAGAAGTCCTGGCTGGGTGCGGTGGCTCATGCCTGTAGTCCCAGCACTGTGGGAGGCCGAGGATAGAGTTCGAGACCAGCCTGACCAACATGGTGAAACCCCATCTCTACTAAAAATACAAAAATTAGCCGGGTGTGGTGGCATGCACCTGTAATCCCGGCTACTTGGGAGGCTGAGGCAGGAGAATTGCTTGAACCCAGGAGGCGGAGGTTGCAGTGAGCCAAGATCGAGCCATTGTACTCCAGCCTGAGTGACAAGAGCAAAAATCCATCTTAAAAAGACGAAATATAGAAGTCCCCAGCATCAGAGCTGTGCATCTCACATAAGAGCGAAGGAATCTCTGGCAGTCAGGGCTGGGGGAAGGCATGAGAGTATAGGACTTTCAATTTTACTCAGCCAATTTGAAAAGAAATGTAAAGTAATTTAACTGTATAGTTAGGAAAAGTGTCATTGTTATACTGTAACAAACATAGAAATAATGGAGAAAATGCAAAATTTTCATGATTTTAAAAATAACACAGTATCCCAGAATTTGCAAGATTGTGATAGTTCATGTGTTTCAAAACTGTCATGTAGTTGGGATGACAGGCATCCGCCACCACTCCTGGCTAATTTTTGTATTTTTTGTAGAGAGACGAGGTTTTGCCATGTTGCCCAGCCTGGTCTCAAACTCCTGGACTCAAGCAATCGACCTGCTTTGCCTCCCAAAGTGCTGGGATTATAGGCGTGAGCTACCGTGCCTGGCCCAATATATTTACTTATTTATGTATTTAGCTTTTATTTTTATTTATTTATTTTGGAGACAGGGCCTCACTCTGTCATCTAGGCTGGAGTGCAGTGGCACAATCTCAGCTCACTGCAACCTTCGCCTTCACGGCTCAAGTGATTCTCGTGTCTCAACCTCCCAAGTAGCTTAGACTACAGGTGTGTGCCACCATACTTGGCTAATTTTTGTATTTTCAATAGAGATGGGATTTCATCATGTTGACCAAGCTGGTCTCAAACTCTTGACCTCAAGTGATCTGCCTGCCTCAGCCTCCCAAAGTGTTAGGATTACAGGCATGAGCCACTGTACCTGGCCCAATATATTTATGTATTTATTCATTTTTATTTTTGAGGCAGAGTCTTGCTTTGTTGCCCAGGCTGTAGTGCAGTGGCACGATCTCAGCTCACTGCAACATTTGCCTTCCAGGTTCAAGCGATTCTCCCGCCTCAGCCCTTGAGTAGCTGGGATTACAGGCACAAGCCATGATGCCCAGCGATTTTTTGTATTTTTAGTAGATACAGGGTTTCACCATGTTGGCCAGGCTGGTTTCAAACTCCTGACCTCAAGTGATCTACCCTCCTTTGCCTCCCAAAGTGCTGGGATTCCAGCTGTGAGCCACCGCGTCCAGCCTTATATGTATTTTTAATGGCAAAAATAATACATTGATACATGCTTGTTTTAAAAATATTTATAATTCAGACTTATATGGAGTAAAAAATTTAAAGTCTTCCCATGCCACAAGTACTCTCTAGACAAGTACATCCCTCCTTAGAATAGGGAAGAGAGTTCTGTAACATGTCTTTACGAAAGTTTATATAGTGAATTATTTATGTTTCAATTGTTTCCATTCTTCTGCCATCACACACACACACAAAAAAATGCTGCAGTGAATATCCTTCTACATATGCCATTGCATGCTTGTGAAAGTCTGCCTATAAGGTAAATTCCTAGAAATGGAAATGTTAGATAAAAGGCATGAATATGTATTTAAAATTTACATGGTTTAGAGGCCGGGTGATATGGCTCACACCTGTAATCTCAGCACCTTGGAAGGCCGAGGTGGGAGGATTGCTCAAGCCCAGGAGTTCAAGACCAGCCTGGGCAACACAGGCGAAACCCCATCTTTACCAAAAATGCCAAAATTAGCTGAATATGGTGGCCTGTGCCTGTAGTCCCAGATACTCAGGCAGATGAGGTGGGAGGATCACTTGAGTCTGGGAGGCAGAGGTTGTAGTGAGCCGAGATTGTGCCACTGTACTTCAGCCTGGGGACAGAGCCAGATCCCATTTTAAAAAAAACCTAGGCGGGCATGGTGGCAGGCACCTGTAATCCCAGTTACTTGGGAGGCTGAGGCAGGAGAATCGCTTGAACCCAGGAGGAGAAGGTTGCAGTGAGCTGAGATTGTGCCACTGAACTCCAGCCTGGGTGACAGAGCGAGACACTCTCAAAACAAACAAACAAACAAAAAAACAAAATTTACGTGATTTTCAGTGGCTTCCTAGTATATCACATTAAAAATGGTCCCAAATAGGCCTTACACAGTGGCTCACATCTGTAATCCCAGCACTCTGGGAGGCCAAGGCAGGTGAATCACCTGAGGTCAGGAGTTCGAGACTAGCCTGGCCAACATGGTGAAACTCCATCTATACTAAAAATACGAAAATTAGCCAGTCATGGTGGCAGGTGCCTGTGATACCAGCTACTTGGGAGGCTGAGGCAGGAGAATTCTTGAACCCGGGAGGCGGAGGTTGCATGAGCCAAGATCGCACCACTGCATTCCAGCCTGGATGACACAGCAAGGCTCCGTCTCAAAAAAAAAAGGTCCCAAGTAAAATAACTGTTGCAATAGTCTTCAGGGAATCATAACAAGTCAACAGTTGAACCTGAACTTTAATTTTTGATTATAGACTACAACCCTGTTGAGTATGTGCCATACAAAAATGGACTCTGTTTAAAAAGAAGATGAGGGGAAGTCCTATGATGCCATGCCATCGGGTGGAATTTCCTTGGGCAAATACTTTACTATTATGATGAACTGTGAGTGATTCATTTAACAAATATACCACCTGCCTAATCATCCCATTTAGGCCTTATATCAAGTCCATTTCCTCTACTTGGGAACTAGACTCCATCCCTTTCCAAGACTTACACAAAGACATAGCTCAGCAGCTTTCTCTTCTCTCTTCAATATCACTTACTTTCTATTTATCCTGGATAATTTTGATCAACATACAAACATGGTGTTTCTTCACACCCCACTTCTTTATTCACCTTTATAGTAAGATCCCTAAAATCATTTTCAGTGCTCTGTTTTAATTTCTCTCCTTTCATTTGTATTTGAATCTACTCCAGTAAGGTTTAAATGCCCATTTCTCCATCGAAAATGTTCTTATTAAGAACATCACACCCAGGAAATGACTCAGAGCAAGAGGACAGCTTCAATTCCCTATGATTTCATCTCCTACCTAGTCAATCAGCACTCCTGGCCCACTGGCTTCCCCCCACCCAGCAAGTTGTCCTTAAAAACTCTGATCCCCAAATGCTCGGGGAGACTGATTTGAGTAATAATAAAACTTCAGTCTCCTACACAATAAAAACAAACAAACAAACAAACAAAAAATCAGAGGCTGCTGGTGGTTGCTCATACCTGTAATCCCAGCACTTCGGGAGGCTGAGGTGGGAAGATCACTTGAAACCAGGAGTTGGAGACCAGCCTGGGCAACATGGTGAGACCCATCTCTACACAAAATTTATTTATCTATTTATTTTAAAAAAGAACAACAGTGACCTCTATATTTCTTTTATTAAAATAAATTTCATTGTGTATATTTGAGGTTTACAACCTCAAATCCCACCACTTTGGGAGGCCGAGGCAGGTGGATCGCTTGAGGCCATGAGTTCCAGACCAGCCTGGCCAACATGGGGAAACCCTGACTCTACTAAGTCTGTATGTACTAGGATACATATAGACAGTGAAATGCTTACTATAGTGAAGCAAATTAACACATCTACCATCTCACGATTCCTTTTTTTGTGGCAAGAGCAGCTAAAATTTGCTTATTTAACAAAAGTCCCTAATTTTACTAACTGTAGTGCTTGCTGTACGTTAGATCTCTAGTTTATCCTACATATCTGCTTGTTTGTATCTTTTTTTTTTTTTTTTTTTTTTTGAGATGGAGTCTCTTTCTCTGTCACCCAGGCTGGAGTGCAGTGGTGCGATCTTGGCTTACTGCAACCTCCGCCTCCTGGTTTCAAGCTATTCTCCTGCCTCAGCCTCCCAAGTAACTGTGACTGCAGGCACATGCCACCATGCCTGGCTAATTTCTTGTATTTTTTGTAGAGACAGGATTTAACCATGTTGGCCAGGCTGGTCTCAAACTCCTGACTTCAAGTGATCCACCCACCTCAGCTTCCCAAATTTCTGGGATTACAGGCGTGAGCCACTGCCCCCGGCCTGCTTGTTTGTATCTTTTGACCTACATCTCCCCATTTCCTCCCCACCCCAATCTCTACATTTCTTGCACCAATTTCTCTATAGCACTTATCACTACTGACATACTATATATTTTACTTCGATTTGTTTATTGAATTTCTCTCTTCACTATAGGTTAAGCTCTATAAGAAGAATGATTTTATTGGTTTTTTTTTTTTTTTTTTTTCATCGTTGTATTCCCAGAATCTACAGCATTGCCAATAGTAATAAATTTGTCATGGTTGTTGAGACAGGGTCTCGCCCTGTTGCCCAGGCTGAAGCGCAGTTCCATGATCGTGTCTCACTGCAACCTCCACCTCTCTGGCTCAAGTGATTTTTCCTGCTTCAACTTCCTGAGTAGCTGGGAAAAGAAGTATGCACCATCATGCTGGGCTAATTTTTGTAGTTTTGGTAGAGACAGGGTTTCATCACCATGTTGCCCAGGCTGGTCTCGAACACCTGGGCTCAAGTGATCTATCTACCCAACGTGGCTTCCCAAAGTGCCTGGGTTACAGGTATGAGCCACCATGCCTGCCTGACAAATGAGTAATAGTTGTCCCATATATAGTTAAATGAATTAATTTATGCTTATATTCTGCTTGAGGAAAGACAGACAGCAAACAAACATGTAAAAATATATAGAATGTCATAGTAACGCATTCTATGGAAAAAGAGCAGTTAGGAGAATGGAGAACATCATGCCATGCTTACAGGTAAAAGGGTTGCTATTTTTTAGAGTGATCAGAAAATGCGTCTCTAATAAGGCAACATTTGAACTGAGGCCTGAAGGAAGAAAGGCAGTAAGCCATACAGGAGAGTACACGTCCAGGAAGGGAATACAGTAAGCGCTAACATCCTGAGGTGGAAATTTTCTTGGATGTTTGAGAAATAGAAAGGAAATTACTATAGCAAGAGCAAAGTAGTTGAGGCAGAGAGTTCCAGGAAATGTGCTAGAAAGGATGTAGGAAGTGTGTTCACATTTGGTTTTGCAAGCATTTAGCTTGTAAGCCTGGGTAACATGACAAAACCCCATCTCTAAAAAAAATTCAAAAATTAGCTGAGTGTGGTGGTGCACATCTGTAGCTCCAGCTACTCGGGAGGCTGGGGTGGGAGAATTGCATGAGCCCAGGAGCTGGAGGCTGCAGTGAGCCGAGATTACACCACTGCACTTCATCCTGGGTGACAGAGGGAAACACTGTCTCAAAAAAAAAAGAAGAAAAGAAAAAAAAAGAAAGAAAAAGAAGAAAAAAAGAAAAGAATTTATCTTTTACTCAAGTGGGAAATAAGCCCCTGGAAGGTATAAAAAAGAAGTGTGGCATGATCACAAAACTCTAACCAGTGTGCTGAGACTAGAATATAAGAAGCATGGGATAGAGATGCAAACCAGTTAAGAAGTTACAACAAAAATATAAGTAAGCTGAATGCAGCAACATATGAAAAGGTGATATATCATGACCAATTGGGATTAATCCCAGGAAGGCAAGGTTGGTTTAACATCTGAAAATTAACCAATATAATACATTTTATTAACAGAATAACGGACAAAACCATATGATCATCTCAGTGTAAGCTGAACATATTGCCAAAATTTCATGATAAAAATTCTTAACAAACAGAAAAGAAGGAATTTCTTCAACCTGGAAAAGGGCATCTACAGATCACCCCAGCTAACATCATGTGTAATGGTGAAAGGCTGAATGCTTTTCTTTTAAGGTCAGGTACAATACAAGGAGCTGCATTCCAACCACTTCTATTCAGCATTGTACTAGAGGTGCTAGCCAAGGTAATTAGGCAAGAAAGTGAAACAAAAGTTTCCAGATTAAAAAAGAAAAAGTAAAATTATCTTCATTTGCAGATGACATGATCATTGTATTAGTCTGTTCTCATGCTGCTTTTAAAAACATACCCAAGACTGGATAATTTATAAAGGAAAGATGTTTGACTCACAGTTCTCCATGGCTGGGGAGGCCTCACAATCATGGCAGAAGAGCAAGGAACATTTCACATGGTGGCAGGCAAGAAGAGCATGAGAGCCAAGCCAGAGGGAAACCCCTTATGAAATCATCAGATCTTGAGAGACTTATTCACTACCAGGAGAACAGTATGGAGGAAACGCCCTTATGATTCAATTATCTCCCACTGTGTTCCTCCCACAACACATGGGAATTATGGGAGCTACAATTCAAGATGAAATTTGGGTGGAGACACAGTCAAACCACATCAATTTTTTTCTTCTTCTGTTTTTTTGTTTTTGTTTTTGTTTTTTTGAGGCAGAGTCCCACTCTGTTATCTGGGCTGGAATGCAGTGGTGTGTGATCTCGGCTCACTGCAACTTCCGCCTTCTGGGTTCAAACGATTCTTCTGCCTCAGACTCCTGAGTAGCTGAAATTATAGGCACCTGCCACCATACCCAGCTAATTTTTGTTTTTTGGTTTGTTTGTTTTTTGAGACAGAGTCTTGCTCTGTCACCCAGGCTGGAATGCAGGGGGGGATCTTGGCTCACTGCAAGCTCCACCTCCCAGGTTCAAGCCATTCTCCTGCCTTAGCCTCCTGAGTAGCTGGGACTACAGGTGCCCACCACCACGCTAATTTTTTGTATTTTTAGTAGAGACGGAGTTTGACGATGTTAGCCAGGATGGTCTTGATCTCCTGACCTCGTGATCCACCTGCCTTGGCCTCCCAAGGTACTGGGATTACAGGTGTGAACCAATTTTTGTATTTTTAGTAGAGACGGGGTTTCACCACGTTGGCAAGGTTGGTCTCAAACTCCTGACCTCAGGTGATCTGCCAGCCTCGGCCTCCCAAAATGTTGGGATTACAGGTGTGAGCCACTATGCCCCGCCATATCAATCTTGTATATAGAAAATCCTAAAGAATTTACAAAAAAAACCCTATTAGAACTAATAACTTAGTCAGCAAGGTTGTAGACTATGAGATCAATATACAAAAATTAACTCAATTTCTGTACATGTGCAATGAATAACCCCAAAACGAAACAGAGAATATAATTCTATTTATAATAGTATCACAAAGAATGACAATACTTAGAAACAAATGATGGGCACGAGCCCGCCCTCCCACCCTGCCTGTGCGCTGCCCGCGTATGGAGCTGCTGTGCTGCGAAGGCACCAGGACCCGCAGCCTCCAGGGAACCAGCCTGTCCTGCAGACCTTGCTCCGCTTGGAGTAGTGCTATGTGCACTGCGCCTCCTACTTCCAGTGCGTGCTAAGGAACAGCAAGCCGCACATGCGGAAGATGCTGGTTTACTGGATGCTGGAGGTGTATGACAAGCAGCGCTGTGAGGAGGAAGTCTTTCCCCTGACCCTGAGCCACCTGCGTCGCTACCTGTCCTACATCCCCACCCACCCGAAAGGCGCAGTTGCAGCTCTTGGATGCGGTCTGCATGCTGCTGGCCTCAAAGCTGCGCAAGACCAGGCCCAGGACCATCGAGAAAATGTGCATCTACACCGACCAGTTGCCGGACTGGGAGGTGATGGTCCTGGGGAAGCTCAAGTGGGACCTGGCTGCTGCGATTGCTCATGACTTCTTGGCCCTTATTCTGCACTAGCTCTCTCTGCCCCGTGACCAACAGGCCTTGGTCAAAAAGCATGCCCAGATCTTTTTGGCCTCCTTTGCTACAGATTACACCTTTGCCATGTACCCACCATCCAGTTGTGAAAACAACCCAGATGCCTATTAACTGATGAACAGATAACCATATGTGATATATAGCAATACAATGGAATATGGCCTGGCATGCTGACTCACGCCTGTAATCCTGCACTTTGGGAGGCCAAAGTGGGAGGATCACTTGAGCCCAGGAGTTCAAGGCCAGCCTAGGTCACAAAGTCAGACTCCTTCTCAAAAAAATAAAATAAAATAAAATAAAAAATAGGCTGGGCGCGGTGGCTCACACCTGTAATCCCAGCACTTTGGGAGGCCAAGGTGGGCAGATCATGAGGTCAGGAGATTGAGACCATCCTGGGTAACATGGTGAAACCCCGTCTCTACCAAAAATACAAAAAATTAGCTGGGAGCCTGTAGTCCCAGCTACTAGGGAGGCTGAGGCAGAAGAATGGCATGAACCTGGGAGGCAGAGCTTGCAGTGAGCCGAGATCAAGTCACTGCACTCCAGCCTGGGCACAGAGCAAGAATCCGTCTCAAAAAGTAGATAAATAAATAAATAATAAAATAAAACAAAATAAAACATAAAACAATGGAATATTATTCAGTCATAGAAAGGAATAAAGTGCTAAACACACTATAACATGTATGAACTTTGAAATTTTTGTGCTAAATGAAAGACGCCAATCGTGAAAGACCACATATAGCATGACTTCATTTATATGAGATGTCCAAAATAGGCAATTCCGTAGAGACAGAGAGTAGATAAGCAGTTGCTCAGGGCTGGAGGGAATGGGGTCATTGTGGGTGGGTGGTAACAGCTAAAGGACACAGGAGTTCTTTTGGAGTTGTTGAAAATGTCTTAGAAATGATTGTGGTGATTTTTGCACAACTCTGAATATACTACAAACCACTGAATGTAGTACACCTTAAGTAGGTGAATTGTACGATATATGAACTAAATCTCAATAAAGTTGTTACAAAAAAGTAATAAGAAAAAGAAACCCCAGCCATAAAAAAGGATGAGTTCGTGTCTTTTGTAGGGATATGGATGCAACTGGAAGCCATCATTCTCAGCAAACTATTGCAAGAACAGAAAACCAAACACCGCATGTTCTCACTCATAGGTGGGAACTGAACAATGAGATCACTTGGACTCTGGAAGGGGAACATCACACACTGGGGCCTATTATGGGGAGGGAGGAGGGAGGAGGGATGCCATTGGGAGTTATACTTGATGTAAATGACGAGTTGATGGGTGCTGACGAGTTGATGGGTGCAGCACACCAACACGGCACAAGTATACATATGTAACAAACCTGCACGTTGTGCACATGTACCCTAGAACTTAAAGTATAATTAAAAAAAAAAAAAGAAGAAAGGAAAAAAAAAGGAAAAGAAACCCTGTACCAGAAAACATAGGTTTAATTCCCATCTCTGCTCCTGACTGCCTGTGTAACTTTAGGAATGTTACTTAACTTCTCTGTGCCATATAGTTTCCTAACAAACAAACAGAGGAAAACAATAGTTTCTACCTTACAGGGTTGTAAGATTTAAAAAAGTCAGCATACATAAAGCACTCAGAACCCGTGCCTGGTTTTAAAAAGTGGGGGAGGGGTTGCATCACTTATTATACTCTAAGTTACCACAGAAGACACTGCACAAATACTTTACCACCCCCCCAACCAGCCCCCAAGACTCCAGTATTGTAAATAATGACACAAACCCTACAAAGTTATCTTTTCTTTGGAATTATTCAATGGATTTCTAGAAATCAGGTTCCATATTTATTTTTAAATCATAATCCTTGTTCAATTATTTTTCCTGATGCCATTTTATTTATTTATTTATTTATTTATTTATTTATTTATTTATTGAGACAGAGTCTCACTCTGTCGCCCGGGCTGGAGTGCAGTGGCACAATCTCGGCTCGCTGCAACCTCCACCTCCTGGGCTCAAGTGATTATCCTGCCTCAGCCTCCCGAGTAGCTGGGACTACAGGTATGTGCCACCACACCCAGCTAATTTTTGTATTTTTAGTAGAGATGGGGTTTCACCATGTTGGCCAGGTTGGTCTCGAACTCCTGACCTCAGGTCATCTACTTGCCTCAGCCTCCCAAAGTGCTGGGATTACCAGCATCTATACAAATTGCTTAGAACTTTCCTCTTTTATGAGTTGGAGTGAAGGAATGTAGTCAGTTCAGTTAGTAATGCTTCCTAGAAACATATGGAGAAATTGTGCAGGAGAGGGGGGAAAAAAAGACAAATACAAAACTGAGCCAGTCATATTAATCATTGTATATGCATCCAAACCTATAAGGATGGTAACATTTTTGTGTTCAAATCCCATCTTTTGTAGAGGACAAAACAAGTACATTGGAAGTAGACTTGGGGTCTAACTTCTGAGCCTCGTTCATTTTCCTCTTCTGTAAAGTGAGAATAAACTGCGACAAGTAAGTTAAAGTCTGTGAAACAGGAATACTACTACTTAACCCACAAGCAAATACTACTAGAAGCTTTGAATGAGACATTCAAATGCTTAAATTCTGACCACGTTACATTTTTTGTGTGTGTCAGCGTTAGGTAATTTGTGTGTGTCTAGGCTTCTAACTCTTAACTTAGTGCTCCTTCCTCATGAGCTTGCTCTCTGACTCTACTTTCTTTCTTTTATTATTATTATTATTATTATTATTATTATTTATTTTCTTTTTTTGGGACGGAGCCTTCCTCCGTCATCCAGGCTGGAGTGCAGTGGCACAATCTTGGCTCACTGCACCCTCCGCCTACGGGGTTCAGGTGATCCTCCTGCCTCAGCCTCCCAGGTAGTTGGGACTACAGGCATGCACCACCACGCCCAGCTAATTTTTGTATTTTTAGTAGAGATGGAGTTTCACTATGTTGGCCAAGCTGGTCTCAAACTCTTGACCTCAGGTGATCCGCCTGCCTCAGCCTCCCAAAATTCTGGGATTATAAGCATGCATGAGCCACTGCACCTGGCCTCTGTGACATTTTGGACTAGGTAGACCTTTTTTTCTATCTGGTTCTTTACCCCAATGCGTGGTGAAGGTCACAATGTCAGGCTAAGGCTTTCTATTAAAGCTCCTGGCTGTCATGTAGTGGGAGAGGGCAGAGCTGAAATCAGGATTGTGAGATGTGACTGAAATGTCTCCTGCAGCTCCAGGTGAGAGAGGCCCAAGACCTAGGATGCCAACAAAATCTCCTAAGATCTGGCCAGCCAAGCAAGCTTCTACTTTCTTGATGTTCCCCCGAACATATAAAGATCACAGCTTTTGCCAGCCAAGGCGGCTCATGCCTGTAATCCCAGCACTTTGGGAGGCCAAGGCAGGAGGATTGCTTGAGCCCAGGAGTTTGGGACCAACCTGGGAAACATGGCGAGATCCCATCACTACAATAAAAAACACAAAAATTAGCCAGGCATGGTGGCATGCACCTATAGTCCCAGCTACCCAGGAAGCTGAGGTGGGAGGGTTGCTTGAGCCTGGGAGGCAGAAGCTGCAGTGAGCTGAGATCACACCACTGTGCTCCAGCCTGGGTGACAGAGTGAGACCCTGTCTCAAAAAAACAAAAACAAAAACCTACAGCTTTTGAAAAGAGATGGAGTGACAAAGATCACAAAACAAAGAGTTAATTAAAAAAACCGCGTTGTTCTTTCGTTAAGAACAACCAGGGCTGGGCAGAAATGAAGCCGTTTCCCCTTCCAGATGATTGGACACCTCACCTTTTAGGGGCAGGGTCTGGGTGGGAAGAGGGAAGAAGCTTCCTTCAAAACCAGCTTTCAGAGAGTTGGATGCTTCTTGGAGAGGACTGAATTTGGATTAGGCATTCACATGTATTTCTGCCCTTTGCAGTCATTTCATAGAAGCTAAATCATTTCTTAAAACCAATGTTATTTCCACCCCTTCCAAAAGGAGCTTTATCATGTAAACTGAGCATCTACAAACCAATCCTATAATGACTTGATTAGTCCTGGGAAAGCTCCTGCCTTTAATCCTTTTCTGTCTCATCTCCTGGTGCCAGGAAGGGCCCCCACAGGACCCTCCCAGGTCTGGAGGTGTCCCTCTCACTGTCACTCTCTCCTCCCCTGTCACCTGCTAGCCCCTGAGGCCTTCTGAGTGATGCGGAGGGCTTGGTCCAGATCCTTATAGGGAAGAAGGCAGGAGACCCTTCCCTAGGTCAATCCCTGGGCAGACCCCACTTCCTTCATTTCCTCATTCTTTCATCCAGTTAACACATGCTTAGTGCTTCTCATATGCCAGGCACTGTGTTTTGCACTTCACTCTGTGAGCTCTGATAATAGGGACTAGTATTAGTTTTCATTTATGCAGGAGGAAATCACGGCTCAGAGGGGTTAAGTCGCTTGCCTGAGACCACACGGTTAATGAGTGACTTTGCCGTACTGGGACCTAGAGTCTGAATCCAGCTGAGCCACTTCCAATGGGAAGCTCCCACCAGATCCACACTCAGAGCAGAGGAAGCCACATTGCAGTGGACAAGGGCTTCCTGGAAGTGGTACATGGCCTGAGGTCAGGAAGGACCAGGCTGGGAGAAGGCTACCGACTGCTTACTGTAAGCAGCTTCAGCAAGGCAGAACCCGTGAGACAGGCCAGGGTGGCAGGAGGCTCTTTGGTGACCCTGGATGGGCTCTGCTGGTGGGAACTTGATCCCACCATTCGTTTTTGAGCTCTTGCCACATGCCAGGCATAGGCCCCGTTCCAGGAATCCCACATACCATCATGTGCCATGGCCTGGGTCTCTGCTACGGCTTCAGTAGCTCATGTTCCCCTCTTCCTGGACACCCATCTTGGAGGATCCTAGAGCCTCAGGCCAAGGCATCCCTAGAATCCCTGAGCTTCTGGGCCCCTGCCTGGCAAGACTGATGCTGATCAGAGTCCTGCACCCTCCCGCTGCTCCCAGTCCAGGCCGGATGGCTTCTGTTTACCTGGGTCTCCCCTGAGCTCAGCTGAGCTCCAGCTCATAGTGGGTAACGTGTTGGGAATCAGCGGAGAGCTGGCCCGGAAGATCCCTAAATAATGCATTAAAGTCCTTCTCCCCTGCAGACCCATTAGGGTGGGGATGAGGGAGACAATGCAGAGGAGTCACTGTGTCCCCCACCCCAGGAAGAATACTAGGGCTCCAAAAGCCTTTGGCCTGGTGTGCACGGGCTTGAGACTCAAAAGGTCCACAGGGCTGGGTGATCCAGTACATAGGTAAACCGAGGCAGGTTTGGGGTGACAACAACACCAGTACATCCTCCAAAAGAGGGCAAAGGAGGTTCAGCTTCCATATATTCAGACTTTTGCCACTGGAAACGTTAAGAAAAAAAAAATCATTTTATTTTTAGCATCCATATAAAAGTTGTGCTGCATGGTTTATGGTTTTGTTTTTATTTTGAATTTTCTCCCCTGCAGAGAAGCACCAAAGCATCTTCAGTGCTTAGACCTGGAAAAGTCAAAGTCCCTTCTGGAGATCCAGTCACAACCACAGAAGAGCAGAGCTGGAGGGGCCTGCTGAGTTCACTCCATCTACCCCACCCCACTCCCAGAACTGTACAGGCTGGGCAGTCCAGGCCAATTCAGACATCCCCTTCTGATTCTATGAAGAAAGTCCTGGCCAGAACTTCCAACACTGTTGAATAGGTGAGAGAGAGCATCCTTGTCTTGTGCCTGTTTTCAAAGGGAATGCTTCCAGTTTTTGCCCATTCAGTATGATATTGGCTGTGGGTTTGTCATAAATAGCTCTTATTATTTTGAGATACGTTCATCTCTTAATATTTGAGATACATTCATCTCTTAATATTTGAGATACGTTCTATCAATACCTAGTTTGTTGAGAATTTTTAGCATGAAGCACTGTTGGATTTTGTCGAAGGCCTTTTCTGCCTCTATTGAGATAATCATGTGGCTTTTGTCTTTGGTTCTGTTTATATGCTGGATCACGTTTTTTGATTTGCACATGTTGAACCAGCCTTGCAGAAGCCAACTTGATCATGGTGGATAGGCTTTTTGATGTGCTGCTGGATTTGGTTTGCCAGTATTTTATTGAGGATTTTTGCATCAATGTTCATCAGGGATCTTGGTCTAAATTTCTCTTTTTTTGTTGTGTCTCTGCCAGGCTTTGGTATCAGGATGATGCTGGCCTCATAAAATGAGTTAGGGAGGATTCCTTCTTTTTCTATTGATTGGAATAGTTTCAGAAGGAATGGTACCAGCTCCTCTTTGTACCTCTGGTGGAATTCAGCTGTGAATCCGTCTGGTCCTAGACTTTTTCTGCTTGGTAGGCTATTAATTATTGCCTCAATTTCAGAGCCTGTTATTGGTCTATTCAGAGATTCAACTTCTTCTTGGTTTAGTCCTGGGAGGGTGTATGTGTCCAGGAATTTATCCATTTCTTCTAGATTTTCTAGTTTATTTGCATAGAGGTGTTTATAATATTCTCTGATGGTAGTTTGTATTTCTGTGGGAACAGTGGTGATATCCCCTTTATCATTTTTTATTGCATCTATTTGATTCTTCTCTCTTTTCTTCTTTATTAGTCTTGCTAGCGGTCTATCAATTTTGTTGATCTTTTTAAAAAACCAGGGCATTCAGGCAAGAGAAAGAAATAAAGGGTATTCAATTAGGAAAGGAGGAAGTCAAATTGTCCCTGTTTGCAGATGACCTGATTGTATATTTAGAAAACCCCATCATCTCAGCCCCAAATCTCCTTAAGCTGATAAGCAACTTCAGCAAATTCTCAGGGTACAAAATCAATGTGCAAAAATCACAAGCATTTCTCTACACCAATATCAGACAAACAGAGAGCCAAATCATGAGTGAACTCCCATTCACAATTGCTATAAAGAGAATAAAATACCTAAGAATCCAACTTAAAAGGGATGTGAAGGACCAAGGAGAACTACAAACCACTGCTCAGTGAAATAAAAGAGGACACAAACAAATGGAAGAACATTCCATGCTCATGGATAGGAAGAATCAATATGGTGAAAATGGCCAAACTGCCCAAGGCAATTTATAGATTCAATGCCATCCCCATCGAGCTACCAATGACTTTCTTCACAGAATTGGAAAAAACTACTTTAAAGTTCATATGGAACCAAAAAAGAGCCCACATTGCCAAGACAATCCTAAGCAAAAAGAACACAGCTGGAGGCATCACGCTACCTGACTTCAAACTATACTACAAGGCAGCAGTAACCAAAACAGGATGGTACTGCTACCAAAACAGATATATAGACCAAGGGAACAGAACAGAGCCCTCAGAAATAATACCACACGTCTACAACCATCTGATCTTTGACAAACCTGACAAAAACAAGAAATGGGGAAAGAATTCCCTATTTAATAAATGGTGGTGGGAAAACTGGCCAGTCATATGTAGAAAGCTGAAACTGGATCCCTTCCTTACACCTTATACAAAAATTAATTCAAGATGGATTAAAGATTTAAATGTTAGACCTAAAACCATAAAAACTCTAGAAGAAAACCTAGGCAATACCATTCAGGATGCAGGCATGGGCAAGGACTTCATGACTAAAACAACAAAAGCAATGGCAACAAAAGCCAAAATAGACAAATGGGATCTAATTAAACTAAAGAGCTTCTGCACAGCAAAAGAAACTACCATCGGGGTGAACAGGCAACCTACACAATGGGATAAAATTTTTTCAACCTACCCATCTGACAAAGGGCTAATATCCAGAATCTACAAAGAACTTAAACAAATTTATAAGAAAAAAAAACCCAATCAAAAAATGGGCAAAGGCTATGAACAGACACTTCTCAAAAGAAGACATTTATGCAGCCAACAGACACATGAAAAAATGCTCATCATCACTGGTCATCAGAGAAATGCAAATCAAAACCAAAATGAGATACCATCTCACACCAGTTAGAATGGTGATCATTAAAAAGTCAGGAAACAACAGGCACTGGAGAGGATCTGGAGAAATAGGAACACTTTTACACTGTTGGTGGGAGTGTAAATTCGTTCAACCATTATGGAAGACAGTGTGGGGATTCCTCAAGGATCTAGAACAAGAAACACTATTTGACCCAGCGATCCCATTACTAGGTATATACCCAAAGGATTATAAATCATGCTACTATAAAGACACATGCACACGTATGTTTATTGAGGCACTGTTCACAAAAGTAAACACTTGGAACCAACCTAAATGTCCATCGATGATAGACTGGATTAAGAAAATGTGGCACATATACATCATGGAATACTATGCAGCCATAAAAAAGGATGAGTTCATGTCCTTTGCAGGGACATGGATGAAGCTGGAAACCATCATTCTGAGCAAACTATCGCAAGGACAGAAAACCAAACACCACAAGTTCTCACTCATAGGTGGGAATTGAACAATGAGAACACTTGGACACAGGGCAGGGAACACCACACACCAGGGCCTGTCAGGGAGTGGGGGACTGGGGGAGGGATAGCATTAATAAATGGTGCTGGGAAATCTGGCTAGCCATATGTAATGCCTAATGTAAATGACAAGTTGATGGGTGCAGCAAACCAACATGGCTCATGTATACCTATGTGACAAACCTGCACATTGTTCATATGTACCCTAGAACTTAAAGTATAATAAAGAAAGAAAAAAGAAAGAAAGAAAGAAAGAAAGAAAGAAAGAAAGAAAGAAAGAAAGAAAGAAAGAAAGAAAGAAAGAAAGGGAAAGAAAGAAAGTCAGTCAGTCTAGGAAGGGAGCAGAGAGCTGCAGAGAAGGGAGGTGATCAGAAGGAGGAGGAGGAGCAGGAGGAGGAAGGGGAGGGGAAGGGGGAAGAGAGTGCCAGATTGATGAAATTTTTGCTCCTCCTGGCACCTTGTCCTTCCCCTGGACCTAACTGAGCCTTCCCAGGTGCTATGCACTCAGTGTATCCTGCATGATGGGATTAATGCCCTTATAGGAAGAAACATAAGCAAACATGCTCTCTGTCTCTCTCTCTCTCTGCCATGTGAGGGTATAGTAAGGAGGTGTCCATAGGAGAAACCAAGAAAAGAGTCCTCACCCAATCCAAACCATGCTGGCAGTCTGATCTCTGACTTTCCAGCCTCTAGAACTATGAAAAATAAATGACTGTCGAAGCCACCTAGTAATTTTTTTATAATTTGTTATAGCAGCCTGAACTGAATAAGGCACCAGGCCACTATAAGACTTGACTGCCTGCTCTCTCTCTCTCTTTGCTGTCTAGACCCTGGTTCTCTGCCCTTTCTCTAGCCACTCCTTCCCTGTATACTGTCCCTTCTGCAGTCTGCAGCCTCTGCTGCTCCTTAGTCCACTGTTCTTGGCCATCTCTTCCACCTGTGACCACTCTCTCCTCATTCCCTGTAGGATGAGCTCACTCCTTTCTTTGGTATCAATTACTATCTATGGCAGTGGGTCTTGACTTTGGACAGACCCTCTAGAAACTCTCAGTGATTGGTCTGGGTGCAGCCTGGCCGTAGAGCGTTCTGAAAGCTTCTCAGGGCATTCTAATATAGACCACTGGACAGTAAAGTGTTAGTTTCCTCAGCAGCCTTGGGTCACTCCAACCCTGCACATTCCAGAAAAAGGACTGGCCCTTGACCACCTCTGGGGAGATAACTTCTGAGCCCTTTGAATATTCTGCCTCCATTTTTATTTTTTCTGAGGTGGAGTCTTGCTGTATCGCCCAGGGTGGAGTGCAATGGCACGATCTCGGCTCACTGCAACCTCTGCCTCCTAGGTTCAAGTGATTCTCCTGCCTTAGCCTCTCAAGTAGCTGGGATTACAGGCACCCACCACCACGGCCAGCTAATTTTTTTCTATTTTCAGTAGAGATGGAGTTTCGCCATGTTGGCCAGAGTAGTCTCAAACTCCTGACCTCAGTTGATCTGCCCATCTCAGCCTCACAAAGTGCTGGGATTATAGGGGTGAACTGCTGCACCTGGCCGAATATTCTGCCTTCTAAGAATGTTTTTGTATGCCTGAGGCTTTGGGCTTTACTGTATCAATATGACTTCTCTAGGGACTGACGCCTGAGAAGCTGGGATCAATCACCCAGGAGCTACATGCCTGCACGATTGACCCCCAAGAAAAATCCTGCACACTAAGGGTTGCTTGGATGGGCTTCCCTGGTAGACAACCCTTAGCACGTGCTGTCACACATTATTGCTGGGAGAATTAACCACTGTCTGTCCAACTCCACTGGGAAAGGATAACTGGAAGCTGGTGCCTGATTTTTCCTGGACTTTGTCCCTTTTCCCTTTGCTGATTTTAATCTGTATCTTTTCACTGTAATGAACCATAGCTAAGATTATAATGGCTTTTCTAAGTCTTTGAGTCCTTATAGCAAATCATTGAGCCTGTGGCTGGTCTTAGGAAGCCTCTATACAACCACCAAGACCAGGAGCACTGAGCTACAGTATACACGTTGCTGGGCCCCACTCCAGAGATTCAGATTCAGTGCACCTGGGGTGGGCTTAGGAACCCGTGTGGTTAGTAAGTTCCCCCACACCCTGCTTTGCTTCCATTCAGTGAATACAGATCGCATGGGCTGCCTGTCCCCTCTCCCTACCTGCTAAAGACCAGTCACCCAGTCCTCTCAACCATCTCCAGAGTCTCATCTCTTCCTTCTTCCCCTCCTCTTTGCTTCATCCCCCAATTTCATTCCACTTGGCCACACTGCAGCCAAATCAGAATCTGAGCCTGGCATTTCCCTTTGCGAAGGTGCTCAGTGTCTTTCTGTGTACATGTGGTCCACACTCTTGGTGGCATTCAGGATGTTTCTTGGCCTTTTCAGCCTCCCTTCTCACCACAACACATACTGTCCCTTCCAGCCTTGAGGAATTCCTTGCAGCCTCAGAATAGGAGACCTCCCTCCATCTGGAATGCCCTTTGCCTCCCTTTCTACATCTTCTCTTAGGCTACTCACCAGCCTGCATTTCAATTGCTCGTTTACTTGCCTGACCCCCTCTCTATGCCAGAACCTGGCAGCTTCATAGAAGTCCCTTAATAACTGTACAGTGAATGAGTGAATGAATGAATGAGAGTCTTGTTCATCTGAGTTCCCAGGGCCCAGCATGGTGCTTGGCACACAGTAGGTACAAATAAATGAGAGATGAGTGAACAGTTTTTGCATCCCACCCCCAAGCCCACCTCCCTTCCTTGTCTCCCCTCCTTTCTGTCATTCTTCTTTATCACTGAAGATCCTTTTTTGATTATATTCTGATTCTGCTACCCAGGGGCTCTTCTCCAGAATGCCTCAGTTGCCTCCCAGTTGATCCTTTTACCTCCAGCTCCAGCAGATAAGGAACTGAGAGCTTGCAGGGGGCAGCTGAGGAAGACTGCAAATCAGTGTCAAATATCTGTGTAGAGCTGAACTTGATTTGAACCTCCCATAGGCCCAGGGAGAGTGGTGATATTCTCCTCAATTTACAGATGAGGAAACTGAGGTTCAGAGAGGTTGAGTGTTTGCACATAGTAGCTTGATAGCAGAGATGCGATGGGAGCGCAGATCTTCAGCCGCGTGTCTTTGTGCTCTCTTTTTCAGCCAGACACCAGGGGCCTTGAAGGTCACAAAAAGTATTTTGGCCTTCAGATATTTCAGTGCTACACTTCCTTCACCAGCCTTTCTTCTTAAATTGCTGCTCCTGATGCTGACTGATCTCCAGCCCCAGGTAAAAGAAACACAATTTTGTCACTGTGTCAAGCAGAAACAAGCTCAGTGCTGGGAAAGGAAATCAAACTCTCCTTGGAGAAAATCAGATGGGATGTACCACTTTTAGGCCCAGCTGGATGTGCAAGGAGAGAGCCCCCAGACCACCTGCCACAGGCCAGCTTCCTCACCAGCAGGGTGCACCAGCATTTCTCCTTCTTCCCAGAGACCTTCCTCTGTCTGATGAAGCTCCAGCTCTTGGCAGGCACTCAAGGCCTTCTCTGATCTCACTGTGACTGTAGGTCAGACACATTCTAGATTGACAGAATACTGCCCATGGGGCTGAAACCCACAAAATACCTTCAGTGTTTGCCAGAGGGACTGTGCGGTCTGGGTTGGCCCATCTCCTTGGGAACAGCTGAACTGAGAAATGCAAAGGGCCTTCCTGGCTGCCCTGGGGAGAAGGAGTCAGCAGGTAGCACAGGCCAGCACATCTCACAGAACTCCAAATTCAAGTGCTGCCTCCACCTCTACCTGGCAGCCTTCCCTTCTCTTCGTTTCCGTTTCTCCTTCTGCCAAATAAAAGAGTTTGACCAGGTCATATTTAAGAGCCCTTCCTTCTCCAGCATGAACAAGTGAGTACACACCTCTCTTAGACCCTGTTCTATTAGTTACAGTGGCTCGGCACCATCACTTTTCAACCCAAGGCCTTACCTTCAGGGGGCCAGTTCTGGACCTTTCATTGTAAAAACTAGGCATTTGCCATTTGGTTTTGAATCATTTTGAAATGTCATCAAGTCCATACCCCTCCCTTTAGGACCGACAGTACAAAATCTTTCTCTCCAGTTTGCAAATATGACCATTTCTTGTCTCTCTGGGAGATCCTCTTCTTTGACCAGACTGCATCTTCATTGTCCCCTTTTATGGGGACAATTTAGGTTACCACTTCTGAGATACTTCTATCTCCCTCCTCTGCCTGTCCAGATCCTCCCCGTCCTTCAAAGGCCTTTCAGGAAGGCCATCCCTGATGATGACTTCTAGGATTAAGTCCTCTCCTCTCATCTCCCATAGTATTTATTATCATTTCTCTTCATTTATTCATTCTTGTTTCTCTTCATTTATTCATTCCTGTATCTACTCAAGTTATCGAGTACCTGTATTAGTCTGTGCTCAACTGCTATAAAGAAATACCTGAAACTGGGTAATTTTTAAAGAAAAGAGGTTTAATTGGCTCACGGTTCTGGAGGCTGTACAGGAAGCATAGCTAGGGAGGCCTCAGGAAACTTACAATCACAGCAGAAGGGGAAGGAGAAGCCAGTATGTCCTACATGGCTGGAGCAAATGGAAAAGAGAGCAAAAGGGCAAGTGCCACACATTTTACAACAACCAGATCTCATGAGAACTCTATCATGAGAACAGCAAGGGGGATGTCTGCCTCCATGAGTCAATCACCTCCCACCAGGCCCCTCCTCCAACAATAGGAATTACAATTCAACATGAGATTTGGGTGGGGACACAGAGCCAAACCCTATCATTCCACCCCTGGCCCCTCCCAAATCTCATGTCCTTCTCACCTTTCAAAACACAATCATCCCTTCCCAACAGTCCCCCAAAGTTTTAAATAATTCTAACATTAACTCAAAAGTCCAAGTTCAAAGTCTCATCTGAGACAAGGCAAGTCCCCTCCACCTATGAATCTGTAAAATAAAAAACAAGTTGGTTACTTCCAAGATACAATAGGGGTACAGGCATTGGGTAAATACTCTTTTTCCAGAAGGGAGAAAATGGCCAAAACAAAGGGGCTGCAGGCCCCACACAAGTCTGAAACTCATCAAGGCAGTCATTAAATCTTAAAGCTCCAAAATAATCTCCTTTGACTTCATTCATGTCTCATATCCAAGACATGCTGATGCAAGGGGTGGGCTCCCAGCGCCTTGGGCAGCTCTGCCCCTACGGCTCTGCAGGGTACCGCCCCCTCAGCTGCTTTTGTGGACTGACATTGAGTGCCTGCAGCTTTTCTGGGTGCATGGCACAAGCTGTCAGTGGATCTACCATTCTGTGGTCTGGAGGATGGTTGCCCTCTTCTCACAGCTCCACTAAAGAGTGCCCCAGTGGAGACTCTGTGTAGGGGCCCCTACCTCACATTTCTTCTCTGTACTGCCCTAGTAGAGATTCTCCAAAAGGGCTTTATCGCTGAAGCTGACTTCTCCCTGAACATCCAGGCATTTCCCTACATCCTTTGAAATCTAGGCAGAGGCTCCCAAGCCTAAACTCGTGACCTCTGACACCTGCAGACTTAACACCATGTGGAAGCCTTGATGGCTTCCAGCTTGCACCCTCTGATGCAGTGACATGAGATGTATCTAGATCCCTTTTAGCCACAGCTGGTGCTGGAGTGGCTAGGACACAGGGAGCCATGTCCTAAGGCTGCACAGAGCAGCAGGGCCCTGGGTCTGACCTACAAAACCACTTTTCCCTCCTAGACCTCAAGGCTTGTGATGGGAGGGGCTGCCAAAGGAGGTCTCTGAAATACCTTGGAGGCATTTTCCCCTTTGTCTTGGCTATTTATATTTGGCTCCTCTTTACCTATGTAAATTTCTGCAGCCTTGAATTTCTCCCCAGAAAATGTGTTTTTCTTTTCTACCACATGATCAGGCTGCAAATTTTCTAAACTTTTATGCTCTGCTTCCCTTTAAATACAATTTCCAGTTTCAGATAATCTCTTTGCTCATGTATATAAATGTAGGCTGTTAGAAGTAGCCAGGCCACATCTTGACCGCTTGGTTGCTTAAAAATTTCTTCTGCCAAGCCGGGCGCGGTGGCTCAAGCCTGTAATCCCAGCACTTTGGGAGGCCGAGACGGGCGGATCACGAGGTCAGGAGATCGAGACCATCCTGGCTAACACGGTGAAACCCCGTCTCTACTAAAAATATACAAAAAACTAGCCGGGCGAGGTGGCGGGTGCCTGTAGTCCCAGCTACTCGGGAGGCTGAGGCAGGAGAATGGTGTAAACCTGGGAGGCGGAGCTTGCAGTGAGCTGAGATCTGGCCACTGCACTCCAGCCTGGGCGACAGAGCGAGATTCTGTCTCAAAAAAAAAAAAAAAAAAAAAAATTTCTTTGACAAAAACCCTAGATCAAGCTCAATGTTCAACAGATCCTTAGAGCAGGGGCACAATGCCACTAATCTCTTTGTTAAAGCATAGCAAAAGTGATCTTTACTCCATTTCCTAATGAGTTCCTCATCTGCATTGGAGTCCTCATCAGCCTGGACTTCATTGTCCATATCACTATGAGCATTTTGGTCATAACCATTCAACAAGTCTCTAGGAAGTTCCAAACTTTTGCTTATCTTCCTGTCTTCTTCTGAGCTCTCCAAACTATTCCAACCTCTGCCTGTTACCCACTTCCAAAGTCACTTCCACATTTTCAGGTATCTTTATAGCAATGCCCCACTCCAAGTACCAAAATCTGTATTAGTCAGGGTTCTCCAGAAGGACACAATTAATGGGATATATGTATATATGAAATGGAGTTTATTAGGGAAAATTGGCTCACATGATCACAAGGCAAAGTCCCACAATAGGCCATCTGCAAGCTGGGAAAGAAAGAAGCCAGTAGTGGCTCCGTCTGAGTCCAAAAGTGTCCAAAACTGTCAAAAGCAGGGAAGCCAAAAATGCAGCCTTCAGCCTGTGGTCAAAGGCCTGAGAGCCCCTGGACAACCACTGGTGTAAGTCTGAGAATGCAAAGTCAAAGAACCTGGAGTCTGATGTCCAAGGGCAGGAAGAACAGAAGGGAGCATCCAGCACTGGAGAAACATGAAAGCCAGAAGACTCAGCAAGCCAGCTTATCCCACCTTCTTCCACCTGCTTTGTTCTAGCCATGCTGGCAGCCAGCTGGATGGTGCCCACCCACACTAAGGGTGGGACTTCCTCTCCTAGTCCACTGACTCAAATGTCAACCTCCTCTGGCAACACCCTCACAGACATACCCAGAAATAATACTGTACCAGACATCCTTCAATCCAATCAAGTTGACACCTAATATTAACCATCACAGTACCTATGGTGTGCTGGGTGGTGTACAGTTACAAAGCCAAACAGACAAGGTTCCTGACCCAAAGGAACTTCCAATTTAGTTGATTGGAACTGTAATGCAAAGTTGGTTATAAAAAATGTCCAAGGTAAGTCACATAGAGGGCCAGTACAGTTGGGGGGGTGACAGAAAAGAGAGAAAGAATCTTCTTTCTGGGAACCTAGTATTTAAGCAAGGTCCTTGAAGGATAGATATAGTCTGATGTGTCAGTCAGCTCAGGTTGCCATAACAAAAAACCATAGGCTGGGTGGCTGAAACAACAGAAATGTATTTTCTTGTAGTTCTGAAAGCTGGAAAGTCTAAGATAAAGATGCCGGCAGGGTCAGTGTCTGATGAGGGCTCTCTTCTTGGGTTGCAGGTGGCCACCTTCTCATTTTGTGCTCACACGATCTTTCCTTGGTACGTGAACCTTCTCATAAGGCCACTCATCCTATCAGATTTTGAGCCCACCCTTATGACCTGACTTATTTTTTTAATTTTTAATTTTTGTGAGTACACAGTAGGTACATATACTTATGGGTTATATGAGATATTTTGATGCAAGCATGCAGTGCATAACAATTACATCTGGAAATGGGGTATCCATAACCTCAAGCATTTATCCAAACAATTCAATTACATTTTCAGTTATTTTAAAATGTATAAGTAGTCACCCTGTTGGTGCTATTAAATACTAGGTCTTATTCATTCTTTCTAACTAATTTTTGTACCATTAACAACCCACACTTCCTTATCATCTCCCCACTACCCTCCCCAGCCTCTGGGAACCATCCTTCCACTCTTTATCTCCATGAGTTCAATTATTTTAACTTTTAGCTTCTGCAAATAAGTGAGAACATGTGAAGTTTGTCTTTCTGTACCTGGCTTAGTTCACTTAACATAATGACTTCCAGTTTCATTCATGTTGTTGCAATTGACACATAGACCAATGAAATAGAATAGAGAATCCGAAAATAAATCCATACATCTACAGTGAACTTATTTTTGACAAAAGTGACAAGAATACGCATTGTGAAAAGGACAGTCTCTTCAATAAATGGTTCTAGGAAAATTGGATATCCATATGCAGAAGAATGAAGTCAAGCCCCTATCTCTTGCCACATTAAAAAATCCAATTTTCTCAGCATCATTTACTGAAGAGACTGTTCTTTCCACAATGTGTATTCTTGGCATCTGTTTTTATGCCAGTACCATGTCGTTTTGACTACTTAGCTCTCTAGTATAATTTGAAGTCAGGTAATGTGATTCCTCTAGTTTCATTCTTTTTATTTAGGATAGCTTTGGCTATGTTGCGTCTTTTTGTAGTTTCATATAAATTTTAGGATTTTCTTTCTGTTTCTGTGAAGAATGCCACTGAGGTTTTGATAGACATTGCATTGAGTCTGTAGATTGCTTTGGGTAGTATGGACATTTTAACATTGATTCTTCCATCCATGAACATGGAATATCTTTTCATTTCATTTGTGTCCTCTTTAATTTCTTGTATCAGTGTATAGTTTTCATTGTAGAGATCTTTTACTTCTTTGACTAAGTTAATTCGTAAGTATTTTATTTTATTTGTAGCTATTGTAAATGGAATTGCTTTCTTGATTTCTTTTTCAGATTGTTCTCTGTTGACAAATAGAAATACCACTGATTTTTGCATGTTGATTTTGTATCTTGCAACTTTACTGAATTGGTTATCAGTTCTAATAGTGTTTCTGTGTGTGGAGTCTTTAGGGTTTTCCAAATACAAGATTGTATCATCTGCAAATAAGAATAATTTGACTTCTTCCCTTCCAATTTGGATGCCCTTTATTTTTTTCTCTTGTCTGATTGCTCTAGCTAGGATTTCCAAAACTATGTTGATTAACAGTGATGAAAGTGGTATCCTTTTATGTTCCAGATCTTAGAGAAGAGGCTCTCAGTTTTCTCCCATTCAGTATGAAACTAGCTGTGGGTCTGTTGCATATGGGTTTCATTATTTTGAGGCATGTGCTTTCTATACTCAGTTTTTCAAGGGGGTTTTAATCATGAAGGGATGTGGAATTTTATCAAATGCTTTTTCAGCTTTCATTGAAATGATCATGTAGTTTTGTCCTTCATTCTGTTGATATGATGTATCACATTGATTGATTTGCATATGTTCAACCATCCTTGCGTCCCTGGACTGAATCCCACTTGGTCATGATGAATGATCTTTTTTATGTGTTGTGGAATTCAATTTGCTAATATTTTGTTGAGGATTTTTGCATCTATATTCATCAGGCATATTGGTCTGTAGTTTTCTTTTTTTGATGTGTCTTCAGTTTTGGTATCAGGGTAATGCTAGCATTGTAGAACGAGTTTGGAAGTACTCCCTCCTCCTCCATTTTTGGAATAGTTTGGGTAAGCTTGGTATTAGTTCTTTAAATGTTTGGTAGAATTCAGCAGTGAAGCCATGAGGTCCCAGGTTTTTCTTTGCTGGGATAATTTTTATTACTGCTTCAATCTCATTATGTTATTGGTTTTGGATTTCATCATGTTTCAACCTTGGTAGGCAGGATGTTTCCAATTTATATGCATATAATTGCTTAAAATAGCCACTAATGATCCTTTGAATTTCTGTGGTATCATTTGTGATGTTTCCTTTTTCATATCTGATTTTATTTATTTGCGTCTTGTCTTTTTTTTTCTTAGTCTTAGTTAGGCTAAAAGTTTGTCAGTGTTAATCTTTTCAAAAAATCAACTTTTCATTTCATTGATGTTTCGTATTGTTTTCTTCATTTCAATTTCATTTATTTCTGCTCTGATTCTTATTATTTCTTTCCTTCTACTAATTTTGGGTTTGGTTTGCTCTTGCTTTTCTATTTCTTTAAGATGCATCACTGGGTTGTTTATTTGATGTTTTTTCTATTTTTTAAAAGTAGGTGTTTATAGCCATAAACTTTCCTCTTAGTAATGCTTTGGTTGTATCCCATAAATTTTGGTAGGTTGTGTTTCCATTATCATTTATTCCAAGAAATGTTTAATTTTCTTCTTAATTTCTTCATTGACCCAAAGCATATTATTTAATCTTCACGTGTTTGTATAGTTTCAAAGTTTTCTCTTGTTTTAATTTCTAGTTTTATTCCATTGTGGCCAGAGAAGATACTTGATATTATTTCAATTTTTTTGGTGTTTTAAGACTTGTTGTGTGACCTAAGATATGGTCTATTCTTGAGAATGATCCATGTGCTGAGGAAAAGAATGTGTATTCTGTAGCCATTGAATAAAATGTTCTGTAAATATCTATTAGGTCCATTTATCTACTGTGAAGAGTAAGTCCAATGTTTCTATGTTGATTTTCAGTGCAGAAGATCTGTTCGATGCTGAAAGTAGGATTTTAAGGTCTCCAGCTATTATTGTATTGGGTCTATCTCTCTCTTTAGCTCTAATAGTCTTTGGTTTATTTATGTGGGTGCTCTAGTGGTGGGTGCATATCTATTTAAAATTGTTATATCCTTTTGTTGAATTGATCTCTTTATCATTATATAATGACCTTCTTTCTCTCTTCTTATAGTGCCTGTCTTGAAGTCTATTCATTCTGATATAACTATAGCCACTCCTGCTCCTTATTAGTTTCCATTGGCATGGAATATCTTTTTCCATCCCTTTATTTTCAATCTATGTGTGTCTTTGTAGGTAAAGTGTGTTTCTTGCAGGCAATAGATTATTGGGTCTTGTTTTTTTTTTTTATCCATTCAGCTACTCTGTCTTTGATTGGAGAGTTTAGTCCATTAACATTCAATATTATTATTGATCAGGCCCACAGGGAGTAAGGACTTACTCTTGCCCTTTTGTTATTTGTTTTCTGATTGTTACGGTCTTCTCTTTCTTCTTTCCTTCGTTCCTTTCCTCTTTTTGGTGAAGGTGATTTTTTCTGGTTGTAAAATTTAATTTCTTGGTTTTTTTGTGTGTGTATTCATTGTATATTTTTTGATTTGCAGTTACCATGAGGCTTGCAAGTACTATCTTATAACTCATTATTTTAAACTGATGACAACTTTATATTGCCTGGAAAAAGAAACAAACAAATAAACAAGCAAAAAGAAAACATAAAAACTTTACACTTTAACTTTTTCCCTCAGCTTTTTAACATTTTGTTGCTTCTATTTACATCTTATTGTATTGTCTATGTCTTGAAAAGTTGTTGTAGCTATTATTTTTATTTGGTCCATCTTTTTGTCTTTCGACTTAAGATGAGAGTCATTTACACACAATAATTACAGTGTTACAATATTCTATGTTTTTCTGTGTGCTTACTATTACCAGTGAGTTTTGTACCTTCAGATGATGTCTTATTGCTCACTAATGTCCTTTTGTTCTGATTGAAGGCCTTCCTTTAGCATTTCTTGTAGCACAGATCTGGTGTTGATGAAATCCCTCAACTTTTGTTTGTCTGGGAAACTTTATTTCTCCTTCAAGTTTGAAGGGTATTTTTGCTGGATATATTATTCTAGGGTAAAAGATTTTTTTCTTCAGCACTTAAAATATGTTATGACACTACCACCTGGCCTGTAAGTTTTACACTGAAAGTCTGCTGCCAGACATATTAGAGCTCCATTTTATGTCATTTATTGCTTTACTCCTGCTGCTTTAGGATCCTTTCTTTATCCTTGATCTTTGGGAGTTTGAGTATTAAATGCCTTGAGGTAGTTTTCTTTAGGTTAAATCTGCTTGGTGTTCTGTAACCTTCTTGTACTTGAATATTTACATCTTTCTCTAGGTTTGAAAAGTTCTCTGTTATTATCCCTTTGAATAAACTTTCTACCTCTATTTCTCTACTTTCTCTTTAAGGCCAATAACTCTTAGCTTTGCCCTTTGAGGTTATTTTCTAGATCTTGTAGGCATGCTTCATTCTTCTTTAATTTTTTTGTCCCCTCTAACTGTGTATTTTCAAATAGCTTGTCTTCAAGCTCACTAATTTTTTCTTCTACTTGATCAATTTCACTATTAAGAGACTCTGATGCATTCTTCATTATGTTATTTGCATTTTTCAACTACAGAATTTCTGCTTGATTCTAATTATTTCAATCTTGTTGTTAAATTTATCTGATAGAATTTTGAATGCTTTCTCTGTGTTATCTTGAATTTCTTTGAGTTTCCTCAAAACCACTATTTTGAATTCTCTGTCTGGAAGGTTACATATCTCTGTTTCTCTAGGGTTGGTCCCTGGTGCCTTAATTAGTTTGTTTGATGAGGTCATGTTTCCCTGGATGGGCTTGATGCTTGTGGATGTTCTTCAGTGCCTGGGCATTGACGAGTTAGGTGTTTATTGTAGTCTTCTCAGTCTGGGCTTGTTTGTACTCATCCTTGGGAAGGTTTTCCAGGTATTTGAAAGGATGTGGGTGTTGTGATCTAAACTGTATCTGATTAGGGGACATTCCCTAAGCCCAGTAATGCTATGGTGCTTGCAGACTCATAGAGGTACTGCCTTGGCGGTCTCAGATAAGATCTGGAAGAATTCTCTGGTCTACCAGGCAGAGACTCTTATTCTCTACCTATAATTTCTCCCAAACAGTCTCAGTCTCTCTTTTTGTTTTCTCTCTCTCTCTCTCTGCTGAGCCACTCGGAGCTGGGGGTGGGCTGACACAACATCCCTATGGCTACCGCCACTTAGAATGCACTGGGTCAGACCTAAAGCCAGCAAAGCACTGGGTCTCACTCAAGGCCCACTGTAAACACTACCTGGCTATCACTGATGTTCATTCAAGGCCCTAGGGCTCTGCATTCAGCTGGTGGCAAAGCCAGCCAGGCTTGTGTCTTTCCCTTCAGGGCAACGAGTTCCCTCAGGGTCCAGAGATGCTGTGTGGGAGCAGGGACTGGAGTAAAAACCCTTAGAAATTTACCTGGTTCTTTATTCTAAGGCGGCTGAGCTGACACTGAAGCCACAAGACAAAGTCATTTCCACTCTGCCTTTCCCTTTCCACAGGCAGCGGAAACTCACCCTGCGGCCACCACCACAGGCCCACAGGGAATACTGCCAGGCTACGGTCGATGTTCACTTAGGGCCCAAGTGCTCTTAAATCACTTGTGGTGGTTTTCCAGGCCTGGGACTCACCCTTCCAGGCAGTGGGCTCCCCTTTGGCCTGGGGCATGTGCATGTCCAGAAATGCTGTCTAAGAGCCAAGGCCTAGAATCAGTGACCACAAGAGCCCATTTGGTGCTCTACCCCATGGTGGCCAAGCAGGTACTAAGCTGCATGACAAAGTCCCTTTTACCTTTCCTCTGCTTTTCTGAAGCAGAAGAAGTCTCTCACCACAGCCACCATAGCTGGGAATGTGCTGGGTCTCACCTGAAGCCAGCACGTCTCAGTCTCAGAGTCTTACTACAGGCCCTGGGTATCACTGTTGGCTATTCAGGGCCCAAGGGCTCTTGAGTCAGCAGGTGATGAATCCTGCCAGGACTGGCTTCTTTTCTTTAAGGCAGCAGATTCCCTTCTGGCCCAGGGTATATCTAGAAATGTCATTCAGGAGCTAGATCCTGGAATGGGGGTCTCTTGACTCTGGTGCTCTATCCTGCTGTGGCTGAGCTGGTATCCAATTTGTAAGACAAAGTCCTCTTTACTCTTTCCTCTCCTCTCCTCAAGCAAAAGGAAGAAGCCACTTTTGTTGCTGTATGCTGCAGTGCTTGGGTTGGGGAAGGGGTGGTAGAAGCACTCCGTTGGCTGCCCTGGCTGGTGTCTCACTAGGTCGTGTGCCCCCTGAGTCCACTGGCTCTAAGCCTAGCTTGGCATTAGGACTTGCCTGGGAATTGAAGTCTTTATGGTCTAGACTGCCTTTCCAGTTTACTTAGTGCCCCGGAGCACGATAGCTTGCCATGGCAAGGCTTATCAAAACTCAAGCCTCAAATCTTCTAACTGCTAGAATGGGTAAAGTCCTCTGGGTAGGGGTGGTCTAAATACTCCCTCCACGGTCAGGTGTCACCTGAGTTCCCCATGGTTTTGCTTTCTGCTGTGACAGGGCAGCACTGAGTTCAATGCAAAGTCCCACAATTGCTGCACTCTCCCTCCCCCAAGTGCACAGATTCTCTCTCAGCACCACAGTAGCCACTGCTAGGGGATGAGAGAGGAGAGGTCTCGGTGTTTCAAGACTGTCTTTCCTGCCCTCCTCAGTGCCTGTTTTAGTGTTATGAAGTTAGAGCCAGGTACTGTGAACCCTCACCTGGTTTTTGGTTCTTATGAAGATGCCTTTTTGGTGTAGAGAGCTGTTAAATTTGATTTTCCTGCAAGGAGAATCATTGGTGGAAGTTGCTATTCAGCCATCTTGCTCTGCCCCTCCTACCTCACTTAACTTTACCGCCTAAGAGCCCTAATTCCAAATACAATCACATAGAGGGTTAGGGTTCCAACATATGAATTTTGGGGAGACACAATTCAGTCTATAGCATTTGGACTTGGGGAGAAGGAGGAACAGAACATTCAGAGGAAGGACTCAGTGTAAGCAACAGTTTGGAGGTGGGAAAATTCAGCTTATGAACAGAAAAAAATGATCCAGTTTGGCAGGGCCCACGGGAAGATGTGGTGGAGTGGTGAGAGGTGGGCCACATCAGAAAGAACCTTGAATGCCAGGCTGAGGTTGGAGACATTTCCTATTGTGTAGAAGGTGCCATGAGGTGGTGGGGAGACTAACATGATGAATAGGATATTTAGGAGGATGGATCTGGCATCAGTGATGTGTAGGGGTAAGGAGCGAACACAGCTGGAGGCCAGGAAACTGGACACACAACCCAGAGTTCAGGCTTAGGCTGTTCAAAGGCAGTTTCCACACTGAGTTCCAATGTGGATCAAAGCATGCAGTGGGTGGATGGGTTGGAAAAGCAAAAACCATTCTCTCTTCATTACCACACAGTTTCCCAGTTGAGATCATCACCAGAGTCCTACAAATCAGACAGTCGACCTGCCCCAAACTCTGTCCCTAGAAGCTGTGACCCAGAGGGAGTCCTTGTCCAGCTGTATAGCCAAGGGACACTGCAGCCTGGGCAGGACTGAACCTGTTTCCTCCCAGGAGCCTCATCTCTGTCTGGCCTGGCTTTGGCTTCAAATGCCCTCAGCTTTGGCTTCAAAATCTGCTGGATCTCAGGAGAGCTCTGGCCTTCTTCGGTTTAGGAATTTTAAAATAGTTTTTTCAGCAGGCAGTAGATGAACTCTGCTTGCTTACCTCTAAGAACTGGTAAGAGATTCTTACCTCTAAGAACCTCTAAGAACTAAACAACCCACAGAAAGCTGTTATACTCACAGTTACGGTTTGATTATAGGGAAAAGATATAGATTAAAATCAGCCAGGGGAAGAAAGGCGTAGGGCTGAGTCCAGGAGGGCACCAGATATGAAATGTCCATTATCCCTTCCCCATGCAGTCAGAGTGCATTACCCTCCTGGCTTTGATATGTGCCAATACACATGGAGTATTGCAGCCAATGAGGCTCCCTCAAGCCTCAGTGTTCAGGGTTTTTACCGGAACTTCATCACGGAGGCATGCTTGATTGTCCATGTGGCTGCTCTGTTTCCAGTCTCCAGTCCTTTCAGGGGTGACCTAAAGCCTGGACTCTAAATCACATAGTTTTCCGGGCCCGGCTAGTCCCCACCCTAAATCTTATTATTAGACTCTCCATCGTGACCCAAGATCCCCAGGCAAAAATATTCCTATCAGGCATTATGTGTTGGAGATAAGGAGTCAAGGACAAAGGCCAGACCTCTTTTTGGTCAAGGTTAATTCTTTTTTTTTTTTTTTTTTTACTATACAACATGCCATCATTCTGTTATTCTTCCTTTCTGTTTTATCTTCACAATAACCCTAATTAGTGGGTAAGGATGTTTATTATTGTAAACGAGATCTCAAAAGGAAAGACACTTGGGCAAAGTTGCACAGTCTATCTTTGACTCGTGGTGCAATACTCTTTTCATTCTCTGAGAACCCTGAGTCCTGAGAAGAAGATAGAAGGAAGGTGTGTATATGTGTGTGTGTAAATGTATATCTAATAAGTATGTGTAGATATGTGTATGTCTCTGTGTGTTTGTGTATACATGTGTACGTCTGGGTGTCTGTATTCATGTTTGTGTGTGTGTACATATGCTCAGGGGGAAGGTTAAAGAGAAAATCAGCAGAGTGCAGTGCCGCACACCTGTAATGCCAGCTACAGAGGAGGCAGACGGGGGAGGATCACTTGAGCCTGGGAGTTTGAGAAAGAGAAAATTTCAATAATCTTCCTCTTGCAGATAGAAGGAAAAACCTGGGGCTGGGCATAAAGAGACATAAAGCACAGCATAAAGAGGCAGAAAAATGTCTAATGAAAAACAAGTGGCCAAGAATTTATAAAGAACTATAGCACATTAGCAGCAGAATAAAACTGGAGGATAATTTCCTCTAGAACCCTGATAATCTTTGTGAGAAAACTGTTGGTCACATATGTTAATTGCCAAAACTTGCAGGACCCTGTGCAACAGAACTGGCAAGTAAAACCATGTTTCTTAAACTCACTATGCTACAACTGTCATTCCACTCTTTCTCAACAAAGATTTCACAAACCTATCTCCAGCTTCCAGATGGTGAGGGAAAGTGTGATAAGATTTGATGATAAATTGTGCCCGTCTCTGAGTCCATCTTCTCCTATTGAAGAGAAGGAAAACGAGGCGAGCACATTACAGCCCTGACTGACAAAAGTCACAAGATAAGCAAATCATTGTTATGTAAAACTGGAGTGTCCTATAATGCATTCATGAATGCCACACATTCTACATGAGATCATCCATTTCTATTCACTTATATTCTTTGAAGCAGGTTTATAAGATTTGAATTATTCAGAAAATGCTCCCAAGCTAATAGGAGAAAATACTTTAACCACATGAAGTATGCTACACAATATGGTGTGGTGGTGAACTGTGCAAGCTCTAAAACAAGAAAACACAGTTTCAAGTCCTGGCTTTACCCTCCTGGGAAAGTTACATCTCTCTGCCTCAGTTTCCCCATCTAAAGTGTAGGGATGACAATACTAGTATCTATTTCACAGAGTTGTTTTGAGGAAAAGAAGATATATAAAGCACTTTGAACAGCAGTTAATGCTATGTAAGTGTTTGCTATTGTTATTTTAACATTTCAGATTATAAATATCTACCCTGTTATTCTGATGGCAAGCGTCCCTGAGCTGATAACATGATGAAGAACTTCTGAGTTCCTCCGTTTTCCATCAGCTTTGTGAGGAAAAATATACCACACGAAGAAGAGCAACTGAAGCAGGCGTGAGAAGCAAACTTGGCTTAAGATTGGAGGGCTTGGGTTTATTGGGCTTCCGTCTTCCTAAAAATGTCCCAAGCTCCATTGATAAGAAGATGTTTAATATCAATCTAGCTAAAAAGGACCAATAGACCCCACAAGACACTGAGTTAAACATAAAAATAAAAGGGTAATAAATAGCCGGATGCGGTGGCTTACGCCTGTAATCCCAGCACTTTGGGAGGCCGAGGTGGATGGATCATGAGGTCAGGAGTTTGGCCAGCATGGTAAAACCGCATCTCTACTAAAAATACAAAAATTATCTGGGCATGCTGGCACACACCTGTAATCCCAGCTACTCAGGAGGCTGAGGCAGGAGAATCACTTGACCCCAGGTGGTGGAGGTTGCAGTGAGCCGAGATCATGCCACTGCATTCCAGCCTGGCATGGATGACAGAGTGACACTCTGTCTCAAAAAAAAAAAAAAGAAAAGAAAAAAGAAAAAAAAGAAGAGTAATAAATGAAATATGGAAAACTACACAACCAGAAAAATAAACAACTACCAGTATCCAAAACATGGCTAAATCTCATAGGATTGTGTTGAATGAAAGAAGCCAGCCTACAAATGTGCACATACTATATGATTCCATTTATATGAAGTTCAAGAACAGGCAAAACTCATCCAGGGTGACAGAGGTCAGGATCGTGGTTAACTTTGAGGATAGCAACTGAGAAGGGGCAAGAGGGAGCCCTCTGTGGTGATGGAAGCATTCTGTATCTTGAGCTGAGTGGTGGTCACATGAATGTGCACATAGGTAAATAGTATGGAGTGGTAATTTAAGGTATATGCACCTCACTATATGTAAGATACTGTCTCAGTCCATTGGTGTTGCTATAACAAAATATCTGAGACTGGGTAATGTGTAAAAAACAAAACTTTATTCCTCACAGTTCTGGTGGGTGGGAAGTCCAAGATCAAGGTGCCAGCAAGTTTGTGGTCTAGTGAGGGCTGCTCTCTGCTTCCAAGATGGCACTTTAAGTGCTGAGTCCTCCAGAGATGAGGAATGCTGTGTCCCAACATGGTGGAAAGGACAGAAAAGCAAAAGAAGGAAACCGAGCTAGGCAGCTCCCTCAAGCCCTTTCATAAGGTCACTAATCCCATTCATGAGGGGGCTCTTCCCTCCCACTTAATTATCTCCTAAAAACTCTACCTGGGCCAGGCGCAGTGGCTCATGCCTTTAATCCCAGCACTTTGGGAGGCCAAGGCAGGCAGATCATGAGGTCAGGAGCTTGAGACCATCCTGGACAACATGGTGAAACCTCGTCTCTACTAAAATACAAAAAATCAGCCAGGCGTGGCACACCTGTAGTCCCAGCTCCTCGGGAGGCTAAGGCAGGGGAATCACTTGAACCCGGGAGGCAGAGGTTGCAGTGAGTCGAAATCATGCCACTGCACTCCAGCAGCCTGGTGACAGAGCAAGACTCCGTCCAAAAAAAAAAAAAAAAGAAAATAAAAGGACTCCACTTCTTAATACTATCACATTGGGGTTTGAGTTCCCACATGAATTTTGGAGGAGACACAAACATTCCAACCATAGCAAATTTACTTTACTAAAAAAGAAAAGGAAAATCTTGTCTCTAAACATGATATTTTAAGAGTTTATATATTTACAGCCCAATTTTCCACTTGCTTACAAACATATTTGTGATGATCCTTCTTAGCTGAGAAAAGTTTCAGTAAATTAAAAAAAAATCTCACATTATCCATTAATATCTTATTCAGATAAGATCAAATTTCTAACCTAGATTTTAGGTTAAGACGTAGTCGTTTGTTGTAATGTGAGAATGACAGAAAGAGAGATATTAACTAGCAGAATCCAACTATAAAAATAAATTTAAGGGCACAATTCTCTATTAATGACTCTCCCAGACAAATCATTACTTGGCTAGCAATGAATCAACTAAAAATGGAAGTGAGAACAGTTTGAATCCTTTTTGCAATGGATGAATGTTTATGAGACTATTAAGTGAAGAGGGTTCAGAAACAAGGGGATAAATGGCATGCTAACTTGGGGTTGAATGGAGTAATGGGATGATCTTGGACATATAAGAATCTTGCTTAATGGGGCTTGTCTACTTGCAATTCAATAAACTAATATGTGTAAATTCAAAGAGATAAAGGACAAGAGCACTCAGAACAAAATCACAGGAATAAATTTAGCAAAGAGGCACCAAAGTTGAGAGAAGGACCACTGTTCCACGTCTCACATCTTTAATTCTTGAGTCATGGGGATGGTAAGCCAGGGAACAGAGTCTTCTGACTGGAAACTAAAACCAGCCTTTGGGGTGACTTCAGAGAGACTGTCCAGACTCAAGATGCAAAAGCAGATGTTGCATGGTGGAAAATATCCCGAATGCGAAGGCATTTTCAAAGACAATGGTGCGCAGGGAAAAAGAATGCTGTGTGTTTTAAAAGAAAAAAAAAATCAAAAGAAAGAATGGAAACAAGAAAGAAGTGGCCAGAGGGTAGGGTGACCATATGTTCTGGTTTGCAAAGTACAGCTAAGGTTATGTCTGCTGTCCCGGTGCAATTATAATAGTGCACGGATTTCGATGATAAATCATATGATCACCCTACCAAAGAGAGGAAAATAGCCAGCAAGAAGACCCATGTGTCGATTTCAAACGATGTGGACGGATCCACAGCCGCGCTCATGCCGCTGCCCAGCTGAGCGGTGTGCACCACCTCTGCCTCGCCCTACCTCGCAGTAGCCGGGTGAGTCTCCGGGAACGCTGGAGCGGAACACTGGGCTCCCACGTTGCTCTGGTGCCACCTGCAGGTTATACGGGGGAACTGCTTCTCTCCACCCCACTACCCACCACCCCGCCTCCCCACCCTGATCCTGGACAGCCTTGGACTTGGCCAAAAGACATTCAGAGCACGCGAAGCCCTGGCTGGGGAGTGGGCTGCACCCCGCAGTGAAGCCTGCGTTACAGAATCTGACGGGCCCAGCTTAAATCAACAAAGCCAAGCTCTTCCTCTTCCTACCCACTCCTGTCCTGTCTCATTTTGTAGAGGGGAAACTGAAGCCTAATTCAGAATTTTCATTGGTAGGATTGTGAAGCATACAGCTGGAACCTCCCAGGTGCCATTCCCCACGTCTCTGTCTTTCCCCTAAAACATTAGGATAGTGGAGAAGCGAGAGAACTTAAGCTTACTAAGCTCCTACTGTGTACTGGGCAGAGTAGGCACTTTTATTTCCAGCCTCGCAATTGATGGGAAATAGGTGATTATACAACCGGGATACAGGATCAGAGTGGGCTAGTGATGTGCTCACAGTATCTCAGCTGAAATTGGAACCTAGGGGTCTTTGACTCTAAAGCTAGGGCTCTTTTTGGGTCTCCAGCTTGAGCAATAGTTGCAAAATGCAAAGAACACCATGAAAGTTTTATATTGATCCATATAAGACTGTATTGCAAACAAAAACATGGAGTGTCTTCGTGGGGGTGACGGTGAGCCAGGAGATTATTGCAATTCTGTGTAACCTGGGAACTCTCTGAAGAAAATGAATGAAGACAGACTGAGTGCAATTTTCTGATAAACAAAATCTGTCAGAATGTGGGGCCTTGTGGGTACTAAGTGAAGGTAAGAAACCATGGTGCTGGACATTTTCTAAGGTGTTCTTTATGAAATTACTCAGGGCCTCAGTGCCTTCACCTTATTCATGACATCCTATTTCATCCTAACCAACCTATGTTTGGGACACTTAACAGTCTCCTAAACATCCTTCAAAAGATTGATCATCCTTCAAAACTCCTTCAAAACTCCTTCAAAACATCCTTCAAAACTCCACTGCTTTTGGAGTTATGACTCGATAAAATAAAAATCATGGTGGGAGTCGTTTACACCTTAGTGAGAGTCATCTAAGATTCCCTTTTCTTCTCAGACCTTTTAGCTGAAGTTGATAATGAGAGAGGTTGGGGAGGGGGAAAGGGTCGGGGCAAGCATTCTTGGAACTTGCGCTGTTTCTTGCCGATGACCTGGCACAGTGTGAAAATGTCAATCTAAAGGGAGAGCTCTATGCATGTTCCTCTCTATTCCCTTTGTCACCAATACCAATTCCCAAAGCAGAGCCCCGGGAGGGCTGGACTGAAAAACCTGGAGGTCATAGAAAACGCTTGGCTTTAGATTTCAGGTCAAGTTTTGCCAGTGACTTGCTGTGTAAGATTAGGCAAGTCAGTTCGCCTCTCCGCACTTCAGTGAACTCATCTGTAAAAGACTGGTCTGGACTAGATCAATGATTTTCTTTAGGTTTTGCAATTTTTTTGTTGTTGTTGATGTTGTGTGTGTGTGTGCGCGTGTGTGTGTGTGTTTAAACAGAGTCTCACTTTGTTGCCCAGTTGGAGTGCAGTGGCACGAACTCGGCTTACTGCAAATTCTCCTGCCTCAGCCTCCCGAGTAGCAAGGATTACAGGCGCCCACCACCACATCCAGATAATTTTTGTATTTTTCGTAGAGATGGGGTTTCACCACGCTGGCCAGGCTCGTCTTGAACTCCCGACCTCAGGTGATCTGCCCACCTCGGCCTCCCAAAGTGCTGGGATTACAGGCGTGAGCCACTGTACCCAGCCTGCAATTGTTTTTTGTTTTAACGTTATATTCAATTCTTCCTCCATCTTTATTAAAGTATAATTGGTAAATAAAAATTGTGTATATTTACAGTGTTCAATGTGATGTTTTGATATATGCATGTGTTATGAAATGATTAAATAAAGTTAATTAACATTTTCATCACCTCACATACTTTTATTATTATTATTATTATTATTGTGGTAAGAATATGTAAGATCTATTTGCTTAGAGTAGTGTTTACTAGAGGCGAGGAAGGGTAAGGGGGAGGGGGTAGCCAAAGGTTGGCTAACAGGTTAACAGATACAAGAGTACCTGGCTGAGTTTGGTGGCTCATGCCTATAATCCTAGCACTTTAGGAGACTGGGGTGGGAGGATCACATGAACTCAGGAGTTTGAGACCAGCCTGGGCAACATAGGGAGATCCCATCTCTTTAAAAAAATTAGCCAGGCATCTTGGTGCATGCCTGCGGTCCCAGCTACTCTGGAGGCTGAGGTGGGAGGATCACTTGGGCCCGAGAGGTCAAGGCTGCAGTGAGTTATGATCGCACCACTGTGCTTTAGCCTGGGAGGCAGAGTGAGACCCTGCCTGGAAAAAAAACAAAACAGCCAAATAGGAGGAGTAGTTCTAGTGTTCTTTAGCACTATAAGGTCATGATAATTGATGACAATTTATTATATATTTTCAAATAGCTAGAAGAGTGCATTTTGAATACCCCCAGAACAAAGAAAAGATAAATGTTTGAGGTGGTGGAGATGCTAATTACCCTGATTGTATCATTACACATTGTATAAAAATATTATGCTGTACCCCCAAAATATGTACAATTCTCGTGTCAATTAAAAATAAGAATAAAAGCAAAAAATCTTCTCTCTTAGCAATTTTCAAGTATACATTATTATTAACTATAGTCATCATTCTGTACAACAGATCTCCAGAACTTATAACATTGTATTTGATTCCAATCAAAGTACTAGATCCACAGAGTTAAGAACAAAATGGTATCTGGAGCAAGAAATTCTCAGTAAAATTAAAAAAAAAAAAAAAAGGAAAAAAAAGACCAAAATGGTAATAAAAGGCTTATATCAGAAAACATTTCCTCTGCCCTTTCCTTTCTTGCTTTTGAATCCTAATTCCCAGAGGCCATCACTTTAAACTCATTTTGCTACTTCCTCTGGTATCATCATATTTCTAAATAATGCTTAGGTTGCTATTTCTTGATTTGTTTTCCTCAGTATCTGTCGACTTCCTGGCATAACAGAGTATAGGGCTTACCTCCCTTATGAGGTCTTAACAATTTCCTCGCCTCCATTCTACCAATTTGACTGGATCACAATCTTATGAAATCAAATGCATTTGCATTCTTGTAGATATCTAAATTTTGTTTCTTAAGCCAAGTCCTGCCCTGAAATTGTTTCATTTCTTTCCTCTATTTCCCCTGGGCCTGAGGTGAATCCAACAAAGCTCCAGCACCCACTGAGCTCATGTCCCAGGGCTAGGCTCTGCCTGAGGACAACAGACATGGGTGATACCTACTTCCTGACCTGTCCCATGGTGGGGCTCAGAACACAAATGGTCCAGGAGGACCATGTAGTCTCGGGTTACATTTACACGCACCTACCTCTGTGTAGCGTTCAGTGAGCAACAGGACAACTCAGGGGAAGGGGAAACTCCAGAGAGCAGGATAGGAGGGAGGTAAATAAACATGGAATGGGGAGTGGCCTTGTGGGGAAGGAGGAAAGGCAGGGCCGTGTGTGTGTCTGTGTGTGTGTTATGTATTGGGGGAAATGGGGAGAGCATCTATAGTTTTGTCTGCCCCCTTTTCTGGCCACTGCACCCCTTTTCTCATGAATAGTTTTTCTTCCCACCACAGACCGAATGTCTCTGTCTCCTCCAAATTCATATGTTGAAGCCCTAACCCTCTGTGTGGCTGTATGTGGAGATGAGGCTTCTCAGGGAGTCATTAAGGTTAAATGAGGTCTTAAGGGTGGGGCTCTGATTCCATAGGATTAGTGTCTGTATAAGACGAGACACCAGAGAGTGCACTCACTCTCTCTCCGCACAAATGCAAAGAAGAGGCCACATGAGCACACAATATGGCGGCCACCTACAGGCCAAGAGAAGAGGCCTAAGAATGAAACCTACCTTGGTGGCACTTTGATCTTGGTTTTCCCAGCCTCCAGAACTGTGAGAAATCAATGTTTGTGGTTTAAGCCACCCAGTCTGTGGTATTTTGGCAAGGCACCCTGAACTGACTAATACATCTCCCCACCTTACTTCCACCACATGCCGCTAGAGTGCTTGGAAGGTTTAGTGTCCCCGCTACCCAGCCAACCCAGACCAGACCAAACAGAAGCTCTCTTCTGGAATTTTCTGAACAGGAACTAATGGAGGGGAACCCCATCCTTTCTTGGGCCAAAGCCAGGAAGATGGAAGCCTCGTGATGCCAACAGTCTGATCCCAGCCTTGTGGGGAAAGTTGCTCTGAGAGCACAAAACTGATCTGCAGCCTGAGGTGGAGACAGAGACAGGGGAAGAAGCCGGCAAATCCTGATAGTGCTGGTGTCTCTGAGTCCAGGTATTCCTGAGGCCCAACTGTTCCCTGCCCTGCCTGTGGCTAACTTAATGACCAGTGAACTTCCCTTCTTGCCTAAGCCAACTCGAGTGGATTTTCTGTTACTCACCCCAAAGAGCCCTGACTGCAATGGCAGGGCATGACAGGGCTGGGCTGGCTGGGGCAGAGGATGGTGTGGGTGAAATCAGCTGTGACAGGAAGTGCAGTTATCGAGTGGCCTCCATGAGGTCCTCCTCCAGCCCCGACTGTGGGCAAGGCTGGGCTCATATGCTCAGTAGGTCAGCCTGAGGGATTTGACCAGAGGTGCCATGCTCAGGGCCATCTTTCTGTGGGCCAGACTCTTCAGCATCAAAGGCTTTGCCATCAGAGACAGTTTTAGTTACATCTTGGGTTCACTTGATCAACTGCTCTTCTCCTACTTTCAGGATCTTCAGACTAGACTGCACCAAGTAGGTGTTAGGAAGCTGTAGGCATCCTGGCCAGAAGCCCAGACCACAAAAAGGGCTCCTGCCAGCCTGCCCAGGGTTCCAGAGGGGAGGACCGAGGGGTGGTGGGAGGAGCCCAGCCTGGGCAGCCATGACATTCATACCCCTCTTGATCTGTCTCCTGGAAATTTCCACCCCTCAAGTTTGTGCGGCACATGTGGGAAAGACAATGAATGCCCATGTCTCCGACTAGTTTCCCCATCAGAAGTGGTCATTGCACCAAGCCCCCTCCTCCGTTAAAACTGGACAGACCAAGGGCCACTTTCCTAATGGATGGATCTTCTTGGTCCATCTCATGCTCCCAACAGAGCTCCCTCCCTGGGATGGGAATGTGCCATTCCAGGAGAGCCCTTTTGACCCTGTCTCCAGCCAAAGCCAGTCCCCCTGCCAAGCAGGGCCTAGAGTGACACTGGAGGGTGACAGGCCTCACCTAGAAATTTCTTGCTGAAAATTGTCGGTTTCCTGCACAAGTACAGCCTGGCGGTTAAATTCAAATTAAACCCAGAAGGAGGTTGCTGCTTCAGTCTCGACTGCTTGAAAATTAGGCTGTGTAGAGCTTTTGTTTGCTGGAAATTGTGTGGTCAGACATTGTGCAGATTGACCCCGTAGCTACAGCAAGTACACACATAGGGCATCAACCAATGCCAAGTGTGCACATGTGAGCACACACACACGCACAGCACAAAATCTAGAAATAAACTACCAGAATTTCAGCTGTTGGCCGGGCGCGGTGGCTCACGCCTGTAATCCCAGCACTTTGGGAGGCCGAGGCGGGTGGATCATGAGGTCAGGAGATCAAGATGTTCTTGGCAAACACGGTGAAACCCCATCTCAACTAAAAATACAAAAAATTAGCCAGGCGTGGTGGTGGGTGCCTGTAGTCCCAGCTATTCAGGAGTCGAAGGCAGAAGGATGGCTTGAACCCGGGAGGCAGAGCTTACAGTGAGCCGAGATTGCACCACTGCACTCCAGCCTGGGCTACAGAGTGAGACTCTGTCTCAAAAATAATAATAATAATAATAATAAATAATAATAATTTCAGCTGTCATGGAAGTTTTGTGTCATTTCCCTGAAAAAAACCCACAGATTTTATTTGATGATTTAGTCTTATTTTTATTTAGACTTACTTAAGGAAAAGGAGAACTGAGTGCAGTGGCTCATGCCTGTAATCCCAGCACTTTGGGAGGCTGAGGCAGGAGGATCACTTGAGCCCAGGAGTTCAAGACCAGCTTGAGCAACATGGTGAAACCTCATCTCTATAAAAAAATAAAAAATAAAAAATACAGAAATTAGCCAGAAGTGGTAGCGTGTGCCTGTGGTCCCAGCTACCTGGGAGACTGAGGTGGGAGGATCGCTTGAGCCTGGGCGGCGGAGGCTGCAGTGAGCCGAGATCGTGTCACTGTACTCCAGCCTGGGCGACAGAGTGAGATCTCATCTCAAAAAGAAAGAAATAGAGAAAAAGACACAGAAAGAGAAAATGGGAGGGGAGGGGAGGGGAGGGGAGTGGAGGGGAGGGGAGGAATGAAATGGGATCCTGGTCTGGTATGGGAAAACTTAAGCGGATACATCTGAGAACTTTGAGCCTCCAGTTTCCACTGAATGCTCTGGGCTAAAAGAAGTAACCCCCTTTCCTTGCTAAGAGCAGGGCAGCTGCCCCTTGCCTGGAGACTAGGCAGAGAGCCTCCAACACGGCCTCACAGCAGGATGAGGTGTGTCGTCACTGCTGCCCCACATTGACACCAGGCTATGGTCATTCCTCATCATGGCCCAAGGTCACAAGCACAATCTGCTC
Source organism: Papio anubis (assembly GCF_008728515.1). Lineage (NCBI taxonomy): Eukaryota > Metazoa > Chordata > Mammalia > Primates > Cercopithecidae > Papio > Papio anubis. The sequence continues at coordinate 95,975,826 of NC_044986.1, forward strand.
TGGGAGAATAATTTTTTTTTCTTTTATTTTCTTTCTTTCTTTTTTTTTTTTTTTTTTTTTTTTTTGCCAAAAATGTTTCTGGAGCTGCCTAGCATGTACTGGCAGAATCTGGGAGAGGCGGTGGAAGAGTGGACATAAGGGTGTTGGACCAGAGGGACACTAAAGGCTGTGTACGAGAGAATACACTGACCTGGACACACTCTCAGGATTGAACGGCTTGGCAAGGACACCTGGGGCTCTAACACACTGCTGGAGTGGCTCCTTGAAATGTGGACATAACAGTCGCCGCAGTGAATTAGGTGGAGAATATACAACTGCATTCATAAAGCGTCAAAGAAGCCGGAAAGTACAGGGAAGTCGGAATGTTAGAATGGTTCATTATATGCCAGCAGATTCAAAATCTACCACTTGACTATGTGCCCCGGAGGGCTCACAGGAACTCTCCTCTCTAGGTTAACAAGGAAGGCACTAGTGAGAAGAGCACTTGAATATTTGAGAGACTCAGTGGCACTATCCTTTGTAGGCCAGGATTGATAACAGGAGATGCTGCCATGAGACCAGGCGTCCTGGTGTCAGTGGGAATGGTGGAAGGCCAGCACAGCAGATGCCAGGTGGTGGCACTTCACCATCAACAACAAAGTGGATGCAATTAACTTGATTGGTAGGAACAGTAGAGTGATATCCTGGATGCCTTGACCTCCAGGGATCTGTCGTATTGGCTAAAAACTGATGGCATGCTTGCAAACCACTGCACTCCAGCCCAGGCAACAGAGTTAGACCCTTTCTCAAAAACAAAACAAGAAAAGTGTTGTTATAATGGCACCAAGTGTATATGTAGTTCCTGAAATTCTGAGTTCCATTAATATTATTTGTGTGATTAAAAAAAAATCCATACTTAAAAGCAACACACCAATAGACGCAAGCAAACCATGTTTTGCACAAAACAACTATCAATGGTGATAGCACGTGGATGTCCCCTTTCAGAACCCTGAAATTCTCAGTGCCCTTACCCTAAGGGCTTTCGGCAGACAAGGTGACTATCAGAATCACATGGAGAAGATCAGAGCTTGGAAGGAAACTTGAGATTTTTTGATATGGGGTCTTGCTCTGTCGCCCAGGCTGGAGTGTAGTGGCGTGATCTCTGATCTCGGCTCACTGCAAGCTCCGCCTCCCGGGTTCACGCCATTCTCCTGCCTCAGCCTCCCGAGCAGCTGGGACTACAGGCGCCTGCCACCATGCCTGGCTAATTTTTTTGTATTTTTAGTAGAGACGGGGTTTCACCGTATTAGCCAGGATGGTCTTGATCTCATGACCTCGTGATCCGCCTGCCTCAGCCTCCCAAAGTGTTGGGATTACAGGCGTGAGCCACCGTGCCCGACCGAGAATTTTTTTATTTCAAACTTCTTCATTTTACACAGAGACAAAACTGAAATTCAGAGAGTTCTAGTTTCTCAAGGCACACTACTAGTCAATAAATACACAGAGCCAGAAGCTAGATCTAGCTCAGTGTTCTTTTAAAGCCTTCAAAATTCCCCTCTGCTAGTAAAGCTTACAACCTGACAATAACATAATGTATACACACAAATACAGCTATTTCCAAAATAGATTGGTGGGGGGATGGACGCTGCATTTTTACAACTTATATTTTTAAGAATTGCAAAATATGCCTCCAGTATTCACAATAGGATGTCATTAACCAATCCCCACAGTGGGTTGACATCTAGGTTGTTTCCAACTATTTGCTTTTATAATTATCCATTATAATGGTGAAAAATTGGAAACGACCTAAATGTCCAATACAGGCATTAATTCTCTATGAAGTGAATATCAAATAGCCATAGGAAAGACATTAAAGATTCAAAAGTGTTGCTAATTGAGCAAAAATATGCCATTTCAGGTCAGATGCAGTGGCTCACACCTGTAATCCCAGCACTTTGGGAGACTGAAGCGGGCAGATCATTTGAGTCCAGGAGTTTGAGACCAGTCTGGCCAACATGGCAAAACCACATTATAAGGTACATGATGTGCTTTGGTCAAGGAATAGACTGAGGCGGATATCCAGGCCTGGGTGACTCACAAGTTTGGTGGGCAAGTGCACATCTCTGCTTGTAATATAACCTGTTTGTGTAAGTTCATACTTGACTTTATGCCACTATTGTCTGTAAAAGGTATAACTGCCCTGTTGATGCTGTGCATAAGATACATGGCTCTTGGGGGCTTGGCTCGGCTCTACTCCAAATGGCTTGACATATGAGTGCACTGGTGCCCGGAGAAAGAGAGAGAGCCAAAGTTCTCTCTTGCAGATGGACGGGAGGGGACCCAGGACACAGCTGGCCTTGCTCGTTTCCAGAGGGAGAAAGAGTTAAGCTGCTGACCCTGAAAGCAAGGGAGAGCCAGCTGCACAGCTGTTGGGGGGGCAGCTGGTTCAGGCAGCTGATACACAGCAAACAGTGTAAGACGAAGCTGATAATAAGAGAGCCAGTGTAAGAAAGCTGTTAATGAGAGCTGCTGCTGAATAGAGCTATCTTTCATCTGCCTACGGCCCCCCGAATGTTCTTTCTGATCACCCACCCACTCCCCTCAGACTTCAGCATGGGCTGGACCTGGACCCTGGGGCCTGACACACATCTCTACTAAATGCACAAATTAGCCGGTGTGGTCGCACATGTCTGTAATTCCAGCTACTAGGGTGGCTGAGGCACGGTGATCAGTTGAACCCAGGAGGCAGAGGTTGCAGTGAGCCAAGATCGCACCACTGCACTCCAGCCTGGGCAACAGAGTGTGATCCTGTCTCAAAAAAAAGAAAAGAAAAGAAAAGAAAAAAATTAAAGACCATTTGTCCAGTATAAATTCTTTCAAACATATACTCAAGCATAGAAAAGTCTAGAAATGTCATCAATGGTAATTTCAGGGAAGAATTCTAAGGTGACTTTTTTTGGTTATCTACATTTTTTTTTTCTTTTTCTTTTTTGAGATAGGGTCTTGCTATGTCACCCAGGCTGGAGTGCAGTGATGCGATCAGGGCTCACTGCAGCCTCAACCTCCCAGGCTTAAGCGATCCTCCCACCTCAGTCTCCTGAGTAGCTGGGACTACAGGTGCACACCACTATACCTGCCTAATTTCTGTATTCTTGTATTTTTTGCAAAAATGGGGTTTTGCCATGTTGCCCAAGCTGGTCCCAAGTGATCCGCCCACCTTGGCCTCCCAGATTGCTGGGATTACAAGTGTGAGCCATGTGTGCCAGGCCTATGTTTTCTTTTCTGTAATGACCATGACCATGGATTTAATGTACCAACATTTTTCTAACGATAATACTTACAAAGTATACCATGAAAACTGTTCAGAGAAAATGAAGAATACAAATTTGTAAAAATCGTATATAACTAGTTTGTTTGTTTTTTTTTAAAGGCAAGAAAGAAACAAAGTAGATTGTCCAGGAAGATAGTTACTTCCCCTTTGTATTTCTCTGGTGAGTTCATTAGGAACTCTAAAAAGTTCCAGGAGTAGAATCACAGGGTCAAAGTACCCTGGCTTTAACTTCTGGTTCAGAGAATCCTAACAACTTACATTGTCACCAGCAAGGTCTTTGACTACATGAGCAACTCTCTCCTTAAAGCAATTCTCATCTGACATTAGCTGTTCAACTTTCCGCTGATACGTTGACTCCAGGAGGCTCCTTGAGTTCTGTGTGTTCAGCTGGCCTCCGATGGCCCCATTATTATTTTCTGCCGGGTAAAGGTCAGTCACCTGCACACAGATCTCATCACTCATGATATGCTGCAGCTGGAATCAAACAAAGGCAAGCTGATAGTGAACACAGAAAACATTTCTCCATTATACAGTCAATGTTCCTTTGACTGATACAGTCACTCAACTCAAAAAAGATTTTTTTTTTTTTTTTGGCTGGCGATTTTAGAAAATTAATCACAAAAACCACTGTATCATTTTCTTGGAGAATAATCAAGCCAAGATTTTCAACCATATGTATGGTCCATTGTAAAACTTTCATATCTATTTAAAATAAAAACCATAGAGAACTCAGGTTAATGTACTGTTTATTTAAAATTCTAAGGATCTTTAAATAATTTTCCATGGGTCATATTTTTATTGCATTTTAAAATCACTTACAATTTGCTTTCACACATATTCTCTCTCATCTGATCCACACAACTGCCCTGGGAAGCCAGTTGGAGAGAGAGTTGGCGCCTGTTAGGAGACAAATTTACACAATGCATAAGAAAGCTCACAGTGAGCTTGGGTGAGAAAGAAAGCCTTGGAGAATCATGAGTGCATGACTGTCTATATTCCCAGCCCAACTACAAAATCTGAAACTCATTAGGTATTTAAGAAATAGCTGCTGAATGACTGTCTAGGGGTGCTCAACTGAAGAAGCAGGGTTGGGACCAGCAGTCAAGCTTCCTGACTCCTAGCCCAATACTTTTCCAAACACACCACCTATTTTTCTATATCTGATAGAAAGTATATGCATAAGTTGTACATAATGTCAACTCACTTTCAATACAGGCCAATCACGATTGACTATCCATAGCTTTTGTGAAAATCTTAGGAAACTAGTGACTAGAAAATTGAACCTTTCAGAGTTCCCACTCTCATGTCATATGCTATTACTATTTTGAAATAAAAATCCTTCCAAATGAAACTTTACCCATCAAAATGACAGAGAAGTGAAGAATAGATACAAGAAGAAAACACAATGTTAATTTCAATATCAATTTATCCATTTTACTTTAAAATTATCTTAACCACCAAGTCATTCTATTTTTAGGAAGATACATTTTTTTTGAAGTGTTAGGAACTATGATAACTATTTATTATTAACTTTAATTCCTAAATAGCAGTATGTATATTAGTAGATAAGTGGACACAGAGCAAGGTCAGTAAGGGTGACTGAGTGTGGCAGAAAGGGCAGTATCTCCAGCAACTGTAGATGGATAAATGATAATGAGTCCAGATAATGGATTCTGATACAACCATTAAAATAATGCTTGTGAGTACTTGATAACATAGGCAAAAGCTTAAGATACAGTGTTTTTGAGAGAAAAAAGGCAAGGGGGAAAAATATATGGAAAGCATGACTTCAATCATGCATACAGATGCTTCACTTTATACATTTTTTTTTTTTTTTTTTTTTTGAGATGGGGTCTCGCTCTGTCACCCAGGCTGGGGTGCAGTGACATAGTGATCTTGGCTCACTGCAGCCTTGACTTCCTGGGCTCAAGCAGTCCTCCCACCTCAGCCTCCTAAGTAGCTGGAACTACAGGCATGCGCCACCACACCCAGCTAATTTTTTGTATTTTTAGTAGAGATGGGGTTTTGCCATGTTGCCCAGTCTGGTCTTGAACTCCTGAACTCAAGTGATCCACCCGCCTGGGTTTCCTAAAGTGCTGGGATTATAGGCGTGAGCCACCGCCTCTACTTTATGCTTTCTTGTTGAAGTAGACTGTATTACTGATTTCCCACCCACACCCACTTTTTGGATATCTGGTCCCTCCTCGAGTCTTTGGAAAGGGCAGCGCTACAAATCCAGGGACAACCAGCGAACCCCCACCCCCCCGCTAGACAGATCAGATTCTCTGTCTTGCTAACTGAAAATTAAACAGAGAGTGTTCGATAGATATTTTTGCAGAGGAGCATCTGTAAGGAAAGGTCCAGTAACACTGGGACCAGGGGTGCTGCCAGGGCAGGCCAAAGCCTCAGAGATTGGAGAAACCTGGAGCACGTGCTGAATGTCCATCTGCAGAGCAAAGCACAAGTATGGAGCAGAAGTCCAGAGTGAAGGCACGCAGGAGAGAAAAAAACCTCCCAGCCCAGTCCTTCCATGGTGGGGTTATATTTTGAGTTCTGTACTTAGATGTCTGTGAGATTGCCTATTGTGTTCTTAATACAAATCTCTCATAAGCCAGCCTAGAACAGGTTAAGATAAATGTAATGACTTGACTTGGCAGGAGTGCAGTGCGGTGATCACGGCTCACTGCAGCCTCAACTTCCTGGGCTCAGGTGATCCTCACACTTCAGCCTCCCAGGTAGCTGGGACTGCAGGCATGAGCCACCACACCCAGCTAATTTTTTGTATTTTTTATCATAAAAATATTATCTTTTTCAAAAGAAATATATATAATACATTGAAAAATACTGATTGCTTTTTCTTCGTCTTTTTTTTCTGTGAATGTGTAGGTGTTTGAGTCTCTTGTATTTCTTTTTTTATACAGGAAATGGGCTGTGTGAAAACTATTTCCTTATGTTTATCATCGTCATTCATTTCAGCCACTTCAGATTTTCATCTCTCCAAAAATGTTGATGTACAAACCAGTGTGGGGCCCTGGCTATCCACAGTCTTCTCAAGAGTGTCAGGAGTGCCTAAAACCTTTTTCTTCTTCTCACAGAAAACCTGGCCTTTTGTAGACGTCTGACGATTCATTTTTGAAATACTTTCCGTTTTCTGTAAAATCAAAGAAGGAAAATCATAATCAATTCCTTTGTAAGCTAATTTCTTCCCGAGTAATCTTTCTTTTTTCCAAAATCGCTCCTCCATTCGTAGATTTTGTGTTAAGTGCCGATTCTGATTATACCATTTCACTCATGGATATGATGGCTGCTTAAATGGAATATTCCAGTCTTTTTTTTTTTTTTTTTTTTTTTTTTTTTGAGACGGAGTCTCGCTCTGTCGCCCAGGCTGGAGTGCAGTGGCCAGATCTCAGCTCACTGCAAGCTCCACCTCCCGGGTTTACGCCATTCTCCTGCCTCAGCCTCCCGAGTAGCTGGGACTACAGGCGCCGCCACCTTGCCCGGCTAGTTTTTTGTATTTTTAGTAGAGACAGGGTTTCACCGTGTTAGCCAGGATGGTCTCGATCTCCTGACCTCGTGATCCGCCCATCTCCGCCTCCCAAAGTGCTGGGATTACAGGCTTGAGCCACCGCGCCCGGCAATATTCCAGTCTTTAAAGAGTTCTTTCTATACTTTTTCAGGTGACAGAAAATGACACTCCAAGGGTCTTTCACCAAACAGGTAGTTGTTCATTGTTTCAGCAACTATCTTGGCAACATCCTCAGACTCAGACTCCACAAATGCATAGCCTTTGCTATATCCAGTCCTTTTCTTTCTGGACAGTCTGAACTTTGTAACAGTGCCACACTGGGAGAAATAGGAAAGGATTTGGATTTCCTTAAGCAGGTTAGGTGGGTGGTGCACATAGACTACTCCAGGAGAAAGTTGTTCTCGTTTTTTTTTTTTTTTTTTTTTTTTTTTTGGCCCGGTGATGGGCTTGTGAACCTGCGCCACTTCCTTCTGAAACCTGCAGGTTCAGCAACGGGATTGGCCCAGCCGGGCTGGAAAAAGCCGCCATGCCAAAAGCAGCGAACACCAACTCCAGGCAGCGGTCTAGGAAACTCCCAATTTTTTGTATTTTTAACAAAAACAGAGTTTCGCCATGTTGCCCAGGCTGGTCTACAACTCCTGGGCTCACACAATCTGCCTGCCCTGGACTCCCAAAGTGCTGGGATTATAGGTGTGAGCCACTGCACCCAGGCTTGACTTTGAAATATATGTTGTACATCCCAGTCAGCAGTGAACTCAGGAGAACATCAAAGATGAGGAGAATAGAGAAGACATACCTCCAATTAAAAGAGTTCAGATGAGATGGTTGAACTTACATTTTAAAAAGTCCCTTCAGGCCAGGCACAGTGGCTCACGCCTGTAGTCATAGCACTTTGGGAGGCAGAAGTGGGTGAACGGCTTGAGCCTAGAAGTTTGAGACCAGCCTGGGCAACATGGCAAAAACCCATCTCTACAAAAAATACAATAAATTAGCCAGGCGTGGTGGCACCTGTGGTCCCAGCTACTCAGGAGGCTGAGGTGGGAGGTCAAGGCTGTAGCGAGCTGAGATCTACCACTCCACTCCAGCCTGGGTGACAGAGTGAGACCTTGTCTTACAAAAAAAAGTCACTATTTTGGGGTTTTCTGGATGAAAACTTTGTTTCCATTAAAAAAAAAAAAAGGTGGAGACAGTATGTATTACTGATTCAAAATTATAACCAGATGCTTAGAATAAATAATTGTATCTATTGTTTCACAAACCAACCTCAGGATTATTAAAAATTATTTTTATTGGATTTTTAAGTTGTCCTGATTCACTCAGGTCTGTCACTTCCAAGCCCATGTTTTACTACTTTGTAACCCTATTTGGAAGGAAAAATCCAACTAAGATTTTGATCTATCCTGAGATGAAAAGTTTCACACATATACACCACACATACTCCCCACCACAGTATGATGACACAGTGACCCAACCTTAGGCAAAAGGGTACCACTGCCAGCAAATGCATTTTCTTCTTTATTTCTTCTAAAAGCAGCACATGCATTTAACATTTTATTGAGATTCTCAACAGCTGCCATTTGGTTTATATAGCAAATTGTTTACAAAGTAATCTTTTTCCATTTTTGACATTTTAATGAAAATTATGTCCTTCAGTTTTAAAGCCCTGTCTCTCTCCCAAAGAAAGATTAATAACTAACTACCAAGTAATGATTATGTAGGAAAATAACAAAAGCAAAAACAGCTTTTAAACACTTGTGACACGGGTAAGGGTCCAAATCAAGACCTTCTGGGTCTACTGGAAGTGCTAGGCTGCCTCAGCACACCATCAGCACCTCACCATCCACAACATCCTCAACAGTTGGGAGCCAAGTACAGACCCCCGGGGCTTCCTGTTCCACAAGTTCCACTCTCTTTTTCCTCTCCACCCTTGCTATTGGGCCTCCCCTCCAAATCTGCCTAACAAAGGCAGCAGAATCTTTAATACTGTTTGGCTTTGTACATGGAGACAGGATACTCTAGAAAGTTGAGAGATTCCCTGGTCCAGTCTGGGGGAGGAAAAAATAAAAAAAAAAGGAAAAAGTATGCAGTGTATGATGGATGGTTTCACTTTCTTGTCCACTCAGATACATGCTTGTACTTATTAAATGGATGTATCGGATGCTTCAAAATCCTGATGTGTAGTAGCACAAAAGTTCCTTGTAAAAAAGAGGTTGCAAAATAATAAAAATTTCTGCAGCAATTCAGGGTCCTGATGACAAAGCTGGTTCCGATAAGTAGCTATTTTGACATGCACAGCAGCTTCCCCTGTAAGTCCTGTGTTTGGAGGGTTTCATTTAGACCACAGGAAGTTGGAATCTGAGTTTAAAAGGCTCTCTACTGACAAAATGTGATATATCCATCAGTGGATTTCTACTCAATAATGAAAGGAACAAACTACCAAAACATGTTGTGTATCCTAGAACAACCTCAAAAACATTAGCTAAGTAAAAAAGCCAGACATGAGACCAGATGTTGTATAATTCCATTGATTTGAAATGTCCAAAAAAGGCAAATTTATAGAGACAGAAATGGGCTGATTTACCTTAAAAGGCAGGGATTCAAGCTCTCTAGACTACATGTGATACATACATGAGAAAAAATAGGGAAAAGAAAGGAAATTTAAATATAAATAAATGAAAACAATACTTCTCCCTGATTTTTATTCCTGTGGGAAGTGGCTGTTTTTCCATTGCCTATTTTCTGGCTAGACTCCAAAGTCACATTTCACTTAATTTTTATCCTGCTCATTGAAAGCATTTTAACTTGATGATTTTAATGTAAACAGGAGCAGGACAGACTGTAATTATCTAGGTCTCGCTTTGTCATCCAGGCTGGAGTGCAGTGACATGATCATAGCTACTGCAGCCTTGAACTCCTGAGCTCAAGCAATTTACCTACCTTAGCCTCCCAAGTACCCATGACTACAGTCGTGTGCCACCACGCCCAGCTAATTTTTAAATTTTTTTGTAGAGATGCGAATTTGCTATGCTGCCCAGGCTGGTCTTGAACTCCTGACTTCAAGTAATCCTCCCACCTTGGCTTGGCGAAGTGCTGGAATTACAGGCATGAACTATTGCTCCCAGCTAAGAGCTCACTTTTGTTTGCTAGTGGTATTCTTGGTATCCTTTCATGTTTGAGGCTTTGGTGCTGGTGCTAAAGTATTACACTCACCATCTGAGGTTTACAGGACTTTTGTTTTAATATTGAACAAATGGTACTGTTTAGTTCTGCATCTTTGCAGGTATACAAAATGTGCCTACCAGGACTCTGCTTTCTATCCATTGAAAGCAAGAAGTAAGACAGTAAAACTTTGCCTGGCTAGAGGCTTTGAAAGAATGGAGTATTCTGGTTTAATTCTATTAACCTGGAAGTAGGAAGATGAAAAGAATTCAAAACTTACATTTCCTGTTGAATGCAATTTGAAAATATAGCCAATGATTCCACTTTTCTTCTCTAGTAAGTTTGGACATTCTGATCTGCTTGCTGTGTTATTTTTATTTTATTTTACTTTTTAAATTTTATTTTATTTTATTTTATTTTATTTTTTGAGATGGAGTTTTGCTCTTGTTGCCCAGGTTGGAGTGCAATGGTGTGATCTTGGCTCACCACAACCTCTGTTTCCCAGGTTCAAGTGATTCTCTTGCCTCAGCCTCCCAAGTAGCTGGGATTACAGGCATGTGCCACCACACCTGGCTAATTTTGAATTTTTAGTGGAGACGGAGTTTCTCCATGTTGGTCAGGCTGGCCTCAAACTCCTGACCTCAGGTGATCCACCTGCCTCGGCCTCCCAAAGTGTTGGGATTACAGGCGTGAGCTACCGTGCCCAGCCTTGGTGTTTTATTATAGAACTCCTAGTGTGCCTGAGACTTACATTGTGAAGACACTTTTTAAAAACTTGAGATGTAAGAGGATGCAAATGGTATTGTATGAGATCAGACTGGATGAGAACTGATACTTATAAATATACTTTTTAGATGAAATCTCTGATTGCCACTTGTTTTCTTATTTAACTCATAAAAATAAAACACATTGGATGCAGGATGGGAGTAGGAAGGAGATTTATGTCTTTTAATTGCATGTCATTGTTTCATATCAAGAGAGAACATATAGTATCCCTGGCTTTGAACCTACAGAAAGAAACACATTTTTCTACCTGCTGTATGCCAGAGGTTCTTCAACACCTGGAGGGATTACTGCAGCACAGATTGCTGAGCCCTACTCCGGAGTTTCTGATTCATCAGGTCTGGGGCGAGGCCTGAGAATTTGCACTTATAAAAAGTTCTCAGGTGCTGTTGGTGCTGCTCGTCCAGAGACTACATCTTTGAGAACCACTCTTGTCTACTAACTGTAAATTGTAGAACTCTAGAGAAAAGCTTAGTTTGGTCTGGGATAAGAAGCACACAGGTTATGGAGCAAATCATGAAAGATTCAACCCTTGATCCCAGCCTACTGTGGAATTCAGGTAACAAGCAATACACAGTGACATAACACAATTCTTGGTCTTCATGATTGTGAATCATAGCCAAGTGTCAAGTGAGAAATTCAGTAGCATTCGCAAAGCTTAGAGAGGCCAGGTGATTCTAGAAAAATGGACTGTGTATTTGTTTTAAACTGGTAAAGAGCTTTGAGTGCTTATTAAATTGAAAGCTTTGTGTTTTCATTTATTTTTTATTTTATTTTATTTTTTGAGATGGAGTCTTGCTCTGTCACCCAGGCTGGAGTACAGTGGCATGATCTTGGCTCACTGCAACCTATGCCTCCTGGGTTCAAGTAATTCTCCTGCCTCAGCCTCACGAGTGGCTGGGATTACAGGCATCTACCACCATGCCTGGATAGTTTTTGTATTTTTAGTAGAGATGGGGTTTCACCACGTTGGCCAGGCTGGTCTTGAACTACTGACCTCAGGTGATCCACTCCCTCGGCCTCTCAAAGTGCTGGGATTACAGGCATAAGCCACCGCACCAGGCCCAAATGCTTAGTGTTTTTAAAGATAGTAGACATGTTTCTTGTTTCAAAAATATCTTAACAATAATGTAGGAGAATAAGAGAAACATTTTTCTAAAAAAGGGAAATCACTGTGATTATTTTATCTTATTGGAATGTTGAGTAATATAGTCTGCTTTATTAATCATCAAGCATGCTATAGATTTTCCATTTTTATAGGATTTGTATCTCAATTGAGGTAATACTGGTAATTCTTGTACTCCATTTGAAGATGAAAAATATAGGCCAAACTCATTGCATAGAAGCTGGATAATGAAGACAGCTCTGGAGGAACACACAGATACACACACATAGACACATATTTATAAAGTATACACACTTTTTTTTAAGTTTCTTTTTTAAAGTTTTAAAGCTTTTAAAACAAAAGTCGACCCCCTCCCCTCTCCTGGAGTGGGCAGCCCCTCCCCTCTCCCAGAGTGGGCGGGGTCAGTGGTTGCATGGACAGCTTTCCTTGTGACACCGCAGGTCCCTCTGGACATGCTACTGCCTGGCCACACCTCCTTTCACATTCATCTTTCTCATTGACCAATGGGCTTGGATCATTAAGGCCACACCCCTATTCTGAGTTCTAGTGGTGCCCTGGTTACACCTCCTCTGGCTCAGTCGCACAGCTGCCTGGTAGGTGACGGGAGGTATTTTGTGGTCATTGCCAGGATTTCACTGATGTGGCCCCAACACTGCCTCCCTCCCCACCCCACGATGTTGGAAGAAACTTGACAAAGTAAACAGGCCACAGCCAAGAAAAAGGTAAACACACCAGGTCATGGCCCCCCAACCCAGCCACAAATCCCCTCCAATGGCAAAACCACTACCAAGACCATACAACTCCTGAGGCACACCAGGCTTGGCCCCCCAAACCCAGCACCTCTGGGGTTCCCCAACCAAAGTCTTGTCAGTCAGCCCTACCCCTTTGGCAAGCAGCCCAGCCCCTGCCCTCACCAGTCACCCCAGGGTGACTTTAGGCGGGTGACTCCTGGAGCTCCCTGGTCCATACTCGGCCCTCACTTGCTGCCCCAAGCCTGACCTCCCTGGGTTCTTTGGGCTCACATCTCCAAGGCCCTGGGTCCCCTGCCCAAGCCTCTGCCCTCGTCAGTCACTCTGAGTGACATTGGGCTAGTGACTCCTAGGGCTTCCTGCTGCAGACTCTGCCTTCTGCTGCCCCAAGCCCAACTTCCCTGGGCTCTTTGGGCTGGCATCTCCAAGGACCTGGGTCCCAGCCCTGCATTCCCCTCCCACATCATGGAGTGGTGACTCAGCCATCATGCTGATGTGTTCTCCTCCTCAGGAGGAATGGAATGTAGTGATGTCACAGTGCCCCTAGGAACTGTCATTACTGCTCCAAGACCAGCCTTTGATCTTAGGACCCAGCGTTCTCACCCCATTTCTGGTTCCTCTGGTTGCAGCACAAATTTCCAGCTGGAAGGGGAATGGGGACTATGGGACCTGGGAGCAAGAGTTTTCAGGCTGCCTTACTCCCTTAACATAGACATTGACAGTGTGAAAAGCCTACACTTCCTGCATGAACTCAAAACGTTAACAGTGTCTCTGGGTGGCAACAGGAGAACGGGTTTGGTTTGGTTTTCTCCCAAGCTTCTACTCTCCAGAAAGACTTTACAATTTTTTCTGAGTTTTCTACCTCATATTCTAATTCTCCATGGTTCTGGGACCAGATTGCCCTTCAGTCAGTGGTCTCTGGAGTGAGATCTGCTCATCTTCTGTGTAACAGATCTTGAGAAACTGAACTTGACAGCTTGAATCTTCCTCATATCATCTCAACCTGGGATGCTTTGAGTGCCACAGGATAAATGTGGGACATCTTTCTGAAGCATCAGTTTCCCTTGATTCTCTTGAGAGAGAAAAAAACATTAGTGTACTTACAGATGACAGTCACATAGGTTTCTAAGAGTATACCAGACCTCTCTGAAATGAGGCTTAGGTTGTTCTCTTTCTGATAAATTCCTAGATTTAACAGAAAGGCTGCCTTCTGCCATGAGGACACATTGATATAAAAGGTTGAGAGGTACTGGTGCACTTCTTAACACTAACGGACGTGTGAGGATATATGACTCTAAACCACGCAGTGTAGAGTCCCTGACCACTTAATGTTTACTTTTCTACCTCTACCTCTGGTTTTGGTCCCTGGCAGCTGCTGATTCATGGCAAAACCCCAGAGCTTGGAGTCAGAAGACTGAGTTTAAGTTCCAGTATTGCCCTTTTTTTTTTTTTAGCCATGATATCAATCCCTCTCAATCACTAAGTGATTGTGGCAACACTTTGTACAGTTGTTGGTGGCATTAAATCAGATGGTGTATAAGATTATTTTGTAAAACCTGTAAAGGAGGATGTGACTGTAGGGGCTTGTAGTTCCCATGAGTGTTACTGCTCTTCTTTCCCACAGTTAAAAGAATAACAGCAGAGGAACAGCCCTGGTGTTCCAGCAGGAGCGAAGAGAAAAAAGAAAAAAAAATAGCAGTTGCTCTGAGACAACCACTTCTGGTGGTTGCCACTCACCTGGGGATATGAGTCTTGGCTGGCCAGGCTCCTGGGGATAGTGGGCCCAAGGGGCAGTAGAGGGTAATTGTTAAGACTGTGGAAGAACTGCTGGGTACTGATTAAGAATTCTGGGTTTGAATCCTGCCTCTCCATCTGCTAGGGATATGATTTAGGGCAAGTTGCTTGAGCTCTTTGGGCCTCTCTTTTCACATCTGTAAAATAGAATGGTGTTGCTTGACTTCCATTTGTGAAGTGTAAATGAGATTTGTAATTGCTGTTGTTTTTATGTTAATCCCTAGTACATGGCCTGCTGTAAATACCCAGGACAGCCAGGAAATGGTTGTTGTTGTTTGATTTTTCTCCCCAGTCTCAAGGGGAAGCCAGGCCAATGAGAACAGCCACTTGCCATCAGGCTGTCCCTTTAGAAGTCACTGAAAGGGCCCCAGGGTGTAGTAAGGAGGGCCCCAGGCACTAGAATTAAGAGAAGATCTAACTTACCACCAGATTGCTGGGTGACCATAGAAAAATAAACACTTCTTCCCCTGGGCTTCAGTTTCCTCCTCTGTAAGAAGATACTGGATAAGATCAGTGTCTTTAAATCTTGTTTTTTAGCTGGAACCCCCTTTGTTCAAGTGAACCCTTTACTCAGAAGTCTGTTTTTTTTAAATGCAGGTGGTGGTGTGGAGCTCTACTAGATTCATCGCCCAGGTCCTGGGCCTGAGGAGAGGGGTCTAGTGAGCAGATTAAGAGCTGCATTGGTCGGGTGACTCCACTCTGACTGCATTGCTCAGGAGACTCTTCTATCCATTTGTTCCTGCCCCGGCAAGGCAGCGGGTGGCCATTTGGAAGAATGGCACAGGCCGTGGTTTTGATCTCGGCTCTCCTTTGGCCGTTTGTTTCCCTGAACCCACGTTTTCCTCCTTCCCTGACTTTCTTGCTTCTCTCTAAGCCACTTCTGTCTTTCTCCCCCTGCCCTTGTTTTCTCTTTTTACCTCCTGTAGATTCAGGACATTCTGAAGGTGCTGGTGTTCATCCTTAACCATTCCAATGGGGTAGCGCTCTCCCATTGGACAAATGCAAGGTGAAGCAGTGCTGAGACACCTCTCTGGCTTGTTCTCTCCAGCTGTGCATGTCCCTGAGGCTTCTCTGCTTTGGGGGATACTTTGGTTTATTTTATGTTGCTGCCATTAACCTTCAGCCTGTTTATGTCTGCTTCTTCACCTGCTCGATTGAGTTTTTTTCTTCCCTGCATCTTTTACCATCTTGGAGAAGGTGAGATATGCCTTAAAGTTTAAAAGTAATTTGGGAATAATGTACAGAGCAGGCATGTAGGATTTGCGGCTTTTTTTTTTTTTTTGAGACAGGGTCTCACTCTCTCACCCAAACTGGAGTGTAGTGGTGTGATCTCAGCTTACTGCAACCTCTGCCTCCCGGGTTCAAGTGATTTTCAGACTAAGGCAAGCCTCCTGAGTAGCTGGGATTACAGGCACTGGCCACCATGCCCAACTAATCTTTGTATTTTTAGTAGAGGGTTTCACCTCTACTAAAGGGTTTCACCATGTTGGCCAGGCTAGTCTTGAACTCCTGACTTCAAGTGATCCACCTGCCCCCACCTCCCAAAGTGCTGGGATTACAGGCGTGAGCCATCATGCCTGGCCTGGGACTTGGGCTTTTGAATGCCCAGTGTGGTACTCTTAGACTAAGAGAGATGAAAAAACAACAACAACACAACAACAAAAAAACAACCTTTAGGTTTTGCCCTAAAGGCAAGGATCTATAGACCACATAAATGTTTGTGCTTATTTTGCATTAACTCATTTTGGTTTAAGAATAGGAAACATAGGGTTAAGAGAAAATGAGTTCATATTATAGTTGGAAGGGTTGAAGCTATTTTTTCAGAGGAATTAACCATAAAAGATGTGAGGTTAACCAAACAGATGAGTGACCAAGACCCTAATCTCTTGAAAATCAAATGGACACTTACCATATTTACTGGGCTTTTGACAACGAAGGCACTTTGCTAAATAAACAGTGGAGAGAATAGCTGAACAATGTAGGGTGCAGACTGAGGGAGGCAGACTCCTCTGAAGGAGGCAAGAGAGAAGTTTGGAACATTCCAAATGCTCAGCTCAGGGGGAGGTTGGTTCTGAATGGACTCAAGGGTGGAGGAGGTGACATTTGAGGTTGGCTGGAAGATTAAAGGTGGGTAACATGCATCCATATGGGGAGTGGGGGAGGCAAGGGGAGCAGTGAGGTCATGGCCGTGATTATGAACTCACAGAGCACCTTTCAGGAGCACAAATAGCCTGGTGGGAGGCAGGGCATAGGGACACATGGGGCTTGGAGATGACCTCCTCTGGCTGTGATTTGGCATTTCCTCCATATCTAACTTGCCTGGGAGTCCCCTGCCAAGCCAAAGGAGCAGGGCAAGAATGGAGGCCGATCCTGCTGGATATGGGCATGGGGAAGGGGACTGACAGAGCACTCTTGGCTGCTGTTAGAGAGTTGTTCAGTCATCACACCTGTTACCCCCAGTAGGTCAGGTCTGTCCAGGTGCTATGACTCACCTTGCCTGCTCAGAAGAGACACTGAATGATACGGTGGGGAGCACAGGCCTAGAGGAATCCTGCAGCCATGCCCAGCCCAGGTTCCGGAAACAAAGGCCCAGATCCCCATATTTCCTTCTTGCTGTTTTGTTTCTGTTTTCATTTTTGTTTTTGAGATACAGTCTCACTCTCTCTCCTGGAATGCAGTGGTGCAATTTTGGCTCCCTACTGCCTCCGCCTCCCAGGTTCAAGTGATGCTCGTGCCTTAGTCTTCCCAGTAGCTCAGAAAACAGACAAGCACCATCATGCCTGGTTAATTTGTTTGTATTTTTAGTGGAGACGGGGTTTCACCATGTTGCCCAGGCTGGTCTCAAACTTCTGGCCTCAAGTGATTCACCTACCTCAGCCTCCCAAAGTGCTGGGATTACATGCATGAGCCACTGTGCCCGGCCCCTTGCTGTTTTTATACTTTCTCTATAGCCATAATTGTTTCCCATGTAAGTTTTTTTTTTTTTTTAATTTCTTATTTTTATTACCCCTGCATCATCTGCTACTCTGAAGGATCTGGAGGTAAGAGGCCCTGGGCCAAGGTGCAGTGACTCTGTAGGCCAGCCCCCCAACCTCCTCCCACAGTGGGGGCTGGGTGCCCCTCTGCCAGTTGAGACAGCCCACACACATCCCAGCCATAATGATTGTTCTCTCTACCTCTCCCCACAATCCTCTTCCAATTTCTCCTCTCTGCGTGCACCTCAGAACCAGTACCAAGAACTAGCAGCAGCCCTGGACTCGAGCTCCACAACAATCGGTCAAGTCAGTGAAAACACTGAGTCATTGCTAAGAGTCCAGTGGCACCCCCTCATTCCATGCCACCAATCCTGGGCTTCAGTTTCCCCTTGGGGTCCTGAAGAAAGGGCCTGGGGGCCCCTGGTGCCAAGGGAAAATGGGGAGCTGGGGTGCCCAGGCTTCACCTGGAGGGACCCCAGAGCACAGAGTGTGCAGCACGGCTCTTCTGTTACTGCGCTCTTTGCTGCAGGATGGAGTCCTGCCCAGAAGGCAGCATGGCCATTTCTTGCTGCTTTTGTGGGGCTGAGTCAGCTGCTGTGGGTTAGTTGGGGGGCACTGTGGGAGTGAGCACTGGATGCAGAGCTTGGAAGCCAAGTGCCCACCCTGCCCTTACCTGGCTGTGGCCTTGACCAAGTCTTAGGTGGGAGATTGGGTACTTGTACTGTGAAGGTACAGAAGAGTACTTTTAGTATGTCACCATTTGTGTAGAGAGGGGGAACGTGTGTGTGTGCGCATACTATGATAATATACATAAAACATATCTGCAAGGATTTGTAAAAAATTCAACAGAGAGCAACAGGGTGGCTGGGAGATACTTTCCTTCTGTATCTTCTGAGTTTTGGACTATGTGAATGTATCATCCTTTCAAAAAGTGAGGAAAAGATTAATTTCCTCCTATCTGTGCCCCCACCCCCAGTAAGTAAAATGGGCTTAGAGAATAGGATAGACCTTGGTATTCAAATCCCAGCTCTGTCTAAGTGATCTTAGGCAAACACTTAACCTCTAATACTCCATGTTTTTCATCTACACAATAGAGGTAATCATAGTAACTGTCTCATATGGTGGTTGTGAGGATTGAATGGGATCGTTAGCATGGTGCCTGGTGAAGCACTCAATAATGGTTCAAATAGTGGTAGTAACAACAATAGCAATATTATCTGTTCTCTCTGGGCCTCTGTCAGCCAGCTGTAAATTCAGTCTTTTTCCCTGTCCCTTCCAACTGTACTGAGTTCTTTTAAAAACCAGGCCATGGGCTTAGAAATGCCTCGACCCTTTACTGACCAAGTTGTATATTGAGCGTAGCCCTAGCTCTTTTAAGGGGCACTGGGTAGAACAGCCCGGGCTCCCCAGGCAGAAACTTCTCACTCTTCACCATCCAGTCCTCAAGCCGCCGTGAAGCAGTTCTCGAGCGGCAGTTACAGCAGTCCATAAAGGCGCGGGCACAGCTGGAAGCACACACGACACAGGTGAGGCTTCGCACAGGGAGGTATGTGGAAGAAAGATGACCCCAGGTGGCCAGAAGCAGGTGAGGAGCAGGGACAGCCCTTCCTAACTTCTGTGCCCATTCTTGCAGATAATGGAATCACTTAAACAAGCCCAGCTAGAGAGAGATGAATATGCTCCACATCTAAAAGGAGAGATGGCCCAGTGGCAGCAGAGGGTATGGAAAATGTCAGAGGAGGTGAGGCCTGACCCTTAAGCCCCCCACCTTAGATAGGTCACTGGATCTTTCTAGGCATCTGTAAAATAGGAATAGTACAGCCAGTACGGTCATGGGTCTGGGCTTTGTGGAGGTGGATGCAGAGAGGGAGATGGTAGCCTGTCCAGCCACCGGTCCCTCTCTCCAGGGCCCTTTCCCCCATGCTTTGGACAGGTTTGCACATGGAAGGAGAAGAAACATGACACGCATCGGGTACAGGAGCTGGAGGGGAGCTTGGCTGAACTCATAAACTAGATGGGTAAGATGGGCTGTCATGGCCTGGGAGCAGGACTGGCATCAGAGGGATGTGGGGGTGGCTTAGAATGCCCCAGGGAGGTGGGTGGATGGAAGGGCTTTGAGGCAGAGGGAAAGAGGTCTGTGCCAGGAGACGGCAAGTCTTGTAATCTCCATGAGCCTCAGTGTCCCCATCAGCAAACAGGGAGGACTGCCCATTGTCAGCCACCCACAGGGCTCGCTATCTGAAAGTGGCCTGCAAGATGGGCTACCATCCCAGTGCGAGGAATAATTAGCAGTGAGGCCAAGTTTGGGGAGCCTGAGAGGAGCTGTGCACCAAGAGAAGGGCTTTTATTTGTTGTTTTGTTTCTGAGAATCCAGAGGACCTTGTTGTCTGCTTCCTTTCTCAGCTGAACCCCACCCCCGGAGCCCCCAGCAGGGCCCTCTGTGGTGGAACAGCACCTACAAGCTGAGGCCGAGCACGTGAGGAAGGAGCTGGAGGGTCTGGCAGGACAGGTCGAAGCTCAGGTGCAAAACAGTCAAGGCTTGAGTCACCTGAACTGGGAGCAGGAGCAGAGTCTGCTGGAACAGGAAAGGCTGTGGGAGCGGGAGGAGAGGCTGTGGGAGCGGGAGGAGAGGCTGCTGGAGCTGGAGCAGAAAGCCAGGCTCTGGGAGGAGCAGGCAGAGACACGCATGCAAACCTTTCAGAATCGCACCACCGTCAACTATGCACTCTCTCAGAACCAAGAGCTCTATGAGCAGCTGGCTGAGCCACAGAGCAGCTTTGAGGAGCTGGTGCATTGCCCCACCTGGGGTGCCTGCCCTCCTCCGTAACCCTCCAGGCCTTTGATTCCCCTCCTGTAAAATGGGGAAGTGTAGCCCTCACTTGAAATGGTAACTCTAAAGGCACCTGCCTCCATGCTTCTTGGTGCCATGGGAGGTAGACACCAAGTTCTGGGGTCTCCAGCTGTGGTGGGTGGCTGCTGATTGCTTCTCTCTGTCCAGAACAACCAGAATAAGAGTGCACTGCAGTTGGAGCAGCAAGTAAAGGAGCTGCAGGAGAAGCTGAGCAAGCTGAAGGAGAAGGTAACCTCTGATCCATCCAAGAAGGGCTGGGAAGTGAGCACCAGCCTCTGGGGAGGGGAAGTGCAAGGCCAAAGGCAGCTCCAGCCTGGGGACAGGTGACCCCAGTGCCCTCCAGGGCAGTCCTGTGACTGTTTCTTGCTTCCTGCCCTCTGACTTTTAGAGATGGGTAGCCTTGGGCTCCTCCCAGGTGTGGACATCATCATCCCAGCTAGGCATGGAGCTCCCCAATCATAGGGGGAGAGTCAGTGGTATAAGAAGCTCCTTATTTCAGGCGCAGTGGCTCACACCTGTAATCCCAACACTGGGAGGCTGAGGCTGGAGAATCACGTGGGGTCTGGAGTTTGAGACCAGCCCTGACAACATGGCAAAACCTCATCTCTACTAAAATCACACACACACACACACACACACACACACACACACACACAGATTAGCCAGGCATAGTGGCACATGCCTGTAATCCTAGCTACTCAGGAGGCTGAGGCATGAGAATCGCTTGAGCCCAGGAAGTGGAGGTTGCAGTGAGCTAAGATTGCACCACTGCACTCCAGCCTGGGCCAGAGTGACATTCTGTCTCAAAAGAAAACAAAACAAAAACAAAAAAGTCTCCTTAGATTCAAACTGGATTCTGGCCTCGGTTCCACTAGTCACCATTCAACTACTTTACATCTCTAAATCTCTGTTCCTTTAACTTCAAAAGGAAGTTAGCATTTTCCTTGCTGAGGTGCTGAGGATTAGATGAGGTAATACATGGAAAGCATTAGGCATGTAAGCACACTTAGCAGATGGTGGTTGGCTCCCTCTGCTTTTCCACCAGCCTGTGGCCTACGGTTTAAATGGTGGGAAGAAGTGTGTAAGATTTGAGGCTGGTGAAGGAGGCATGGGGTTCTAGGAAAGGGAGGCAGTCACTTAGGCCTGGAGCAAGGGGCCAGGGGCCTGGGTGGGTGACAGAGCCCCACAGAGTCCTCAGTACCCTATTAATGGGCCCAGAATCTGGAAGCCAGCCACCGCGTACCCTTACGCCCACGGTCTTCCTGCAGGTGAAGTTGAAGAACCAAGAGGCTCAGAGTCTGCAGCAGCAGGGAGACCAGTTCCTGGGTCACCTGCGGCAGTATGTGGCTGCCTGTCAGCAGCTGGTCTCTGAGAAGGAGGCGCTGCACAGGCAGTTACTGCTGCAGACCCAGCTCATGGACCAACTGCAGCAGCATGAAGCTCAGGGCAAAGCGGTGGCTGAGATGGCCCGCCGAAAGTTGCAGGAGACCCAGGAGAGGGAACTGCTGAGGATGAGGCCTTGAGGGGGATGACCTGGCAACCTCCGTGCCTTCTCACTCTCGTTCCTCACCCCTTAGGAGCGCCTGGAAGCTACCAGCCAGCAGAACCAGCAGCTTCAGGCCCAGTTGAGCCTCATGGCACTCCCTGGGCAAGGTACAGGAGACCGCTCAGAGGAAGAGGAGAGAGCCCCAGAAGGAAAGGGGGACTGTTAGCAGCATAGGATTGAGGAGTTGGAAGAGACCCTTAGAACAGCTGGTCATTATGCTCACCAGATGTCTGCACTAAGTTCGGCATCAATAGTGTGACCTCCTAGGATTGGGGGGCCACCAGGTTGCCTAAGGATGGGTGAACTGGTCCAGGTCAGAAAGGGAGCAGGTCAGAACTGCCACACTGACAGTAGTGGGACTGTGCCTGGGCCGTATAGCAAGATCTTGGTTCTTAAAAGTAAAAATAAAGAACAGCAGCTCATTCCCTTCTGGGGAGGGGCTGGTTCAGGGTTACACAGTGAGGGTGAAGGCAGAGGTGGGCTCGCAGTACCTCCCTTGTCGGGTTGTCTGAGGACCCCTCTGTCCGCCCTCCACAGGAGATGGAGGAGGACATCTGGACAATGAGGAAGAGGAGGTGCCTCGGCCCATGCTGAGCATCCTGGAGGACCTGGAGAGCCGGGAGGTAATGGTGAGACTGACTCCCCCTGCTCTCGCTTTGCCACCTTCCTCTGTGGTCCCTCCCAGACCCCTTTATGCTCTTGGTTTCCCCACCTTCTGATTTTTGTGGGCCCTCACCCCTTCCGGGTGCCAGTGGTCAGACATCATTTCACCTATGCATTTCACCAACAGGTGCACTCTCCGAGGCCCCAAGGGAAGGGGCTGCGCTCCACCTCCCTGCCCCGTTTTTTCTGTAGATGCCCCTACAAGAATACTCACCTCTTGCCTTCAGGTGGCATTTTTCAACTCCGCTGGAGCCAGTGCCCAGGAGAAACAGGCACGGCTATGTGGGCAGCTGAAGGAGCAAAGGGTGTGGTGCCAGTGCCTGACTCACCTTGTGGCCTTGGCCCAGAAGGAGCCCAAGGCAGTGGCCCCAGCCCCAGGGACTGAGGGTGAGTCTGTGTGTGGGCAGACCCACCAGGCCCTGCAGGGGGCCATGGAGAAGCTGCAGGTGAGTGAGTCCTGACATGGGCCAAGAAGGGTGGGGGCAGGGCAGAGCAGGTTGCTCTCAAGATGTGACCCCATTATTTTGGCCCCAGAGTGGCTTTATGGACCTCCTGAAGGAGAAAGCGGACGTGAAGGAGCGGGTGGAGAAATTAGAGCTTCGATTCGTCCACCTAGCGGGAAAGACAGACACCATCAGTGAGTGAGAGGCCAGGGAAGGCAGGGGGAGCTGTAAGGCCATTGGAGGGGCCCCAGCATCTGAGCCCTGTCCTCCTGCAGGAAAGTACATCACAACATAGGAGAGCCAGAGGGCAGTGCCAAAGATGCAGCACCAGGAGGGGGACATCATCAGGCTGGCCCAGGACAAGGAGGAGATGAAGGTAGGGTGTGCAGCATCTCTGCGGGGGTAGGCGTGGGCGTGGGCGAGGACACTGGCACCGGCGTGCAGCTGAGCACCCCTCCCTTCAGGTGAAACTGCTGGAGCTGCAGGATCTGGTGTTGCGGCTTAGCGGCAACCACAACGAGGGGCATGGCAAATTCCTGGCCGCTGCCCAGAACCCTGCTGATGATTGCGCTCCAGGTGCCCAAGCCCCCCGGAGCCTGGGGCTGCTGACAAGCAGCGGGGTGAGTAGAGGCCTCAGGCGGGGCGGGCAGGCAGGAGCAGGGGAGGCTCCACTGCACTCAGATGCCCACTCTCCTCTCTCCGAAGATTTTTGTGAGGTGAGCTGACAGCCTGGAGCCTGCACCAGGAGTGGCCAGGGAGGTTTGTCCCCACGACGACCCCACTGCACAGCAGTTCATGCAGCTGCTTCCTGAGATGCAGGACCCCCAGGAGCACCCAGACTTGGACAGCAACCCCTTCATGCCATTCTTTTCAGGCTGCCAAGAACAGGGAGCTAAACATCACCATCATCTAAGAGCTCTCCAAGAAATTAAAAAAGAAAAAAAAGTGATGGGGTTAATCTCCTACACAATTCATTTACTTCATTCGAACGTTAGAGCAACTCATGATTGTTTGTGTTTCTAATGTATAGTTTACATTTATTTGTAAAAAATTAAAGGAGAGTGGGTCTTTCCCTGATGTTCACTCTGGCATCCCTTAGCATTTTTCTTTTTTAATTTGATAAGTGTAGGTCATGAGAATGCATATTGAGTTTGCCCTTACATGGTGGGAATTCAAACACGCAAAGACTCACTATTTGCACAAAACTATTCTTGGGTTTGGAATAGGCCGCCATGCTTTTTTAATGTTATTGCAGCATGTACATTCATTACAGAATTCAGGTAAAATTGGCTTATGTTCTGCTATTATGTTTGATCAAATTCTAATCACGGTGATGTCTTCATTAGCTCAATATGTGGTTTGCCCTCAAGCGTGCACTGTTTATTACTTTGTAATATGCCACTCTGAGGACTGACATTTAGAGTTGTTTAAAGGCCAAGAACTGTAAACAGCCCTTCCCTTATTTTCTGTGTCTTGGGGATGGGAGTAATAACATTTTGGGGAGCTTTTAAAATCTCACAGAGGAGGAAAATGGCCTGCTCTGGCAGGTGTGTGCAGAATAGAGTATGTTTCGGTTGTTCCGGTGCCAAGAGTGAGCGCTGTACTATGGTAGTCCCCTTAGGATTTGTATGTGCTCTGGGCTCATGACGATATTGCATCATGAGCTGCGGCCGTTGTACCCTTTTTTTGATGATCTAAAAAGGGATTCTTTCTGAGAAATGAAAGGCTTCCATCATTGACTGTGGATGTGGAAAACCTTTCCAAGCTTAGAGCATCTATATCTATAATACATTTTAAAGTCAGAGTTCATGTTACCTGTTTCAATCACATGACTGCATGTCCCAGAAAACAAAAGGGCACTGGTTGGCATTCTTCTTAAGGTATTTAGTAAAGATTATAAGAAATTCTTTAAGAGTTTCAATGTCCCTGAAACAGGCATACAGGCTCTAGTCAAGAATGAATTAGAGTGAAGGACAGCTGTGTGACGCCTGGCATTCCTCTCTGTTCATGGAGCTTTTTTGAGGCTAGAAGATTGATTTTACCATCTAGACCTCTCTGGCTAATACCTAGTCTTCAACCACATTGGTTAAAGACTCTGACATAGGAATTTACTTCTTTTCCTTGAATGGAAAACACTTTAAAAAATAATAACAAACATTATTATAAACTAATACATGCCAAAGCACTTAGTTGAAACAAAAAGGAGTTTTAGTAGACAGTATTATACTATATTTGAAAATCAAGAAGTTCCTGCAACTTAAAATGTTTACAAACTGAAGTCTACTGTTTGTGAATGTCTAAGTATTATCAAGAAAAGCATCTATACAATCAGAGTTATATTTCCACACAAAGTTCTTTACGAAGAGTTAAATACATTTTTATACCTTTCAGTTTCATTTAGAGACATATTTTGCGCAATATTTATGTTTATGTGCCTATACATTATGAATGATTTCAGTTGTACATTGCCTAAATGTATGACTTCATAATACTTGGGAAAGAATCAACAGTTAAACTTTATGAAGTTCTAATGTCTGTGTTCCAAAATACATCACGTTATTAGGATGTAGGGAGATATGTATGTGTGCTCCCTGGGGTGGAGATTTCTAGTTACTAGACCGTCTCTATTTTTAGCATTTGGCATCCTCATGATTCTTTGATAAATATGACCTTAATAGGAGAGCAAATATACGATTTTACAGATGGAATTACAGATTTGCCTGCATTCACTGAAAGAATGCAAATACTGGGTTCTTGTGACTTCAACTGACTCTTCCAAATTGTATAAGTTTATCAATGTATCAGATAAACCCAGTTTCAGAAGTATAAAGAAAAAATGTTAGACCAAATAATGTGGCTAATTAACAGTGGTACGATTTCTAGCCCGAGGGTTTAAAATGGACTTAAAGTCCTGTTCTTGCTTTTTATTTTCTGAACTTGCCACTTTTGCATTCTTTGAGTTCAGTTTAAAGACAGTTACTTTAAGTTCATTTTAAACCCCTGGGCTAGAAATTGTATATATCACTGTTAATTAGCCACACTATTTGATCTAACATTTTTTCTTTATAATTCTGAAACTGGGTTTATCTAATACATTGGTAAATTATTTCAAAGGTATTTTTATGGTTCAAATCACTTCACTTTTACCCTGATAAATATAAATGACTGGGAACGACCCTCAGATAGCATTTAGCATCTGTAACCAATCTAACAATAATGTGTTCCTCGGGTACCTATGGATTAAATCACATACTGGCATATTTAAGCTGGATGTCAGTCTGGAAAATAAATTTATTGTATTAATGGAAATACCACTCTGTGTAGGTATTTTGTCATATATTTAAGGAAAAGCTAAAGAGAATGAAAATTGTATGACGATAACTTTCTTTCTTCAAAGTGCACGCAGTCTTTTGCAATATCTCATTCAATCAAGTATTCTCTGCCTCACTCAGCATAAGGCAGCTTTCAATTTGCTTAGAAGGCAACATTAGAAGGTTAGAGTTCATCAGAAACATAGCATTTTAAAATGTGAGTTCAACTGAAAAAATTTGAATTTCTGTAGGAAGAATCAAAATACCTATTTAAAGATTGCAATATATGAAAATCATTTTAAAAATATTTGATTAAACCTGATAGGTTTTCCAGAAATGAAAAATACCAGTTCTAAAACCAAAGCTGATTTTTAGAAAATTTGAAAATGTAAATCAGCCCTATCCACATAGCAGTTTCTCTAAAACTTTATCTTAAAGAGTCATTTTAAAATAATATAACTATTAAAAAATGTAACTGCTATCTTAGTGTTTTGAAATTAGTTAAAACATTTTAAAATATGAATACTATGGTTTAAAAGAAAGAAAAGGGTTGGAGGCGGGGGGCTGGAAGTAGAGAAAGAAATGCCAACTCCAGTCCAAAGCTTTATTTGCCAAGTTTTCTTAGAATGACTTTTACCAACTTATGAATTCTTGTAAACAGAATGTATAATGGAAATACTGAAAGACGTTTGCGTTAATTGGTATTATTGACTGCTGCTGTGATGCTACTGTAATGTAATAAATTATTAAATTATTGCAAAGTGCTGTTTTTGCCTTAACATTTTATTTTGTGTGTCTTGAAAACTATAGTATTAAAGGAATTGAGACTGCAAATGCTGGGAACGCTTGGCATGAGATAATATGTTTTTATTTTTACAAAATTGTAATATAACTATGCAAGTGTGTTTATTAAAAGAACAGAAACTAACAAAAAGTTATGGGATTGAAAATGTTATGGGATTAAAAAGTTATGGGATAAAAAATGTTGTGGAAAAGTTGTGGCAAAAAAAATTGTGGAAAAAAAGTAGAAAAAAGTCTTATGAAAAGTTATAAAAAAGGTTATGAAAAAGAAGTTATGGGATTAAAAAACAATAAAAATAAAAATAAAAATAAACAATAACAATAACAATAAATAAAAAATAAACAATAAATAAAATAAAAATAACAATAAAAATAAACAATAACAATAACAATAAAAAATAAACAATAAATAAAAATAAACAATTAAAAAACACATAAAAAATAAATAATAACAATAAAAATAAAAATAAATAAAAGCAGGCCCCTGTCAGCAAAGCCTGGAGAAGTGGGGCTGGAGTCTCCACCCCCACCACATCCTTACCACCCCTTCCCAGTCACCCCTTTACCATTAGGGTAGCAAGACAACACCCCTATTTAATGGGGGAAACAAACAGACCCTTTGCCACCTTGGCCAGGGCTGAGTCCTTACATTTCCGGATGACGATGATTGTTATTTAAGAGCCAGAGGCTGGTGGAGTTGGTTTGTTTGGAAGAGGCCTAATGGCCTCATTCTCACCGAAGCAACTTTTCCCTTAGGCAGGCTCCCATCTTCTCATTCGAGGCACAGCTGAGGCAGGACAGTGGGGCTAACCGTAGACTAGGTGAGGGCACAGGCTGCCAGGGTAGCCCCCCTTCCCCAGTGTACATGTTGTATCTGTGTAACGTTTTGTATATTCTGGGGTGTAGGGCCACCTCCTGTATTGTACCTAGCAGAAGTTGGACCTGGTATATGGGGAGGAGGTTCTAATAATGATTTGTGGCTAGGAAACTTATTTATTGATAGCACAGGACAGAGGAAGGAGGTGGGGATGGGGTCGTGGTTCCCTGGTGATGTGACTCCTGTTTATTTTGCTTTTTATTTTGGAATAAATGGATTTAGCCATACTGCTTGGCCTGGTGTGTTCCTGTTTCCGTTACTGGGTCCTGGAGTTTGTTCCACTGAACGAGGAGCCCCAAAGTGTCTGAGCATGTCCAGCTGGGCTGTTGGGACCTTCCAGGCCTCTTACCTGTATGCTGCCTGGTGACACCTGGGGGATTTCACGGGGACTGCCATGACACCTATGGGTCACAGTCTGGCCCTGACAGCCAACAGGCTCAGAAGCTTGATCTAGTGGTGACCAGGAAGGCAAGTACCAACATCCAAGGACACTGACTTCCATCCAGCCCAGGCGTCTTCCGTTCCGTCCCCTTGCCCCCCTCTCCTGTCTGCACCTGGTGGCCTGTTCTGTCTGTTCCTCCGGAGTGCCAGCTGCCCCATAGGCTCCCTCCAGGCTGAGTTCATGGTCCTGCCCTCTAGTGGCCAGAGCCGGCTTCCCAGGATAAGAGCCACCTAAGCTCCAGGGGCTTTCCAGGAAAAGTGTCCCTTGGAAAGGGTGTGGCCTTTTCACCACTCCCTGCCAAGACCAGCTCGGTTGGGGAGACTCTAACCCAGCGGCACTAGAGGAATTAAAGACACACACACACACACAAATATTGAGGTGTGGAGCGGGAAATCAGGGGTCTCAGCCTTCAGAGCTGAGAGCCTCGAACAGAGATTTACCCATGTTTTTAGTAACAGCAAGCCAGTCATAAGCATTGTTTCTATAGATTATAGATTAATTAAAAGTATTCCTTACGGGAAACAAAGGGATGGGCCGAAATAAAGGGATGGGTTTGCCCAGTTATTTGCAGCAGGAGCATGTCCTTAAGGCACAGATGGCTCGTGCTATTTATTGTTTCTGGTTTAGGAATGCCTTTAAGCGGTTTTCTGCCCCAGGTGGGCCAGGTGCTCCTTGCCCTCATTCCGGTAAATCCACAACCTTCTAGCATGGGTGTCATGGCCATCACGAACATGTCACGGTGCTGCAGAGATTTTGTTTATGGCCAGTTTTGGGGCCAGTTTATGGCCAGATTTTGGGGGGCCTGTTCCCAACAGCTCCCAACAGCACCCCAGAAGTGGCTTGAACTTTCCCCTCCCCAGAGCTCCGCAGAGAATACAGCCAGCAGAGGATATATTCCCTGTCATCCAGAAATGGGTTTTATTTTCAGCTGAGGGACAGCAGAACTGGTAGAGACTGTCAGGCCACACAGCTGCCTGCACAGCACCCCCATGCTTGGTAGCGGGCAGGAGGGATGGTGGGGGCTGGCTGTCCACAGGCTGGGCATGACAGGAGGCTCACTGGAGGTGGCGCACTGTGGAGGGGCAATGTCAGGGGACAGCTTTCTTTTGTTGGGCCACAAGACTCCACAGGGACAGCACACTGACTGATTCCCTGCACTAGAGGTGAGGCAGTTGGCCAGGTGTGTGTGTGTGTGTGTGTATAAATACATATATATAAAATCTATAAATATATATATACATATGAGTATTTTTTTTCTTTCTTTCTCTCTTTTTTTTTTTTTTTTTGAGACGGAGTTTCACTCTGTTGCCCAGGCTAGAGTGCAGTGGCATGATCTTGGCTCACTGCAACCTCTGCCTCCCGAGTTCAAGCAATTCTCCTGCCTCAGCCTGCCGAGTAGCTGGGACTACAGGCACCTGCCACCACACCCAGCTAATTTTTGTAATTTTAGTAGAGACGGGATTTCACCATATCGGCCAGGCTGGTCTCAAACTCCTGACCTTGTGATCCACCTGCCTCGGCCTCCGAAAGTGCTGGGATTACAGGCGTGAGCCACCGCGCCCAGCCTATTTATAGATATTTATAGAACAGGGCAGGGGCACACCACAGAGAGGGCACAAGTTTTCAGCGACAGTCACAGCTGGATGTGTCAGCTCTCCACTACAACAGACTAAGTCACAGATGTAGGGGGCTAGCTTTGGGGCTGCGGGAGCCACTGTCAAGTCACAGAACAGCCGCCCAGGCAGGCTTGGAAAGGGAGGTCTCTGAGAAGAGGAAGGATCTGTTTAGAGGTTGAAGTGGGGCCTGAGGCTCTCAGGATGGGACGGATTTGCCTGATCTGATTGGCTGGTAGTTGGAGAGCAAGCAGAGAGAAAACGGGAGAAAAGTGAGCAGACAGCTGGTGAGGCAAGCGCAGAGCAGGGGCAAAGCCACAGCAGCTGTGGGAGGGATGGGGAGGGGAGGGCGTGGGTGTGGGTGTGGCAAGGTTCCTGGAAAAGAGGGGCTGGAAGGGAAAGGGGAGGAAGATGGAGGGAGGAGCCAGAGCTTCACAGGTAGGTCCTGGGGGCTGTGGTGGCCCTCCGCACTCTACACACGCTGGCCTCTCCCCCTGCACCCAGGCAGTGCACCCACAGTTCAGGCCAATGCTCAACCCCCTCCAGCTTCCCTCTTCTCTGGTCACCCTGTCTTCGAACCCACTGGCCCAGGGCCGCCTCTCATCTTGGGGAACCCCACACAACAGCCACCAGGCCCGAAAGAGAAAGAACACTGCTTGAATCGGGGTGGTGAAGCTAAAGGGATGGATGGCTGGAGGGTGCACTTGAGGCCCCTCTGGGTGGTCAGAAAGCCCAGGACCCTCTGAAGGGACCCTTGGGGGAGGCAGGGAGAATAGGCAGCCGGATGCCACTGGCCATAGACTTGTAAGTCTAAGAGGGGAGCCTCAGCTGGTTGGGGGGCTGCAGGTTGCATAGGTGAGACTGGGCCCTTCCTGCTGGTAAAAGCAGAAGAGGGAGAGTCCATGGCAGGGAAGGCAGGTGGACTCACAGGGCGGAGCTCAGCTGGGCCAGCAGGCACTGTGGTCCCCTTGGCTGGATAGCATAGGTGACCCCTAGGAGCAACAGGCCAAGGTGCATGAGCCCGCTGGCTGGCGATAGTGCTTCAGCGGGAGCCAGGGACCCTGCCTTCAGTCACATGCTAGCAGCTATGATGGTACCTGGAAGGGAGGGAAGGGGGCTGTGTGTCCCTGCCTGGCCTGTGAGGTGTGTTGTGGGATGACCATGTGTATGGGACTCTCAAGGTTTTATCCTAGATCACCACTGGACTGCCGACAGATAGAGGAGGTGGGACCCTGACTATCACCCCTGCTCTGCACTCCCAGGCTGGGAGCTGGATGCCCCTGCCCTGCCAGCATGACTCAGACTGCACGACAGGTGTGCCCAGGATGACGTTCGTAGGTCTCTGGCCGCCTCTGAGTCCAGCCACATACACAACCCCCTCCAAGTTCCCAGCCCCTACACCATAAACCATGAGCTCTCTGCCCTCTCTGATAGTTCCAGAAAGCACCCATGCCTGCCAGCTTGGGCACGGAGTCAGTTCCAAGAGACCCCAGGCTTAGCCATGGAGGCTGGTGGGCTGTGGGGCTGTGGGGTTCAGCCCTGGTACCTGCATCCAGCCGGGACGCTCTGCACCTGCAGCCAGGAGTTGTCCACGGGACCCCATGACCATGCTGATGGTGTTTGTGCTGATGTCACTGATGATGCTGAGTGCCTCCTTCAGCATGTGTTGCATGCGCAGCATCTCATCAAGCTGCTATGCCTGCTCTGCCAACTCCTTCATCAGTGCGTTCTGGTCCCCACATGAGTACAGGTTGGCCAGCAGCTCTGAGAATATGAACTCCTTGGTCCGGGAGTGGGCAAAAAGGGAAGGAGGTTGGGATCCGATGGCCTGTGCCACCTTGGCTGCCCCGTCGGGCCCTGCTGGGACTGTGTGCTGGACTTGGAGCCCTGAGTATGGCTTTTCAGATGCGGCTTCTACACTGCTTAGACTCAAAGATCTGCCTCCCCACCGCCTTTTTTTATTCAGATGAGGACACTGAGGTCCAGAGGAAAAGTCACCTGTCCAAGGTCACAGATCTGGGAGGGGACCTAGGACCTATGATGCCACCAGGACATCTGTCTACTCAGCTTTTCCTAAATTGTTTTTGGAGATAGGATCTCACTCTGTCGCCAGGCTGGAGTACAATGGGCGAGATCACCGCTCACTGCAGCCTCAACCTCCTGGGCTCAAAGCGATCCTCCAATGTCAGCCTGTTGAGTCACTAGGACTACAGGCACCAAGCCCAGCTATTTTAAAAAATTTTGTGTAGATAGCAGGTCTCACTATGTTGCCTAGGGTGGTCTCAAACTCTTGGGCTCAAGTGATCCTCCCGCCTTAGCCTTCCAAAGTGCTGGGATTACAGGCATGGGCCACTGTGCTCAGTCCCATGTTATATTTCTATGGGACAGCTCTGGTCTGGACGGTGCCTCCCTTCCTGGACCTGGTCTCATAGGGCTGGTTGGCGTTTCCCCCAGGCCAACATGGCCCCCTGCATCCCCAGTGCCACAGGAGCCCCTTTCCCCCATGAGGCGGTGCATGCATGTTGTTGATCATAATGTGCATGGTGGTCTCAGGCATGAGACCAACCATGAGGTCCAGTAAGGTCTTGTTGACAATGGCCATGTAGGAGTCCACCAGGTTCTGGGTGGTATCCATTTGCCGCTCCAGCAGTGGGGTCCGTGGGGTGCATGAAGCTGTCGGAGGCATTCTCCTCAGCCTTGCTGGCCTGCCATGGAGAACACAAGGGCATCAGGTGGCCAGACCATGCAGCCAGGCTCCAGGAATCCCCAGGATCTCAGTCCCTCCAACGGTACCTGGAACATTGAGGCACAGAGAGAAGCAATTGGCCTGAACACACACCCAGCTCCCCAGAGGCTCTAGAGCCCAAGCCCCACCCTAGGGATTCTGAGCTAATTGGTTGGGGGACAGCCTGGGCACCGAGAGTTTTCAGAGCTCACCTGATGATGGCAACATGTAGCCAAAGTTGAGAAACACTGCCCTTTGCTGTCTCCATGTGTGTCTGCCTTGCTTTCCCCGTATTTCCCCAGGCTCCAGGCTCTGGGAGAACTACAAGAATTGAGAATTAGCCCTCCCACCCAGCCACTTTCCTCCCGTGCTGGGGAATCTCTGAGCCCTCTTTTTGGCTATAGGCCTCGATGTAAACTCATCAGCCCAGGGATCAGGAGGCAGAAGTGGGGCTTTTGGGAGAGAGGAGAGTGTGAGCTTTATAGTCACACAGACCTGCATTCATGTCCCAGCTCTGTGATTTTAGGAAAGGATCTGATTTGGTTACCCTGCAAAGTGGGGAAAGTTCCCCCTAGCAGGTGGGATCCTTTTGAGACTGAAATGAGAGAAAGCTGGGCAACAAGTGACTGCCTTCTGCCCCACCTCTGTGAGCCGGCCCTGTAGCATCTCCCTTGGTCCTTTGAGTTCTCAGCTTTAGC
This sequence comes from Papio anubis, assembly GCF_008728515.1. Lineage (NCBI taxonomy): Eukaryota > Metazoa > Chordata > Mammalia > Primates > Cercopithecidae > Papio > Papio anubis. The sequence continues at coordinate 96,009,218 of NC_044986.1, forward strand.
TCTCTTGCTTCTGCTCCTTCTCCTCACTCTCTCTGTGGCTAAGAGCCCTGCTTCTCCTCACAGGTTAACCACCCTCCCCCGAGCTAAGTGACTCTCTTGCTAAATTCTGCAATGGCCTTGACTCACCAGTGGCCTGCCGGATCTGGCCCCTGCCTGCTTCTGCAGCCTCCTCTTGCTTTGCTCTTTCTCTCTCACTCTCTCACTCACCTCAGATCCCTGAGGCACTCTCTCTCCTGCTTCAGGACCTTTGCACATGCTGTTCTCTCTGCCAGAAGCACTTCTCTTTGACAGTGAATGCCTTCTCAAATATTCCTCATTTGGGGTGTTGACTGCCCGCCCCATCAGATTAGGACCCTCAATATACCCTCCTATATCTCCTTATACCTTTTCAATGAAAACATTTTTGCTCATGTGATTTATGGTCATCTCCCTAACTAGACTGTAAGCTCCATGACATTAAGGGCCAGGTTGGTTTTCGTTCACCATTGTAACCCCAATACTTAGCACTGTGCCTGACACAAACTAGGGGCCATTTGGACCAAGTACATAGGCTGTGTAGGCTTGCAACCCCTGTGGAAGTGTATGGATAAACATGAGAGGTCTGGGTGTGGTGGCTCACGCCTGTAATCCCAGCACTTTGGGAGGCCAAGGCTGGTGGATCACCTGAGGTCAGGAGTTCGAGACCAACCTGGCCAACATGGTGAAACTCCATCTCTACTAAAAATGCAAAAAGTTAGCCAGGCATCGTGGTGGGTGCCTGTAATCACAGCTACTTGGGAGGCTGAGGCAGGAGAATTGCTTGAACCTGGAAGGCAGAGGTAAGCCAAGATCTCACCATTGCACTCCAGCCTTGGTGAGACAGCGAGACTCTGTCTCAAAAACAACCAACAACAACAACAAAAAGCCACGAGAAACAGAATGACTGCCTCCCCAGCATGGCTTGAGTGCCTACGGGGTGTGTCCAGGCAGGTGTCACATGCTGGGTAGCATCAGAGGAGAGCCCTGCTTTTCTTTTACATGAGAAGGAAAGATTAGCGACGATGAACAGTCAGCTGTAGGATCATACAGTGTCTGCCCTGCCCCACTCAGGTCAGGGCCCCTGGGGACCAGGGACATGAGGCAGGGTGCAGGGGGTTGAGGGGGGGCTTTTGGAGGAACAGCAGCGAGTCAGTTCATTCTTGGCCTGGGACGCTGCCTCTGCAAGCGTGGAAGGTCATATTTGCCACTCTCATGCTCAGCCTGTTGGGTGCCTTCTAACTTGAGCCTGTGTCACTTGCGGCACTTGGCATGTAAAAGATGCATTCCTGGTTTTCCAGCTTGGATCTCAAGGTAGGTGGAGGTTCGAGGTCTGAGGAGGATGAGTGTTTCAGTGGAGATGTCTGGATAACTTTTAGGAGAAGTATATCCCAAATATTGCAAAGAACATACACATACAAAAACTATTTGTGGTTTATCTGATATTGTAGATTAACTGCCTATTTTATTTGCTCAATCTGGCAACCCTAATCCTGGGGCTTCCTCATTTCCCCATGTGCTGTTTTGCCCTCCCTTCATTACACCACACTTGGCTCTCAGGGTACAAAGAGGACTGAGACTTCCCGTCCCTCAGGGAACTCACAGTCTAACATAAGAGATAAGAATATGAACACAGATCACCAAAGCAATGCAAACTCTATTTCTGAGAATTTGGGAGCCCTTGTTGGAATAGGGACAGTTTTAGAATTTAAAAAAGATCACAGATCATGGAACAGAATAGGAAGTCCAGAAACAAATCTGAATTTTTATAAGAACATACTTTTTAGCATGTGATAAAGGTGGTGTTAACACCCCATTGAGCAAAGAATTATTCAATAAGTTTGAATAATTCATTAACTGCCTGGGAAAAAATCAAGTTAAAATTATTACTGCTTTAAACTTCATGCCAGAAACTAATTCCAGTGGTTGTAAAGATGTTAACAAATAAAACTATAAACATACTAACAAACTAAGAAATAACAAAAACAGAAATGAGTATTTCCATGATCTTGGGGATTATGAAGGACTTTCTAAGCGTGATGCTCAGTACTGTACAGAAGGTATAAAGAAAAATTGTTCTATTCATCGTAAATGTGTTTTTCTCAATAATTTCTTCTGTCTTTTCATTTGTTTTTCTGGTGTTTCGTAACACACAGAAGTTTTGATTTTTATATAATTAAGTATATCAGTGTGAGTATTCCCACTATATGAAGGTACTCATCAACAAATGGGAAAAAGACAAACACAGTAATAGAAAAAAATGAGTCAAGGAAGTACACCTGCAATCAGAAAAGAAGAAATACAAACGGGCAATGAATATATAAAATAATATTTATCTAGTAATAATAAAAAAGAAAAAGCAAACTCAGTGTTAGTGAGTGTATTAGTCCATTCTCACATTGCTATAAAGAAATATCTGAGACTGGGGAATTTCTAAAGAAAAGAGGTTTAATTGGCTCACAGTTCCACAGGCTGTACAGGAAGCATGAGGCTGGCATCTGCTCAGCTTCTGGGAAGGCCTCAGGAAGCTTACAGTCATGGTGGAAGGCGATGGGGGAGTGAGACGTCTCACACGGTGGGAGCAGAAGCAAGAGTGAGGGGGCAGGTGCCACACTTTTAAATGACCAGATTTCATGATAACTCACTCACAATCATGCGGACAGTACCAAGGGGATGTTGCTAAACCATTCATGGGAAATCTGCCCCTGTGATCCAATTACTTCCCAGCCGGCCCTATCTCCAACATTAGGGATTAGAATTCAACATGAGATTTGGTGGGGACACATGAGATTTGGAAACCATGGATATGATTTTTCTCAATAAATTCTTCTGTCTTTTCATGTGTTTTTTCTGGTGTTTTGCAACACACAGAAGTTTTGATTTTTATATAATGAAGTATGTCAGTGTGGGTATTCCCACTTTATGAAGGTATTCCTCATGGTTTCCAAGCCATGTCCATGAGGGTTTGGAAAAATGAGCCTTTCATAACGGCTGTCTGAAGGTAAACTGGAGCAAATTTTCTAGAGAGCAATTTGTATTGAACATCTTAAATCTGACCAGTAACTTCTAGTATTTTATTATAAGGAAATAAAGTTGTACATCAGCTATGACTTACCTGCGGATATTGGCTACAATGCAGCTGATCATATTTTAAAAGCTGAAAATGATACAGATGTCTACAAATAAGGTATTAGTTGAATACATTAAGCACCATTCCCATTGTGAAACCCCATATGCAGGAGAGCCCAGGCTTGAAGCCATAGAATATTCCTCCCCTTGCTGGGCTTACAGCATCCCCCAGTTTCTGATATCCCTCAAATCTGTAATAAGGCATAAACAATATACCTTAGCTTGAAAACAAAACAAAACAGTACATCTTTGCATTAGGCCCTTCCTGCATTGCTATAAAAAAAAAAAAAAAATCTGAGGCTGGGTAATTTACAAAGAAAAGAGGTTTAATTGGCTCATGGTTTTGCAGGCTGTACAGGATGCATGACACTGGCATCTGCTTCTGAGGAAGCCTCAGGGAGCTTACAATCATGACAGAAGGCAAAGGGGGAGCAGGCAAGTCACATGGAGCAAGCGGGAGCAAGATGGAGGGGAAGTGCCACATGCTTTTAAACAACCAGGTTTCAGAGAACACATCCAGTTATCACCAAGGGGATGGCGCTAAGACACTGATGAGGGATCCAGCCCCATGATCCAAACACCTTCCACCAGGCTGCACGGCCAGCCCTGGGGATTACATCTTAACATGGATTGGTGGGGACACAAATGCAAACCATATCAACCTTACAAAAATAAGCATTTATTTCATTTTAAACATTAAATGCAAAGTTTTCTTTTCTGGAAGATGCAGGCCAGTGAGCTAGAAGTAATACCTAATAACAGAATAGTTCTATAAAAAGAGCTACTTCTGGCTGGGTGTAGTGGCTCACGCCTGTAATCCCAATATTTTGGGAGGCCGAGGCAGGTGGATCACCTGAGTTCAGGAGGTCAAGACCAGCCTGGGCAACATGGTGAAAACCTGTCTCTATAAAAATACAAAAATTGGCCAGGCATGATGGCAGGTGCCTATAATCCCAACTACTTGGGAGGCTAAGACAGAAGAATTGCTTGAACCCAGGAGGCGGAGGATGCAGTGAGCCAAGATTGCACTATTGCACTCCAGCCTGAGTGACAAAGCAAGACTCTGTCTCAAAAAAAAAAAAAAAAAAAAAAAAAAGTAGCTACTGCCAGTGGCTGGAGAACATTTTATTCTGCTAAAGGGATTAAATATCCCCCACAAAAAATAAAAAGTCCTCACATCCATCCCCAAACTCATTGTTTACATAGGGCTTTCCTTGGAAGTGTCAAAATAAAATATACTTCTACCTAACTTCGAGATTCTTCAACATCCATGTGGGAGTGGCAGGACTCTGTGTGGCCTGAGGGTGGCCTTGAGTGTGTGTCCGAGTGGAAGGCCCAGGATCTGGGGACCAACCTGGGGTCAAATGGCACAGCCAACATTTTTTTTTTGAAACAGAGTCTTGCTCGATTGCCAGGCTGGCAGGCAGTGGCACAATCTTCGCTCACTGCAACCTCTGCCTCCTGGGTTCAAGTGATTCTCCTGCCTCAGCCTCCCAAGTAGTTGGGATTACAGGTGCCCACCACCACACCTGGCTAATGTTTGTATTTTTAGTAGAGACAGGGTTTCACTATGTTGGCCAGGCTGGTCTCAAAATCCTGACCTTAGGTGATCCTCCTGCCTTGGCCTCCCAAAGTTCTGGGATTACAGGTGTGAGCCACCACACCCAGCCAGCACAGCCAACTTCTAATGAGGCCACCTTAGTTACTTACTGTCTCTGAGCCTCCGTGTTCTCATCCATGAAATGGGTTTAATCACCCAGAGTTGTTGAGATGATTAAAAAAGAAAATAGCTGCAAGGCAATAGCACCACGCTAACACAGAGCTGGCTAGTCAGTTCCAGTGCTGGTTTGTCCTCTCTCACACTCCGATTGCGAGGCCCCTTGCTTTCCTTTCGCCTCCAGCAGCAGTGTGTACCCCCGGGGGGCTGCCTTCAGTTGCAGGTTTCTCTGCATTGTTTGGTATGTCCTTTTCCCAGGCACCCGAGCAAGGGCCACTGGTTATGACACAGGCACTGAGGAAGAGCCTTGAATCGAGGGCAGAGCTCTGACTTTAAGCTTTGACTCCCCAGGTGTGACCTATAGCCAGTCCTTGTCTGATCTGTGCCCCACTTTCTCATGTTCAAAATGAGAAGACTGAACCAGTCCTCTCCAATACCTTTCCTATGCCTTTAAGATGAGGTACGTACTTCTCACTTGGAGGAGGGGGTGGCAAAACCACTTGAATTTTAATTTGAATCGAGGCATATTGGCAGAGGTTGTAAAATGTCCTCACATGGTTCAAAGAAAAGATGATGCCCTGCTTGCTCCTGGTGCCCCTTTCAGAGGTTAAAAGCCTTTCCATTATTTTAACTTTGTTTGTTTGTTTGTTTTTTTCTGGAGACAGGGTCAAGCTCTGTTGCACAGGCTTAAGTGCAGTGGCGCGATCTCGGCTCAGTGCAACCTTCGCCTCCCGGGTTCAAGTGATTCTCGTGCCTCAGCCTCCCAAGTAGCTGGGATTACAGGCGTGTCATCACGCCCAGCTAATTTTTTTTTTTTTTTTGTATTTTTTAGTAGACACAAGGTTTCGCCATGTTAGCCAGGCTGGTCTCGAACTCCTGACATCAGCTGATCCACCCGCCTCAGCCTCCCAAAGTGCTGGGATTACAGGCATGAGCCACCGCCCCCGGGCTCTGGCTCTATTTTCATGACGCTATTTACAAGAGTACGTGGAGCGCTCCTTCTGTGGAGCTTCTCATTTGGTAAACTGTACCACTCTGGAAGTAAACCATGTCTGAAATCTCAGGCATCTTCTTTTCGGCTTCAATTTCCTTTCTTCCGCTAAAACCGAACTTCTTTCGCGTAGTTTGACCCTCGAGGCTTCCCATTTCTTTTGCCCCACCCCCACCCCCCGGGCGCATGCGCGAAAACACGCTGACCTTTCAGCTTCGCGCTCGTGCTTTTAACCATGGCGGTTCCCGGCGTGGGGCTCTTGACCCGTTTGCACCTGTGTGCCCAGAGAAGAACTCGAGTCCAGCGGCCTATCCTCAGACTTTTGAGTTGCCCAGGAACTGTGGCCGAAGACCTCAGGAGGAACGAGCAGCCTTCAGGGAGCGTGGAGACAGGTGATGGCGCCGTGGCCTCGGTTTGCTCTGTAGCTCCTTCCCACAGCGGGCGAGGAAGGGGGAAGAGTCTGGGATCACGGGGGAACACGTGGCCTGTGGAAACGGCCGTGGACTCTTTGGCAAGAGAGTGGGGCTGTGTCCTGTCCTCCTCTCCTCTGATCTCTCTAGGGGAACCCAGGGTCGCCGCTGTTGCTGAGGCAGAAGTGAGATGTGTGATGTTTCTTCGGGGCGACTCCTGTGTACAGTAATGGAATTGTTTAGACTTCCATGAAATTCGGATCAGGAACCCAGTTTGCTAGCACTTTACAGTTTGACGAAATAGTGTTCCCAGTGATAGTAATGCTACACATCTGAGCCAGTCGTTGCATCATTTACGTACATTTCTGATTTTGATACATGAAGTTGTTGCTGGAGGCCGAGTTACAGTGTAGCCTGATGGATCAAGAGGCTTCCTGGTTCCTAGACATGGGGTTCTGCCCAATAAAGTACTGCCGTTTACTTTATTCTTTTTGGCCATTTTGAACCAAATCAATCTGGTAACAGATTTGAATTCACTACAACAGGCTGTTGTCCCGCGTTCGCTCTACATTTATGTGCTTCTTTGTGTATTGAGAAGCCAGTGTTATTGAACCTCTCTTGTGACTCAAGAGCTTGTGTATTCTATTTACAGTTCTTAAAACAATCTTGCAAGAAATATATCACTGTGTCCATTTTACAGATGTAGAAAATGGCTCAAAGAGGTAAATAGCTTAGGCAAGGTCACTAGCTCAGTTAATTTAGACGTTTAGTCAAATTATTAAACAAAATGTGTTGATTTCTACGATTCCTTGGAGCTATTTTTTTCCCTAAAATAAACTGGTGTCTTTATCAGACTGTATAAAAGACTTACATTGACAGGCAGTGAGAAATCTTTATAAAATGCTTAATTGAAATATTGATTGGATTGTATTTAGTGGAAGCTACTTCTGTTGAAAATTTCTAAGTAACGCTGAAAATCTGAGTATGGATTCTGCCAAAAAAGCTATTGTAATTTAACATTTGTATGGGAGTTTATATTTGAGAGTGTTCATATGCACTTTGATACATGAAACAACCCCGTAGCCTAGGTGTGTAAGAAAATACTGTCATTCCATTTTCTAGATGAGAGAACAGGGTAGTCCAACGGTAGCTTAAGTAGTTGAAGCTAAACTCAGCTATTCGGTGGCAAAAGAAGTATAAAAAACCTACTTTTTTTTTTTTCTTTTCCGGGACGAAGTCTTCCTCTGTCACCCAGGCTGGAGTGCAATCACAAGATCTGGGCTCTGCAACCTCGGCCTCCCGGGTTCAAGTGATTCTCCTGCCTCAGCCTCCCGAGTAGCTGGGATTACAGGCACGTGGCACCACGCCTGGCTAATTTTTGTGTTTTTAGTAGAGATAGGGTTTCACCATGCCAGCCAGGCTGATCTTGAACTCCAGTACTCGGGTGATCTGCCTGCCTTGACCTCCTAAAGTGCTGGGATTACAGGCATGAGCCACCACACCCAGCCAGTAAAACCCACTTATAATTCCAAGGCTGTACTCTTCATTTACTGTAGCTTTGCTGTTTTTTTTTTCTTTTTTAAGCAAATGTTTCATTTTGTATCTTTAGAATAATATGACTAAATATTTAGGGATTCTTGCAGGAAATAACAAATAACAAAATGCTCATTTGGATGTCTTCACCATTTTAATAAAGGACAGGTAACTACACCTTATATTCACCTAGAAGCATGTAATTTTATAATTGGAAGGTAACTGAGAAATAATCCAGTTCAGTTTTTCATTCAGTGTGCAGATTCATTACCAAAACATTCCTAGTAACAGTTTATAGCAATAAGGAACATTGTTTCATAAATCAGTCAATTCCATTTTTGGTCAGGCTCTAATGGTTGAAAAATATTTATGGTGAGCTAAAATCTGTTAATTTCCCGTTTCCACGTTGTTCAGTTTTGACATAGGTTTCGTGTGAGTAGTGGAAAGAGCTGTAGTAGAAAGAGAAAAAGTATGTAGTGTATTATTCAGGATTCTTTCTGATACAGGTAACAGAAAATAACTCAAAATAGCTTAAGTAGAAAAGGGAGACTATACCAATCTGTGTAGCCAAACTCCAGAAAAAGACATATATTATACTTCAAGGTCAATTGGATTGACGTGGTCAGTGTGAGGTATTTTCATTTTCCTTAGCTATTTTTGGTGCCCTTACAGTCTTGGGCTCTTCTACATGGGATGTTAATGGTGGGGGTGATGGTCACCAGCAGCTCCACGTTCACATGCTTGCAACTTCTGATTGATCACATGCCCACCCTTTGGATGAAGAGGAGGTGTCCAAAATAGTCTGATAATCCCTATCTCATGGGGCAGGGGATAAGTGTGACAGTTCCACCACAACCACATAGAGTGGTTTTTTACTCGCAGGGGTGTGCTGTTACCAGAACTGTTACCTGAACAGGTTTAGCTGTTGTTTGGATGCCAGCAGCCAAACAAACAACAGCTAAACTGCAGGAGGCTACCCAGCTTATTAGGTGTTTGACTTTGGGCAGTTTTTTCACCTGCGGTGATACCTACCCTGTCTATCTTAAAAGGTTATTGTGCGTTTCAGAAGAGTGACAGTGCTTGGAAAACTATTAAGAGAAGATGCTATGTATTATGTTTAAAGCCAGTGCTCAGCTCTCAGATTCTTATTATTTTTTTCCCAGACTGTAAATCCTCTTTTATTTGTAGTAACTGTGTATTAGAGTTTCTAGACTTTTTGTTATTCCTCTCTGGTTGCTGTCTGGCTTGTTAATATCTTTCATATCCATTACGTCCAGAGCAGAACATATACTCCATATGTGGCCTGATTAGTAAGTAGCAAAGAGGTGCTATTACCCCTTAAATTTGGATTTTTAAAAACATTTGTCTTAATAAGGCCTGAAGTTCTTTATATGAATTCATTCTCTTTCTATCCTCAATCCAGAAGTTAAGACATTCCTTTGATGCATCAAACTTTCAGGCCTCTTTTATAAAACTATGCTAGGTTAGTTTTTCCCCCATTATATGCATGCATCTTTATTTTGTTTTTAATTCTAAATACAGGATGGTATTTCTTCTTTTTTTTTTATTTTTATTTTTATTTTGAGAAGGAGTCTCTCAGTAGCCCAGGCTGGAGTGCAGTGGTGCTATCTCGGCTCAGTGCAACCTCTGCCTTCAAGCGATAATCCCGTTGGGATTACAGGTGCGGTTACCACACTTGGCTTTTTTGTATTTTTAGTAGAGATGGGATGTCACCATGTTGGCCAGGCTGGTCTCGAACTTCTGACCTCCCAAAGTGCTGGGATTATAGGCATGAGCCACTGCACCTGGCCTATTCAGTCCTTTCTTAATGTTAGTTTGTGCTTACCATATTGTATTATCAAGAACATTGCACATTCAATCTGTGATAAAATATTAGCACTTACTAGTTCTTCATTTTAATTTGTTATAGATTTGATAAACCTTTGGTGAGGCAATAAATTACCTCAACTTTCTGTTCCCGCCTTCACAACTTTGTCATTGTGTCTACATCATTCTTAACCTACTGTTGTTTAAGGCTTTAGATTCTGCCTTTTTCATCTTCTCAAGCACAATGCTCCATTTTTTTAATGAAACTTTTCTATCTCATTCTCAAATGTAATCCCTGCTCTTTGCTGGCAGTCCACCTGCAGGGATGTATTTGCATAAATGTGCAGAGACATTGCATACAGATGACATTACAGTGTTGTTTATAATAGTGAAAAAGTGGTAAACCACCTAAATATTTATCAGTAGAGATTTGGCTAAACTGTGATAAATACATATTTAAGAGTATGTAATTTTTAAAAGAAATAAAGTAAATATGTATCTTCTGATATGGGAAAATGTCCCCAGTATATTAAATATCTTACAACATGTTGCAGAATATATAGTAAGATTTCAGTTGTGTAAAAGATGTGTATCTATGGATATGAGCGTATATGTTTACATATACCTTGAAAATGTCTGAAAAGATAAGTACCACAACTTAATGGTTGGCTGTTAGGGTAAGAGGACTGGGAGAGGATTTATGCTTCTACTTTAGAAAATTCTACACTGTTTGGGTTGGGCGCCGTGGCTCACACTTGTAATCCCAGCTCTTTGGGAGGCCGAGGCAGGAGGATCACCTGAGGTCACGAGTTCAAGATCAGCCAGGCCAACATAGTGAAACCCCTTCTCTACTAAAAATACAAAAATTAGCCTGGTGCAGTGGTATGTGCCTGTAATCCCAGCTACTCAGGAGGCTGAAGCAGGAGAATTGCTTGAACCCCAGAGGCAGAGATTGCGGTGAGCCGAGATCACACCACTGCACTCCAGCCTGGGCAACAGAGCGAGACTCTGTCTGAAAAATAAAAAATAAAAAGAAAAAAGAAAATTCTACACTGTTCGACTTTACTTTTGCATTAAGCAGTTGGACATCAGTTTAGACTCGGTAAAAAATCAGAGACAAGAGTGTGTAGGTGTCAGTCACAACTGAAAAAGTAGTAAGGTGGTCTAGGCAAAGCCTATAGCATAAGAGAAGGAAATAAGGACCACTTGGAGGAAGGACAGTTGGTAGACTGAGGTCTGATTGAAAAGAATAGCCTCTGTCCTCAATATGGAAAAAAGTATTCTTCCGTATTGTTAAATAAATATAACACTATGAATTACATTCTTTCATAGTTGTTAAAGTAAGGTAATACAGAGGTGGAAGAGATTCTGCCATGGAGAGTCATAAGTCTTCACAGACCTGAGCAAGATTTGAAGGATGAATGGGAGTTTGCCAGACAGAAAATGAGAAGGTGGGCATTCCAACCAGAAGGAAGAAGACATAGATAGTTCAGAGCATGTGATAGTATTGTGTGTGTATAGTACCATATATGAAAAGTGCAACAGAAAGAAATGGTATAAGTGACATGAAAGAGGGGAGATGGGACATGGTACAAGCACTTTATAGTCATGCTATGGAGTTTAGATGTGATCTTAAAGGCAGTGGGGAAATCATTAAAGGATTTAAGCAGAGAAGCCAAAGAATAAGACTTAAAAAAAAAAAAGACCATTTTATAAAGAACACTTTGGCAGTTATGTGGAGGATAGCTTGAGAAAAACAAAACTGGAGTGAATGAGACTAGTTTGGGAGTCAGATTATTGTGATACAGGCCTGAAATAAGAGATTGATGTTAAAGAATTGTCATTGGGAGTGGAGGTGAAGGCGCATAGTTAAAAGCTGTATTTTCAGGCTTGGTGTGGTGGTGTCATGCCTGTAATTTCAGCACTTTGGGAGTCCAAGGAGGGAGGATTGCTTGAGGTCAAGAGTTCAAGACCAGCCTGACCAACATGGGGAAACCCCGTCTCTACTAAACATACAAAAATTAGCTGGGCGTGGTGGCGCATGCCTGTAATCCCAGCTACTGGGGAGGTTGAGGCACGAGAATCACTTGAACCTGGGAGGCAGAGATTGCAGTGAGCCGGGAGTGTGCCACTGCACTCCAGCCTGAGTGACAGAGGGAGACCTTGTCTCTTTAAAAAAAAATAATAATAAGATAGTGGGCTTGGAGTATTTCCTTGATCCATCAGTTTCATAGCCTTTTTGAAGAAAATGAGACTAAAAGTTTCTGCTGATTTCTATCCATCATTTACATTTTCTGTTCTATTTAATTTTTTTGGAATTTTAAGGGTTTTGTTGTTGTTGTTGTTGTTGTTGTTGTTTTAAGATAGAGTCTCCCTCTGTCACCCAGCCTGGAGTGCAATGGTGCAATCCCGGCTCACTGCAACCTCACAGGTTCAAGTGTTTCTCCTGTCGCAGCCTCCCAAGTAGCTGGGACTACAGGCACACGCCACCACGCCTGGCTAATTTGGCCAGGCTGGTCTCAACTCACGACCTCAGGTGATCCGCCTACCTCGACCTCCCAAAGTGCTGGGATTACAGGCGTGAGCCACCGCATCTGGCCTTGTTAAGGGTATTGATATCAGACTTGGTGGTTTATGATCTCTAGAGTCTACCATTCCAGACTTTTTAAAGAAACACCTTAGACTACTTAACTGGAAGTTAAAATCTTGGGGGAATTTAGTTGTTAACATTCAGGTTTGCGCTTTAATACTCTCTTAGAACTTGAATAATTTTTTTCTCTCTATGCTTAGTTCATTTGTTGGCCTTCCCATCATGGCTAGTGGGTTATTAATATTTAATTCTTGACTGTCACAATTTTTGTCTTGATTCCCTGTGATTGTAAAACTCCTAGCCTCTTTCTTTCGTTAGTGAAATTATCAATGAGCTCTTCATGGGCAGCAGCGAGGTTTTAAATTCTTTGATTTCCCTGATACAGAGCACATGATAGTTGGTAACTCATTGTTAATTGTTTGAGCCAGATCGAGACCCTTGAGAACGAAAAACGCCTTAATAGCTTACTTCAAAACACCAAATTTCCAAGCTCATTGTCTCGTTACAATCAGCCTTGTAATAATTTCTTTTAGTCTTTGGAATGTTACAATTTGCACAATTTTGTATGTGCTTATTTGTGTAAGTATTAAATAAGTGATTTTACTTTCCCGGTTTTGTTTTTAAAGTTTTGTGGAACTCCGTTTTCAGCACTTTGCATCAAGCGTAGTAAATCAAAACAGAGAAAGTGGGCAGTTTTAATAGTAGTCATGGGAGAGTAGCCAAACGAACACTGAAAGTGCAGTAATTCCACCTCATCTGTGTTTCCATTGTCCAAGTTTCAGTTCCTCACAGTCAACCGTGGTCCACAAATAGGTGAACACAGTACAATATGATATTTTGAGAGAGGGAGACCACATTCATATAACTTTTATTACAGTGTATTGTTAGAATTGTTCTATTTCATTATTAGTTGTTGTTAATCTCTCTCTCTCTCTCTCTCTCTCTCTTGAGACAGAGTCTCGCTCTGTTGCCCAGGCTGGAATGCAGTGATGCAATCTCGGCTCACTGCAATGTCGGCCACCTGGTTTCAAGTGATTCTTCTGTCTCAGCCTCCCAAGTAGCTGGGACTACAGGCGTGCGCCACCATGCCCGGCTAATTTTTGTGTCTTTAGTACAGATGAGGTTTCACCATGTTGGCCAGGCTGATCTTGAACTGCTGACCTCAGGTGATCCACCCACCTCAGCCTCCCAAAGTTCTGGTATTACAGGCATAAGCCACCAAGCCTGTCCCATTGTTATTAATTGCTTACTGTGCCTAATTTATATATAGGATAAAACATTGTATATATAGGGCTTGGTAATATCCAAGGTTTTAGGTATTTACGGGCATCTTGGGACATAACCCCTGTGGGTAATGGGGGGACTACCGTAGTATAGTTTAACCCTTATAAAGGAAGAGAAAAAGAATAGATTACGTGAAGTTGGTTTTAGTCCTATATAAAGTCTTTAAAACACATTATCAAAATATTTTAAAAATTTTATGTGTGTGCGTGTGGTGGAAATGTTTTTGTCTCATTCATAGGCTTTGAAGACAAGATTCCTAGAAAGAGATTCTCTGAGATGCAGAATGAAAGACGAGAACAGGCACAGCGGACTGTTTTAATACGTTGTCCAGAGAAATTCAGTGAAAACAAGTTTCTTAAATATTTATCCCAACATGGACCTATTAATAATCATTTCTTCTATGAAAGCTTTGTAAGTATTTGAAAAACAATCTAACTTAACGTTTATGCTTTTCAAGGGTGGAGGTCTCCATTAGTTGTTCTTTGCTGTTGCCTTTTGCAATATGATAGTTAGGTTCTCTTTGATATACTGCACCTTCCTTATCTGGATTTCTTTAATGAGTTTTGTTTTCCATATGAGACTACAAATTCTTATAGCAGTATTTTAGGATTATAAGTCATTTATGACTGGTTTCATTATTTGGATGCTTAATTTTAAGAGACGGGGTCCAACTCTGTTGCCTGTGCTGCAGTGTGGTGGCTGTTGGCAGATAGGATCATAGTGCACTACAGCCTTAACTCCTAGGCTCAGGTGATCCTCCTGCCTCTGGAGTAGCTGGGACTACAGTCCTGCACCTCCACGCCCAGCTTGAATACTTTAGAGAGTCCCTTTAACTTGCGGATGAAGGCCAGTGGGAGGGGATCTTTGTTTTGCCTTTGGGTTTTTCTGCTTCATTCTTTTCAGTCTCTTCAGCTTCTCTTAACTAACATCGTTTTAAGGTTCCTTTTCTTTTCTTTCTTTCTTTTTTTTTTTTTTTTTTTTTTTGAGATAGAGTCACTGTCGCCCAGGCTGGAGTGCAGTGGCATGATCTCGGGTCATTGCAACCTCTGTCTTCTGGGTTCAAGCGATTCTTCTGCCTCAGCCTCCCAATTAGCTGGACTTACAGACACCTGCCACCACTTTTAGCTAATTTTTGTATTTTTAGTAGAGGCAGGGTTTCACCACGTTGGCCAGGCTGGTCTCGAACTGCTGACCTCAGGTAATCTGCCCACCTCTACCTCCCAAAGTGCTGGAATTACAGGTGTGAGCCACTGTGCCCGGCCCAGTGTTCCTTTTCTTAATCTACTTAAATTGAATAAAACTAATGCTGTGTTAGAATCATATCATTTGTAAATTTTAAAAACTTGATATTTTGTAGCATTATAATTGTTTTAAAATATGAGCTAAAATAGTATGTTAGATATATTGTGAAATGTGTTCTGTTTTTTCTTATGTTTTTGGTATAGGGTCTCTATGCTGTTGTAGAATTTTGCCGAAAGGAAAGTGTAGGTTCACTGCAAAATGGAGCTCGTACTCCAAGCATGGCCATGGAGACTGCAATTCCATTCAGATCACGTTTCCTCAGTCTGAAGTTGAAAAACCAGACTTCTGAACAGTCATGCATACAGTCGAGTAATCAGTTGCCACCTTCAAACAGGAAGCTCTTTGAATTACTTTGTTATGCAGAAAGTGTAAGTTTTTAGGTATACTTCAACTTTGAGAAATATGCATTTTTTTAATGAACAATAAAGATTCGTATAAAATATTCAAGTTACGTTATTGTTTAATGGATATAGATCTTCAGTTTTACAAGGTGAAAAGAGTTACAGAGATGAATCGTGGTGGTGGATGCATAATGAGATGAAAGAGTTTTTCTATTTCTAGCTTTCTAAGAATGTCATCATGCTCAACACATTGAGTAGATGTTGAGTTTTGACATTTGAGATTATCTTGATGACTGGCATATAATCTTGCAATTATATATGGTTTTTCTCCTGATGACTTTTCTTTCCCCTCCTAATGTCTTAATGTAGTGAATTGTAGATTCACTGTAGATTTCCTCATGTCAAGTCATTCTTGCATTCACAGAATAAACCCTATTTAGTCAAGGTGTATTTAAAAAAATGCATTATTACATTTGTTGTGCTAATATTTTTATTACAATTTTAATATTTCTATAAATAAATGGGATTGTATTTAAAAAATTCAAACTGCAGGATATGTTGAATGAAAAGTGATAGTAATCCTTGTCTGCTCCTTCCCCGCCATGCCCCATTTGTACTCACAGGTAACCACGTTCTTCTGAAGTTTTGGGCCTTTTTTTTTTTTTTTTTTTTTTTTTGAGACGGAGTCTCACTCTGTCGCCCAGGCTGGAGTGCAGTGGCCAGATCTCAGCTCACTGCAAGCTCTGACTCCCGGGTTCACGCCATTCTCCTCCCTCAGCCTCCCGAGTAGCTGGGACTACAGGCGCCCGCCACCACGCCCAGCTAATATTTTGTATTTTTTAGTAGAGACGGGGTTTCACCGTGTTAGCCAGGGTGGTCTTGATCTCCTGACCTCGTGATCCACCCATCTCAGCCTCCCAAAGTGCTGGGATTACAGGCTTGAGCCACCACGCTCGGCCAGTTTTGGGCCTTTTGAACAATTTAGGTTTTCTTTCTGTTTCCAGCATAATGACATAAAATTGTACATGATTTTCTGTCAATTTTAAAATGTCTTCTTTCTGATTCTCTCTCTCTCTCTCTTTTTTATTTTGAGACGGAGTCTCCCTCTGTTGCCCAGGCTAGAGTGCAGTGGCATGGTCTTGGCTCACTGCAACCTCCTCCCTGGTTCAAGCAGTTCTCATGCTTCAGCCACCCGAGTAGCTGGGACTATAGGCACGCACCACCATGCCCAGCTAACTTTTGTATTTTTAGCAGTGACGGGGTTTCACCACTTTGGCCATGCTGATCTCGAACTCCTGACCTCAGGTGATCTGCCCACTTCGGCCTCCCAAAGTGCTGGGATTATAGGCGTGAGCCAGCATGCCAGGCCCAAGATTCTGTCTCTTTTCTCTGTTCAAATATTGTTTGTATTTGTCTTGGTGGGTTTTTTTTGTTTTTTGTTTTTTTTTTTTTAGACAGACTCTTGCTCTGTCGCCCAGACTGGAGTGCAGTGGCGCGATCTCAGCTCGCTTCAAGCTCTGCCTCCCAGGTTCACGCCATTCTCCTGCCTCAGCTTCCCAAGTAGCTGGGACTACAGGTGCCCGCCACCATGCCTGTCTAATTTTTTGTATTTTTAGTAGAGACGGGATTGCACTGTGTTAGCCAGGATGTTCTCAATCTCCTGACCTCGTGATCTGCCCGCCTCGGCCTCCCAAAGTGCTGGGATTACAGGCGTGAGCCACCGCGCCCCACCTGTCTTGGTGTTTCTTACTTAGACTTGCCAGACCTTGCTAGTCTTTCCAAAGAATCTACTCATGACTTTATTTATCAAAATACTATTTTCAAGGTTTACTTTTCTAATAAGAAAATTTTTGTTTCTAGTCTATTTCCCTTTCTTTTATTATTATTATTATTATTATTATTATTATTATTATTATTGAGACAGAGTTTCGCTCTTGTTGCCCAGGCTGGAGTGCAGTGGCATGATCTTGGCTCACTGCAACCTCCACCTCCCAGGTTCAAGCAATTCTCCTGCCTCAGCCCCCCAAGTAGCAGGGATTACAAGCATGCGCCACCACACCTGGCTAATTTTTTGTGTTTTTAGTAGATTCGGGGTTTCACTATGTTGGCCAGGCTGGTCTCGAACTGATCTCATGTGATCTGCCTGCCTTGGCCTCCCAAATTGCTAAGATTATAGGCATGAGCCACCAAGCCTGGCCTCTTTTATTATTTTTGAGTTGAATGCTTAGTTCAGTTATTTTGTTTTGTTTTGTTTTGTTTTGTTGTGTTTTATTTTATTTTATTTGATACGGAGTCTTGCTCTGTTGCCCAGGCTGGAGTGCAGTGGTGCAGTCTCAGCTCACTGTAGCCTCAAACTCCTGGACTCAAGTGACCCTCCCACCTCAGCCTCCTGAGTAGCTGGGACTACAGATGCATTCCACCATGCCCAGCTAGTTTTTGAATTTTTTTTGGTAGAGTCAGGGTTTCATCATGTTGCCCAGGTTGGTCTCAAACTCCTGAGCTCAAGCAATCCTCCCGCCTTGGCCTCCCAATGGATTATAGGTGTGAGCTACTGTGCCCAGCCATTTGATATTTTCAATGTTGGTTTCAAGTAAGAGCATTTGAAGCTTTTTTCCACTTCAGATACTCCAGTACACAGTTTCAGTATGTGATCGTTTTAATGCCAGTCTTCTAATGGATAGACAGGATTGTTATTCTGAGAAACTGAGAGGTCTTGAGCCTTCATTACTTGAATATTTCTAGTTTTTCTTGACCTTTAACATTGGTTTTTCATCCCCTTGGGTTTAAAATGTCTAACATGTGGTTTTAACCTCTTCTGGAGTACTTTACTACTTTCATTTTCTTAAAACAATACTTTATACTCAAAGCTTACAAAGTTTTAATTCTAGCCGACTTTTATTTTGCTAGTGGCATTCCTCAGAGCTTTTTAAAAATTTTAAAATATTATATCATTTATTTCTTTAATGAAATAGAGACGAGGTCCTGCTGTGTTGCTCAGGCTAGTCTCAAACTCCTGGCCTCATGTGATGCACCTCAGCCTCCCAAAGTATTGGAATTACAGGCATGAGCCACTGTGCCTGGCATCCTCAGTGGTTTTTTAAGAGTATTTTTTTTACTCCACTTTTAAGACTGAACAAGAAAATGTTGCATATTTCTATTTTTTTTGAGGCAGAGTCTTGCTGCTGTTGCCCAGGCTGGAGTGCAATGGTGCGTTCTTGGCTCACCACAGCCTTTGCCTCCTGGGTTCAAGCGATTCTCCTGCCTCAGCCTCCTGAGTAGCTGGGATTACAGGCATGTGCCACCACACCCGGCTTATTTTATATTTTTAGTAGAGATTGGGTTTCTCCGTGTTGGTCAGGCTGGTCGCAAACTTCTGGCCTCAGGTGATCCACCTGCCTCAGCCTCCCAGAGTGCAGGGATTACAGGTGTGAGCCACCGCGCCAGGCTTTGCATATTTCTAGGTTAGGTCTCCAAAGCCACTAAATCTTTCAAAGTAAAATGGTAACTCTTTTATATGACCTGTACTTTTTCTCTATTTTGTTGGTTTTGTTTCGGCTAGCTAGATAGACGATCAGCTGAACACTCTCTTGAAGGAGTTCCAGCTAACAGAGGAGAACACTAAGCTCCGATATCTCACCTGTTCTCTCATTGAAGACATAGCCGCCGCATATTTTCCGGACTGCGTAGTCAGACCCTTTGGCTCCTCAGTCAATACTTTCGGGAAGTTAGGGTGTGATTTGGACATGTTTTTGGATCTAGATGAAACCCGAAACCTCAGCACTCACAAGGTAAGTGTGTTTCTCTTGACCACTATAATCATTTAAAGTTAAGAAAGTAGAAAAAGAAAAATCTTTGAACTTCATAAAATAAAACTGTTGGTTTCTAAACTTATTAAACATTGTCGTTAAAGAATAAGGTATATTTGTTATTGAGTCTTTGGAATTGTAAAGTCTTTCTTTGTATTGTTCTTTGTGATCATTTTTGTGAATATTCTGTACATATGCAATCAGAGAGTTAATTCTTTTCAAGGGTTCAGAAATTTTTCAGTTAGGTCTAAGTTGCCTATTTTGTTATTCAATTATGTATCTTAACTAATTTTTTCTTTTTAACCTCGTAATCTAGTTACTGAGATGTTTTTACATCTCATGATTCTTGGTTTTGTTAATTTCTTTTTAAAATTCTTTTGATTTTTGTTTTATCCAGAGGCTATATTAGCTACATATAGGTACATGATTATTATATTTCCTTATTGGACTGTTTTGTTGTATCCCTCACACCTGCTTTTTTCATTTCTATAAATGCTTTTGTCTTAAGTTCTATTTTATTTGTTAATATGGCCACTTGATATTTGTCTCACATCTTCTGTTTCTTTATTTTCAGCCTTTATATATGTTATTTTAGTTTGGGCGTATCTCTTATAAATAGCAGTATGCTTTTACTCCAGTCTATCAGTCTTTGAGTTCAATGTTTATTGTTACTACTGATCATTCTTAGACTAATTTCTCCTGTTTTATTTTTTATTTCCTATTTTCTGTGCTTTTGCTTTTCACTGTTTTTTTTTTTTTTTTTTTTTTTTCTGAGGCGGAGTCTCGCTCTGTTGCCTAGGCTGGAGTGCAGTGGTGTAATGTGGGCTCACTGCAACCTCCGCCTCCCAGGTTCAAGTGATTGTCCTGCCTCAACCTCCTGAGTAGCTGGGATTACAGGTGCTTGCTACCACACCTAGCTGATTTTTGTAGTTTTTTAGTAGAGATGGGGTTTTACATCCTTGGTCAGGCTGGTTTCAAACTCCTGACCTCAGGTGATCTACCCCCCTTGGCCTCCTAAAGTGCTGGGATTGCAGGCATGAGCCACCATGCCCAGCAACTTTTCACTTTCTTTCTTCCTTTTATTAGATTACTCCTATTTTATTCCTGTACTTCCTTCTTACCCCTTTTTTTTCTCTTGCAAGTTTGGATATTATTTCTTCCATTTATGTTCTCTTTAGCATGCATGTCTAACGGTAAAAGTAACCAGTATCTCTTCCATCCTCCCAAACGATATAAAGGACGCCTTAATTTAATTACACTGTTGAAAAAGCTATTTATTTTTTTTTTATTTTATTGTTTTTTATTATTATAATTTAAGTTCTAGGGTACATGTGCACAACGTGCAGGTTTGTTACATATGTATACGTGTGCCATGTTGGTGTGCTGCACCCATTAACTCATCATTTACATTAGGTACGTCTCCTAATGCTATCCCTCCCACCTCCCTCCACTGCACAACAGGCCCCGGTATATGATGTTCCTCTTCCTGTGTCCAAGTGTTCTCATTGTTTATTTCCCACCTATGAGTGAGAACATGTGGTGTTTGGTTTTCTGTCCTTGCAATAGTTTGCTGAGAATGATGGTTTCCAGCTTCATCCATGTCCCTACAAAGGACATGAACTCATCCTATTTTTATTTTTATTTTTTTGTTGGAGATGGAGTCTCTTGCTCTGTTGCCCAGGCTGGAATACAGTGACATGATTTCAGCGCACTGCAACTTCCGCCTCCCGGGTTCAAACAATTCTCCTGTCTCAGCCTCCCAAGTAGCTGGGACTGCAGGCAGATCCCACCATGCCTGGCTAATTTTTGTGTTTTAGTAGAGACAGGGATTCACCGTATTGGTCAGGCTGGTCTTGAACTCCTGACCTCAGGTGATCCACCCACCTCAGCCTCCCAAAGTGCTGGGATTATAGGTGTGACTCACCACACCCAGCCAAGGCTATGTGTTTTTATACAATGTTTATTTTCTATGGCTCTATCTTTCCTTACATCTTTCAAACTAGTAATGAACATCAGTCTTTATGTGGATGTCCAGTTGATACTTCAAACAATGTTTTGAAACAGCTTATGTTCATCTTCCTACAAATGTGCTAAGTTCTTATAACAGTTCTGTATGTTTCACATGTTAATTAATGGCATTTTAGCTTTGCTAACCATCTTTTAATTCTGCTTCTAAGTTGTTATCTTTTGTATTCATAATTTCACAGTCCCTTATAAACTCTCACTTAGATTATTATAACTACATTCCTTGTGTCATGCCTTGGTATTTCAACCTTCAGTCTTTGTTGGAGTTACCTTCACTCACAGTTTGAATTTTCCCACAAACTTAGAATGCTTCTTTTCTTTAGCATAGTATTGAAATCCTCTGTCTCTTAATTAATTTTAGTCATCATTTCTCAGTATATATTGTTACATAGCCAATTTTCCAACCACATTGTTTTTGTTTTTCTTTTTTTGAGACAGAGCTTTGCTCTGTCACCCAGGCTGGAGTGCAGTGGCATGATCTTGGCCCACTGCAATCTCTGCCTCCTGGGTTCAAGCAATTCTCCTGTCTCAGCCTCATGTGTAGCTGGTGGGCGCGTGCCACCACTCCCAGCTAATTTTTGTATTTTTAATAGAGATGGGGTATCGCCATGTTGGCCAGGCTGGTCCGGAACTCCTGACTTCAGGTGATCCACACACTTCAGCCTCCCAAAGTGCTGGGATTACAGGCTTGAGCCACCGTGCCCGGCCCCAACCACACTGTTTAATTACCATTTCCAGTAATAGAAGGCACTTGTAAATATCGTAATGATCAAACAGTTGTTCTGTGCCTTCACTCAGGAGTGCACCTTCCCTCCATTCCCCAACTGTCATTCTTAACACAGCTTTCAAGGTCTGGTTCTAATTCTGCCTTCTTGAAACCACCCTTGATTTTTTTCTCCACTCTAGCCAAAAGTAATCACTCCTTTTTTGTAGTATCTTGCTGGTATGTCTATCTGTCTTCAAATTTCTTCTGTCATGTTTAGTGAGTAGCTGATGTGTATGTCTCCCACTATATCATAAACTTGGGCAGATAGGAATCATGTCTGTTCATATACTTGTTCCACAGTACTGTGTACTTAATTTGCTCACCATATGCTTATTGAATTGAAACTAGCCAGGAGTAGGAAAGAGATAAAAATTAAATGGGTCAGTTTTATTATTATTATTATTATTATTACTATTTTGAGATGAGATCTTTTTCGCCCAGGCTAAAGTGCAATGGCATGATCTCAGCTCGCTGCAACCTCTGCCTCCTGGGCTGAAGCAATTCTCCTGCCTCACCCTCCTGAGTAATTGGAACTACAGGCTTACACCGCTGCTCCCAGCTAATTTTTTTTAGAGATAGTGTTTCACCATGTTGCCCAGGGTGGTCTCGAACTCCTGAGTTCAAGTGACCCACCCACCTTGGCCTCCCCAAGTGCTGGGATCACAGGGATTATAGGCGTGAGCCACCGCACCCGGCCTGGATCAGATTAAGACTAACATGTACTTGAAAATGTATTAAGTTCCTGGCAGGGGCACTTCAATTATGTTAAGCTGTCTTAAATAAAGGACTAACTGAATAATCAAGGAGCATAACAGTGTGTTGTAATGGTTTTAAAAGCCTGGGTTCTGGCACCAAGCTGCAGAATTTTAATTCTACTTACTAGTAATGTGATCCTCGGTAAGTTATTTACCTTCTCTCTGCCTCAATTGTCCTAACTATAAAATTGGAATGGTGTTATAGCACATATCTCATACAATGTTTGAGAGGATTTATTGAGTTAGTATGTGTGAAGCATTTAGAACAGTGCTTATGGCACATAGTAAGTGACCACCATCAGCAGCAATTTAATTTTACTGTTATGTAAGTGGGAAGCAAAATTTTTTCTTTGGTGGAAACGGGGAGGAGTTAGAAACTTACTTCTTCTTTTTTTTAAATTTATTTTTATTTTTATTTTTTGTTGACATGGGGTTTCACCATGGTACCCAGGATAGTTTCAAATACCTGAGCTACGATCCGCCTGCCTCAGCCTCCCAAAGTGCTGCGATGATAGGTGTGAGCCACTGCACCTGGTGTGAGCCACTGCACCTGGCCTAGAAACTTTTAGTTGAGTCTTATTACTCTTAGATTTCTGAGGTATAGAGGTATTTAGAAAAAGATGTTTTAAAGACAGTGCTCCAGTCTTACTAAACAATTTGGCATTTTCGGCCAGGCACAGTGGCTCAAGCCTGTAACCTAGCACTTTGGGAGGCCAAGGTGGGTGGATCACCTGAGGTCAGGAGTTCGAGACCAGCCTGGCCAATGTGGTGAAACCCTGTCTCTACTAAAAATACAAAACTGGGCGTGGTGGCGGGCACCTGTAATCCCAGATACTCAGGAGGCTGAGGCAGGAGAATTGCTTGAACCCAGGGTGGACAGAGGTTGCAGTGAGCCGAGATTACGCCACCTCACTCCAGCCTGGGCGAAAGAGCAAGACTCTGTCACACACACACAAAAATAACCAGAATTTGGCATTTTGTATGTTGGTTTAAATTAGGAAAGTGTTGTTCTGAACATACATGTGCTTATTTAAAGTTTTTTTGGAAATATGTTTTTGTTCAAGATTATAATAGCTTTGCTAGTAAAAATATTAAAAATAAAATACAATTAAAAAATATAAGCACCTTACATTCATCAGATTCATTAAAACTTCTTTGACTACTTTCTGCATTCATGAGCTCTTCTCTTACCTTTTGGTTCTTTGGTATCTTTTTGCACTACACCTTGCTTTATAATTCTTTGTGTGTGTGTTTTATTCCTCAACCCAATCTGAGGGGAGTTAGGAAGAGTGTGTTAGACTTTTTTGCATGTCTTATGGCACTATGTATGATATCCTATGCACAATAGGGACTGAAATTATTTGCTAATGAATAAATGAAAGTTACTTACGGCTGGGCGTGGTGGCTCACGCCTGTAATCCCATCACTTTGGGAAAAGGCCAAGGTGGGCGGATCTCCTGAGGTCAGGAGTTCAAGGCCAGCCTGGTCAACATGGTGAAACCCCCTCTCCACAAAAATACGAAAAGTAGCCGGGTATGATGGCAGGTGCCTGTAATCCCAGCCGTTCGGAAGGCTGAGGGCAGGAGAATTGCTTGAATCCGGGAGGCGGGGTTGTAGTGAGCCGAGATTGCGCTGCTACGTTCCAGCCTGGGCGACAGAGCAAGACTCCATCTCAAAAAAAAGAAAGGAAAAAAAAAGAAGGAAAGTTATTCGCTAACTGAAATAGTAATTTTAATGTTCATAAAATGTTTGGTGTGTAAAAGTTGCTTACATGTGAAATATGTCACCTGACGTATCACAAAGATTATGTTAGCACAAAATACTAAACTAAAATCTGCCTTTGGTCTTTCCTTCAGTTTTGCTTTTTCTTACAGGGTTCTGTGTCTTAGAGGACTTAGGTAATAAAAGTAATAATTAAATGCCTAAGTCTTGAGTACTGCTTTCTGTTATCTGAATGATTGCTGTGGACAGTGTGCTTCTGTTTTTTCTTTATCAGATGATTTGCTAATAGATAGTGCTATAGGAATAGCACATATTAATAGGAATTATTTATGGATCTGTCTCTGAAGAGTTTTTCTAGTTTTTATTTATTTAATAGAGGACAGTCATTTTTGAGAATATCTTTCTTTTGCTCATAATAAGTATAATTTTCACCTAAATTTTACCTGAAAGCAGTGTTTTATTTCTGTATTGAGTCCATTGTGATTCTTCGTGGCTTGCATTTTTAGTCAGGTTAGGCTTAGTGATGCTTTGGTAACAACCCTCGTATCTCTCAGATCTCAGTGGCTTGCCACATCACCTGTTTATCTGTGGCTGAGGTTATATGTCACAGCAGGTCAGCAGGGGCACTCTGTAGTTCAAGCACCCAGGCTGACCAGTGTTTCATCTCCACCTGCACACCATCACTGAACAGTGGAAAGGCAAAGTGAAGAATTGAGCATTGGCTCTTGAAGTTTCTTCCTGGAAGTGATACTTAAAACCCTGCTCACATTTCACTGGCCAAAGCAAATCACATGACTTTGATTAACCTTAGAGGGGCAAGAACATGGAATCTTCCAAATGCCGAGAAAGGTGATACAGAACATTTGGTGAGCAGCTTCAATAACTACCGCACTCCTACTCATGGTTCACAGTTCACCAGTTTCCTGCACCTGGTTCCATTATTCAGAGCTGTTTCTTTTTGTCATTTTCACTTCTGTTACCTCAAGGATTTTATTCTCTCATTTATAGTACTTAATTAAAAAAATCTCTATCACCTTTCTTCTGAGTGATTCTAATCCTTCTGTTGCTTCTGAGATTGAGTCCACCATGACTCCTCCTGATGTAGTCTAATACTGCTTTCTCAGTTGACCTCCTTTTGCCTTCCTGACCCCAAATCCGTCTTTGCTTTTGTTGGGATTCCTATTCCTAACATAAATTGTGTGTGTTTGTATTTTAAAATAGAATGGACAGGGAAATAGGTTATGAAGGTAAATTATAACAAAATGGCTAAGGAAGAATCTTGAAATTTTAATTTTTAAAGGAAATTTATTTTTAGTCCTTTTAATATAAAAATCAATGACAAATCAATAGAGAAAATACCACGTTTATTTGTAGGAATTGTATACAGTGATTTATTTAATCTGTTTTTTTTTCTGATTATAAAGTGATATAGAAATATATAATGTAAGTATCTCTGATGGTCCCACTGCCTCCAGAGATAACCTGGCGAATAATTTAATATATTCTGGATTTTTTTCCTTTGTGTATATAAATTTTTTTTTTTAAGAAGAAACCCAGAACATAATCTTTACAGATAATAACTTTATCTACACAAATTATAACTTCATTTTTTTCCCCATTAGTAGTGTCTTGGCAGTTCAATCTACTGTATCACCCTCAGTGGCTGCAAAATACTCCATTGAATGGGTGTACCATAATTTATTTAACTAGTACTCTTTTTGTTAGATAATGAGGGTGGTATCTTTTTTTTTTTTTTCCTCTTTCAGTGAAGGTGCCAAATCCTAGGCACTAGACCACTAGGGAACTTTTCCCCTCTTTATTGCCAACTATATGTTAGTGAATATTCTTTGATTATACATAACAGAAATAACAGGAACTAGCTTAAACAAATAAAGAAGTAGAGGAGGCATCATAGAACCCAGGGCCAGGAATATGGATGAGTCTTAGGAAAAGACTAGAAGTAGGAAGTGTAAACCATCAAGAACCCAGGAAGTGGCTGGGCCCAGTGCTTCATGCCTGTAATCATAGCACTTTGGGAGGCTCAGCAGGAGGATCATTTGAGCTTAGAAGTTCAAGACCAGCCTGGGCAACATAGGCTGAGTGAGACCGCATCTCTACTAAAAATAAAAAAATTAGCCAGGTGTGCTGGTGTGTACCTGTAGTTCCAGCTACTCTGAAGGTTGAGGCTGGAGGATTGCTTGAGTCTAGGAGGTTGAGGCTGCAGTGAGCTATGGTTGCACCACTGCACTCCAGCCTGGGTGGCAGAGTGATACCTTCTTTTTTTTTTTTTTTTTGGATTCTCACTCTGTCACCCAGTCTGGAGTGCAGGGGCACGATCTCGGCTTACTGCAACCTTGACCTCCTGCGTTCAAGCTATTCTCCTGCTTCAGCCTCCCAAGTAACGGGGACTACAGGCATGTACCATCACACCTGGCTAATTTTTTTGTATTTTTAGTAGAGACGAGGTTTCACCATGTTGGCCAGACTGATCTGAAACTCCTGACCTCAAGTGATCCACCTGCCTCGGCCTCCCAAAGTGTTGGGACTACAGCCACCACAGGCAGCCTATGATACCCTGTTTCAAAAACAACAACAAAACAACCTAGGATATGTTCTGTTTCTGTCTACATGTTTTTGCTTCATTTATTGCTTTCTCTCTGTCCTTAACTCCTTCCTCCCCACCCCCACTAATTTCTTTTCTTTTTCATGCTTGTATAGATATGGCTGCCCCAAAGCTTCTGAGTTAGATATTTTAGCCACATGGTTGCCTCTGAACTTTAATTCCGGTTCCCAGTAACCAGTTCCCAGAAGAGATCTCCAAATCAATGTGGGGTACACTCCTATAGTGCTTAGATCAGCTGTCTTAGCCCAGTCCATTCAGCCGGAATGAAGGGGGTAGATGTCCATGATAAACATTGTTGCAGCCT
This sequence comes from Papio anubis, assembly GCF_008728515.1. Classification (NCBI taxonomy): domain Eukaryota; kingdom Metazoa; phylum Chordata; class Mammalia; order Primates; family Cercopithecidae; genus Papio; species Papio anubis. The sequence goes on from NC_044986.1 coordinate 96,036,358, forward strand.
TCATCCTTTTAGGAGGAATGAATTCTAGAAGAGGGAATAGTAGTTGATAGGGAACCTTATTAAACTAGATACAGCTCCCAAAAGGTGTATGCCACATGAATAGTACTGCAGTGAGTGAACGTCTTTGTGAATTGGCTCATTTATGCAGATATTCCTTTGACATAATTTCTAACCATTTTAATAGTTAGCTAGTGTATACAAGTTTCAGTAGATATGGACAAGTTCTTTAAGAAGTATGTCCCTTGTTTACACTCCTATCAACAGTGTATACATGTTTTCCTGTACCTGTTAGTTGTGGTCACCAACCTGTTTGTCTTTGCTGAGCTGAAAAATAAAAAATCTAATTGCTGTTTTAATTTCTATTTAGTTTCTAGAAAACATGTACAACTTTTACTATGGCTTTTAGCCATTTTTATTTTTTCTGTTCATTTTTTTTGTCTTTTTTGCCCATTTTTAGAATTTGATGGGTTTCCCCCTTTCATTTGCCTAAAACTGTCATACATTCCCCATTTGTATGACATGTGTTATTTGTTTTGTTTTGTTCTTTAGTAGTAATGTGTGCTTTGCCTTAAGGTGGTTTTTTTTTTTTGGGAGAAGGAGTCTCACTTTGTCGCCCAGGCTGGAGTGTGGTGGCGCGATCTCGGCTCACTGCAAGCTCCGCCTCCCGGGCTCACGCCATTCTCCTGCCTCAGCCTCCCAGTAGCTGCGACTACAGGCGCCCGCTACCACGCCTGGCTAATTTTTTGTATTTTTAGTAGAGACGGGGTTTCACCGTGTTAGCCAGGATGGTCTCGATCTCCTGACCTCGTGATCCGCCCGCCTCGGCCTCCCAAAGTGCTGGGATAAGGTGGTTTTAATTTTTTATGCAATCATATTACTTCTTTTGTGTCATGCTTACAGAATCCTTTGCTACTCTAAGATTGTAAAAGCATTCACTCATTGTCTTGTAGTGCTTTACTGATGAACTTTTTACATTTTAGTCTTTGATCCATGTTTAATTTACTTAAGTTTTGTTTTTTTTGAGATGGAGTCTCACTCTGTTGCCCAAGCTGGAGTGCAGTGGTGTGATCTCGACTCACTGCAACCGCCACCTTGCGGGTTCAAGTGATTCTCCTGCCTCAGCCTCCTGAGTAGCTTGGTTTGCAGGTGCGTGCCACCATGCCTGGCTAATTTTTGTATTTTTAGTAGAGACAGGGTTTCACCATGTTGGCCAGGCTGGTCTTGAACTCCTGACCTCAAGTTATCTACCTGTTTCTGCCTCCCAAAGTGCTGGGATTGCACATGTGAGCCACCATGCTCAGTGAATTTACTTGAGTTTTAGTTATTTATTTATTTATTTATTTTTGAAATGAAGTCTTGTTCAGTTGCCTAGGTTGGAGTGCAGTAGTGTGATCTTGGCTCATTGCAACCTCCATTTCCCAGGTTCAAGTGATTCTCCTGCCTTAGTCTCCCAAGTAGCTGGGATTATAGGTGTCTACCACCACACTCAGCTAAATTTTTTTTGTATTTTTAATAGGGACGGGGTTTCACCATGTCAGCCAGGCTGGTTTTGAACTCCTGACCTCAAGTGATCCACCCGTCTTGGCCTCCAAAAGTGCTAGGGTTACAGGCGTGAGCCATTGCACCCAGCAAGTTTTAGTATTAAAGGATCTGGTTTATTTTTTTTGATGGCCACTTATTTGTTGAAGAGGAATTTTCGCCTAGTAATTTGCAGCCTTAAATATTAAATTCCTATATACAAGCCCATTTATACTGCCTAGTCTCTTTTCTTCTACTGATACGCTATTCTTGTGCCTGTACTTACCTACTACTGTGGGTTTATAGCATAGATTAAAATATAATGGCCAACTAGGAAGGGGCAAGTATATGTTTACTGAATTTATAGAGTGAATGGTTCTATGCATATTACTTTATGATTCATATACTGTAGTTCATAAGTTAATTACAAAAACCAGTGATTGTTCAAGTTAGTGCTTCGTATTTCTCTGTATTCTGGAGAAACAAAAGGCAACTGGGGATCTTTTAAGTTTGCTTTGGGCTGTGATTTCTTGAAGTGTTTTTGTTTTGTGAGTTGTTTTTTTCTTATTTTGTTTTGCTTTGCCAGCAATGATTTAGAGCATCCTTTTACAAAAGCTTATTAAAAAATCGTTTTTTACCAAAAGCTCCTATTTAGAAATGTGTTTATTTTTCAGACCTCAGGAAATTTTCTGATGGAATTTCAAGTGAAAAATGTTCCTTCAGAAAGAATTGCAACTCAGAAGATCCTGTCTGTGATAGGAGAGTGCCTTGACCACTTCGGCCCTGGTTGTGTGGGTGTGCAAAAAATATTAAATGCTCGGTGTCCACTCGTGAGGTTCTCACACCAGGCCTCTGGATTTCAGTGTGATTTGACTACAAACAATAGGTATGATCTCTTACGTTTATTATTTTAAATATGAATATTCTAATGTAATAGCTTGGTTTTTCTCATACAGAAACAGTGGCTTTGTAATCTTAAACATGCTTGAATAACAACTTTTTAAAAATTTGAACACTTGGATTGAAAAGTAAAAAATCTTTTATATTATACCTGTTGATAATTTGGTGTTCCTAAACAGTGCTAGGATATTGTGTTAAAATGTTCACGTATCTAACCTCTGAGAAGAAATGTATTTCATTATTCTTACTTGTGGAGACTGGTAGTGTGTAGTGTGAAATATGCCTGCTTTTTAGAAGAAATTTCTGATGACGAAAAAAGAAAAAAGTAAAATAAGAAAGAAAGACGCCTATTTATAGTACAAGTCTTCTAAGAATACTTAGAAAATAAAAGAACAACTTGAAGTTGACCTTTGAATTGCCTCCAGATATATTGTGTACTAGACATATGTCCTCTTTACTTAGGTCCACAAGTGGTTGGAAGAGCTCAAGACTGGATGGCTTTTGTTCATCCTATATGTATTGTATTATCCTAGTGATTTGTTTGCTTCAAAAAGTGGGATGGGAATAAGTTCTTTTGTACTGATGACTTTCCTGGACTCACAACAGGGAAATTTTCTTTATTTCATTTTTTTATTATTATTGCTATTGAGACAGAGTCTTGCTCTGTTGTCTAGGCTGGAGTGCAGTGTGGCTCATGATCTTGGCTCACTGCAACCTCCACCTCCCGGGTTCAAGTGATTCTTGTGCGGTTTCACCCTGTTGGCCAGGCTGGTCTCCAACTCCTGACCTGAGGTGATCCGCCTGCCTTGGCCTCCTAGAGTGCTGGGATTATAGCCCTGAGCCACTGAGCCTGGCCCACAGTAGGGAAAATTTCTTAATTGAGAAGTTTATTTCTTAACTTCTCATTGCATGAGTTCATTTTCACTATGTTATTTGTTAGATAAATAATCATTACTGAAAATAGATTCAGAAAATCAAAACTAGAGCAGTTTTGGTTAAACTCGAATCTTCACCAACGAAGCAATCCTAAGTACCTGTCGATTTCTCTCAAGTAAAACTCATGGAGTAAAGTCTGTGATTTCTTGCCAAACTTTAATATAAAAATATAATACTGTACTTTCTATCATTATTATATTTTCTTTATAGTATGTAAAATAGGACAAAATGGCATTTATCTTTCTAATTAATGTTATTTTCTTTATATCAGATACCTTATACTTTTTGATATTTATTTTTAGCTTAATTTGGCTTCATTTTCATACATAAAACACTTAATCACCATGAATTTCTAAGTTGCTGTTTCTTCTTTTTTTTTTTTTTGTGAGACATAGTCTTGTTTTGTCGCAAAGGCTAGAGTGCAGTGCCAGGATCTTGGCTCACTGCCATGCAACAACCTCCGCCTCCCAGGTTCAAACAATTCTCCTGCCTCAGCCTCCCAAGCTGGGATTACAGGCACATGCGATCATGCTGGTGTATTTTTGTAGAGACAGGGTTTCATCATGTTGGCCAGGCTAGTCTTGAACTCCAGACCTCAGGTGATCCGCCCACCTCGGCCTCCCAAGTACTGGATTACAGGCGTGAGCCATCACGCCTGGCCTTTTTTCTTCTATTCTTTTTAAACTCAGGATGTAAATGCCATTTTAGAGACAGTTTTAACTTGATGCTGTTAACTTATTTTTTATACCATGTGTTGGTTCTTGGAGAAATTACAAGACACGTTTTGATCAGTAGGAAATTAATATTTTAAATTTAATTTAATTCTATTTTTACTTTTTTAGAGACAGTGTCTCACTCTATTGCCCAGGCTGAAGTGCAGTGGTGTGATCATAGCTCACTGTAGCCTCGAACTCTTGGGCTCAAACAATCCTCCTTTGTCAGCCTCCCATGTAGCTAGGATTACAGGTGCATGCCACCACGCCTATTTTTTTTAATTAAATTTTTTAAATTTTGTTTTTCTTTTATATATATATATATTTTATTTTTATAGAGACAGGGTCTTCCCATGTTACCCAGGGTGGTCTTGAACTCCTGGGCTCAAGCCATCCTCCTGCTTTGAAATGCTGGGACTACAGGCGTGATCCACAGTGCCCAGCCAATAAATGCCTTTTTGTCTTTATCAATTATACATATATATATGTATGTATGTATGTTTGAGATGATGCCTTACTCTGTCGCCGAGACTGAAGTCCAGTGGCTTAATTTTGGTACACTGCAGCGTCGACCTCCCTGGGCTCAGGTGATCCTCCCAACTCAGCCTCCCAGGTAGCTGGGCCTACAGATGTGTGACACCACACCCAGCTAACTTTTTTATTTTTTGTAGAGACAGGGTCTTGTCATGTTTCCCAGGCTGGTCTTGAACTCCTTGGCTCAAGCCATCTGCCCACCTCAGCTTCCCAAAGTTCTGAGATCACAGGTGTCAGCTACTGTGCCCAGCTATTTACTAATAAGTATAAAGAGCCTTTGTGTGTTTTACTTATTATTTAAATCATGTTTAGAAACTTTGATTTAAAAATTCTAAGTTCTAGGCCGGGCGCGGTGGCTCACGCCCATAATCCCAGCATTTTGGGAGGCCGAGGCGGGTGGCTCACGAGGTCAGGAGATTGAGACTATCCTGGCTAACACGGTGAAATCCTGTCTGTACTAAAAATACAAAAAAATTAGCTGGGCATGGTGGCGGGCGCCTGTAGTTCCAGCTACTCGGGAGGCTGAGGCAGGAGAATGGCTTGAACCCTGGAGGCAGAGTTTGCAGTAAGCGAAGATCGCGCCATTGCACTCTAGCTTGGGTGACAGAGCGAGACTCCGTCTCAAAAAAAAAAAAAAAATTCATAAATAAATAAAACTTGTAAGTTCTAGATCTACATTTTCTTTCTTTCTTTCTTTTTTTCTTTATTTTTTTGGCAGGGTCTTGCTCTGTTACCCAGGCTGGAGTGCAATAACGCTATCTCGGCTGACTGCATCCTCTGCCTCCCGGGTTCAAGTGACTCTCCTGCCTCAGCCACCCAAGTAGCTAGAATTACAGGCGTGCGCCACCACGCCCAGCTAATTTTTGTATTTTTGTTTGAGGCAGGGTTTCACCGTGTTGGCCAGGCTGGTCTCGACCCCTGACCTCAGGTGATCCGCCTGCCTTGGCCTTCCAAAGTGCTGGGATTACAGGCATGAGCCACGACGCCTGGCCCTAGATCCACATTTTCTTTTTTTTGTTTTTTGAAACAAAGTCTTGCTCTATCTCCCAGGCTGGAGTACAGTGGCTTGATCTTGGCTCACTGCAACCTCTGCCCCCCGGGTTCAAGCAATTCTCATGCCTCAGCCTCCTAAGTAGCTGGGATTACAGTGGCACACCACCATGCCCAGCTGAATTACTGTATTTTTAGTAGAGAAGGGGTTTCACTTGTTGGTCTTGAACTCCTGGTCTTTAACTCCTGGCCTCAAGTGATCCGCCCACCTCGGCCTCCCAAAGTGCTGGGATTACAGGCATGAGCCACTGCGCCCAGCTTACATTTTAATTATCAATTTTAAGAGGATGTTTTAATGGGAATGAATGTATTTGATATTCAGCCATTCATATTAAATTTTATATTGCAAATTCATAATGCTTTTGATTATCTAATCATGTTCTGAATACATTCAGATATAGTAGGATATTTAGATATGTTTCTTGGTATATGTTTAATTTTACCCTTGGTTTATAATTTGGGGATTTGAAAATTTTTCTTATTTTTATGTTTTGAAGGATTGCCTTGACAAGTTCTGAACTCCTTTATATATATGGTACCCTAGACTCAAGAGTGAGAGCCTTGGTGTTCGGTATACGATGCTGGGCTCGAGCACATTCGCTAACAAGTAGTATTCCTGGTGCATGGATTACAAATTTCTCCCTTACAATGATGGTCATCTTTTTTCTCCAGAGAAGATCACCCCCTATTCTTCCAACACTAGATTCCTTAAAAACCCTAGCAGGTAAGACCAGAAAGAAACTTCTCCATTTTCTTTTTCCGATGTTATGAGTAAATATAATTACCATGTGTTACCAAAGCCCCATCTATTTGTTTATTAGTCATAAAATTTGTCTTGACTTTCAAAGCCTTATGAATCTAAACTTATTATTATTATTATTGTTATTTTTTAAAGCCTACCGGAGTCGTAAGAACAGATGATTTGGGAAGCCAGGGCCTTTAGCTAGCTTTTTTTTTTTTTTTTTTTTTTTGGAGACGGAGTCTCGCTCTGTCACCCAGGCTGGAGTGCAGTGGCCGGATCTCAGCTCACTGCAAGCTCCGCCTCCTGGGTTCATGCCATTCTCCTGCCTCAGCCTCCCAAGTAGCTGGGACTACAGGCACCCACCACCTCGCCCGGCTAATTTTTTGTATTTTTTTAGTAGAGACGGGGTTTCACCGTGTTAGCCAGCATGGTCTCGATCTCCTGACCTCGTGATCCGCCCATCTCGGCCTCCCAGAGTGCTGGGATTACAGGCTTGAGCCACCGCGCCCGGCCTAGCTAGCTTTTTAAGCTTTATTTATATACCTTTATATGCCTTTAGCTAAATTTATATACCTTTAGGTAAATTTTTTGAGAGTTCTGTTTTCTGTGTATCAGTTGGCAAGGTGTTTACAGCAGTTGTGTGATAGCTGGAGCTTCCCCCCTAGTTGACCAAGTCTAGAATGACCTTTTTCAGATACAACTTGTTCAGATACAACTTTTGATTGGATCACAATCTCAGAGATGACTTTCAAATTGGAACTTATGTTTAAACTTGTATTAGAGATACTAAAACTGTTTCATGATGTTTCAAAGATTCTAAATGTGTTTTTAATGAAAAGCTTATAAGCAGTCTTAGGTGCATTATTTTAAATTTGACATACTATATCGTTGGTATTATAAATGATTTTATAAATGCCTCCCAGGTTCAAGCGATTCTTGTGCCTCAGCCTCGCTGAGGCCTGCTGGAGAAGTTATGTTATGAAATCTTGCAATTGTAAACGCTAAAGGGAAGGTAATTAAGGGGCACATACATACAAATGCATACTGTGTCTTCTACCCATCTTATGTAATTGCTGCCTGATAATTCGATTGAGTGCTTTCTTGAATCTTCCTGTTTAAAATGACCTTAAAAGGCAAAGTATTTATGTAGCTTGGTGTTTAAAATCTCTAGACACGGCCCAGTTTCCATCCTCTTCTCTACTCCTCTTTATGTGTCCCACATTCCAGCCAGTGCTGTGATTACCCTTGGAACATTTCATCTTAGCTCTTTGTTCACACTGTTTTTCTGCCTGGAATCTGCTTTCTCTTCTCTCGGTCTAAATTATTTCTTCCATGCTACCTTCCCTTATCCATATTAGAAGTGATCTCTTCCTGTCAGCACTGTAAGTGTTGATATTGTTTGAAATTGACCTCAAAAAAAGCTTGATTTGTGTTTACAACTAATTGATCACAGCCAGTTACAAATTTCTGTGCTTCTTCTCCACTCCCACTGCTTCACTTGACTAGCCTAAAGAAATAAAATAAAATGAAATAAAATAAAATAAAGCTAGATTTGATAGGTTAAGGGAAAACGGAAGTTTTCAGTGGGGTAGAGTGGTGGTCACTTATCTCACTTTTGAGATTAAAATAAAGGGCAGCATCAATATCTGTGCTCATTTCATCCCTTAGTGTCATTCAGTATTTATTGATTACTTCCTATGTATCAGGTGTTATTAGAGCAGTGGGGATATGAACAGTGTTCCCAGATAACTCACAATCTAGTGGAGAGGTAAGCAATACATAAGATATGGGGCAGATCTTCACCATTAAACTACCTGTAAGTAGCACTTCCTTTTCCACTCCTGCTGTGTGCAGTGATGCTTAATGCTACTCTCATAGAAACCATCATGGGGAAAATCACGGAACTTTTGGAGTTCAGTAACTGAGCAACAGTAGAAGCTATAAAAGGAGGAGTGGAAGAAAGTTGAACTTGGTATAGACTACTCCTAAACATCTTGATTGCTCCCTTCAGTCTTACAAGTACTGGTACCCCTGCCCATGTCAAGGCCCTGTTGTCCTCTGCCTGTGAAGACTTATATTGTCTTTCTCCCTTATCTCCAGTTTGGTTCCCACTAATCTATTCTTAGTTAAGAGAGTGATTTTCACAAATACATATGATAGTATTATTCTTTTTTGCAGTCCTTCAGTAACTTTCTATTATCTTTTTTTTAAATGTCCACTAATTTTTTAAAATTTTGTTTATTATTTATTTGTTTATTTTAAGAAAGGGTCTTGCACGGTTGCCCAGACTGGATTACAGTGGCACAATCTCAGCTCACTATAACCTTGACCTCCCAGGCTCAGGTAATCTCACTTCAGCGTACTGAGTAGCTGGGACTATAGGCATGCACCACCATACCTGGCTAATTTTTAAATTTTTTGTGAAATGGGGTCTTGCCATGTTTCCCAGACTGGTCTTGAACTGGACTCGGGGTCCTCCCACCTTGATCTCCCAAAGTGTTGGGATTACAGGCGTGAGCCACTGTGCTCTACTTTGTAGGCAGACTGGAGTACAGTGGTGCAATCTTGGCTCACTGCAGCCTCTGCCTCCCAGGCATCCTCCCACCTCAGCCTCCTCAATAGCTGCTATATACAGGCTTGTGCCACCACTCACTCAGCTAATCTTTTAAAAAACTTTGTAGACATGGGGTCTCACTATATTGCCCAGGCTGGTCTCAAACTCCTAGGCTCAAGCAGTCCTTCTCAGCCTCCCAAAGTGCTGGGATAATAGGTGTGAGCCACCGTGCCTAGCCTCCACTAATTATTTTAGGAGAAGAATATGATACGTGGACAAATTTTAAACGACCTGGTGAGTTTTTAATTCCAAATCTACTTTAAAATACATTTAAATATGTTCACATCTTATAGCATCAAAACAGGCAAAACTAGCTTGGAATTCTTTAATATTTCACTTGAAACATCAAATTTGATTGTTTTTAAATTTTTGCAGTAGTTTTAAAATATGGTAAGATAATTTTTCAGGCTAGTTTTTACAGTTGCGTCTCGGCATACAGCACATTGTAGATGCCTAATTGCCAATAAATGCCAAGCAAAATTTGATACATTTTTGCCTTCCATCACCTATGGTTTTTGAAGTTGCTACAAAATAACTTGTCTTAGATTAATGAATATTAAGAATTGGGTGAAGATCATTTTGAGGAGAATTTATCAACATTTTCCTTATCTTTTTTTTTTTCTCCAAAATCCATGGTTTTTATACTTTCTAATTTTGACCAGTAATTCAACATTGGTGGACATTAAACCTAAGGGAGAAAATAATTTTAAACTGTGAAACAATCAAAACCATCTTGAGTCTCGGTGTGTAATCATCTAAGTGACTTGAGTCTTGTGTACAATCATTTCATTTCTTCTAAACTGTACCTCTCATTTGATATACAAATAAAGTATCCTGTTCTTTTTTAAAAGAAAACAATATTTTGTTTGCTTCCTTGCTTGTTTATTAATAGAAGGCAGCATGAATTCCTAGAATACCTTCCAGAACTTCTAGGACTTTGTAAACTACTATTTAGAACCTAAGCTAAGATAAAGACCAAACTTTTTCACATTGTGTGCAGTGCCCTTTATCAGCTTCCTTTTCATCCTCTTCTCTTAACGTTGATTCCTGTGTACCAGTGGGGAGCGTTAGCCAATCTTGAACTCCTTGATGATGCTTGATGTTTTGTGCTTTTTTTCATTGCTCCATGCTTTTGCCTGAAATGGCCTTCTCCCAGCCTCCCCCTGGCCCTGGTTTTTTTTTTTACGGAGAATCTCAAGATTAAGCCAGAAAAGACAGACAAACCCAGTACAGGATCTCATTTGTCAGGTCTTTTCTCGCCGTCCTCTCTGCCTCCCAATGGGTAGTGCTTTGTTGGTTTCCAAGCCCGTGGTACACACCTGTATTGTAACAACTGTTAGATTGTTGTAGTTCTTTTATGTGCCTGCCCCAGCGTTGTCAAGCTTTTCTAGGGCTGGCTGTCTTTGCTTCATCTCTGCGTCTTCTGTTCCTCGCATAGTATTGGGTTCATAGTAAGAGTTCACTGTATAGATTTCAAAATGATTGGATAACATTTTAAAGTTGAGGGCTGTTTGTACTGGGCGAGATGGACCATGATGTTAACTTTCATATTTGGTTCCTCTTGAATTGCCCTGTTTCTTTGTGTTTTCTTGTAATTTCCACTGTGTTCTCTCACACATCTCATTTTCTTGTGTTTTCCATGCTTTCTGACTTTGCTACTTTTGTTACATTTACTTCTGTGCTTAGTGCTTTCATTGAAGATTCCTTCCTGAAAAAAGACACAGCAGCTAAAAGAGCATGAATATATATGACTGACACTGCCTCACAAAAAACATAAACTGTTAATTATTTGAAGTAGTAAAACATGTGCCCAGGTTCCTTAAAAATAGATCTAAGTAGAAATATATACACACACACACACACATTTTATATAGCTCCTTCAACATATTATAAATTGTATAGTAGAGCACATAAAATGTGCTATTAAAATGTTAGAACCTAGAATAATTTTTGAGAAATTAACCAGGTCTTGACAAAAAAATAACAAAAAACACAAAAAATGGGAGACAAATTTATAGGAGGCTTATTTATCTCTCTGGTGATTGTAGGCATTTAAAATCAAATATCTGGGCTGGGCACGGTGGCTCACACCTGTAATCCTAGCATTTTGGGAGGCCGAGGTGGGTGGATCACTTAAGGTCAGGAGTTTGAGACTAGCCTGGCCAACATGGTGAAACCCTGTCTCTACTAAAAATATAAAAATTAGCTGGGCGTGGTGGTGCTTGCTTGTAGTTCCGGCTACTCAGGAGGCTGGGGCAGGAAAATCACTTGAACCTGGGAGGCAGAGGTTGTAGTAAGCCAAGATCACGCCACTGCACTTCAGCCTGGGTGACAGAGCCAGATTCCATCTCAAAAAAAAAAAAAAAAAAAAAAAAAAATTAAAATAAAAAATAAAATATCAGCAATCATTCAGATTATTGATTATATGCCTGCTATATGCTAGATGCTCCTTGCAGGCGGGTCGGCGGTGGGGAGTTGGGCAGTAATGAATAGGAGAGTGGCCTTTGTAGTTCCAGACTGGGGCAGAGGGGTAGACAGCATACAGACAGTCAGAATGCAGTCAGATAAGTCAGATGGTGAATGGAACAAAAAGGATGGAGAACCAGTTTGAAATTATGAAATGCTTTCAGATAAGAAGTAGCCATTCATGAGATTTCTGAAAAGTGGGAATTTGCTCTTGTAAACAACATATTATCTGTTGCAGATAGTGTGGGCCAGGGATTTCATGGTGGTTGTATATTTATAAAAATGATTACCTCTAAAGGTATAAATACTAGTAGAAGAGGTGAATGCCTGAGTCTAATGTGCTGTCATTGAGTTCGTTTTGCTTAATTACTGAATTCCAGTTACTCTAGAGTGCTACATTTTAGAAATTACCTGAAGCTTTTTTTGTTAGCATTCAGTTTGTGTCATGTATGAAGATGGTAAGAGTGGAATTGGGTATGTAAATGAAGTATTGACTAGAGATAGTGCTGAAATTTGGTTTGGTGAAAGATGGAGAAACTCCCTATATTTTCATCTACTATTAGAAAACTGATTACCTCAAAAATTGATTAGGAATCATTGGGTTGTTGAAAGATAATAATTCTAGATTGCTAAATTAAATGTAATGTTAATTTCACTGTGGCATAACTAGTCTCAAATCTTTTTTTAAATTTAACTTAATTAAAAGAAGATAAAAAGATTTGAGATCAGTTATCCCATAGGGAAATTAACATCATTAAATCATAGACAAGAAATTATAGATTAAATCATTATTAAATCATTCAATCGTAATTATTTAATCATTCATAAAATCTATGATTTAAATAAAGAATAGAGTAGAAATTTATTTACATTTATTTGTTTTGTTTTGTTTTTTGAGATGGAGTCTTGCTCTGTTGCCCAGGCCATAGTGCAGTGGTGTGATCTCAGCTCATTGCAACCTCCGCCTCCTGGGTTCAAGAGATTCTCGTGCCTCAGCCTCTTCAGTAGCTAGGATTACAGGAGCATGCCACCATACCTGGCTAATTTTTGTATTTTTAGTAGAGACGGGGTTTCACCATGTTGACCAGGCTGGTCTCGAACTCCTGACCTCAGGTGATCTGCCCGCCTCAACCTCCCAAAGTGCTGGGATTACAGGTGTGAGCCACTGTGCCCGGTCTTAAATTTATTTAAATCATAGATTTTTATTCTGAGGTAGGAAATATCTTTGAAATATGTGAAATAGGCCAGGCGCATGGCTCATGCCTGTAATCCCAGCACTTTGGGAGATGAGGTGGGCGGATCACCTGAGGTCAGGAGTTCAAGACCAGCCTGGCCAACATGGTAAAACCCCATCCCTATTAAAAATACAAAAATGAGCTGGGCGTGGGGGCATGTGCCTGTAATCCCAGCTACCCGGGAGGCTGAGGCAGGAGAATTGCTGGAACCCGGGAGGTGGAGGCTGCAGTGAGCTGAGATCATACCACTGTACTCCAGCCTAGATGACAGAGCGAGACTCTGTCTCAGGCAAAAAAAAAAAAGGGAAATATGTGAAATGTTTTTTGTTTGTGTTTAAGATGCAGAAGATAAATGTATAATAGAAGGCAACAACTGCACATTTGTTCGTGACTTGAATAGAATTAAACCTTCAGGGAACACGGAAACATTAGGTAAGTGTCTTTCTGTTTACTTGATCCTTTTTGGATTGAAATAGGCTTTCCTCTGATTGTCCTTGTTTTATTTTCTTACAGAATTACTACTGAAGGAATTTTTTGAGTACTTCGGCAATTTTGCTTTCAATAAAAATTCCATAAATATTCGACAGGTAAATAATGCTTCACTAGTTATTAGTATCTGGTCTTCCACCGTAGTAATATTTAATTAACTGTTTTCAAAACACTCTAATGAATGTTATTTTATTTCTTTTCTGTAGTAATTGCTAGTAACAAGGAGGTTGATGTCCAGAGAAGTTACATGACTTGACTAAGATCAGTCATCCCTTTATGCCAAAGAGCAAAAGCTAGCTCTTTAGCATCTGCCTTCTTATTATGCCATGGGACTTCTGTCCTCACTTAGTGTGTAATACTGTTTCCCTCACAATATGGAATACATTCCAGAAAGTTTCCTGAAAAATATTATTTACATACAGCTGTTTTTAAACTGGACTTGTGTCTATGGAATAAATTTAAGTCCCAAAGATAGATTTCAGTGATTCCCTCAATTTGAGCCCTTAGGATTTAGGTTTGTTTTTTTTTTTTTAGAGCAAATGAACTTATGATTTGGATTCTTCTGAGCACCTGGGATGAAAGACATTTTTTCTTTTAAAAAAGAAACTCAAGGCAGAAGCCTAGACAAAATTTCTTTACAAGTGGGAGATAACTTGGCATAGCCCTCTGTTTGGGTTTATTTTGTTTAGCATTTGGCTACTTGATTACAAATCTTACAAGATTGGCTTCATAAAACACAAACCCAGATATACTTTCTCCTTATTTCTTCACCTCTCTTTTCATCCTTCCCTCTTACCCTGCTCATGGACTCTGTTAAAATAAAAGATTGGGGAGAGGAGAAAGGATTCATTCAGAAAGCTTTGCAAATGCAATCTAGAAGGAAAAAGTCATAAGCATACAAAGTTTGTCACCCTTTTTGTACTCCAAAGCTCAGAGATATTAAGCATGAAATAAGTTAGAGAATAAATAGTTGCTGCTCACATTGGGGAATTTTGACCATTGGCTTTGTAATAGTTAATTAAGTAATATTTATGGTATCATTTGAAAGAGGAAAAGATATGTAGACTAATGACTTATATTGGTCATATGATTCATAGCTTTAGCTTTTCTTTCTCTCTCTCTTTTTTTTTTTTTTTGAGGCAGAGTCTCACTCCATTGCCCAGACTGGAGTGCAGTGGCACGATCTTGGCTCACTGCAGCCTCTGCTTCCTGGGTTCAAGTGATTCTCCTGCCTCAGCCTCCTAAGTAGCTGGGATTACAGGCACGCGCCACCACACCTGGCTAAGTTTGTATTTTTAGTAGAAATGGGATTTCACCATGTTGGTCAGGCCTGTCTTGAACTACTGACCTCAGGTGTTCCACCTGCCTCCCTCGGCCTCCAAAATGCTTGGATTACAGGTGTCTTTTTTATTTCTGTGAGATACTATCTTATGTGGCAGAGCCCTGTTGTTGGATCTCTAGGAAGATAATGGAAACTTTTTAGTGTTTTAAATAAATAATAATCCTTTGTTCCTGCTCTTTTTTCCTCATCTCATACTTGGGAAACATTAATTAATATATTTAATTTAAGGTTTCTAATTTTGTGTGTTTCTTTTTCTACCATAATTGGTATGCTTTTAGCAAGTCTCAGAAATAAATATGTCTTCATCTTACTTTCTGACATTTTTAATCATTTTTTTCTCTTTTCATGCTCTACCTTGTCAGGTAAAAGTTATACTATTTTAAAAATGCTTTTGTCAGTTGACTTAGTCCAGATACCTCTTCTCTGAGCAATGACATCATCATCCATAGATGATAAGCCTAAGTTATTTCTCCAAAGAACACTCATAAAACTACAACTGGGAAAAGAAAACCACAAAAAATGAGAAGTACACACACCCAGCATGCATACATACTCAGTCCCCTGAAAAAGAAATTCTTTACTGTGTAAAGTTAATGCTGGTGTTTTATATGTTTTGACATTTTATTGAGTTAACGGTTTTTATATTTAAGCCCTTCATGTACAGTAACTCATTTTTTCTTCTGTGTAATGATCTATAGGGAAGGGAGCAAAACAAACCTGACTCTTCTCCTCTGTACATTCAGAATCCATTTGAAACTTCTCTCAACATAAGCAAAAATGTAAGTCAAAGCCAGCTGCAAAAATTTGTAGATTTGGCCCAAGAAAGTGCCTGGATTTTACAACAGAAAGATACAGACCGACTTTCCGTATCAAGTCATCAGCCCTGGGGGCTGGCAGCCATATTGCTACCATCTGTTCCAAACAGAAGGTCCCTTACCAAGAAGAAAAGAAACAGGTCTGCAAATGAAAGCATCAAAAACTTGTTAGAATCTTTAAAAAGTAACAGAACAGCAAATTTCACAGAAACCAATGAGAAGAGAACAATTAGTACTCAGACATGATGACTGCTACGTTATGTAAAGAACTGGGCTTATCCTATCAAACTGTCTGTGGACTACTTGGAAAAACTGGTTTGAAACTGTCACAGATCTCAGCTTTCATCTGATGTCACTTTTCATGATCTTCTCATTGGCCCCCCCTTAACCTGGTCTGAAGCTCTGGGATGTTTTCAGTCTGATCAGCCTGATGCTCAGTGGCACTTTATTAAAACATCAGCTGTGGAGTGTGGCAGCGCACACCTATAGTCCCAGCTGCTCGGGAGGCTGAGGCAGGAGGATCTCTTGACCCCAGGATTTTGAATCCATCGTGGACAACATAGCAAGATTCCTTCTCTAAAAAAAATGAAAATAAACATAAGCCACAAGGAACGGGTGAAAGATTATTGTAATGTGCTTTAACTAAATAGGTAAACTATACTAAACAAATGCTAAAACTCAGTTTTAGGATGAAACTGTTGTTGATATCCACATCACTCCCTGTTTAGAAAACATTTAAAACGACTTTTAGTTATGTACAATACGTTGGCAGTGAATACATTAAGCTTCAAAATTTGGTAGTGCTCTTGAATATGTATATTTGTATTTTTCAAGCGAAGTTCTCTTACATATACATTAAAGTGGGTTGATACTGATATCAAAAAATGTTTGTTTTTAGAACAGACATTTCGGTCAGTGCATTCTTAGGTATTCCAAACCAAATATGATGACATCAATGGATTGCATTTTAAAAATATTGTTTGATTTTTCTGTTTCCAAAAATAAAATCCTGTTTCTAACTAAAATGTGATATTCCCAGTATTCCTTCACATCTCTTTTGAGAACTCCCCGCTTCCTGTAGGAAGTAGACATACTTGTCTCTCAGTATATGCAGAAAATTGGTTCCAGGACCATCCACGTACACCCAAATCTGCACACACTCCTTCAGTCCTGTGGAGCCCGTGCATGGGAGAATTCCACCTTGCGCATAAGCAGATTTTGCATCCGGTGAGAATACTGTATTTTCAATCCAAGTTTGGTTGGAAAAAATCTGTGTGTAAATGAACTTTGCAGTTCAAATCCATGTTGTTCAAGGGGCAGCTATATGTTGAAATTTAATTTCCATTACATTCTCTGTGGAGTAACGGAGTTTCGCTCTTGTCGTCTAGGCCAGTATGCAGTGGCACAATCTCAGCTCACTGCAACCTCTGCCTCCCGGATTAAAGCGATTCTCCTGCCTCAGCTGGGATTACAGGCACCCGCCACCACACCCAGCATTTTAATTTTTGTAATTTCAGTAGAGATAGGGTTTCACCGTGTTAGCCAGGCTGGTCTCGAACTCCTGACCTCAGGTGATTGCCCACCTTGGCCTTCCAAAGTGTTGGGATTACAGGCATGAGCCACCACACCTGGCCTCTGTGGAGTAACTTTCTATTTAAGAAGCAAGTAAGCCCCAGGCATAGTGGCACACGCCTGTAGTCCCAGCTACTTGGGAGGCCGAGGCACAAGGACTGCTTGAACCTGGGAGGCAGAGGCTGCAGTGAGCTGAGATCACACCACTGTACTCCATCCTGGGCAACAAAGCGAGACTCTCTCAAAAAAAAAAAAAAAAAAAAGAAGTAGCATAGTGCTTAAAAACAGACTTGAGCCAGACTGGCTCCATGACGAGGTACTCAGTCTCCTGGGGCCCCCGTTTCATCTGTAAAATGGGGATCATGATCAGATCAACGTGAGGATTAAGCGAGGGATGTAGGAAAATGCTAGCTCAGAGCATTTTCCTGGCGTGAAGTAAATGTTACTTCTCTAACTGTTGCCTTTCGGTATTTGTGGCATGTTATTACCTTTTTTGCTACTCAAAATTCAGATTTAGAGTTTATAGTACTTTAAAAAATTTTCCCATTTAGATTTTATGTCAAAAATTATAATGGGTTCTGCTTGGGATATTTTAAGAAACTCAGCATTGTTATGAAGCAAATGAATTCTGTGTCCTTGTGTCTATGCTACTGGATTCCACATTTGACACCAGCAAACAAATATCAGTGTTCTTCTGTACAGGCAATGTGTTTAAAAGCCATTTTCCATTTGTTCTTTATTTTGTTGGGCTAGAAATCCATATTGATTTAAAAAACTTAAAAAGCATTAACCACTTAAGGGTTTCTAAATGAATTTTTTTTTTTTCTGTTCACAGATATTTAGTCAGATATTTCCTTTTTTAGGTTGGTGCTAGGTATAAAATGGTTATTTAAGCACATAAAGTATGTGTATGTGTTAGCATTTTCTTTTCTTTTTGGTAATTTGTAGGACAACCTTGACACTAGGCTGTTTTACTTTTCAGAATCAGATTTAATTATGTGATTAACTTTAAATCTACAAAGACTTTTTTTTTGAGAGGGAATCTTGCTCTGTCACCCAGGCTAGAGTGCAGTGGTGCAATCTCGGCTCACTGCAACCTCCACCTCCTAGGTTCAAGCAATAATCCTGCTGCAGCCTCCCAAGTAACTGGGATTACATGTGCCTGCCACCATGCCCAGCTAATTTTTGTATGTTGGTAGAGACGGGGTTTCACCATGTTGGCCAGGCTGGTCTCGAATTCCTGACCTCAAGTGATCTACCTGTCTTAGCCTCTCAAAGTGCTGGGATTACAGGCGTGAGCCACTGCGCCCAGCCCATTGATGGTTTTTGTACAAAGGGATAATAAAAAAGCAATGCTTTTAGATGATTGATCTGTTGATACCTAGTAGTTTTAGATCATGGTTTTTGTTGTTGTTGTTGTTTTTGAGATGGGGTCTCAGTTTGTTGCCCAGACTGCGCTGGACTGCAGTGGCACAATCTCAGTCTCACTGCCACCTCCACCTCCCAGACTCAAGCTATCCTCCCATCTCAGCCTGCTGCATAGCTGGGACTACAAGAGTGCACCACCACTCTCAGCTAATGTTTGTATTTTTTTGTAGAGACAGGGACAGGATTTCACCATGTTGCTCAGGCTGGTCTTGAACTCCTGGACTCAAGCAATCTGCTCACTTCAGCTTCCCAAAGTGCTAGGATTACAGGTGTGAGCCACCATGCCCAGCCATGATTCCTTTCTTTTGAAAATAATGCATTTGGCCGGGCATAGTGGCTTACACCTGTAATCCCAGCACTTTGGGAGTCCGAGGCGGGCAGATCATGAGGTCAGGAGTTCAAGACCAGCCAGGCCAACATGGTGAAACCCTATCTCTACTAAAAATACAAAAATTAGCCAGCTGTGGTGGCAGGTGTCTGTAGTCCCAGCTACTCAGGAGGCTGAGGGAGGAGAATTGCTTGAACCTGGGAGACAGAGGTTGCAGTGAACCGAGATCGCGCCACTGTACTCCAGCTGGGGTGACAGAGCAAGACACCATCTCGGCAAAAAAAAAAAAAAAAGCAAATTTGAGTACTTGAGTTACTTGAGTATAGGTTTTGTCATTAAGTTAGATAAAATTTGGCTGTTAAATTTTCCACAAAAAGCCAGAAGGTGACTGTCTCTCATATGCCTCAGAAGAGTCTTTCTCCTTAGTGTTTAATAAGAAAGTAAAGCTTAAGCAGTTTGAAGCTATCAGCAGGAAGTAACAGCTCATGGCTTACGTATGATTGTATGTAAAGCCTTATTATGAAAAATTCTTTACATATATACTTGGAAAGAAATGAAAACTTGACCAGAAATCACTTTTCATCTTGGTATGAGGTTGGAATATTTATTTTAAATACTTGAAAGACTTATTTGGGTTTCCACAATGAATTCAATTACTTGTGGATACAGATTCCAAAGAATATAAACATTACATTGTTCCTCTGGAATTCCCATGTAGCAACTCTCAGAAAGTATCTGCTGTGGATAGAATCTTTAATCTGTAGTGTCTGTGATACAGGATATATCAAATCACAAATTATTTAAAAAGGTACTTTATCTTTTAAATGTAATTGCTCGTGTTTTATGTTATCTGTGTGTGTATCCACGCCCTTTCAGTACTCAGTGGAGTCAAAGCTAGATTAAAAGCATTATTCATGTTTCTAAGATGAATATATTGAAAAAATTTTCCCCCATCGCAGAGTTTCTAAGCTTCTAGAATGTGGTGCTAAGGCATATTTTAAAGAGAGTATTAAAAAGGTCTAACTTGGCTGGGCACGGTGGCTCACGCCTGTCATCCCTGCACTGTGGGAGGCCAAAGTGGGTGGATCAGTGGAGGTCAGGAGTTCAAGACAAGCCTGACCAACATGGTAAAACCCCGTTTCTACTAAAAATACAAAAATTAACTGGGCGTGGTGGCAGGCACCTGTAATCCCAGCTACTCAGGAGGCTGAGGCAGGAGAATCACTTGAACCTGGGAGGTGGAGGTTGCAGTGAGCCGAGATTGTGCCACTGCGCTCCAGCCTAGGTGACATCGAGACTCCACCTCAAAAAAAAAGAGAAAAGAAAAACATTTAACTTGAAACTCTAGATACTATACTCTGATGAATACATGGCATGGGGAAAATACCTAATTTGGAACAGGCCAAGTCTACATTAATGAAAAGTTGGCCAGGCCTAGTGCTCACTCCTGTAATCCCAGTACTTTGGGAGGCCGAGGTGGGCAGATCACTTGAGGTCAGGAGTTCAAGAGCAGCCTGGCCAACATGGTGAAACCCTGTCTCTTCTAAAAATACAAAAATTGGCTGGGCGTGATGGCACACGCCTGTAATCCCAGCTACTCGGGAGGCTGAGGCAGGAGAATCATTTGAACCTGAGGGTCAGAGGTTGCAGTGAGCTGAGATCACTCCACTGCACTCCAGCTTGGGTGACAGAGTGAGACTCTGTCTCAAAAATAAATACATTTAATTATTAGAGAAAAAACTGTAGGTTGTTATTTTTGCCTGGGTTTATTTTGAAGTGTGGCACATTGAAAAGTTACTGTAATGGATGCTATCAAATAAAATGGAGCAAACTATGAAAAGATTCCACATTAAGCCTACATCATGCTCCATGTCGCTGAGCATATGACATTTCTCTCTAGTTCTACCCTGTCTTGAAAACTGGAGTAAAAGGTGGGTTATGAAACTGGCTGATTAACAAGGAAAGCAAGCTCACTAATAATTGTATGAAACTTTACTATGGAGAATTTTGAACACAGGCAAAAGTAAACAAAACCATAATGAACTTGGCACACATCCATCACCTCTTTCAACAATTCATGACAAATTGCCTTTAATTTATAACCCTATTAACTTACCACTTCTATATTATTTTAAGCAAATTCCATTCTGCCATTTCATCTGTAAATATGTAATATTTCTAAAAGATAACTTTTGTTCTAATGTAATCACAAAATCATTGTCAGACCAAAATGAAACAAACAAAAACAGTAATTCTCTAATAAAATCATATTTGATTACTGTTCAAGCTCCCCATTGTCTTGTGGATATCACAATGGCTTTTTCCTAGTGCAGTTGTTTGAATCAGTATCCAATTAGAGTGCACATATTGTGATTGGATGGTCTGTTTCTTAACTCTCTTACACTCCAGGTTTCTACTTCATCTCTTTTTTCGCTTACAATTTATTGAAGATAGGGGATTGTCTTAGGGACCCGTTCTACAACATAGATTATGCTGATGATGTCAGCACATATGATTGTTCAACATTGTTCACATGAGCTGTTCAACATTACTTAATGACTTGAAAATATTTTTTATTAGTTTTAGAAAACAATTTTCAAATATTGCTTTGGCTATATTCGCCTTCGTTCCTCTGGGATTCCACTTAACATTTATTAGTTCTTTTTGCTTAATTCCCTATGTCTCTTCTATATTTTCCTGTATTTTCTACTCTTGTGTCTCTCTCCATTCCAAGAATTTACTACTTTTTTTGTATGTTTGTTTGTTTTTGAGACAGGGTCTCGCTCTGTCGCCCAGGGTGGAGTGCAGTGGTGTGACCTCGGCTCACTGCAACCTCCTCCTCCGGGTTTCAAGCAGTTCTCCTGCCTCAGCCTCCTGAGTAGCTGGGATTACAGGTGCCCGCCACCACATCCAGCTAATTTTTGTATTTTTAGTAGAGATGGGGTGTCACCATGTTGGTCAGGCTGGTCTTGAACTCTTGACCTCAGGTGATCCACCTGCCTTGGCCTCCCAAAGTGCTGGGATTACAGGCATGAGCCACCGTGTTCGGCCAGAATTCTGACCTATATAACAGTTTATCAGTTTTTTTCATCTGTGTCTAATTTTAAAAATCCACTTACTGAATTCTCAATTTCAGTATTTTTTTTTTTCAGTGTGACACAGTTATTTTAAAGCCTGTGTCTGATAACTTGATCATGTGGTTCCCCTGTGGGTCTGTTTCTGCTTTTCATGATTTGACTTCTCTCCTGGTATACCTGGTGGTGGCAGTGGTGGCTTTGTATGTTGACATTGGCTGGGAGAAATAGTAGGAATTACTTCGAGGGAGGATGGTGTTTTCTCTTCCTTCAGAAAGGATTTACTTCTGTTTCTGGAAGGTGAGTAGGGGTATTTATGATCCTGGATCACTTTAATCCGGAAAGGGTTTGAGATTTTCAAGTTGGATTCAATTCCAGATTCTAGTTCGTCGTTACTCGCACTGTGTTGGGGAAGATCTCAGTCCAAAGCCTGGAGTGCTGACCAGGGCCCCTTTTCCTTGGCGGGCCCTGAAGTCCTTTTTGTCTCCTATCCCTGCAAGTCTTTTGAAACCTCTGCTCCGTCTGATCTACCTCATCAGCAGATGTCCCTCGGGGGAAGCAACCCCAAATACCAGGCTCACCTGTTTAAGTCTGTTCCTTCACAGTTTTGTAATTTTTCACTGCCTTGTTAGCATTCTGATGCTTTCAAGCAGCTGTTTTGTTTTTCCAAGCTTCTTTCTCTCCCTTTTTCTTTCTATGTCTCCCTCCATCTTTTCTTTTTCTTTCCTTTTCCTTTTCTTTTCTTTTCTGTTGAGATGGAGACTCACTCTGTCAGCATGTACCACCACACCCAGCTAATTTTTTACATTTTTAGTGGAGACAGGGTTTCACCATGTTGGCCGAGTTGGTCTCAAACTCCCGACCTCAGGTGATCCACCTGCCTCGGCCTCCCAAAGTGCTGGGATTACAGGCGTGAGCCACCGCACCTGGCCTATTTTGCCAAGCTTTTCTGGTGGTTTTCATTCAGTGAGAGAGTTGATGGATATTACCTAGTCTGCCATTACTGGACATCATTCTTTTTGACTCCAGCTTCTGATCTTTATATATATTTTATCTTATAGGAATGTGTACTATTTAGTTTGCTTCCTTGTAAGAAGCTTTCAGATGTCTCACTTGCTGGTGCCTGTTCAATTAAGCTTTGGATAACAGTACAAAATTTGGCCAACGTGAATGCCTAGTTCACCACTAATGAAAGCTGGGCACTGCAAATGTTCTGCTGTGCTTCAAAAATCAGAAGTTGCCAGCTTTTATATCTAGACTGTGATTTCCTCAGAGAGGATTTTGTATATGCCAATTCAAAGTTTAAATTTGTGCCATGTGTGAATAAGTGCACAAAATGCCCAAATAAGAATGAGAAAAATATCTCCTTTTCCCATCCACATTGAGATACCTGAAACAGCTATGAAATACAGTTTTTCTTCCAGTTTTCCAAAATACTTATTTGAGTTGAGACCAAGAATGGAGCATTTTAGGCCAAAATGCTTTTTGAAAATTTTATGATTTATGACTTTAGAAAAAATCTCTTTTGGACTTTAAGCATGTTATTTTTAGGATGTCTTATTCATGAACAAAACAAATTTTTTACATAGGTGAAATAATTTAGGTGTTTGTATAAGTCAGTTATCTCTATAATATATGACTTTTATATTTGTGTTTTTCAGTTACATTCAGTAGCCCACACTTGTTTAGTAACAAAATTAACAAAAATTGCTGTCATTATTTTGAGTTAATTTTCAACTTGTATTTTTAATTTGCTGAATACATTCTAGCACTATTGTATTGTCAGAGACCTTAATTCAAGTCTTTAAATATTTAATAAAATTATGTTAAAAACTGAAATTATTTGATGTTTTAATTTTGATTGCTCTGGACAAAGACAGTATTTACATCTTGATGCTTCAGGATAAAAGTTGCATTAAACAGTACTTGAATTTAAATGTGGTTTAAAATGTTTCTTAATTCTAAAGCTTTTTGTAGTTTCTATTTTCTAAGCAATATTAGCTATATTGGATCTTCTAGATGAAAGATTTGACTATGATTAAATATGTACAGTGCCATCCTGGAATAGATTTTATTCATAGATTAATAAAATATGTGCAGCATGATTTAGGAGAAAATATTTTAGGACATTAAATTTAGTTACATAAGCTACAGTCTGTTTTAAATTCTGTGCAACCAAAATCTGTTTTGCTTTAAAAAGAAAAAATGTTCAAATTTCACTGGGAAATGTAGAGTATTTGTTTTCCAAGACCATCAAAATTATACCCAATCATACTTTCAGGAAATTTTCAAAATATTAGATTTAGCTTTTCAACGTAATGATGATGATTATTGTTTAATTTTCTTAGCTGCACTTACCAGTATTAAGAACACTCTGATTTCGTTACATGTTTCTTATAGTACCTCCTTGGTTCAAATGTAATTCTTTTCTGATATTGAATAAACTGTAATGTCAAGGACCTAGCACAATGCCTGGTATATATTTGGTAATCAATACACATTACTTTCTTTCCCTTATCATGTTCTTAGCTACTGATTTCTAAAGGTATTGAGAAATGATTGCAAGAAAAATTTAGGAGCTCAACTTCCATTCTAAATCTTTTTTTTTTTTTTTTGAGACGGAGTCGTGCTTTGTCGCCCAGGCTGGAGTGCAGTGGCGCGATCTCGGCTCACTGCAAGCTCCACCTCCCGGGTTCACGCCATTCTCCCGCCTCAGCCTCCGAGTAGCTGGGACTACAGGCGCCCGCCACCACGCCCGGCTAGTTTTTTGTATTTTTAGTAGAGACGGGGTTTCACCATGTTAGCCAGGATGGTCTCGATCTCCTGACCTCGTGATCCACCCGCCTCGGCCTCCCAAAGTGCTGGGATTACAGGCTTGAGCCACCGCGCCCGGCCCCCATTCTAAATCTTTAAACTTCTTTTTCTAAAAGAAAGATTCAAACTAACGCATGATGTTTTAGGCGTAATTCTGTACCGACCGCTGAGACTTCTATCCTCAGGAGCACACACCCCGGAAAATCTCCTCCCCGTGAGTGTGATTGCAATCTGAATTTGATGGAATAGTCATTCCCTTGACTGAGTTGCATTAGGTTGCAAAGGTGATGGTATAATTATTTCTGTGATTATATTATATAATATGACTCCTTCTTAGTAGGCTGGAGAGAGAAATTCCTGCTGGCTTTGAAGAAGTAAACTGCCATGTTTAAGAGGGCCATATGGCTAGGACCTGAGGGTGGCTTCTAAAAGTTGAGAGCAATTCCTGCTGACAGCCAACAAGAAGTCAGGGCTATCAGTCCCAGCCAAAAGGAGACTGTGAGAGCTTTATTCATAACAAGTTTGCCACCAAAATATATGTATTGTGAAAACCACCACTAAACCCATTTATGCCTAATGTTCCATTACTGGAATGCTAAGCTTGTGGGAGTTATTTATATCCTGTTGAAGGTCATTGCCAAGGTCTGATTCCCTGCCCCTCCCCCCACCCCCAATTTGCAACCTTTGGCATAAATGGGCTAAGGCTAAAATGGGAAAAACAAAGAATCATATCAACATTGCTGTTATTGGATATGTAGATTCAGGCAAGCCCACCGTCTGATCGACAAAAGAACCATCAAAAAATGTGAGAGGGAGGCTGCCAAGATGGAAAAGGGCTCCTTCAAGTATGTCTGAGTCTTGTAAAAACTGAAAGCTGGATGTAAGCAAGGTTTCACCGTTGCTAACCCCTGTGGAAATTGGAGCCACCAAGTATTATGTAACCATCATTGATGCTCCAAAACAGACTTTTAAAAAAGCATGATTATGGGCACATCAGAGAAACATTCTCTAGAGCTTCCATAGGAATACAGCTCTTCCAATACCCTGATTTTTAGGATTTCTGGGCTCCAGAATGGTAAGATAATGAATTTGTGGTATTTTAAGCCACTAAGTCTGTGAGAATTAGTGCAGCAATGGAGAAATAATGCACTCAACATCAGAAGAGCCTCTTAACATGGAAGAAACCAAAACAAAGTAACTCGAAGGACAGAAACTATACAAGAACAAGAACCTCTCAAGGATGAAAACTTTTCCTATACTTGGAGAGACAATATACTTGCAAAAACAAGTGAATATATGCATCCACTAAAGAATAGAATCATACATATACATAGCAAACACTCAGAACAAAAAATTCTTGAAAAGTGAAATATAATAATGGAATTTTAAAATACAATATAAGGGCTGGTGGATAAAGTTAAGGAAATTTCCCCCAAGCAAAGATTAAAGAAAGATAATAGGAGAGAGAAAACAAGAAAGAAAAAGTAAGCAAATTAAAGGAGCAGAGCAGTAGGTCCAAAATCTGAATAACAGAGGAAATCATCAACAAAAAATTTGCCGGAACTGAAGGATATGCACTGTCAACTTGACAACATTCACTGAGTAACCAGCACAATGTGTAAAAATAAACTCACACTAAAGCACATTACCATGAACTTTGGTGGGTACAATTAGAAGATTCTATAGGTCTCCAGGAAGATGGGGGATGGGGAGAGAAGGAAAGATTATGTACAAAGAAACCAAAGGGCGTATGAAAAGGAATATATCAGGAATCAAAATAGGTTTGATCTTTTTAACATCATCGTGGAGTAGCAAGATAATGGTCAGTGCCTTCAAAGTTCTGGTGGAGAAAGACTTCTAACCTGGAATTCTATACCTAGCCAAACTGTCATAAATTGATGCAGGAAAAAATATTCTTACAGAAGCACCCTTATTATTTCACTGAGGGGTGTCTTCCATCAAAATGAAAGAGCAAATCAAGAAAGAGGAAGATGGAATTCAGAAAAAAAAAAGGAGGAAATTGAATAGAATATCATATGATAGGAGATCTCTGAAATGCCCAAGGAACAGTCCTTGAAGTTCTTTTCTTTTTTTCTTATTGATTTTTTTATTTTTACCATCCCCATGGATACCATGGATGAAGCTCTTTTCTATCAACAACAACTCACCATGAAATTATTACCTTTTTTCAAATGGAGTATAATTGGCATGTCAGAAACTATGCATATCTAAAATGTACAGTCGTATAAGTTCTGACGTGTACATCAATCACCAAAATCAAGATACTAAATATGTTCGTCACCTCCAAAGTTTTCATGATGCATCTTTGTATCCCTCCCTCTTCTTCTTTTCTGCCTCTGCTCCATTCCCAACCCAGGCCCTAGGCAAGCACTTATCTGCTTTCTATAACCATAGATATTTGTATATTCTAAAAAATATTATAAGGGGAAGATACAGTATGTATTCTGTCTGACTTCTTTTAATCTGCTTAACTGAGTTTCATCCATGTTTTTGCATATATTGATAATTCTTTTTTTTTTTTTTTGAGACAGGGTCTTGCTCTGTTGCTTAGGCTGGAGTGTAGTGGCATAATAATGGCATAGTTCAATCTTTTATTGCCGAATATTGTTCCATTTTATTAATCATTTGGGTTGTTTCCAGTTTGGGGCTGTTATAAGTAAAACTTCTGTGACCGATCGTATACAAGTCTTTATATGAACATGTGCTTCCTTTTTCTTGGGCAAATGCCTAGGAGTGGAAGTAATGCATCACATAGTATATATATATTTGGCTTTTCAAAAAATTGTCAAATTGTTCTCCAAAGTGGTTTTAAATTTCACTTTCTTATGATATGTATATTAATAGTTCCACTTCCTCCTCACCTTCACCAACATTTAATATCGTCAGGCTTTTAAATTTTAGCCATTTAAAGATGTTATAGTCACTCTTTATAAGAAGGATGGACCCTCACCCAGAATTTGTTTCAGATTCCAATATTGATAATGCCACGCTCACACACAGACACACACCCCAAAAGATGTGAAAGGCCTTGTTACATAATGAGTCTCTGAGAAGATCAGGGAAGGCTTCCCAGCTGGTTTGAAAACGGTTTGAGTGCTCGCTTCTGCAGCACATGTACTAAAATTGGAGTGATCAGAGAAGATTAGTATAGACCTGCACAAGATGACAGGCAAATTCGTGAAGCATTCCATATTTTAAAAAACGAAAATAAAAAGAAAATGGTTTGAGAGGCTGGGTGCGATGGCTGGGGCCTGTAATCCAAGCACTTTGGGAGGCCAAGGCAAGCAGATTGCTTGGGCCCAGGAGTTCAAGACCACCTTCGGTAACAGACCCTGTCTCCACAAATAATAATTTATGTGTGTGTTTTTTTTTTTTTTTTTTTTGAGGCAGGGTCTTGCTCAGTCGCCCAGGCTGGAGTGCAGTGACACGATCAGGGCTCACTGCAGCCTCGAATTCCTTGGCTCAAGCAATCCTTCTGCCTCAGCCCCCCAAGTACCCCTAAGTAGCTGGCACTATGGGCACACACAACCATGCCTGGCTAATTTTTCTGAATTTTAATAGAGATGGGGTTTTGCTATGTTGCCCAGGCTGGTTTTGAACACCAGAGCTGAAATGATCCTCCTGCCTCAGCCTCCCAAAGTGCTGGGATTACAGGCGTGAGCCACTGTATCTGGCCTACAAATAATAATTTTAAAAAATTAGACAGGCATGGTGGCATCTGCCTGTGGTCCCAGCTACTCAAGAGACTGAGGCAGGAGGATCACTTGAGCCAGGGAGGTCAAGGCTGCAGTGAGCCACTATTGTGCCAGCTTGGGTGACAGAGTGAGACCTCATCTCAAAAACAACAACCACAAAGAAAATGGCTTGAGAGAGAAGGGAAGGAGACTAGCTTGGGAATTCAATGGTGATTAAGAGGCGGGTGAAGAAGTGAAGATTCTTTTTTTTTTTTGAGACAGAGTCTGGCTCTGTCGCCCAGGCTGGAGTGCAGTGGCCGGATCTCGGCTCACTGCAAACTCCACCTCCCGGGTTTACGCCATTCTCCTGCCTCAGCCTCCCGAGTAGCTGGGACTACAGGTGCCCGCCACGTCGCCCGGCTAGTTTTTTGTATTTTTCTTTAGTAGAGACGGGGTTTCAACGTGTTAGCCAGGATGGTCTCGATCTCCTGACCTCGTGATCTGCCCGTCTCGGCCTCCCAAAGTGCTGGGATTACAGGCTTGAGCCACTGCGCCCGGCCTAGAAGTGAAGATTCTTAAACATAGGTCAGGGTTGTGTGGTTTAAACTTCCCACTGGCATTAAAGAAGGGAACTCCAGTTTTCTTATCAGCTGTCCCAGTGTTTGGCAGGAGAGGGAGAGGTGAGCTTCAAAGCTAGCTACCAGAATCAAAATTGAAGTCAGATACTTTATTACAAATGAGCATGTAATGGGGTCTGATTTTGGTGTTAATCTGCATTTCCCTGGTAACTAATGATGTTTACCATCTTTTCACCTGCTTACTGGCCATATTTACATCTTTTTTATTGAGGTGTTTGGTCAAATCTTTTGCATTAAAAAATGAATTCTCAAAGTAATAAAAGCCATATATGACAAACCCACAGCCAACATCATACGAAATGGGGAAAAGTTGAAAGCATTCCCTCTGAGAACTGGAAAAAGACAAGGATGCCCATTTTCACCACTTCTATTCTGTTGTATTCAACATAGTACTGGAAGTCCTAGCCAGAGCAATCAGACAAGAGAAAGAAATAAAAGGCATCGAAATTGGAAAAGAGAAAGTCATACTGTCACTGTTTACTGATGATATGATTGTATATGTAGAGAACCCTAAAGACTCATCCAAAGCTAGATCTGATAAATGAATTCGGTCTCAGGATTCAAAATTAGTAGGATTGCTTTACATGACCAATCAAGTTGAGAATCAAATCAAGAACTTAATCTCCTTTACAGCAGCTGAAATAAAATAAAATAAAATAAAATACTTAGGAATACACTTAACCAAGGAGGTGAAAGATCTCTACAAGGAAAACTGCAAAACACTGCTGAAAGAAATAATAGATTTCACAAATGGAAACACATCCCATGCTCGTGGATGGGAAGAATCGGTATTGTGAAAATGACCATGCTGCCCAAAGCAATCTACAGATGCAATGCAATTCCCATCAAAATATCATCATTCTTCACAAAACTAGAAAAAAAAAAAAACCCTAAAATTCATATGGAACCAAAAAAGAGCCTACATAGCCAAAGCAATGCTAAGCAAAAAGAACATATCTGGAGGCATCACATTACCTGACTTCAAATTATACTAAGGCTATATTTGCCAAAATGGCATGGTACTACTGGTATAAAAATAGCCACATAGACCAATGGACCAGAGTAGAGAACCCAGAAATAAACCCAAATACATACAGCAAACTGATCTTCGACAAAGCATACAAAAACATAAATTGGGGAAAGGGTACCCTATTTAATTCATGGTGCTGGGAAAACAGGTGAGCCACATGTAGGAGAATGAAACTGGATCTCCATCTCTCACCTTATACAAAAATCAACTCAAAATAGATCAAAGACTTAAATCTAAGACCTGAAACCGTAAACATTCTAGAAGATAACATCAGAAAAACTTTCCTGGACATCAGCTTATGCAAAAACTAATGACTAAAATCCCAAAAGCAAATGCAACAAAAATAAAAATAAATAAATGGAACTTAATTAAACTAAAAATCTTCTGCACAGCAAAAGAAATAATCAGCAGACAACCCACAGAGTGGGAGAAAATATTCACAAACTATTCACCCAACAAAGGACTAGTATCCAGAATCTACAAGGAACTAAAACAAATCAGCAAGAAAAAACAAATAATCCTATCAAAAAGGGGCAAAAGGACATAAATAGAAAATTCTCAAAAGAAGGTGTACAAATGGCCAACAAGCATACGAAAAAACACCCAATATCACTAATTATTAGGGAAATGCAGGTGAGAACCATACTGAGATACCACCTTACTCTTGCAAGAATGGCCATAAGTAAGAAGTCAAACAACAGTCGATGTTGGTATGGATGTTGTGAAAAGGGAACACTTTTACACTGCTGATGGGAATGTAAATTAGTCCAACTCCTATGGAAAACAGTATGGAGATTCCTTAAAGAACTAAAAGTGGAACCACTATTTGATCCAGCAATCCCACTACTGGGTGTCTACCCAATGAAAAGAAGTCATTATATGAAAAAGACCCATACACATGCATGTTTACAGCAGCACAACTCACAATTGCAAAGATATGGAACCAATCTAAGTGCCCATCAACCAACAAATGGATAAAGAAAATGTGGTGCCTATATACACCACAGAATACTACTCAGCCATAAAAGTAATGAAATAATGTCTTTTGCAGCAACTTGAATGGACCTGGAGGCCATTAGTCTAAGTGAAGTAACTAGGGAATGGAAAACCAAATATCATATGTTCTCACTTACAAGTGGGAGCTATGCTATGAGAACACAAAGCCATAGAATGATACACTGGACTTTGGGAACTTGGTAGGGAGAAGGTTGAGGGGAGTGAAAGATACAAGGCTACATATTGGTACTGTTAAGGTGACAGGTATGCTAAAATCTCAGTAATCACCACTGAAGAACTTATCCATGTAACCAGAACCCACCTGTACCCCCAAAACTATTGAAATAAAAAAATGAGTTCTCACTGAGTTTTGAGTATTATTCGTATGTTGTGAATGCAAGTCCTATATCAGATAGATAATTTGCAGGTATTTTCTCCCCATTTGTAGCTTATCTTTGAAGTCTGTTATCAGTGTTTTTTGAAGAGCAGAAGTTATTAATTGTGATGAAGTCCAGTTTATCATCTTTTTCTTTTCTAAGTCATGATTTTGGGGTCCTATCTTTGCCTAACTCAAGGCAACAGATTTTCTCATTTATTTTCTTCTAGATGTTTTATGGTTTTACATTTTACATTTATGTCTATAGTTCATCTGAAGTTGATTTTTATATTTGATAAGGAGTATGGAATAAAGTTCTTATGGGATACAGCAAAAGCAGTTCTAAGAGGAAAGTCCATAGCTATAAATGCCTACATTAAGAAAAAAGAGACTGGGTGCGGTGACGCACCCTGTATCCCAGCACTTTGGGAGGCCTAGGCGGGCGGATCACTTAGGTCAGGAGTTCTAGACCAGCCTGGAATACAAAAATTAGCAGAGCGTGGTGGTGTGTGCCTGTAATCCCAGCTACTTAGGAGGCTGAGGCAGGAGAATCACTTGAGCCCAGGAGGCCGAGGTTGCAGTCAGTAGAAACTGCACCACTGCACTCTAGCCTGGATGACAGAGAGAGACTCCATCTCAAAAAAAGAAAGAAAAAAAAAAAGATCTCACAAAACAGCCTAACTCTACACCTAAGAGAAATTGAAAAGGAACAAACTAAGCCCAAAGTCAACAGAAGCAAAGAAACAACAATCTGAGCAGAAATCAAGGAAACCGAGATGAGGAAAACAATTGGAAAGATCAGTGAAACTAAGAGTTGTCTTTTGAGAATCGAAATAAGATTGGCAAACCTTTAGTTAGACTAAGAAAAAGAGAGGACTTTGCAGGACAGTGGCCTCTTCAGAGTGGTCTTGAACCACCCAGTTTTTTCCCTGTCTCACTTGCAGTTCTCAAGAATAATTAGAGAATGTGGTAGGAATGCGTTACCCCGAGGCAGGAAGAAATTGCCTGAAACAATCTGCACCTTAGTCCTGTCCTTCCTAGGGAATGTAATATTGTAAATTAGGGAGAAAGTACCTGGGACAGCCTGGACTTTTTTCCTCCCTCCCCTGGAATCAGGATGTCCTTCAAAGCTTTGCCCAGGGTGTCATGTGGTCCTTGAGATATGTAACCTGAGGTGGGCTGCCTTTCAAGGTCCCTCAGCTGTGGTGCAAACGAGGACCATGCAGTCCAGATATTATCCATCCCATCCTATGCAGCTTTAATGAATGTTGGGGGACTGGCTCACAAGGGATCCTAGGCTTTTTTGATTGGCCCCTTGCTGTCTATCTGGAAGCAATCCATCTGCTTCATATAACATGTGTTTGTTCTGTCTTACCAGACTCAGGGAAATGGTAATTATAGACTCAAACAAATAAAATTAGCAGTGAAAGAGGAGAGCTTACAACTGATGCCACAGAATATACAAAGGATAATAGACTAGTATAAATAATTATATGCCAACAAATCGGATAACCTAGAAGAAATGAACAAATTCCTAGAAACATACGTACAAACTAGCAAGACTAAATTATGAAGAAATAGAAAATCTTAACAGACCAATAACAAATAAGGAGATTAAATCAGTAATCAAAACCCTCCAAACAAAGAAACGCCCAGGACCAGATGACCTCATTAGTGAATTGCATCACTCTTTTAAAGAAGAATTAATGTCAATCCTTCTTAAACACTAACAAAAAATTGAAGGGGAGAGAATGCTTCCCAACTAATTTTATGAGGCCAGCATTACCCTGATACCAAAGCCAGAAAAAGACATTACAAAAAAAGAAAATCAAAGGCCAGTATCTCTAATGAATACAGATGCAAAAATTCCCATTGAAATACTAGCAGACCAAATTCAACAGCACATTTAAAGGGTCATCCACCACTATCAAGCGGGATTTATCCCTGGGATGCAAGGATGCTTCAATGTAAACAAATTAATAAATGTGATGCACTGCAATAACAGACTGAAGGGTAAAATTATATGATCATCTTGTTAAAGGAAAAACTTCAGCCGAATTACTTTTAAAGGAGTTTAACTGAGCAATGAATGATTTGCGAATCAGGCAGCCCCCAGAATCACAGTCATATTCAGAGAGACTCCAGGGGTGCCTTGCAGTCAGAACAAATTTATAGACAAAAATGTAAACTGACATACAAAAATCGGAAGCAAGGTACAGAAACAGCTGGATTGCTTACAGGTTGGCGTTTGCCTTATTTGAACACAGTTTGAACACTTGGCAGTGTATGAGTGTTGAAGTACAATGCCAATACTCAGCTATATTTACAGGCGCATACTCCTAAGTTAGGTTTTCAATGTTGTCTACCTATTAAATTAGGTTACAGTTCATCTACAAGGACTCAAATATAGAAGTACGGAGTCCTTCTCAGGCCATATTTAGTTTGCCTTAATAATCTCAACAGATGCAGAAAAAGCATTTAACAAAATTTAATTTCCTTTCACGATAAAAACTCTCACCTGGCCAGGCGCGGTGGCTCATGCCTGTAATCCCAGCACTTTGGGAGGCCGAGGCGGTGGATCACTTGAGCAGGAGTTTGAGACCAGCCTGGCCAACATGATGAAACCCTGTCTCTACTAAAAAAGCCAAAAATTAGCTGGGCCTGGCGGTGCCTGCCTGTAATCCCAGCTACTCGGGAGGCTGAAGCAGGAGAATTGCTTGAACCCAGGAGGCGGAAGTTGCAGTGAGCCGTGGTTACACCACTGCACTCCAGCTTGGAGGACAGAGCGAGACTCCTGCTAAAAATAAAAAATAAAAATAAAAAAACTTCTCACCAAATTGGATATAGAAAGAATGTACCCCAGCATAATAAAGGCCATATATGACAAGCCCACAGCTAAAATCATTCACAATGGTGAAAAGGTGGAAGTTTTTCTACTAAGATTATGAACAAGACAAAGGTACCCACTCTCATGCTTTCTCCTCAACATAGTACTAGAAATCTTAGCCAGAATAATTAAGCAAGAGGAAAAAATAAAAGACACCCAAATTGGAAAGAAATTAAATTATTTCTGTTTGCAGATGAAATGCCATGATCTGAAATATATAAAACCCAGCACACTCCACCAAAAAACCTGTTAGAATGATCAAGTTCAGTAAAGTTTCAAGATACAAAATCAACATAGAAAAATCAGTTGTGTTTTTATTTTATTTTATGTTTATTTATTTATTTATTTATTTACTTTTTTGAGATGGAGTCTCACTGTCGCCCAGGCTGGAGTGCAGTGGTGCAATCTTGGCTCACTGCAACCTCCGCCTCCTGAGTTCAAGCGATTCTCCTGCCTCAGCCTCCCAAGTAGCTTGTGCCACCATGCCTGGCTAATTTTTGTATTTTTAGTAGAGACAGGATTTCACCATGTTGGTCAGGCTGGTCTTGAACTCCTGACCTCAGGTGATCCATCTGCCTCAGCCTCCCAAAGTGCTGGGATTATAGGTGTGAGCCACCTCGCCCTGCCCAGTTGTGTTTTTATACACTAACAATGAACTATCCAAAAAAGAAACTAAGAAAACAATCCCATTTACAACAGCATCAAAAACAATAAAATAGGAATACATCTAATTAAGGAGATGAAAGATCTGTACACTACAAACTATAAGACACTGATTAAAGAAATTTAAAGTACAAATAAATGAAAAGATCCTGTGTTCATGGATTAAAAGAATGATCATTGTTAAGATGTCCCTATTACTCAAAATGATTTAGAGATTCAATGTAATCTCTATCAAAATTTCAATAATCTTTTTCACAGAACTATAAAAACATCCTAAAATTTTTATGCAAACACAAAAGAATCTGAATAGCCAAAGCAAAACATCCCACTACCTGATTTCAAAATCTACTACAAAGCTATAGTAATCAAAGTAGTATGGTATTGCAGTAAAAGCAGACACACAGACCAAGGAAATAATAGAATTTCTTTAAATACAATCTCTTCTTTGGGATCTTATATTGCAGCTCTTTTTTCTTTCTTCCTTTTTAGTTATCATATGGAAGGTTGGTTGGAACGTTCCTGTAGATGTTTCCCGATGCACATATGAACGACGTTTTCCTAGAGCATATGCCTAGGAGAGCAGTTGCTGGTTCAACTTGATGAGATATTTCCAAATTGCTTTCCAAGGAGGTTTACCAATTTGCTCTCCTATCAGCAGGATATGATTCTGCATCCTCCATAACATTTGCTTTGGTCCTGTCAGGCTTCTTTCTTTTATTAAAAAAAAAAAAAGTTTTTTTTTTTGACTGGGTAAAACTTTCAAGTGCTGCAAAATTCAAAACTATAAAAAAAATAGAATGTAGGCCAGGAGCAGTGGCTCATGCTTGTAATCCCAGCACTTTGGGAGGCTGAGATGGGTGGATCACGTGAGGTTAGGAGTTCGAGACCAGCCTGGCCAAAATGATGAAACCCCCTCACTACTAAAAATGCAAAAACCATCTGGGCATGGTAGTGAATACCTATAATCCCAGCTACTTGGGAGGCTGAGGCAGGAGAATCTCTTAAAGTTGGGAGGCAGAGGTTGCAGCGAGCTGAGATTGCACCACTGCACTCCAGCCTGAGAGACAGAGCAAAATTCCATCTCAAAAAAAAAAAAAAAAAATAGAACATGAGCATGAGCATGCTATGACCCTGATCTGACCCTGATCTCCAGGCAGCCCATTTACAGTTTACAGTAAAAATTCCTAATGGAATCTTACATGGGTATTTTATGTGGACACTGGCAAGGGTGTCTGCATGCATGTGCATGTGTGTGTGTGTGTGCTTTTTTGTTTTTTTGACTTCGCATTGTCTCATCAACATCCTTTTTGTCTCACCTGAAAAATATCTTGGAGATCATTCCATATCAGTACACAGAACTTCCTCAGTCTTTGTTTTTTAAAACATTAACTGCTACTTGATTTTTTGTAATTAATTAATTTATTTTGAGACGGAGTTTCGCTCTTGTTGTCCAGACTAGAGTTTAATGGTGTGATCTAGGCTCACTGCAACCTCTGTCTCCTGGGTTTAAGCAATTCTCCTGCCTCAGCATCAGCTGGGCTTATAGGCGTCCGCCACCATGCCGGGCTAATTTTGTATTTTTAGTGGAGATGGGGTTTCACCATGTTGGTCAGGCTCATCTTGAACTCCTGACCTCAAGTGATCCACCTGCCTTGGCCTCCCAAAGTCTTGGGATTACGGTGTGAGCCACCATGCCTGGCCGTGACTGTTTTTTAAATTAAAAGAATAATTTTTTTGTGAAATGTATCATGCATAATAGAATAGAAAACATTTATGTATGAGCAGAAGAAGAATAAAATTAATTCCTGCATACACTTCTCTCAGGCTTAGAAGAATCATGTCAGTAGCTTAGAAGCGCCCTTTGATAGTCTTCTGTATGACAGCCCCGAGCCTCCACCCCAAGGAAATTCCTCTCCAAACTTTTGTGTTAGTGATTCCTTTGCCTTTCTTTATAGATTTCCAACTCATGTTTGTATCCTCAAAGGATGCATTGCTCAGTTTTGACTGAGTAGCAAATACAAACTTAACTGCAATAAAATTAGTTAATTGCCAGTAGGTTCCTGGGATAAGGTAAGTTCAACTGAATCTCTGGGTTTAAATTCCCTGGATGTGAAAGAGCATCCCTTCTGGAAAGGTCAGGGACAAGGCCATTGTTGAAACCTGGAAACATGGGAGCACATCACTGAGGCATCCATTTGTGGAGCAGGGTCTGGATTCAGCAGTGATGTGGTCAGGCAAGTAGGCTACCCAGAACTTCCTGGGTCCAAACTTACCATAATCTACCTCCAGCTCCCAAGAGTAGGTCAAAGAAGAACATTTCTGTGAGGGTGAAATGAGGATTCTCAGCTGATCCAAGTAGCAGGTCATAGAGGAGAAAAAAGAAACCTCAGTACATAGACAAGGTAGTCAATGAGCTCCATTGGACATGTGACCCTTAGTTTTAAAAAATGGCAGTGTGGATCTTGCTCATGACCTCCCAGGACATCCCTGGATGATGGTGCTTCTGTCTGGACTATGTTCCCTCTGTCTGGTCATTTTGGGACCTCCCTTTGTGATGCCAGGGATGCTCTTTGCCTCTCTGTTTGTGGGATTTCCCATGTTCCCATTCCTCTTCTTTCTTGGTTTGCTCTCATTTTTGTGGAGTGCTTCCTCTAGTAGCTTTCTGAGAAAGGATCTATGTGAGATACATGTTTTGAGGGTTTGCATATGTTAAAATGTGTTTATTTTACCCTCATATTTAATTAGTAGTTTTGTTGGGTATAGAATAATAGGTCAGACATTTTCCTTTAAGATATAAGCAAGATCTTCTGGTGTCTCAAAAAGTCTAAAGCCATGAATGTTAATTCTATGCATGCCCTATGTTTTACTCTCTGGAAACTTGTAGGATCATCTCATGCCTCTCAGGACTTGAAATTTCACGTGATGGGCTTTGGTGTGAATCTCTGTGGGCTCTCTCAATCTGGCTACTCAAGTCCTTCAATCCTGAGAATTTTCTTGAATCATTTCATTGATGATTTTCTTGCCTCATTTTTTTCTGGAATACCTATTAAATATCAGCATTGGACCACCTGGACTGGTCCTCAAATTTTGTTATCTTTGCTCTTCTATTTTTCATCTTTTTGTGGTTTTGACTACTCTCTGGGAGATTTCCTCAAATTTAACTTTTTTTTTTTAGACAGTTTTGCTCTTGTTGCCCAGACCAGAGTGCAATGGTACGATCTCAGCCCACTGCAACCTCCGTCTCCTCTGTTCAAGCGATTCTGTGGCCTCAACCTCCCAAGTAACCAAGATTACAGGCACCCACCACCATGTCTGGCTAATTTTTAATATTTTGGTCGAGACGGGGTTTCACCATGTGGGCCAGGCTGGTCTTGAACTCCTGACCTCAGATGATCCTCCCGCCTCGTCATCCCAAATTTCTGGGATTATAGGCGTGAGCCACCACGCCTGGCCCAATTTTTACTTTTGTTTGTTCTATTGAGTTTGTCGTTGTTGTGTTTCTGCAATCATATTTTAGATTTCCAAAAGCTCTTTTTTGATTTCTGAATGTCTGAATGATCCTTTATTAAAAGACTCTGTTCCTGTGTCATGGATGCAAAGATTTCTCTTATGTCACTGAGAATATTAATTATATATGTAATTATATGTAAACTGAGTGTCCATCGGCTTCTGTTCTTAGGTTCCCATGAGATCCCTGTTTATTTAACTCATATGTACATCTTTACAAGGGACCCCTGCTACTTGAAGAAACTTGAAAGAGAATATGTTCTAGCAAGCAGAAAAATTGAACACACCTCTTGTCTCTAAATAGTCCATATTTGAACACAAGGCAGATGCTGGATCCTTCATGTTCTCTAGCTGCTGAGTAAGCATAATTAATTTGGTTTACAGTTTTAGGAGCAATAATTAGCTCATGATTCACACTGAAGAAAACGTTCCTATCTCTTAGGCTCCTTAAGGGTTTAAGTTTCCTGATTGTTTATGTTGAGAGTTCCAAGACCCATTAGCTGAATGAAATGTACAACAAATCCACTGTCTAAACAAACAGCACCTTTCACTGGGCCTGTTGGATACAGACTATTTATTTTTGTGTAAAAGTGACCAATATCAAGTTACACATTTGTTCCAGATGTTGCATCCAAAAAAGCTAAACTAGCCAGTGCATAACAATGTCACCTCGGCTCCAGAAGTGAGAAAGCTGAAGCCTCCACATGCTTGGAGAACAACGATGGTTAGGCCAAAGGCTGGGACATTGAAGGCTGTTGTGTTTTGTGGTTAAGTGTGGCCATTGTGAACATCTGACCCATCCAGATACTCAAACTGGTCGCACACTCAACTAGTAGCGATCTGCCGGTGTGTGGGTCTGTATTGCATTACTTTGTGTGTGAATGTGTTAGGGAAAGTCATAGAATTGGGTTTAATAGAGAAACAGTTCTTCACTTGCACTGAGACGAGGGAGGAGGAGCTTGTGGTCATCATTAAGGGGCCTCAAGCACATTCCCTTTCTCCAGGGCACACCTGGAATGGCACTGCCCTCTTGCCTGGAGCTCAGTTAGGAATATGACTTGCTTTGGCCAATGAAATGTGAGTGAAAAGTTCAAGTGCCAGTGTGCCCTTATTGGCAGTCACTGCTCATCAATACATTAGACCCACCCAAAGTGCTTAACATTCAGATTCCCAAGCTGAACTCCAGACCAATTGGAATAGAATGTCTCCAAGTAGAACCAAGGCAACAATATGTATTAAAGCCCTTGGGTGTTTACAGCATTGGGCCCAGGTTGAGTCCCACTGCTTGAGCTCCTGGTTCTATTTCATGTCTCTTTATAACACTTATTAAAATAGTGCTAATATTATTGGCATGGTGTTATATATTTGTTTTCTAGTATTTGCTCTTGTGCTTTGAGATGAGGCATCAGCTGGGAGCATGACTGGCCTCCTTCCAGCACCCCCACAACACCTACTGAGGCCCTGGGCTCCCCTATTGAGTGCAAGAGGGGTCCCTGGACTATATGCCCAAGTGCTATTATATTTTTGCTTGGCATGTATGTTTCTCATTGTGTAAAACTGCTATTCTTTTGATAATTCAAGTAACTATTTCATGTACTATAGCTCTGAAAACAAAAAATTGTAAGAAAAAACATCCAATGACTGTGCTGTGGTTGGAGACTTCATTACCAAGGTGTTTACATCTTCCTTTTACCTCTCATTTTGAGGAGCTATCTTCATAGAGGCAAGAGGCAGAGAAATTCTAGGCAGACAGGGGTGGGTCTGTGGCAAAACCCCACCTTCTGGAAATCCTGAAACCTGCGGCCCAAAGTGAGAACTTCCATCCCTTTTTGCCCGCTCTCTCCTGATTGGTTCTTTCTGAATAATGTCTTTTTTCCAATCAAATGTTGCCTTTTCCAAAGCTACCTATGGCCTGCCCTACCCCTCATCCTGTGCCTACAAAGACCCCAGGCTCAGCCAGTAGAGCGGAGAAGCAGCTGGACATTGGGAAGAGGTGACTTGACTTCAGAGACAGCAGCTGGATGTCAAAGAGGCAACTTGACTTCAAGGGAGAGCAACCTGCCCTTGCCATCTCCCTTCCAGCTCCCCTTTCCATTGAGATCTGCTTTCATTGATCAATAAAATTATCCGCATCCACCATCCTTCAATTCCTTCATGTGACCTCATTCTTCTTGGGCACCAGACAAGAATTCAGGATGCACCAAGGGCTGATACCCAAAAAAGCTGTCACACTGGCTCTTTTCCCTCACTGGCAGAGGGCAGCTGCCCCACATGGGGAGGCAAAAGGCCCACTGAGCTGATAGCCCACTGCTGTCTGCGGACAGCAGAGCTAAGAGAGCATTGTAACATGCCCTCTGGGGCTTTGAGGTCACAGGCACCTCCACCTAGACACTGCTGTGGGGCCTGCCTAGTTTGCTCCTGCTGGCAGCAAAGCAGCCAACTGGTTCCTGCACTCACTTGCCTACAGGCTCACTCCTGTGAAGGGTGGAGCATGGCAGACTTGAAGGAACGGAGTTTGCTCCTGCTGGTGCTGAAGCAGCCAGCTGGTTCCTGCATTCATTTGCTTGTGTGCTCCCTCCTACAAGGGGTTGAGTGGGGTGGGCTGAGTAAACAGGGCACCCCTGTCATGAGTCCCGCAAAACAGTCAAGAAAATATCCTGCATCGGTTTGACTCCTCGTCCTCCTCCCCTAATGGTTTGCAGTCTTTCCTATGTCATAATAAAACTACATTTTACTCTGTAAAAAAAATTTGCTCTACAAGTTTAGAGACTTTCTGTGTCTTGTTCGCTACCAATTCCTTAGGACCTAGAACAGTTCCTTGCAAATTATAGGGGCTCTTATTTAATTTCATAAAAGAAAGGACATTCCTCCCTGCAAAAGATAAAAGAAGATGATTTCAGAAAAAAATAACGGATTTTTTCTAAGAAAGAAAAACTGGCAGCTTTATACTGATGTTTTTTAAAAACTGTGATTACTAGAAAAAATATTGCACACTATTACATTATGGGTTGTGTTAAGATGAGATTTTTCCCTTGACTTTGACCCCCTTCGTGGAACTGGAGTGACTCATTTCACTCAGTCTGCAGCCTGCAGTCTGTGGATGGCTCAGTGTTAACAACTCAGTGAAAGGGTAGGGTGACAGCCTTCTGAAGCACCTGCCCTTTTTAATACCCCAAGTTCTTGTTCAATATCCTGGGAGAATCAGGTCACATGAACTACTTGAAAGATGATGAGTGCAGAAGACTCTATTGAGCAGTGGAAGTGGCTCTTGGTGGAAGGGGATCTGGAAAAGGGATGGAGTGGGAAAAAGGTGATCTTTCCCTGAAGCCCAGCCTGTCTCCAGCCAGCCTCCCCTCTGAAGCCTCACTGTCGTTTATCGTAGTCTCCAGTATGCAGTTGCTGCTTCTCTGCTTACCACCCAGCTGCTTGTATTCCTGACGATCAGCAGCTTGTGTGTGTGTGTGTGTGTGTATGTTTTTTTTTCCCTCTGCCAGCTGAAGTCTGTTTTCTTATGGGCACACGATAGGCAGCAGGGTGGGCCAAAAAGGAAATCATTTGGGTGGAAAAATAGGGTTGGCTCTTTTCACTTAGGGCCAAGATTCCAGGCTTGAGGATAGAGTTTAGCTAGGAGCCCAGCCCTTCTTGGATCAGTGCGATTATTTTTCCCTTAGATACGTGTCTTTAAATTAGGAGTCTGTATTCAACATTACAAGAGAAGTGAAACTCAAATGTCCAGCTTGCTCAAGTACTTCATTTTCAGTGGTGTACCAAAATGGAAGCAACACTCACTGCTCTTTTACTCAATTCGAGATAGTCGCCCAAGATACCAAGCAGATACCTAGCAAAGTCCAGGAAAACCAGCCCACACCACCCCTCCAGAGCTGAGGGCTGGGAGCTGCCCTCGTGCATGAGTGATGGCTGAGTATGGGAGGGCCCTGCTATCCCTTTCCAGCCTTCAGTAGCCAAACCCTGGGACTGTTCTTTCTCTCATTCCCTTGTGGGGAAGGCAAGGGAAAATTCATATAATCCTGAGAGCATGAAGATCCCAGGACAGCACATCTTTCCCCATTTCAAAAGGGAAACAATGGTTTCCTGAATCTTTTGAACAAAGAAGAAACTTCCTATTTCATCTCTAAGAGCAGAAAGTGGAACAGATGACAAGCTGTTTGTGAAGGGTGTGAATATCTTCATGTCAACAGGAAACCCAGGGACCTTGTGTAACTCTGAAAAGAAGAAAGGTGTCTTCTACTCCTGATTAAGTCATGTTCATCCTAAATAGAGGAGCTGGACAATTCTTGGTGGTTGAATAATCTTCTTTTCCTCTAGGTGCCATCCTGGGGAAATGGATTATTACATAATCTGTCTCTCCTCAAAACCTAATAAACTTAAAGGAGAGTTAAGTCAATTTACCTCACAAAAGATAAATCAGGCTTATTATCAGAGTTATTTTCACCATATTTATATGAGTTTCTGAAAATAGCAATACAAAGACTATAACCTCACTTAAAATTTCAAACAACGTAGGATTAAAATGTAGATAGCTCCCAATTTTACATTATCCATTTCACTCCTGAAGGGCAAATGCTATTTGCAGTTTGGAGTGGGGCCTTCTAGACATTTGCTATGTATATACTACACACACACACACACACACACACACACACACACACACACACACAGAGACACAGTGATTTCCTCCGTTCTATGCCATCAAATGTAAAGCCCAGGAGTGAATTGGTGCCACTCCTCTAGGCTACTGTCCCCTCCTATTGTGTTCTCTCCTGTTGTGCCCCAAGTGTAGGCACAGCCCAGTCCCTTTCTCCACAGCAAGACTAACCAAGTAACTGATGGTCTGCGTAGTGATACTGACATTTTTGAGGGACAACTGGCAGGAATTCCATCACATAACAAGCCAGAAAATGAAACTAGATTATTGCTCTAGAATTGGACAGCCTGGGTTTGTATCCCAGCTTTTCTACTCACTAATGACCTGACTTTGAAAAAATTACCAAGGTGTCTTAATTTCTTATTTGTGAAATGAAGATAATAATAGTACCTGCCTTATAGGGTTGTTCACAGAATTATATTAAATATATGAGAAGAGCCTATAGCCATGCTGGACAAGGCGTGCTCAGCAAATGTTAAACTTGTGTTACTCTTTCAAAAATCCATGTGTTACACTACAAGGCAGGGGTCAGCAAACTTTTTCAGTAAAGGGTCACATAGTAAATATTTTAGGCTTT
Organism: Papio anubis; assembly: GCF_008728515.1. Lineage (NCBI taxonomy): Eukaryota > Metazoa > Chordata > Mammalia > Primates > Cercopithecidae > Papio > Papio anubis. Next base: position 96,079,963 of record NC_044986.1, read on the forward strand.
GGAACCCATATGACCTCTGTCAAACTACTCAACTTTATACGGGGGAAAGAAGCCCTAGTCAATGTGTAAGTGCATGGGTCTGGCATGTTCCAATAAAGCTTTATTTATGACATGTGAATTTCAGATAATGTGCACAAGTCATGAAATATTTTTTTAAAAAATTATTTCTCAATCATTTTAATGTTAAAAAAACAAAAACAAAAACAAAAAAACCAAAACATTCTTCCCTCCTGGGCCATGCAAAATCAGGTGGTAGGCTGGATTTGGCCTACAGGCTGTAGTTCACCAACAAATTCCACCACCAGCATCACAGGTGTCCCCACCTGGCCATTTCTGTACCCTCTCTTTTCCAGGTCCCCATCTCCCTGATTTTGCTCATCTTTCTTCTGTAGGAGAAAACAAAACTCAGTAACCACCTTTCTACTCAAGAAGAGCCTTTTCCCATTAGGACACAGGGAGCATGGTCCCTCTGTCTCAGCATCTACACTCCAGGTTGAGCTCTGCCCTCACCTTTGCAAACCAGAGGGACCCGGGAAAATGGTCACATGTGTTATACGTGGAAGCATTCCTTCTGTTGGGGACATATATTTTAATGGCTGCATAGCAGTCAACTGCTTGAGCCCACCAACTTCTTTAACTTGTCTCTTGGTGATTGTTATGGTTTGGATGTGTGTCTCCGCCCAAATCTCATGTTGAATTGTAATCCCCAGTGTTGGAGTTGGGGGCTGGTGGGAGATGATTGGATCATAGGGGTGAATTTCTCATAAATGATTTAGCATCATCCCATCATCCTCTTGGTGCTGTCCTTGTAATAGTCAGTGACTTCTTGCAAGATCTGGTTGTTTAAAAGCATGGAACCTCAGTCTCTCTCTCTCTCTACTGTTCCCACCGTGTGAGATACCTGCTCCCCCTTCACTTTTTTTTTTTTTTTTTTGAGACGGAATCTGGCTCTGTCGCCCAGGCTGGAGTGCAGTGGCCAGATCTCCGCTCACTGCAAGCTCCGCCTCCCGGGTTCGCGCAATTCTCCTGCCTCAGCCTCCCGAGCAGCTGGGACTACAGGTGCCCGCCACCTCGCTCGGCTTATTTTTTTTTTGTATTTTTAGTAGAGACGGGGTTTCACCGTGTTAGCCAGAATGGTCTCTATCTCCTGACCTCGTGATCCGCCCGTCTCGGCCTCCCAAAGTGCTGGGATTACAGGCTTGAGCCACCGCGCCCGGCCTCCCCCTTCACTGTCTACCATGATTGTAAGCTTCCTGAGGCCCTCCCAGAAGCATATGCCTGTGTTATGCTTCCTGTACAGCCTGCAGAACCATGAACTAATTAAACCTCTTGTCTTTATTTATCTAGTGTCAGGTATTTCTCTCTCTTTTTTTCTTTTTCTTTTCTTTTCTTTTTTTTGAGGCAGGGTCTTGCTCTATTGCCCAGGCTGGAGTGCAGTGGCACAATCTCGGCTCACTGCAGCCTCCACCTCCTGGGTTCAAGTGATTTCTCCCACCTCAGCCTGCTGAGTAGCTGGGATTACAGATGTGCACTACACGCCCAGCTACTTTTTGTATTTTTAGTAGAGATGGGGTTTTGCCATGTTGGTCAAGCTAAGTATTTGTTTATAGCAATGCACAAATAGCCCAATACAGTAATGAATGTTTATATCATATTGTTTCCAGGTTTGCACTATACAAAGAATGTTGCATTTTCTCATAAAATCCTCAAATAACTCTATGAGAGGGGAACAATTTAATCTCATTTTACAGATGAAGTGATGGAGAGAGGCAGAGAAAAATGAAGTAACTTGGCCAATTTCATACATGGTTATGATGGAAGCTGCTATGACTCCACTTCCTGGATACAACTGACTGACCTCCAAGAGTGGTCACCGGAGCCAAGATATTGTTACTGTCATATTCGTTTTCTTGTATTACTTAATTGGTCTATAAGCTGGTACATGGCCCATGCTAAACCAATCAGTGTCCTTTTCCTAGAATTTTAGAACTGGAATCAGGAAACTCTTATAATTCAAACTCAGGTCTACTAGTCTACTAGCAGACTTTTGGAGAAAAATTCCTCTGTTTTCATGAGATTCTTGAGGGCACTCAAAGCTTGGTTCCAGGTGTTCCCGAGGCCCAGCTATACCCCAGACCTCCCAGAAGCTAAGTTGCTTTGTAAGAGTCCACAGTATGTATATATCAATTTATTTTTATTTTTTTTTGAGACGGTATCTGGCTCTGTCGCCCAGGCTGGAGTGCAATGGCACCATCTCGGCTCACTGCAACATCTGCCTCCCAGGTTCAAGCGATTTTCCTGCCTTGGCCTCCAAAGTAGCTGGGACTACAGGTGCCCGCCACCATGCCCAGCTAATTTTTGTATTTTTAGTAGAGATGGGGTTTCACCATTTTGGTCAGGATGGTTTCAATCTCTTAACCTCGTGCTCCGCCCTCCTCGGCCTCCCAAAGTGCTGAGATTACAGGTGTGAGCCACCGTGCCTGGCCTAATCAATTACTTTTTAAAGTTTTTTATTTAAAAAAAATTTTCCTTCACTTTTACCTGAAACAGTTCTAATTACTTTAAGTAAATTAATTACCTAGTGGTACTGTAAACATTATAAGAAAACAGCTATCAGGATGTGGATGATTTCTCTGATGGCCACTTTGATAGGTTTGTAAACCAAAAATAAATTTCTAAGCCCCTCAACCAACCAAATAGATCCCTTCTTGGCCAAGAGGACCCCAGATAAATCTGAAAAACTGAATTCCCGGCCATGACAGGAAGGGAGGTTGGACATACCTCATTATATTCCCTCCCTTTTGGAGTTTAGGCACAACCGACCAGCATTAACATTAAAATACAGACCATAAGACTGAAGAAAACAGACTCTTTGTGGCAATAAGATAACAAATTTCAACCTGACTCTGGTATAGCATTGCATGACAGATAGCAGACCTGGAGAGAAATAAAAATATTTTACCCCAAAATATATTTATTTGACATATTTTGAAACTGTCTTGCAAAGCCATCTTTTGTGGGGAAAATTTGCATCTGCAGAGAATCTCCATTAATGGAGAATGGAGATAATGCAGCCAGGACTTTCCTGGATCTAGGAGAGATTAAGAGTGAAATCTTTTAAGATCCGAAAAGATACATTTACTATCTATTCTCTCTGAAAGCTGCAACCTATGAAACTTCATCTACATAACAAGAACTTTAGTCTCCATAAACCCCCTTATCTTAAGCATTTTTTTCTACTGACTTCAAGTCTTTAGACAAAACTTAACCTTTCAACCAATTACCAATCAAAAAATCTTTGAATCCACCCATGACCTATAACCCACATCCCCCATCTCACTGCCCACCTCAAGATATCCTACCTTTTTAGGCCAAACAAATGTAGACCTTCCATTATTAGTTTAGTGTTTTACCTGCAAGTCCCATCTCACTAAAATGTATTAAACCAGGCTGGGTGTGGTGGGTCACGCCTGTAATCCCAGCACTTTGGGAGGCTGAGGCAGGGGGATCACTTGAGGTCTGGAGTTCGAGACCATCCTGGTCAACATGCAGATACCTTGTCTCTACTAAAAATACAAAAATTAGCCAGGTGTGGTGGCACACACCTGTAATCTCAGCTACTTGGGAGGCTGAGGCTGGAAAATTGCTTGAACCTAGGAGGTGGAGGTTGAGCAGAGATCACACCATTGCACTCTAGCCTGAGTGGCAGAGTGAGACTCTGTCTCAAAAAAAAAAAAAAAAAAAGTATAAAACCAAACTGTAACCCAACTGCCTCAGGCTCTCTTTATCAAAAGCTCTCAAGACTGTTCCCTGGGCTATGGTCACTCATATTGGCTTAGAATAAACCTCTTTAAAACATTTTACAGCGTTTGGGGTTTTTTTCCATCAGCAGATTACAGACTCATGACAAGTATTTCTACTGAATAGCCAAAAGAAAATACATTTAACAAACCAAGAAACATACTCTATTAGCCATGGCATAAAAACAGACAAACGTAAGCCACCAGTGTTCCAGAACTTTCTTTGCTAAAAATAAAGAGAGGGAACAAGTAGAGAAGTAAAGTAGGAATAACAAATCTCAATCACCAGGAATAAACCATTTAAACTCTTTTCTGTAACCTCCTCACTTTTATGTAAAATAAAGGAGGTAGACCAGATAACTGCCTAGCTCCCTACTATCTCTAAAATTATAATATTTAGCTCTGATGTTAAAAATATCAATGATAATTCACAAACTTAGACTGAATGCTTTTAACAGTACCCAAGTCACCTCTTGAATGCTTTGCTGCTTAGAAATTTCTTCCACCAGATACCCTCAATCATCTCCCTCAAGTTCAAAGTTTCACAAATCTCTAGGGCAGGGGCAATATGCCACCAGTCTCTTTGCTAAAACATAGCAAGAGTCACTTTTAGTCCATTTCCTAACAAATTCTTCATCTTTATCTGAGACCACCTCCGCCTGGATTTCATTGTCTATAGCATTATCAGCATTTTGGTCAAAGCCATTCAACAACTTTCTAGGAAGTTTCAAGCTTTCCCACATTTTCCTGTCTTCTTCTGAGGCCTCTAAACTGTTCCAACCTTTGCCTGTTACCCAGTTCCAAAGTCACTTCCATATTTTTGGGTGTCTTTACAGCAGTGCCCCACTCTATCAGTACCAATTTACTGTATTAGTCCGTTTTCATGTTGTGGGGAAAAGAAAGAGAGATCAGCCTGTTACTGTGTCTATATAGAAAGAAGTAGACATAAGAGACTCCATTTTGTTCTGTATTTGAGATGCTGTTAATCCGTGACCCTACCCCCAGCCTTGTCCTTGCAAAAGACATGTGCTGTGGTGACTCAAGGTTTAATGGATTTTGGGCTGTGCAGGATGTGTCTTTGTTAAACAAGTGCCTGAAGGCAGCTTGCTGGTTAAAAATCCTGCCCATCCCTGGGCAATGGAACATCTCGGTGTGAGACCCGATTGTATGCTCTGTTTACTGAGATAGGAGAAAACCGCCTTATGGCATAAGGTGGGACTTGCTGACGAGACTTGCTGGTGCAATGCTGCTAAGAGGTTTATGGAGATGTTTACATATGCATATCAAGGCACAGCATTTTCGTTTGAACTTATTCATGTCACAGAGATCTTTGTCCATATGTCTTACTGCTGATTTCCTCCCTACAATGATCCTATTGTCCAGCCACTCCTTTATCTTTAAGATGGTAAAGATAATGATGAATAAATACTAAGGGAACTCAGAGACCGGTGCCGGTGTGGGTCCTCTGTAAGCTGAGCGCCGGTCCCCTGGGCCCACTTTTTCTTTCTCTATACTTTGTCTCTGTGTCTCATTTCTTTTCTCAAGTCTCTTGTTCCACCTAACGAGAAACGCCCACAGGTGTGGGGGGCAGGCCACCCCTTCATCATGCCGCTGATAAAGACATACTTAAGAGTCAGTAATTTATACAGAAAAAGAGGTTTAATGGACTCACAGTTCCACATGGCTGGGAAGGCCTCGCAATCATGGTGGAAGGCAAAAGGCACCTGTTACATGGCAGCGGGCAAGAGAGAATGAGAGCCAAGCAAGGGGAGACCCTTTAAATTTTTTTTTTTTTTTTTGAGACGGAGTCTCACTCTGTCACCCAGGCTGGAGTGCAGTGGCCCAATCTTGGCTCACTGCCAGCTCTGCCTCCCAGATTCACGCCATTCTCCTGCCTCAGCCTCCTGAGTAGTTGGGACTACAGGTGCCCACCACCATGCCCAGCTAATTTTTTGTATTTTTACTAGAGACGGGGTTTCACTGTGTTAGCCAGGATGGTCTCAATCTCCTGACCTTGTGATCTGCCCGCCTCGGCCTCCCAAAGTGCTGGGATTACAGGCGTGAGCCACTGCGCCTGGCAGAGGGGAGATCCTTTATAAAACCATCAGATCTTGTCAGACTTAGTCACTACCCAAGGAAGAGTATGGGGGAAGCCACGCCCATGATTCAATTATCTCTCACCAGGCCCCTCTCTCAACACGTGGGAATTATGGAGCTACAATTCAAATGAGACTTGGGTGGGGCACAGCCAAACCATATCAGCAATTGCAATAGAGAAAGAGTAATCCATGCAGTGCTGGCTGTGCAGCAGACCAAAGTTTTAGTCTTACACAAATCAATCTCTCCAAGCATTTGAGGATCAGCGTTCTTAAGGATAGTTGGGTGGATGGGGGAAGGCCAGTGAGTCCAGAGTGCTGATGGGTTGGGTTGGAGATGAAATCACAGGGAACTGAAGCTGTCCTCTTGCACTGAATCAGTTCCTGAGTGGGGCCACAAGATCAGATGAGTCAGTTTATCGATCTGGATGGTGCCAGCTGCTCCATCAAGTGCAGGGTCTGCAAAAATATCTCAAGCATTGATCTAAGGAGCAGTTTACGGAGGATCAGAATCTTGTAGCCTCCAACTGCATGACTCCTAAACCATAATTTCTAATCTTGTGGGTACTTTGTTAGTCCTATGAAGGCAGTCTAGTCCTCAGGCAAGAAGGGGTTTTTTTTTGGGAAAGGACTGTTATCATATTTGTTTTATTTATTTATTATTATTTTTAAAATTTTACTTTAAGTTCTGGGATACATGTGTTGAATGTGCAGGTTTGTTATATACTTAGGATTGTCTTGGCTATATGGGCTCTTGTCTTGGCTATATGAAATTTAAATGTATACACGTGCCATAGTGATTTGCTGCACCTATCAATCCATCATCTAGGTTTGAAGCCCTATATGCGTTAAGTATTTGTCCTAATGCTCTCCCTCCCCTTTACCCCCACCCATCGACAGTCCCCAGTGTGTGACATTCCCCTCTCTGTGTCCATATGTTCTCATTGTTCAACTCCCACTTATGAGTGGGAACGTGTGGTGTTTGGTTTTCTGTTCCTGTGTTAGTTTGCTGAGGATGATGGTTTCCAGCTTCATCCATGCCCATGCAAAAGAAATGAACTCATTCTTTTTATGGCTGCATAGTATTCCATGTTGTATATGTGCCACATTTTCTTTATCCAGTCTATCATTATCATTGATGGGCATTTGGATTGGTTCCAAGTCTTTGGTACTGTAAATAGTGCTGCAATAAACATACATGTGCATGTGTCTTTATAGTAGAATGATTTATAATCCTTTAGGTATATACCCAGTAACAGACTTGCTGGGTCAAATGGTATTTCTGATTCTAGATCCTTGAGGAATCGCCACACTGTATTTCACAATGGGTGAAGTAATTTACACTCCCACCAGAAGTGAAATCCTTCCTATTTCTGCACATCCTTGCCAGCATCTGTTGTTTCCATACTTTTTAATGATCATCATTCTAACTGGCATGAGATGGTATCTCATTGTGATTTTGATTTGCATTTCTCTAATGACTAGCGATGATGAGCTTTTTTTCATGTTAGTTAGCAGCATAAACGTCTTCTTTTGAGAGGTGTCTGTTCATATCCTTCACCTACTTTTTGATGGGGTTGTTTGTTTTTTTCTTGCAAATTTGTTTAAGTTCTTTGTAGATTCTGTCATTATCCCTTTGTCAGATAGATAGATTGCAAAAATTTTCTCCCATTCTGTAGGTTGCCTTTTCACTCTAATGATAGTTTCTTTTGCTGCGCAGAAGTTCTTTAGTTTAATTAGATCCCATTTTTCAATTTTGGCTTGTGTTGCAATTGCTTTTTGGTGTTTTAGTCACAAAATCTTTGCCCATGCCTGTGTCCTGAATGGTATTCCCTAGGTATTTTTCTAAGGTTTATATGGTTTTAGGTTTTAGGTTTAAGTCTTTAGTCCATCTTGAGTTAATTTTTGTATGAGATGAAAGCAAGGGGTCCAGTTTCTGTTTTCTGCATATGGCTACCCAGTTTTCCCATCACCATTTATTAAATAGAGAATCCTTTCCCCATTGCTTGTTTTTGTCAGGTTTGTCAAAGATCAGGTGGTTGTAGATGTGTAGCGTCATTTCTGAGGCCTCTGTTCTGTTCCATTGGTCTATATCTCTGTTTTGGTACCAGTACCATGCTGTTTTGGTTACTGTAGCCTTAAAGTATAGTTTGAAGTCAGGTAGCGTGATGCCGCCCACTTTTTTCTTTTTACTTAGGATTGTCTTGGCTATATGCACCCTTGTATGGTTCCATATGAAATTTAAAGTAGTTTTTTTCCAATTCTGTGAAGAAAGTCTATGGTAGCTTGGAATAGCATTGAATCTATAAATTACATTGGGCGGTATGGCCATTTTCACGATATTGATTCTTCCTATCCATCAGCATGGATTTTTTTTTTTTTTTTCCATTTTTTCCTCTCATTTCCTTGGGTAGTGATTTGTAGTTTTCCTTGAAGAGGTCCTTCACATCCCTTGTAGGTTGTATTCCTAGGTATTTTATTTTCTTTGTAGCAATTGTGAATGGGAGTTCACTCATGATTTGACTCTCTGCTTGTCTATTATTGGTGTATAGAAATGATTGTGATTTTTACACATTGATTTTGTAACCTGAGACTTTGCTGAAGTTGTTTATCAGCTTAAGGAGCTTTTGGGCTGAGATGATGGGGTTTTCTACAGAATCATGTCATCTGCAAACAGAGACAATTTGACTTCCTCTCTTCCTTATTTGAATACCCTTTATTTCTTTCTCTTGCCTGATTGCTCTCGCCAGAATTTCCAATACTAATTGAATAGGAGTGGTGAGAGAGGGCACTCTTGTCCTGTGCCAGTTTTCAAAGGGAACGCTTCCAGCTTTTGCCCATTCAGTATGATATTGGCTATGGGTTTGTCATAAATAGCTCTTATTATTTTGAGATATGTTCCATCAATATCTAGTTTATTGAGAGTTTTTAGCATGAAGGGGTGTTGAATTTTATTGAAGGCCTTTTCTGCATCTATTGAGATAATTATGCAGTTTTTGCCTTTGGTTCTTTTTATGTGGTGAATTATATTTATTGATTTGCATATGTTGAACCAGCCTTGCATCCCAGGGATGAAGCCAACTTGATCGTGGTGAATAAGTTTTTTGTTGTGCTGCTGGATTTAGTTTGCCAGTATTTTATTGAGGATTTTCACATCGATGTTTATCAGAATATTGGCCTGAAATTTTCTTTTTTTGTTGTGTCTCTGCCAGGTTTTTGTATCAGGATGATGCTGGCCTCATAAAATGAATTAGGGAGGAGTCCCTCTTTTTCTATTGTTTGGAATAGTTTCAGAAGAAATGGTATCAGCTCCTTTCTGTACCTCTGGTAGAATTTGGCTATGAATCTGTCTGGCTCTTTTCGGTTGGTAGGCTATTAGTTACTGCCTCAATTTCAGAACTTGTTGTTGGTCTATTCAGATATTTGACTTCTTCCTGGTTTAGTCTTGGGAGGGTGTATGTGTTCAGGAATTTTCCATTTCTTCTAGGTCTTCTAGTTTATTTGCATAGAGATGTTTTTACTATTCGCTGATGGTAGTTTGTATTTCTGTGGGATCAGTGGTGATATCCCTTTTATCATTTTTTATTGTGTTTATTTGATTCTTCTCTCTTTTCTTCCTTATTAATGTGGCTAGTGATCTATATATTTTGTTAATCTTTTCAAAAAACCAACTCCTGGATTCACTGATTTTTTGAAGGGTTTTTTCGTCTCTCTATCTCCCTGAGTTCTGCTCTGATCTTAGTTATTTCTTGTCTTCTGCTAGCTTTTGAATTTGTTTGCGCTTGCTTCTTTAGTTCTTTTAATTGTGATGTTAGAGTGTTGATTTTAGATCTTTCCTGCTTTCTGATGTGGGCATTCAGTGCTACAAACTTCCCTCTAAACACTGCTTTAGCTGTGCCCCAGAGATTCTGGTAGTTGTGTCTTTTTCCTCATTGGTTTCAAAGAACTTCATTATTTCTGCCTTAATTTTATTATTTACCCTGTAGTCATTCAGAAGCATGTTGTTCAGTTTCCATGTAGTTGTGCAGTTTTGAGTGAGTTTCTTAATCCCGAGTTCTAATTTGACTGCACTGTGGTCTGAGAGGCTGTTTGTTATGATTTCCATTCTCTTGCATTTGCTAAGGAGTGTTTTACATCCAATTATTGGTTGATTTTAGAATAAGCACTATGTGGTGCTGAGAAGAATGTGTATTTTGTGGATTTGGAGTGGAGAGTTAAGTAGTTATCTCTTAGGTCTGCTTGGTCCAGAGCTGAGTTCAAGTCCTGAATATCCTTGCTAATTTTCTGTCTCATTGATTTGTCTAATATTAACCATAGGCTGTTAAAGTCTCCCACTATTATTGTGTGGGAGTCTAAGTCTCTTTAGAGTCTCTAAGAGCTTGCTTTATGAATCTGAGTGCTCCTGCGTTGGATGCATATATATTTAGGATAGTTAGCTCTTCTTGTTGCATTGATCCCTTGCCATTATGTAGTGCCCTTCTTTGTCTTTTTTGATCTTTGTTGGTTTAAAGATCAGAGTTGTCTGTTTTGTCAGAGACTAGGATTGTAACCCTTGATTTTTTTTTCTTTCCATTTGCTTGGTAAATATTCCTCCATCCTTTTATTTTGAGCCTTTGTGTGTATTTGCATGTGAGAGGGTCTCCTGAATACAGCACACCAATGGGTCTTGACTCTTTATCCAATTTGCCAGTCTGTGTCTTTTAATTGGGGCATTTAGCCTATTTACATTTAAGGTTAATATTGTTATGTGTGAATTTAATCCTGTCATCATGATGCTAGCTGGTTATTTTGCACATTAGTTGATGCAGTTTCTTCATCATGTTGTTGGTATTTATATTTTGGTGTGTTTTTGCAGTGGCTGGTACCAGTTTTTCCTTTCTATATTTAGTGCTTCCTTCAGGAGCTCTTGTAAGGCAGACCTGGCAGTGACAAAATCTCTCAACATTTTTTTGTCTGTAAAGGATTTTATTTCTCCTTCACTTGAAACTTAGTTTGGCTGGATATAAAATTCTGGGTTGAACATTCTTTTCTTTAAGAATGTTGAATATTGGCCCCCACTCTCTTCTGGCTTGTAGGGTTTCTGCAGAGAGATCTGCTGTTAGTCTGATGGGCTTCCCTTTGTAGGTAACCTGACTTTTCTCACTGGCTGTCCTTAACATTTTTTTCTGTGTTCCAACCTTGGAGAATCTGATGATTGTGTGTCTTGGGGTTGGTCTTCTCGAGGAATATCTTAATGGTGTTCTCTCCATTTTCTGAATTTGAATGTTGGCCTGTCTTGCTAGATTGAGGAAGTTTTCCTGGATACTATCCTGAAGTCTGTTTTCCAACTTGGTTCCATTCTCCTTGTCATTTTTAGGGACCCCAATCAATCGTAGGTTTGGTCTTCTCACATAGTCCCATATTTCTTGGAAACTTTGTTCATTCCTTTTCATTCTCTTTTTCCTAATCTTGTTTTCACCCTTATTTCAGTAAGTTGATTTTCAGTCTCTGATATCCTTTCTTCTGCTTGATTGATTCAGCTACTGATACTTGTGTATGCTTCATGAAGTTCTTGTGCTGTGTTTTCCAGCTCCATCATATCATTTATGCTCTTCTCTAAACGGTTTATTCTAGTTAACAGTTCCTGTAACCTTTTGTCAAGGTTCTTAGCATCCTTGCATTGGGTTAGAGCATGCCCCTTTAGCTCAGAGGACTTTGTTATCACCCACCTACTTCTGTCAATTCATCAAACTCATTCTCCGTCCAGTTATGTGCCCTTGCTGGAGAGGAGTTGTGATCATTTGGAGGAGAAGAGGCATTCTGGTTTTCAGAATTTTCAGCATTTCTGCACTGGTTTCTCCTCATCTTTGTGGATTTATCTACCTTTGATCTTTGAGGCTGATGAGCTTTGGATGGGATTGCTGTGTGGGTTTTGCTGTTGTTGATGTTGATACTATTGCTTTCTGTTTGTTAGTTTTTCTTCTGACAGTCCAGCCCCTCTTCTGCAGGTCTGCTGCAGTTTGCTGGAGGTCCACTCCAGACCCTATTTGCCTGAGTATCACCAGTAGAGGCTGCAGAACAGCAAAAATTGCTGGTTGTTCCTTCCTCTGGAAGCTTCATCCCAGAGGGGCACTGGCCTGATGTCAGCCGGAGCTCTCCCGTATGAGGTGTCCGTCAACCCCGGTTAGGAGGTCTCTCCCAGTCAGGAGGCATGGGGGTCAGGGACCCACTTGAGGAGGCAGTGTGTCCCTTAGCAGAGCTCGAGCACTTGTGCTGGTAGAACCCTCCTTGTCCAGATCCACTGCTCTCTTCAGAGCGGGGAGGCAGGAATGTTTTAAGTCTGCTGAGACTGCACCTACAGCCTCCCCTTCCCCCAGGTGCTCTGTCCCAGGGAGATGGGTGTTTTATCTATAAGCCCCTGACTGGGGCTGCTGCCTTTCTTTCAGAGTTGCCCTGCCCAGAGAGGAGGAATCTAAAGAGGCAGTCTGGCTTTGCCACACTGTGTTGGATTCTGCCCACTCTGAACTTCCTGGCCTCCTTAGCACTGTGAGGGGGAAACTGCCTACTCAAGCCTTAGTGATGGCGGACGCCCCTCCCTGCACCGAGCTCCATCGTCCCAGGTTGACTTCAGGCTGCTGCGCTGGCAGCAAGAATTTCCAGTCAGTGGTTCTTAGCTTGCTGGGCTCCGTGGGAGTGCAACCCACTGAGCAAGACCGCTTGGCTCCCTGGCTTCAGCCCTTTTCCAAGGGAGTGAATGGTTCTTTCTTGGTGGCCTTCCAGGCGCCACTAGGGTACGAGAAAAAAAAAAAAAACAAAAACTCCTGCAACTAGCTTGGTGTCTGCCCAGATGGCTACTCAGTTTTGTGCTTGAAACCCAGGGCCCTGGTGGTGTAGGCATAGGAGGGGATCTCCTGGACTGTGGGTTCAAAAACTGTGGCAAACGCTTAGTATTTGGGCTGGTCCCTCATGGCTTCTCTTGGCTGGAAAAGGGAGGCCCCCGGCTGCTTGCACTTCCAGGGTGAGGCGACACCCCACCCTGCTTTGGCTTACCCTCCATGGGCTGCACCCACTGCCTGATCAGTCCCAATGAGATGAACAGGGTATGTCAGTTGGAAACGCAGAAATCACCCGCCTTCTGTGCTGGTCTCACGGGGAGCTGCAGACCGGAGCTGTTCCTATTCCACCATCTTCCCAGATCCCCTGAACTCTTTTAAACGTGCTTGAATAATAATTTTTTAAAAATTTGAACAGGAGGATTGAAAAATAGGAAATCCTTTCTCTTTCGTTATACCTATTGATAATCTGGTGTTCTTACACAAAGGGTTAGGGCATTGTGTTATGAAAACTGTAATTAAAAACCACAATTACTTTTGCACCAACTTAATAAAATGTTAACACATCTAATCTCCTCTGAGAAGAAATGTATTTTGTTGTTTTTATTTATGTAGCCTGCTAGTGTGAAAGATGTCTATTTATACAATAAGTCATCTAAGTATACTTAGAAAATAAAATAACAACTTGAATTTGACCTCTGGATTGCCTCCAGAAAGAGTCAACTTTGTGTACTAAACAAACGTCATCCTAAGTCAGAAAGTGGTCTGTACAGGGCTTTTGTTCACCTGTGTGCATTGTAATATTCTAGTGATTTGTTTGCTTTAAAAAGTGGGGTGGGAATAAGTTCTTTTGTGCTGATTATTTTTCCTGGGTTCACGATAGGGAAAATCTCTTTCTTTTTTCTTTTTTTTTTTTTTTTTTTTTTTTTTTTTTTTTTTTTTTTTTTTTTGAGACGGAGTCTCGCTCTGTCGCCCAGGCTGCAGTGCAGTGACCGGATCTCAGCTCACTGCAAGCTTCGCCTCCCGGGTTTACGCCATTCTCCTGCCTCAGCCTCCCGAGTAGCTGGGACTACAGGCGCCCGCCACCTCGCCCGGCTAGTTTTTCGTATTTTCAGTAGAGACGGGGTTTCACCGTGTTAGCCAGGATGGTCTCGATCTCCTGACCTCGTGATCCGCCCGTCTCGGCCTCCCAAAGTGCTGGGATTACAGGCTTGAGCCACCGCGCCCGGCCTCTTTTTTCTTTTTTTGGATGGATTACCACTCTATCGCCCAGGCTAGAGTACAGTGATGTGATCTCGGCTCACTGCAACATCTGCCTCCCAGGGTCAAGTGATTCTCCTACCTCAGCCTCCTGAGTAGCTGGGATTACAGGCGCGTGCCACCGTGCCAGCTAATTTTTCTATTTTTAGTAGAGACAGGGTTTCACCATGCTGGCTAGGCTGGTCTTGAACTCCTCACCTCGTGATCTGGCCATCTCAGCCTCCCAGGAACATTTCTTAATTGAGGAATTTCTTTCTCTTATTCATTGCATGAGTTTGATTTCAGTATGTTATCTGTTAGATAAATAATCATTACTGAAAATGGATTCAGAAAATCAAGGGTAGAGCAGTTTGAATTAAACTCAAGTGTTCACCAACAAGCCAATCCTAAGTACCTGTGGACTTCACTCAAGTAACCCATGGAATAAAGTTTTTGTGATTTCTTGCCAAATTCTAATATGAAAATAAAGATACGTACTGTACTTTCTATCAGTATTATATTTTCTTTATAGTATATAAAATAGGACAAAATGTCATTTATCTTTGTTACAGTGTTGTTTTCTTTGTCTTGTTAGGACAGGTTTTTAATAATTTCTTTTTTTTTTTTTTTTTTTTTGAGACGGAGTCTTGCTCTGTTGCCCAGGCTGGAGTACAGTGGCCGGATCTCAGCTCACTGCAAGCTCCGCCTCCCGGGTTCAGGCCATTCTCCTGCCTCAGCCTCCCGAGTAGCTGGGACTACAGGCGCCCGCCGCCTCACCCGGCTAGTTTTTTGTATTTTTTAGTAGAGACGGGGTTTCACCGTTTTAGCCAGGATGGTCTCGATCTCCTGACCTCGTGATCCGCCCGTCTCGGCCTCCCAAAGTGCTGGGATTACAGGCTTGAGCCACCGTGCCCGGCAATAATTTCTTTTGACATGCTGTCTTCAGATTGTTATACTCTCGCAGTGTTTCTTTATATCAGATGCCTTGTGCCTTTTGATATTTATTTTTAGCTTAATTTAGCTTCCTTTTCATATATAAAACACTTAATCACCATGACTTCCTAAGTTGCCGTTTCTTCTATTCTGTTTAAACTCAGGATATACATTCCATTTTAGAGACAGTTTTAAGTTGATACTGTTAAATGATTTTGTGCCCTCTGTTGGTTCTTTGATAAATTACAAAATATATTTTGATAGGTGGGAATGTAATATTTTTAATTTAATTTAATTTTGTTTTATTTTTCCTTTTTTAGAGACAGTGTCTCACTCTGTTGCCCAGGCTGAAGTGCTGTGGTGTGATCATAGCTCACTGCAGCCTTGAACTCTCAGGCTCAAACAATCCTCCTTCCTCAGCCTCCTGAGTAGCTAGGATTACAGGCACATGCCACCATGTCCAACTAATTTTTTAAACTGAATTTTAAAAATTTTGTTTTTCTTTTATATGTATATTTTTTATTTTTATAGAGACAGGGTTTCACTATGTTACCCAGGGTGGTCTCGAACTCCTGGGTTCAAGCAATCCTCCTGCCTCAACCTTCCAAAGTACTGGGATTACAGGCATGAGCCACCACAACCAGCCAACAAATGCTTCTCTGTCTTTACTGATTATATATATATATATTCTACTTCTACTTACAGTCTTTTTGACCTTGAACAAGTTATTTAATCTCTGTGTGCCTCAATTTCCTCACCCATAGAATAACGGATGATAGTAGCTTATTTTATCAATTCTAAGACTAACTTTTTTCCCCACATTTTAATATCTCTGACATCAGAGCATTCCTCACTGTCAGCATTAAAAAGTAGCATTGTGACTTAGATTACTGGGCAGCATTTTTCTATGGTGGATAAAATAATGAAGTGTTTTATAATGATGATGTCTTACACTAGATAGAATATCACATTAATACCTGCATCCTAGGGTTTTGTGGGGCTTAACTGAGTCAAGATACATGAAATGCTTAGAACTGTAAATGGCTAATATTAATCACTTAATAAATGTAATACGCTAGCTGGGTATGGTGGCGTGCACCTGCAGTCCCAGCTACTCATGAGGCTAAGGCAGGAGGATCACTTGAGCCCAGGAGTTCAAGGCTGCAGTGACTGAGGATGCCCGTAAATAGCCACTGTACTCCAGTGCTGGGCTGCACAGTAGGTCCTTTCTCTAAAATATACGCATATGTAATATATACAAATATAGATCTCTATTCATAAAATGTGTATATATGTTATATATAACATGTTTGTTTATATATGTCACATCTAACATTTTATATTGTTTATACGTTTATATACGTTACATATAATATATAGACATACGTAGATATGATATATAATATATATATAATATGTAACATTAGAGATCTATATTTATATATAACATAATTACATATAAGTGGAATACATATGTAATATAATACATCATATAATACATATCATAATACATGTAATACATATAATATAAATTATATGAAACATATATACATAGAGATTTATATTTATAATCTATTGGTATTCTAATCTGTGGATGGATTACAAATTAACTAGTCCCCCTCCTCACATTGAAACTATAGATTGCTTCTAATTCTCCGATGTATATGGCATTGAATATTCTTCTGTGTAAACCTTCATGTGCATCTCTAATTAGAATAGATTTCTAGTAATGGAATTACTAGATCAAAAAGCATGAACAAATTTAAGGGATGGATCGTAGTGATTAGAATGTCAGTCAAACCTGTGTGAGAATCACCACTTGAGTTGCTTTGGATTCCCATATATATGTTAAAACACATGGTATTTGTCTTTCTGTGCTTGACTTATTTCACTCAGCATAATCTCCAGTTCATCCACGTTGTCACACACGACAAAATTTCCTTCTTTTTTTTTTCTCCTTTGTTTTGGAATTACTATAGCTTTTTAGTATAGTTTTAAATAAGGTAGTATGATTCTTCCAGCTTTATTCTTTTTGTTCATGATTTCCTCAGCTACTTGGGATTTGTGTGTGTGTGTGTGTGAGACTCCATATGAATTTTAGGCTTTTTTTTTTTCTATTTCTATGAAAAATGATGCTGGAATATTGGTGGAAATTGCACTGAACCTGTAGATAATTTTGAGTAGCAAAGAAATTTTAATAATGTTAGTATTTTCTTCATATGGCCATGAGATATCTTTTCATTTATTTGTGTTTTTTTCAGTTTATTTCACCGGGTCTTATATATCTTAGTGTATAGATCTTTCAACTTCTTGGTTAAATTTATTCCTAAGTATATATATATTGTTGGTAGCTGTTGTAAATGGGATTGCTCTCTTCTTTTTTTTGAATAGTCTCTTCCTAGTGTGTAGAAAGTTATTGATTATTGTGTGTTGATTTTGTATTCTATAAATGTACTGTATCCTTTTTTTAGTTCTAACAATTTTGCTGGAGTCGTCAGGATATTCTATAGAATAAGATTATGTCATCAGCAAACAGTGACAATTTCACTTCTTCCTGTACTATTTGGATGCCTTTTAATTCATTCTCTTGCCTAATTGCTCTGGCAACGACTTCCAATACTATTCTGAATAGAAGTGACAAGAGTGGAAATACTGGTCTTGTTCCAGATCTTAGGGGAAAGGCATTCGATTTTGAGTATAATGTTAGCTATGGGCTTCTCATATATGGCACTTATTGTGTTAGGGTACATTCCTTTTATACCTAATTTGGTGAGAGTTTTTTTTTATTGTGAAAGGAAGTTAAATTTTGTCAATGGTTTTCCTGCATCTAATGAGATGATTATTTGTTTTTTGTGCTTTATTATGTTAATGCAACATATTTATTGATTTGCATGTGTTAAGGCATCCTTGCATTCAAGGATAAATCCTATTTGATAGGTGGTGAATGACAGTTTTAATTCGTTGTTGAATTCAGTGCGCTAGTATTTTGTTGAGGAGTTTTGCACCTAAGTTCATTCAGCATATTGGCCTGTAATTTTCTTTTCTTTTAATTTTCTTGTCTGGTTTTGGTATTACAGTAATACCTTGTATTTTACTGGCCTTGTAAAAAGAACTTGGATGTATTCCCTTCTCTTCTTTTTTTTTTTTGGAAGAGTTTGAGAAGCAGTGGTATTAGTTCTTCTTTAAATGTTTGGTAGAATTCAACCATGATGCCATCTGGTTCTGAGCTTTTCTTTGATTGGAAGTTTTTTTATGACTAATCCAATTTCCTTATTCATAATTGGTCTGTTCAAACTTCCTATTTCTCCCTGATTCAGCTTTAAAAGGTTGCATGTGTCTAGCAATGTGTTCATTTCTTCTAGGTTATACAAATTTTGGCATATACTCTTTCACAATAGTCTCTTATGATCCTTTGAAATATGGTGTCAGTTGTAATGTCATAATGTCTACTCTCTTATTTCTGATTTTACTTACCTGACTCTGCTCTTGTTTTCTTAAAGAGTCTAGCTAAAGATTTGTTGCTTTTATTCTTTCTTAAAACAAAAACTCTTAGTTTTGTTAGTCTTTTGTATTGTTTTTCTCATCTCTATTTCATTTTTTTCTGCTCTAATCTTTAATTATTTTTCTTCTGCTAACTTTGAGTCTAGTGTGTTGTTCCTTTTCTATTTTCTTGAGGCATAATGTTGTTTATTTGAGAGCTTCCTTTTTGATAAAGGCGTTTATCGCTAGAATCTTTTCTCTAAGAATTGCTTTTGCTACATCTCTTAAGTTTTGGTTTGTGATGTTTCCAGTTTTATTTGTCTTGAGTTTTTTTTTTTTTTTTTTTGAATCTCACTCTGTTGCTGAGGCTGGAGTACAGTCGTGCTGTCTCGGCTCACTGCAACCTCTACCTCCTGGGTTCAAGCTATTCTCCCGCCTCAGCCTCTCCAGTAGCTGGGATTACAGGTGCCTGCCACCATGCTCAGCTAATTTTTTGTATTTTTAGTAGAGGTGGAGTTTCACCATGTGTAACCAGGCTGGTCTGCATCTCCTGACCTTATCAGGGAAACCAGCTCCAATATTTCAACATATGTTCTTTCTATTTTCCCTAAGTGTTGGCCTGTCTGAGAAATAAAGAGAAAGAGTACAAAGAGAGGAATTTTACAGCTGGGCCTCCGGGGGTGACATCACATATCAGTAGGTCCGTGATGTCCACCTGAGCCGCAAAATCAGCAAGTTTTTATTAAGGATTTCAAAAGGGGAGGGGATGTACGAACAGGGAGTAGGTCACAAAGATCACATGCTTCAAAGGGCAAAAAAGATCACAAGGCAAAGGGCAAAATTAGAATTACTGATGAGAGTCTATGTTCAGCTGTGCACATATTGTCTTGATAAACATCTTAAACAACAGAAAACAGGATTTGAGAGCAGAGAACCAGTCTGACCTCATATTTACCAGGGCAGGATCTTTTCCCTACCCTAATAAGCCTGAGGGTACTGCAGGAGACCAGGGTGTATTTCAGTCCTTATCTCAACTGCATAAGACAGACACTCCCAGAGTGGCCATTTATAGACCTCCCCTAGGAATGCATTCCTTTCCCAGGGTATTAATTATTAATATTCCTTGCTGGGA
Organism: Papio anubis; assembly: GCF_008728515.1. NCBI lineage: Eukaryota > Metazoa > Chordata > Mammalia > Primates > Cercopithecidae > Papio > Papio anubis. The sequence continues at coordinate 96,099,455 of NC_044986.1, forward strand.
AAAGAATTCAGTGATATCTCTCCTACTTGCACATCCATTTATAGGCTCTCTGCAAGAAGAAAAGTATGGCTCTATTTTGCCCGACCCTGCAAGCAGTCAGACCTTTGGTTGTCTTCCCTTGTTCCCAAAAATCTCTGTTATTCTGTTCGTTTTCAAGGTGCACTGATTTCATATTATTCAAACACCCATGTTTTACAATCAGATTTCATATTGTTCAAACACACATGTTCTGCAATCAATTTGTACAATAGTGGTCCCGAGGTGACGTACATTCTCAGCTTATGAAGATAACAGGATTAAGAGATAAGTAAAGACAGGCATAAGAAATTATAAGTATTATTTGGGAACTGATAAATATCCATGAAATCTTCACAATTTATGTCCAGAGATTGTAGTAAAGACAGGCATAAGAAATTATAAAAGTATTAATTTTGGGAACTGATAAATGTCCATGAAATCTTCACAATTTATGTTCCTCTGCCGCAGCTCCAGCCAGTCCCTCTGTTCAGGGTCCCTGACTTCCTGCAACATGACCTTGTGATCTGCCTGCCTTGGCCTCCCAAAGTGCTGGGATTACAGGCATGAGCCACTGGGCCTGGCCATACTTTTTTAATTTTTAATTTTTAATTTTTGTGGTTACATTGTAGGTGTATATATTTATGGGCTATATGAGATATTTTGATACAGGCATATAATGTGTAATAATCACATCAGGGTAAATGAGGTATCCATGACTTCAGGCATTTATCCTTTGTGTTATGAACAACCCAGTTATACTCTTTTAGTTATTTTAAAATGTACAATTAAATTATTATTGACTGTAGTCACCCTATTGTGCTATCAAATACTAGATCTTATTCATTCTTTCTTATAACAATTTTTTGTACCCATTAACGATTCCCACTTTGCCACCCCCCACATCTCACTACCCTTCTCAGCCTCCGGTAACCATCATCCTACTCTCTAATTCCATGAGTTCAATTGTTTTAATTTTTGGCTTGCACAAATAACTGAGAACATGCAAAGTTTGTCTTTCTGGCCTGGCTTATTTCACTTAATATAATTACCTCCAGTTCTCTCCATGTTATTGCAAATGACAGAATGTCATTCTTTTTTTGTGGCTGAGTAGTACTCCATTGTGTATATGCACCACATTTTCTTTGTCTATTTATGTGCTGGTGGACACTTGGGTTGCTTCCAAACCTTTGCTATTGTGAATAATGCTGCAGTAAACACGGCAGTGGAGATATCTCCTCAATACCGCACCTTCCTTTTCTGTGGGTGTATACCTGGTGTTGGGATTGCTGGATCATATAGTAACTTTGTTTTTAGTTTTTTGAGGAACCTCAGAATTATTCTCCACTGTGATTGCACTAATTTACATCCAGTTTATGAGGGCCCCCATTTTTCCATATCCTCACCAGCATTTGTTCTTTCCCATTTTTTGGACAAAAGCCATTTTAATTGGGGTGAAATACTGTGGTTTTGCATTTCTCTAATGATTGTGATGTTGAGCATCTTTTCATATACCTGTTTGCCATTTGCATGTGTTCTTTTGAAAAAATCTCTATTCAGATATTTTGCCCATTTTTAATTAGATTATTAGTTTTTTTCTATAAAGTTGTTTGAGCTCCTTATATAATTTGGTTATTAATCCCTTGTCAGCTGAATAGTTTGCAAATATTTTCTACCATTCTGTGGGTTGTGTCTTCAGGTTGTTGATTGTTTTCTTTGCTGTGCCAAAAGTTTTTAACTTGATGTGATCCCATTTGTCCATTTTTGCTTTGACTGCCTGTGGTTGTGGAGTAATACTCAAGATCTTTGGCCAAAGTTTTCTTTTAGTAGTTTCATAGCTTGAGGTCTTAGATTTAAACATTTAATCCATTTTGATTTGATTTTTGTATATGGTGAGAGATAGGGGTATAGTTTCATTATTTTACATATGGATATCCAGTTTTTCCAGCACCATTTATTGAAGAGACTGTTCTTTCCCCTTTTATGTTCTTGGCTCCTTTGTCAAAAATGAGTTTACTATAGATGTATGGATTTGTTTCTCAGTTCTCAATGGGTTTTATTGGTCTGTGTGTCTGTTTTAATGCTTGTACCATGCTGTTTTGGTTATGATAGCTCTCTAGTATAATTTGAAGTCAGATAATGTGATTTATCCAGTTTTGTTCTTTTTGCTAAGGATAGCTTGAGCAAAAAGCTATCCTTGAGCTTGGCTATTCTCGGCCTTTTGTGGTTTCATATAAATTTTAGGAATTTTTTTCTATTTTTGTGAAGCATATCCTTGGTATTTTGATAGACATTGCATTGAATCTATAGATTATTTTGTGTAGAATGAACATTTTAACAGTAGTGATTATTCCAACCCATGAACATGAAATATCTTTCCATTTTTGTGTGTCCTTTTCAATTTCATTCATTAATATTTTATAGTTTTTATTGTGGAGATCTTTCACTTCTTTGGTTAATTAATATGTATTTATTTTATTTGTATCTAATACAAATTTTACTTGCTCTACATTGCTGCATGCATTTCAGAAATGTTATGTGCTGGGCATGGTGGCTCATGCCTGTAATCCCAGCTCTTTGGGAGGCTGAGGCAGACAGATAACCTGAGGTCAGGGGTTTGAGACCAGCCTGGTGAAAGCCCATCTCTACTAAAAATACAAAAATTAGCCGGGCGTGATGGCGTATGCCTATAATCCCACCTATGCAGGAGGCTGAGGCAGGAGAATCTCTTGAACCCGGGAGGTGGAGGTTGCAGTAAGCTGAGATCATGCCACTGTACTCTAGCCTGGGCAACAGAGCAAGACCCTTTCTCAAAAAAAAAATTATAACTTTTCATCTTTCATAATGCAGGTCCCCTGGCAGGATTCTGTCTGGTTTTGGCTATCTGAAAGTGTCTCTAACTTAGTTCTGGAAATATTATATTGCTTGATTCTAGAAGGTTATGGTTATATTCTCTTAACATTTTGAAGTTATCTCATGGTATTCTAATGTCTGGTGTTGCAATTGAAAAGTTCATGGTTAGTTATATCTCCAGTTCTCTCCAAGAGCTCTACTTCTCCTCTAGCTCCCCCCTCTTTCTGTTTGTTTTAGAGGTTCTGGAGTTTCATTATAACAGATTTACGCATGCTTTTTTTTTTTTTTTTTTTTTTTTTGGTGAGATGGAGCCTTACTCTGTCACCCAGGCTAGAATGCAGTGGTGCAATCTTGGCTCACTGCAACCTCTGCCTCCTGGGTTTAAGCAACTCTCCTGCCTCAGCCTCCTGAGTAGCTGGGACTATAGGCAGGCACCACTATGCCTGGCTAATTTTTGTATTTTTAGTAGAGATGGGGTTTCATCATGTTGGCCAGGCTGATCTGGAACTGCTGACCTAAGGTGATCTTCTGCCTCGACCTCCCAAAGTGCTGGAATTACAGGCGTGAACCTTTTTTATTTGTTTGTTTTAATTATTCTCTTTAGAATATATTGTACTTCTTGAATCTGTGGATTCTTTTTATCAATTCTAGAAAATTATCAACCATTACTAGTCAAATACTGCTGTCTTTGTATCCTTGATTTTTTATTTCTTTTTATAAGACTGATTACATATACAGTGAACCTTTTCATTTCTGCCCTCCATATTCTTAATTTCTTTGGCAGAAATATCTATTTGTTTACATTTCCCAGCCTCCACTGAATCTAGGTTTGGTCTGAATTCTGGTAAACATAATGGAAGCCACCCGTGTGCATACAAACTTCCCAAAAAAAGCCTAAACAAATATTGGCTAATGAAATTCAGTAAAAATTAAAAGGATAATCCATCAGGGCTAAGTGATTTTTATATTAGAAAGTAAGGTCAGTTTTACACTTTAAAAATCAAAGTCAAAGAAAAAAAATGAATGATCATCTCAGTTGCTACCGAAAAATGAGATGAAATAACCCAACCACCTACACATTATGGAACCTCTCAACAAACTCTGAATAGAAGGAGAATTTCATAATCTGATAAATGCTATACATAATAAACTTCCTATAACTAACATCATACTAAATGGAGAAATAGTGAATGTTTTCCCCTGAAATAAGAAATTATTTCAGTATGAAATAAGACAAAGAAGTGTTATATTAACACTTCCAGAAAACATTACCAAGAGATCCTATCCAGTGTAATTAGGCAAGAACAAAAAAGCTTGGAAAACTTGGGGAGAAAGTAACTTTAGAAAGTAGAATCATAATGAGCTGCCCAAATTTGAGAATTTTAATCAAGAATGCCCTGACTTGGCTAGGCATACAGCTCCAGCAGTGAAGGCACACAGAAGTAAGGATGTTACAGTTGGTCACAATCATCAGTTGCATTTCTATGTGCTTAACAATTTTATTGTTAGGAAATTGACATAGGAATTCTGAAAATCACAACCTAACAATTGTGAAGAAGAAGTTAAGAATATATATTCATTTACAATTTTATCAAAAATAACCAAACACTTAGGATAAACCTAGCCAAAGTGGTTAAAGACTTGTGTACTGAAAACTACAAATCATTGCTGAAAGAAATGAAAGACAAAAAGAAAAAAGGAGAAATCTTGTGTTCGTGGATTGAAAGACTTAATTTATTATACTGTCAATACTATCCAATGCAATCTTCAGAGTCAATGCAATCCATATCAAAATCCAGAATGACATTCTTTTCTGGAAATAGAAAAACTTATTCTAAAATTTATACGGAATCTCAAAGGACCCTGAAGATTGCAAACAACCTTGAAAAAGAAAAACAAATGGAAGGACTCACACTTCCTGATTTTAAAACTCACTACAAATCTATAATAATCAATGTTGTATTGGCATAATGATAAACATGATAGACCAATGTAATAGAATAGGGGTACCAAAAACAAACTCTTACATATATGGTCAATTTATTTTTGACATGGGTGCCAAGACCATTACATGGGTAAAAGAACAGCCTTTTCAATGAATGGTGCTGGGAAAACTGGATATTCATATGTAAAACAATGAAGTTAAACCCTTACTTTATTCCATAAACAAAAATTAACCCAAAATGGATCAAAGTTCTAATTGCAGGAGCTAAAATTAGAAAACTCTTAGGAAAAAACAAGGGGGATAAGCTTCATGACACTGGATTTGTCAGTGATTTCTTGGATATGACATTAGAAGCACAGGCAACAACAACAAAAAAAGAGTAATATACTGAATTATCACTTTTGGCATAATAGGATGCTATCAACAGATTTAAAAAGGCAACCCACAGAATGGGAGAAATATTTGCAAACCATGTATCTGATAAAGGAATAATATCAAGAATATACAAAGAAACCCTAAAATTCAACAACAAAATAACCCTATTAAAAAATAGACAAGGGATTTGAATGGACATTTCTTCAAAGAAGATATACAACTGTCTCATAAGTCATGAAAAGCTGCTCAACATCACTAGTCATTAGGGAAATGCAAAATCAAAACCACAATGAGATACCACTCTAAACCCATTAGGATGACTATTATTAAAAAAAAAAAAAAAAAGGAAAATAAAAAGTATTGGTAAGAAAGTGGAGAAATTGGAACCATGGTACATTGCTGGTGGGAATGTACAATGGTGCAATACTTTGGAAGATAGTATGGTGGATCCGCAAATAGTTAAACATAGAAATACCATATGATCAAAAATACTATTCTTAGGTATATATCCAAAAAACTGAAAGTAGAGACTCAAATATATGTACACCAATGTTCACAGCACCATATTTACAATAGCCAAAAGATGCAAACAACCTAAGTGTCTGTAAACAGGTGAATAGATAAACCAAATGTGTTTATATATACAACAGAATATTATTCAACTTTGAAACCAAAGAAAATTCTAATTCATGCTATAACATGGATGAACCTTGAAAACAATACGTTAAGTGGCATAAGCCATATATTCGGCTTAAAAGGTCAAATATATGATTCCACCTACATGAGGTATGTAGAATAAGCACATTCATAGAGACAGAAAGCAGAATCAAGGTAACCAGGGGCTGGCTAAAATTAAAGGTTGACATTCCCAAGTGTTGTCAAGGATGTGGAACAACTAAAATTTTCATACATTGTTGGTGGGAGTGTACAATGATATGATGCAGTCACCTTGGACATCTACTTGGCAGTATTTACTAAAGCTAAACTTATGCTTACTCTAAAACCCAGCTTCCAGTTAGGATGTAGACAACTGGAAAGAGCATTGTTCCTACCATTACAACAACAAGAAGAAACATGAAAAAAAATTGTCTACAACTTTGTAGGACTCATTAGAGTTCTGAGGATGAAATGCAACCAACTAGCTCCAAATCTACGGAGAATCAGGTACTTGCAGGGAGTGACAAGATGCGAGTACTTGCTTATTTGGGGCAGATGCAGCCAGGTATCAGTAAGAAGGATTAGCTAATGACCAGCCTGAGCAACATAGCAAGACCCTGTCTCTGCCAAAAATATATGTTTAATTTTTAATTAGCCAGGTGTGGTAGCACAGACCTGTAGTTCTAGCACTTTGGGAAGCCAAGGCAGGAGGATGGTTTGAAGTCAGGAGTCCAAGACCAGTGTGGGTAACGTAGCAAGACCCTGTCTTTACAAAATGTCAAAAAATTAGCTGTGCATGGTGACACAGTCCTGTAGGCCCAGCTACTTGGGAGGCTGGGGCAGGAGGATTGTTTGAACCCAGGAGTTCAAGGCTGCAGTGAGCTAAGATTACACCACTACATTCCAGCCTGGCAAACAAAGCAAGACCCTGTCTTTTAAAAAAAATTTAAAAATAAGAATTAGTTGAAATTGTTAAAAGAATTGGCAAAGGTCAAGTGTGGGCTGGTGAGAGAATGTGGAGCCTCTGAGACATAAAGAGAAATTGCATCCACTTGTAGGTCTTTTTTTTCCACAAACCTCACCAGGCGTTCACAGAAATGATACAGGAGAGGCCTGAGAATGTGTCCCTCATGGTGCCAGCCTGGAGGTGGAGAACAGCAGCCACTGTGGGAAAGTTATGAAGCCCTACACATCTTCCTTCCCTTAAATGGAACTCTTAAACTGTAAGGAAAAGGGGACAAATACTGATGAAATACCATTGCAGCTGAAAAAAGGAAAAAAAAAGTAATTCATCCCCCTCAGAGTTGATGGGGGTGAAGGAAGGAATACATGCTGGGCCCAGAACTATAGCTACAGGAGCAGAAGGAGCTTTGGGAATCACCTCTTTCTCCCCACCCCAGACCCAGGGGTATAGTAGCTCCCTAAGACTGAAGCTTCATCAGAACTACACAGGATGATTCTCCTTACACCTCTGCCACATAACTAAAAAGTGTTAAGTAACAAGTGAGTGAAATATTGCTGGGAGAGTTGCTTCAAAACCTTCCCTGAAGTGCAGCCCGAAGGGATGGCCTAAAGTTGAAGGAGGAACAGACACCGAGAAAAACTCTCTGACAAATGAACCTCCCAGAAACACAAGACAAGATATTGATAGAAGATTTTTTTTTTTTTCTTTTAGACAGAATCACTGTCTGTCGCCCTAGCTGGAGTGCAGTGAGTGATCTTGGCTCAATACACCCTCTGCTTCCTCAGTTCAAGCGATTCTTGTGCCTCAGCCTCCTGAGTAGCTGGGATTACAGATGCATGTCACCACACCCAGGTAATTTTTGTATTTTTAGTAGAGACGGGGCTTCACCATGTTGACCAGGCTGGTCTCAAACTCCTGACCTGAAGTAATCTGCCCACCTCTTGTCTTGTGATCCTCCTGCCTTGGCCTCCCAAAGTGCTAGGATTACAGGCATGAGCCACCGCACCTGGACTTGATAGAAGATTTTGGAGACTCGTGCACAACAAACACTAAACCCAACTTAATAACTGATTAAGTTGACTCAAAGCCCATCCTAAAGGACTACTATAAGGAAATGCATGTCCATTTATAGGCTTAAAAACAATTTGCCTTCAGTCACTACTGACTAACACAAGAAAAAATTACAAGGCAAATGAAAGCAGCACATGCCAATAGACAAAGTGATCAATGGACCAGATTCAGATATGACACAGATGTGAGAACTATCATGTAGGAAATTTAAAATAATTATGATTAATATGTCAAAAACACTAAGAAAAAGATGAACAACATACAAGATCATACAAGATCATATGGACAATTTCAACAGAGAGATGGATAAAATAAAAACGAATCAAGTAGAAGTGCTAAAAGTAAAAACCACATAACAGCGATGAAGAATGCATTCAGAGGCCAGGCACAGTGGCTCATACTTGTAATCCCAGCACTTTGGGAGGCCAAGGCAGGAGGATCACATGAGGCCAGGAGTTTCAGACCAGCTTGGCCAACATGGTGAAACCCCATCTCCACTAAAAACACAAAAATTAGTCGGGCCTGGTGGTACATGCCTGTAGTCCCAGCTACTCAAGAGACTCAGGCAGGAGGATCACTTGAACCTGAGAGGCAGAGGATGCAGTGAGCAAAGAGTGCACCACTGCACTCCGGCCTGAATGACAGAGTGAGCCTCTGTCTCCAAAAAACAAACAAAAAAGAATGCATTCAATTGACTCATCAAAGACTTGATGCAGCTAAGGAAAGAATTAGTGAATTTGAACATATGGCCATAGAAATTGTCCAAACTAAAACAAAAATAGAGGAAACAGTGGAAAAATAAAACAACACAAACATTCAAGAGCAAAAAAATCTAGTATGTGTGCAATTGGAATCCAAATATGTGTGCGATTGGAACCCAAAAAGGAGAAGATAGGTAATATAAGCAGAAGAAATATTTGGTTGAGAATTTCCAAAATTAATGTTAGACACAAATATCAGGTCAAGAACCTCAGAGAATATCGAACAAGATAAATACCGAAACAAATACACACACAACACAAAGCATTTCATCTTCAAACTGCTGAAAACCAAGTAAAAAGATAACATCCTAAAGGGAGCTAGAGAAAAATTCATTAGTACTCATTTATGCTCATTAGTATAAGGAACCAATGCAATGACTGTCAGTACTTCTCATGCAAAACCATCCAAGCTAGAAGCCAATGAAGGTAAAGGGCTAAAAAAAAAAAAAAAAAAAAAAGAGTTAACATAGCTCCTGGTATGTCTTCTAAAAATGTGGTTTCTTAAAAAGATCACTAAAAGTTGTAAACCCTTAAACCATGAAAAAAGCACAGATCGCCAACAAGAATCAAAGAGGGGCCGGGTATGGTAGCTCACACCTGTAATCCCAGCACCTTGGGCAGCTGAGGCAGGGGAATCACTTGAGGTCAGGAGTTCAAGACCAGCATGGCCAACATGGTGAAACCCCATTTCTACTAAAAATACAAAAATTAGCCAGGCATGGTGGTGCATGGCTGTAGTCCCAGCTACTCGGGAGGCTGAGGCAGGAGGATCACTTGAACCCAGGAGGCAGAGGTTGCAGTGAGCTGAGATTATGCCATTGCATTCCAGCTTGGGTGACAGCGTGAGATGCCATCTGAAAAAAAAAAAAAAAAAAAAGAATGAAAGAGAAAACATTTGAAGTTTTGTTTATTTACTTAAAACAAAGCACATTTATTTCTCATGGTTCTGGAGGCTGAAAAATCCAGGATCAAGGAACTGGCAGATTCAGACATTAGAATCTTAAGGAAATCTTACTTTTGATAACTTAAATGAAGTGGACCAATTCCTTGAAAGACATAATCTACCAAAACTTACTAAAGAAGAAATAGATAACCTGCATAGCCTATATCAAAGATTTTGAAATCATAGTTAAAAATCTTCCAACAAAGAAAACTTCAGATCCAAATGGCTGCACTGGCGAATTCTTTCAAACATTTCAGAAATAATATTATTTATATATATTCTATTCCAGAAAATAGAATATTCATTTTATAAGGCCAAAATTATCCTGATACTAAAACCAAAGTCATTACAAGTAAAGAAAACTACAGAGAAATATTCATCATGAACACAGGTATAAAACCACTCAACAAAAATAACATAGCATGACCAAGTGAAGTTTTACCTAGGAACACAAGGTTGGTTCAACCCTAAACAGGCAATCAGTGTAATTCATTGTATTAACAAACTAAAGAAGAAAAACATAAGATCATCTCAATAGATGAACAAAAATCTTTTGCCAAAATTCAACCTTTATTTCTGTTAAAAACTCCCAGCAAACCAGCAGTGGCATGGAACTTCCTTAAACTGGTAAACGGCACCTACAAAGTCCTATAGCTAATATCATGTTTAATGGTGATAGGATGAATGCTCTCTCCCCAAGACCTGGAATGAGGCAAGGACATTTCTTTACTCACCTTTAACTGGAAGTTCTAAATGGTACAACAAGGCAAAGAAATAAAAAAAAAGGATTATCTGAAAAGATTTAAAAAGTAGTAATAGAACTCTATTCACAGAAAACAACTGTCTATATAGAAATTTCCAAAGAATCTATTAAAAAATCTCCTAAAACTAATAAGTGAGTTTACCAAGGATACAGGATGCATGATTAATATATAAAAATAAATTGTATCTTCTCTACCCTAACTACAGCAATGAGAGAACTGATCAGTTCGCCAGTTGCCAAGATTTGGTGGTGAAGAGTTTCAGGCTGGGCACAGTGGCTCATGCCTGTAATCTCAGCATTTTGGGAGGCTGAGGCGGGAGAATTGCTTGAGCCCAGGAGTTCGAGACCAGTCTGGGCAACATGGTAAAACTTGTTTCTATTAAAAAAAATACAAAAAGTTTCTGGGCATGTTGGTGTGTTCCTGTAGCCCCAGCTATTTGGAAGGCTGAGGTGAGAGGATCACTTGAGTCTGGGAGGTAGAGGCTGCAGTGAGCCATAATCATGCTACTGTATTCCAGCATGGGCAACAGAGTGAAACCATGTCTTAAAAAAAAAAGAAAAAGAATTTTAGCACAAATGGGTAGCACCTTTTGGGTGGTGATAAAACTTTGGTATCATGACTAATAGTGGATAAATGGCACTATGTGTGTTAACAAATAGAACTGTGTTTCACAAAAGTGAATTTTATTGTATTTAAATTGATCAAAAATTTTTAAAAAACTATTTATTTTAAAAATCTGCCCTTAGGGTTGGATCCTACAGGTAATGTGAATTTGGACTGCAAACCCATATAAGCAGTGACTTAAGATTATGAATTTTCAAGTTGTTCCCCCAACACCACCCCTAGCACCTAATGTTAAAGTTGAGTTACATTTTCTGCTATTCGCTTTCATGTGGCAGGTTTATTTCTCGTTCACTCATATCTTGAGGGCATACCTTCTGGGATCTCAGATTTATATAATGGGTTTCCTACTAGATGCCTCATTTGTGCTTTACCTCCTATATTAGTCAGGGTTCTCCAGAGAAATAGAACCAACAGGGAGAGAGAGAGAGTCTCTCTCTCTCTCTCTGTGTGTGTGTGTGTGTGTGTGTGTATGTAAAGGAATTTATTTAAGAAATTGGCTCACGCAATTGCAGAGGCTTGGTGATTCCAAAATCTGATGCATGAGACTGGCAAACTGGAGACCCAGGAAAGGGTTGCAGTTCAAGTCCAAAGACAAAGTGCTGGTGAACCAGAGAAGCCAGTGTTACTAAAGAAGTCCAAAGGCAGTTTGGCAGAACTCTATCTTGCTCAGAGGAGGTCATCCTTTTCTCTAGTCAGGCCTTCAACTGATTGGATGAGGCCCACCCACACCGTGGAAGGTCATCTGCTTTTCTCAAAGTACACTGATTTAAATATAAATATCATCCAAGGACACTCCCACAGAAACATCCAGAATAATGTTTGGCCAACTATCTGGGCAACGTGGCTCATCCAAGTCAGTACATAAAAGCAGCCGTCACGCAGTGGCTCATGCCTGTAATCCCAGCACATTGGGAGGCTGAGGCAGGCGGATCACTTGAGGTTGGGAGTTTGAGACCAGCTGGGACAAAATCGTGAAACCCTGTCTGTACTAATAATACAAAAATTAGCCAGGTGTGGTGGTGCGCTCCTGTAATCCCAGCTTCTTGGGAGGCTGAGGCAGGAGAATCTCTTGAACCCGGGAGGTGGAGGTTGCACTGAACCAAGATTGTGCCAATGCACTCCAGCCTGGGCGACGAATTGAGATCTCAAAAAAAAAAGCAACCGTCACACCTCCTGTTCCCAGGCCCCATGTGGTCCTTGAAGCAGAAGTTAAGGTCTCTAGGACTCAGCAGAAACCTTTAGGGTCACAAAGCCTGTTTCATTCTAGTTTTGACTTCTGATGAGTATTTTCATTCATGCCAGTCAGCAATTCATTTAAGAGGATTCTTAATCTATTTTACCAAGAGTTTTGTTGTTTCAGTTGGGAGGGGCTTTCAAGCTTTCTAAGTTTACCATTTTGCTAGAAACAGAAATCTTTCAACCATTTCTCTTTCAACTTACTGCTGCCATTCCCTTTACCTCAAGAATACCAAACTTGTTTCTACTTGAGGAAAATTGCACTGACTGTTTGCTCTGCCTAATATATTTATCTCCATTTTGGTCCACTTACCTCCTATTGTCACTTTTCAGTTTAAATATTACCTCCTTAGGCCCTTCCTGACTTGAATCTCAGATAGTCAGTGTTTTCCTTGTATCATCATCATCTTCTTTTCCCTTCCTTCCTTCCTTCCTTCCTTCCTTCGTTCCTTCCTTCCTTCCTTTCCTGGGTCTCACCAGGTTACCCAGGCTACTCTCAAACTCCTGGACTCAAGAGATCCTCCTGCCTCAGCCTCCCAAAGTGTTGGGATTAGAGTGTGAGTCATCACACCCATCCCCATCTTATTTTCATTCTCTGTTCATTACTTAATAATTTCTTTTTCAATCATGTATTTGTTTGATTTTCCATCACCCCACCTTCCTATGGGATGCGTGTGTCTTAGATGCAGGGACTTTTCCTGATCTATTTACCACTCTTTTCCCAATGGCTATGATAGTACTCTAGATACTTGTTCAATAATAAGAAATGTTAAGCTACCAGTTTGTATTAGTCCATTCTCACAATGCTATAAAGACATACCTGAGACTGGGTAATTAATTTTAAAAAGTGGTTTAGTCGGCTCACAGTTCTGCAGGCTGTATAGGCTGCTGCCTTTCGGGGGGCCTCAGGCAACTTGCAATCATGGTGGAAGGTGAAGGGGAAGCAAGCGCAGCTTACCATGGCCAGCAAGAGAGAGTGAAAGAGGAAGTGCAACACACTTTCAAACAACCAGATCTAGTAAGAACTCTTATCACGAGAACAGCAAGGGGGAAGTCCACTCCCACGATTCAATCACCTCCCACCAGGCCCCTCCTCCAACACTGAAGATTACAGTTTCACGTGAGATTTGGATGGGGACACAGAGCCAAACCATATCACTGATAAATAATGCCGTCAGCCGGCAGATACTCAAATCCCTCTCTCACCTAGAAATTGAAATTAACATTCAACTCTCTGATCTCCAAGTCCAAAGTAAAGAGGAGCAAGGAGCTCTTTGGCTGGATATCGGAAGCTAGGATTACTTCCTCACCTATGTACTCAACAACATTTATTGAGTGCGTATGATAAGGCTAAGCTGAGCACATATGTACAATGCTGAGTGTTCGGGACACAGGGACACTGAATATACCCCGAAGAGCTTACTTTCTGATATGAGATAGTACATACTATGCACACACACACACACACACACACACATATCACACACACATATAAGTGAAGTTTTGTACCAAGTGCTATAGGAGCACAGTTGAAGGAGGAGGGAAAGTGTGGAGCTCCTTCATGGTTCATCAAAGACTTGACTGAAGAGATGATGTTTGAACTGCATATGTAGTGGTGAGGTTAGGCACTAGACGACTGCTTCAAAGGTGGCAAGAGAAAAATCTAGAGCGACTCTTGGCACTATCTAATAGAAATATGATGTGGGCTACAAATACAGGTCACACATGCCATTTGAATTTTTTAGTACCCACATTAAAAAGTAAAAAGAAATATGTGAAATTAATTTTTAAATTAATTTTTATGGCAGGAAAATACACATAGCATCAAATGTACCATTTTAATCATTTTGAAGTGTTCAGCTCAGTGGTATTAAATATATTCATAATGGCGCCAACCGCCACCACCATTCATCTCCAGAGCTCTTTTCATCTTGTAAAACTGAAATTTCATCATATATTTTATTTAAACCAATATGTCCAACATATTATAATTTCAACATATACTCATTATACAAGTTTGAGATATTGGACATTTTTTTCACTAAGTCTTTGAAATCTGGTGCATATTTTGCCTTATATCACATACCAATTTAGACAAGCCACATTTCAAGTGTTAATAGCCATATGTGGTTACTGGCTACCACACTGAACACCACAGATCTAGTGGAACTTCACATTTTGCATCGATGAAAATACGGTTTCGAACAGTGCATCTCAAACTATCTCTAGTGAAGAATTAGTGTTTCCGTTGCTTTTTAAAGGAAACTTCAAGTTTGTTTTGGACTGATACTTTTGTAAAGTTGAAATAAAAAAGAATTACTGGAAAAAATAAAATCAAGGGCCGGGCATGGTGGCTTTCACCTGTAATCCCAGCACTTTGAGAGGCCAAGGCAGGTGGATCACTTGAACTCAGGAGTTTGAGACCAGCGTGGCCAACGTGGTGAAACACCATCTTTACTAAAAATACAAAAAAATTAGCCGAGCGTGGTGGTGGACACCTGTAATCCCAGCTACTAGGGAGGCTGAGGCAGGAGAACCGCTTGAACCTGGGAGATGGAGGTTGCAGTGAGCCAAGATCGTGCCACCACACTCCAGCCTGGGTGACAGAGCGAGACTCCATCTCAAAGTAAATAAATAAATAAATACGAAATGTAAAATGCAAGCTTAATTTTTAAATGTCAGATTCAATAGACATTGTATTCTATACTCTCACTTTGAATTTCTGCATTTATCTTGTCCCAGGCCGATAATACAGACTTCACAGACCCAAGTCAGTCTGCAGGGATCCTGGTCCAGAATGTGGTGGGTTCACTTGTCCTCTAATCAATCTTGTTAATTCCTGCCTCACTTTTAGTTGACTAAAAAGATGGCATGCCTCTGGTGATTTGACGCTTAGAGGCCCCAGCTAGGGAAACAGTGCTGCCCTCATTTGTCCAGTAAACAAGTCTATGCACACGCAGCATGATTTCTGTTTGCACTTTCTCCAGTCTCTCAGAGTCTGGGTTAATCTATTTTCGTTTGTTTGTTTTTGTTTTCCAGGCCTTATTGAAAATCTCTCAAAGGCAACTTCCCTCTTCAGTCTTTTTAGCACAAACTTCATGAGAGTTTCAGTTTCCCATCTCTTTTTTTTTTAGAGACAGGAACTTGCTCTGTCCCCCAGGCTGTAGTGCAGTGGTGCAGTGGCCCAATTATGGCTCACTGCAGCCTTGATGTCCCAGGCCCAAGCGATCCTCCCACCTCAGCCTCCCAAGTATCTGGGACCACAGGCTCTTGCCACCAGGCCCGGCTGATTTTTTAAATTTTTAAAGAGATGAGGTCTCCCTATGTTGCCCAGGCTGGTCTTGAACTCCTGAGCTCAAGTGACCCGACTCCCTCGGCCTCCCAAAGTGCTGGGATTATAGGAATGAGCCACTGAGCCTCTCCGATTTTCCATTTTTTAAATAAAATTATAACAGGGAGTTAGATTTGAGCCTAAAATGATTCTCATATAGGATTTAAACAGATCAAAAGAATGAAAAGGAAGGCCAGTCAGTGGCCTCATTGAGTGTCTGAGGGGTCTCTTCCTGGGACAGAATGGACCGGGGCTGATCACTGCCCGCTGTGACAAGAGACAGAACCCTCTCTCCACAGGGCGATGCTTACTCATGGCTTAATAACCATTTGTCGAGCACCTCCTGTGCACAGACCATGTACTTTATATAGATTATGACCTTCAGCACTTCCCCTGAAATCAGGGAGAAGGGCTAAATATAATTCTATTTATTTATTTATTTATTTATTTATTTATTTATTTATTTATTTATTTTGAGACAGAGTCTCGCTCTGTTACCCAGGCTGGAATGAAATGGCATGATCTTGGCTTACTACAACCTCCATCTGCTGAGTTCAAGCAATTATCCTGCCTCAACCTCCTGAGTAACTGGGATTACAGGTGTGAGCCACTGTGCCCAGCCTAGAATTTTATTCTTTGGAGGTAAAACTTTCACTTAGTTCAAAATCCAAAATTTACAAAAGGATATACAGTGAAAACACAGTGAAAAGTCTTTCTCTCATCCTGTCTCATGCCACCCAGATGTTCTTGACGCTGGCACCCATTTTTATAAGTTTCTTGCATATCTTCCTAGTCATCTTTCATGCTTCTGCAAAGACACATATTTTCCCCCACTGTTTTGCCTCTCTCCTCCATTTGTCATTATATCATGGGAATTATTCCAGATCAGATATTAAGTGTTTCCTCATCCATTTTTAGGGCTACAACATTTCCTTTGAATGAATAAATTATCATTTACTTAACCAGTCTCCTATTGTCAGAAATTTGTTTCTAGGTTTTTTGTTTTTGTTTTTTGCAATTGTAAACAATGCTGCAAATAATATATTGCATTATTGTTACTTGTTTTATGTATTAATGTATTATGTATTAATGTATGTATGGGACAAATTCCTAGAAATAGACTTCCTGGGCCAAAGGGTTTGTGCAATTGCAATTTTGAGAGTACTTCCAATCTGCCCTCTCAGCAATGTGTGAGAGTGCTTATTACTTTATTTTTTATTTCTATTTTATTTTATTTATTTATTTTGAGACGGAGTCACTCTGTCACCCAGGCCAGAGTGCAGTGGCAAAATTTTGACTCACTGCAACCTCTGCCCCCCAGGTTCAAGCGATTCTCCCACCTCAGCTTCCCAGGTAGCTGGGATCACAGGCATGCGTCACTATGCCCTGGTTATTTTTTTTATTATTATTATTTTTAGTAGAGACGTGGTTTCACCATGTTAGTCAGGCTGGTCTCGAACTGCTGACCTCAAGTGATCCTCCTGCCTAGGCCTCCCAAAGTACTGAGATTGCAGGCATGAGCCACCGTGCCTGGCTGAGGGTACATATTACTTTAAACCCTCACAAAGAGAGTAGCATCAATTTTTTTTTTCTAATATAAGTAAAAACTGATGTCATTGTTTTACTTTGCATTTATTTTCTCGTAAGTTAGGTTGAGTATCTTTTAGAGTTTTAGGCTCATTTGAATTTTCTATTAACTATAGCTTTTATAAAACTTCTTATTATCTTTTCTATTGTTTTATGATAATTATTTCTGTATTAGGGAGATTAGTTCCTTGACTACAATGTGCCCCCTCATTTGCCATTTGTCTTTTGACTTTGGTATTGTAGCTTTTGCTATGTAAATATTTTTAATTTTTGTGTGATAAAATATATCAATTTTTTTTTTTTTGCTTAGAGCTAAGAAAGGCTTCCCCATTTCCAGATTGTTTTAAAATTATCTAATTGTTTCTTCTAATACTTTGTGATTTTATTGCTTGCATTTAAGACTTTAAAGTATCTGGAATTTGGGCCAGGCACTGGTGGGTCACGCCCATAATCCCAGTACTTTGAGAGGCCAAGGCAGGCATATCACTTGAAGCCAGGAGTTCAAGACCAGCCTGGTCAACATGATGAAAACCTGTCTCTACTAAAAATACAAAAATTAGCTGGGCGTGGTATTGCGCACCTGTAATCTCAGCTACTCAGGAAGCTGAGGCAGGAGAATTACTTGAACCCGGGAGGCGGATGTTGCAGTAAGCCAAGATGGCTTCCAGCCTGCGCGAGAGAGGAAGACTCTGCCTCTAAAAACAAACAAACAAAAATGTATCTGGAATTTATCCTAATATAACATATGAATAGTATCTAATTTATTTTTTTCTAGGTGGCTACTCATTTGTCTCACCACCATTTATTAAATAATCCATCTTTTTCTCAGGGATTTAAATCCTACCTTTAATATCTATATGTCAGTTTGTACTGGAGTCTGTTTTTTTGTATTGATTTGTCTATTCATGTGCAATATATCATACTGTTTTAACTTTCCAGCTTTATAATATGTTTTAATATCTGAAATGGCTTATCACTCTTATTTTCAGAAACTCCCTTGCTTTTTTTTTTTATTGTTGTTTTTTTTGTTGTTGTTGTTGTTGTTTTGAAATGGAGTTTTTGCTCTGTCACCCAGGCTGGAGTGCAGTGGTGTGATCTCGGCTCACTTCAACCTTTGCTTTATAGACTCAAGCCATTCTCTTGCCTCAGCCTCTTGAGTAGCTGGGACTACAGGTGCACGCCACCATGCCTAGCTAATTTTTATGTTTTTATAGAGATGGGGTTTCACCATGTTGGCCAGGCTGGTCGCTATTTGTTTACTTTTTAATATGAACTTTAGAATCTGTTTGCCAAGTTCCAGCAAAACCTGGTTGGTATTTTTAATGGGATTGTATTAAATTAATAGATGAACTTAGAAAGATTTAACATCTACATGATGTTTTGTCTTCCTGCAAATGTGATGTACCCTCCCATTTGTTTACATTTTTTTGTTTCTCTCAGTAGTGTGTTTAAAGTTTTCTTCATATAAATCATGCCTATTTCCTGTTAGGTTTGTTCTTAGGTTGTTTATCTTTTTTTATTGCTATTATAAAGATAGAGTTTTAATTTTTTTCCATTATGTTTACTTATCTACGGTTTTGTTGTTGTTGTTGTTGTTTTTATGTTGCCCAGGCTGAGCTCATCCCACCTAGGCTTCCCAAAATGCTGACTCACTGTTTTCAGTATTATTTTTCTTTTTCAGACAGGGTCTTGCTCTGTCGCCCAGGCTGAAGTGCAGTGGCGCAGTCTCGGCTCATTGCAACCTCCACCTCCGGGGTTCAAGGGATTCTCCTGCCTCAGCCTCCCAAGAAGCTGGGACGACAGTCACCTGCCATCATGTCTGGATAATTTTTGTATTTTAGTAGAGATGGGGTTTCACCGTGTTAGCCAGGCTGGTCTTGAGCTCCTGACCTCAGGTGATCTGCCCACCTCGGCCTCCCAAAGTGCTGAAATTACAGGTATGAGCCACCGTGCCTGGCCCCAGTATTCTTATTTTTACAGATGAGTAGACTGACACTGAGAGAGGTGACTCACTCAAAATCTCACCATGAATTATGGCAGAGATGGAGCTTGACCCTAGGTCTTCTGATTATACCCTCTACACCGACTTGGAGATACAAACCATCCTCTCTTTAACATACACTTTGGTGACAAATACCTATGATGGCTTTCACATGTTCGTTCCTTCTCAGAGCTTAAAGGAACCTCAAAACATGATCTAACCCTTTCTCATTTTAGTCCTGAGGAGAATGGCACAGTATTATCAAGGCGCAGACTGAAATTCACAGGTGCAAGGGGGAAAAATAGATTTCTATGTGCTTCTGTCACCTTTGACCAATTCCTTTTTCATGAGATCAGCTTCAAAATGTGATGGAGACTTCTCTCCATTGGAGCTGGAAATCCTACCTTGCAGCCTGGATTTATACTTTAATTGGTAATGCTATTTTATTCACTCTCTGCTGAATTTTTTCTTGAAACTGAAATTACCAGGACGGTTTCTATTTTACACACTTGTTTAAAATACTGCATTTTGCTCTGCTACTATAAAATGCACAACAGAAAATTGTTTTGTTTTTTTTTTCTTTTTTGGTTTCAGCACATTTCATTTTATTTTAAAGTAATTGTAGTTTCTGCTGACTACTGTCTTCTATTTTTTCAAGGAACCCAAGAACGGAAAGGTGGCCAGTTATTACTCTCAGGAACCTGCAGAGGGAGCTCAGTGGTTTGTTGGTTTATTTTTCTCCAATGCCTGTGGGTTCATTGGTTAATGTGGGAGAGCTTAGAACTATGTCATGATCAGCTTGTGGCTTATCAACTATGTATTTTTGAGGAGTCAAGGTAATTGTTCCTTTCCCTACAGTTTCACTATATAATGGATTACTACTCTGGGACCGGGATCAGTACATAGGTAGTTTTAGTCAAATGTACTCTGCAGTGCTTCTGAAAACCTCTGGAAAATCTCCCTTCTGGGAATGGACCACAGGACATCTTCTGGCTTGGTTGCTGGAGAAATGTGGTGTTAGACCAGGAAGCCCCAGAAACAAAGAAGCTTCCTGCTGGGCCTGGAGATGATTCTTCTTCTTCTTCTTCTTCTTCTTCTTCTTCTTCTTCTTCTTCTTCTTCTTCTTCCTCTTCTTCTTCTTCTTCTTCCTCTTCTTCTTTCTCCTCCTCCTCCTCCTTCTTCTTCTTTCTTTCTTCTTCTTCTTCTTTCTTCTTCTTTTCTTTTTCCTTTCTTCTTTTCTTTTCTTTTTTTTCTTTTTGAGATGGAGTCTTGCTCTGTCACCCAGGCTGGAGTACAGTGGTATGATCTTGGCTCACTGCAACCTCTGCCTCCCGGATTCAAGTGATTCTCCTACCTCAGCCTCCTGAGTAGCTGGGACTACAGGTGCCCACCACCACCCTGGGTTAATTTCTGTACTTTTAGTAGAGATGAGGTTTCACCATGTTAGCCAGGCTGGTCTCGAACTCCTGACCTCAGGCAATCCATCTGCCTTGGCCTCTCAAAGTGCTGGGATTATAGGTGTGAAACACTACGCTCAGTCTTCTTCATCTTTTTAAAAAAATAATAAATTAGGCTGGAGGTTGTGGCTCACATCTGTAATCCCAGCACTTTGGAAAGCTGAGGTGGGAGGATCACTTGAGGTCAGGAGTTCAAGACCAGCCTGGGCAACATAGTGAGAGCTCATCTCTATGAAAACTAGGATTAGCTGGGGTATAGTGGTGTGCACCTGTAGTCCCAGGTACTCAGGAGCTGAGGTGGGAGGATCACTTGGGCCCAGCAGGCAGAGGTTGCAGTGAGCTGAGATTGTGCCACTGCACTCCACCCTGGGTGACAGAGCAAGGCCCTGTCTCGAAAACAAATAAATAATTTTATTTGCATTTTCTCAGACTGATTTTTTCTTGGTAAAATGTTTTCCCACTGAGTGAGGTCCCCTTAGCATCTCAACAATGAAGAGTAATAGAATTCATAACAGATAAAAAGCTAACATCCATTTAAAGAGCAGCATTTTATTTTTTACTGTTTAGAGATGGGGTCTCACTATGCTGCCCAGGCTAAGCTCCAACTTCCAGCCTCAAGTGATCCTCCACACTCAGCCTCCCGAGTTACAGGTGTGAGCCACTGTGCCTGGCCCAAGAGTAGCATTTTAAATCAAGGGGCACTGCAATTTTAAAGCATTCTGACCTGTTGATCTACATAGTGCTTTTTTAACAGGGGCTGAGAAGCTAAGTTTCTACAGAAGTGAGGAAAATATTTTTTAAAACAGCGATCTTGCTGAAAAATTGAAAAATCCCCCAGGTTTGCCTCCCCAAAAGCTGAAGGTATTTCCTGAGGGTGAAGTCAAACCTAAAAGGGCTATCATCCTAGTCAGACTGTGGTTCAGACTTAGGCAAAGTGAGAGGAAAAATATTCTTTCAGCAGGAATCATTTTCAAATCTGTTATGCAGGATGATTTCATTCAAATGGGACTACCAATTCTCCAATTAAAATGTGAGACTAGAAAAGTCATATTGTAGGTGCACATTTCCTATGTGGCACAGACTTTATTTTATTTCAGTACTGAGGAGGGATGTGGCACAGCCTTGATTAAACACTGAGGAACTCAATGAAGGATCTGAATTAGTTGCAATAGAATAATTCCTGGGACCTTTGTTAGCATGCATGAACTTATTTATGAACCAGGGAAGCCTTATTCTGGGAGGTAGAATTTTTGTAAAGAAGAGGCGTTTATGGTTTATATCCATGTCAAAGGCAACATTATTGTTGTGATCTTTGTTTGACAACCACAACCACAACAAAAAGCACCAGAACAGTATAGTGGAAGAGGCTGATTAAATTTTTAAGTTAATGTCCTTGAATTCAAGGTTGCATGACCTAACAGCACGGCGTTTGTCACATGTCTAGGTGCTCAGTAAACATATGTTGAATGAATTTAATGAATTACTTTTGTCTCCCACTATGAACTGTCCACCTGGGCCCATTTCCTGAGATGACATAAAGGAAACACCTCTGCATCTCTACAGGTCATTGAGTGTCTTCTTGGGTTGGACTCAGAAAACAAAGGGTAAGCAGCTGACCGAGGGCGGCTCAGATAACTGCCAAGAGACACAGCTGGAGACGTGGGGCTTGTGGAAAAGAACCTGGCTGACTTGGGTACTGGGGAAATGTTGCATTAGACCAGGAAGTCCCAGAAACAAAGAAGCTTCCTGCTGGGCCAGGGGATGATCATCTTCTTTCTTCTTTTCAAAAAAATAATAAATTAATTAGGCCAGGGTCGGTGGCTCATGTCTGTAATCCCAGCACTTTGGGAGGCTAAGGTGGGAGGATTGCTTGAGCCCAGGAGTTTGAGACCAGCCTGGGCAACATGGCGAAACCCCATCTCTACTTACTAAAAATACAAAAAAATTAGCCAGGCAAGGTGGCCCACACCTATAGTCCCAGCTACTCAGGAGGCCAAGGGAGGAGGATCACTTGAACTACAGAAGTGGAGGCTGAAGTGAGCCATGATTGTGCCACTGCACTCCAGCCTGGGTGATGGGAGTGAGACCCTGCCTTAAAAATAAATAAATAAATAAAATTAATTAACGAATTCTCCTAGCTTTATTAACATATAACTGACAAATAAAAATTGTATATGTTACAGTACACAGTATGATGTTTTGAACTACACATACATTGTTAAATGACTAAATTCAGCTAATATATGTATCCATTCCCTAATATATTTATCATTTAAAAAAGTAATTTATTTTTTATTTTTACTTTTGAGGCATGGTCTCCCTCTGTCACTCAGGCTGGAGTGCAGAGGCACGATCATGGCTCACTGCAGCCTTGACCTTCTGGACTCAAGTGATCCTCCCACCTCAGCCTCCCCAGCAGCAGGGATCACAGGTATGCACCACCATGTGAGGCTAATTTTTTTACTTTTTGAAGAGATAGTGTTTCACTATGTTGCCCAGGCTGGTCTTGAACTCCGGGGCTCAAGTAATTCTCCCTCCTTGGCCTCCCAAAGTGCTGTGATTACAGGCATGAGACACTGCACATGGCCTTTATCACTTTTTTGTGTGTGTGTGAGATGAGAAAATTTAAGATCTACTCTAGGTAATTTTCAAGTATAGGATACATTAGCTACATTATTATTAACTATAGTCTTCATGCTGTACAACAGATCTCCAGAACTCTTTCATTCAGTCTAAGTGAAATTTTGTACCCTTTGACCAACCTCTCCCCATTCCCTGCCAAGACCATCTCCTTCCTTCTGACCCTGACTTCCACCCCCACCCACCCCCATCCAGCCACATCGATTTCTTTACTTTTGAAATTGTGTGTTCTTTGTTTTGAATCTCAGAAGTAATATGTGTTCCTCATGAAAATAAAAAGTAAAACACAAAGCAGAAAGTTACCCATAATCCTGGTACCCAGGGCAGAGGTCATTCATATTTTAGTGTATGACGCTTTTGTGCTTGTGCCTAAATATGCCTGTGTATAAATATGATTTTTATACTAGTGTACATGTGTGTTTTCACAATATTAGGATTTATAATACATATTGTTTCACATGGTTGTGTTATTAAAACACAGTATTTCCTAGAACATGTGTTTTATGCTCCATAACCTAACCAATGCATGTGACGTGGTTCTGGAGACTTATTCCATCAGGTCAAATGTTGGCTTGTGGCTCTTCTATTTGATCGTTATGTGACTTCAGGCAAATTACTAATTTCCATGTACTTTAGTTTTCTTTTCTTTCTCTTTTTTAATTTAAAAATGTTAGTCCCATTATTTACTTAATGAGTTTCCTTATCTCCAAAATGAGAAAGATAATATCTCTCTCACATTGTCATAATGGAGATTAAAATATGTTAATTAGTAAAGTGTTTAGAACAACACCTGGCACATAGTGAACTCTTAATAAATGTTATCATTTACTACTAATATTGGTAATATGAGCAATAGCATGAGTAGTAATTTAACAACTCTCTTAATTGTGGGATATTCAGGTCTCAGGTTTTTGATACTATAAATAATTCATTAGAACATCCTTGTAGATAAATTTCTGCACACATGTCTGAATATTTCCTCCAAGTATAATTGCTGGGTGTGCATATTTTAAAGTTTTGGTCCATTTTGCAAACTGTGCTCCGGACAATTTGCACCATTTCACTTTACAGTCAACATTGAAAAGAATGCCAGTGTACTTCCTTCAGCACTAAAGATTGTTATTTAAAAATCTGTATATGAGTTCATTTTTCTTCAATTAGAAGAGAATTATTTTCATATGTTTATAATCAGTTGTATTAAATCTTTTGTGGGTTGCATCCTTTTCCATGAATTGAATTAAATTGAACACATAAGTTTAATCTATTTATGTTTTATATACTGTTACAATTTAGCGTATATTTTATATAACCCACATTTATTGTAATTTAAACACTTTATTTCTACCATATTATTTTGTGTTTTCTGTTTACAATATACATACATTTTCTTTTTTACTTATTTTATACTTCTCTGCTTTCTACTGGAATGATTATGTTTTCCCTTTTCTTACTTACTTGGCTGCTGCTTGGGAAGGTATATATTCTATTATTCTATTTCTATTCTTCTGTGGCTACTTTTCAATTTTTAACTTTGTTTCTGAATTAACAAAGTCTTTATTTGTTGTTCTTTTTGTTTTTGTTTTTTTTTTTTTGAGATAGAGTCTCACTCTGTTGCCCAGGCTGGAGTGCAGTGGCACAATCTCAGCTCACTGCGACCTCCACCTCCCGGGGTTGAAGTGATTCCCGTGCCTTAGCCTCTCAAGTAGCTGGGATTACAGGTGTGAACCACCACACCTGGCTAATTTTTGTATTTTCAGTAGAGATGGAGTTTTGCCATGTTGGCTAGGCTGGTCTCAAACTCCTGACCTCAAGTGATCCACCACCTCAGCCTCCCAAAGTGCTGGGATTACAGGGGGGAGCCACCAACTTTACTCAGTTGTTCTTTCTGCCTTCCTCTTGCACAATACACAGTTGTTGGAATGTTTAACTCCCTATCCCTCCAACTCTCCTCAGTCATAGATGTCATTGTTATCTAGTATTTTATTTCACTTTTGTACCTCATTCCTAAACACTGTCATCATTCTTGTATAGCTGTTCCTTGTTTAGATTTTTCTGAATGCTTACCAGTTTCATTGCTTACCATTGCTTTTACGTCATGTTTGTTTCTTCTGGGTTTAATTGCTTCTTCCAATATTTAAAGAAATTAAAAGAATTTATAGAAATCCTTTAAGTGCTCATTCAGTGAGAGTTAATGGGCTAAATGCTCTTGGTCTTGGTTTGTCTGACAATATATATATTTTTTCTTTTTTCTTTTGAGACAGAATTTTGCTCTGTCACCCAGGCTGGAGTGCAGTGATGTGATCTCAGCTCACTGCAACCTCTGCCTCCTGAGTTCAAATGATTCTTCTGCCTCAGCCTCCCGAATACCTGGGATTACAAGTGTGCACCACCACACCCAGCTAATTTTTGTGTTTTTAATAGAGATCGGGGTTTCACCATGTTGTCCAGGCTGATCTTGAACTCCTGACCCTAGGTGATCTGCCACCTCAGCTTCCCTGAGTGCTGGGATTACAGGCATGAGCCACCTTGCCTGGCCTGAAAATATTTTTAAGTTTCCCTCACACTTGAACAATAGCTTTAATGATTGTAGAAATCTAGATTAAGAGTTGTATTCTTTCAGCACTCTGAAAATATTATCCCATTGCATTTTGGTTTTTATTGCTACTGTTAGAATATATTTACTATTAGCTTAAAGAATGCCCTATCTGGTGGCTTATAAGATCTTCTCTTTGTCTTGTGTTTTGCATTTTTATCTTGGTGTATTCAGATATGGACTTGTTTTGTTTATTTTTCTTACAACGTGTTGTACTTCCTGAATCCACAGATTCATGTCTTTGATAAATTCCAGAAAACTTACAGCCATTCTCTCTATAAGTACTGGCTTTCCTTATTCACTTAATTCTCTTTCTGCAACTTCTATTACACATGTTTGGATATTTTCATTTTATCTGAATATCTCTTTCTTAAAAATATATTTTTATTGATGTAAAAATTCACATAAAATTAACCATTTAAAAGTGAAATTCAGTGAAATTTAGTACAGTCACAATATTATGTAACCACCACCTCTATCTAGCAATAAATATTTTCATCATTCTGAAAGAAAGCCTTATATACATTAAGCAATTGGTCTCCATTCTCTCATCCCCCCAGACCCTAACAACCAGCAATTTGCTTTATGTCTCTATGGATTTACATATTCTGAGTGTTTTTGCATTTTTTGATCTGTGTACTGCATGTTGTATGATTTCTTCAAATTTACTTTCCAGTTCACTGATTCTCTAATCAGCTGTGTCTAAATCAGGTGAAACCTAGCTGCTGAGTTTTTCATTTCAATTACTAAATTTGTTTTTGTTTTGTTTTGTACTCTGTCACCAAGGCTGGAGTGCAGTGGCACAATCACAGCTCACTGCGTCTTTCATTTTCCTTTTCCTTTTTTCTTTCTTTCTTTCTTTCTTTCTTTCTTTCTTTTTTTTTTTTTTTTTTTTCTGAAACAAGGTCTGGCTCTAGTGTCCAGGCTGGAGTACAGTGGTGTGATCTTGGTTCACTGCAACCTCCACCTCTTGGGCTCGAGCCAACCTCCCACCTCAGCCTCCTGAGTAGCTGGGACTACAGGCATGCGTCACCATGCCTGGCTAGTTTTTTGTATTTTTAGTAGAGATGGGGTTTCATCATGTTGCCCAGGTTGGTCTTGAACTTGTGAGCTCAAGTGATCCACCTGCCTTGACCTCCCAAAGTGTTAGGATTACAGGTATGAGCCACTGCACCCAGCCACTCACTGCAGTCTTGAACTCCTGAGCTCAAGAAATCCTTCTCCCTCAGATCCCCAAGTAACTGTAACTACAGATGCATGCTATTTTGCTAGCTAATTAAAAAAATTTTTTTAGAGTTGGAGACTTGCTATGTTGCTTAGGCTGGTCTTGAACTACTGGACTCAAGTGATCCTCCCACCTTGACTTCCTAAAGTTCTGGGATTGCAAGCATGAACTGCCCTGCCTGGCTAGATTTTTATTTTTATATTTTTAATTTTTGCTTGATTATTTCTTATTTTTACCTGATTTCATTTTTGATAATGTTATATTATTTTCTTATATTTTGATTTCCTTTCTTTCTGACATTAGTCATGTCAAATACTCTTAGTTTATAATTTATAAGATTATCCAATTTTCTGAAGTCCTTGGGTTCTAATACTATTGTTTATTATGCCTCCTGGTTCTTAATCATGGTGGATTATTTCCTCCGGCATTGTGGAGGTTTTGATTGTGAGCTCATCCTCTGTGAAAATCTTGTGCAGCCTGAGTTTGGTGCCCTGGGGGTTTTTATTGGCTGGAACCATTTTCATATTATTTTCTTGGCTTTTTGTGAACCATGCTGATAGTGTGAATTTGAACCCAAATTTGAATGAAGTGCAGTTATAAATTTCCAGGAAGGATTTTTTTTTTCTCCCAGTGCAGTAAGTAACACAAAAGCTCTCTTATACTGTCACTGTGATATTACATGGATGTTTATCTAGTCTAATCTTTTATTGAGATTGTTGTTCTTTAAGTGTTCCTACTTGCTGTGGGAGTCTTCTTTACTTGCATGAGATGAAAACTCTGCCTTCTATCTTAGCAGGAATACCGAAACCCAAGCCCCAAGGTTACTGAGGTTGATGATTTCTGGGCAGTCACAGTATCAGCTCACTTGCTCACTGCTCTGGTATTCAACTCACTCTTCAAGCTGCATTTAAAATCATGTTTATCCTACATTATTCCATATTACCAGATGTTTGTAATGATTTGGTTTTCAAACCATCTCATTAAAAATGGAGGTTCCCCCCTTTTGGTTCAATTTCAGCTGACATAATGTTTCCTGTAGGATGGAACTGGAGCTTCAAGAACCACCTATGCATTCTCCCCAAAGACTTGAAAGCCTGAATTCAGATGTGGTCTTCC
The DNA here is from genome assembly GCF_008728515.1 of Papio anubis. Lineage (NCBI taxonomy): Eukaryota > Metazoa > Chordata > Mammalia > Primates > Cercopithecidae > Papio > Papio anubis. Next base: position 96,127,593 of record NC_044986.1, read on the forward strand.
CAAATTCTTATAATGAATGGAAGGTCTTCATGTAGCACAGAGAGCACAGCTCTCGCTAGAGCTGTGCAATGCGGTAGCTTTGGGTAAAGGTTCAAAGGCACAGCTCAGGACATACTGTACAGAGACTCGATGTGGTGCCACCAAGTTGCTAAGAGGCAAGATAAAGCAATGGCAGACAGACCTGTGTGAGCCCCAGAGCTTTGAAATGAGCCCTAACCTTCTGGAAATAGAAGGCCTGGAGGAAATGGTACAGATTCAAGGTGGCTCTTGGCCTTGGAAAGGTGAGTTTTCATTAAATAGTTTATATAGTCTGCCTTGTGTAGGACACTGGCTCAGAGATGCAACCAGGGTGTTAGCAGACTAACACAGGGGACTATGTTAGTCTGTTTTCCTTTGTTATAAAGGAACACCAGAGTCTGAGTAATTTATTCAGAAAAGAGGTTTATTTGGCTTGTGGTTCTGCAGGCTGTATAAGCATGGCACCAGCATGTGAATTAACAGAGTGAGAAACTCACTCATTTCTATGAGGAGGACACTAATCCATTCATGAGGGATCCTTCCTCATGATGCAAACAGTCCCCACTAAGTCCCATTGCCAACATTGGAGGTCACATTTCAACATGACATTTGGAGGGGACAAACATCCAAACTATATCTGGAATGTTCACCTTCTAGTCAAAAGCAGCCAGAAAACAGTGGTTCTGAGTTTGAGTATGAAGTGTCTCAATTAGGAGGAAGATCTGTCATAGATGTTATGCTGGTTTTATATATTGCAAATAGTGACCATTAGAGCTGGCAAAACAATAAACCCCATTTGTGCTTGATCTAGCACAAATGAAGTTAGCAGGGCAAACTTACCATGAAAAAGGTCATATGCCAGCTGGGTGTGGTGGCTCATGCCTGTAATCCCAGCACTTTGCGAGGCCAAGACAGGTGGATCTCTTGAGGTCAGGAGTTCGAGACCAGCCTGACCAACAAGGTGAAACCCCATCTCTACTAAAAATATAACACTTAGCTGGGCTTGGTGGCACACGTCTGTAGTCCCAGCTTCTCAGGAGGCTGAGGCAGGAGAATCGCTTGAACCCAGGAGGCAAAGGCTGCAGTGAGCTGAGATTGTGCTACTGCACTCCAGCCCGGGCAACAGAGCGAGACTCTAATTTGAATTAGTGCCATGGAAACTTTTTGAACTATAGAGAAATGCTTATTAAGCAGTTAAAAGGTTGAAATGGAAGACAGTTTTAAGAATAAAGAGATCATTTAAGCAAAAAAATATAGGTCTTCAGACCTCTTAGTCAATGTACCTAGTCAGTTACTTAGAGTGACAAGTATTTTTATTAATTTCATTACAGAGAGCCTGGAATTAACTGAATCAGATCAAGCTCTGGGAATAACTGATGCTCAGAAATAAATAACTGATGCAGTACATTTTCCAATAGCTCACTGACTGGGGGCAAAGGCTCTTTTTCGTAATTGAAGTACGGAAGTGAGCCTAGGATTACCCAGAAATGTGCTGGTGACAGGTGTGGCAGCTATCTCATTATTTAATCTACCCAAAATGAATGTGCACAACTTCATGTCATTTCCTGGCCTCAGGTGCTGTGAAAAAAAAAAGTGCCACTCTTTAAAATCTAGGTTTCCCTTCCTGAATAAACAGCTAGACCTTCTTTCCCAGACTTCCTTGTGTAAACTGAAATTCAGGTTCAGTCACTTGCTACTTGCAGAGTCCAATGAAGAGGGGTGAGTTCTGGTGTAAAGAAAGTGACTTTATTCTAAGTCTTAGCTTAGGGGAAGATGTACAGGCTCCTGCCTTTAAGGGTACTGCTTCCCTTTGTGGGCAGAAAGCAGGCTTTTAAACGGGAACCTGGCATGAGCAGCACGCAGGGGAGGGAGCGAGTAGGTGCAAGGTCTACATGACTCACTGTGTTGCCTTATCTACTGAGTGGTCCAGCTGGCGCCGTCCTGGGCAGAGCTAGGTTGTAAGATGGCCATTGTCTGGAGATGTTCTCCAGGTGGGAGCGAGTTCCATCGTGGACATGCTTTAGGTTGCAGATTGAGTGTTGTCTCTTGAGGTGATATCCTGGTGAGAGAGAGTCATGGCTCTGGAGTTTCTAAGTAAGCAGGTAGTTAGATCATCTGGGAGTATCATGTAGGGAGCCTCTGGCGAAGGGAAGCTGGAGGTTTTCATTGCATTTCTAAAGAGCTAAGTGGGAAGTGGGGAACAAGGAACAAGGAGGAAAGAGAAAAGAAGAAAAAAGTAATTAACAAAATAACTCGTTCTCTTTCTCTTGGAGAAATAGGGGTATGCGGTTATACCTGGAGTTCAGTATGATCATATGACTGAGTGCTATGAGCAGCCGTGTGTGTCTGTCATTTCCAGGTCTGGCCTATAAAAGCTTTGCAGGCCGGGCGCGGTGGCTCATGCCTGTAATCCCAGCACTTTGGGAGGCCAAGGTGGGCAGTTCACGAGCTCAAGAGATCGAGACCATCCTGGCCAACATGGTGAAACCTCGTCTCTACTAAAAACACAAAAATTAGCCGGACGTGGTGGCACATGCCTGTAGTCCCAGCTACTCAGGAGGCTGAAGCAGGAGAATCACTTGAACTAAAGAGGTGGAGGTTGCAGTGAGCCAAGATCGTGCCACTGCATTCCAGCCTGGCAAAAGAGCGAGACTCCATCTCAAAAACAAACAAACAAACAAAAGCAAACACAAAAACCTTGCAGGCATGCTCAGACATGCTTGTTTCCTCTTCTGGATGGTTGAGGTGGCAACCCTCAGGAAAGCTATATGTTAAAGATGACTACCATCAGCTGCCATCAACCTTGGTTCTTGGATGACTACATGGGGTAGAGCTGCCCATCCAACTCTCTAGGAGCTGTTATATTTCTATGGTGTTGAGCTACTGCACATTTGGGCCTATTTTGTTATCTCAGCCTAACCTCCCTGAACTAATGCATACTATAACCAGGATGCCAAGGATATTAGAGGTCCTGTGAGCCCCTGTGTGTGTGACTCCCAGTAGAATTATTTTTCCTCGTTCTTTGATGAAAGGTGCTGAAGATCATCTCTGGCCATCACCCAAAACCTGGCACCTGTGCTCCCTGTCCTTGCCATCTACGGCAGCCCAGTCGCCAACCAGCCTTTGTCTAAATGTGGCTGGCGATTTTGGACACCTGATGATTCAAATCCCTGGGCATCTGAAACTGGCCCATGTGTTCCCCTGCCACACCCTCCTAGAGCATTGGGTTTGACTGAGTGATTTTTAGAGGAGAAAAAACATGATTTTCATATTAAAATAAACATTCATGGGTAGAAGGCAAAACTGGATGAATTTCAAAGACCAAGCCTAAGACTTCAAAGAGATTTCAAGCTTGCATTTGCAGTTCTGGATCAAGCCCTCAGACTTCCCCTGGGGCACTCGTTCACTGTGTTTTGGGTTGTCAGAACTGTACTTTATTTATTGTTATTCTAAGGGTTTTTAGGTTTTAATCCAATAGCCAAATATTTTCTTTCAATACAGTGCAGACACCTAATTCAAGGGTTGTTAAATATTATTAGAACATCAGATCATTTGTTATTGGATCCTTTTTTCTTCCCATATCACCACACCCCCCAAAAAAAAGAAGGGAAGGAAGAAATTTACTACCCTAGAATATAAACTATGAAGTCGATTTTAGATGTGAGTCTCCCAGCCCACATGGGGAAGAACCAGACTCCCTTTTAGCCTGTGGCTTCAGAAGCCCCCTCCCCTCTGCACAATGCACTCCCAGCTCCCCAAACCCCCACTTTTCAGGAAGATGGGAGTAATCCTTCAGGCCCACAGGCCACTGGATTTCTTCATCCTCTACCTAGACAAGTCACCAGTCTGTGTTGGAATCCCGAGCAACCTGGTCGTCTTGGACAGAATGGCCAACTTCCGCTTTGAGCAGCCTTGTGTTTGACACCTGTACTGGGCAGTTTTTCTCTCCGAAAGTTCATGTCTTCCCCTGGTAGTCAGTGTATCTTCAGCTAACATCTATTCAGGGAGAAAATAATCTCCTCAGGAGCTGCCAGCTGATCTGCAAAGACCTTCTCATTTCCTGAGAGTCAACCCTCCATCAGCAGCTCATTTCAGATTCACGGTCTACACTCCCCTTGCTGCGCTCAGTCCTGCCTTGTGGCGTCCTCTGGGATTGCTGGGCATGTGTTTACTCAACTTGGGGCCACAGTCTTCTGAGTGAGGAAAATACACCCAGGGGCAGATTTGCTTCCGGAAAGGTCTAGGGCAAAGCTGGTGGAGATGGGCCAGCACCAACAAGAGGTCCCAGAGGCAACGTCCTGCCTCACGCTCCCTGAGGACTGGGAGTTGCCGCCACTGTCAGAGGAGCTGGGGCGGAGTCTCTGTGCCAGATCCCATGGGTGAGTGCTCCACCTAGAAGGCAGGGGAGGGGGCAGTCAGGACCATGTGCAGAAATGGAGGGCAAATGGGAGAGGCTGAAAAGACAAGGACTGGAGACAAATGGAGATGCTGGGATCTTGCCTAGGGTAGGTCAGCCTGTCTATAGCCTGGAGCCCTGAGAGCAAAGCAGCAACATTTGCAATGAGAATCTCCTGATGTAAAAAATATATATATATACTAATTTTGACTAGGTAGTATATCCAGAGGAAAACCAGTGCTGGGCACTGTGGCTCACGCCTGTAGTCCCAGCACTTTGGGAAGCTGAGGTGGGAGGATCACTTGAGCCCAGGAGTTCAAGACCAACCTCGGGAACATAATGACACCCCCATCTCTACAAAAATTAAAACAAATTAGCAAGGCATGGTGGTGCACCTGTAGTCACAGCTACTTGGGAGGCTGAGGTAGGAGGATCATTTAAGCCCAGGAATTAGAGGCTGCAGTGAACCATGATCACGCCATTATGCTCCAGCCTGGGAAACACAAAACCCTGTCTCAAAAAAAAAAAATCTCCAAAGTGGACAAAGTGGACAAAGGGCCTACTTTCACCTTATCCCCATGACACTCAGTTTTCTTCCCGCAAAGCCACACTTCTCCTAGCTTCTCATTTATTGTTCTATAGTTTATGCATGTATAAGCATATGTGTTTGCATTGTTTATTTGTTAGTTTATCTGTTTATATTTCAAAAATGGCACATTCTATACAACTTTTCATTATTATGCTTTTGGCTGCAAGTAACTGAAAATCCTGATTAAAATAACTTAGCCTTTATTCGATGTAACAATAAGTTGAGAGGTGGGTGGTTCCAGGGATGTGTTGAAACACCCTTTGCATCTTAGAATCCTCTTGCAGGGGTGGATTTCCTTCCCTTGGCTCTAGGCCACAGCCTTCTGGGAGTGCAAAATGCTCCCTGCATCATTTCACTTCCTGAGAGGTCGAGAGCAAGTCTGGGGCGGGGCCTCATCTTGGGCCACCAGAGGACTGTGTGGCCGGAACAGTGAGTCACGGCCAATATCAGAGGAGCTGGGGCCGGATTTTCCAGCTTCAAATTGCCGTGTCGGTTCTTTCTCGGTTATTTCTCATCTTCGGATGAGGAGAATTCTTCCTGGGCCAGCTATTAATACTTCCAGGAGAACCTGAATTATGTTCCAGGCTAGCAGGAATCCTTTCACCAGGGTCTGTAAGCTCCTGTAAACTTTTCCCCACCGTGTCCTAGAACCAGGCTTTGTCCATAGCTTTCCCTGTCCTGTGCTGCCCTTTTTGGGTCTCAAGATTTCAGGGAAGGGCCCAGCCCTGGCCCAACACCTGTTGGTGTTGTCTCAGACATGGGATGTATGTGTGTGCTCCTCAGGGAGGGAGCCTCCTAGCCTGGAGGACTCAGCTGTGCCCTCAGGGCCGGCCCCTTGGACCTTCTTGTCTCTCTTTCTGCAGCCCTTCCTTCCTTACCACCGTGCTTCAGGAGACAGCTGACTCCCCGTCGTGTTTCTCTTTCTTGTTCTGCTTGTTGTTTTCGAGCAATTCCCCAATGGAGAAGGGGGAATATCCCATTCGCTGCTGCTCTGGGAGACTGGCAGAAGCTCTTCTCTCTTCAGGTCACACCAGTGCCATTTTCTCCACGATTAATGTCTTTCTGTTTTTTTTTTTTTTTTTTTCTTTTGAGACGGAGTCTCACTCTGTCGCCCAGGCTGGAGTGCAGTGGCGCAATCTCAGCTCACTGCAACCTCCACCTCCAGAGTTTAAGCGATTCTCTTGTCTCAGCCTCCCGAGTAGCTGGGATTACAGGGGCCTGCCGCCATGCCCGGCTAATTTTTGTATTTTAGTAGACACGGGGTTTTGCTATGTAGGTCAAGCTGGTCTCGAACTGCTGACCTCAAATGATCTGCCCACCTCGGCCTCCCAAAGTGCTGGGATTACAGGCGTGAGCTGCCGTGCCCTGCCCATAATAAAAGTCTTTCATGCCAGCCCACTCTGAGGATGACAGGCATCTGGAGATGGTATTTCAGTCCGCTGTTGTTTGTCAGATTACATTAAATTAACGTGTATTATTTATTTATTTATTTATTTATTTATTGTTTATTTGAGATAGAGTCTTACTCTATTGCCCAGCCTACAGTTCAGTGGTGCAATCATAACTCACTGCAGCCTCAAACTCCTGGGCTCAAGCAATCTTCCCATCTCAGCCTCCCGAGTAGCTGGGACTATGGGTGTGAACCACTACACCCAACTAATTTTTAAACATTTTTTTTGTAGAGACAGGGTCTTGCTATGCTGCCAGGGTTGGTCTCAAATTCCCAGCCACAAGCCATCCTCCCACCTCAGCCTCCCAAAATGCTGAGATTACAAGTATGAGCACTAAACCCATCCCAACATTTATTCATTTAAATAAGAGAAAGCATGGGATGGCTTCAGGGTTAGCCCCGGAGAGCCTCTCCCTGTGCCAAGCCCACAGTCAAGGGGCAAATGTGCTGCAGCACCAGCAGTATCTCCCAGGAGGGACAAATGCCCTTCCCCACAGTGAAAGCCACTGACATTAGAGCCAAGGGGGATCTCCACACTTGAGTTGTCTGAACTTGGCTTCAATTCTGGCCCATGTCTTATCAATCTAAAAAATTACTAAGCCTGGCTGGGCACGTTGGCTCACATCTGTAATCCCAGCACTCTGCACGGTTGAGGCAGGTGGATCACCTGAGGTCAGGAGTTCGAGACCAGCCTGGCCAACATGGAGAAACCCCGTCTCTACTAAAAATACAAAAAATTAGCCAGGCATGGTGGCACACACCTGTAATCCCAGCTACTTGGGAGGCTGAGGCAGGACAATTGCTTGAACTAGGAGGCGGAGGTTGCAGTGAGCCAAGATCACGCCACTGCACTCCAGCCAAGGTGACAGAGCGTAACTCCATCTCAAAAAAAAAATGATAATAATAATAAATAAATTACTAACCCAGTAACAGTCAAGGTGTGGTCTAAGGGCCACTTGGGGTCTGGGAAGCTGCCCTTAGAATGATCTGGGTTATATTTCTGTATTCAAACTATGTTTCCACTTCGTTTGGGGAAGAATTGATCATTTCCATATGCTTCGACAAAAGCAACTTCAACCAAACCATTCGTTTTTGTCAGTTTTTGTTCTGATGAAAATACGGACATTTAAAATGACATGTATTTTGCCCGGTGATGAAATGCACAGAGTGACAATCTAGAAAGTCTCTGGTTTACCATGCTGCTGTTATGTGGGTGCATGAGTAGGACTAGGGTGGAATTAGACTGTGGGCCGGTTACCAATGGTAACGTGAACTTGGAAGGACGTATATGGAGATGTCCAGTGACTACAGGTGAGTGTAGCTCGCTGCGGAGACCAAGACCATGGAGACAGAGAGCCCAAGCTCAGGGGGTCCTCTATTTCACTAGTCAGGGGACCTTATTTTTCTCAGGTGTAAAATTGGCATCATAAGGCCTTCTCTGAATTTTAAATAAGAGATCTTAGGTAAAGTGGCTAAATGAATGTCAGTTATTTAAATGAAAAATTATAGGGAGATGGAAGTTGATACCAATTCCAAAGCAAAAATATACTAGGAAGAATAAAAGATTTGAAAAAGGCAAGGCTTCTATAAGAAATACATATTGTAAAGGGTTATAAAAATAATATATGTGAAAGCACCCCTTTTTGTTTTTTCGAGATGGAGTTTGGCCCTTGTTGCCCAGGCTGGAGTGCAATGGCGCAATCTTGGCTCACTGCAACCTCTGCCTCCCGGGTTCAAGCGATTTTCCTGCCTCAGCCGCCCAAGTAACTGGGATTACACGAGAGCACCACCATACCTGGCTAATTTTTTAAACGTAGTAGAGATGGGGTTTCACCATGTTGGTCAGGCTGGTCTTGAACTCCTGGCCTCAGGTGATCTACCCGTGTCGGCCTCCCAAAGTGCAGGGAGAAAGCACTTTTTAAATTGTGAAGAGCTGCATAAATCTGTGGACATTTTATGATTACCACTGTGACAGCATCAGTCTGAGTTAGATCTTCATTCTTTAAGAGATCACTCACTCACTCATCAGACACTGATGGAGCATCTGCTCTGTGCCAGGCACTGTTGAGATGTGGAGCAGCAGCCCGCACAGGTGGGGCTCCTGCCCTCGGAGGGCCGGGAGGCCAGCGGGACAGACAGACAATCAATACCAGTGATAGGGCGATGAAAGTTAAAGACCCCTAGGGTGTAACAGGACTTCAGAGCAGAGGCCTAACTGTCTGGAGAAGTCAAAAGGCCTGCTCAGAGGAGATAACTAATGTAGAAGAGCTCCCAGGAAGTCAGAGCCAGGGAGGGGACCTGGGGCAGGTGTGTTAGTCTGTTTTTTGTTGCTATAAAGGAATACCTGTGGCTGGGTAATTTACAAAGAAAAGAGCTTCATTTGGCTCACAGTTCTGCAGGCTGTACAGGAAGCATGGCACCAGCGTCTATTTCTGGTGAGGGCCTCAGGAAGCGTCCACTCAAGATGGAAGGTGAAAGGGGAGCAGTCATGTCACACAGTGAGAGAGGAAGCAAGAGAGAGGGAGGAGGAGGTGCCACGCTCTTTTTAACAACCAGATCTCATGTGAACTCATGACCATGGGGACCACAGGGAGGGCACCAAGCCATTCATGAGGGATCTGCCCCCATGCTCCAAACCCCTTTCACTAGGCCCCGCCTCCAACATTGGAGGTCATATTTCTTTTCTTTTTCTTTTCTTTTCTTTTTTCTTTCTTTTTCTTTTTCTTTCTTTCTTTTCTTTTTTTTGATGGAGTCTCGCTGTGTTGCCCAGACTGGAGTGCAATGGCATGATCTCGGCTCACTGCAACCTCCACCTCTCAGGTTCAAGCAATTCTCCTGCCTCAGCTTCCCGAGTAGCTGGGACTACAGGCATGTGCCACCACACCCAGCTAGTTTTTGTAGTTTTAGTAGAGATGGGGTTTCACCACATTGGCCAGGCTGGTCTTTGAACCCCTGACTTCAGGTGGTCTGCCCACCTCAGCCTCCCAAAGTGCTGGGATTACAGGTGTGAGCCACTGCGCCCAGCCTGAAGGTCACATTTCAACATGAGATTTGGAGGGGACAAACATCCACATAATTTGACAGGCATGTGTTCCGGTGTCCCAGGCAGAGGGAACAGCCCACGCAAAGACTTGGTGATGGGAGATAGCATGGCACAGATGAGGAACTTAGACTAGTGCTAGTAATATCAGCATGGAAGTGGGAGGAGCCACAAGAAGGGAAAAAGGATTGGAGATTTACTGGAAAAAGAAGAGCACAAAAATTCTTTTTGGAAGGGAAGACAGATATTTTAGGACACACTATCTGAGATGGCTTCGAGGGATGTGCGATGTGACAGGCACCAGCTCTGAAGCAGGTTCACCGAGGGGTTTGCAGGGGAGCTCAGAGTGTTGCATCCACTGGTCGGTGCAGTTCCCAAAGTGTCAGCAACCCTGGCTGGGAACAGCAGCTGCCCAGGTAGGAGAGAGGCAGGAGGTGAGGATCCTCAGGGGTGCCTTGTGGGGGATGAACAGTGCGGGGCACCAGCATTAGCACTGTGGCCACCACGGTGGTCAGCCGCAGGGTAGCACTTACATATTAGGGTTACAAAAGTCTTAACACAGGCGGAGGAATTTCTCTAGGAGTTTCCATGAATTTTTTGTGACATTCATGGGTGCCAGAGGGCAAGATCCGTTCTTTGACATTTGCTTTCCAATTCTCACAGGGACCCAAAGTCAAACTGGGCAGCTATCCAGTGGTTCCTTGGCCTCATTCCACATGGCTTTATATTTTTAAAGTTCGCTTACTCCAAAGAATTAAAATGCTTTATAGACTTCATGTAGCAGCCTGGTCAGGAGGAGCCTGTTTCAAAAGAGAAGTGACATTCATGCCGTGACCTGGGGGAAACAGGCAAGCATAGGTATTGAACAGAACCTTTAGACACGCTGCAGTAAGTCAGGACTTTGAAATCAGATGCACCATGTCTTTTATTGCTGCTATTTTTTGTTTGTTTGTTTGTTTTTGAGACAGAGTTTTGCTCTTGTGGTTCAGGCTGGAGTGCAATGGCGCGATCTCAGCTCACTGCAACTTCTGCTTCCTGGGTTCAGGCGATTCTCCTGCCTCAGCCCCCCGAGTAACTGGGATTACAGGCATGTGCCACCACGCCCAGCTAATTTTGTATTTTTAATAGAGATGGGATTTCTCCATGTTGGTCAGGCTGGTCTTGAACTCCCGACCTCAGGTGATCCACCCGTCTCGGCCTCCCAAAGTGCTGGGATTACAGGCATGAGCCACCCTGCCCAGCCTATTGCTGCTGTTTTGTTTTATGTTGTTGTTTTTAGAGACAGGGTCTCAATCTGTCACCCAGGCTGGAGTGCAGTGGTGTGATCATAGCTCACTGCAGCCTCAAATTCCTGGGCTTAAGAGATCCTCCTGCCCCAGCCTCCTTAATAGTGAGTCTCGGGGAGTACAGATGCATGCCACTACACCCAGCTTTTTTTTTTCTTTTACTTTTTGTGGGGCTGCGGTCTTGCTCTGTTCCCCAGGCTGGTCTCAAACTCCTAGACTTCCACCTCAGCCTCCAAAGTGCTGGGATTACAGGCATGAGCTACCATGCCTGGCCTACACCTTAATTTTAACTATTGCTTTGCCATTTTCTTGCAGTTACTTGACCTTGGACAATTTATTTCCTGTGAGCCTCAGTTTCTTTGTGTGTGAAATGGAGTAAGATCGTTCTATTACAGATTTGTCACATGGAGATTACAGAGTAAATGTCTATCAAGTGTCTAGCTCGGTTCCTGTGTCTCTCAGGTGGCTCCAGGTGCAGGCTGTGCATCATGGAAATGTTTGTAGGTCTGATACCTTTGGCAGGGAATGTCCTGCGGCCCTAGCTCGTTCCTTGATGTAGTAAAATGCCACAAAGTCAGCTTTGTTTATTGGCTTCCCTCAATAGCACTGGGGAAAATTGCTGCCAAACATTTTTCCATTTACGGAGAGCTGCTCTCCATACATGTGCTACTCTTATATAGGATTTGGGCTCAGGCTTCCTGGTTTGCTGGTGTGCATACTATTGTCCCTGAATAGGGCAAAGAGCACCCTACGGTCCCTTGATGAATATGCAAACTGAGGGCGACGGGAGCCTGAGCAACCTCTCCTATGTTTTATGCTCGACCAGTGTTTTTCCCATCCCTTATACACCTCCTCATTCAAAGGATTCCAAGCAACTTACAGAGCTAGAACCAATTAAGAAGCAATCACGAGTAGCTGAGGCAGGAGAATCGCTTGAATCCAGGAGGTGGAGGTTGCAGTGAGCCGAGACCACGCCACTGCACTCCAGCCTGGCGACAGAGCGAGATGCCATCTAAAACAAAAAACAAAAAAAAAAAAAAACAAAAAAAAAAAAAAAAGAAGAAGAAATCATGAGGATGCAAAAATAAGAATAGTAACCCAAATGTAAGTCATAAGGCTTTGACTGCATTGGTAGAGGTGGCCTTCAAATTTGGCTCTGAACATCTTAGCAGCCAGGGTGGAAAGGAAAGCAGATGTAGCCAGCTTGCGATACCATCTGGCAAAACCATGTTCCCAGTACAAAAAGGAGCATAAATCGTTTTAGCTGGTATTAAGTCTACATATATTTAGTACTCATGGGACACATGGACCTTTTATGGAGACAGGGACTTGTTGGATTAATAAAAGCAACAATCTTATCCTCGAACTCAATAACATTTATAATCTGATTTTTCAAGGCAATTAGTTTGTGGAAAGCCACAAGCAATATTTTGAACAGATTTGACAGAAGCAGTGGAGCCGCGGGGCATTCTGCGAGGCGCTCTGCCTCTGGTCTGTTCTCTCTGATGAACTGCTCAGGCAGCATCGGCTCCTCTCAACCTACCCCTCATGGCACAGCTGAGCACAGGAATACAAATAGATTCCTATCCGAAAGATGAATGCCACCATATGTGTGTATTTTAAACCAGTTAGCTTTGACCACACCATTTCAACATTGATGAGGTTTTTGCTTGTAGTAGATTAAAAATAGTCAATCCAACAGGGAACTTGAACAATATGTGATTCTTGTTCACACAGTGAAACCGTAATTCTTTGTGCCCAGTTGGGAATCTCTAGGTTTCCACGTGGTTATTTCAAAACCCCAGTAACAGAGGAGGCTCTTCAGGGAAGGTGGAGCCTGAAAGCCCTGAGCAGGCATTGGGGAAAATAGCTGCACGGTTTTTCTTTTAGTGTTGTGGAGGAGGGAGAGGGAGCAGAGGTCTTGGAAATCATCGAGTACCCGGGGGCAGAGAGGGTAGAGACAGGTGAAAGAACTGAAACACACTGAGAGGTCACAGAAAGTCCTCTGTTAACAATAGCCAAAATATCTCCCGGAAATTGGGAAACACTGCTGTCATGTATAAAATTATATTAAGCTTCCAGCTCTGAGCCCACGTTTCTTTCTTCAGCCACAAATTCCTTTCCGCCACTCACTCTGCTGCCTTCTCGTCCTGTTTGTGCAACTGACGTGTGATCTCTCAAAGCCAAGCCTGGACTTGACTTTGCTCACTGACCTCTGTTCCAAGAAGAGACCCCCTCACGCTGCAAGCTTTGGCTCCCTGGAACATGGGGCTACCCGGGAAGAGCACCCATTGCTTTTGTAGCAATGGCCTGGGGCACGTGGATTAGGTCTGCTGTTTTGCATTAATGCTGCACACTCAGCCTCACAGAGTGATCCTTGACTGACAACTGTGCTCCTCCCCAGCTGTGGGGGAAGTTACTATTCTTATCTAACAGCACGGGTCCGTCATTACGTTTCCTGCAGCAACCTCACTTGATTTTCCCCAAGTATTATCATCAGTACCTTCCTCCCAATTTCTCATTTTGAAAATATTCAAATGTGCAGAAAAATGGAAAAAATCATAAAGTGAAATTCTACACTTTTGGACCAGAGTCACCAATTGTGCCTCAGTTGCTTGTTCTCTCTCCAGTGCATGCTTGGGTGCACCTCTCTCTCTCTCTGTGTGTCTCTCCCTTTCTTTTCCTCTCCCCCAGCCACTCCCTCCCTCTTTTTTCTGTTATTTACATACATATATCCACTTCTTTTTACTTAACTATTTGAAAATAAGTTGTAGTCATCACAATAGTTCACCTCTAAATAATTCAGCATGAATCTCCTTAGAATGGTTTCCTACCTAATTGTAATATCATTGTCATACTTAATAAAATGAACAATTTCAGCCAGGTGCGGTGGCTCATGCCTGTAATCCCAGCACTTGGGGAGGCCAAGGTGGGTGGATCACTTGAGGTAAGGAGTTTGAGACCAGCCTGGCCAACATGGTGAAAACCCATCTCTATTAAAAATACGAAAAATTAGCCAGGTGTGGTGGCACATGCCTGTAGTCCCAGCTACTCAGGAGACTGAGGCAGGAGAATTGTTTGAACCCAAGAGGCGGAGGTTGCAATGAGCCAAGATTATACCACCACACTCCAGCCTGGGCAACACAGTGAGACTCTGTCTCAAAAATAAATAAATTAATTAAATGGACAATTTCATTATATCTTCTCATGCAGTGTATATTCCTTTGTCCAATTCAGGATCCTATTAAGGTTCAGGCATTGCATGTGACTGTTACTGCTCTTTAATTTCTTTATTATAGAACAGTCCACATGCTTTTATATCTTTTGCGATGCACTTTTTGAAGAGTTCAGACCAATGGTCTTGTGCCATCTTCTGCCTTCCGGATTGATCTGGTTGTCTCTTCATGGTGGTGTTTACTGTGTTCCTGGTTCTTATTTTTTCCCTGTAACTCAGAGTACTTGAAGTCTAAATGTGTGATTAGATTCAGCTTAAACAACATTGGTAAGAACATTACAGAAGTGACCTTGAAAACCTGTGCTTTCATCACATCAAGAGGCACATGCTATCAGGTTGTCCTAATATTTGTGATGCAAGTTGGATATTTTGGCTAAGACTGGAACCACCAGATATCTCCATTGTATACCTGCAGTTTGCTGTTGTTTTCAACTGTCAAATTATCTGTAGGGGGGATACTTTGAGATTGTTTGAATAACTCGTCACTAACAATATTGTGTCCAGCTGTTAAAGAATCCATGAAGATCCCTGCCTCAATCCGTTATTACATTGAGAGCTGCAAAATTATTTTTTAAATTTGATAATCTTTTCTACATGTATTAGCTGGATTTCTGAAAAAGAAGAGCTTCCTTTCTTCTTCCACCTTTATTTATTTTGCTCTCTCCCTCTCTCTCTCTCTCTCTCTCTTTCCCTCTCTCTCTCTCTCCCTCTCCCCTTCACTCCCTTTCTCTCTCTTTGGGGCACAAGTTATCTCAGGCTTATCTTGTGCTTTCTCTGTCCCAGATCTAAAGTCAGCCATTTCTCCAGGGATCCCTGGTTCCTTTTAGTGGGAATAACACTTAGAAGCCGAACTCTGGGCACTGGTTGTTCTCAGGCCATTTCAGCGAGCAAAGCTGGGAGATGCGTTGTCAATGTAATCGTGAGTTCTTTTTTTTTTTTTTTTCTTTTTTGAGATGGAGTCTACCTCTGTCGCCCAGGCTGAAGTGCAGTGGCATGATCTCGGCTCACTGCAACCTCTGCCTCCCGGGTTCAAGCAACTCTTCTGCCTCAGCCTCCCGTGTAGCTGGGATTGCAGGTGCCTGCCACCAAGCCCAGCTAATTTTTTGTATTCTTAGTAGAGACAGGGTTTCACTGTGTTGGCCAGGCTGGTCTCGAACACCTGACCTCATGATCCACCTGCCTTGGCCTGCCAAAGTGCTGGGATTACAGGCATGAGCCACCGCGTCCGGCCAGTCATGAGTTCTTAATGACATTTCCCGCACAAATATCATCGTGTAGGACTTCTCTTATCTTCCTTTAGTTTGTATTTTCATTTCTTTTGTATTTCATACCTTTTCTCATACAGAGAGAATCTTGTTTCCTAAGTAGATTATTTGCTTTATCCAAAATAAAAATAGAACTGTTTCAGAATTACAGTGTGTTCGGGTTCTCCACAGAAACAGAACCAAAAGCATTTGTGTGTATGTGTATGCGTTTTTATATTACATCTATAAACATATATAATATTTATCAGCCAGGCATGGTGGCTCATGCCTATAACCCCAGCACTTTGGGAGGCTGAGGCGGGTGGATCACTTAGGTCCAGTAGTTTGAGACCAGTCTGGCCAACATGAAATACAAAAATTAGCCGGGCGTGTTGGCACATGGCTGCAATCCCAGCTACACAGGAGGCTGAGGCACAAGAATCGCTTGAACGCGGGAAGTGGAGGCTGCAGTGAGCTGAGATTGCACCACTGCACTGCAGCCTAGGCGACACAGCGAGACTCTGTCTCAAAACAAACTTATATAATGTTTATATTATATATATAACATATATAAACACATATAAATAAACATATAATATATATTATATATAAATATATGCAATAAACATATACGTAATATAAATATATACAATAAACATAGATTTGCTGTAAGGAGTTGGCTCAGCAATTACAGAGGCTGTCAAATCCCAAGGTCTGCAGCCAGCAAGACGCAGGAGAGCCAGGCCAAAGGCCAGCAGGCTTCAGACCCTGATAGAACCAATGTTTCAGTTTCAGTCTGAAGGCAGGAAAAGAAATGATGTCCCAACCTGAAGGCAGGCAGGAGGAGGAGTTCTCTTTTATTATGGGAGAGTCAGGCTTTTTGCTCTGCTTAGGCCTTCAGCTGATTGGATGAGCCCCGCCCACAGTAGGGAGGGCAGTCTGCTTTTACTCATTCTACCAACTCACATGTCACTCTCACCTAGAAACACGCCCACAGACACACCAAAAGTGTCTCACTAAATGTCTGGGCACCGCATGGCCTGGTAAAGTTGACCTGTAAAATGAACTAACATTACGGCTGTCAACAAAACTAGTAAGTCAAGTTTCAAATTTATTTACCATTCTTTTTGGCCTTAGCATGTATCGCATTACAGATGGCAGTCAGAAATAAGAGTAAGTTGAGGGCTGAGCACAGAGACTTGTGCCTGTAATCCCAGCACTTTGGGAGGCCAAGGTGGGAGGACCACTTGAGGCCAGGAGCTCAAGACCACCCTGGGCAACATAGCAAGATCTCATCTCTGCAAGAAAAAAGAAAAGGAAGAAGAAAGAAAAGTAACTTGAATTAGCCAGTATCAAAAGATTTTTAAAATTAAAAGTTACTTGAAATACTTTTTTTCTCTCTCTGGTTATTTTTTAATTTGGTATATACATATACATATATATATATTTATGCTTTCTTCTGTTTGCATTCAATTTTAGAATTTGAAAAATCTATTTGGATTTAATTCTGTTTTTTGAATATGTAAAACATTTCTATGTTTCAAAAATCAAAATGATATAAAAAGTTGTACTCTGAGAAGGCTTATTTCCATCCCCCCTCCCATCCTACTCCTTTCCACTCATCTGTTTCAAGCTTCTCATTTTTGCATTTCTTTTAGCAAAAATAAGAAAATGCTCTCTGTACTATTTACTGAAGGCTTTTCTAATTGATTCCTCTCCATTTTCGATCACCAAAGTGTTACACATTCACTGTAGACATTTCACAAAATGCAGAAAAGTGCCTAAACACCACAGAAACATTTTGGACACCTATTGCTTGATAAATCGTGTTAATTAACCGAGCTAAGTCAGATATTCATCTGATTGAATTTAGATTTGGTTCAGTGGGATTTGCTTTAGTTTCTTTAAACACCTCATACATCTTGTTCTTTTGATTTACATGATTTAATTATTATTTCTATTTTCACAAACACATTTCCTCTCCAGAGTCAGTATTTCCTTACAAGGATGACACCCCGGAGAATAGGATGCAGGAAGTCATGAGGTACTTTCTTTGTCTACTGAACAGAAGAGAGGCTTCAGTTAGAGGAGTAACACCAGGAAGGACCTCCACCTTGGCTCCACCCGATTCCTGGGAGGAAGTGCTCATCTTCACAGGCCAGGATGTCCTCTGACAACCAACTCCCTAGAGGAGGGAAAAACGCTTTGAAAACACACGGAATTTCAGTAGCAACTCAGTGCTGCCTTTAGCCTCACCGGTGGTGTACAGTTTCAATCGGTCGTATTTCTCAGGCTAAACACAACACGGCACAATTGGGATTGTATGAAGGATGGGTGTATTTAGAGGAAAAGAACAGAAAGTGGCAGTGGCGCCAAGACTGGCTTTTAAAAACAAAACATATCATGTGTGTGCGGCTCTTCACTTGCTGGAAGTGGCTTTACATGTATTATTTCCACTGGTGTAACTCTGAAAAGTAGGGTAGAAATGATCATACCTTTTTTAAAGATGAGGAAACTGAAGGTGGTTAACCCAGAGACGCTCTGTCAATCAACCGTGGAGCTGGGAGGCTCAGAGAGAGATTTCCTGAGTTGCAGTCACTGATTTTTCCTTCAAGTATGAACAAAGCTTTCAAAGAATGCAAACACTCTTGAAGCCAGAGTCTTACATAAAGCCAAATATCTTGTAATACAAATACTCAGTGTATTAGCTATCTACTGCTGTGTAACAATCTCCAAAACATAGTGGATTAAAGCAGCAGACAGGCATTTCAAGACTGTCTTTCAGGATATCTTGTATTACAAATATCTTGTATTACAAATACTCAGTGTATTAGCTATGTACGCCGTGTAACAATCTCCAAAACATAGTGGATTAAAGCAGCAGACAGGCATTTCAAGACTGTCTTTCAGGATATCTTGTATTACAAATATCTTGTATTACAAATACTCAGTGTATTAGCTATGTACTGCCGTGTAACAATCTCCAAAACATAGTGGATTAAAGCAGCAGACAGGCATTTCAAGACTGTCTTTCAGGAATCAGGATGCAGTTGCAGTTAGTCTGGGTGCCTGAGACTCTTCATAAGCCTAAAGAAAATCCAGGATTTCTTACAAGAGAGACTGAAATCAAGGTGTTGGCCAGGGCTGCAGTCCTCTCAAGGCTTCGTAGAGGACACTACTTCCAAGATCATTCATGTGGCTGTTGGCGGGCCTCAGAGCCAAACTTGCTATTGGCCAGAGACCCCAGTTCTTTGCAGGTCTTTCCACAGGGTTATTCACAGCATGGCAGCTTGCTTCACCTAGAGTAAGGAGGGAGGAGGGAGAGAGATGGGGGCGTGGGGGGAGGATGGGGGTGGTGGGGGAGAGAGAGAGAGACCGGATAATAGGAAAAAAATCAGAGAGAGACTAGATAATAGGAGAAAAATCAGAATCTTTTTGTAACCTAATCTCAAAAATGACAGTCTATTGATTTCACTATATTCTTTTTGTTAGAAGCAAGTCACTAGGTAGGGCCAGCTCACACTCGAGGGCAGGGGATTACACAAGGGCATGTATGCTGAAAGGTGGGGCTCCCTAGGAGCCATTGTAGAGGTTGCCCACCATATTCAGCGATTTAGTTAAAGATCTGTGTGTGTGTGTGTGTGTGTGTGTGTGTGTGTGAGACAGAGTCTTGCTCTGTTTGCCAGGCTGGTGTGTAATGGCGCCATCTCTCAGCTCACTGCAACTTCCACCTCCCGAGTTCTAGCGATTCTCCTGCCTCAGCCTCCTGAATAGCTGGGATTACAGGCACCCATCACCATGGCTGACTAGTTTTGTATATTAGTAGAGACGGGGTTTCACTCTGTTGACCAGGCTGGTCTCAAACTCCTGACCTCAGGTGATCTTCCTGCCTCAGTTTCCCACAGTGCTGGGATTACAGGCATGAGCCAATGAGCCAGACCTTAAAGGTTTTATTTTATATTAGCCGTTATGGTGATTTTTTTAGAATTTCAACAATTCAGTGAGATCTTTTTCAAAGAGAATCTAAAATATTATTGTCCTTAGAAGATATAGATTACTTTCCTCTATCCAAAAGACAATAGAGATTTATAATAGGGTATTCAATGTGATTGAAATTAATTTTGCTCCCCCACCCCCCCAAAAAAACCAAAAACCAGTAAACACCCAATGGGTAGGAGGAACTTAATGGCTGCTGTGTGAGACAAGGGTAATATCCATTGGGAATTCACGGGTCTTCAGAGAAGATGACGGTAGATCTCAGTGCTTCTTCCTGGAGAATAAGTGCTATTATAAGTTGGGATGGCCCTGACAAAGATGCAGTGACAGATATGGGCAATCGAGGCTCTCTGGATAAAATTGCCCCAAGGGCAGAAACCAATGTGATAGTGGTCAGGCACTTTGACTAGTCCAGTGATAAAAGGAGAACCATGGTTCTGGCAGCAGATGCTGGAACCTCTCCTTCTCAGTCGTCCTGGGCAAGGCCTTTTGCCCAGTGGCAAAGGATTTAGAAGTGAACCTAAAGAGCTCTAACACTGGGATCCCAGGGCAATGCTGGCATGGGACAGCCCTGTTCAACTGTAGCACTGATGAAGGGAAAGCTTGTCCTCTTCCCACAGTGGTGAGCCACTATAACCTGAGCACTCTGGACACCATTGATAGTGAGGGTCTCAGAAGCAGGAAACTCAGCACCATCCATGTTTCTTTGGACCCAACAGTGACAACCTATTCCAGTGCCAACAGCTGCAATGGCAATGTGAGTATGATCCAGGATTTGTTATGTCCAAGCAACCAGGGCTGGCCCTTGGATGTGAGTGAGGGAATTCCCTATGAGAACCTTGGGTTTACAGGGAATAAGTTGTTCTGAGGGTTGGGAAATAGATTCCCTACTAGCCTGAGGATCTGTTTATCCCACTGTTGTATTTTAGAGGCTATTGCAAGAGGCTGGGAAATTTACATATATCTACATCCAAACTCTAAAGGAGAACACCCTGGTTATCTTAGATGTCTTACATACTCAATGCAAATATTTATTTATCAAATCAAAATTACCATAGGCTTGTAGCTGGCTGAGGTGGTTTGGATCTGTGTCCCCATCAAATCCTATATTGAATTGTAATCCTCAGTGCTGAAGATAGGGGCTGGTGGGAGGTGACTGGATCATGGCGGTGGATTTCCTAATGAGTGGCTTAGCATCATCCCCTTGGTACTGTCCTTGCCATTGTCAGTGAATTCTCATGAGATCTGGTTGTTGAAGAGTGTGCAGCACCTTCCCCTTCTCTCTCTCTCTTGCTGTTCCAGCCATGTGACTTGTGTGCTTCCCCTTGGTCTTCTACCATGATTGTAAGTTTCCTCAGGCCTCCCCAGAAGCTAAGCAGATATAGGCATCATGTTTCCTGTACAGTCTGCAGAGCCATGAGCCAATTAAACCTCTTTTCTTTATAAATTACCCAGTCTCAGGTATTTCTTTATATCAATGCAAGAATGGACAAGTACACTGATAAACCTTGCTTCCAGTCCTGGTGCTGTTAACAACTGGGTAAGAGACTTCTCTGAACTTCAGTGTTCTCACTGATAGAACAAGGTTGAATTTTTGAGGCATAAATTCCTTTGAGAACTGCTAAAATGAAACCTTTTAGAACATGTACTACATCTTACTCATCTTTCCATCTCCAGTCACCAGCCCAGTGGCCAGCACAAGTTGGCACCAAGTTGAATATGTTAAATAGCTTTTGAGTACTTTTATTTTGTTATTTTTGTGTTTTGAGACTGAGTCTCGCTCTGTTGCCCAGCCTGGAGTGCAGTGGTGTAATCTCAGTTGACTGTAACCTCCGCCTCCCGGGTTCAAGTGATTCCCATGCCTCAGCCTCCCTAGTAGCTGGGACTACAGGCACCTGACAGCACGCCCGGTTAATTTTTGTATTTTTAGTAAAGACGGGGTTTCACCATGTTGGCCAGGATGATCTCGAACTCCTGACCTCAAGTGATCGACCTGCGTTGACCTCCCACAGTGTTGGGATTATAGGCGTGAGCCACCGTGCCCTGCCAACTTTTGATTACTTTAAAAAGAAATGAACCAAAATGTTGCCCTCTGTTGGGATGGCTAAATGCTAACTCCATGATTAGCACAGCTATTTCAAAGCCACACACGGGAGCAAAAACCTTGCACAGTTTTTATATTGAGATGTTTTCAGTTGCAAGTAGAAAAAAAATCCAGCTCAAGACAGCTTATGACTAAAAAGGATCTGGCTCAGTAATAACTAAAAGGTTCACAGGTAGTAGGCTTCAGGTGCAGTTTCATCTGGCTCTATTTCTGTGGCTGTCTTACCTCTACCCACCTCTGTGACTGGCTTCACAGTTTAGAACAAGACTTCAAGTCACAGTTTAGAACAAGAGTTCTAAACCATCTTCTAATTGGTCCATCCCTGAACCAATCACTGTGGTGAGATTATTTTAGGCCAATCATGATCTATCCCAGTAGCTGGGGTGTGGGTTTAATCCAACTAAAACCTCGTGGCTCCAACACAGTGGAAGAGGGAAAGAGAGGATGTTGAGAGTGGATGTTGAGAATATTGTTAATCAATATCCACACCTCACCTTCAAAATGCTCATACTTACCTGAGCGGCACAAACTTCAGCCAGCTGCAACTCCAGCCTCTGCAGCTAATAATGCCAGGCCAGGATGTAGCTCCTCATTATTGAGTAAATTAGGATTAAATGATAAATTACTCCCTCCAACATTATTGCTCAGGATTGTCAATTACAAACAATGGAATCTACTGGACTATATTAAACAAAAAATGAATTTAGTAAGTGACATTATATAGCAAACAGCATCTCAAAGGGGACCAAAGAGCCACATTCTAAAGCTACAGACTAGGAACAAAGCCCAATCATGCCCCAGGTGCTGGTCCAGCAAAAATACTCCTGTCGCTGCCACCAGACTTCTACAGCACTTAGGGGCTGGTTGCCAGAAGCACTACCACTATTGCCCAGATAGAACTGAAACTGCCTTTGCAAAAATTATAACTGAGAAAATTATGACGGCGAAAGAGATCTGACCTAACTGACTCCATCTTGCTTCTATTCTCCAAGCTGTCCTTTGTTCGTTCCCGGGTGTAGGCTGAACTAACTTTGGGAGGAACTTTGTTTATGGTTTCACTTTGAAACAAAAGTGATAATAGCCATTTCGCAGAACAAACCCCCTTCTTTCTTCCGGACTAGTCTGCCTTTGTAGGACTAACCAATTAGCTACAAGATTAGAAATTGTGGTTTAGGAGTGGTGTGGATGGAGGCTGTAAGATTCTGAACCTCCCCAAATTGCTCCTGGGGATAACATCACGATTGTAAAACCAAAGATCAGCACTTGAGATGTTTTACAGATGCTGCATGTTGCACCAGCGGATGCCTCCCGTACTAAGTAATTTGGCTGGATGCCTCCCGTGCTAAGTCATTTGGCTCAACCAGTTCTATGTTCCTACTCAGGACCAGAAGACAACAAGGAAAATCCACTTCGACTCCCTATGATCTCATCTGACCAGTCAACGCTCCCCACTTCCCAACCCCCTACCCACCAAATCATCCTTAAAAACCCCAATCCCCGAATTTTTGAGGGGACAGATTTGAGTAATAATCAAATTCCTGTCTCCTGTCCAGCCAGCTTTGTGTGAATTAAACTCTTTCTCTATTGCAATTCCACTATCTAGGGAAATCGGCTCTGTCTAGGCATTGGGCAGGAAGAACCGGTTGGGCGGTTACAGAACCAAACACTACCTCCACATTTGCTGAAAGATTCATCTCAATGCTTCAGCGTTGCTCTTTCCTGTTTCCACATTTCCCGTGGGTGTATCGGATAGGTGGAAGTTAAGCTGTGTGTCTGCCCTGTAGAGGCAAGGGACTCCAGGGATATGAATTTCCTGGATTCTACCTTGGGAATGTAGAACTCATAATGTGAGAAGTTATCCAAGATGTAGGATGAATGTGGAAAATATATTAGTCGCAAATGATAAATATATCCTATGTGAACCTATAAACATGGGAAAAGAAGAGGACACATACATTAAATCCTTCCATTTGGGAAAGAAGATCATGGTAAACAGGTATGTCATATCCTCACAGATGGGAATTCTGTTTCTTGGTCTGAAAGTGGAGTTGGTTTTTTGGTCAACCAATTTGGTATCCCTAAGTTCTGTGTTCTTGGGGGAATCTCCCTGGCACTTGGTTTTGCCCTCTGGGAAATGAAAAAAAGGATCTCTCTTGTACTTTCTTTTTTGAGCCATAGTCTCACTCTGTCACCCAGGCTGGAGTGCAATGGCGTGATCTTGGCTCACTGCAACCTCCGCCTCCCAGATTCAAGCAATTCGCCCTGCCTCAGACTCTCGAGTAGCTGGGATGACAGGCACCGCCGCCATGCCTGGCTAATTTTTGTATTTTTAGTAGAGATGGGACTTCGCCATGTTGGCCAGGCTGGTCTCAAACTCCCGACCTCAGGCGATCCACCCGCCTCAGCCTCCCAAAGTGCTGGGATTACAGGTATGAGCCATTGTTCCCGGCCTCTTGTACATTATTTTTCATGAGAGCGACATTGGGAAGGAGGCTTTTTCTGGGCCTGCACGGCTTTAGCTTGTCTCTTCTGTTGGTGGTAGTTCTGAAACTATATGGCCATAACCCTGGAGGTTAATCAATCATAAGTTTTGTTGGCCAGGTTTGAATAACTTTTGTATCACACCTTCCTTAAAACTTCAGTTTTAGGCTTTTGATCTGTTTGTTTCCAGTCATTTCCATGGGCTTGCTACTAGGGCCACAGACCTTATTTAGGTCTAGTCTTCAAATCTAGGAATTTCTATTTCTAACAACAAGCCTCTGTACCCTGGGCATCCTCCCAAATCATGGTTTTCAACCATGCATATTAGAGTCACTTGGGAAGATTCTGGAAATATGGAGGCATTGTTTTTCAGTCTCTTCAAATCTCTATATTAAAACAGAGCACACAGGTAGTAAAGGTAAAATCCCATTCACAACATTTACAGCTAAACTAGGTGACGGGATGTCTTCAAGAACCCACAGATACACCAGGTGGAGGCCTACCAGCAGCTACAAGACCTGCAAGTAGTAGCATTTCTGCAGGAGAAAGCAAAGAAAATCAACAGAGGAAGCATGGAGGGGCCTGAGAGACAACAGAACTCCAAAATAATGAACAGAGCCTTGAGCTGACTCGAGAATAGCTGCTGAACCTGGGAAGGCTCTTGCTCTTTCCAATAGCAGCTGCATACAAGAGGCTTGTGGTAAGCAAGTCTGATAGGGCTGGAGCAGTGCAGCCCGTGCAAACTCTCAAAACCAACCCATTAGCACTGCTTTCTAAGGGAATTGTCCAACACTGAGAATAATCTGCTGAGAGTAGAAGAAAAATTGAGGAGCCAGATTTACACCCACACCCACACACCCACACACCCGCCCCCCTACACACACAGATTGAGAAAGAGAGAGAGAGAGAAAGAGAGAGAGAGAAAGAGAGAGAGAGGGAAAGAGAGAGAGAGAAAGAGAGATAGAGAAAAAGAGAGATTCAAGTACCTGTATCTAGGGCCCACCTCAGATTAATTAATTAAATCAGAATATTTGGGGTCATGTGGGTATCAGCAGGTTTCCAAAGCCTTTCAAGTGAGTTTTATATGGATCTAGAGTTAAGAACTACTGTCCTAGCCTTTGGTTTACCTTTTTCGTGATAGTTTCTCTGAGGAAATTCAGTAGGAAATTCAA
This sequence comes from Papio anubis, assembly GCF_008728515.1. Classification (NCBI taxonomy): domain Eukaryota; kingdom Metazoa; phylum Chordata; class Mammalia; order Primates; family Cercopithecidae; genus Papio; species Papio anubis. Next base: position 96,152,604 of record NC_044986.1, read on the forward strand.
TTGCCTAGATTGTCCAGGCAACTTGCCCAGGATGTATCCTAGATGCATCTTCATAAAAGATGAAAACAAGCAGATGATATTTCATAAATACTTTAAAATATGTGGCCAGGTTCTCCAAGCCAGAGTTCCCTTACTTGTAAATGAGGAGAAAGGTAGTTCTTTCCATGTATCATCTTATTTAATCCTAACAAGAATCTCCACAGGATAATAATAAATGACATAATATGTGTAAAGTGATTGGAACAGTACCTGGTACATAGTAAGCCCTTATTTTTTTTTGACATGAAGAGTAATCGCTAAGTGCAGTTCTTAACAAATGGAAAGATTGTTGGCAGCTTTTATACACTTGGAAAAACTTGTCTATAACCAAAAAACTATGAATATAACCAAGTTCAATGTTTAGTCCTAATTCTTGGGCAAATCCAAACCCCTTATCTTATTGTCCATCTGGTCCCCTTCCCCGTACTCCTTGGAGCTACTGTGGTTCATTTTCAAGGGAAAAATACCAAGGTCAGAGGCAAGGAACTGAAGAGAGTTCAAGTATTTTTGTTGGAACTCTTAGCATTCTGTGAAAGCTTTTCCCCTGGTGTGAGTGCCCGGGGGTTAAGTGACTATTGCGGTTTTGCAGAGCAATGTGGGGCTATCTAGGGGGCAACAGAAAACACTGGCTCCTTTCCTAACTTTGATTTTGGCATCCAAATCAGAGCTCCCATTTCTGGCCCTCACAACAATACCTGTCCTACGTTCTGCTGAAAGACAGGGTAAGAATGAATGGAATGTCTGCAAAGTTGGAATGACACCGTCACTGTCATCGAGGGCTTTTACTAAGAGCCTCCCTCCTTTGTTCCAGCCCTAAGGCTATATATATGATAGCCACAGAAGCTGGGTAATTAAAAAAGATCGCCCCTGCTTTTGAAGCTACGCTTTGACGTGTGGACAAGAAACATCCGTGCTGATAAACCACAGCTGTTCGCAGCTCCCTTTTTAAGGCTGTTAAGGTTGCACTGGGCTCTCATTTCCGTTCCTTTTTGACTTATCAACCTTTATGCCCAATCAGGTATCTCCTCTCCCTCTTGTGTCTTGGCATAGTCAGTCTCTCTCCAGTGGCTTCGCTGCCATCTACAAATGTGCTCACGTCTCCCCTACCCTAAACAAAACCTCTCTGTGCTGGGCTGTCACCCTCAACGCCTGGCCCATCCTGCCCTTCCTTCGCTGCCACTGTCCTCCCGCGCTGCTGTAGCATTTTCCTCACACATGCTTTGCGCCGCTCTTTGCCATGTTTCTCACCTGAGCCTTGAATTAATACTCGTTTAAGGGTGACCTCCAATTCTACACCCACTGGCCGCTTTTTCATCTTGTCCCCTCAGTGGGATTTTGACACCCTTCCTCCCCTGGCTTCTGCACCTGTGTGCCCTGCCCTGTTTTCCTTTGCTTGGGACCAATTATTCTCCTGTTGTTAGGACAATGTGAATATAAATGACATTTCTCAAGATTCTCTTTTTGATTTCTCACACTCTCTACACTCTACACTCATTCACCCCTTGGTGGTGTCATCCTCTTTCATGACTTCAGATCTGGGCCAAATCAGTTAATTTTTTATTTCTCTCTCTCTCTCTCTCTCTCTCTCTCTTTCATCAGTTGCTATGGCTTCAGGATGGGCCAAATCAGTTAAGAGTGATCTCTAATTCCCAAATCTACTTAGAACTCATCTCCTGAGCTGTAGACCCCTGTTTTCAACTGTGCACTCAGATATGGCATTTGGGGTGTCAAAATAAATATTTCCCAAAGCCACCCATCCCCCAGAGATCAGTTCTGCTGGCCCCAAGCTAAACCTGGGATTCCATTCTCTTTCACCTTCTACTTTTAGTTTGTTGCCAGGAACAATGGGGAATTTCATTATGATTTCTCCTCCCCTTTCTATTAGCACTACTTTGGTCAGTACCACCTCACACCTGGCTTGGACAATTCCAATAGTAGGTTTTTAATGGGTTTTGTCACCTCCAGTATCCCTGTCCACCTGTCCTGCACACCATCTCTTGATTGATCTTAAAGTCTTACATGGGTCTTGTTACGTAAGTCTCATTACCAACTAAGTCAAGTTTAGTCACCTTAGTGGGATATTCAAGACTTTTACAATCTATTCCTATCCTATCTCAGGTTAGCTTTTCAGACTAGTCAAACCATTCCCTTCTTATTCAACAACTCATTCCCTCACAGTACTTCATTCATTCATTGTCCAATGAATGAGTGAATACCTCTTATGGACCAAGCACTGTTTTCCTTTTCTTTTATTTTTATTTATTTATTCATTTTATTTTTTAATTTTAGTTTCAGGAGTTCATGTGCAGGTTTGTTACATGGGTATATTTCAAGATGCTGGAGTCTGGGCTTCTATTGAACCCATCACCTGAATAACAAACATTGTACCCCACGGGTAGTATTTCAACCTTCCTCTCCTCTCTTCTTCCTCTCTTTTGGAGGCCCCAGTGTCTATTGTTTTCACCTTTATGTCCATGTGTCTCCATTGTTTTGCTCCCACTTATAAGTGAGAACCTGCAGTATTTGATTTTCTGTTTCTGCATTAATTGACTTAGGAGGATGGCTTCCAGCTTCAGTTGCTACAGAGAGCATGATTCCATTCTTACTTATGGCTGCATAGTACTCCATGGTGTATATGTACCACATTTTATTTATCCAATCCACTGTTGATGTGCACCTAGGTTGATCCCATAACTTTGCTATTGTGAATAGAGCTGCGATGCACATATGAGAGCAGGTAACTTTTTGGTAGAACAACTTATTTTCCTTTGGGTACTTACCTAGAAATGGGATTGCTAGGTTGAATGGTAATTTTATTTTTAGTTCTCTGAGAAGCCAAGCACTGTTTTAGATGCCGAAGATATGCAATGATGAACAAGACCCACAAAATCTCTGTAGTCATGGATTTTATATCCCAGTGGGCTTCAGAAGTGGACTTTGTGTTTGGTAACATCAGTAACCTAAAGAGACTTGCATGAATTTTACTACTTACTACCATTCCCATTTTCAAATTCCACTGCTTTCAACAAATTTTGCTGCAATCGCAAACAGCCCTAAAATCTCAGTGTTCTAAAACAACACATATTTCTTTCGCACTCACCAGACTCACGGATATGTAGGTAGGCTGGGGCTGATATGCTTCAGTCTGAGAATTAATCAACTTTCACATGTTATTCTCATAGTGAAGGGTAGAAACTCCCAGGGACATGAATGGAAGCATACAATGTGTCTTCAGGTTTAGGCTCAGAACTAGCTCTTCTGCTCTGATTCCTCTGAAAGAAAGTCTCAGGGTCCAGGCCAACATTACCGGGTGGGGCAGCATACACCCTTATGGCGCGGAAAGGAGAAATATATCGTCTGCCACACCTACAACCTTCAAGGAAAAGCTCAAATCCTTTCTTTCTAATGTATTTTTTTAGAAGTTGTAGGGATTGCAGTATATATTCTTCACATATTGTGGTTTACTTATAGTTAGTATGTACCTGATGATAAAAAATGTAAGAATCTTGCAACTGTATGGCATATTTTCCAGCCCCATCTGTTATGCTGCAGTTATTATATGTAATGCATTATGTATATTATGCACTCCAAAATACAATATTTTAATTTTTGCTTTTTAAATTTATTTATTTATTTATTTTTAAAAGAGATGGGGTCTCCCTATGTTGCCCAGGCTGGTCTCAAACTCCTGGGCTCAAGGGATCCTCCTGCCTCAGCATCCCAAAGTGCTGAGATTACCGGTGTAAACCACCATGCCTGGCCAGAATACCTTTTTTTTTTTTTTTTTCTTTTTAAGACAGGATTTTGCTCTGTCACCTAGTCTGAAGTGCAGTGGCATGATCACAGCTCACTGTACTCTCAACCTCCTGGGCTCAAGCCATTGTTCTACGTTGGCCTCCCAAGTAACTGGGAACATAGGTATATGTCACCATGCCCAGCTAGGTTTTTAAATTTTTTAAAAAAATATTTATTTATTTATTTATTTATATATAGACAGAGTCTCTGTCACCCAGGCTGGAGTGCAGTGGCACAATCAGGGCTCACTGCAACCTCCACCTCCCAGGTTCAAATGACTCCTTTGCCTCAGCATGCCGAGTAGCTGGTATTACAGGTGTGCGCCACCACACCCAGCTAATATTTTTGTACTTTTACTAGAGACGGAGTTTTACCATGTTGGCCAGGCTGGTCTCAAATTCCTGGCCTCAAGTGATCTGCCTGCCTCAGCCTCCCAAAGTGCTAGGAATATAGCCATGAACCACCACCCCCTGCCAGTTTTTTAATTTTAATTTTTAATTTTATAGAGAATGAGTCTCCCTACGTGGCCCTCCAGGCTGATCTTGAACTCCTGGGCTCAAGCGAGCCTCCTGGCTTGGCCTCCCAAAGTGTTGTGATTATAGGTGCGAGCCACTGCCTAATTTTTGCTTTGAATAACCATATGCATTTTATAAAATTAAGAGGAGAAAATAATCTTATGTGTATATGCCATATTTACCATTTCCAGTGCTCTTTGTTTTCTGAAGATCCAGATTTCCATCTGTTATAATTTGCCTTTATCCTTTATTTAGCATTTATTTTAGTCTAGGTCTGCTGAAAACAAATCTTCTTTTTCTTTTTTTTTTGTCTGAAAGTGTCTTTATTTTGCTTTCATTCTTGAAGGATAGTTGAGCTAGGTATAGAAATGGATGGTGATAGTTTTTTCTTTTTCTTTTTCAGTCTTTAAAGATGTTGTTTCAGCTATCCCGGAATCCTTTTTTTCTGCCTGTTCTCTACTTTCCTTAACTCTGTAACCAACTGCCTATGCTGGGAATCTCCTTCCCTGAAGCCTCTTCTTTTCAGCCCTCTGCCTACTTAGTTTAGAGACTCATTCTCTGGTTTTATCCAGGAGAAATTGTAATATGGGAATATACTGAAAGGGGAAGGGGCACAGCTGACCCTGTGGTTCTGTAGGCAGAAGAGACAACAATGTCTTCATTTCAGATAACATGCCTGTATATCCAGAACATCAAAGTAAGCCTACCATTAGAATTAAATAAGATAATTTCATTAAATAGGCAGATAAAAAGTAAATTTACAAAATTAATATCTTTGAGCTAGCAGTAAAAAGTTGGAAGCTAAAAAGTTTTATATTTCATTCATACATTAAAAATTATAACATATTTAGAAATAAATGTTATTTAGCATGTCTTTTGTTTATATATTTTTCTATAACTGTCAACTATTATTAAACATAAAGCATGAATAAACAGAGAGATAGCTCATGTTCTTATATGGGAAGATTTAATTTTAAAACATTGTCTGTCATTCCCAGTTATTTTAATTTGATTCCAATAGATTCCCCATTTTTCAGAACTACATACAGTCATTACATAGTTCATGTGGAAGAATAAATGTTGAAAAATCAGTGGATGAGAACAGAATTTGAAGTTGAATTAATTAATATATGGGAATTTAATATAAACAAAGGTAGCATTTCAAGCTAGGCCAGAAAGGATGACTTATTTAATAAACAATGCTAACTAGGGACTATCCATTTAGAAAGAAACAAATGTAGAATTTAATTTGTAGTATATGAAAAAAATGCCAAATAGGTTAAGGTGCAAGGTACAACATTAAATAATAAAAATATTAGAAGAAAATTCAAGATAGTATTTGCATTATTTGGGGGGTAACTTCTTAGTAAGATAGAAAAAACAGGAGCAATAAGTAAAGGAATATGATAGAAAAAATATATAATATGACTTTATATATGTGTATGTGTGCCTAAATATGTGTGAGTGTATATATATTCGTATTTGACTACAGACAGTTTAAAAATAATTGTATAGCAAAAGACACAGGAAATAGAATACTACTTTGGAATCTTCGCAGAGAAAAATAAATAAATATATATATATATAAACAAAAGACACACTAAATAGAATTCAAAGACAAATAATATACCAGGAAAGATATTTATAGCACGTATAGTGGATACATATGGTAAACCATTCTATTATACAAATCCTATTAATAATTTTTCTAGAAAAGACAGTCCAATGGAAAAATGGACAAAAGGATAAGTGGCCAAGATGGCCATAGATTCTCATGCCATTTCTGAAAAGCATCTGTCCAACTAGGAGCCAGATTTCTGAGCCCCTGCCTTCCCCATCTGATGATTTCATGTGACTAGTTCTTGCCAAGGTAAGTGACTGTGTCATTGCCAGGGTCAAGGAGGTTAAGGAAAGGGTGTTGCTTTTCTATCGTCTCTTCCCAAAGTTCCAGGGAATGGTGAAACCACAGGATGAAAGGAGCCCACACCCCTGAATCATCTCCTGGAAACCTGCCCACCAAACACCCTCACTGGACTGTTACATGAATAAGAAATGAACTTCTATTATTTTATGGCCCTGAAAGTTTGAGTTTTCTTTACTTTTGAATTACATTACTCTAGCAAGTATAGTATGTGAACACAAAATTCATAGAAGCGAATTACCCAGTAGTCAAGGAACATATGATCAGAGATTTGTTCCACAGCAGTCAAGAAAATGCAAATGAACAGAGATATATCATCGTGAGGAATCCACCAAATTTGCAAAAATTAAAAGCCCAGTAATATCTAGGACAGTTAAGATGCAGAGAAATAGACATGCTGGTGGAAATGCACAATGCCATTATGCAATCTTTGGGGGAAGTAATCTGACAATGTTTACTACAATTGAAAATACATATTTATTATACAACATCTCATGTCATGTATATTTATTTTTGTGTTTCTTGCCAGAATTGTGTAACTTTAATCTAATCAAGCCCCTAGGCCTAACTTTCAGTTTCAGAAATAGCAGAAGTAAACAGAAAAGTTAAATGATTTAATGGGAAGAAATGATCACAGCAATGCAGAATATGGGACATACAAAATAACTTGGCTGGTCACCTTAAACACCAATGTCTTAAGAAAAAAAATGAGAGGACTCTTCTTCACTAAAAGAGATGCAATACATTAACCTAGATTGAAACCTGGTTAGCAAAAAGAGAAAACTGTAAAGGAGATTCTTCGGACAATTGGAGAAAATTTGAATATGAGCTGTATTATTAGATGATATAATGAAATGATTTTACATTATCTTAGATATGGCAGTGGTTTTACAGCTGTGTAGAAGATAATCCCTATTCCTAGAGAGGCATGCTGAAATATTTGGAAGTGAATTGTCATAATATTCAGGTGTGAATTATCAAGTAGTATGGCAAACAAATGAATTATACATACTTATAGAGATAAATCACACACATATATTCGATCTAGCAGTCCCCATCTTTGTGAGCCTCTACTACAAAATAACTGTGCTAACACATAAGAATGAATGTGCAGGGGTGCTTGTTGCCTAATTGTTTATTATGACAAGAAGTTAAAAACAACTGGAGTGCCCATCAATAGCAGAAGGTGAAGAAATTAGGACACATTCATGTCATAGAATATTATACAGCAATTAAAAAAGAATGAGTTAGACTTGTCTGCATTGACGTGAAGAAATATGCATGATCTATTAAGTCATAAAAATGTTATAAAATAATAGTGTATTATAAATCTATTTTATATAAGGTGATATTTATATGAAAACAAACCATACCCTCTCCAAATCATCTACCTATAGATTGATCAGTCATCTATCTACCTATCATCTGTGTGTATGAAATATAAATATCAGATGTGAACACTGGTGGCCTTAAAGGAGTAGAGAGAGATTAATGTTTTTTAAACCTGTATTATTTTACTCACTACAATTAGTATGAGTGACAATTTAATTTCTTAAATACCTTAGGAGATAAATTTTGATCTGCCTATGACACCTTTTCCTGCTTTCCAACACTGTTATGGATTTATTCTTTGAAAATGTCATTTCTTATCATTGCAATGGGATTTGGGGAGAGAGGGCAACTTAATGCATGCTCAGTGCATCGTCTTAAACCTGGGTCGCTCCCACTGCTCTCTCGAGCTTCTCTGTAGTCATGTAGTTTCTTCTTCCTGGGGCACCCTTATCTGCACATAGAGTGTCTAGCTAGAGATAGTGGATCTGGGAACTCCTTCATGGAACTGTTCAAAGTTTAAACATTGAGGCATCATATGAACTCCTGGACTTGGTTTGTTTGGGGAAGGAAGAAGAATGAACTGTGACCGATGCCTATCTTCAAAATTCCTCCATTCTCTTAAAAGAGACGCATTTGGTGGAACAACATTTCCAGCTGGTCTGATAATATACAGGCTCTCTGTTGGAGATCCACAAAAGATCTTTGCTCTTTCTGTTAGCAGCACAGACCAGGAGCCTTCTGAAGCCATTAGCCTACTTTCTAATTGGCACCTGCTGCCTTGGTGTAAGTTATAGGGACATATTTATAGCAAGCAGTGGGGTAAAAGAAGATAAGCCAACTTAAATCACCAATCATAGAATTGGCACAACACAGGTGGCTGGCATGCCTGGGTTAGGTAAGTAGGTCAACTGTTTCCTTTGGGTGCATACAGGTAGTTTGTTGAAGGCGAATTTTGAAAGAACACAATCCCTAGGTTTGGTAATGCAGTTTGTCAGAGGAGGAAAAGGAAATGTTTCAGAGGGCAGTGGGGGCGGAGATTTCTCCTATGGAAACGGTGGAGAGTGTATTGTTCCCAGTGCCGGATCAGGAAGGAGCCTCTGAGAATCATTGTGTGCAGCGCTCTATCTGGACACAGACAGAGGTGAGGAGCTTCCTTTTTCAGTAACTGAAGGACAGAGATACTACTACTTCTACAGCAATGGTTTTTGTCATAAAAAGTATATGTTCTCTTTAAATCAATATTCACAAATGATCAAAAATGCACATTGGTAAAAGTGGGGCTTGGAAAGACTATAATTCTGGGGTTTTTTTGTTGTTGTTGTTGTTTTAATGGTCTCACTCTGTCACCCAGGCAGGAGGGCAGACACGATCATGGTTCCCTTGAACTCCTGGGCTCAAGCAATCCTCCCACCTCAGTCTCCCAAGGAGCTGGGACTACAGGTGTGTGTGACACCATGCTCGGCTTAATGTTTAAATTTTTTTTGTAGAGATGGGATCTCACAATGTTGTGCAAGCTGGTCTCGAACTCCTGGCCTCCAGCAATTCTCCTACTTTGAGCTCCCAAAGTGTTTGGATCACGAGTGTGAGCCACTGCGTCCTGCCTCGGTCCATTTTGTCATCAAGACACTCATTCTGGGTGCTTGTGCTCAGTGTGTCCCCAGGAAAAACAAAGTGAAGGATAACAGTAAAAGCACCAAAGAAACCCACCTAGGGCAACCCCAAGAGCAAAGGTGGAGAGCACCAGTGAGAAGGCATGACTGTTCCTTCTTCCAGGCTATTCCAGCAATGCTTAGCCCTGCCTGACTCCACAAATTGCCTGCCCTCAGTAGCCAAAAAAATGCCCTCCGCTTGAATAGCAAGTTCCCGAGCTTCCACTCTGCACAGCCATGCCCCCCTTGAATCTCGGATTCCCTATTATCCTCCCCACTTGTTACCAGAACAAATTTGGGCCAGGGACATCTAACTCAAAGCTCTCATTCACTCTTTCTCCCACACCTGGTGTCTGGGTCAGGTTTAGAGACTTGATGCTGTATTTTGCTCTTCTAGTTTCACATGTTGGTATGATGCTTGCCTACTGCTTGCACATCCTTGGACTTATCTTTCACTCATATCATTTTCCCTGTGGGCAATGCGTACCCTAGGGCATATAAACTTCCCTTATGCAGCTTTTCAGCAACACAGATCAGCCGTCACCATGTCTTGCACTGAAATGGCTCTTAGAGTTTATAAAGCACTTATACATATATTGGCTTGATTTATCTTCCTAGCTGACTTCTAAGGTCAGTGATAGTACCTGGCTTTTTACAATAAGGAAATTGAGGCATAGGGAGGTTAGGCAATGTGTTAAGTCTACTCACCCAGTCAGTGCTGGGTTGGGGCCAGGATCTAGGTTATCTGGCTCTTCATCTTCTGCCCTCTGGTGTCTCAGTTCTAAGGCCATCCTGCTCCATTTGGAGCTAAAGATCTCCAAACTCCACTTCTTAGGCCCCTCACCAATTGACTTCCTTTTAGGTTCTGGCAATAGGAAGCATTCAGGGGAGATTGGCTAGGTAGGAAGTGGACAAAAAAGGCTTCCCCCACCGCCCCCAGTGTCCAGTTCCAATCAGTGTTGCTCTTATAGCAGCAGGGAAAAGGTTCGAGCTGCCCACTATGTGACTGCTCCCAGCACCTGCCATGCTGTGCCTGTTCAGTGATGTCCAAACCAGCTGGACCATGTCCCCTTTGCAGTTGTACAGCCAGGCAGGCTATCCTTTTTTTCTCACCCTGAGCCAGTGCTTCTGGACCATTCGAGCATCTGTGGGGCACACTCCCTGCCCCATGAGTGGCTGGAATATCCACTGGGTTGTGCTGCCAGTGCAGACATCCAGGGCATGGCCAGGCTTCCTTTTTAGAGGTACAGGTACCAGCTAGACTGAAGATCCTCCTCTAAATATGAGGGTCCACCACTATCAACACCCTACTTATAGTCTAGGCACTAGCAGTACGAAATGTCCCCATGAAGGTCGTATCTCCAGAACGTGGCACCCTGTTCTCAGAGGCTGCAATACTAGCTGTGTAGAGATTTCCCTCAGCGGTTTAAGTGGAATCCCTACAGCACCAAGGTCCTGATAGCAATATCCCTTCCCTTTTATTCTCCCAGCCTGGGATGATAGTTTCTTCCTGGTGTGAGTAATTTCAGGGTTATCTTAGCATCTGCTTTTTGTTCTTTCAGTCTTCCAGTGCCTGTGATGAATCTGTAATTACCTGTGGTTGCTTGTAGCAGAGTGACCCGGAAGGCAAAGCCTTAAGAATGCAGCTGGCTGCTTCTGATGGCACTGGAGAATTTACAGAGTGGGGGAAAGTGACAAGCTCAGGTCTTCAAGTCTTCAGCAATGTTTCTTGGTAGAATAGCCCACAATCTCTAGAATTTATATTACAAACCTACTTATGATTGCTTAAATAACCCAGCAATTCCACCTTGAGGTATATACGAAAGAAACATGGAAAAATATGGCCCTACAAAAACTTGTACAGGCATACTTTGGAGATATTGCAGGTTCCAGATCACCACAATAAAAGCAACTATCACAATAAAGTGAGTCATACAAATTTTTTCCTTTCCTGTGCATATGAAAGTTATGTTTAAGTTTCTTATAGATTCTGGATTTTAGACCTTCGTAGGATGCATAGTTTGCAAATATTTTCTCCCATTCTGTAGGTTGTGTGTTTACTCTGTTGATAGTTTCTTTTGCCATGCAGCCATTTGTCAATTTTTGGTTTTGTTGCAGTTGCTTTTGGCATCTTCATCATGGAATCTTTGCCAGGAACTTAAACAAATTAACAGGCACAAAACAAACAACCCCATTAAAAAGCTGGCAAAAGACATGAACAAACCTTTTTCAAAAGAAGACATACATGTGGCCAACAAAGACATGAAAAAATGCACAACGTCATTAATCATTAGAGAAATGCAAATCAAAACCAACATGAAATACAATCTCATACCAGTCAGAATGGTTAGTATTAAAAAGTCAAAAAATAACAGATGCTGGTGAAGTTGCAGAGAGAAGGGAACACTTACACACTGCTGGCAGGAATATAAATTGCCACACTGCTTTCCACAACTGCTAGTCTAGGCACCAGCAGTACAAAATGTCCCCATGAAGGTCTTATCTCCAGAACATGGCTCCCTGTTCTCAGAGGCTGCAATACTAGTTGTGTAGAGATTTCCCTCAGCGGTTTAAGTGGAACCCCTACAGCCATTGTGGAAAGCAGTATGGCAATTTCTCGAAGAACATAGAACAGAATTACCATTTGACCAAGCAATTCCATTATTGGGTATACATCCAAAGGAACAGAAATCATTTTACCTTAAAGACATATGCACTCATAAGTTCATCACAGCACCACTTGTAATAGCAAAGACATGGAATCAACCTAAATGCCTATCAATGGTAGGCTGGATTTTTAAAAAGTGGTACGTATACACCGTGGAATACTACGCAGTCACAAAAGGGAATGAGATAATGTCCTTTGCAGCAACATGGATACAGCTGGAGGCCATTATCCTAAGGGAACTAATGCAGAAACAGAAAACCAAATACTGCATATTCTCATTTATAAGTGGGATCTAAACATTGAAAATACATGGACACAAAGAAGGGAACAGACACCAGAGCCTACTTGACGGTGAAGGCTGGGAGGAGGGAGAGGATCAAAAACTACCTGTTGAGTACTGCACTTATTACCTGGATGATGAAATAATCTGAACACCAAGCCCCGTGACATGCAATTTACCTGTATAACAAACCCACACATGTACCCCCAAACCTAAAACAAAAGTTAAAAGAAGAAAAGGTCTTGGGTAGATGTTTCTTTTAGAATCATTTAGAAATCACTTCCATCATCTCCAAAGCTATGCCACCCCCCAACCTCCCCTTTACACCAACCCTAAAAACCACTAATTTCTGTCTCTGTGAAATTGCCTATTGTGGATATTTTATTTTATTTTATTTTATTTTATTTTATTTCATTTTGAGATGGAGTCTTGCTCTGTCACTCAGGCTGGAGTGCAGTGGCATGATCTCGGCTCACTGCCACCTCCGCTTCCCAGGTTCAAGCAATTCTCCTGCCTCAGCCTCCTGAGTAACTGGGATTACAAGCGCGTGCCATCACACTCGGCTAACTTTTGTATTTTTAGTGGAGATGGGTTTCATCATGTTAGCCAGGCTGGTCTCAAACTCCTGACCTCGAGTGATCCACCTGCCTTGGCCTCACAAAGTGCTGAGATGACAAATATGAGCCACCGTGCCCGGCCTGTTTCTTTTTACAGCTGAATGATACTCCCTCATATGTGTATACCACATTTTGCTTATTCTTTCGTTTGTTGATTGACATTTGGGTTGTTTCCACCTTTTGAGTATCATGAATAATACTGCTATGAATATTCATGTACAGGTTGTCTCATTCTATTGCACTTTGCTTTCTTGTACTTTGCAAAAATTGTGTTTTACACATTGAAGATTTGTGGCAACCCTGCAACAAGCAAGTCTGTTGGTGCCATTTTCACAACAACAGGGGCTTGCGTCCTTTCTCTGTCATATTTTGGTAATTCTTGCAATATTTCAAACCTTTTCATGATTATTATATCTTTTCTGGTGATCTGTGATCAGCAATCAATACAATACTGTTACTATTGTAATTGTCTTGGGGCTACACAAACCTCACCCATATAAGACAAGATGACAAACTGAATGGATAAATGTTGTGTGTGTTCTGACTATGTGTGACTGGCTATAGCCTTGACTCTGTCCCTCTCCCTGGTCACCCGCATTCATTGAGACACAACAATATTGAAATTAGGTCAATTAAGAACCCTACGATGGCCTCTAAATGGTTCAAGTGAAGGGAAGAGTCACACGTCTCTCACTTGAAATCAAAAGCTAGAAATGATTCAATTTAGTGAGGAAGGCTAATCATACTGAAAGCCTCTGTGCCAAGCAGTCATCCAAGCTGTGAATGCAAAGGAAAAGTTCTTGAACAAAATTAAGAGTGTTACTTTAGTGAACAAGTACATAGTAAGAAAGTAAGCCAAACTTATTGCTGATGTGAAGAAAATATGAGTGGTCTGGATTAGAAGATCAAACCAGCCACAGCATTTCCTTAAACCAAAGCCTCATGCAGAGGAAGGCCCAAACTCTCTCCAATTCTATGAAGGCTGAGAAAGGTCAGGAAGCTGCAAAAGAAAAGTTCAAAGCTAGAAGAGGTTGCTCCATGAAGTTTAAAAAAGTAGCTGTCTCCAAAACATAAAAGTGCAAGGTGAAGCCGCAAGTGCTGATGTAGAAGCTGTGGCAAGTTACCCAGATCTAGCTAAAATCATTGTTAAAGATCACTACACTAAACTACAGATTTTCAATGTAGACAAAACAGCCTTTTATTAGAAAAAGATGCCATCTAGGACTTTCATGGCTAGAGAGAAGTCAATGCCTGGTTTTATTTATTTATTTATTTATTTATTTTATTTTTCTTTTTTGAGACGGAGTCTCGCTCTGTCGCCCAGACTGGAGCGCAGTGGCCAGATCTCAGCTCACTGCAAGCTCCGCCTCCCGGGTTTACGCCATTCTCCTGCCTCAGCCTCCCGAGTAGCTGGGACTACAGGTGCCGCCATCTTGCCTGGCTAGTTTTTTGTATTTTCTTAGTAGAGACGGGGTTTCACCGTGTTAGCCAGGATGGTCTCGATCTCCTGACCTTGTGATCCACCCATCTCGGCCTCCAAGGCCAGGTTGTCTCTCTTGTTTGGGGCTAATGCAGCTGATGACTTTAAGTTGGAGCCAATGCTCATTGGCCATTCTGAAAATCCCAGGGCCCTTACGAATTATGCTAAACCTGCTCTACCTGTGCTCTAGAAATTGGACAACAAAGCCTGGTGGGCAGCACATCTATTTACAGCATGGTTTACTGAGTATTTTAAGTCCACTGTTGAGACCTACTGCTCAGAAAAAGAGATTCCTTTCAAAATATTGCTGCTCGTTGATAATGTACCTAGTCACCCAAGAGCTGTGATGGAGATGTACAAGGAAATTAACATTGTCTTCATGCCTGCTAACATGACATCCATTCTGCAGCCCATGGATCAAGGAGTAATTTAGACTTTCAAGTCCTATTATTTAAGAAATACATTTTACAAGGCTTTAACTGCCATAGATGATGATTCCTCTGATGGATCTGCCCAAAGTAAACTGAAAACTTTCTGGAAAGAATTTGCCTTTCTAGATGCCATTAAGAACACTCATTATTCATGCCAGGAGGTCAAAATATCTACATTAACAGGAATTTGGAAGAAATTGACTCCAACCCTCTTGGATGACTTTGAGGGGTTCAAGATTTCAGTGAGGAAGTCATTGCAGAAGTGATAGAAAGAGGATGATAACTAGAATTAGAAGTGGAATCTGAAGATGTGACTGAATTTCTGCAATCTCATAATCAAACTGGAATGAACGAGGAGTTCCTTCTTATGGATGAGCAAAGAAAGCCCTTGAGGACCATTTTCTTCTCCTGGTGAAGATACTGTGAACATGGTGGAAATGACAGCAAAGGATCTCATGACACAGACTTAGTTGATAAAGCAGTGGCAGGGTTTCAGAGGACTGACTCCAATTCTGAATAGAGTTCAGAATGCATGGGTAAAACACTATCAGACAACACTGCGTGCTACAGAGAATCTTTCATGAAAGGAAGAGTCAATCGGTGCAGCAAATTTCACTGTTGTCTTATTTTAAGAAATTGCCACAGCCACCCTAACCTTCAGCAACCACCATCCTGATCAGTCAGCGGCTGTCAACATCAAGGCAAGACCCTTCACCAGGAAAGAGATTATAACTCACTGAAGTCTCAGGTGATTGTTAGTATTTTTTAGGAACAAAGTATTTTCTTTTTTTTTTTCTTTTTGTGAGACAGAGTCTTTTTCTGTTACCCAGGCTGGAGTGCAGTGGCGTGATCTCAGCTCACTGCAACCTATGCCTCCTGGCTTCAAGCGGTTCTTGTGCCTCAGTAGCTGGGATTACAGGTGTGCGCCACCACCCCGGGTAAGTTTTCTATTTCATAGAGATGGTATTTCAACATGTTGGCCAGGCTGGTCTTGAATTCCTGATCTCAGGTGATCCATCTGCCTCAGCCTCCTAAAGTGCTGGGATTACAGGCGTGAGCCACTGTCCCCGATTGTATAAAGTATTTAATTTTTTTTATTTCCATAGGTTTTTGAGGAACAAGTGGTATTTGGTTACATAAATTAGTTCTTTAGTGGTGATTTGTGAGATTTTGGTGCACCCATCTCTTGAGCAGTATACACTGAACCCAGTTTGTAGTCTTTTATCCCTCACCGCCTTCCCACCCTTTCCTCCTGAGTCCCCAGAGTCCATTGTGTCATTTTTATGCCTTTACGTTCTCATAGTTTAGCTCTCACCAATAAAGTATTTTTTAATTAAGCTTGTTTTGTTAGACATAATGCTATTGCACACTTAACAGACCACAGTATAAGTAGAAACATAACTTTTATTTTATTGCTATTATTTTTGTAATATCTGTCCTAATAAGCATTATGTAGTATCTCATTCATAGATTGACTTGCAGTTTTCTAATGACTTATGATGTTGAGTATCTTTTCATGTGTTCATTGGCCATTTGTAGATGTTCTTGGAAGAAACGTCTACCCAAGACCTTTTTTTCTTTTAACTTTTCACAGGGTGAATATACTAAAAAGCCCTGGGTGTTGCACTTTAAATGAGTGAATTATATGGTATAAGAATTATATTTTAATAAAGCTGTTACTCCCCCCACCCAAAAAAAAAACCCTGAATATTATAACAGGAAGTCCAGAATGAGGTCAATTTTACAGTTGATTCATTCAGTGGATTAACTGAATGTTAGGTAAAGACTTCAATTTCTCCATCATTTCGGTCTTTATCTTTGATTAGCTGCCCTCATGGTTTTAAGACAACTGCAGTAGTTTCAAACATCCTGGAAACAGAAAAATGAGAGCGTTCTTTCCTAATTCCCTTTATTTTGGGAGGAAAAGCCTTCTCCTGTCAGTAGTCCCCACGCTATCATCATATCTCATTGATTAGAAATGGTCTCCGGCCGGGCACGGTGGCTCACGCCTGTAATCCCAACACTTTGGGAGGCCAAGACTGCCGGGTCACCTGAGATCAGGAGTTCGAGACCAGCCAGACCAACATGGCGAAATCCCATCTCTACTAAAAATACAAAAAATTAGCCAGGCATGGTGGCAGGTGCCTGTAATCCCAGCTACTTGTGAGGCTGAGGCAGGAGAATTGCTTGAACCCAGGAGGCGGAGGCTGCAGTGAGCCAAGATCGGGCTGTTGCACTCCAGCCTGGGCAACAGAGTGAGACTCTATCTCAAAAAACAAAAAACAATCTTCTATCAAATACCCAACCAGTCTCAGGCAAGGGTACTGGGGTCACCAGGACTGACTTAGAACAATCAGATTTAACTCTGAGTCCTCAGGAAGAGGGGTAGAACTGAACTGAACCAAGGCTCTGTCACTGCAGAAAAGGGGGACAATGGCTGCCAGGTAGGCAACCCCAGTGCCTGCAGAAAATGATAGAAAATTTTCTTGCAGGAAGAATAAAATTAGAGAGTTGACAGAAAATTTACATCTATCTATCTTATCTATCTATCTATCTATCTATCTATCTATCTATCTATCTATCTATCTATCTATACATCCATCTGTTAAAGCAAACTAAATATGGCCTGAGAAGGACTCCATACTTCCATATTTGAGTCCTTGTGGATGAATTGCAACCTAGCTTAACAGGCAGACAAGACTGAAAACCTAACTTAGTGGTATGCACCTGTAGCAGTAGCTGAGTCTTGGCCAATCCCAGTGGCCACACTTCAACCACTCATAGACAGCTAAGTGTTCAAAGTGTGTTCAAATTAGGCAAATGCCAATCTGTAACCAATTCAGTTCTTTCTTTACCTCACTGCTGATTTTTGTACGTCATTTCCCTCTTTTTTTTTGTCTATAAATTTGTTCTGGCCACGAGACATCCCTGGAGTCTCTGTGACTCTGCTGTGATTCTGGGGGCTGCCTGATTCAGAAATCATTCATTGCTCAATTAAACTCCTTTATATTTTACATCCATCTATCTACCTGTCTACGTACCTACTATTTATCATCTACTATTATCTCCTGTCATTTACCTGTGTATCTATTATTTATCACCTATCAATTTAACTATTGTCTATCTGTTACCTATCATCTATCTGTCTGTCTGTCCATCTATCTATTCATCTCTGTCATTCATCTGCATGCTTACCTATCTACCTATGTGCACATGTGTGCACACGCACGCAGATTTTAAATGTCTATGCTTCTGAATTCTTGTAACTAAGGAGTCTGAATTTTACTTTTTAAAAATAAATCTGCGTAGACATGCTTTTTCTTCCAAGTGTCTCAAGTCTGGGAAGATTAGAAAGAGCCAATTTGGCTGGCATACTCCTCACCTCTGGGAGACAGTGTGGGCCTGTGCCACATTGCCCACCTCTCCATCCTGGCAAAAGTGCTGGCTACCCAGAAGCAGGCCAGGAGGAGGAAGCCTTTGGCTGAGGTCTCCTCAGAGTGGGGGGCACACGCTTGATCTTGGCATCGCTTGCCTCTCTAAAGTTTCTGATCCCTGTCTTGCCTTTGCAGACGTTGGCAAATGGGCCGCAAGAGCTGCCTCAGTCACATGTGGTTGTGTTTAACTCTATAGAACTTTGAACCAACCTCAAGCTGCGCCAGTGGGGAGATCAAAGTCAATAAAGTGTATGTATTTTATAAACGGTGAACTTTAGTGAAGAAACAAAACTCATTTAAGCCAAAGCCAAAGGGAGTCTTATGTTTTGACTGATGCATAAAACACAGAAAGAAGATTTCTTTCCCCGTGTGTTATTTGGTTTTTTTTTTTTTTTAAGACTGTTTATTAAAGTCCATACTTTAAAATAAACATAGAAAACTCTCGTGTTCTCTCTGTAAACATGTTGAGTCCTTTGAAGCCAAGGATAATGAGTATGATAACAGATACTGTTTATCCTCTCCTGGGCTCCATGTTTAGTTAGCTGGGTCTTGAAGACTCTTTCCTCTAGGGAGAGCTTTTCAGAATTGACTCTGTTAGAAAAGAGGGAGAGAGAGAAGACTTGGAGAGTTAGCATCTCTACTCAAACTTCTCTGCCGACAAAGTCCTTCCCCTGGAGGACACAGCCGGGGTTAAAGGCTCGTCTTCCTGGGCATCCACAGTCAAGCCAAAGCACACCAGGAGTGAAGTCCTGCCACCTGCCGGGATGTGCTGGGTCCCTTACTGGTCTCTCCGCCCCGTGGTGTGCTGGTAAACGTGGAACCGTCGGTTCTGCGGTGGCGGGGAGAGGAGCCCTCCTGTGTGACACTTGCCTGTTTCTGCAGTGCGGCTCGTCTCATCATGGTCTGTATCAAGCTACCCACGTAATCTGTCACATAACCCAGAGCTGAAGCTCAGACTGATGGGCACAGCAGCTGGCTCCCCCGCAGGGCAGAGCCGGCCTCCAGCACCCAGACCTCTACCTCTGCCCTGGAATACTTCCTCTGGGCTTGGGAGTGAATGCACAACTTTGTCTCAGTAAATATTTATAAATGGCAGCTTCCTCTGCTGTGGGGAAACTGTCTTTTCTTTTTTTAAATGTCCCATCTCCTTGTGCTGGACAGACCCCGACTTCCATTTTCTTGACTCTCCCAGCATGCAGGGATGTGCTGCGCTATTTTGGTCCCTTCCCTTGGACATTTCCTTGAATTGTTTGGATGGCATTGTGTGATTCACAGAGCCCGGCTTCCTCTCCCCTCTTAGCAGCTGGGAAACAGGCCCCTTCACGTGTTTCTTTGTTAAGCAATGGATCCTGAAGTCATTCATGCCTTGCTGGGCAGGGGCGAGTGAGCAAGGGGCTCCGGTGCCTAGGTCTCCCAGGTATCAGAGATGTCCCTTGACATCAGAGATGTCCCTTGAAAGTTGGAAGAATAAGGAATGCCTTGCAAAGAGGCTGGCAGCCCAGCAGGTGATGCCTGTAGCTAGCAGGGCATTTGTGGGGCCAGGGGGTGTACTTAGACCCAGGTGAGACCAGGAAGGGCCAGGAACGGACTCTGGGCTGACAGTCCTGACCTCGTGGAGCCTGACTCTCCTTCTACCCCGTCGGCTTCCCAGGATTGACTCAAAGGGGCCCACGGGACTCTTCTGAGAAAACGGCCTTAGAAATCAGAGGCAGCTTAGTTTTACTACGGCTATTTGGATCAAGGGACCCACAGCAGCTCTTCTGGCTGAGGCAAGAATTGAGGTGAGAGTTGGTTGGGGGAGAAAACCTAGGGCTTCCTCCTGACCCACCACCCTGCTGTCCCTTAAGCACCTGGCATCTGCTTGGGATTCTTGGGTAGGGGAGATCCTTTGGAAGGGCTCATATCCTAGTAGTTTGAAGTAGGGGAAGAAAAGAGAGCCCCACAAACAATTAGAAGGATGATTCAGCTCAGTCCTGCCCTCTCCTTGCCACCTTCCAGCCAATAACATTTGTTATTCCTGACGCTGATAACAACAACAAATAGAGGTATCATTGCTTACAGATTTAGTGCAAGTCAACCCTTGTGCAAACCATCCTGCACCTCTTATGGCACTTAACTATTACATTAAGTTGATGAGTTACGTGTTTTATTAATGTTCCCATTTCATAACTGGGAAGACTGAGGCTTAGAGGGAGATTATAGATTTGCCCAAGGTCACATAGCTAAGAGTTAATGGAGGCCAGAGTCTGAGCCCAGGTTTATCTGTTTCCAAAGGCCATCCGTCTACCCACTATCCAATCTGCTTCTCTGAACCCCAGGCGGGGATGCGGTGAGCTGGGATTCCTGTGTCCTGGTCATGTCCTAATAGAATATACTAGTAACTGGACCATATCCCAACTTCAGGACCAGGCTCTGCCAAGCCAGGAATATGAGAGGAGGAACAGGACCTCCCTCACCGCACCCCAGAGACTCCCCAGGCCTGAAGGTTTCCCATGAGAAGTAGTGTGGCATGCTCGGAGGCCATCTGTCCCCACCTCTTCCTAGCTGCACCTGCACGCTGGGTTCATGGTTTTCCACCCTGCTAACTCACACCTGCGTTGCTCTACCCCCTCTAATCCTCTTGGGCAGATGACCCAGCCAGACAGTCGGCCTGGCTTTCCGTTTCACTTTAGCTTTTGGACTCTGAGCTCAGTTAACAAGGTACAGTCCACAATGAAGCCCTGCGGTGCCCCAGCCCAGCTTATTGTCCCTGGTCACTGCTCGGGAGGGAGGGAGACGGGACAGAGCCCCCCCTCTCACCCTGAATTTCCTGTTTGGTCCTTGAATGGAGACGCAGACCTCAGCTTCACACTCACCTTGCCTTTCCTGGTTCCTGAGTTCTCATCAGTCTGGCTGGACTATGATTCTTCCTCCTCATGGTGGCAGCACAAATTCGGCCATGGCTAGTCAACTCCATTAATTGCCCAGAGTTCGTTATAAATCATGGTTAGCCCTTGCCAATGTACAAGGCAAGATAGGAAGTGAGTCGTGGGTCTATATAAGGTCCAGCTAACCCTGTGTGAACTTGGGGAAACTGCTTACCTCTCTCTGCCTAAGTTTCCTTATCTGCACAATGGGGATAACAATAAAACTCACCTCAGCCAGTTGTTTTTAGGATTAAATGAGTTAATATATGCAAAGTGCTTAGCACGATGCCTGGCTCAGAAGAACCTCTGTCTAGGTGTTAGCTGTTCTATGATTATACATAAATTACTTCACTTCTTCTGTGGGTCATAATTTGTGGTCACTAAGCAATGGATGGCCAGATCACTGAGTCAAAATAAACTAACTCTTTCCTATTAGTTCCAAGTACATTAGTCACCAACCAGATTCATAGTATGGCACTTGGCTCAATTAATCCCAGAGCTCTCTCAGGTCCTATTGAACCAGAATTGCCAAACAGTGTCTGAACTAGTTAAGTGAACCCCAAAAGGCAAAAGTAACTTTCAGCAAAGATGTAGTCTGGTTTTAAATTCCTAAAATCAGCCAGGCGTAATGGTGCACACCTGTAGCCCCAGCTACTCGGGAGGCGGAGGTAGGAGGATAGCTTGAGCTCGGAAGTTGGAGGTTGCAGTGAGCTATAATTGTACCACTGCACTCCAGCCTGTGGGACAGAATGAGACCTTGTCTCTACCAAAAAAAAAAAAAAAAATTAATACATAAAAATAGATCTCTAAAATTCCAGTGTAGCCGGGACAAATCACACCATCCTCCCACCCACCCAAAATTATCATATCCAGATGGTCTGATGAGTGTCCAACATTTTCAGTAAACTATATGGCAATGTATATTAAAAATTAGAAAGAATAGTCCCCACTTGGAACAATCTAGTATGAGACAAAAAAATAACTGTAAATTCCAAAGCAAGCACTCAGGAACAGACTAAAGAATGAGCAGTGATTGAAGAGCAACCATCTAAGTTGGTATAACAAAGCAAGGGGAGCTTTGATGGCTGCTTGGTGACTTGGCATTTTTTGTTTGTCTGTTTTGGGGTTGTTGGGTTTTGGGTGTTTTGTTTGTTTGTTTTTAGGGTTTTGTTGTTGTTGTTGTTGAGACAGGATCTAACTCGGTGCTATCTCGGCTCACCTCACCCTCCACCTCCTGGGTTCAAGCAATTCTCCTGCCCTCAGCCTTCCAAGTAGCTGGGACTACAGGCACACTCCACCAAGCCTGGCTAATTTTTGTATTGTTAGCAGAGACGGGGTTTTATCATGTTGGCCTAGCTGGTCTTGAATTCCTGGGTTCAAGTGATCTATCTGCCCACTTCAGTCTACCAAAGTGCTGGGATGACAGGTGTGAGCCACCGCACCCGGCCATGGTGACTTGTTTGAGTCCACCATTTGGTTTGCAATGTCTCCTGTCTTTGCTGAATTGGCTCCGGGCCTGTATGTGACAAAGGGAGTTGTCAGAACCGTGGCTCTCTGGCCGTGGGATTTGTGATTTGCAAGGTGGTTCCCAACTCAGGAGAGACCTGAGTGGAACTGGAGACCCACTTCCTGCCTTCCCAGCACGTGCCACCCCCATGCTCGGGTTTATTTAAGCCTACCACTCTGAGGCTATCCAGAGAGCCGAGTAAATAAATAGCCCGCCCACCAAGAAGATAAGCAGTCCCTGTCCTCTGCAATGCCAGGGAAGAGGGGCAGGCCTTCCCAGCCATCTGCGCCTTCCCTCAACCTGGGAAGAACTAAGGAGTTCTTTACTGTAGCATTGTAATTACTGAACTAATGTGTGTGCCTGCATCAGGACAGAGTTCAATAGCTGGCCTTGAAGTTTCTGAGGGCCCTCTGTTTTGTAAGCCACACTGTTGTGCCAGA
The DNA here is from genome assembly GCF_008728515.1 of Papio anubis. Classification (NCBI taxonomy): domain Eukaryota; kingdom Metazoa; phylum Chordata; class Mammalia; order Primates; family Cercopithecidae; genus Papio; species Papio anubis. The sequence goes on from NC_044986.1 coordinate 96,175,618, forward strand.
GATAATAGTTACTGTTGCTACAGTGTTGCATCTGGAAGACGCATTCCCAGGAAGATGAGTGCGGCTCCTTCCTGCACTCTGGGTTCTGAGGCAGTGAGATGCCTGCAGGTGTGTGCAGCATAGTGCTTAGGGAACTGAGGGAAGGAATTCCCTCATCCTTCCCCCCTCAGACTCTTTCTTGCTGGTTTTGTCCTTCCTTTCTTCCTCCTTCCTTCCCTGCTTCCTTCCTTTCTCTCTCTTTCTTTCATTCTTGAGATGGGGGAATCTTGCTGTGTTGCCCAGGCTAGTCTTGAACTCCTGGCCTCAAGCAATACTCCTGCCTCAGCCTCCCAAGTAGTTGGGATGACTGGATTGAGCCACCATGCCTGGCTTCACTCACTCTCTTTTACCAACAGGTAAAAATGACCATGTGTTCACGTTATTGTGAGGATCCAGTTATGTATTAGGTTGGTGCAATAACTTTTGCACTATTTTAACAGAAGCATGTTGAGAATAGTTAAGCCCTAGACACATGGAGATGCCAGCTGATGGAAAGTGCAGGATTTGGAAATGAGGGAGTCCCAAGCCAGACCCATTGAGGAGGAATCCAGATTTGGAAAACCAGCTACCTATCAACAGACACTGTTCCCTGAAAAGCACTGACATGGAATTGGCGGTCTCTGGGAGGAGGGAGGACACACTCTTTCCTGCTCATCCCCTCTCTTTCATCGCACAGAGGCTGGGACTCAGCTGTGGATACCTGAGGACAGCTGGGAAGCCCAGCACGTATATTTTTGTGGCCCCTTCTCTCTTTCATGGCCTCATCCCAGTACTCGGCATTCTCATTTTCAGCCTTTTATGCTCCCATGAAGGGGAGAGTCTGATGAATGAATTTCCCCAATGATGCCAATTACTGATAAAGCGTAAAGTATTATTCTCTTCAAGATGATGGTGTCTGAAGAGGGAAGAAGAGAATGGCCTTTACGTGTAGAATTTCAGGCGTGGGCGATGGGAGGGAAAGTGGGCTTTTGATACACACACACACACACACACACACACACACACATGCACCATGCCCCAGTCCTGCAATCACACATAGGATGCACACACATACCACTCTCTAGAAAGGGCAGCGCCGGCTGGCTCTTTATCAGGAGGAGAAAACACCAAGGGCACTGTGGAAGTCCCTCTTTCTCCCCATCCTCACTAAGCGGCTAGCACATTAAATGCTGCTGTTGATGCTTCCTTTTGTCACTGGCTAAACTGCAGACTTGTTGAGGCTCCTGTCTTCACACTGCAACTCCCCAGCACACGGGGTACGCAGGGCGAGGGAGAGTTAAGGATGGCAAATTCCTCCAGGAAGGCTGGTGTGAGTCTGGCTCTGGGGCCTAGCCCTCCCTGGCACTGGCAGACCCGGGCCGGCCAGGTCCTGCTGGTGCAGATGGCATTCCCAGCCTTTGTGCTCGTGTCTCCTCTGTCTGGGGCTGGGTGTTCCTCGGGTGATGGAGCCCACCTCCCCAGCACCATAACCCTGAAAGCCACACTCTGAGTCAGAGAGAAACCGGGCTGGCAGCGGATTCCACAGCGCGGCTGTAGGACTGTTCTGTTTGCTCTATTAAGGGACTCTCCTCTTAACTGCTGGGTGAGTCAGAACATTCCATTTCTTCTTCCCTCTCCTGTCTGTCCAGCCCGGCCAGAATTCCTGTCTGAATTCTTCTTCATTAATAATGATGTGCTCTCCACCCGGAAGTTCCTAAGAGCTCATTTCAGTGGATAATGATTGTTTTTGCAGGAGGGACCCCGATGGTTTTTCCATTTCTGTTTCCATAATATGTACTGAAACCCACACTTCATTGAAAGCAGATGGTGAAAGCAGCCCTCAACACGCGAGAGGAGACGCCAGGCTGGGACGCCTCTGATTTGTCTGCCTTCTGGGCAGCCCTGGCACCGATGGGGTCCAGGGCACTGGAGCCCCAGGACTCTGGACATGAGAGCAGGAAGCTGGATGATGGAAAACAGAAACGGCAGGCCTGGGGTGGGAAGATCAAAAGAGAAGGGAAGAAAAAAGCCAATGGAAGAGACGAAATCGGGACTGTTCAAGTCTCTCATTCTCGTGTCCTGAGTCTTACAGTGTCAAATTCTTGGGAAAGTAGTGTGCATCGGGCAGCCGCCCCTCCAGAGGAAATTGGTACTAAAGCCTCAGCTCCAGAGACCTGGGCCTGACCCTCAGCCTCGTCTGCCTCTGCATAATGTAATGAAAAGCATATTCTCCAACACATCTTTCCCAAGCACATCAACCCGATTGCTCTGTCTCCAAAAAAGGCAAAGAGGAGGCTTGCTGATTTCCCAACAAAAAACCATCACCACCGAAGCCTGCTGTGGGAAGCAGGCTTCCCACAATTCTGCATTGTGTAGAGGTCCCAGGCAGTGGCCCTGTGAGTCCCTTAACCCTAAGCTTCCAGAATGCAGATCTGGACTCCACTTGCTCAGCGTATTCTTCGGTGACTGTTGCTCATCCGAAGCCACTGTCCCTGTAGCTCTGCTGGGCGTGCTGGATGGAGGAGGCAGACACCCAGCTCTCCTGGGCAGTGGAGAAATGTGCACAGCCTCAGTCCTGACCCCAAACTTCAGCACAGCCGTCTACTGGTGCGAGACCCCTCTGCACCTTGACCCCAACCCATTACTCTACAAGTACCAGGATTCAGGGGCTCATCTTGGGCCTGAGTGAAGGGGTGGAGGTTTAGACCTTACCTGGGGTGGGGAGGCCTTATAAGGCAGGTCTTCCTGGAAACCTTTTTTTTTTTTTTTTTTTTTTTTAAGTGAATATTGGAAGCGTCTCTTGGGAGAAAACTTATCCCAAGAAACAAGGAAGTCTGGCATGATAACTTTTTTTTTCTCTTTAAGAGATGGCGTCTCACTCTCACTCAGGCTAGAGTGCAGTGGCCTGATCACAGCTCCCTACAGCCTCCAACTCTTGAGCTCAAGGGATCCTCATGCCTCAGCCTCCTGGGTAGCTGGACTATAAGTGCATGTCACCACACCAGCTAATTTTTTTATTTTTGTAAAGACAGAGTGTTGCTCTATTGCCCAGGCTGGTTTCAAACTCCTGTCCTCAAGGGATCCTCCCTCCTTGGCCTCCCAAAGTGCTGGCTTATAGGTGTGAGCCAGATACCCAGTGGCCCTGGCATGACAACTTTAACTCAGTGACAAAGGTGAGGGGAGAACCGTGGTGATGTGAACAGTGAGGGTGTGAGTTCAGCTGGCTGTTTGCCTCTGAACCTCGCTCCCCATTGACTCATGGCACAGTCCTCCTGGGAGCAGGGGCTATGAGTACATGGACCAGGCTGATTCAGGGAAGCTGTGCTCCGGCCCCTACTGGCAGAAACTGACAGAGGAGGGGAAGTGGTTTCCGCACCAAGCCAGCAGAACAGTGAAGATTTGACAACTCGGGAAATCCAATGCCTGGTCAGTGCCTGGCAGGCAGGAAATCCAGGTAGGAAGTGCAGCTTGCCAGTGGGAAGTTGGGGAAGAGGAGGAAGGGCTGGCAGCAGGAAAGGAGGAGCCATCAGCAATTCAGCAAAAGTCTGGATAAGTGGATGAGGGGAGCACCAATGTTCTTGTGCAGCTCCTAGGCAGACAGGTGGGCCGCCAGTGGGGAGCTTGTGAAAAACAGAAGATTTGCAAGATTGCTCAAAAACGCTAGAATACGCGGCTAAATGAGCCTAGATCCCCATGGTAAGAAGTGTTTCCTTCTGAGACAGGGAGCATGCACACGGCTGCAGTAGGGGCAGATTTGCACACACACGCCATGCCTTGCAGTCAACCCCTAATGTTTTCACTTTTCAGAGAACCTTGGGTAGTATATTCTCACGTAAGAAAACACCCTGTCCTGTTAGGATCAAGTTATTCATCAACTTTAATCTCCCCCAATTCAGGAAGTCCAATCTGAGAGCAGAAATACTCTGCTTTATGAGAACCTTGGAATGACTGAAAATCCAGACACCAAAGAACACTGAGTGGCTGGGCGTGGTGGTTCACACCTATAATCCTGGCACTTTGGGAGGCTGAGGCGGTAGGATCACCTGAGGTCAGGAGTTCGAGACCAGCCTGACCAACATGGAGAAACCCCGTCTCAACTAAAAATACAAAATTAGCAGAGTGTGGTGGCACATGCCTGTAATCCCAGCTACTTGGGAGGCTAAGGCAGGAGAATCACTTGAACCTGGGAGGTGGAGCCAAGATCGCACCATTGTGCGATTTTGTGGCAAACCAAGATCGCACCATTGCACTCCAGCCTGGCAAAACTCCATCTCAAAAAAAAAAAAAAAGAACACTGAGCTTCAGAGAGAACTTGAAGTGAAGCTGCTTGCTCAGGGATTCTGAGGGGAAAGTGTTATTTTGTCAGGGAAGTGGGACATGGAAGGCTGGACGGGATGGTGGCTGAAGGACTCAAAACCCATCCGTCCTCTCAAGGGCTCAAAGACTGAGAGATCTCTTATTTACCCTGGGGTTTTGATGATACTTTTTTCTGAAATCCTCCTTGACTTGTTGCCTGTCTTTCTGATTTTATTTTATTTTACTTTATTTTATTTTAGTCTGCGTCTTGCTGTGCCACCCAGGCTGGAGGGCAGTGGTGATCATAGCTCACTGCAGCCTCAAACTCTTGGACTCAAGCAATCATCCTGTCTCAGCCTCCCATGTAGCTGGGACTACAGGAGCATGAGTCTGAGCCCAGGTAATTTTATTTTCTCTTGGTAGTGACAGGGTCTCATTCTGCTGCCCAGGCTGGTCTCAAACTTCTGGCCTCAAGCAATCCTCCTGCTTTGGCCTCCCAAAGTGCTGGAATTACAGGCACGAGCTACTGCGCTCACCCTATTTAGCGATAGTAACATAATGAAATTCATGTGCTCATCACCTAGCTTCAGAAATAAAGCATGACACGTACAAGTGAAGCCTAGATATACCTTACCCATGGTTTGTGTCCCACTGTCTTCCCAAAGGCAGCCACTATCCTGAATTTCATCTTCGTCATTCTCAGCCACATCAGACTTTCCTAGATGCATGTGTATATATGGAACTAGAGCTATACAATTTGTTCATGTGTTTGAACATTGCATACATGATATATATAGTGCATATCTTTTGCTCTTTACCTCTTTCCGCATTTTGTTTGTGATTTTTACCCATGTTCATTCATTTTCACTGCTGTATGATAGTCTATGGTGTGGTTCAACCAGAATTTCTTTAAACACATTCTCTTCTTTGGGAACTTTTAGGTTGCTGCCCTGTTTCTTTCTTCCTTCTTTTTTTAGTTATCATATACAAGGCTGATTGGAACACTGCTGTCGATGTTTCTTGATGCACATAAGAAAGAAGGTTTTTTTGTTGTTGTTTGTTTGTTTTGTGTGGGGGTGGTTTGAGACAGGGTCTCACTCTGTCACCCAGGCTGGAATGCAGTGGCACAATCTCGGCTCACTGCAACCTCCGCGCTTCCCGAGTTCAAGCGATTCTCATGCCTCAGCCTCCCGAGGAACTGAGATTACAGGTGCATGCCACCACACCTGGCTAATTTTTGTATTTTTAGTAGAGACGGGCTCTCACCATGTTGGCCAGGCTGGTCTTGAACTTCTGGCCTCACGTGATCTGCCCGCCTCGGCCTCCCAAAGTGCTGGAATTACAGGCGTGAGCCACTGTGCCCCACCGAAAGAAGTTTTTCTAGAGCATACACCTAGGAGTGTAGTTGCTGGCTCAACTTGGTGAGGTATTTCCAAATTGCTTTCCAATGACGTTTACCAATTTGCTCTCCTATCAGCAAGATATGATTCTGCATCCTCCATAACATTTGCTTTGGTTTTATCAGGCTTCTTTCTTTTTATTAAAAATTTAAAAAAAAAAAAGGTTTTTTGTTTGTTTGTTTTGTTTTTTTTCTAAGTAAAACTTTCAAGTGTGGCAAAATTCAAAACTATAAAAGAACGTGAGAGTTCTATGACCCTGCTCTCCAGGCAGCCCATGTGCAGTTTAGAGTACCATTTTCTAATGGATCCTTCCATGGGCAGTTTATGTGGACACAGGCAAATGTGTGTGTGTGTGTGTGTGTGTGTGTGTGCATGTTTGTGTGGATATGTGCATATGTATATACCCTTTTTTGTTTGTTTTTTGAACACAGAGCTTCCTCAGTCTTTTGATTTGATTTGTTTTCTTAAATCATTCACTGGTACTTGACTCTTTTTTAAATCAGAAGAGTAAATTTTTTGTGAAATGTATCATGCATAATAGAATAGAAAACATTTATGTACAAACATGAGAAGAATAAAATTAATCCCTGCATACTCTTCTCTCAGGCTCAGAAGGAGGATCATGTCAGTAGCTTAGAAGCGCCCTTTGATACTCTTCTCTAAGACAGCCCCGAGCCTCCACCTTCAGGAAATCCCTCTCCGGACTTCTGTGCTAGTGATTCCTTTGCTTTTCTTTATAGATTTCCAACTCATGTTTGTATCCTCAAAAAATGCATTGCTCGGTTTTGACTGAGTAGCAAATAAGTAAATTGCCGCTAGGTTCCTGGGAGAAGAAATTCAACTGAATCTCTGTGTTTAGATTCCCTGGATGTGTAAGGGCATCCCTTCTGGAAAGGTCAGGGGCAAGGCCATTGTTGAAACCTGGCAACGTGGGAGCACATCACTGAGGCATCCATTTGTGGAGCAGAGTCTGGATTCAGCAGTGATGTGGTCAGGCAAGTAGGCTACCCAGAACTTCCTGGGTCCAAACTTACCATAATCTACCTCCAGCTCCCAAGAGTAGGTCAAAGAACATTTCTGTGAGGGTGAAATGAGGATTCTCAGCTGATCCAAGTGGTAGGTCATGGAGGAGAAAGAAGAAACCTCGGTACCGGGACAAGATAAGATAACATAAATATATACGCTATGTGTATATATATATATAAGTTTTAAATTATATGTAAAACTTTAACAATTTTAATGTATGTTTTATATATATTTAAAGTTTTTAATTATATATAAAAGTGTTTTTCTTCCCGAATGGATTCTGTTTTCTCCAAGTTGATTCTTTTCTGTTTGTTTCAGTCTTCTCAGCTGCGTGCTAATCCTCAGCCTGCACAGTTTAAGAGCTGAGGAGGCCGGATACGGTAGCTCACACCTGTATTCTCAGAACTCTGGGAGGCTGAGGTGGGCAGATCACCTGAGGTCAGGAGTTTGAGACCAGCCTGACCAACATGGTGAAACTCCGTCTCTACTAAAAATACAAAAAAATTAGCCCAGCGTGGTGGTGTGCACCTGTAGTCACAGCTACTCTACTCAGGAGGCTGAGGCTTGAACCTGGGAGGCAGAGGTTGCAGTGAGATGGTGCCACTTCACTCCAGCTTGGCAAGCAAAGCGAGACTCCATCTCAAAACAGAACAAAACAAACAAAAAACAAAAACAAAACAAACAAACAAACAAAAAACAAGCTGAGGAATACAAAGCTGATGGAAGTTCTGAGTTCATGATTGGGACTTGGTGACTTTCACACTAGAGTGTGATGTGTGCAGACATTTGTTGGGGGACCCCTTAGTGTCATTGTCTTCAGATATTGGTAAGATTCTCCTGAGGCTGTTAGAATCTCCTGGCTGGAGAGGATGGGTCTGACCTCCAGCATGCTGGCAGTTGAGTGGCAGAAAAGAGCTGGACGTCTGCATTAAGCATTGAGTACACGTACCGTACCTGTGCCCTCCACTGTGACTGACAACCCCCGGTCCCCTGACCTTCTGTCTTAGCCACTCCAGAGAGGCAAGGAAGAAGTAGAAAATACCAAGGGTGTAGAACCAATGTGAAGGTTTCGAGAAGAATTACTTCTCTAACAGCTTTTACCCTGTTCTCCTTACTTTGTCATCTTCTTTACTCCAAATTCTAACTTTGTAATATCTGGATCACCCATATTTTATTTCAATTCTACTTTTAGGCTGGAAATCGTTTTTGGTATTTATGTATTTCTTATAGTCCCGTGTCAGATGCAAGCAATAGAAGCAAACTCGTGCTACCAATGTTTTGTTTTCCTGCTTCTTAACAAAAGCCACAAGTTCATTCAGTCCATTTTTCTCGTTGCAGGCAAAACATTGTTGCAGGAAACATGCTATGTATTTCAGGATTTTTAATAGAGCAGCATCACATTTCTGGTCGTAATACCTACATCCATCAGCTTAAGCTAGATAATGTTGCAATAATACATGTCCTCCAAAATCCTAGTGCCTTACAACATCAAATATTTATTCCTTGCTCATATACGTTTTGGCAATGGGTCAGATTTCACTCTGTATTTTTGTTGTTGTTGTTGTTCTGTAATACAGGCTGAAGGAACAGCCTCTATCTTAGTCTTGTGGAACAAAGCAATGGCAGAACCATGCAACTCCCAGAACACTGATGGCTCTTAACACATCTGTTCAGGCATTGTATAAATTCCACGGGACAAAGAAAGCCACATGGCAAACCCTGCCCTCAACGGGCAAGACATGTACTCCTCCCACCAGGCGGGGCGCCAGGGAGGGGCCCCCTTGGGGTTAGCCTAGTAGAGAGGAGGAACAAATATTTGGAATAAATAATGCAACCCACCACAGTTGTTGTTTGTTTGTTTTTCTGCCATGACTCAAATATAAGTTTTTAAAATTTTAATAGTTAAACTGACTAATCCCAAACTGGGATTTCTTTTTTTTTTTTTTTTTTTGAGATGGACTCTTGATTTGTCACCCAGGCTGCAGTGCAGTGGCATGATCTCCGCTCACTGCAACCTCTGCCTCCCGGGTTCAAGCGATTCTCCTGCCTCAGCCTCCTGAGTAGCTGGGATTACAGGCATGCACCAACATACCCTAGCTAATTTTTGTATTTTTAGTACAGACAGAGTTTCACCATGTTGGCCAGACTGGTCTTGAACTCCTGACCTCAGGTGAGCTGCCTGCCTTGGCCTCCCAAAGTGCTGGGATTACAGGCATGAGCCACCGCACCCGGCCCAGATTTATCTTTTTCATGCCATAATTTTCCAAGGTAAGAAGTTATTATCTAATATCTCTGTCCTCACTGTCTCTGTCTCTGTAGTGAGTACGTGGCCTGGATCCTCAAAAGACAACTGACATTTGTGTTAGCTCCTTAACCATTGAACGTCGTGACCTGTCAGCTTTCCATCCCAGGACATGAAGGAGGTTCCCACTGCTGCTCATCCCTCCAAGGCACCCGTGTCACTCTCAAAAGCCCACTCTTCCCCTGGGGTTCTTCTAAATAGAGCCCCACTGCTGCTGCTGAATGAGCTCCTAGAAATGCTTTGTATTTGTTTTTTTATTTAGGTGTTTATTTATTATTTTGTAGAGACAAGGTCTCACTATGTTGCCAAGGCTGGTGTCGAACTCCTGTACTTAAACTATCCACCCGCCTCGGCCTCTCCAAGTGCTGGGATTACAGGCTTGGGCCACCGTTGCCGGCCTTGCTTTGGATATAGTCTCATTTCCATCAAAGTCCTGGTATCCACTGGCTTCCATCCTTAGGTTCCTGTGAGATCCCTGCTTCTCGTTTTACTCATGTATATATCCTCACGAGAGAATCCTGCTACTTGAATAAACTTGAGATAATATATTCTAGCAAGCAGAAAAATTGAACACACCCGTTGTCTCTAAAGAGTCTATATTTGAACACAAGGCAGGTACCGGATCCTTCCTGTTCTCTAGCTGCTGAATAGGCAAAATTAATTTGGTTTACAGTTTTAGGAACAATAACTAGCTCATGATTCATGCTGAAGAAAAAATTCCTATCTCTTAGGCTTTATAAGGGTTTATTTCAAGTTTCCTTATTGCTTATGTTGAGAGTTCCAAGATCCATTGGCTTCGTGAATTCTGCAAAAAAATCCACTGTCTAAACAAACAGCACCTTTCACTGGGTCTGTCGGATACAGACTATTTATTTTTGTGTAAAAGTGACCAACATCAAGTTACACATTTGTTCCAGATGTTGCACCCAAAAAAGCTAAACTAGCCAGTGAGTAACAGTGTCACCTCGGCTCCAGAAGTGAGAAAGCTGGAGCCTCCACATGATTGGAGAACAATGATGCTTAGGCCTAGGGCTGGGACATTGAAGGACAGAGAGGCACACCCTCTCTGAACATCTGGCCCATCCAGATACTCAAACTGATCATACACTCAGCTAGTAGCAATCTGCTGCTATGTGGGTCTGTATTGCATTACTTTGAGTGTGGATGTGTCAGGGGAAGTCACAGAATTGGGGTTGCTAGATAAGCAGTTCTTCACCTGGACTCGAGCAAGGGAGGAGGAGCCTGTGGCCGTCATTAAGGGGCCTCACACACATTCCCTTTCTCTGGGGCACACCTAGAATGGCACTGCCCTCTCACCTGGAGCTCAGGAATAGGACTTGCTTTGGCCAGTGAAATGTGAGTGAAAGCCTCAAGTGCTGGTGTGCCCTTTGCCACCACACCTTCTCCTGGCACAGTGATGATAGACATACAGGTCAAGGTGGTCCCTGAAGCTTGGATCTCAGAGTGAAAGCAGGCACCGACGGTCTGTACTGGACATGTGGTGTGAGCAAGAAATTAGCTTCGTTATGTTAAACCAGTGAGAGTCTGTGGTTATTTATTATTGTGGGTTAACTCAGACAATCTTGGCCAGTGAAATAACCTGGTGACTAACAATCCAAGCTTTTTCTAACTCTGATGCAAAACTCAGAAGCCATGAGAGAGAAGATTATAAATTTGACTCCTTTTTTTTTTTTTTTTTTTTTGAGATAGAGTCTCGCTCTATTGCCCAGGCTAAAGTGCAGTGATGTGATCTCGGCTGACTGCAACCTCCGCCTCCCGGGTTCAAGTGATTTTCCTGCCTTACCCTCCCGAGTAGCTGGGACTACAGGCATCTGCCACCACGCCTGGCTAATTTTTGTATTTTTTAGTAGAGACAGGGTTTCACCATATTGTTATGTTGGTCAGGCTGGTCTTGAACTCCTGACCTCAGGTAATCCATCAGCCTCGGCCTCCCAAAGTGGTGGGATTACAGGTGTGAGCCACCGCGCCTGGCCTAAATTTGACTACATTTTTTAAAAATCAGATTTTTTCTTAATGGTAAGAATCTCCACACTCAAAGCAAAGGGGAAATAATAAACAGGAAAAAATATTTGCAACTCAGATCAAAGAAAGGGCTTATTCCTCTAGGGTACATAGAGTACCTACAAACTGAGAAGACCAAAGGCTCACAGAAAAACAGGAAAATGATGAATGGGCAGAAAAGAAAACCAAAGTGTCTCTTAAACACATGAAAATGAAGAGTCATGTTTTTCTAAGATAAATGAAAACAGGCCAGTCGTGGTGGCTCATGCCTGTAATCCCAGTGCTTTGGGAGGACGAGAAGGGAGGATTGCTTGAACCCAGGAGTTCGAGACCAGCCTGCACATCATAGTGAGACCCCTGTCTCTAAAAATAGTAATAACAAAATAGAAAATAAAAAACCAAAACTATGCTGATGACAATTTTTCAACTAAGAAATGGGAAAAGATTTAAAAAAAAAAAACAAAACACCTTAATACTACTCAGGTGAGGGCATAGGGGAAGTAGGCTCTCTCCCACATTGTTGGTAGGAATGGAAATGGGTAAAACTTAATTGAACAAAAATGTTGCATCTCTATAAAATGTTTAAATGCATTACCCTCTGAGTTGACAATTTGCTCCTAAGAATTTACCTTATGGATTGCACTCTTCTATGCAAAATGCTGTATTGTTTATAATGCCAAAGTTTGGAAACAACCACTAAAATGTACATTCCATGAAGGTGGGGATTATTTCTTTGTGTGCTTGTTTTGTTTACTATTATGTTCCTATGTGTAGAACTGAATAAGCAGAGGCTGGGAAGGGAAGGAGGAAAGGGGTATGAGGGGAAGTTGGTTAAGGGGTACAAAAATAGTTACAATGGCTAAGTGCCGAGACTCATGCCTATGATCCTGGAACTTTGGGAAGCCAAGGCAGGAAGATTATTTGAGGTCAGGAGTTCAAGACCAACTTGGGCAACACAGTGAGATACCATCTCTACAATTTTTTTTTTTTTTTAATTAGTTAAGCATGGTGATAATGTGGCTGTAGTCCTAGCTATGAGGGAGGCTGAGGCTGGAGGATCACTTGAGCCCAGGAGTTTGAGGCTGCAGTGGGCTATGATGACACTACCACACTCCAGCCTGGGCAGCAAAGTGAGACCTTGTCTCTAAAATAAAAATAAATTTAAAAATACTTAGATAGAAGGATTAAGTTCTAGTATTCAGTAGTACAGTAGGGAAATCACAGTTAACAATAATTTATTGTATACTTCAATATAGCTAGAAGGGAAGAATTGTAATGTTCCCAGCACAAACAAAAGGTAAATGTGTGAGATGATGCATATCCTAATTACCCTGATTTGATCATTACACATTGTATATATGTACAAAATATTACACGTACCCCCAAAAGATGTACAACTGCAATATATCAATAAATTAAAAATACCATATATTCACTAATTACTTCAAAAATGAAAAAGAATAACATTAGGCCATCAATAAATGTTTGTTGAATGGATTAATGACTTTTGTTAAGCAAAAAAAGCAAAATGCAAAACAGTATGAATTTTATGCTACTGTTTATGTTCAAACTATTAGAAATTCTATAGGACAAACAAATTGGTTTCTTCAACAAATAAATTGCAAGGAATTAAAAAAAAGAGAAGTAGAGGAAGAATCTATAGATTAAAAGAGACTTAAAAGATCTATCAATAATTGTATTCTGTGGACCTTACCTGAATCCTGATTCAAATAAACAAACTGTAAAAAAAAAAAAAAAAAATTACATATATGAGGCAATTGGAAATTTGTATACTGACTAGATATTTGATGATCATAAGGAATTATTGTAAATTTTAAGGGGTCATAATTGTATTTAGGTTCTGTTTTAAAAGTCTCCATCTTTTCCATATATACACAAATATTGGTAGATGAAATGCTATGATATCTGGGAGGGGACTATGGGCTGTGGGTGAAACAAGATCATTCTGGATTTGATACCTGTAGCAGGTGAGGGGAACATGGCGGTCCCATTGTAGGAACCTGTTCACTTATTTATTTATTTACTTATTTTATTTTATTTGGGAAGGGATCTCACTGTGTCCCCAGGCTGGAGTGCAGTGGCATGATCTTGGCTCACTGCAACCTCTGTCTCCCAGACTCAAGAGATCCTCCTGCCTCGGCCTCCTGAGTATCTGGGACCACACAGGCATGCACCACCATATGCAGCTAATTGTTCATAATTTTTGTAGAGACGGGGTCTCCCCATGGTGCTTAGGCTGATCTCGAACTCCTGGACTCAAGTGATCTGCCTGCCTTGGCCTCCCAGGGTGCTGGGATTACAGGCATGCACCACCACACTGGCCGATTCTGTTCACTTTTGTATATGTTTAACATGTTCCATAGCAAAAAGTTGACAAAAGGATACACACAGACATGCAGACACACACACACACACACACACACACACACTCCTCCACTGATTTGTCTATGTCCACAGTATCGCTAGAAAAATCCCTAAGCAGCTCATTATGTTGCTTGCCTTTAGGGACAGAAAGTGTGTGGTTCTGTGTAGGTGGGAGTTTTTATAGTAAACCTATATATACTTTTTGAATTTTGAACACTGTGAATGTATGATCTATTTTAAAAATTAAGTTAAAGTACAATATTTTAATCCAGGTCTTGGCGTCAGACAACCTGAGATGGTGCCCAAACTCCACTATTATTAGCTTTGTGACCTCAGGCCAATATCTCAAGTCTCTCGGCCTAAATTCCCCTTCTATAAGACGAGGATAATAGATGGGGAATGTCAGACACTTAGCATAATGCCCAAGACATGGTAAACTCCTAATAAATTCAGGCCTTTTCATTTGTATCACCTTGAGTCAGGGACAGCGGGAAGCAAGGAGAGGAAATGAGAGTGAGAAGCTCCTTGGCTTGGGCTGAAAGCTTAAAGAGAGAGAGCTGCGTGTTTGTTTTTGGGTGTTCGGATAGTCTTGCCTTGATTAATATCAGCTGCGTGAGAGGAGACAGATTTATTTATCTCAGAGAAGATGACTTTGGTGGGTACTCTGTTTGATTTTCATATGGCTTTATTTTTAAATTGTGGTTTGAGGCCTGCTTCAGGAATTGGAAACAGCTGGGGCCCCATGAACCTCTGTGTGGTTCTGTCTTGGGCAGTTCTTACCTCTCTGTGCCACTAGATCATCTTCATCTGGAAAATGCGTGAGTGGGTCAGATGACAGTCCAGGACCCTCCAGCTCTAACACGCAGTGATCCAGTTAACATCTCCTAGTTACTTCCCAGAAATATTCCCATATCTGGTTCCAAGGTTCTCTGGAGGGCACTTGGAGTTCATTCATTCATTCATTCAATTATTCATTCAACAAACACATGCCAGCACCGTTCTAGATGCTGAAAATTCAACAGTGAAATAAAACCTACATGTTGTCTGCTCTCATGGAGCTTACATTCTAGTAGTGGAAGACAAATAATAAACAAGTGACCCCACCAGCAATCAACAAGTATTTAACTGCTTCAGATGATCACATGTACTATTAGGAAAAAGAAATAGGACAGTGGCATAGACAACTATAGGGTGGTCAGCAAAGTCTTCATCCTAGGGGAAAATATTAAGCTAAGACCTCAAAGATAAGGCATGAGTCACACAAAAATCTGGAAGAAGTAGTTTAGAAAAATGCAACTCAAATGCAAAATAAATGCCTTCTGCTGTACCTCCCGCCTCTGTCTACTTTTTTAGGAAACCCACTTTTCACGTTCCAATCCACTCCCCCAGCCTACAGAAGGGCTACATTGTAGAAGATGTTTATTACTCTAAAAAATAATTCATCCCGAGGTTCCTTTGTGAACTTCTCCAGTGATTTGATTTTCAGAAATGTAAACACTATATTCAGATGATAGATTGATTTGGTAATAAACGCCTTATTTTATTCCGAGGACTATCATAACAAATACTAAAAATTGTGAAAGACCCTAAGAATAGTATTTAATTTACAAGAAGAAAAGAAGAGTCTTTGGAATTTGCTTTTTCTTTTATCTTATCTTGCCTTATCTGTTATTTTTCTTCAAGTACCCACGCCCTCAGAATCTTCACAGCGGAGAGAATGACAAGTCCCTGTTCCTTGATACCTTATCAGCTCCAGGTCACTTTGCTATTCTCCAGGCAGTTGTTTTATGGGACAGAAACATGCACAGGATGGAGCGAGGTGCAAAACTCTAAGTAAACTCATTCCCTTTTCCATTCACCCAAGCACTTGCTTTCATAAAACTTTTTGATTAAAATGTGCACATAGGCTGGACGTGGTGGTTCATGCCTGTAATTCCAGCACTTTGGGAGGCTGACATGGGAAAACTGCTTGAGCCCAGGAGTTCAAGACCAGCTTGGGCAACACAGCGAGACCCCATCTCTATTTTTTTTTTAATTAAAAAAAAATGTATACATGTTCCGCTGACATTTAAGAAAATACCTTGTGAATGAAGATCAGTTGAATTCAACCACTGGTGCTTAGCACTAGAAAGGTGACTCCCCTGGTAACACACAGCATCGATCCTCCACTCTGGGAGTCAGGACTCAGTCACCACTTGGTGACACATGCAAGCTACCCTCACTTATCAAGTGATAAAGAGTATTGTGAGAGCCAATGGCTCATTAGGCACGGTGGGGCCAGAGTCTAGGGCTCACAATACTTTCAGACACCCACAAAATGTTTTACTTTCTTTTAAAGTCAGAAGAGAAAATGTTCTAATATATACTATTGATATATTTATCTTTATACAAACATAACCACAAAATATCATTTTAATTTTTTTTTTAATGGAGGAAAAGCTTCTGAAGACAAAAGAGCCCAGGGCCCTGATATTATCCAAGGTTCATGACTAATAATGCAAGAATAAGGTTACACATTTATTATCTATGATCAGGAGAGGGTGTGTTAGAGGCAGAAAATTGTAATCGGGTTAAGTGAAAAAAAGTCACATTGGGAGAAACAATTTGCCGTATGATGAAAGTCTTGCTTCTGACTTGCTTTTTTTTTCTTTTGGAGATGGAGCTTTATTCTTATTGTCCAGGCTGGAGTGCAATGGTGCAATCTCAGCTCACTGCAACCTCTGCCTCCTGACAGGTTCAAGTGATTCTCCTGTCTCAGCCTCCCAAGTAGCTGGGATTATGGGTGCATGCCACCATGCTGGGCTAATTTTTGTATTTTTAGTAGAGACGGAGTTTCATCATATTGGTTAGGCTGGTCTGGAACTCCTGATCTTAGGTGATCCACCCACCTCAGCCTCCCAAAGTGCTGGGATTACAAGTGTGAGCCACCGCAGCACTTACTTGGTTTTTTGATCCTCTCCATCATTGTCTCTCCTCCCTTGTTTGACGTCACTGGTGTCACTTCGGTCATCCTCTTTGTCACACAGTCATGAGGAAGCACGGATAGTTCAGTGGTAGAATTCTCACCTGATGCGTAGCCATTGGGAATAAGTGAGAACATGGAGGTCAAATAAGTTCAAATTCAGGCCCATGACCTGAAACACCGCAAGTGCTTAGGAAATCAACTTCTTCTCTCCTGGCACCTCATCCTTCATCACTCCACTTTCATCCTCCTTTCCTTTCACTTTCTGCCTCATTCCCTCCCTTTTTCCTACCTACTTTCTCCTTCCCTCCCGCCAACTTTCCTGCTTTCCCTATTCTCTGGTATCATGCCTTTCCCCGCACCATGCCAAGGAGGGAGGCAGAAATAACACCAAAAGCAGAAACTCAGGCCTGGGAATTACAAGGTACATGCAAAGGGATTTTTTGTGATATGCCTGCCTTATCACAAAGGACTCATCTTTTTTTTTTTTTTTTTTTTTTTAGACAGACTCTTGCCCTGTCACCCAGGCTGGAGTGCAATGGCACGATCTCGGATCACTGCAACCTCCGTCTTCCAGGTTCAAGCAATTCTCCTGCTTCAGCCTCCCGAGTAGCTGGGATTACAGGAGCCGGCTACCACGCCCAGCTAATTTTTATATTTTTAGTAGAGACAGAGTTT
The DNA here is from genome assembly GCF_008728515.1 of Papio anubis. NCBI lineage: Eukaryota > Metazoa > Chordata > Mammalia > Primates > Cercopithecidae > Papio > Papio anubis. The sequence continues at coordinate 96,192,707 of NC_044986.1, forward strand.
CACCATGTTGGCCAGGCTGGTCTCAAACTCTTGACCTCAGGTGATCCACCCACCTTGGCCTCCCAAAGTGCTGGGATTACAGGCATGAGCCACCGCACCCAGCCTGTCCTCTTACATGCAAGGCAGTGTGTGTGTGTGTGTGCGTGTGCGTGCGCGTGTGTGTGTGCGTGCGCATGTGTGTGTGAAGCCACCTGCTTTACTTTCTCAAGAAGTCTTGCCACAAATTTTGTCTAAGTCTCCATACTGCTTCCCTTAGAAATATCCTAAAAATATATTTCTGTGGCTTGACAGCAAATTGAGAAACATGATAGCCAAGGACACTGAATTAATGTAAGTCATAAAAGTTTAACTGCCATGAGATTTGCTCTTGAGACCATAAAACTGTAGTCAATGAAAAATAGCAATTGACTACAAGCATAGGGGTAAATAAATTATTTTTTGCATTTTGCTCCAATCCTGGGTGCCAAGTGGGCATCATATTACCTTTGTTGCAAAACTTTGAGTTTGTAAATAAACATGATTTAGCTTTAAAAGAAAATGGAGTGGGGCAAAAGTTGGCTGCATGCAAAAGAAGGTCCTTGCTAAGATTTTTCAGCCGCTAGATTTATGACAGTTCTGAAAGACTATTTGGTCCAGTGGAAAATTGAACCATATTTAAACACTGACTCTGCCACTTGCTACAGGGGCTAGGCCCTGACCTCATCTAGAATAGTGATATTTCTGGAATTTTAGTTCTCTCTACTCCAAAAGAACACAATGATCTCAACAGAGAAGTTTAGCCTGTCCGTTATTATACCTAACATGGGATATAAGGTGTGTAAGGTACAAAATAAACACAGTTTATAATAATATTATTTTGAAAAACCTTTTATTTATTATAAATATATTGTATAAAGCAATTAAGGATTACACTGGTTTCTAATTACCTATGTATCATTATTTGTGTAAAATATCTGCTTACTTGAAAATGGAAAAACACAAAAATATAAGGAGAGGTTAAAATAGGTGAAGCATAAGGAATTTTTTAGGATGATGAAACTATTCTATACTGTTGGATCTATTACTTGGTGCATTTGTCAAAACACATAGAATGTTACAGCAGAAAGAGTTAACCTTAATCTATTCAAATAAAAAAATTATTTAGGAAGCTAGAGGATCCCAGGATGGAATGAAGACTATGACAAAAGACGGACTGCATTACAAACATAGGATACACCCTCACTAGAGGAGGTGGGGAGAGAAGGTGCTGATTAGGTGAAGTCACTTGGGGAATGTATGCTGACTCTAGGACCAGCGGCAAAAGGCACTGAGTGCCTATCAGCATTGCACCTTTTTTTTTTTTTTTTTTTTTTTGAGATAGAGTCTTGCTCTGTCACCCAGGCTGGAGTGCAGTGGTGTGATCTCCGCTCACTACAAGCTCCGCCTCCCGGATTCACCCCATTCTCCTGCCTCAGCCTCCCAAGTAGCTGGGACTACAGGCGCCCGCCACCACGCCAGCTAATTTTTTGTATTTTTAGTAGAGACGGAGTTTGATTGTGGTCTTGATCTCCTGACCTCATGATCCGCCCACCTCGGCCTCCCAAAGTGCTGGGATTACAGGCATGAGCAACTGTGCCTGGCCAGCATTGTGCTTTGACTGGTAATATTGCTGCCATGGGGATATGGTTTCACAATTTCAAATCCACTAGTCTAGTTACTAAGTCAAGTCTACTGGACTCAAACAATGAAGTAATGTATGGCAGGTGGCAGGAGTCAGGTGTCTTCCTGTTGGATGCAGGGTTACATACAAGCAGGAAGAGCAGGCTGGAGGGCCAGGTGCAGTGGCTCACATATGTAATTACAGCATGCTAGGAGGCCGAAGCAGGTAGACTGCTTAAGCCTAGGAACTCAAGACCAGCCTAGGCAACATAGCAAGACCCCATCTCTATTTAAAAATGAGAGAGAGAGAGAAAGAGAGAGAGAGAAAGCTGGAATAATCCAAGCAGTGTCAAGTTAGAGTTGGAGCCATCAATGTGAACTCATATTTAGCTTAATTTAGATACAGATGGCTACCTACATGGGTTAGTATACACATTTCTTTGCCATCTGCTGAGCGAGCCTAGAAGGAATGACTCTCCAATAACAACACACACACCCAGCACCTAGATTGTGGTTTCTAACACCATTCTCTGATAGAAGGGACCATGGTGTCTTGAAGAAATGGCTGTTTCTAGAGAATATACAAGAAAAGCCAACATCTTGTAGTGCCAGAAGGTAAGAATGGGCTCAAAACCAAAACAAAAGCAATAAACACCCCCCACCCCTGCAACAAACAAACACATGAGCAAAACACATGCATGGAGTAAAGACACTGGAACCAGCTGAAGGAGCTCGCAGTGGCCGAAGTTGGTGTACTTTAAGCAACAAAATAATTAACATATCGATATTTATAAATATTTACACAAAGTATAACATAAATGTCCACAAGCCCATGCTGATATACATTCATCATCAAATTAAAAAAAAAAGGGAGGCCAGGTGTGGTGGCTCAAGCCTGTAATCCTAGCACTTTGGGAGGTCGAGGGGGTGGATCAACTGAGGTCAGGAGTTCAAGACCAGCCTGGCCAACATGGTGAAACACTGTCTCTACTAAAAATACAAAAATCAACCCGGCGTGGTGGCGTGTGCCTGTAATCCCAGCTACTCAGGAGGCTGAGGCAGGAGAATTGCTTGAACCCGGGAGATGGATGTTGCAGTGAGCTGAGATCGCACCACTGCACTCCACCCTGGGCAACAGAACAAGACTGTGTCTTGGAAAAAAAAAAAAAAAAATGGGAGCCTATAAACATATTTCCCATGCAGAAAAGTTTCGAATAACTTAAGTAGATAGTCTCTTCTCAAGGGGGAAGAGCCTAACTTTCCATACCTTAAGTGTGAGTCATGCATGGGGACTTCCAGAGTGTAAAGGGAACTTTACAGATGGGAAACTGATGAGCTCTACCTTACCCAGGTGATCAAGGTCAACAGCCACATGAATGGAGTTGATGGTACGTGCCCTTGAAATGATGTGATGAGAACGACACATTACCTCTTTCGTCTTCCTCCTCCAAACCCCTAACCCCTGTCCACGAGAAAAACATCAGACTAAGCCAAATTGAAGAACATTCCTTAAAATACTTGATCTGTATTCCTCAAAGCTGTCAAGGTCATCGAAAACGAGGAAAGTCTAAATAACCATCACAGTCAAGAAGAGCCTAAGGAGACACAATGACTAAATGCTGTGCCGTCTCCTGGGTGAGATCCTGGAGCAGAAAGAGAACTTTAGGGCCGGGTGCGGTGGCTCACACCTGTAATCCCAGCACTTTGGGAGGCTGAGGTGGGTGGATTGCTTGAACTCAGGAGTTTGAAACCAGCCTGCGCAACATCAAAAAACCCTGTCTCTACTAAAAATACCGAAAATAAATTAGCTGAGCATGGTGGTACATGCCTGTAGTCTCAGTTAATCAGGCGACTGAGGTAGGAGGATAACTTGAGCCTGGGAGGAGGTTGAGGCTGCAGTGAGCCAAAACTGCACCACTGAGCTCCAACCTAGGCAACAGAGCGACATATTGTCTCAAAAAAAAAAAAGGCACCTAGGCCTGTAATCCCAACTCTTTGGGAGGCTGAAGCAGGAAGATCACTCAAGCCCAGGAATTCGAGGCCATCCTGGGCAATGTAGCAATATGCTATCTCACAAAAAGTAAAATACAAAAATTAGCCGAGCATAATGGTGTGTACTCGTAGTCCCAACTACTTGGTGGACTGAGATGGGAGGATCTCCTGAACCAAAGAGTTTGAGGCTGCAGTGAGCTATGATTGCACCACTGTACTCCAACCTGGGTGACAGAGTGAGACACTATCTCTGAAAATAAAAACTAACTAAATAAATGTTCCTGTCTAAAAAAAAAAAAAAACAAACAAGGATACAGTTTATCAGTTCTCTCTCCAAAAAAACAGAAATTCACCTGCCTGCTCCCTTCTTTTAATGCCTTACGTGGGTCCCTCCCTGCTGAGGGCTCTGCTGGTTCTCACCATCTCACCATGCCTTTCTTTCTGGGATGCCTCCTCCAGCCCATGGATCTACAGTAACTCCTATTCAATTATAAATGACCTTTGTTCCATGAATTTCTGAGATTTGCACAGCACAAAGTATCTTCTGACTGAGTTATTTGTGATGCATCCATGGGCGCCCCCTGCCCCCACGCCATCCCTGTCTGATGGTCAAAGCCACCATGACCTCACTGGCCAGCAGGCAGAGTGCACCACTGCCACGCACCACACACCACCGTGGATTGTTCCTCGCTGAGTACAATGGCCTAGTTTCTTGAATAGATAATCATACAGATGTCCTCTTAGTGCAGTTTTATGTTTGGGTGCTTCTAGTGTTTAAACCTTGCAGTGGCTGCAAATGACTTCCTCTCACATCTAAGGGGAAGGGTTGATGACACCTAGCTTCAGGTTGTTGGGAGCTTATAACTATACATGGTAATGCCTGCAAAAGGCATGGCATAGCTCTTGCACATACAGACACGCAGTGACTATTATCCTCACCATTTTCCCACTGTCCTGAGGACAGAGGAGGTGTATGGCCCAGTGCAATACTTTCCAAATTGTGTACTTGGTATCACTAGCAACCGGTGTGCTCTACCATGTATGTTTGGGAAGTTCTGTGCACCACACCTTCTCTCAGAGCTGTAAAACATAAATTAGTCCATTGGGGGTCGGACAAGCCCTGAGGTAAAGAAAGGCTTAGGCCGGGTGCAGTGGCTCATGCCTCTAATCCCAGGACTCTGGGAGGCTGAGGCAGGCAGATCACAAGGTCAGGAGTTTGAGACCAGCCTGGCCAACATGGTGAAACCCCATATCTACTAAAAATACAAAAATTAGTTGGGTGTGATGGTGGTCGCCTGTAATCCCAGCTACTGGGGAGGCTGAGGCAGGAGAATAGCTTGAACCCTGGAGGCGGAGGTTGGAGTGAGCCAAGATCATGCCATTGCACTCCATCATCGGCGACAAGAGAAAAACTCCATCTCAAAAATAAATAAATAAATAAATAAATAAATAAATAAATAGGCTTAATTTTGCTTACTAAAATTCCCCCCACCCACCAGACTCATTGTGTATGACATCAACCAGCAAACCAGTTAGGGACCCAAGAGATCGAGTCTTGAGGCAGATGGTAGGAGGAGATGGAAGTTTGAAAACTAAACATCTAAAATGCCGAGGAGGCCAGGAGTGGTGGCTCATGCCTGTAATCCCAGGCCGAGGCAGGAGAATTTCTTGAGGCCAGGAGTCTAAGACCAGCCTTGGCAACACAGTGAGATCCCATCTCTAGATAAAAATTAAAAAACTATCTGGGTGTGGTGGCGTGTGCCTGTGGTCCCAGCTAATTGAGAGGGTGAAGTGGGTGGATCACTTGAACCCGGGAGTTGGAGGCTGCATGAGCTGGGTTTTGAGCCTGGGCAAGAGGAAGATCCTGTCTCTAAAAACCAAATAAATAAAAGCAAAACTTAAAAGCAGATGAAAATGGGGACTGCCAGCTTCTCACAAGGCATTTGGAAGACTGGCACGAAACAGAGACCTTCGTGTGGCTCCCTGCAGTACTTGAGGCTCTTCTCCCCTGCAAGCATGAAAGGTGGGGGCTGGGCTGGAGCCAAGGCAACCAGGGATTCCTGTTTCCAGGTATGTGTGGTGAAAGATGCTTTCGCCGCCCGTGCCCACTCTTCTGCTGCAGGGAAAAGTGGAACCGGCTTCTAAAGGGCCCTTCCTGGTGAAGGCCTCTGCATGCACAATGGTTTGGTGTGACCTGAAACTTCTCCAGGAGGCTCCAGCCTGGAAAGGCTTCCCTTGCTCCCTGGAGACTTCCCAATTCTTCAGGGAGGTGAGTGGCTCCTAAGATCACTGTGCTTACCAAGATAAGATAATCCCTGGTTTAACTGCTTAAGAGGAGATAACTTCAGGGTGTGTGTCTGCCCAGATCCCAAAAGCCTCCGAGAGGAAAAGCAGGTCCTTTCAAAGCAGTCACATGGAGACTGAAGTGTAAATGTGACCTGACACTTGGCCTGGAGGAAGGTGGAGCCCTGCGGTGTGTTATAGGCAGACTCACAAAGAGTCCTAATTCCTCTCTTTGGTTGATTGAAAAGCCTCAGGAACAGACAAAACTCAGAGTGAAACACAGAACTGGATGTTCAAACATGTCTAAGGAAATTCGTCTCACAGGAGACAATTCATCTCATCAGCCCAGTCTTCTAGAGCTCATATTCTTTTTTTGTATAAATGTGAATGTAAAAAACCTAGAGACAGTGCATGTTAGTTATTCCCATAGTCTAGTCCATATCCACAGTAATAGAGCTTTTCAGAACCTGCTTCTAGTCCAGTTGCTCCACTGAATGACACTATGCGACAAAGATGCTCTCTGGTCTTTCTTCTTGTGACAGTGATTTGTTGTTACCAAAAAGTATCTTATTGTGGATATTGAGTTGTGTAGGCAGAAAACAGGGAGTGGTTCTTGAAGCTGTGTGGCCCTTGTCTTTTTCTCTTTTTTCTTTTGAGAACTTTTACTTTTGTTACATAGGTAAATTCATGTCATGGCGGTGTGTTATAGAGATTATTTTATTGCCCAGCTCTTAAGCCTAATATGCAGCAGTTATTTTTCCTGATCCTCTCCCTCCTCCCACTCTTCACTCCCAGGTAGGCAAGCTCCAGTGTCTGTCATTGCCCTCTATGTGACTATATGTTCTCATCGTTTAGCTCCCACTTATAAGTGAGAACATGTGGTATTTGGTTTTCTGTTCCCGCATTAGTTTGCTAAGGATAATGACCTCCAGCTCCAACCATGCCCCTGCAAAGGTCATGATCTCATTCTTTTTTGTGGCTGTATAGTATTCCATGGTGTGTGTGTACCACATTTTCTTTAACCAGTCTGCCATTGATGAGCATTTAGGTTGATCCCTGTCTTTGCTATTGTGAATAGTGCTGCAACCAATATATGCATGCATGTGTCTTTGTGACAGAATGATTTATATTCTTCTGAGTATATACCCAGTAATGGCATTGCTGGGTCAAAAGTAGTTCTGTTTTCAGCTCTTTGAGGAATCACCTATGTGCCCTTTTTAAAACCTGAGTTTCTCATCTGTAAGCTACTTGGTTTTGAATTTCTGGCCTCTAGAACTGTGAGGGACCAGATTTCTGTTGTTTTAAGCCACCAAGTTTGTGGTAATTAGTAGCAGCAGCCCTAGGGAACTAATACAGCCCTGAAGTGGTGAAGAACTGGGTTTGTTCAGAGATTTGAAGGAGATGGGAGAGCAAGATGGAGGGTGGCCCCACATGGGGGTGGAGCAACAGAGTCCAGGTCACACCAGGTCTTAGAGCACCCTGGAAGAAGTCTGGATTGTTCTAAAGACAATGGGAAGTCACTGAGAAGCTTAAAGTGACCCACTTTTTGAAAGGAGACCACGGCTGCGTGGAGAGCAAATAGAAGCAGGGAGACCATGCAGAGGAGTGAGTGAGAGACAACAGCAGCCTGGACGAGGAGGGGAAGTGGAGGCAGAGGACAGCAGAGCCCATCAGGGAATATTTGGTAGATAAAGTTGACAGGACTGATGACGGATTGGATATGGGGGTGAAAAAAAGAAGAAAGGAAAAAGAAACACCCAAGGATGATGCCTAGGTGTATGGTCTGAGTCACAGGAGTGGATGGTGACCAAGAGAGAAAACAGATTTGGAATACAGCATGAGAATTCAGGCTTCCATCTTGAATATGTTCAGTTGTTCAGTTGAGATGGCTGTAGATTATCCAAAGAGAAATGTTAGGTGAGTATCAGAATGTACAAAACTGTAACTTGGGAAAGACATCTAGGCTAAAGATGTAACGAAGACATCATTATAGAGATTACATAAGGCTTGCATTCCCCAATGGAGAGACAGAGAAGATAGCTCAGAACCAAACCTTGAGAAATACCAACACTTTGATATTAGAAAGAGGAAGATGACTCAATAAAGATAATAAAAGGGACCAAGGTGGCCAGTGAGATAGAGAGAAAGTGGATTAGTCTGTTTTCACAATGCTGCAAAGACATACCTGAGACTGGGTAATTTATAAAGAGAAGAGGTTAAATTGACTCACAATTCCTCATTGTTGAGGAGGCCTCAGGAAACTTACAATCATGGTGGAAGGGGAAGAGGCACGTCTTACATGGCAGGAGGTAAAGAGAGTGAGTGAGGGAAGCAAAGGGGGAGGAACCCCTTATAAAACCATCAGATCTCAAGAGAACTCCCTCACTATCACGGGAACAGTAAGGGGGAATCCCCCCCATGACCCAATCACCTTCCATCAGGTCCCTCCCTCAAAACTTGGGGATTACAATTCAAGATGAGATTTGGGTGGGGGCACAAAGCCAAACCATATCAGAAAGCTAGGACAGTATGCTATCCCAGGGACCAAGAAAGGGTTCTAAAAAACAAATGATGGGCTCATTGCTGACAAATGCTATTGAGAAAAAAATATGTATATATATAGCATGAAGTTGCAGAATGTTTTTAAAAATATATTTTTGGAGAGAGAGTCTCACAGTATTGCGCAGGCTGGTCTTGAACTCCTGGACTCATGTGACCCTCCTGCCTCACCTGCCTCAGCTTCCTAAGTATTGGGATTATGGGTGTGAGCCACTGCACCTGGCCTTAAAAGTGTCCTTTTGATTCAGCAACGCAGAAATCACTGGGACCTTGCCCAACGCAACGTCAGGAGCAATGATAAGGTTGGACTTCAGCCTGGGGTGAGTAGAAGAGTGGATAACTCTAAATCAACTCCATATGGAATAAAAGTGAAGACATTAGAACAAATCTATTAAAATATTGTAAGAAAATATAGAATAATATTTTTTACAATCTTGGGGTAGGAAGGCCTTGCAAAATAAAATAAAGCACCAAATCAAAACACATAAACATTAATAAATGTGACTACATGTAAACAATTAAAAGCTGTATGGCAGAAAAATCATAAACAAGTTTTAGAAAAAGTATGAGTTACAGATTTCGAATATGACATATTTGCAATCTATACAATAGAAATAGGATTACTATTCAGGATTTACAAAATGATGTCTATGAATCAACTTAAAAAAGGATAAATAACCCAATAGAAAAAAAGGCAAAAGATACAAAAAGGCATTTCACAGAAGAGGAAAACCAAATGCCAAGAAATATAAGAAAGACACTCAACTTTATTGGTAATCAGAGATATGTTCATATCAAGCACTGGTAAGAGGTAGAGGACTGGACATTCCCAAACATGGGTGGTCATGGTAGACTCCTGTACCAGGAGTGTAAATTGGTACAGCCATGAAGGGCAACTGGCAATATTTATTAACAATATCCACTTTATATAATCTGCCCTTGAGGAATGCATACATGTAGGCTGAATGTGGTGGCTCATGCCTGTAATTCCAGCAATGTGGTTGGTAAAGGATAGCTTCAGGCCAGGAGTTTGAGACCAGCCTGGGCGACATAGCAAGATCTCACTCCTACAGAAAATTTAAAAATTAGCCAGGCATGGTGACACATGCCTGTGGTTCCAGTTACACAGGAAGCTGAGAAGGGAAGATCACTTGAGCCCAGGAGATTGAGACTATAGTGAGCTATGGTTACACCACTGTACTCCAGCCTAGGAGAGAGAGCAACACCCTATCTCCAAAAAAAAAAAAAAAAAAAAAAAAAGAAGAAATGCATGCAAATAGCGGGTGGTTCATTGCTGCATTGGTAGCAGAGAAATATTGCAATCAAGGGATCAGTGGCCTTGCATTCCTTTCTGGAGCTCCGGCTCCTCTTCCAAGCTCACAGAGCATTGAGGTTTTTTGGTTTTGATTTTTTTGTGTGTATGTGATGGAGTCTCACTCTGTCACTCAGCTCTTAGAGTGCAACGGCGTAATTCCGGCTCACTGCAACCTCTGCCTGCCGGGTTCAAGCTATTCTCCTGCTTCAGCCTCTCGAGTAGCTGGGATTACAGGTGCCCAGCTAATTTTTGTATTTTTAGTAGAGATGGGGTTTCACCATATTGGCCAGGCTGGTCTTGAACTCCTGATCTCAGGTGATTTGCCCACTTTGGCCTCTGAAAGTGCTGGGATTACAGGCATGAGCCACCTTGCCCGGCCTCAATTCTTTGAGATTATAGGACTGAGGTCTCCATTTTCTCACTGGCTGTCAGCTGGGGGCCACTCTGAGCTTCCAGAAGCCAGTCATAGATCCCTGCCATATGGTCTGCTACCAACACAAGTTCCCTCCTTCAAGGCTAGCAGGATAATCCCTCACTGCAGTCTGCTAAGATGGTCTATGTCATATAATACATTCAAAGAAGTTACCATCCCATCAGCAAGAGGGAATAATATCTGGGAAATCATTAGTAAAGTCATGGAAGTTATTCTGGCCTGGTGTGAAGTAGATAAGCCTTTGGTAACTTCTGCCCATAAATTTATTTTATTGGAAATTAGAAACCACTTAATTATGTGGCCTCATTATACTGTGTGTTCTTTATCTTTGACTCCTAAAAAAAATTGACTTACCGATCAAAAACTTTACTTTGTGACCAGACCAAAAAGGTAACCAAATGAACTCAACTAGGTAATAAAAATAAAAACAATTCCTTCAACATCAGGCTTCCCGCAGCTCTCTGCCCTGCAGCTACTTGTACTAAACATTTCCGTAGCTTCCTCTTTCCTGGAGAATGCTGGGACATGCTGTCAAAAGCAAGTTGTGTGCAGGCGTTTGCAACCTGGGTTTTGTTTTTCTTCTTTGTCATTGTCGATAAGCTCATTGATGATGTGGTCCTTGATTAGGGCTGAATAGGACCAGCGGTGGGGATATATATAGGTATATAGGACCCAGGATTTCCTGCAGAGCTTGTCATCTTTGGAGCATTCACTGTGGAAAATTAAAGAATTCCTCGCCCAGTAGTTCCCTGTGGCTACAGTACCACAAAGCTGTGTTCTTTGGACAAGTTTGGCCGCCCCAGCAGTCCATAAGAGATTTCCTCTTTGTCACTGAGCCACCATCGTGAGCAAATTGTTTTGTCAGTTGGCCCGGACCTCCAAAGACTCAAGGGTCACGTTAGCAGGAAACTCCAGCTGCGAGTGTGGCTGTGAGGTGGCCATGCCTTAAAGAAACTTTCATTTTTGTTTTGAGTTGTCATCATCTTTTCTTGGGTTCAGCAACTTTGGATGAAACTGCATTCTATTGTTGTTTCTACACCTGAAACTAAGCTGTCTCACTGAGGATAGTCACGGCAACTGCAGGGAAAGACCATGGAAAATAATCAGAAAATCCTTCTGAGAGCCAGAGAAAGAACTCTGCTTTGCACAAAGATGCTCAAAGAGTATCGGAGCCTGTGTCAGCCTTGCATGTGTACCAGGAGTAATCAGACTCCACCACGGGCCCAGTTCTCTTCACCCCATTCAGCTATAGTTCATCTACTATTCATTTCTTTAGACCTGGGCCAGCCCATCCCCTATCCAGTACCTGCCCTGGAAGGAAGTATATAGAAGGTCTTCAACCCAGATATACTGATCATTGTACTCAGATAATTAGTGCTGCCTATGACTTGATTTGTTAAACTCTTTGAACTCTCCATGTGTTCTTGGCCAATGCTAACTGATATAATTTGGATTTGTGTCTCCACCCAAATCCCATGTCACATTGTAAGCCCCAGTGTTGGAGGTGGGGCCTGGTGGGAGGTGACTGTATCACGGGAGAGTGGAACCTTCATGAGTAGTTTAGTACCATCTCGCTGGTGCTGTTCTTATGATAGAGTTCTTATGAGATCTGGTCATTTTAAAGTGTGTGGCACCTCCCCACTCCCTCTCTTCCTCCTGTTCCAGTGATGTAAGTCGTGCCTGCTTCCCCTTTGTCTTCTGCCATGACTGAAAGTTTCCTGAGGCCTCCCCAGAAGTTGAGCAGATGCCAGCACCATGTTTCCTGTACAGCCTGCAGAACCATGGGCCAATTAAATCTCTTTCTCTCCTTTTTTTAAAATAAATTACCCAGTCACAGGTATTTGTTTATAGCAGTGTGAGAACAGACTAACACAGTTCAGTCCTTGATCTTGGTTCAGCCACCAATGCTCTGCCTTGTCAATCATGGTTGTCATACTCTTTCTAACCCTAAATGTAAATGTTCCCTTTGAGAGTCCAGACAGTGGCCCTCCCCCAATCCCAGGCCCACTGATACCCAAAGCCCACCTGCCCACGGAAGGCAGCTTTTTAAATCAAGGCACCCTGACCCTGTCTGGGCTTCACTCCACCTTCCCTCAGGATAAGACTCAAGCTCGAGGAGAGTGTGGGGCAATGGACAAGGTCAGACTCCAGAGCAAGATAAGGGATGGGATGGGGGTGGAGATGATTAGGGTGTCTGTTGCCTGCACTTCCTGGTAGCATACAAATCACTCCAACATTTAATGCTGTTCATTAAAGCTATGAAAAATTGTGTAGAGGTCAAAATGAACTCATCAAAATGACTGGGTCAAAATGGCACTGATATAGGGGTTAAGAAGAAATCACTTAGGCAGATAGGGTATGGGAGTCCTCAGTAAGCCTTTCTTTTTAATGAAAAGCAGCCCCAAATCATTTTCTAACAAAGCGCAGCCTGTAAAGTTCAGCTGCAGACACAGACAAGCAAGCTGGGTGCTTGCTTGGGGAAATGCTGGCAGGAACCAAGGACCAGACATGTTCAAGAGGGCGGCTCCATCTTCCCTTTTCTGCCAGCCACGTGTACAGTAAGGAGCAGATAAGAGGGCCCCAGCCAAGGGAAGAGTTCACTTGCCTAATAAGATTAGGGTGGGAGACCAGCCTTCCTGTCCCCGTTATGTAAATGTCACACCTGATCCAACCGATCTGTGAGCCTTATGCAAATCAGACACCACCGCCTCAAGCCGGAATGTCAAATTGGGTTCATCCGCCACCAGATGGTCTTCTCCATTCGGAAGACCCCTCTCTCTATAGAGAGAGCTGTTTTTCTTCCTCTTTTCTTCTGTCCATTAAACCTCCACTCCTAAACTCCTCTTGTGTGTCCCTGTCCTAAATTTTCCTGGCGTGAGACGATGAATCCCGGGTATATAACCCAGACAACATAGCCGCTTCAGCGCAATATACATACACACGCCAACTGCTCAGTCCTGGCTGACAATAACTGTGACAAGGCCACATTAATAGCTTCTCATTTGGCATGTTTCTAAGTTTAAAGAGCACCTTCAAATCTCATTTTTAAATTAATTCTAGAATTCTACTTTTTTTTAATGTTTCAATGCTTCTGAAATTTATATATGTCTTATATTCAGTGTTTTATAGTCACTGGTGGCTAGACATCAGCAATTACGTAGCTGCCATTGCCTAAGCTAAAAACAACAACAACAACAACAAAAACCAACATCAAAGTCTGTAGGGCAGGTGGCAGTCACCTGGAAAGATCCTGGAACGATCCTGGAACAGTCAGGGAGCACTCTTAACATCCGTAGGGACTGTTATTTTGTGAGGGAGAAAAGAAGCGAAAAGTGAATCAGATGAGTATAGCAATTCCTAAAGCAGCAGTCAAAGAAGTCAAACTCTTCAATAATTGCAGGGCCATCTTAAGAGCTTAGCACCACTGGCTTTAGCTTTTTCATGGGTTCTTTCAAGAAATGCTGTATCGGCCGGGTACGGTCATGCCTGTAATCCCAGCACTGTGGGAGGCTGAGGCGGGCGGATCACGAGGTCAGGAGATCCAGACCATCCTGGCCAACATGGTGAAACTCCGTCTCTACTAAAAATACAAAAAATTAGCCAGGCGTGGTGGCGGGCGTCTGTAGTCCCAGCTACTGGGGAGGCTGAGGCAGGAGAATGGCGTGAACCCGGGAGGCGGAGCTTGCAGTGAGCCGAGATCCCGCCACTGCACTCCAGCCTGGGCGACAGAGCGAGACTCCACCTCAAAACAAACAAACAAACAAACAAAAACAAGAAATGCTGTATCATTAAAACCCTTCATGGCACAGAGGACAGCTTATGTAGAAAAACACAACTATTGGCGACTTTTTTGAAAAAGCGATTCAGATTAAGATGGCAGATAGGAGGCAGGACTAGCTTGCAGCGCCCCCTCTGATGGACAGAGCAGCATGTGGAGACACCTCATAAACTTGTTCTCCAAGAACTACCACGGGAACATACCAGGAAAGCCAAGAGAATCCAAAGACCATTTGAAGGAACTGGATCACCACTGAAGTCTCCCTGAGACGCCAAGAAACTGTGAGTCTGCTTGCTTTCTCAATGGGGAGGCTCATGGTCTGGGGCAAGTTCTCAGACCTGGTCACTGGCTGCCTGGAAATAGACTCAGTGCTGTTAGCGGGCGGGGCACAGTAGAAATGAGACTGACTTTTAAAACTCAGGGCTGCGTGGGAGCAGGGTGAGGCCTGTGACTGCTGGCTTTCCCCCACTTAGCTGGCCACTTGTATGACTCAGTAGAGGCAGCCGTTATCCCCCTGGGAACATAACTCCATTAGACTGGGAACCACACTCCTATGGCCCACAACAGCCACAGCAAGCCACGCTCAAGGACAGACTGAGCTCAGACATGCCTATCCCTGCCCCTACCTGGTGGCCTTTCTCTACTCACCCTGGTAGCCAACGACAAAGATCATAACCTCTTGGGAGCTCTATGGTCCTGCCCACCTCCTGAGAAACCTGAATACTTAGCAAGGTGTCCTTAGGGCAAGTTTGCGTTCCCCTCATAGGACTGCAGCTGAAGTGCTCTTGAAAGCAACACCTCCTGGCTGGAGGGCAACCAACACAAAACCAGCATACTAAACAAAAACATTACAAAGGACCCTCACAGAGTCTACCTCACTCCCCTGCTACCTCCACTGGAGCAGGTGCTGGGATCCACAGCTGCAAGACCTGAAGACAGGATTCTTTGCAGACACTCCCCAGTACAACCCCAGAGCCCTGTAGCTCCACTGGATGGCTAGACCCAGAAGAGCAAAATCAATCACTAGTGTTCACCTCTCAGGAAACCCCATTCCTAGGGGAAGGGGGAGAACACCACATCAAGGGAGCACTCTATGGGACAGAAGAATCAGAACAGCAACCCTTGAATCCCAGATCTTCCCTCTGACTTAGTCTACCCAAATGAGAAGGAACCAGAAAAGCAATTCTGGTAATATGACAGAAGAAAAAAAGATTATTTAATGCCCCCAAAAGATCATACCAACTCACCAGCAATGGATCCAAACCAAGACAAAATCTCTGAATTGCCAGAAAAGAATTCAGAAGGTCAATGATTAAGCTAATCAAGGAGGCCCCAGAGAATGGTGAAGTCCAACTTAAAATCAAAAATATGATACAAAATATGAAAGGAAAACTCTTCAGTGAAATAGACAGCATAAATAAAAAACAATCACAACTTCTGGAAATCAAGGATACACTTAGAGAAATGAAAAAGGCATTGGAAAGTCTCAGCTATAGAACTGAACAAGAAAGATTCTTGAAATTCTTTCCTTTGTCTTGACTTTAAATAACCTGATGACTATGTGCGACTCTGAAGAACTTCAGAGCTCAAAGACAAGGCTTTTGAATTAACCCAATCCATAAAAGACAAAGAAAAAATAATTTAAAAAATAACTAAACCCTCCAAGAAGTTTGGGACTATGTCAAATGTCCAAACCTAAAAATAATTGGTGTTGCCAAGGAAGAAGAGAAATCTAAAAGTTTGGAAAACATATTTGAGAGAATAATGGAGGAAAACTTCCTCGGCCTTGCTGGAGATCTAGACATCTAACTATAAGAAGCTCAAAGAACACCTGGGAAATTCATTACAAAAAGATCATTGCCTAGGCACATAGCCATCAGGTTATCTAAAGTCAAAATGAAGGAAAAAATCTTAAGAGCTGTAAGGCAAAAATATCAAGTAACCTATAAAGGAAAACCTATCAAATTAACAGCAGATTTCTCAGAAGTAGCCCTACAAGCTAGAACAGATTGGGGTCCTATTTTTAGCCTCCTTAAACAAAACAATTACCAGCCAAGAAGTTTGTATCCAGTGAAACTAAGCTTCATAAATGAAGGAAAAATACAGTCTTTTCCAGACAAACAATTGCTGAAAAATTTGCCACTATCAAGCCAGCACTACAAGAACTGCTGAAAGGAGCTCTAAATCTTGAAACAAATCCTCAAAATATACCAAAATAGAACCTCCTTAAAGCATTAATCTCACAGGACTTACATAACAATAACAAAATTTTACAAATAAGATATTAAGGAAACAAATAACACAATGAATAGAATGGTACCTCATATTTCAATACTAACATTAAATGTAAATGGCCTAAATGCTCCACTTAAAAGATACCAAATAACAGAATGGATCAGAATTCAGCAACCAAGTTTTTTCTGTCTTCAGGAGACTCACCTAACACACAAGGACTCACATAAACTTAAGGTAGAGGGGTGGAAAAAGATACTCCATGAAAATGGACACCAAAAGTGAGCAGGAGTAGTTACTCTTACATGAGACAAAACAAACTTTAAAGCAATAGCAGTAAAAAAAAGAGAAAGAGACATTACATAATGATGAAAGGATGTGTCCAACAGGAAAATGTCACAATTCTAAATATATATGCATCTAACACTGGAGCTCCCAAATTTATTAAACAATAACTACTAGACCCAAGAAATGAGATGGATGGCAACACAGTAATAGTGGGGGACTTTAATACTCCACTGACAGCACTAGACAGGTCATCAAGACAGAAAGTCAACAAAGAAACAATGAACTTAAACTATTTCCTATAAGAAATGGACTTAACAGATATTTGTAGAATATTCTACCCAATAACTGTAGAATATACATTCTATTCATCAGCACATAGAACATTCTCCAAGGTAGACCATATGATAGGCCACAAAACAAGTCTCAGTCAATTTAAGAAAATCTAAATTATGTCAAGTACTCTCTCAGACTATAGTGGAAAAAAGTTGGAAATCAACTCCAAAAGGAATCCTCAAAATCATGCAAATACATGGAAATTAAATAACCTGCTCCTGAATGATCATTGGATCAACAATGAAATCAAGATGGAAATTTAAAAATTATTTGAACTGAACAATAATAGGAACACAATCTATCAAAACCTCTGTGTTACAGCAAAAGCAGTACTAACAGGAAAGTTCATAGCATTAAATGCCTACATCAAAAAGTCTGAAAGACCACAAATAGACAATCTAAGGTCACACTCCACAGAACTGAGGAAACAAGAACGATCCAAAACCAAACCCAGCAGAAGAAAAGAAATAACGAAGATCAGAGCACAACTAAATGAAACTGAAACAAACAAACAAACAAAAAATACAAAAGATAAGTGGAACAAAAAGCTGGTTCTTTGAAACGATAAACAAAATTGATAGACCATTAGCAAGATTAACCAAGAAAAGAATAGAAAATATTCAAATAAGCTCAATTAGAAGCAAAATGGGAGATATTGCAACTCATACTGCAGAAATACAAAAGATTATTCAAGGCCACTGTAAGTACCTTTATGTGCATAAACTAGAATACCTAGAGGAGATGGATAAATTCTTGGAAATATACAATCCTCCTAGATTAAACCAGGAAGATATAAAATCTCTGAATAGGCCAGTAACAGGCAGTGAGACTGAAATGGTAATTAAAAAATTGCCGGCCGGGCGCGGTGGCTCAAGCCTGTAATCCCAGCACTTTGGGAGGCCGAGGCGGGTGGATCACAAGGTCAGGAGATCGAGACTATCCTGGCTAACATGGTGAAACCCCGTCTCTACTAAAAATACAAAAAACTAGCCGGGCGCGGTAGCGGGCGCCTTTAGTCCCAGCTACTTGGGAGGCTGAGGCGGGAGAATGGCGTGAACCCGGGGGGCGGAGCTTGCAGTGAGCCGAGATCGCGCCACTGCACTCTAGCCTGGGAGACACAGTGAGACTCCGTCTCAAAAAAATAAAAATAAAAAAATAAAAAAAATAAAAAAAAATAAAAAATAAAAAAAAATTGCCAACACAAAAAGTTCAGGACCAGACAGATTCACAGCTGAATTTTATTCAACATTGAAAGAAGCATTAGTACCAATCCTATTCACACGATTCCACAAGATAAAAAGGGAATCCTCCCTAAATCATTATATGAAGCTGCTATCACCCTAATACCCAAAGCAGGGAAGGACATAACAAAGAAAACAACAGACCAATATCCCTGATGAACATAGATACAAAAATCCTCAACAAAATACTAGCAAACTGAATCCAACAGCATATCAAAAAGATAATCTACCATGATCAAATGGGTTTCACACCAGGGATACAGGGATGGTTTCACATATGTAGGTCAATAAATGTGATATGCCATGTAAATGGAATTAAAAACAAAAATCATATGATCATCTCAATAGACACAGAAAAAACATTTGACAAAATTCAGCATCCCTTTATGATTAAAACTCTCAGCAAAATTGGCATACCAGAGACATACCTTAAGGTAATAAAAGCCACCTACAACAAACCCACAGCTAACATTATACTAAATGGGGAAAAGGTGAAAGCATTCTCCCTGAGAAGTGGAACAAGACAAGATGCCCACTTTCACCACCTCTATTCAACATAGTATTGGAAGTCCTAGCCAGAGCAATCAGACAAGAGAAAGAAATCAAGGGCATCCAAATCAGTAAAGACAAAGTCAAACTGTCACTGTTGATGACATGATCGTAAACCTAGAAAACCCTAAAGACTCATCCAAAAACATCCTATAACTGGTAAATGAATTCAGTAAAGTTTCAGGATACAAAATTAATGTACACAAATCAGTAGCTCTGCTATACACCAACAGCAACTAAGCTGAGAATCAAATTAAGAATTCAACCGTTTTCCCAACAGCTGAAAAACAAAAACAAAAACAAAAAAACCTTAGGAATATACCTAACCCCAAGGACGTGAAAGACCTCTACAAGGAAAACTACAAAATACTGCTGAAAGAAATCATAGACGACACAAACAAATGGAAACATATCCCATGCTCATGGATGGGTAGAATCAATATTGTGAAAATGACCATACTGCCAAAAGCAATCTACAAATTCGATGCAATTCCCATCAAAATACCATCAGCATTCTTCACAGAACTAGAAGAAACAATCCTAAAATTCACATAGAACCAAAAAAATTAAAAAATTAAAAATTAAGAAAAGAACCTGCGTAGCCAAAGCAAGACTAAGCAAAAAGAACAAATCTGGAAGCATCTCATTACCTCACTTCAAACTATACTATAAGACCATAGTCACCAAAACAGCATGGTACTGGTATAAAAACAGGCACATAGACCACTGAAACAGAATAGAGAACCCAGAAGTAAAGCCAAATACTTATAGTCAACAGGTCATTGACTAAACAAACAAAAGCATAAAGTAGGGAAAGGACATCCTATTCAACAAATGGTGCTGGGATAATTGGTAAGCCACATGTAGAAGAATGAAACTGGATCCTCACCTATCATACAAAAATCAACTCAAGAGGGATCAAAGACTTAAATCTAAGACCTGAAACCATAAAGATTCTAGAAGATAATGTCAGAAAAACCCTTGTAGACATTGGCTTAGGCAAGACTTTATGACCAAGAACCCAAAAGCAAATGCAACAAAACCAAAAATAAATAGATGGGACTTAACTAAACTAAAAAGCTTCTGCATAGCAAAGAAATAATCAGCAGAGTAAATAGACAACCCACAGAGTAGGAGAAAATCTTTACAATCTATACATCCGAGAAAGGACTATTATCCTGAATCTACAACATACTCAAACAAATTAGCAAGAAAAAAAAAAAAGACAATCCCATCAAAAAGTGGGCTAAGGACATGAATTGACAATTCTCAAAAAAAGATATACAAATGGCCAACTGGCATATGGAAAAATGCTCAACATCACTAATTATCAGAGAAATGCAAATCAAAACTACAATGCGATACCACTTCACTCCAGCAAGAACAGCCCTAATCAAAAAATAAAAAAGAAAATAGATGTTGGCATGAATGCAGTGAAAAGGGAACACTTTTACACTGTTCTTGGGAATGTAAACTAGTACAACCACTGTGGAAAGCAGCGTGGAGATTCCTTAAAGAACTAAAAGTAGATCTACAATTTGATCCAGTAATCCCGCTATTAGTTATCTACCCAGAGGAAAATAAGTTATTATATGAAAAAGATACTTACACACTCATGTTTATAGCAGCACAATTTGCAGCTGCAAAAATATGGAACCAGCCCAAATGCCCATCAATCAGAGTGAATAAAGAAACTGTTCTAGATATCTACCATGGAATACTACTCAGCCATAAAAAGGAGTGAAATAATGGGATTCACAGCAACCTTGATGGAATCAGAGACTATCCTCAGTGAAGTAACTCAGGAATGGAAAACCAAATATCATGTGTTCTCACTCATATGTGGCAGCTAAGTTATGAGGATGCAAAGGCATAAGAATGATACATTGGACTTTGGGGACTTAGGGGAAAGGGTGGGAGGGGGTGAGGAATAAAAGACTACACATCGGGTACAGTGTACACTGCTTGGGTGATGGGTGCTCCAAAATCTCAGAAATCACCACTAAAGAACTTATTCAAATAACCAACCACCACCTGTTCCCCAACAACCTATTGAAATTTAAAAAAGATTTTTTTAAAGCGATTCAGCGAGTCAGGGTGTGAATCCAAAGTTGTCTGCAATTTTTCTTACGTTTCCCTTATTAGTGTGTGTGCAACAGCAATTTATTATAAAACCTATGTCGAAATAAGACCAAAACATCTTTTTCAATATGCATAAGAGAAAATTCCTGTATAATAAAAAAATATTGTCTCATAGCTTGGCAGTGTTTTTTCTTTCTTACTAAGACTGAGAGACACTGGCTCTCAGATCGTGTGTCCTTTGGTTATTGAGAAGTGGAAAACACTTTGCCTGCTAGTGTGGCTCACTGGTTCTCCTTTTGATGTGACATAGATTCTACTTGGGACAGATGGATCCATTTTTTCTGTTCTGATAGATTTATCTGTAACTGCAGAACATCCCTTACTTCTCTGGGACATTCACAGTGGCCACTGACATTAAGATCTAGGTTGATAAATACTTGTAAAATCATCGTGATTTGTAAGAAGCCAAGCTCGAAGATGGGATAGAAAGAAAACTGCCAAAGTACAACACAACTGCCAATGCTGCCAGTTGGATGGTGAACAGGAGGGATGCCAAGCAATTCACTGCTCGGCCAGCAGCCTTGAGTAGGAAAGGTGTGGACAAGGAAAAGTTGCAATCAAAGCTCATGGAACTCAAGCTTAATGGGACCACAATTACCCTTCATGGGTTGTATATGGGCACTCGCAAAAGTTCTTATGCCACATTGCACGTGCCAGGATTTGATTGCAACTACATATTCAATGCCTACCTTCCTTTTGGGGAAAGACAGATATGCTATTGCTATGGGTCACAGTATATCCATTTTCCTTCCCTATTGCCACCTAATTTCCTTAGTGGGAATTACATTTCTGTTGAGCATTGTCTTCGTCCAAAGGCGTCCTGGTTCCTGCCTCCCACTGCCTCTTCCCTCTAGGGAGGCCACTCTCCATCTGCCTCATGCTATGGTGAGGTTGAGTGGCCAAGTCACCCAAGCTTGGCCACTCAATTTCTCGCTCTTGGGAACTTTGGATTTGGTGCATGTGAAACAGGGAAGGAGAGGAATTTCAGAGGTTAGACTCCCCACAGTAGTGCCAGGCGTCATCACAGTGCTTACTGCAAAGCCATTGCTTTGTTTTACTTATCATGACCCTTCTCTGCAGTTCTCCCATGGTTTTTGCTGTGCCAAACCTGTTCTTTCAGCTTCCCAACAATTCCGAGAATCCCAAATAATATCCCCTTAAATCCCTTATAGCTTCAAGTCAGAGCCAGTTTTTGTTACTTGCTACCAAAAACCCTGGTTGATTCAATTGCATCTCATATGGAATTGGTTGTCTTAGTCTGCTAGGGCAAAAGTCCCATAATAAAATCCCATAGACTGCATGGCTTAAACAACAGAAATGTATTTTCTCACAATTCTGGAGACTGGGAAGTCCAAGATCAGGCTCCAGCAGCATTTCGTTTCTGATGAGGGCTTTCTTTCTGACTGTCAGACAGCAGCCATCTCACTGTGTGCTCACAAGACCTCTTCTTGGTGCATGTACAGAGGGAGAGAGAGAGTGTGTGTGTGTATGAGAGAGAGAGAGAGAGAGAGAGAGAGAGAGAGAGAAAGCACCCTGGTGTCTCTTCTAAAAAGGACACTAATGTTGTTGGATTAAGGCCCCACCCTTATGACTACATTTAACCTTAATTACATAGACTGCATACCCAAATAGAGTCACATTGAGGATCAAGGCTTCAGTGTATGAATTTTGGGGAGACACAGTCAGTGTGTAACAGTGGTACCACAAAGGAAAAGAGAGGCTGCAGAATTTTCCCCAGAGTGTCCTCTTTTGTGCCATTAGAGAGAAAAGATGAAGGAATGAAATCTTTCTCTGGAGATCTTTAAGAACACAATGATGTTACTTTTGACATTGGGTCATCCTGACAAAAGGCAGAGTGGCATAATAGATGTGACTGTTGCAAACTTCTCCTCCCCAGGACTTGGTGAACTGTTTGCTGCAAAAGTTCAACAGGATAGTGTAGGCTAAGAACGCAGAACTCCCCTCCAACCAACCTCCTTCCTACTCTATCTCTTTGAGCCACCAAAGGGGAGACATCCAGATTACTTTCATATCTTATTTATTTATTTGTTTGTTTGTTTACTTTAGAGACAGAGTCTCACTATATGGCCCAGGCTGGCCTGGAACTCCTGGGCTTAAGTGATCCTCTTAACGTGGCCTCCTGAGTAGCTGGAGCTATTCATGTTCACCATGGAATCTGGCTTTAATATTTTAAAGTTAAATTTTCTTTCATGGTTCCATACTTATTTTAGGCTTGTCAAATCAAGATCCCCCAACCAACCCTGTAAATACATATCAATATCTTTAACTTGGAAACAATTTTGCTAACAGGCACACATGCCACCTGGAAGAAGGTGATGAGGTATGTATGCACATTTATTTGGCATTCAGAATGAGTGCTTCCATTGATAAAATTATCTCAGATATTTCTTTACATATTAATTTATTTAGAGACAGGGTCTTGCTGTGTTGCCCAGGCTGGAGTGCAGTGGTGCAAACATGGCTCACTGCAGCCATGAACTCCTAGGCTCAAGTGATCTCCCACCCCAGGCTCCTGAGTAGTTGGGATCACAGGTGTATGCCACTGTGCCTGTCTCATTTTTAAAATTTTTTATAGAGACAAGGTCTCACTATGTTGCCCAGGTTGGTCATGAACTCCTGAGCTCAAGTAATCCTCTTGTCTCAGCCTCTCAAAGTGCTGGGATTGCAAGCATGAGCCACTGAGCCTGGTTCATTACATGATTAATAGAAACAAACAAAATTGAAGTGGCAACCAACGACACATTTTAGAAGAAATATATGCTAGTCTCTGTAGGTGAGTCTTTCTTGGTGCTCTTGGTTGCCTATACCAATAACATTCACCAATGCAGGAAGACTCAGAATTGCCCATATGTGCAGGTGGTTTTGGAGGATTTCCACAGTACTGCCCTGGCTAGTCTCTGTGGTGCAGTGGGGTAGGGATGGGGACAATTGCTCTGGTTTCCTGAGCCCTGATCCACTGGATTCTCTAAGTAGGCACTATGCTTCCTGTGAGAATTAGACTTCTGAGTCCTCAATGGGAGAACCCATAATATGAATTATTCTGCAAGTAGAGGTAATAAATTTAACTGAATATATTTTTCATGCAGCTGGCCAGGCTTAGCAGTTCTAGTCAGGATGCTGAATTAGCCCTTGAAGCACTCAGCAGGTGTTCATGTGGTGTCAGCAGTGGGAGTCCAACATACCAGTCTTTAAGTTCCTCCTGCTTTCCCTGGGTATTATAAGAAATGGCTGTGGAGGGATCTGTCTAGTAAATCTTGCTCTAAAATTCGGCAGGAAAAAGTAAGGCAAAGGGGCAGTGCTCACATATCCAGTCATGAAAGTTTCTATCAGTTATGCACAAGCTAACATGAGATTAAATATAAATACTTTCAAAAAGAGATGAAACTATAAAAGAAATGAACTTAATGGTAAGCCCCATGGGTAAAGAGAAAAGCTAAGGTCTTCAGTCTCTGGGCAGAACCTCTGAGTTCCACATTTAAGGATTTCTTCTGAAATAAAACTTGATAACCGAAGCCTTATTTGCTCACATGTCATTTGTGAAAAGGGTGGAAGCAAGATATAAAAATGAGGTCCTGTCTCCTGTGAAGTAGGAGAGGTGGCTGGGAGCTGAAGAACCCATTGGGAAAGGAATTAGATACCTTGCAATAGTACATGGGAAGGTGACAGACAAAACTTCTTGCCCCTTTTGATCTAGAGTAGGGTCCTCTAACTTAAGTCTGCATCAGAGTTAACTGGGGCCTTGTTAAAACAACCTGGCTGGGCACGGTGGCTCACGCCTGTAATCCCAACACTTTGGGAGGCTGAGGCAGGCAGATACCTGAGATCAGGAGTTCAAGACCAGCCTGGCCAACATGGTGAAACCCCGTCTCTACTAAAAACACAAAAAAGTAGCCAGGTATGGTGGCAAGCAGCTGTAATCCCAGCTACTCGGGAGGCTGAGGCAAGAGAATCTCTTGAACCTCAGAGGCAGAGGTTGCAGTGAGCTGAGATCATACCACTACATTCCAGACTGGGCAACAGAGTGAGACTCTGTCTCAAAAACAAAACAAAACAAAACAAAACAAAAAAACCCCACAATTTGCTGTCCCCCAACTATGAGTTTCTGATCCAGTAGGTCTAGGGTGGAGCTATAGCATTTGCATTTCTAGTAAGTTCGTTCCCAGGTGAGGCTGAGGCTGCTGGTTTAAATAACCACACTTTGAGAACTGTCAATCCAGAATACTCCATTGGTAAATGCAGTGCGTGAGGCAGAATTCAGAGCCTCATGCCACCTCCCGGGTGCTAACACCCCTGGCTCCCTTAGTGCCTGATATGCAAACCTATTTAGGTCGTTGCTTGGGCCCAACTTTTATAGGCTCCGTTTAAAATATCCGCAGGTAAATCTTGAAAGAAAGGAAGTCAAGTATCTATCTTGACTCTCTAGAATTTATTCCCTGCTTCCATCAGACAATATTTCTGCATATAGGAGATAGTAGTGGAAGCTTTGTCTTGGAGACTAAAGAATAAACACATCAGGAGAAAGCCCAGGCATGGATGTCCTTGGCATTAAGTAAAAATTAGGAAATGTGGCTCCAAGAACAGAGAGTACGGGAACAGCTCCTGTAATTCAGAGCGGTCTTGATAGTGTCAAGGTCCCAGCAGTGTCCATGATCTGAGCCTCAAATCTCTTTTCTTTGGCAGGCTCCTCCAGGCTGTTCCAGCAAGCTGCTAGTGCCATTGTGGCGATGTGGACCTCACTCTGGTTCTCAGTGGTCTAGATAAATTCTTTTTTTGTTGCAAACAGTTCAAGGACTTCTGCTCCTCAGTGAGTCAGGCAAGGTTTTGGGGCTGGTAAGTCAGCGAGTTTTCAACTACTCTGTTCAGAGAACCCCTTTACACTCTTAAATATCATTAGGGACCCTAAAGAGCTTTGTTTATGTGAGTTATACCTACCAACATTTACCATATAAGAAATGACAAGTGAGAAATTTATGAAACATGTATTAATTCATTTAAAAATAACTACAAAACAATACGTTACCTTTCAAACATTTTTAATGTATTTTATAATTTAAAAAAGCCGTAGTTTTCAAAACAAAGAAAATTAGAAGAGTAGTCTTGTTTTATGTGTTTGCAAACCTCTTTTTTTTTTTTTTTTTTTTTGAGGCGGAGTCTCACTCTGTCACCCAGGCTGGAGTGCAGTGGCCAGATCTCAGCTCACTGCAAGCTCCGCCTCCCAGGTTTACGCCATTCTCCTGCCTCAGCCTCCCGAGTAGCTGGGACTACAGGCGCCCGCCACCTCGCCCGGCTAGATTTTTGGATTTTTGTATTTTTTAGTAGAGACGGGGTTTCCCCGTGTTCGCCAGGATGGTCTTGATCTCCTGACCTCGTGATCCGCCCGTCTCGGCCTCCCAAAGTGCTGGGATTACAGGCTTGAGCCACCGCGCCCGGCCTGCAAACCTCTTTAATGTCTAGCATAATAAAAGACTACTGGATTCTCATTCTGCTAAAGTCACTGAAAAAGGGAGGAGCATTTTATTAGTCTTTTCAGATAATTATGGATATTTTTCCTGGTTATTACATCAAAACTTAACAAGTGGTAGTTTCTTGACTGGCACGGCGGCTAACACCTGTAATCCCAGCACTTTCAGAGGATGAGACGGGTGGTTCACTTGAGGTCAGGAGTTCGAGACCAGCCTGGTCAACATGGCCAAACCCCCACCTCTACAAAAAAAAAAAAAAGAAAAAAAAAAGTAAATACAAAAATTAGCCAGACATGGTGACACGTGCCTGTAATCCCAGCTACTCAGGATTACAGTAGCTGGGCAGGAGAATCTTTTGAACACGGGAGGTGGAGGTTGCAGTGAGCTGAGATTATGCCACTGCACTCCAGCTTGGGTGACAGAGCAAGACTCCATCTCAAAAACAAATGAACAACCAAAACAAGAGGTAGTTTCTTTAAGGTTTGCTGCAATGTGGAATCCAAGACCATATCAAGGAACTATTCATACTTTGGTTTCATTAAAGTACATGGGTCTTTCTTGCACCTTGAATGAATGTTTTTTCCCATACTCAATGTTTAAGATATAATAAAATTTATAATATTTACTGCTCATCTAGGGTGTCCTTTTTTTTTTTTTCCTTCTTCTTTAGACACAGGATTTCACTCTGTTGCCCAGGCTGGAGTGCAGTGGCACAGTCATAGCTCATTGCAGCCTCGAATTCCTGGACTCAAACGATCCTCCCACGTCAGCCTCCCATATGTTGGGATTACAAGTGTGAGCCACCACACTCAGCCCTGGGGGTCCTTAAGTGAGACGTTTTCCTCCTCTGAATGTATGGTGGCTAAAAACATAGTGACTACTAGTAAAGTTTGGTGCCACTGCCTTGGTTTATGCTAAGATGCCAGCAGTTTTACCCATAGTTTCTGTATGAATGTCAACACAGTGGAAAGGTAAATAACATTTACTATTATTGAAAATAGTTTTGGTGCCATGGAATCCCTGGAAAGGTCTCAGCAACTCTCAAAGCATCATGGACCACAACCTGAGAACAACTATGTTAGGAGAATGAGGTAAGAGTTGATCCTACACTTTTTTATCTTGTTTCTTTCTGAGACAGTCACTTTGTCACTTTGTCACTCAGGCCAGAGTGCAGTGGCATAACCTTGGCTGACTGCAACATTTGCCCCCGGGTTCAAGTGATCCTCCCACCTCATCCCCCTAATAGCTGGGACTACAAGCGACTGCCACCACCCCTCAGGTAATTTTCGTATTTTTAGTAAAGACAGGGTTTCACCATGTTGGCAGGCTGGTCTCAAACTCCTGACCTCAGGTGATCCACCTGCCTTGCCCTCCCAAAGTGCTGGGACTATAGGCATGAGCCACTATGCCCAGCCCCATCCTGCATTTTTATCCTGCTGCCTTTTTTATCCTTTTATCTTTCAGAGGGATTGCTAAAGACAACCCCAAGATCACTTTACAACTCTTCTAGGTCTGGCAAGGTGGCTAACACCTGTAATCCCAACATTCTGGGAGGCTGAGGCAGGAGGATTGCTTGAGGCCAGGAGTTTGACACCAGCCTGGGCAATATAGCAAGACCCCATCTCTTTAAAAAAAACACTCTTTTGTTTTATTCATAGCATCTAATTACTTAAAACAAATCTCTTAAAAAAATTGCAAAGTCTTTTAAATGTAATAAAAACACTAATTAGTAACCCAATGAGGAGTTGCTCTCCTGGCAGTCAGATCATGAAAGTCAGTGCACTTTAGAATACACAGAAAAATATAGGCTTTACTTGCTGTAAATGTATAGAAATGTTTATGAAAAACTTAAAGGAAAAGAATGCAGTGATGTCCATCAATTGATGTCCATCCTCCAGAAACAACAGCTGAAGTTGCTTCTATTTGGTGGAAGCAGTGGGCAGAGCTGGGAACTCTGGGAACCTGGTGGTGCTGAGGAGCTGAGGTGCAGGGAACGAGCACAGAACTGGAACTTAGGGGAGCATCCTAGGGCAGGGGCGGATGCCAGGGCAGCTCAGATGGAAGGAGCCCAGGCTGCTCTCCCTCCTGCTTAGCCACCCCCTGTGCCGTCTGTCCCTCCCCAGCCACATGACACACCAACTGAACTGGGTCAGTCACTCCAGAGTCCTGAAAGATCTGAGAGCCCCAGAGCCTTGCTCCCTGGCCTCAGTCTTGAATTGGGACCCAGCACTTCCCTGAGCTTGGCTTTTTTGACCAGGTTTCCAGGACCGTGTGATATTTTGTTTCAGATATTCCATCAACTTCACAGAGTAGAGTATGTCCAGCAACCAATTCCTGAGGCCAGAGGGATTCCTATGGAGACTTAAGATTCCCAGAGAACATGTTTGTGGTGCGGGCATGGCCTGGATGCCTTATTCACTGCAGTCAGGGATCCCAAAACATGCTTTATTAAAAAGTCTCTGCTCAGAGAGCGGATTGGCACCATCGGTGCTTTTGACGCTTAGAACTGGGGAAACTCGGCCAGGTGCGACGGCTCACGCCTGTAATCCCAGCACTCTGGGAGACCCAGGCAGGAGGATCACCTGAGGTCAGGAGTTCAAGACCAACCTGGTCAACGTGGTGAAACCCCATCTCTACTAAAAATACAAAAGTTAGCCAGGCATCGTGGCGCCCGCCATTAATCCCAGCTGCTTGGGAGGCTGAGGCATGAGAATCGCTTGAACCTGGGAGGCAGAGGTTGCAGTGAGCTGAGATCACGCTACTGTACTCTAGCCTGGGTTACAGAGCAAGACTGTGTCTCAAAAAAATATATAAATAAATAAAGAACTGAGGAAACTCAGGCCGTCCAGTGCAGTTGCCCATCATCCCCATCCCAGTAAAAATGAAAGCAGCCATTGGAGACTTTTCTTAGGGTTAAACTCAGTGTTTGACACTTGGGGCAGAGACCAAAGTGAGTGGAAGAGAAACTTTTGTAAAAACATCAGAATCAGTTATGATAGAAGCAAGACTTTCTGGTGACTTGTGAAGGAACCCCAGAGACCACCAAACGAAGCTACTTCCCATGCAGGGGGAGGCAGAGATGTTGTTCCATCCCTTCATCTTCAGCCTCCACCCAAGTATCCAGCACATAGTAAGTACTCAATAAATATCAGGTGAGTAAAGGAATGGATTGCTGGGCCATCGGAAGCAGAGCCAGGGGATCTTGGCTGTGAGGGAGAGGGCACACTCCTCTCTGCATCTCCTGTCCCTGAGTTTGGAGTCTGAGGTGTCTAGACCTGACTGATGATGTTTCCAGGCATTGCCAGGCATTGCAGATGGACTTGGCCCCTTCCAGGCAGGCAGCAGGATAAAGAATCAGGCATCCCAGAAAGGAGAGGATGGCATTTTGCTGCCAGACTGTCTGATGGCATGTTGAGTTTCTTTGTTTCTTTCTCTACCATGATTCATAAACATTTAGTTTAATGTTCCAGTGCTATCAGAATTGTCTGGTGGAAAATAAACAGGAGTTTATCTCTACACTGGGGCCAGAGCTTGAAAGAAGAGCGGATCCTTAGAGGCTGGCCTGAAATAGCCCTAAAAGGAAGATGATTTTCAGGAAGCCAGGTGTCAGGATTACAAGGGCCCAGCTGTCCCTCTTCAGAAAGTATTACTTCACTTTTGATTTTGATTCACGTTTGATTCACTTTTCTTTTTTTTTTTTTTTAAGAAGAAAGTCAAAATTTTGTCTGAGTATGGTGGCTCATGCCTGTAGTCCCAATGCTTTGGGATATAGGAGGATCACTTGAGCTCAGGACTTAGAGACCAACCTGGGCAACATAGCAAGACCTCCATCTCTACAAAATAAAAATTTAAAAATTAGCCAGGTGTGGTGGTCTGTGCCTATAGTCCCAGCTATTTGGGAGACTGAGACAGGAGGATTGCTTGAGCCCACTAGTTCAAGGCTTCAGTGAGCTATGATTGTACCACTGTACTCCAGCACTCCAGCCTGGGTGACAGAGCAAGACCCTGTTTCTGAAAAAAAAGAAAAGAAAAAAAAAAGGCCAGGTGCAGTGGCTCATGCCTGTAATGCCAGCACTTTGGGAGGCCAAGGTGGGTGGATCATTTGAGGTCAGGAGTTCAAGACCAGCCTGACCAACATGGTGAAACCCCATCTCATCTCTACTAAAAATACAAAAAATTAGCCAGGCGTGGTGGCAGGTGCCTGTAATACCCAGCTACTAGGGAGGCTGAGACAGGAGAATCGCTTGAACCTGGGAGGTGGAGCTGCACACCAGCCTGGGCGACAGAGTGAGACTCAGTCTCAAAAAAAAAAAAAAAGGAAAAAGATAAAAGGTCAAAGTTTTGCCTTGCCACGTTCTCCTTCACCAACTTAATCCTGTTACTTCCTGTAGCTTAGCATGAACTGAAGTCCTGAAGGAAGCAGTGTCTGTCAAACACGCATTTGGCATTGACCCAAGCCTGACCTGTAACATCTGATTGCAGCACATCAGAGCATTGTCCCTGCTGGGTCATCAGCCTCAAGACAGGCTGGAGGAGATGGAGCCACCCAAGTGGCAGGAGCCAATGGTACAGCTGCTTTGAGAACATGTCACATAAGTGTGTGCTGCTGACGTCAATATCACACTAATAACACAGAGTATCAGTTAAGTGCAAAATATTTTCACAAGCAGCTTTCTGAGGGCCACTGGTTTTTATTTGATTTATTTATTTGTTTGAGACAGGGTCTCTTTCTGTCACCCAGGCTGGAGTGCAGTGGTGCAATCTTGGCTTACTGCAGCTTCAATCTCCTGGGCCCAAACGCTCCTCCCATTTCAGCTTCCCAAGTAGCTGAGACCACAGGTGCACATCACCATGCCCAGGTATTTATTTTTAGTTTTTGTAGAGATGGGGTCTCACTATGTTGCCCAGGCTGGTCTCACACTCCTGGGCTCAAGCGGTCCTCCTGCCTCAGTCTCCCAAAGTGCTGGGATTACAGGCATGCGCCGCCATGCCCTACCTACCCACTGGTTTTAAGTCAACTTAAAAACCCTTCAGTTGATCCTCTGTCAACAGATATTTTTCAATAAGGGGCCTCCACAAGAAGAGAGTGGGCGAGCCCTCCTGGTTACTGACTGCAGCAGCCGTGGGGAGTTCCAGGGCTAATTCAGTTCCATAGTTGGGTTTCTACATTTAGATATCTACAAAGACTGTCTGTATTTTTATAATTCTCTGATTAATTGGTGGTTGTGGCTGGCATTTGGATTTTTTTTTTTTTTTTTTTGCTTTGCAACTCTGTGTATAATAATGTTTTAAAAGTTTGTGTCAGATTTAATTAGAAACAAATTTCACAGCACATTCATTTGCTTGGTCTCACTGCCCTGGACTCCCACTAGTAATTTTCTCATAGATCCTTTTCTCAATGGCAGCCAAAATCTCCCAACGCAATAGAAGTATAGTTTCCAGGCAGAGAACTTGGGCTCCGGAGTTAGTGACCTGCTTAAGCCCTCTTTGAACTCTGTAGCCATGCCTTCGGCCGGCTACTTAATTATGCTAGCCCTCATTTTCTGATCTATAAAATGGGTGTGGTACCTACCATAGTTCCAAGAGCAGCTGTGAGGATTAGTGGGTGGTCATCTACACAGGGCATCTAGCAAAGTGCCCAGCCCATAATAGGGGCTCAAAAAATAATAAAAACTACTTTTAAAAATAATATTAACTGCCAGGCATGGTGGCTCATGCCTGTAATCCCAGCACTTTGGGAGGCCAAGGCGGGTGATCACCTGAGGTCAGGATTTCGAGACCAGCCTGGCCAACATGGTGAAACCCCGTCTCTACTAAAAATACAAATATTAGCTGGGTGTGGTGGTACCTGCCTGTAACATCAGCTACTTGGGAGGCTGAGGCAGGAGAATTTCTTGAACCCAGGAAGTGGAGGTTGCAGTGAGCAGAGATCGCGCCACTGCACTCCAGCCTGGGTGATACAGCAAGACTCCGTCTCAAATAATAATAATAATAATAATATTAACCATTTTACTTAATGGTATATGTGTGTCTGAGGTATGGGGTGTACATGTGTCAGTGGTGTGTGCATCTGATATGTGTGTGTTTCTGGGAGAAAAAACAATGTGTGTGTGTATGCATACGTGTGTGTGTGCTCTCATGTGTGTGTGCATGCATGTGTGTGTATGCATACGCGTGTGTGTGCGTGTGTGTGTGTTTGTGCACACATGCATGTGTGAAGTTCTTGACTTTGTAAAGAAGGGGTCTTTCCTGACTTTCTCACCGCGGGCCTGCATACAGCCATCTGTCCACCCCAGGTCGGCTTCCAGCTAGCCTCGTTTAAAATACTTCAGCCCCTCACACCTGTGCTTCCTGGAACTTAGATCCACATCTCAGGGAGAAGGAAGACCTTGCCCCTGGATGAGAAGAGACCAGCTGCATTCCTTGCTTCAAAGCAAACCAGCACTTCCTGAGCTCCACAACGAGAGGCCCACCCTTTTCCTGGCCCTAGTGTTTACGCCTTTTCCTGGTGTCCAGGGACTTCGATTGAGCTCTCCCCACCTGACTCTCTTCAGCAGCAGCCTGGGTGGCACCATTATCCCTTGTCCTCACTGCACCCAGGGACCAGTGGGCCCTGCCATTCTTGCCTGCTACCTTGCAGTCTCTAGAGTAAACCTCCCTGGATCTGTCTGGGATCAACTGAGCCTTTTGTGAATAGCTCATTCACAGTGTCATTTGCAGCTTGCAGGGCCTTACAGAGCAACCGCTAGAATATTCAGCATCAAATATTCTCTAGTTGGGTGCTCAGCCTGACAATGCTGTGTTGGCAAATGAACTGTCAACACCGGGACAGACATTTGTAATTAGACAAACTCAGCAGGGAGCTGCCTTTCGTCTCCTGCCCTTGGTGGGTTTGGATCCATGCCTTTTAAATCTCATGTAGCAGATTTAGAACGAGGACTCCAGAACGAAATACAAGTGTCCGATGAATTATAGCCCTACTGCCCCACTAATTCCAAGCCATACATTTTATAATTTTATACTTCTACCTAAGTGTGACCAGCGTGTATATGCCACCAGCTGGAGACACCATCTGAAGCAAGTTTGGCACCGAATGGAGTTTGGCCTCATCCCACCCAGATGACAATAGAGAGTAATGATTTGATCACTATGAGATACATTAATTTGGCTCCAGGCTGAAATTCTTTTATAGGTACTTATAGTTTGAGGATAGCACTGCTCAGTCTGGAACTAGAAAACCACAGGCACAAAATCATAAGAACCCCTAAACCTAGCAAAAGAACATTCTAGACCAAGACTGTGAGGTAGGAGGGGTG
Source organism: Papio anubis (assembly GCF_008728515.1). Lineage (NCBI taxonomy): Eukaryota > Metazoa > Chordata > Mammalia > Primates > Cercopithecidae > Papio > Papio anubis. Next base: position 96,226,289 of record NC_044986.1, read on the forward strand.
CCTTTCCTCTGTCTCCTTCCTCACCTCTCAGGTCTCAATACCTCGGCCTGTGACTGTCTTAGAAACAAAGAGAGCATGGGAGACGTATGGCCTGTGTTCTGATGCTATCAAGGACATATTTTAAAATGGAATATGTTGGGTTGTGCCTATGGAAAAGGCCATAACAGCATGAACTACAATTTCCTTGGTTCCTGAGGTTTTGCGATGATCCCTTTGGAGCCGCAGCAGTGTGGGATTCAGGGCACCCTCAGGGGGATGCAGTCACCAAAATGCTGCAAAGAATCTCATTACAGCACATTTTCCCTTTTAATTTGCTCTCCTGGCAGATTGCAAACTGGAGCTGCAATGCTGGTTCTTAGGTATGTCTACCACGTCAGTGTATGTTACGTTGACACGTAACTAAATTTTTTGTTGCTTTGATCTTTTTCTTTCCTTCCTTCTTTCCTTCCTTCTTTCCTTCCTTCCTTCCTTGCTTCCTTCCTTCCCTCCTTCCTTCCTTCTTTCCTTCTTTTCTTTCTTTCTTTCTTTTTCTTTCTTTTTTTCTCTTTCTCTTTCCTTTTCTCCTTCCTTCCTTCTTTCCTTCTTTCTTTTTTTCTTGTCTTTCCTTTTCTTTTCTTTCCGTCTTTCTGTCTGTCTTCTTTCTTTCTACAGAGTCTTGCTCTTTGCCCAAGCTGGAGTGCCAGCCATGGCATGATCATAACTCACTGACACTTCTGCTTCCCAGGCTCAAGCTGTCCTGACTCAGCCTCCTGAGTAGCTGGAATTACAGGTGCCCACCACCACGCCTGGCCAACTTTTGTATTTTTAGTAGGAGACGGGGTTTCGCCATGTTGGCCAAGGTGGTCTCGAACTCCTGACCTCAAGTGATCCGCCCACCTCAGCCTCCCAAAGTGCTGGGATTACAGGCGTGAGCCACTGTGCCTGGTGCTTTCATTGTTCAGTTGTGTAAAATTGCCCCAGAATTTGAGGTTTCCCTACACATTCCATCTCATCAGAAGGTGGTGCTTGTGGCTCCCAAAAGCACCCACTCTTGCCATGCACAGAGGCTATAATTGATAAGGAAACCTGTTCTGAGAGTGAGATGACAGGGTTCCTGTCATCTCTGGGGTCTACCAATGACAGTGTCTCTCAATTGCAAGCCCTGACCATTTAACGTCACCGTGTGGAGGGGGTGACTTATGCCTGGACCTGGAGCAGACAGGGCTGGCCCTAGCCTGCTGTCTGCCTCCACTGGGACGATGTGTGTGACCATATTGGGCAGCGATTATTTGCTGGTGCTTTTGCCACGTCCATAACCAGGCTATGGTTGGGATTACCAGGAAACCCCCCCGAGACTTTGTACAAGATGTTGTAGGTGTGTGTTGTGAGTTTTTTTTCCCGATGTGATCATGTCATTCAGGCATTCTTAAATGGTTCAAAACAATGTTTGTTTATTTATTTTGACAGAGGCAGGGTCTTGCTATGTTGCCCAGGCTGGTCTCAAACTCCTAGGCTCAAGCTATCCACCTACCTTAGTCTCCTAAGTAACTGGGACTACATGTGAGCACCAGCACACCCAGCTAATTAAAAAAAAAAGAAATTGGAGAAACAGGATCTCCTTATATTACCCACGCTGGTCTCGAACTCCTGGGCTAAAGCGACCCTCCCTCCTTAACCTCTCAAAGTGCTGGAATTACAGGCCTGAGCCACCACACCCAGATTATAACATTAAGAACTTCTGACAGTGTGACTTTAGGTTGTGTCCATTTACATCCCTGCCCTTCTTCTAGATTTTCTCTGGATGTCACCTCCCCCATCAATGCTGTCCACTCATTTTGTTAAATTCTTAGGACCCCGATCCTGGGCCTATTGGGTGGTCACATGAGGTGAACAGACCTCCGAGGCATCCACCTGTGACTCTCCCAGGGCAGGCCTGTCTGGCGGCCGCGTTCCTTCTGACATGCGCAGACATGCGCAGAAGCTCAGCGGGTGCTGGACCATCCCTGAGTGCAGACACTGGGCTCTGAGCCTGAAGAGGCTCCTTGCAGTTCATCAAGAGATGGTTGACAGTAGGGTGTGAGGATCCAGTTTTACTGGTGGACTCCTGTGTCAGCTGAGTCAGGGGTCCCAGCCGCTCTCTGCTGGTCTTCACTGGTAACTTCATGTCTAGTCACGGGGTGTGTGTGTGGGGGGGTGGGGGGCGGGGTTTGCCCACCCTTCAGGCAGAGAGCCTTGGACTTGAGGTGCCTTCCAACAACAGGGCTAGCATTGCCCTATTCAGCAGACAAAGTGGGAGAGGGCAGGAGTGAGACTGGGCCTTGGTTTTTCTAACCCATTTTCCTGAAGTAAGAGCCAAAAGAGGCCCGGCGCGGTGGCTCACGCCTGTAATCTCAGCACCTTGGGAGGCCAAGCCGGGCAGATCACAAGGTCAAGAGATCAAGACCATCCTGGCCAACATGTTGAAAGCCCGTTTCTACTAAAAATGCAAAAATTAGCTGGGCGTGGTGGCACACATCTGTAGTCCCAACTATTCATTCAGGAGGCTGAGGCAAGAGAATCACTTGAACCTGGGAGGCAGAGGTTGCAGTGAGCCACTGCTCTCCAGCCTGGCAACAGAGGGAGACTCTGTCTCATTAAAAAAAAAAAAAAAAAAAAAAAAAGAGCCAAAAGTTGAATTCTCACATGGAGCTAACCTAAGCAGCAACACTTCAGGCAGACAGAGGGGTGCAGAGATGAAAACCCCAAACACCCAAAGTTCCCAAGTTGTAAATAGTTTTCTTCTGAATACATTTGATGTCAGAAATAAAATCCTCTGGATTGTAGACAGTCACAAGCACTCTGGAAGCAAGTTATTGTGGTCCAACTTAAGAGGAGCCTAGACTAAAACCTGGACATTCACTTCCCAAGATCTCTTTTCCAGAACTATCCAGAAAGTCATGAAATCTACCATCAATTTTTCCATCAATCTTTGGTCGAGGAAAACTGGCCCTGGCAAGTTAAGGAGAAAGTTCTTTTTAATCATTTCTTGTTCTCCCATCCCCACTCCGACCTGAAAATAGCCTTCCCTTTGGTAGATGCAAGGCACCTCTTGACAGTTACCAAGATGAGGGTGTGTTATTCTTTGCTGAACTTGTTTGATTGCACCCGAAACTGGAAGAGGGCTGTGTGTTCTGCAGCGTCGGATTAACAATGAGTACATATATCCAAGGTCCTTTGGGGGCTCAGAGTAGCAGGGGTATTGAAACTAAGAAGCGATTTTAGCCTTGAGCTGCCTTAAATCCTCGTCAGAACAGGGCAGTTGGGGAGGAAAATTAATAAAGGATTTGAACCCCGGTTCCCAACCAGAAGTGGACCCTGAGCTGGGGCCAGGAAGAGAATCTGAGAACCCCAGCCCTACTTAGTGGCCCTTCTCCCACCAAACCGTGCGTCCTGGGGCACACCACTGTTGCCTGTTTACTGCTTGGCTAGAAGCAGAAAAAAGATGCTGAAAAATGTTCTGGTCTTAAAAGAATTCCTTCCTTCGATCCCAAGTTTTAAAATTTATGAAGAACAGGCCGGACGCGGTGGCTCAAGCCCGTAATCCCAGCACTTTGGGAGGCCGAGACGGGCGGATCACGAGGTCAGGAGATTGAGACCATCCTGGCTGACACGGTGAAACCCCGTCTCTACTAAAAAATACAAAAACTTAGCCGGGCGAGGTGGCGGGCACCTGTAGTCCCAGCTACTCGGGAGGCTGAGGCAGGAGAATGGCGTAAACCCAGGAGGTGGAGCTTGCAGTGAGCTGAGATCCGGCCACTGCACTCCAGCCTGGGCGACAGAGCGAGATTCCGTCTCAAAAAAAAAAAAAAAAAAAAAAATTATGAAGAACAGAATATAGTGATTTGTGACAACATGGATGAACCTGGGGGACATTATGCTTAGCGAAATAAGCCAAGCACAGAGAGACAGAAGCTGCATGCTCTTTCTTATTTGTGGAATCTAAAACACTTGAGCTCATAGAAGCAGAAAGTAGAATGGTGGTTACCAGGGGCTCAGGGTGTGGATGGGGAGGGGAGGACTGGGAAAATGTGGTCAAAGGATATGAAATTTCTTTCAGACAGGAGGAATAAGTTCAAGAGATCTACTGTACAATGTGTGACTATAGTTCATCACAGTGTATTGAATACTTGAAAATTGCTAAGAGAATAGATATAAATGTTTTCAATATAAAAAATAACTGGCTGGGTGTAGTGGCTCACACCTGTAATCCCCGCACTTTAGGACGCCAAGGCAGGTGGATCCCTTGAGGTCAGAAGTTCCAGACCAGCCTGGCCAATATGGTGAAACTCTGTCTCTACTAAAAATGTAAAAATTAGCTGAACATGGTGGTGGGCGCCTGTAGTCCCAGCTACTCCAGAAGCTGAGGCAGGAGAATTACTTGAGCCCGGTAGGTGGAGGTTGTAGTGAGCCGAGATTGTGCCACTGCACTCCAGCCTGGGCAACAGAGCGAGACTTTGTCTCACACACACAAAAAAAGAACAGTGAAACGCTGTATGTTAATTAGCTTGATGCAATCATTTCACAGTGCATATATGTATCAAAACATCACATTGTGCACCGTAAATATATACAATTTCTATTTGTCAATTAAACTTTAATAAAACTGAAGAAAATATAGTTTAAATAAAACACTTCAACTTCTCTTGCACGGTAAGTTAGATATAGGAAAGGAGATTGCCTGTTTAAAACCAAAATGCAGGTATCAGTTCTCATGGCAAGTTCAGAGACCCACACAGGGCCCCAAACCTGGTTAAGCCCTCACTGATGTGTGGCTTTGAATAGATGACTTAACCTCTGTGTGCTTCAGTTTCCTCACCTGCACTCTGTAGATAGTAACTTGCCTCAGGGGGTTGTCATGAGGATTAAAGAGGCTAATATGTAGAATGACTAGAGTACTAACTAGCTCACAGTAAGCACTAGATAGGGGCTAGCTATGACTGCAAAAACCCCTTTCTTCATCTTATAGGATACCAGAGTTGGAATTGCTAGACCTTTAAGGGTGCAACCCACCCCACCTCTTCGTTTCCCTGCCAGAATTCTATTCCAGACAAAAGTCTGTTTCTCTTCATCTTAAAGATCTCTAAGAAAAGACAGTCCACCAATTCCTCAGTTATCTGATCAGTAATAATCCTTCCTTCCACTCAGAAAGTTTTTCTTATAAGTAAATTAACCTCTCTTCTGGAAATTAAAGCCATTTTCTCTCATGTAAGCTATGCTAAGATAGAGAAGTGCTTTTCTCCTTAAAACAACTCTCCTATATTTAAGTGCTCTATTAAACCCCATTTTCTGGTTTTCTTTCCCCTGGAAAGAATGGGAATCAGTTACCTTTTCTCTGGGGCGCATTCGTATTACCTACTTGACATGCCCTTGTTCCTTGCTTTCTTGTATTCTGTAACATCACTCTTAAAAACCAAAGCCACAAATGAAATGAGTCAATTCTGACCATTTTTGTTAATGCCCCAGGTAAGGGAGAGATGCCTGTATAATTCTGGCCCATTTCACTGCTGCTTAATTTTGGTGTTATATATACTTGTTTTCACACCCATGATCAAAGATACCAATAAATGGCTCCTACATCCCAACTATAGGGTGAGTTCTTGACCTTTTCCCATGTTTTATTGTTTTATTCTACTTGTCACTCTCCATTTCTGGATCTTAGGATACATTTGAGTCTGTCTGATATGCTAGAATCACATCTCAATTTGGACTCATTCTTTTTCTTTCTTTCTTTTTTTTTTTTTCTGAGATAGAGTCTCGCTCTGTTGTCCAAGATGAAGGGCAATGGTGCAATCTCAGCTCACTGCAACCTCTGCCTCCCGGGTTCAAGCAATTCTCTTATCTCAGCCTCCCGAGTAGCTGGGACTACAGGCATGCGCCACCACGCCCGGCTAATTTTTCTGTTTTTAGTAGAGACAGGGTTTCACCATGTTGGGCAGGCTGGTCTCGAACTCCTGACCTCATGATCTGCCCACCTCACCCTCCCAAAGTGCTGGGATTACAGGCGTGAGCCACCACACCTGGCTTGGACTCATTCGTAAATCTGGACAGCAAGATGGTAAGTTTCTTGAGGCAGAACATGTTATTATTTATCTCATACTCCTCATGGTGCCTGACTCAGAGAAGAGTCTGTGAATACACCATTAGATACATTTTCTAAGTCACCCCTAACAATTTTCAGTGTTAGGGATTATTAAGACTAGACTAGAGTAGGACCAGTAGTTAAGAGACTTTGGTAGGCTTCCCCTCTGCCATCTCTCCAAATGGACATGGCTGTGGAGTGTGTCTGAATGGGAACTCAGGTGTTGGGTGCCCACATGGAAACATGGTGCTTAGATTTTCAGCCCAAGTATTATTTTATCTTAGAGTTGGAAATTCTCAAGAAGCGTTTGCAAAGCCCCACAAAGGGAAAACTTGATGTGTTCAGGGCTTGGATGCCATTCTGATGAGCTCTTTGGAGAGATATGGAGGGGGAAAGTGGAACGTTGTGAAATCAAACCAACAATTACAGTGTCTCGGAACTTCAACGTGGTTGGAAATTATTGATTCAAGTCACGCTCTCCACCGGGCCACTGTCTGTGAGCAGTGTTCTTTAAAAAGAATTATATAGCCACTTGCTAAGTATCTATAAGTCAGGTTTATTTCCAGCTACTCCCATATGTGTCCCCTCCGCCCCAAATGGCTGGCCGTCCTCTGCTCTCGCCTTAGCCTCATTTCTGTGGCTTTGCTGAAGCTGTTTTCTTGCCAAGTAAGCCCTGCCGCTTCTCCAGTCTAGGGACATCTGATGCAGCATTCAAATCCTTCCTGAGTCCTCCTTTCTCACGCCTTGGTCTCTCCTTGTTCAGAGGTGCAAGTTTGATCTTCCCAATTACGTATCACTGACGGTAAACCACAGTCTCCCCTTTTCTTCCATCCCTTAATTCCCAGCAAAGTTTAACAAAGAAGAAAGAGCTTCAGATCAGTGTAGTCAAAACACCACCAGTTTCCAGAATCAAGAATCACCCAATGACATTTTTAAAAAGATCTACTGAGGCCAGACACAGTGGCTTACACCTAGAATCCCAGTGCTTTGGAAAGTCAAGGCAGGACGATCGCTTGTGTCCACAGGTTGAAGACCAGCCTGGGTGATATAGCAAGACCCTGCCACTACAATAAAAAATACATTTAAAAATCTAGCCAGGTGTGATGATGCATTCCTATACTCCCAGCTTCTCAGGAGTCAGAGGTGGGGCAATCGCTTAAGCCCAAGAGTTGAAGACTGGAATGAGCTACAATTGCACCACTGCACTCTAGCCTGGGCAACAGAGTAAGACCATGCTTCTTTTTCTTTCTTTCTTTCTTTTTTTGAGGGGGGCAGTTGGGGGAACTTAGTTTCACTCTTGTTGCCCAGGCTGGAGTGCAATGGTGCCATCTCAGTTCACTGCAACCTCCACCTCCCAGGTTTAAGCGATTCTCTGCCTCAGCCTCCCGAGTGCTGCGATTCCAGCCGCCCACAACCACACCCGGCTAATTTTTGTATTTTTAGTAGAGATGGGGTTTCACCATGTTGGCCAGGCTGGTCTCAAACTCCTGACCTCAGGTGATCTACCTGCCTCGGCCTCCCAAAGTGCTGGAATTACAGACATGAACCACCTTGCCCAGTCAAGACCATGTTTCTAAAAAAATTTAAAAAAAATACACTGAATCAAAATTTCTAGATGTGAAACCCAAGAATCTGCTTTTTAAAAAAGCTTTTCAGGGGTAAGTCTGAGGATAAGACAAGTTTTGAGAACTACCAAAAAGATTTCAGAGGAGTTTGTGTCAAGTCAAAATCTTGGTACCTAGATGGTGGAGGCCAAGAACCCTGGGTGTGGTCCCATGAACCCCAAAAAGCTTTCTTCCCAAGAAGCACTCAGCAAGGTCACACCAATGGAGCCCGTGGGCACTTTTTGCTGCTGTAATGCTGTATACACTGAAATAGTGGCTTTTTGCTCCCTGGAGATATTTACATTTTTATTTTTATATCTACTGATTTTTATATCCTGCATCACATCTACTTCCAAACTAAATGCCACTGCTCTTACCAAGAGCACTTACCACTGGTCACCAGTTTTGTATTGAGAAAAACAGACTTGGCAACTCTCATTCTTTATCCCTCCTACTCTGAAAGATGGTGCTTCTTTGGCCAATGTAGGAGACAGATTCTATTCTGCTTAGTGCTTAGCCATGGTTTTGTTCATGACATGCTCATCAGTTCTCAGAAAGCACAACCCCTGACCACTGTCATTGCCACATGCATTCTTTTTTCCCAGGCAGGGTCTGTTCAAGTGTGGTGTTGGGCTGGGCGTCCGTGCATTTATTCAGCCATTGTCTTGGCTGTGGGCTCCTGCCTTTAGATTTGCTGCAACGCTTGTCTGTAGCCTTCCTAATCTGCGGCTTGGACTGCCCCATCTGCCTCTAATCTTGGGCCCCTTTTGTTGTTGTTGTTTGAAGGCACCAAATTTTACTTCCCATGTAATATCTTCTTGTTTTATTTCAAACCACAGGGAGGATGTGATCTCAGTATCAATAAAACAGTTTACTGAGAACCTAATATGTCTAGGACAATTTACTGGGGCACTGGGCCTTCAAAGATGAGTAAGATAAGGATTTTGCTCTAGAGAGGGCCATATTCTGATGAAAGAGACGAAAACCATTCAGAAAAAAAGCAGTTTACAAGGCCAGACAGCAAGTACAAAATGAATGGCCCACCACTAGCCCCTGTCTGACTCTGGAGGAAGGCTTGACCGTGGAGTACTTGAAAACATCATGGGGAATCCGCATAGCTCAAGGCCTGGTATACAGCAGGGGCTCAATACGTACCTACCAAGTTAATACACAAATGACTTGATGATGCTAAGTTGTGTGAACCCTGAAAATTTGAGACAGGTCTCAGTTAATTTAGAAAGTTTCTTTTGCCAAGGTTGAGAAGGCACACCCATGGCACAGCCTCAGGAAATCCTGATGACATGTGCCCAAGCTAGTCAGGGAACAGCTTAGTTTTATACATTTTAGGGAGACATGAGACATCAATCAATATATGTAAGAAGTACATTGCTTCAGTCTGGAAAGGCAGGACAAACTTGAAGCAAAGGCAGGAAGACTCAAAGTGGAGAGTCGCCTTCCAGGTCACAGGTGGGTGACAGACAAACGGTTGCATTCTTCTGAGTTTCTGATTAGTCTTTCCAAAGGAGGCCATCAGATATGCATCCATCTCAGTGAGCAAAGGGGTGACTTTGAATAGAATGGGAGGTAGGTTGGCCCTAAGCAATTCCCAGCTTGACTTTTCCCATTAGCTTAGTGATTTGGGGACCCCAGATTTATTTACCTTTCACAGTGTTAAATTATGCCCTGAAATATATTCAATGTACACTCAGAAAAGAAACAAACCACACACCACACACAACACACACACAGACACACACATTCTTCACCAAGGAAGCCTGAGCCTGTTTTCCCAGAGAATAACATAGTGAGAAATTTAGAAGCACACCCTCTTGTGAAAGTTAATCTTTATGTTAATGTCAGGGGTCATTTATTGAACAGTGACTAAGTAAATAGGACCTACCGGATACTGTGTATACTCAGTATATGGATTAAACACTAGTGGTGTAAATTTATTGATTCACAATATAACAAGGAGACAAGGGAGATGACCATTCTGTCAGCTGAGCTATGCACAGTAACTACCTGATTTATTTAGTAATCAACTAACTTATATCCCACTTCCTTCCAAAACAGATTTAATGTCAAACCATTTACAAGACCCAATGTAGGAGGCAAGTTATAAAAAAGGTGAGAAATGGGACACCAAAAAAATGACAAAGCTGGGTGCAGTGGCTCATGCCTGTAATCTCAGCACTTTGGGAGGCCAAGGTGGGTGGATCACCCTGAGGTCAGGAGTTCGAGACCAGCCTGGCCAACATGGTGAAACCCCATCTTTACTGAAAATACAAAAATAAGCCAGGCGTGGTGGGATGTGCCTATAATCCCAGCTACTCGGGAGGCTGAGGCAGGAGAATCGTTTGAACTCAGGAGGCAGAGGTTGCAATGAGCCAGGATCACACCACTGTACTCCAGCCTGGGGGACACACAGAGTGATAGTCCATCTCAAAAAGAAAAAAAAAAAAGAAATGACAAGAAGCTGGACTAATTGAGTCTCCTTGCAACTTTGGCTAAAAGGAAGTCACACGGGTTAGTTAGAATGTAAGTTTTGGAGAGGAAAAAGAAGAAATTTTTCTCCTAGTCCGAATTTCAGAAGGAAATTATGTCATGGGGCTATTTCTCTAACCCTAGTCCCTTAATGACTTGCTGCTATCCCTATTTTCATGACTAGTGGGACTCTTACTACCAGGTAGGTAGCTAACTTTCTATGTGGTAGGTGTTGCGTGAATTCCTATACACATACTTTAAAAACATTTAATCCTACACCTGTCCTGTGAGGGGTCCTATGATCTCCTATTATCTTGCAGGCAGCCCTTTTTATGTGTAGCCTTCCTAAAGCAGCTGATGTTCTCCATGAGCAGGTTTTCTGCAGCCTGGGAATTAACATGTGGAGAGAAGCCACTGCAAACAACCGGAAGCCTCCCCAATAGCAGATAAGAAAATCCTGCTCCGGAGACAATTTTTATCTAGAGAGAGGGGCAGGAACACACTGTTGTGTTCTGCCAAAGCAACTCAAGGACATTTAGAAGGATGTCTCAAGACTGTTCAAGGGGCAGTGCCACTTCTGACCATTGGGGACACTGATTTTGATCAACCACTACCTTAGTTGTTTAGAAGCAACCATGGCATGGAAACCAATACGCTAGACTTGAAACCCAAGAAGTTGTTTCGAGGCCTAGCTCTGCCATTGCTAGTGGTATAAATTTGAGCAGGTCACTTAACTTACCTTAGCATCAGTGTTTTCACCTGGTCATTGTGGCAAGAAACAGCTTCACCATCTGCTATGCTGATAACATGGAAACTGTAAAGTATTCAAAATGAAAGCTATAATATGTTATTGACATGGTTTGGATTTGTGTCCCCACCTAAATCTCATGTTGAATTGTAATCCCCATTGTTGGAGGAGAAGCCTGGTGGGAGGTGATTGGATCATAGGGGCGGACTTGCCCCTTGCTGTTCTCTTGATAGTGAGTGAGTTCTCACAATATCTGGTTATTTAAAAGTGTGTAGCACTTCCCCCATTGCTCTCTCTTCTTCCTGCTCTGGACATGTAAGAAGCGTATCCTTCCCTTTCACCTTCCACCACCATAATTGTAAGTTTCCTGAGGCTTCCCCAGTCATGCTTCCTGTACTGTCTGGGGGAACTGTGAACAAATGAATCCTCTTTTCTTTCTCTCTCTTTCTTTCTTTCTTTCTTTCTTTCTTTCTTTCTTTCTTTCTTTCTTTCTTTCTTTCTTTCTTTCTTTCTTTCTCTCTCTCTTTCTCTTTCTTTCTTTTCTTTCTTTCTTTCTTTCTTTCTTTCTTTCTTTCTGTCTTTCTTTCTTTCCTTTTTCTTTTTTAATAAATCACCCAGTCTCCGGTATTTCTTTATAGCAATGCAACAATGAACTAATACAGTTGTTTAGCCCAAATTTTAAAATCCTACATGTTCTTCTTCATATGTAGGCCCTAAGAATCACTAAAATTTCATATTATCTAGTTTCTGCTATTTTAATTTTCTTCTTCTTCATACTCTTTGCTGCCTCCATGCCCTCTTCCCTGTGCCCTAAATCCTGGTGATTGGTTGCCTCTCAGCCCTGCCTCTCTCCTTCTTGTTATCACTTAGTATCACAAGACCCTAGCTAAGAAAGGAAAGGAAAAGGACGGGAAGGCGTATTAGTCTGCTTTCACACTGCTGATAAAGATATACCCAAGACTGAGTCATTTATAAAGAAAGAAAGATTTAATGGACTCACATTTCCACATGGCTGGGGATGCCTCACAGTCATGGAGGAAGGCAAAAGGCACCTCTTACATGGTGGCAGGCAAGAGAGAGTGAGAGTCAGCTGTTATTGTGCATTGTGATTGTGCCTGGGCTACAGAGTGAGACTTTGTCTCAAAAAATAAGTAAGTAAATAAATAAATAAAATAGAGGAAATTTGGTAAGTGAATTGGTTACCCAGATGAAGGAAAAGCAGAGAGGTGCACTGGGGATGGTGAGGCAATGAAGAGGTCAGAAATAGCAGGAAGCCACTACCCCACCTCCCTTCAAGGCTGAAGGACAGAGCCAGAAACACTTGGCAGAAGCTGAGCCCAGGGGACCTGCCCCAGCAGAGCTCAAGTCCCAGAGGACGTAGCCCTGCTGGAGACATGAACTGAGGTTACGGGGGGAGAATACCCTGGTTTCTCCCAACTTCTTGCCTTTTCCCCTCCCACCATGTCTCCCACTGGTGGGACTCAAGTGGAAACCACAACACAGTCTACAATACGCAAGGAGCAGGGCCAGCTCACTGCTGGTCCCCAACACCATGACACAAGGCAAAGAGGAAGAGAGTGAAGAATGAGCCCAAAGGCAAATGAGCCAGGCATTGCTACAAAATCACATTGACATATATTCATTCAAAACTGCATCAAAGCCAGAAAGACAAATCCTGAGAGTTGGTCAAGAAAGCAAAAAGAAACTATATGGTTTTGTTTTCAGTACCCGTATCAACCATACACATTTACACTCTTAGTTGCAAATGATACCACTAGCTTGTTGGAGAAAAAAAAAGTTGATCAAAGGGTATTACTAGGTCACAGAATCTCTAGGAGACTAGAGCCAGGCATGGAAACTGCACAACCAGGAGCACTGAACAAGTGACACACTGAGTCCCCTGCAGCCACAGAGGTGGGGCCAGGCAGACACCAAACAGGACACCAGACTGGCCCTTTCTGAGACCAGCCAGAGAGTTGTGTCCCCCTGCCAGATGGCACTGGCCTCCCATAGCACAGATTCGCTCCCTTTTCTGCCTCCTCCTGGTTCTTACTAGTTGAGTCTCTTGCAGTGCACCTGCTGTGCCCCCTGTAGCACTTGCCTGCGCCCCAGTGGCAAATGAGGCTGGAAAAGAGAGTCCTGGCTTCTACTTTGGGGAAGGGGAACTCAATGTGGGAAGTCCAAGTTCACCAAAGGGAAACTGGTCACCAGATGTGAGGTGGCCATATGTGTGATAACTGTGCAATTTTTGTTCACTACCGAATGTTCCCAGGTTTGCCACAACGTGACCATGAAAATGGATACGAATAAGGGGGGTGATGTCACCCACTGAAATAATGGCATAATGCTAATGACAATGCCACTTGCCATGACCGGGCTGGGTCCTTTCATGCTCTGGGCCTGATGGGGACAAAGCTGCATCCCTTGGCCATGTGATCGCTTTGTCTTCTGAGGGTGTCCTACCAGAGAACACAGATTACTACCAAGCCTTAGAGTTAGTTATTATAGAAGGGAACTCAGGGGGACACCCAGCCTCCTTCCCACCAAACACGACCCTCTTCAGAGTCTCCTGAAAGCTTGACAGCTCTAGCTGTTAGAAAGATCCTTTTCCTAACTGTAGTTGATGCGTATTTCTGCAATGAGGCTCTTCTTTCAGGAGCAAGAGTTAGAAGGATAAGGCCAGGTTCATCCCTGAGGAAGACCATTTTAGGAACCTCATCTTCAGAGACTATCAGGCAACCCTTTTATTCACCACCCTTGAGATTACATTCTGGTAGAGTAAGACTGATTGGGTTATTTTTGTCATAACCATTAATAGAGTATCCCCTCTATGTCTTTGACTGTTTTAGATTCTAGGGATAAAAAGATGAATAAGACATGGTGTTAGCTCTCAGGAAACCCACAGTGTAGTAAGAAAGGCAAAGCCAAAAATAGATAATGGGGGTGTAACTAAGGTAAGAACTACAAGAAGAGAATGAGCAAAATATGATAAGAGGCTGGAGGAAGAAGCCTGAGAAGATCCATAGAGAGCTTGAAAGACAAGGTACCCTTGGGAATGACAAGGAGGAGGCCCTGACAGGGCTCCAAGGCTTCTATATGAGAGACCAGTTGAGAGACAGCCATGTTGAGTTCTTGGAGGTGAGGCCAGGTACTCTGTGTCTGTCCATCAGTGTGGCTAGGCAGGAATGAGAGTATCTGTGTAAAAGACTTTCTCTGATGAGTGAACAAGGAAATTGGAGACTTAAGGCCTGAATATGAGTTGGTGGTGTGAGTAGATGTTCCCTCCATAGTATGATCTTTAGGAATTATTGAAAACAACCTCCTTGTTCCTTTCTTCCACCCATTTAAAAATAAAAATAATGCAAAACGAAACAAAAACCCTCTGTAGCAGAAATTTTTTCTATGAAGGACCAGCTAACAAATAGTTTGGGCCTTGTTGGGCCCCACAGTCTCTGCCACATCTATTCCACGCTGCTGCTGTCATGCAGAAGCAGCCAGATACAGTGTGTAAATGAGTGTGTGGTTTACTGTAAATGAGTGTGTCAATAAAACTTTATTGACAAAAACAGTCAGTGGGCTGCCTTTGGCCGGAGAGCCATGGTTGGCCAACTCCTTTTTTTTTTTTTTTTTTTTTTGAGATGGAGTTTCACCCTTGTTGCCCAGGCTGGAGTACAATGGTGTGATCTTGGTTCACTGCAACCTCTGCCATCTGGATTCAAGCGATTCTCCTGCCTCAGCCTCCCGAGTAGCTGGGATTACAGGCGCCCACCACCACGCCTGGCTAACTTTTTTGTATTTTTAGTAGAGATGGGATTTCACTATGTTGGCCAGGCTGGTCTCAAACTCCTGACCTCAGGTGATCCGCGCGCCTTGGCCTCCCAAGGTACTGGGATTACAGGCGTGAGCCACCACACCTGGCCGGCCAACTCTTCATCTACAGAATCAAATTTGCAAACCATTGCTTACCACTTTGTTTGCTGGCTCTTTTCTGAGTGCACATTTTGAATTTGTGTGTGCAGGTAGGATGGAAAGAGTCCTCTGTGGGAGGGCATAGGGCGACTCCGGAAGAGAAGTGATGGGCAGAATGAAGAGGTCCCACTGAGCTCTGTGAAGAAAAGGATCGGCTACCAGAAAGAAGGACAGGCCCACTCATTTCTCCTTGCGGAGTGCCTCCTGGCCGCGTGTCCTGTTGTCTAACCGTGGTTCCAAACTGACTGGTTGCATCTTGGCCAACTGCTCCTAGGCAGGGCTGCCTTTCGTCCCTGAGGTGACAGTGCACATGATAATTTATATTTTGGTGCAAAAGCACCTCAAGCTCCTTTGAGATGAAAGACTCTATATAAAACTGAGTTATGACCCTGCTTAATAGGAGCACTGCTGTCTTTTTCCAAAAGTGGAGTTAAACCCCTCTGGCATCTGCAAAGGGCTGGCTGTAAAGGATCGTTGGCCCTTTCATCCACCCTCATTTTTGCTGTTGATTCTGCGTGCCATAAATCATTCTCCTCCAAGTCCAAAGGCGGCATTTGTATTTGCCAAAATACTAAGGAGGAGGATCTCCAACTGGTTGAAGCTGAGACTGGATCTTTGCTTTTTAAGTTGTGTGGGAGGTGGGGAACAACACACACACACACACACACACACACACACATTAATAACATTCCAGAATAGCTATTCCCTTACCCTATAACTTCCTATGGATTCTCATGACACTGGTTTTGTTTTTGCACAAAAGATTTGACTTGGTCAGTCACGCTCCTTTGTTATTTTGTACCTTTAAGCCCCTTTCTCTGTGGAGAAAGGCTACCACGAGAAAGGTAATTCTCTTGTCCAAAACCCAGGACCACACAGGCTCAGTACCAAGCTTCTTTTGGGACAGTATTCGACAGGGCATACCAACACGTCTTTTTTTAGAAAAGACCATAAGTGTCTTATCTTACTCCTTTGGAATTTTCCGCAGTTATTTAATCTCTAGTTTAGGAAAAGTTGGTTTGAGGGTTCTTCAAATCTCCTCGAACCTCTTACATCAGATCTGTGAGCTTGATTCACTTGAGGTGGATGGGTGCTGTGTTTGCCAGCATACCTCATTTCCATCTCTCCTCCCTACTGACTAGAAACCTTGTGGTTAAAATAACACACAGCCTCTATTCAGAGCTCAAACTTAGAGCTGCTATCGGAGGAGGATTTTAGATTTAGGAAATTCTCAGCAGAGCATCCGAGGGGCTTTTTGAAAAATTCAATTCTTTAGACGCTCATGAAGAAATCAGGGATTTCCTCAGGTAAATATTTTCTTCCCTTTTCCATTGTTTTGTCGAAAGGATGATGAAGAAAATAGGGCCGGTAATCACTGAAAAACGGCAGCTGCTTTCTAGCTTTTTGCTGGTGAACAGGGCTTGTGATGGTTTCTCTGAAAGGGAAATAAAGTGATAAAACAAGGATCTCCTGGAGGGAGAGCTGCAGAAACAATTCTCTGTGGAGAAAGGGCTGGGTGTTTGAGAAAGAGAGATGCATTGGCGGAGTCAGCACATCGTATTTGGTTGTATACAGGTTACAAAGGTAGAAAATACAGTCTATTGGTCTTATTCACTGTCTGGGGCAGTGGCTCTGAGGTTGGTCACATGACCAGCTCATACAGGAGCAGTTCCCAGAACTATCTTTAGCATCATATGTTCTTATTGAATAAAACTAAACTGCTTCTCCTTCCATGTGGCTGCTCTTCAAGTAATTATGTGCCACTGTTTTTTATCTGTTTATATTTCTATCTATCTATCATCTATTATATATCTATCATCTATCTATATTCTGCGTTAAAATTTTTGTGAAATACAGTTCTATTATCTCATATTTTCATATTTTTTAAACTCATGACTTTCTAAGTGATACATCATTAGAGACTTGTCTTAAATCTATCGCAAAATGTGTTAACATTTTCTTCCAATACCAGTAACTATGGTCTCCTGAACTAAAAGAACAGTTCATTTGCAGAATGAGTCATTTTTCTGAAAAACCTGCCACCACACCTCCTGGTCTTTCTTTTTTTATTGTGCTGTTTTGTGTTTTTTGGTAAACATCTGTGCCTGTGAAAGCTTTCAATATATCTCATTGTGGCTGGACCCGGTATTTTCTAGTTTGCCAATCTATAACTCTCCTGAGACATTATCATTTTTCCTTCACACTTGCATTTGAAGAAAATTTCCTACCTACTTGATGATAAAGCCAAATAATCAATCAATCAGTTGTCAGTCAAACATTTATTCACATGCCTGCATTATATATGCTCTGCATCGAAATAGTTACCAGGGTTGGGGGAAGGCAGTTTCAAAGAAATAAATATCACCCTTGGTGTTTATCCTGTATCTCCCATCTACATTTATCAAATAGTTACAAAATATTATCAGATAGCACAAAATCAAGTGCCAAATTTCAAACTTCAGATTACAGGTGAGGTTGAAGTGGCCATACAGCTACCATTCAGGAGAGCCCACTGTGCACAGGGAACTAAGTCAACCACTTTGCAATCATCTTATTTTATTCTCTCAATAGCCCTTATTTTACATATGAGGAAAGAGAAACTTACAGAGGGGGCTAAGTGCCCAGTGTCATACTGCTGAGGAGTCGTAAACACAATGCTCAAATCTTTAATGCACCCAACCTTTATGAGGCCGAGGCTGGAGAATCATTTGAGGACAGGAGTTTAAGACCATCCTGGGCAACATAGCAAGATCCCATCTCTAAAAGAATTATTTTTAAAAGCAAATGCACCTAAGCAGAAGTGGTCCCTGGGTGGGGTGCCAAAGGGTGTTCAAGTATTCAAAGGGCCAGAAGGAGCAGTGTGCAGATGAGGAACAGGTTGGAAGGGTCCATGGTGTCTGGGGGACAGTGCAACAGTGCATGCCCTGATCAGAGGTAAAAAGGGAAGTACTAAGAAAGAGAGGTGGAGGGGGGTGGGCCCAGAAGGCACCCTGTGAGGAGGGTGGAGCTGAGTTCTGATGAATGCTGCTCTGAGCCATCTGTCTGCTTTGTGCTTCCTTCCTCTCTGCTGGGAAGTTTCTTCTTTTTTATTGAGACAGAGTCTCGCTCTGTCCCCGAGACTGGAGTGCAGTAGCACGATCTTGGCTCACTGCAACCTCTACCTACTGGGTTCAAGCAATTCTCCTCCCTCAGCCTCCCGAGTAGCTGGGATTACAGATGCCCGCCACCAGGCCCGGCTGACTTTTGTATTTTTAGTAGAGACGGAGTTTCACCATGTTGGCCAGACTAGTCTTGAACTCCTGACCTCAGGTGATCTGCTGCCTGCGGCCTCCCAGAGTGCTGGGATTACAGGTGTGAGCCACCACACCTGGCCCTGGGAGGCTTTTTGCCTACCTCACTGAGGTTTCATATCATATCCTCCTGCCTCAGGTCTTTGCCCAAATCTCCACTCATTTGTGAGGCTTTCTTTGATCCTGCTATACAAAGAGAACCCCATGACCACCTTCATTGACTCTCCTTAAAAATTTTGACAAAATACACATAATATATAATTTACCATTTTAACCATTTGTAAAGTGTACAGAGCAGTGATATTTTGTACTGTACATTCACGATGTCATGCAACCGTTGCCACTATCTAGTTCTAGAGCATTTCATCACCCAAAAAGGAAACCCTCTGCCCATTAAGCAGTCACGCCCCATTATCCTCTTTCTCAAGCTCCAGGGAACCCCTGAGCTGCATTTCATCTCTATGGATTTTTTGTTTGTTTGTTTGTTTTTGAGATGGAGTCTCACTCTGTCACCCAGGCTGGAGTCCAGTGGCACAATCTTAGCTCACTGCAACCTCTGCCTCCCAGGTTCAAGTGATTCTCCTGCCTCAGCTTCCTGAGTAGCTGGGATTGCAGGCATGTACCACCATACCCAGCTAATTTTTTGTATTTTTAGTAGAGACGGGGTTTCATCATGTTGGCCAGGCTGTCTCGATCTCCTGACTGCAGGTGATCCACCCATCTCAGCCTCCCAGAGTGCTGGGGTTACAGGCATGAGCCACCGTGCCCAGCCTGGATATTTCATGTAAATGAAATCATACATTACATGACTTTTTGTGTCTGGCTTATTTCACTTAGCATAATAATTGTTTTTGTTTGTTTAAATTTAATTTTTCTAAAGAGACAGGATCTCACTGTGTTGCCAAAGCTGGAGTGCAGTGGCACAATCATAGCTGCCTGCAGTCAGCTTTGAACTCCTAGGCTCAATCAATCTTCCTGTCTCAGGCTCCTGAGTAGCTTGGATGACAGGTGCATGCTGTTGTGCCCAGCTAATTTTTAAAAATTTTTTTGTAGAGACAGTGTCTTGTTTTGTTGCCCAGGCTGGTCTTGAACTCCTGGCTTCAAGTGATCCTTCCACCTCAGCCTCCCAAAGTGCTGGGATTATAGGTGTGAGCCACTGCACCCAGCCCAGCATCATATTCTTAATGTTCGTCCATGAGGTAGCCTGCATCGGTCCTCCATTCTGTTCTATGGCTGAATGATAGTACATTGTGTGTATGTATCATATTTTGTTTATGCTTTATCAGTTCATGGTGATTTGAGTTGTTTCCACTTTTCAGTTATTGTGAATAGTGCTGCCATGAGCATGGGTGGACAAGTTTTCACTTGAACCCATATTTTCAGCTCTATGGGGGCATCTACCTGGGAGTGGAATTGCTGGATCATATGGTGAGTCTATGTTTAACTTTTTGAGGAACTGCCAAACTATTTTCCACAGCAGCTGCACTATTTCACATTCCCACCAGCACTGTAGGAAGGTTCCAATTTCTCCACATTCTTGCCAAAAGTTATTTTCCGGTTATTTTTATGATCGTCATCCTACTGGGTGTGAAGTGTGAGCTCACTGTGGATTTGAATCGCATTTCCCTCATGACTAATGACATAGAGCCTCTTTTCATTTGCTTGTTGGCCATTTGTCCAGTCATTCACTTTGTATTTCCTTTATCTGGCTTTATTTTTCTTTATACATAGCTTTATGATTTACCACGTCATGTCACATCACATTTTTACTTATTTAAATGAATAAATGAAATGTTACCTATCTCCTCCTAGAACTATGAAAGCCTCATGAAGACAGGGATTCTGTCTATTACTGTATCTCAGGACTTAAGACTGTTCATCACTGTGGGAACTCAGTATGTATTTGCAGAATAATTGAAGAGCAAATTATGGTTATTCCCCAGCCCTGGGCCTAAGGTCTCTCCCATCTTCAGATGGGTCAATGGTGGGACAGGATTGCTTGAGGCCAGGAGTTAGAGACCAGCCTGGGCAACATAGCAAGACCCCATCTCTACAAAAACAATTTTTTTGAAGAAAATGCACCCAAGAAGAAGTAACCCCTGGGCTGGGTCCTGAAGGGTTGTGAGGCACTCAAATGGCCAGGAGGAGCAGTGTGCAGGTGAGGAACAGGGTGGAAGGTCCAGAGTGAGTGGAGAGCCACAGCTGGTCCAAACATCAGCAGGGCATACATGAGGGGGTCCACACATCAACCAGTCCATGTATCAGGTCGGGGGGAGAGGCATACTTCAGGATGTTCACCCATCAGCTGGTCTATAAGTCTGCTGGCCCATACATCAGTTAGTCCATATCTCAGTGGGTGCATACATCAGCTGGTCCATACATCAGCGGGTGCATATGTCAGCTGGTCCATATATTGGTGGGTCACACATCAGGAGGTTCACACATCGGTGGTCCATATACCAGGGGTCCATACATCAGCTGCTCTATACATCAGGGGGTCCATACATCACCTGGCCCATACATCAGCTTGTTCCTATATCAGAGGGGGCATACATCAGGAGGTTCACACATCAGCTGGTTCATACATCAGTGCATCCATACGTCAACTGACCCATACATCAGCGGGTCCATACATCATCTGTCCTATACATCAGGGAGTCCATACATCAGCTACTCCATATATCAGGAGGGCACACATCTGGAGGTTCACACATCAGCTGGTCCATACATCAGGGGTCCATACATCAACAGGTCTATACATCAGCTGGTCCATACGCCAGCTGGTCCACACATCAGCTGGTCTATATATCATCTGGCCCATACATCAGGGAGTCTATACATCACCTGGTCCATACATCAGCTGGTCTATACATCACCTGGCCCCTACATCAGGGAGTCTATGCATCACCTGGTCCATACATCAGGGAGTCTATACATCATCTGGCCCACACATCAGCTGGTCTATACATTACCTGGCCCATACATCAGGGAGTCTATACATCATCTGGCCCATACATCAGCTGGTCTATACATTACCTGGTCCATACATCAGCTGGTCTATACATCACCTGGTCCCTACATCAGGGAGTCTGTACATCACCTGGTCCATACATCAGGGAGTCTATACATCATTTGGCCCATACATCAGCTGGTCTATACATCACCTGGCCCATACATCAGGGAGTCTATACATCATCTGGTCCATACATAAGTGAGTGCATACATCCATGGGTTTATACATCAATTGGTCCATATATTGGGGGTCATATATCAGGAGCTTCACACATCAGTTGTCCATACATCAGGGGTGATACATCAGCTGGCCCATATATCAGGGGGTCCATACGTCAGCTGGTCCATACATGGGGGGTTGCATATATCAGCTGGTCCATATATCAACTGACCCATACATCAACTGGTCTACAGATCAGCTAATTCATACATCAGAGGGTCCACACATCAGCTGGTCCATACATTAGGTGGTTCACACATCAGCAGGTCCATACATCAAGGGGCCCATATATCAAGGAGCCCATATATCAGGGAGTCCATACATCAGGGCATCTATACCATATTATCTATCCTCCCCACCCCCAGCTGATGCTGCCGTGGCATAGTATCCTTCCGCCGTCTACCCACTCCTTGGATTATGGAGACAGAGGCTGGAGCAGCAAAGCAATTATTTGGATAATCAAGGTTTGAGATCGTGAGAGCCAGAGCTCAGGAAGCCACAAGGAGAGCAGAGTGACAGGGACAGACAAGAGGGAGACACTGAAGGAGATAAAAAAAACAAGATTAGGTGACTGGTTGGTTGAAACAACAGGGGCTTGAGCTGGAGACAGAGGGCCAAAGTTATTAGAGATAACTTCAAGTTTTGAACTTGGAAGTTAGGGGAAATGGTGGAACCATTAACTAGATAGGGACACTGGGAGCAGGAAAAAGAGAAGGTTTGCTTTGTATTTGAGAAGACAACAAGAGATCTGAGTTTACTCCCCCAGAGAGTGGGGGCAAATACGACCCTGCAGCTGACAGTGGGCTAGGACTTAGGGAGACCAGAATGGAGACCCTGGTTAGAAAGTCAAAAGTGAAGGGTCAAAGGGTATCAGTGAAGTTCAGAGAATGGGCAGGGTTTCCAAAACAAAGATGAGAGGATGAGAGAGACAGAGAGAGAGAGAGACAGAGAGATTTGGCAACTAACTTGCCAGTCCACCTTCTCTCTCTGCTCTTTCCCTCCCTGCAGTCTCCTGAAGCACCATGAAACTAGTCCTACCCCAACTACCTGCTGTTCATGATGCTCTGAGTGAAAGGTCCTTAATGAACCAAGCCTAGACTGCATTTCAGAGGGTCTGTGATGATACCCCTGGTACAGGCAGCCTCAGGAATCCACTGTGGCTTCTTTATCCCATCAAGGCCAATTCCACTCTGCCAATCGTAGTCTCCCTGCTTGGTGGAGGAGTGTACAGAATGGCCTCAATGCACACAGACAGATTATCAAGATAACCAAGCGTGGGGGCTGGGGAGGGGCAGCCTGAGGACGAGGGGAGATGCTGGGTGCCAGGGCATGCAGCAGAGAGCAGCTCTGTGGCCCTCTGTCTCCAGCTTAAGCCCTTGTTGTTTCAACCAGCAAGTTGGGCCAAGGACTCCAAGCTCTGCCTCCTCAAGATTCAGGACAGAGAAAAGTTTACTCTTAAAATGTTCACTGTGGAACATACTTACAAAAACTTGCCAAAAGCATGTGAGAGCTACTTTTTCCTTTTTTTTTTTTTTAATGTTGAGCACATAGAAGGGGCCC
The DNA here is from genome assembly GCF_008728515.1 of Papio anubis. Classification (NCBI taxonomy): domain Eukaryota; kingdom Metazoa; phylum Chordata; class Mammalia; order Primates; family Cercopithecidae; genus Papio; species Papio anubis. The sequence continues at coordinate 96,249,273 of NC_044986.1, forward strand.
TTATACTTCAGGAGGATTTCCCTTCCATAGATGTGTAGACTGAAATGCGAGTTTAGGAAGAAGGCATTTGTTACCCAGGCTGGAGAATTCTGACTTAAGGAAGAAGCATGTAGTGGCTGAAATCTCCTCCCACAGACTTAGTGAAAACTCTAGTGAGGGGATGATCACTGCCATCATTTCTTTCTGGCTTTGGACACCACGAGGGTGCTTATATGTGAGAACTAGATGTTGGGATATCTTCAATGAATGAACGATGAATGATGGGATATCTTCTCCTTATAAGCCCCTTACTTTGAGTGTGTACTATGGTTCTGTGCCTGCAGTCTTTCTGGTAAAATTCTCATCACCCCATTGCAAAGCAGTGTTCCCAAACTCAAGGCTATGTGGTATCCCTCTCCAATTCTGAGCTTGAATAAAGAGAAACCCTCGGGGAGCCAAGTACACTTTCCTGACACCATGACAGCCACCCCTGATAACACCATCACTCTTTTTTTTCTTAAGATGGAGTTTTGCTCTTGTCACCCAGGTTGGAGTGTAATGGCGTGATCTCAGCTCACTGCAACCTCCACCTCCCAGGTTCAAGTGATTTTCCTGCCTCAGCCTCCCAAGTAGCTGGGACTACAGGTGTGCACCACCACGCCCAGCTAATTTTGTATTTTTAGTAGAGATGGGGGTTTCACCATGTTGGCCAGGCTGGTCTCAAACTCATGACCTCAAGTGATCTGCCTGCCTTGGCCTCCCAAAGTCCTGGGATTACAGGAGTGAGCCACTGCACCCGGCTGCCATCATTCTTAAGATAGGGCTCCTGAACATATTTCTGGAACATAACCTACTGATTAAGGGATCCTAGACAGAAAAGGGGCATTCCAGGATAGGGGTGCATATTTTATTAGACATTATGGTCATTTTTTAAAAGTTTTCAGGTCGTTGTTCTTTAGGCAATTGAAAAGGAAATAAGTTTCATCTTCATTCTGAAATGGTGGGGCTTCAGGATTGACTTCCTTGGATGATGTGTTTTCTGATTTCATTCAATCATGTGTTAATTTAGATACCTCGTCATGTTACTTGAAAGGGGTCCCAATTCAGACTCCAAGAGAGGGTTCTTGGACCTCACGCAAGGAAGACTTCGGGCGAGTCCATAGAGTAAAGTGAAAGCAAGTTTATTAAAGAAGTAAAGAAACAAAAGAATGGCTACTTCATAGGCAGAGCAGTGGTGTGGGCTGCTCAACTGATTGTACTTATCGTTACTTCTTGATTATTTGCTAAACAAAGGGTGGATTATTCATGAGTTTTCCAGGAAAGGGCTGGGCAATTTCCAGAACTGAGGTTTCCTCCCCTTGTTAGACCATATAGGGCAACTTCTGGACACTGCCATTGCATCTGAAAACCGTCATGGCGCTGGTGGGAGTGTTTTCTAGCATGCTAAAGCAGTATAATCAGCATATAATGAACAGCAAGGATGATGAGAGATCACTTTCATCACCATCTTGGTTTTGATGGGTTCTGGCTAGCTTCTTTACCGCATGCTGTTTTATCAGTAAGGTCTTTGCGACCTGTATCATGTGACCTCCTATCTCATCCTGTGACTTAGAATGCCTAACTTACTGGAAATGCAGCCCAGTAGGTCCCTGCCTTATTTTACCCAGCCCCTATTCAAGATGGAGTCGCTCTGGTTTAAACATCTCTGACAATTAAATGAGTATTTGTGTAAGCCCACTGAAAACTCATCAACAGTCCCATGCGGAAGGATGTGCAAGGCTCTGCCCCAATTCTCTAGTGTTAATAAAGAATCAGGTCTGCCATGGGACAGTAAGTGACAACAGAAGAGAAATGCATAGAAAGTAGTGCTATGAGGACAGGCATGCAGGGCTGCCTGCACCCAGTCGTGGTCTCCCTACATTTGAGCTGGCGGCCTTCTTAGCATGCCCAGTCAGGAGGAGGATAATTGAGAAATCAAATGGGGAAATGGGCAATTTCCAAGACATTTAAGCTCAAAGAGCTACAATGGGCCAGGCATAGTGGCTCACTCCTGTAATCCCAGCACTTCAGGAGGCCGAGGTGGGCAGATCACCTGAGGTTAGGAGTTCGAGACCAGCCTGGCCAACATGGTGAAACCCTGTCTCTACTGAAAATACAAAAATTAGCTGGGCACATTAGCACGCACCTTTAATCCCAGCTACTCAGGAGGCTGAGGCAGGAGAATCACTTGAACCCAGGAGGCAGAGGTTGCGGTAAGCCAAGATAGTGCCACTGCACTCCAGCCTGGGTGACAAAGCACTATAACATTCATCCAAATTAATCTTCTGTGCTACTGTAGGCTTCACAGTGACAAAGTTCTACAGAGACACATCTGCCTTTTTGCGTTGTCCTTTTTTTTTTTTTTTTTTTTTTTAAGAGACAAGGTATTGCTCTGTTGCCCCATGCAGTCTGCAACTCCTGGGCTCAAGCAATCCTCCTGTCTTAGCCTCCCAAGTAGCAGGGACTACAGGCACACACCATCATGCCCAGATAACTTTTCATAGGTTTTATTTTTTGTAGAGATGGGTTCTCGCTGTGTTGCCCAGACTGATCTTGAACTCCTGGCGTCAAGTGATCCTCCCATCTCAGCATCCCAAAGTGCTGGGATTACAGGTGTGAGCCAACGCGCCCAGCCTGCATCTCTTTAAAATGATGAATGAAGTGTAATCTATAATCGTGGTTCTATTGCTCTGGAATTGTGAAGGAACAAAAATATTGGTTGGGGTCTTAGTACTGGAAGATATTTTATCCTGAAGGGAGTGCTGTATTCCTGCCTAGATGTGATCACTAGGAAATAAATGCTTGGAAGAGTTAGCAGAGTTACATTAATGCTGAGTCTTAACCAATTCAGAATATAGGATGCAAAATCACCATTTTAGATCTTTATACATAAATTGTAAAATCAGCTTTTGATATTGTACACTTATCAAAAGCAGCCATGTCAATTAGTGTCGATGCTAATTTCTCATAGCAGATGATAAAAAATAACACTTTGGCATTAGGTTTTGACAAACATTATGTGAATTATTTTACAATAGCCTTGTTCTTCTGATTCTTAATTTTCTGAAACTAATGTGTGTTTTAATTTAAATTAATTTGGCACTAACTGTTTTGATTTAATTTAATGTAACTTAATTTAGGAGAGCTAAGTAATTAAACATGAGGCCAAAGTACATAAGAAAGTGACAGTCTTTTATTGCAAATATGCATACACTCTCGGACGAGGTTCTCTGGTCCTCAGGTGTGGGGGGCCAGGGAAGTCGCGCCGGCGCTCTCGGGTGATGTTCTCCGGTCCACAAATGCGGGGGCCGAAGAAGTCACGCTGGCTCCTGCCAGTGGCAGACTTTTATGCATTGGTACTGGAAGGGGGAGGGCAGTGGGCAGGATAAGGGCGTGATAGGGGCGTCTCCATAGGCGTGGCCGGGTAAGTTTTGATCTCTTCGGATTGACATCACCTGGAGCATGCTCGGTTGATCTGCATCTTCCCGCGCGCGGGAAAGTTGGTGAGGAAGAACCCGGAAGCAACATGGATTATGCCTTCTTGTTCACCTTCCTCCATCTTGTCCTTTCTCCTTCACCCAAACAATGTGAAAATTATGTTGCATTATTTCAGTACATGCAAACAAAAACTGAGGATTTGGACTAGAAAATAGGCAGAAAGGGCTGGGTTTGGTGGTTTACACCTGTAATCCCAGCACTTTGGGAGGCCAAGGCAGATGAATCGTCTGAGGTCAGGAGTTTGAGACCAGGCTCTCTAAAAATACAAAAATTAGCCAGGTGTGATGGCAGGTGCCTGTAATCCCGGCTAATTGGGAGGCTGAGGCAGGAGGATCACTTGAACCCAGGAAGCAGAGGTTGCAGTGAGCAAGAGAACAATACTGCATTTCAAAAGAAAAAGAAAAAAAAAAGAAGAAAACAGGCAGAGAGAAAGAAGCCCCTTAGCGGTTGAGTGTCACAGTTGCAGGGCTGGTGACAGCACAGTCAATCTCTGCCTTTGTCTTCTTATCATCTTTTCAGATATCTGCCATTATAGGGATGTTGAAAAATTATTTTCACCTCTCTCAATGCATACCTGTCTCAAAGAAATCATTGCTAACTGGATTTAGCAATACAGGGCAGGACAGCAGTTCAGTGAAGAGGGTGCATTTAGGAATTAAAGTGACCTGGATGTTCCTACATCCTGCCTCTTTCTAGCAAGTAACTCAAGCTCTCAAACTGATTTCCTGATCTGTAAAGTAAAAATAATAAAAGCTCCTAGCCTGCAGGAATGTTGTGACAATTAAGTGAGCTAATGTATGCAAAGCTCTTAGCACATTCAATCAATGCTAACTATTATTATCACAGGTAACATGCGAATAACAGAATTGAGCTGCCGTTTTTTTCAGCCAACCCCCAACCCTCTGTTCTTCTCTCTTCTCTGAGTTTAATCATAAAACACAGTTCATTAAACAAAACAAAACAAAACAAAACTTTTGACAAGCATATGTTTTTAATTTTAAAATAATTTCAACTTTCATTTCAGATTCAGGGGGTACATGCACAGGTTGGTTACATGGGTATATTGTGGGATGCTGAGGTTTGGGGTGTGGATGGTCCCATCACCCAAGTAGTGAGCACAGTACCCCACAGGTAGTTGTTTAACATTTGCCCTCCTCCCTCCACGCTCTAGTGGTCCCCAGTGTGTCTATTGTTCCTATGTGTATGTCCATGAGCACTCCATGTTTAGCTCCCACTTATAAGTGAGAACATATGGTATTTGGTTTTCTGTTCTGGCATTAATTTGTTAGGACAATGACCTTCAGCTGCATTCATGTGGTTGCAAAGGACGTGATTTCATTCCTTCTTATGGCTGTATAGTATTCCATGGTGTATATGTACCACATTTTCTTTATCAATCCACTGTTGATGGGCACCTAGGTTGATTCCATGTATAAAGTGCAGCTCTAATAAAGTTACTCTTCTGCTCAAAAACCTGCTACTGAATCAAATCCAAACTCCCTTAACACAACATGTAAAGCACCTTGCGAAATTGCTTCACTCTCCCTCCCACCTGCAACAAACTCAGGCCTTACACTCCTCGACCTCTGAAATCATTTTCCTTTTCCTGAATGAGCCACATGCTCCCAGGCCTCTGTAAGTTAACTTCTCAGTTTCCTCTTTCTAATACCCTTTTTCCTCCCTCTCTGCCTGTAGGCTAGTTCCAAAAGGAACTATTCAAACTAGAGTTCATTTCTTTTCATTTCTATGAAATGATAAGAAGGAAGTTCATTTCTGTGATACTTCCTTTGTGCCTTTGCCATAGACTTACCACTCTCCCATTGAATTGCATTTCTTGTGTTATACGGCAAACTTCTTGAAAATTTAAACTAGGTCTTATTCATTTGGGGGCCTCGTGCAGTACTTTGCAAGCTATTTTGCACATAACCATACAGCAGAAAATGTTGGTTGAATTTAATTGGAAAATTGACTCCCTACATCCGGGCGCGGTGGCTCATGCCTGTAATCCCAGCACTTTGGGAGGCCGAGGCGGGTGGATCACCTGAGGTTAGGACTTCAACACCAGCCTCGCTAACTGGTGAAACCCAGTTTCTACTAAAAATAAAAAAATTAGCCAGGCGTGGTGGTGCATGCCTGTAATCCCAGCTACTCAGGAGGCTGAGGCAGGAGAATCGCTTGAACCCAGGAGGCGGATGTTGCAGTGAACCGAGATTGCATCATTGCACTCCAGCTTGGGCAACAAGAGCAAAACTCTGTCAAAAAAAAAAAAAAAAGAAAGAAAGAAAGACAGAAAAAGAAAAGTTGACTCCCTAAATGTTTATTATCAGTAGGTTATTACAGTAGCAATAGAGAAAGGGCTTATTTGGGATCAAAAGAACTGGCTGTGAGTGTGTGTGTGTGTGTGTGTGTGTGTGTGTGTCTGTACGTGTGTATTTATACAGAAATATACAGGCATTTCCTCATCTACTTTAACATTTGAACAGGTATTTTAACATTTGAACAGGTATTTTCTTATCTATTTTAACATTTATTTTAACATCAATTTTAGCATTAACATTTATTTTAACATTTGACATATAACATTTGAAGTTCCTTCTAACTCTAAGTGTATGAATCTGAATTATTTGCCTTTATCTCCTTACATACACCTTTAAATATTACAGGAAAAGAATAACCAGGATTGTTAGATCATATCATAATTCTACTTTCAATTTTTGAGGAACAACCATATTGTTTTTTGGTAATCCTATTTTTGGGTATATAGCTCAAAGAATTGAAGTCAAGATCTTGAAGTGATAGCTGAGGTAATTGAATCATGGGGGTGGGTCTTTTCCATGCTGTTCTCATGATAGTGAATAAGTCTCATGAGATCGAATGGTTTTATAAAGGGGAGTTCCCCTGCATATGCCCTCTTGCCTGCTGCCATGTAAGATGTGACTTTGCTCTTCATTTGCCTTCTGCCATGATTATGAGGCCTCCCCAACCTTGTGGAACTGTGAGTCCATTAAACCTCTTTCCTTTATAAATTATCCAGTCTTGGGTATGTGTTTATTAGCAGTGTGAGAACAAACTAATACAATAAGCCAGGCACCCGAGGGCAAATACTGTATGATTCTGCGTACATAAGGAATCTAAAATAGTCAGACTCATAGAAGCAGAGAGTAGAATGGTAGTTGCCAGGGTTTGGCGTAGAAAGCGGGAGGTATTGTTGAATAGGTATAAATGTTCAGTTTTGCAAGATGAGTAAGTTCTTTTTTGTTTTGTTTTGTTTTGTTTTGTTTTTTTTGAGACGGAGTCTCGCTCTGTCACCCAGGCTGGAGTGCAGTGGCCGGATCTCAGCTCACTGCAAGCTCCGCCTCCCGGGTTTACGCCATTCTCCTGCCTCAGCCTCCCGAGTAGCTGGGACTACAGGCGCCCGCCACTTCGCCCGGCTAGTTTTTTGTATTTTTTTAGTAGAGACGGGGTTTCACGGGGTTAGCCAGGATGGTCTCGATCTCCTGACCTCGTGATCCGCCCGTCTCGGCCTCCCAAAGTGCTGGGATTACAGGCTTGAGCCACCGCGCCCGGCCTAAGATGAGTAAGTTCTAGAGATCTACTGTGCAACATTATGCCTAAAAGTTAATATTGTAATGTGCACTTAAAAATTTAAGAGGAGAGCCTGGGTGTAGTGGCTCAGGCCTGTAATCCCAGCACTTTGGGAGGCTGAGGCAGATGAATCATCTGAGGTCAGGAGTCCAAGACCAGGCCGGCCAACATGGTGAAACCCTGTCTCTACTAAAAATACAAAAATTAGCTGGACATGGTGGTGGAAAGCACCCACTGTGATCCCAGCTAATCGGGAGGCTGAGGCAGGAGAATTTCTTGAACCCAGGAGGTAGAGGTTGCAGTAAGCCAAGATCATGCCACTGCAATCTAGCCTGGGCGACAGAGCAAGAGTTTGTCTCAAAAAAAGAAAAAAATGTAAAAGGGTATGTTAAGATCTTATGTAAAGTGTTCTTACCATGATAAAATAATAATAAAAATCATAACCAGGATTCTTTCATCTAGAGCCACAGAAAATTGACTAGGTGGGAGGTGAGTTGTGGAGTGGTCTGAAGGGTAGAGTACCAGCTTACCTCTGGCCCTCACTGGCCTTTCTTAGACAAAGGACACACTGGCATCTGCTCATTACTTCAGTCCCACTCCTGAGGTCAGAAGGTTGAAGCTTTCCTGTTCTTCATTGCAACACTGCACATGTATGTTAGAACCTTACCCACAGTAGACACCATGCAAATGTCTCTTGAGTGAATGAGTGGAAAATCTCCCCTTTCACTGGGACACAATAAAGTGAAGTTAAGATTTCTTAAGATGTTTCTGACAGGACTTTATACTTGAAAGACTATGAACCAAAAATAAAATTCCAAGCCCCACAACCATCTCAATGGACCCCTCCTCTCAGCCACAGGCATTCTAAAGTTAGCCTGGGCTGGGCACAGTGGCTCAGGCCTGTCATCCCAGCACTTTGGGAAGCCGAGGCAGGAGAATTGCTTGAGTCCAGGAGTTTGAGACCAGCCTGGGCAACATAGTGAGACCCTGTCTCTAAAAAAATTAATAATAATAAAATAAATAAGTTAGCCTGAAAAACTAGTTTAATGCCATGATAGGAAGGGTGAGTTGGACATGCCTCATGATACCCTCCTCCCTTTTGGAATTACTGATAAAACAGACTCTTTTTTTGAGACCGAGTATCGCTCTGTCACCCAAGCTGGGGTGCAGTGGCGCGATCCCGGCTCACTGCAACCTCCACCTCCCAGTTTCAAGCAATTCTCCTGCTTCAGCCTCCCGAGTAGCTGGGATTACAGGTGGGCACCACCACGCCCAGCTAATTTTTTTTGCATTTTTAGTAGAGACAGGGTTTCACCATATTGGCCAGGCTGGTCTTGAACTCCTGACCCTGTGATCCACCTGCCTTGGCCTCCCAAAGTGCTGGGATTACAGGCGTGAGCCACCACACCAGGCAGAACAGAGTCTTTAAGTCTGATAAGAAACATTTATGATCTATTCTCTCTGAAGCTTGCTACCTGAAGGCTTCCTCTGCGTGATAAAACCTTGATCTCCACAGCTCATTAACTTAACCCAGACATTCCTTTTAATTGATAATAACTCTTTCAACCAATTGCCAGTTAGAAAAATCTTTGAATCTGCCTATGACTTGGAAGCCCCCACTTCCAGTTATCTCACTTTTCTGGCTGAACCAATGCACATCTTACATGTGTTGACTGACGTCTCATGTCTCCCTAATAGGTATAAAACCAAGCTGCACCCTGACTACCTTGGGCACATATTCTCAGGATCTCCCGAGGGCTGTGTCAGGGGCCACTGGTCACTCATATTAGTCCCAATTACTCTCCCTAAATCCAATCAAGTCATTATGCCTCGGACTTTGTTTAAGAATAAAGTAGAATAGGCCTTGGGGGGCTGGCTCACACCTGTAATCCCAGCACTATGAGAGGCCGAGGTGGGCGGATCACCTGAGATCAGGAGTTTGAGGCCAGCATGGCCAACATGGTGAAACCCCGTCTCCACTACAAACAACAAAAAATTAGCCGGGCATGGTGGTGGGTGCCTGTAATACCAGCTACTTGGGAGGCAGAGGCAGGAGAATTGCTTGAACCTGGGAGGCGGAGGTTGCAGTGAGCCAAGATCGTGCCACTATACTCCAGCCTGGGCAACAGAGTGAGATCTGTCTCAAACAACAACTACAACAAAAACCCCAAACAAAACAAGAACAACAAAAATAATAAATCAGAATAAATAAATCATTTCAAATATTTTAGATTTTGACTCATTGTTAACAAAACAAAGTCATAATTTCCACCAAGAATTATCAACCCTTCTCTATGTTATAAATAAAGTTTTGGTGCCGCAAAATAAATATAAATAGCACTTGAATATAAAAGTTTCTTTTTAATTCTCAGCAAGGCAAGCTACTTCTATAGAAGGATGTGCCCTTACGGATGGAGCAATGGTGAGCGCACATTTGGACAAGGGAGGGGAAGGGGTTCTTATCCCTGAGCACGTGGCCCCTGCTGCTGTGTCGTTCCCCTATTGGCTACGGTCAGACCGCGCAGGCTAAACTAATTCCAATTGGCTAATTTAAGGAGAGTTACGGGGTGAATGGTTTGGCAGGAAAAATGGTTATGCAGGGTGGAGAATGAGTCAGGGCAGAACAGGTAGCAGGTAATCGGAATGAGTCAGGGTGGAGTAGATAATTGAAAAAGCTTGCTTTATGAGGAAGTTAAGTTTAAAAGTAGAAGGCAAAGAATTGAACATACTGACATATTGATTCTTTGAAAAGAAATTTAGAACTCATATCTAACATCTATTTTAGTATAAATTCAGATTTTTTTCATTGTATATGGCATTTGGCATATAGATTATTTGTAGATCCTATTATTTAAAATTATATTATATATATTCATATGTTTATTATACCCCTTCCCATTAAATATAATCTCCATGAGGACAGGAATTTTTTTTTTTTCATCTTATTATTCATTGCTATTTCCCTAGCACAGTGCCTGGAACATAGTAAGTGCTTAATAAACACTTACTACAGAGTAGTGTTATTTATATCAAGAATTTGGTACTAAATAAAGTCTATTAGAAAGAGAAAATTATTTAACTAGGGAAGAAACTCATTCTAAAGAAAACAAAGCCTGAGGCATAATGACTTGATTGGATTTAGGGAGGGTAATTAGGACTAATGAGAGTTTTACCCCTGATTCTTTAAGAATGAGACAGAAAATGAGAATTTAGGAATAAATCCCCTGAAGGCTTTGGAAATAATTAACTGAGTTTTTTTTTTTTTGTTTTTTTTTTTGAGACGGAGTCTCGCTCTGTCACCCAGGCTGGAGTTCAGTGGCGCAATCTCAGCTCACTGCAAGCTCTGCCTCCCGGGTTCATGCCATTCTCCTGCCTCAGCCTCCTGAGTAGCTGGGACTACAGGCGCCCGCCACCACGCCCGGCTAATTTTTTGTATTTTTAGTAGAGACAGGGTTCACCGTGTTAGCCAGGATGGAAATCTTTCTTTTGCAATGATGTTTTATGTTTCAAAGATGAGGTGTAAGATGAATTGGGATTAGGTTTACGTTTCATTATCCCCATTTTTAAATAATTTTCTTTAAAATAGAAAGAATAGGAAATAGATTCACAGTTTAGAGAAAGTCTATGGAAAAAATAATAGAAAAATTCTGGGTGAAGGATAAACTACAAATCTCAAAAGATAATGCAGCTATCTAAGTAATAGATACCTAAGTAATTAGTAGCAAGTATAAGGAGCTCAGAGGTTATCATATAAACCAAGTGAAGGAAACTGAAAAAATCAAGGCAAGCACATTGCTAAGAAAAGAACCACAGATGTGATTCAGCTTGCAACATGAGCTCCAAAGGTTTAAAAAAATCAGGAAGTTTTGGGGGGACGATATAGTAAGTGGAGCAAACAAAGGAGAAGTAGGTGGAATTTTAAGGTTGAAGATTTCATGATAATAAGTTATTGGACAGTAAGAACTTTGGAATGGCACTCAAAGAGAATATGAGTCATCCTAGAGCTTAAAGAGATTTTTTAGGAAGATGTGAAAGTGTTACGGATTGGAGGACACTTGTCATGTCGAAAATCTTACAAATAAACTGGAGTTCATTCATTCTTTCATTTTGCATTTATTGAGCACGATCCAGGAACTGAGGACACAAAAGCGAATGAATCAGGACAAACACAATCCCAGCTTTCTTGGAGTTTACAGATGAATAAACGAGTTCATCTCATTGATGCGCGTGTATATTCAAGTAGGTGTTTGTGGAGAAGAAATGCAGGGGGAAGAGTGACTAACAAAGAAACCAGGTCTAGATGTGGTGGGGATGGGTTGGGGATTCAGGGGGCCTTCCAAGGAGCACACTTGAGCTGAGATCTGAGAGTACCTAGGAACCAGCTGGGGGAGAAACGGGGGTAGCATGGAAGAAACCTTCTAGATAGAAGTCTTGCGGAGGAAGGATCACGGCACCTTCGGGAAGCAGAAGGAAGGTCAGCCTAGCTAGAGAACAAAGAGTCAGGAGAAGTCATATACACTGAGGCAGGCTCTGTGGGCAAAGCTACTTTAGGCAGACCTGAGGGTCGCAGTAGTTATCTCTCCCAAGAGCAATAGGACATCACAAGGTGCTATTACGGAGGGACTGAGATGTGACCAGCAGCTGGACTCTCCAGATCACCAAAACTCACCCATTTGTGCACCAATACCGTCCATATTTTACCACCTTTGATGGCCAGAAGTCTGGATTCGGGTTGCTCTTTTCCCTCTATCCCTTCCTGGAGCATCTGTTGTTGAACTCTTAACATTTCCTTGATGACTTTGAGGTAAAGGCTGCTTGTCCTTGGGCTCAGGAATCCCAGGCTGTTTTTCTCCTTTGAGTCTTGTTCCCCTTTCAAACTTTTTCACTTCTTGGGGAGGGGTGCTGCCATTGTACCTGCATCTGCGTCTCTTTTCTTTCTTTTTTTTTTTTTTTTTGAGATGGAGTTTCCATCTGTCGCCCATGCTGGAGTGCAGTGGGGCGATCTCGGCTCACTGCAACCTCCACCTCCTGGGTTCAAGCAATTCTCCTGTCTTAGCCTCTTGAGTAGCTGGGACTACAGGCCCACTACAGTGCACCACTACACCCAGCTGATTTTGTATTTTTAGTGGAGGTGGGGTTTCACCATGTTGGTCAGGCTAGTCTCGAACTCCTGACTCAGGTGATCTGCCCGCCTCAGCCTCTCAAAGTGCTGGGATTATAGGCATGAGCCACCACACCTGGCCCTGCGTCTCTTTTCTAATTGGACGCGTCTGATATGTTGTAGGATGAAAAATAGAGAACTCAGCAAATTGGATTTGCTTTGAGCTTTAGGGTGTGGGCTTTATGGTGCCTTGGGGGCCTTTGACATTTCCTCCTTTGTCCCACTAATACCCCAGACTGCAGGGGGCTTAGAGTAAGCACCACTGGTATCTGTGCTGCTCCATACAGTGGTCACTAGCCACATGTGACTATTTAATTTTAATTATTTAAAATTAAATAAAGTTAAAATTCAGTCCTTAGTTATGCTAGCCGCATGTGGCCAGTGCCCACCATATTAGACAGTGAAGATTTGGTTTGAGCATTTCTATTACTGTAGGAAGTGCCATGGCCAGTACAGTCTTAGAGTACTGTGGATAGGATGGTCTACATTATTGTCATTGATGCTCTTGAGCATCATTTGACAGCAACTCCAGGCATGCTCCAAATACAGAACTGGATGTGGCCTTTCTTATTCTGCTAAGCTTACAAAAATACATCCTGTAACTTATTCCTTTCAGAATTGTTATAATTACTGTAATGCTATTGAAGAAATGCTCAGAGATCTATTTCCAGCAGAGAAATGGACTTGAAGCTAATTAAAATTCTACATTTGCTCGCTGGAAAATCTGAGCTCTTGCTGGATTCACCTTCCCACACTGTCTCCAAATAGAATACAAGTCACACACGTGTCGTGCAGCCTTAATCTATTTGAGACATTCCATGACACCACTTGAGCCTTCATCAATTTATACCTCAACCTCAGGAGAACAGGTACATTCAGGGACCTGAGATGTTGGCACAAACAGATGCTCATTAAAAAAAAAAAAAAAAAAAAAATCCCAGCTCATTGAACTGATGAGCTAGTTATCCTATGTTCTGAGCTCAGAATAGCAAATAAGAAGACACAGATCGAAGACACTTCAGCTGAATGTTACATAAAAGTCATGTCAAGGTGTGATGAATAATGCATTAGTGATTCCTTGATTTTCATTATGTGCTAGCTTGAGAATGTGATTCCTGCCTAGAGATTTCCATAATAATAACAATACTAATAGCATTTTTGCATTACCACTGATCCCTGTAGCAACTCTGCAAGATAGGTGGCATTTTCCACATCTTACAGATGTGGAAACTGAGGCTCAGGGAGGTGGGGTTGGTGGTGCAGCAGGAGTTGAGCTCCAGGCTGATTTGGTGGGGCTGCCCATCATCAATGCTGGTCTGGAATACACGTGCCTCTGTCCCCAGCACCTGGGGCAGTGGGGCAGGTGAATCAGGAAGACACAGAGAGGCAGGGTTACAGAGGAGACCTCAATGGCCCAGGCTGATGGCATCTTTCCTGGCACCTTCTCCATACACTGGCCCCTCTGATGGCTGTGTGGATCCTGTGGACTGAACCTTGACTTTTCCTGACAATAAAACAAAAAAAGCGAAACACTGCATTTTTTTCCCTAACTTGTGGTCAGTGGACTTAACATGCCACAAGATTCAAAGAGAAGTTCCCCCTTACTGAAAAACAAATGAGCAAATAGAAATGCACAAAAAACCCCTGCAAAAAGTCTCTGGGATGAATAGGAACAGCCTATCACTTACTAATGTGGTCATTTTTTTATTACCACTGCTCCAGGAGTGAAGTACTGTCTGGGCTTATAGGACGCTGTAAGGATTCTCCTCTGGGGAATTCAGCTGCTAACCTCATCAATATCTCCTGAGCATCTCTCATGAGCCAGGCACTCAGGATTCTAAGATGAGTGAGATATAGTCCTTGACCATAAGGAGCTTGTGATCCGGCCTGGGAGATCCACAGGTGAGCAAATAATTAAAACACAGCGGGATAAATGCTCCAGTACTCAGATACATGAAATGCAAATGAGAAAAGAACAAAATGCACAATTCCAGCCCCAAATTCAAAGTCAAAGCAGGTCAAATGGGGAGGCAAGCTCAGCAATGGGATGAGATGAAAAGTGGGCTATGGGTTGTTGGGTGGAGCTGAGAAAATACCTCCAAGGCACCTGGGACACTGGTGCCCATTGTTGAGGCCACAGGGTCACTGCAAGCCTGGCCCAGGAATTAATTTAGAATAATAGGTTAAAAAGCCATGACTCATTCCCCCAGGGGTAGAATCAATTTTAATGATCAGTAAATATCTATCAACAAAACTGACAGAGAAGTGAAGAAATGGGTCAGGGATCAGAAAATAACATCAAGAGATGAGAGCCATGAACTTGTCTATCATGGGCAAAATGGGAACTGCAAGTTCTATGCAGGAAAGAAAAATAGAGGCATGAACCAGGGAAGGACCCAGAGTTCTAGGGCACAGAGAATAAACATAAAGTTCGTTCAAGGGCCAGAGGGATGCTAAGGAAAAGGATGAGGTGACCGAAGGGACTCAGAACTACACGCTAGCTGGAGGTGCACCGGCCAAGATCCACCCCGGGCTGAAATTTGAATCACTGGGTCCAACGACCAACTCAGACAATTAATGAAACTAATTTCTGGTGAGAACTAGATGTCCTCCTTTGCACTCCCAAATGGAGGACTTGGTGTGCTTGTTTCAGAGAGTGTAGGAGGAGGAAAAGAAGGGAAACGACTCCACATCTCAGCAAGATCAGGGAGACAGAAATTCGGGAGGAGGTGGGGAAATGAAAATGACGGGGAACAGGTGGGCTAAATCGGTGAGGTGTGTGGGGAAGAAACTAAGTTAGGAGTGGGTGGCTGGTTTTCCCAAAGGCAAGGATGGTGTCTTAGTTGGGAGCAGTAAGAGAACTGATTTCTTTCCATAAGGCTGCCATGCAGTCCCCTCCAGACTGCATAAGGGAAAATGCAGGTAGAAGTAGCTCTTCTGCTTTCAACAAAAGGTGAATATTGTATGTACAGTGGCAGCAGCCCTATGGCACCTGGGCGGCTTTGTTCCTTTGTATTTCCCATATTTCATAATAGCCCTCTGTAAGCAGTTTTCTGTTGTTTTGTTTTTGTTGTGGTTTTTGTCTTTGTTTTGAGATGGAGTCTCTCTCTGTCACCCAGGCTGGAGTGCAATGGCATGATCTTGGTTCACCGCAACCTCCGCCTCCCGGGATCATGCGATTTTCCTGCCTCAGCCTCTGAGTAGCTGGAATGACAAGCACCCACCACTGTGCCTGGCTAATTTTTGTATTTTTTTAAGTGGAGACAGGGTTTCACCATGTTGGCCAGGTTGGTCTCGAACTCCTGACCTCAAGTGATCTGCCTGTTTTGGCCTCCCAAAGTGCTGGGATTACAGGCATGAGCCACTGTGCCAAGTCTGCAGTTGATGAACTTTCATCTTGACTTAACAAAGCAATGACAATGCAGGGAGGCAAGTTCCTAATGATTTTCCTTTATCAACCCCAAAAGAGAATCACACTCTTTTCCTTCCTGTGGCATCAACCATCTCATTGTAAGTCTTCATGAGCTGAGCAAAGTATTATGTGACAAAGACAGAATCCCATGAAGGCCCCAACCTCTTTAGAACAAGATGCGCAAGCTCTCAGGAGAGGACCCAATTAGTCCGGGCAATAGTCAGTCGGCCAATATTCTATACAAGCAAGAAGTTTAGCGTTTATTTTGAAGACTCTTGCAAAAGGACTTGGGTCTGCAAATACTTGCTGATTCTCTGAGCTAGACTCTATCCCCGGGATTCCCATGGCTTTAGTGGTGCCAACCAGAATTAAGTCCTGAGAATCAGAGTGAGGCTCTGATAATAAAAGAGAGCCACATGCAGGGGGCTAGAGCTCAGGACATAATTTGGCAGGAGCTCAGGAACAGAAGGCACCAAGCAATCCTGTAAGAGACTCATCATTGATGCAGCAAGTCAGCCAGCCTCTTTCTCAGTTTGTTCTGCAGTCCTGCAGGGGGCCAGCTGTGAGTCTTATGTCTGTCTCACACCCCTCCACAGGCAGCTTATGTGCCCTGAAATGCCAGTTTCAAATTATCCAAACTGATGTGGGTGCCCAGATGTGAATGCTATCTTGTAAGCAACACGAATACGTGGACACAAAAAGTTATCATAGAATGAGTATGCCATTGGGATCTACATGAAAAAACTAGGAGACTGTGGGTTTTATCAACATTTAAACCACGCCCAGTGTGAATCAATTCCCTTGCTTATAGCTAGAGGTAGATTCCTTCCCTGGCATGGTCTCAGTATCTACCTCAAGAACACAGCTCTTTCCCATCTCAAAGTTGGAAAACACAGTGGTAGACTCAATATCTAGAACCTTAGTGTATCTGCAAAGTTTGAATTCTTTCCATAGTCTATTCTATTCTTTTTTTCCAATTGTTTATTGTGGTAAATCCATTATTTTAAAATTTATCCCGAAGCTCTATTTTCTGGCTAAAACTCATGGCCTACTTAGAGCATTCTGCCGTCTTTTCACTTTCAGAATAAGCATAATTTATTTAGGGATCTCTACTGCCACAGAATATTCTATTTTTCCATAAAACCCCTCCAGAGGTACCAAGCAGAAAAATAGTGAATCCTGAGTTGAAGTGGAGATGCTAAGCAGTAAGCGAGGTTCCTTCACTAGCTAAATGATTCACTCTCACCCTCAAACATTGCTCTTGTACCATTCTAGTCCATGCTCTGGTGAAAGTACAAATTATTACATGTCACAGGTTTGGGGGGTTGTTCAAAGATAGACAAAGCTGGGAACGTTAAAGCTCCCGATGCCAAGCATCCAATGTGCTGGCTGGGTGCTGTTATTCATCCCGCCCACAGGAAGGAGAAAACTTCTTTGTGGAGGACTCTCAAGCCACTCATCGTGTGGACTTCCTGACATAAAACGCTGGGCTGGTGCTCCGTGGTGAGATTCTCTCTTGCCCGCTGTTTCCTAGGTTTGGTCAACTAAGAACAACGCATTGGCCTGCTAGCTTCTGTTTGGAGGACTTGGGAACTAGATGGGAGAGTGGGAGTGGTTGTGATGGTTTTGACAACTATAGAATTTCCCAGTTACTTTGCTTTGTCTACCAGCATAAGCCAGGAGGAGCTGGAGTTCCACACCAACATGAGAATATTTGTCCTCAGTCCTTCCTGCCACTTTGTCACCTTCCTTGGGTCCCCATGCACAGCGACTCACCAGACAAACCCCTCCCCTTCTTCTGCTTCCTTGGCCATTCTCCTTTCTCCTTCCAGAGGATCCCTAGTGTCGTCGATAATCTACTCTTTGCTTTTAGACCTAAAGTAGATAAACTTTAAAGAACTTGCAAAGAGTTTAAAAGTTACTTTAACTTTATATATGAATATATGAGTGTGTATATATATGTGTGTGTATATATATGTGTATATATGTGTGTGTATATATATGTATATATATACTTTTTTTTTTTTTTTTGCGGTGGGGGATTGAACTCACTGCAACCTCTGCCTCCTGGATTTAAGAGATTCTCCTGCCTCAGTCTCCCAAGTAGCTGGGATTATAAGCGCGTGCCACCAGGCCCACCTAATTTTTGTATTTTTAGTAGAGACGGGGTGTAACCATTTGCTCTTGAACTCCTGGCCTCAGGTGATCCACCCACCTTGGCCTCCCAAAGTGCTAGGATTACAAGAGTGAGCCACTGCACCTGGCCTAAAAATATATATATTTTAAAAACTTAGTCCAAAGTAGAGAAAATATTATAAACCACCATAAATGAAGAATTTCAACTGTTTTTAGTATTTTGCCTGTCTTATTTAAAACAATTCTCTGGCATCAAATTATTATGTCCATAGATAATTACGTAGGTATCTCTAAATAGCCAAGGACTTAAATAATTATAAAATTATTTAAAATATACTTATTGAGGTTAAGGTGGGAGGATTGCTTAAGCCCAGGAGTTCAAGACCAGCCTGGCCAACATAGTAAGACTCTGTTAAAAACTAAAAACAAAAAACAAAGAACAGTTATTGCTATTATGAGGAAATTCAAGTCGTTGATAAAGTTATGTTTTCACATCTTCCCACCTTCCTACCTCCTACGCCCCTCCAAGAAAAATCTGACGCCAGTTCTCATGTGTTGTTATAACCTATCTTTATCCTCTCAGCCTTGTTTTTGACAAGAGCTTCCTTTAAAGACAAGAGCTTCCTTTAAAGACAAATTTAGGAAGAGATTCCATTATGTTATTAGAATCTCGTCCAGAATCACATCTATTTTCGAACAATTTTTTCTTAGCTCTGTTTAGTGATCTCTTAATGATGCCAAACAACTGTCAGAAATCATATTGCAAAGCCTGTCATAAACGTACCAGTCAGTTGTCTTTAAGCTACCATGTTGTTACTCCTCCAGAGTTTTGATGATTTTATTTGGCCATGAAGATGACGACCAGCGTGTGCACCTGTGGTCTGAATAAGTCAGTGGGCCTGGAAGATTAATGAGCTTGGCCCAGGCTGGCTATGGGAGGCCCAGCCACGCACCCTGTTGTTTTCCAAGGCTTTGCCTGCATCCGGCTGGCATTTCTAATCCTGCCGTGGGGTTTGGCTCCAGTTCCCTCCCTCGCCCTCCATCTTATTTATCAATAACATGTGAATTAGAGCAGAAGCTAACGGACAGACAATGAGCTGGAAGCAACCAATCCTTCCACCTTGGGAGGACAGCTGTGTCCCAGAGGCCTGGAGGCGCCACGTTCCCTACAGTGACTTGATTTTCAGTTTTTAGGGTCCTGCGTGTCGTGGTCTGATAGGACTTTTGACTGAATATGGAAAGGGATTTAGGAGTAGACAAGAATAAGAAGTAGAATGTTCACATTCTCCTCTCCTCTCCTTTCCTGAGACAGAGTCTCACTCTGTCACTAAGGCTGGAGTGCAGTGGCACAATCTCAGCTCATTGCAACCTCTGGCTCTGGGTTGATGCAATTCTCCTGCTGCAGTATTCCAAGTAGCTGGGATTACAGGCACCCGCCACCTCGCCTGGCTAATTTTTGCTTTTTTAGTAGAGACGGGGTTTCACCGTGCTGGCCATGCTGGTCTCAAACTCCTGACCTCAAGTGATCCACCCGCCTCAGCCTCCCAAAGTGTTGGGATTACAGGCATGAGCCACCGCAACTGGCCTGTGCAAATAAGTTCTTCTCAAAAGTTCTGGAAGAAATCTGCAAGTAACTAAATAGTTCTCATGATGGTTTGGGAGCTTGATGTCCTCTTAGGGTATTTTTTGTGTCATTAGCTTCAGAAACAAAGGAATACAAAGAACACTATTTATCATATTGCTGGGCCCAGCAGTTGTTTGGGTAATAACCTCTAAACAAAAGATGATGGCACTTAGCTAAATAAGCACCCATCAGGTTGAGAAGAAAAATGACCACATATTCTCTAGCTGTTCGTGAAGTTAACTAGGGAATGTATGGACACACACATTCTTTTTGACCATTCTCACCAACATAATTGGGAACAAAACAAATCAGTCATTTTGAATTTATTTTGAAACAATCATGATTTCATGTATTGTGAATCACTTTTATACAGCAGAGCTGATGTGTATGTGTGTGTGTGTACTTTAAAAACCTTAAAATACAGAAAAGCCTTGCTGTTCATTAGACATCTGGCATCTGCTGCTCTATTCCAAGTGATTAACTCATCTGCAATGACTTCTTACCCTTTGGATAAATCAGACAGTGTCACTGGCTACAAGAATGGTGGTGGTAACCCTGTATTCTATGAAGCAATTATCTAATGAACTCTAGATATTTTTATGTATTTCAGAAGGGACTTTTGAAAAGGTCTTCCAACACTTCCATCCCTGACAGCCATTAGTAGAAAAAAAAAAAAAAAAAAAAACCACGGAAGAAGCATCCACACTTCACACCCTCTATCCCTGATGTTCTGCTGGGATTTGACAGATGGAAACACAGCAGTAGTTTGCAAGTGACTGCCAAATGGGGCAGCCAGACTGAGCAGGGCGAGAAGAGGTGTTATTCAATTGCTGGAAGACAGATGCTTTTCTCCGAGCCTCTGCCTTCTCTCCAGTAGCCATTCGCTGACACCACTGTGATGCAGTCACACTCGCCAGGTAGAGGGAGCTGGAGCCAGAGCCCCACCCTCACCACCAAGGGAAGAAAGCTCTCAGCTTCTTCATTTTGCAGAGGACGAAATCTTGATGCGTAGTGGGAAAATGACTTTACCAAGGACATGGTACAGCCTCCACCCCCAGCACAGTGCTCAATCCGTCTTATTTCCAATGATTCACTGCCACCATAGAACCTAAGAGGGATTTAGGATCTGTAAGTCCTTCTGTCATCAATGGTTTCTACAATTTGCACTGAAGAGGGAAAATAAAGCTCCATTTTGGTTAATGAGCATTATTTATTTGTTTTTTGAGATGGCGTCTCGCTCTGTCGCCCAGGCTGGACTGCAGTGGTGCTATCTTGGCTTACTGCAACCTTCACCTCCTGGGTTCAAGGGATTCTCCTGCCTCAGCCTCCCAAGTAACTGGGATTACAAGCATGCGCCACTACCACACCTGGCTAATTTTCGTATTTTTTTAGTAGAGACAGGGTTTCACCAAGTTGGCCAGGCTGGTCTCGAACTCCTGACCTTAGGTGATCCACCTGCCTCAGTCGCCCAAAGTGCTGGGATTATAGGTGTGAGCCACCGCGCCCCACCAATGAGCATTATTTTTGGACTCTGCTTCTCTCCTTGGGATACAGATAAATTATCTGTCCGTTGTTTTCTTTTCTTCCCATGGACCTTATCCAGTTCCTGCCTTTAGGTTATTGTATTTCAGTATCTTATTATTTTTAAAAGAGAAAGAATCTGAAATTGAATCAGGGCCTTTATCTTGCTATCTCCGAAACGATTTGATTTAAAACCTGAACACTAAGCTGACCGATCTCTCTGCTTGCTCTAAGTAAACAAATGAATCAGGAGGCCTGCAGTGAGAACTCCTCCAGCTTTGGCTGAGACCATCAGGATCTGGAACAGGGGTGTGTTCTGGAGCTCCTAGGGTGACTGTTTTAGCTTGAACTTCCCGTGGGGAAAATGACTGCCCTGTTTTCTATTCTAATGCTAATGACCTGTCTTTGGGAGTTCGAAGCTGGATCAATCGTCAAACTAACTTCCTATTTCTAATTTTCACACTCAGCCTACTTTGCTTTTTCACCAGACCCACTCTCCACCTTCACTAATTTTAGGTAAAAATTTGCAGAAGTCGGTTGGGCATGGTGACTCATGCCTGTAATCCCAGCACTTTGGGAGGCCGAGGCAGGTGGATCACGAGGTCAAGAGATCAAGACCATTCTGGCCAACATGGTGAAACCTCGTCTCTACTAAAAATACAAAAATTAGCTGGGCGTGGTGGTGCGCACCTGTAGTCCCAGCTACTCTGGAGGCTGAGGCAGGAGAATGGCTTCAACCTGGGAGGCGGAGGTTGAAGTGAGCTGAGATCACGCCACTGCACTCCAGCCTGGTGACAGAGTGAGACTCTGGTTCAAAAAAAAGAATAAAAAAATTACAGAAATCCAATAAGGTTTCAGATACCATGCTAGACCTTTTCCAATAGGAATGAAAAAGTAATACCCACCTCCCCGCCCCGCTTGTTCTCTTCCCACATTCAGAATTAGTTGAGTTGGGCAATTGTATTACAGAAAAAATGGAGAATTTTTTCTGGAGAATGATGCTTCAGTCTACTGGCCAAGTGGGCTTGTTAATACCATGCCCCTAAATGAGATATACTTTCCGTGCCATGGACAGTGTTACTGCTAAACAACCACAGGCCACCCTCCTTGAGAACCGGCCAAGAGTATGTACTAACTGGTACATTCTAAGAGATGGAGGAGTGAAGTGCTAGACGGTATTCAGCTCCTTCTCCCAGACTTTTTTAATTTTTATTTTTACTTTTATTTTTATTTTTGAGACAGAGTCTCTCTCTGTCACCCAGGCTGGAGTGCAATGGTGTGATCTCGGCTCACTATAACCTCCACCTCCCAGGTTCAAGCGATTCTCCCTCCTCAGCCTCCTGAGTAGCTGGGATTACAGGCACCCACCATCATGCCCAGCTAATTTTTGTATTTTTGTAGAGACAGCGTTTCACCATGTTGGCCACCCTAGTCTTGAACTGACCTCAGGTGATCCGCCCGCCTCGGCCTCCCAAAGTCCTGGGATTACAGGCGTGAGCCACTGTGCCTGGCCTCTTCCCAGACTTGACAATCAGATGCCGCTTAGCCTCTTTGCCTGGGGTAGAGTTTATAAAAAAGTGGAGAGGAGTTTGGAGCAAGACTCTATCTCACTAGCAGGAATAAGGGTTCCCCTACCACACTGTGTGCTTATTTGGGAAGAGTCAGGACTCTCCTCACCCCAAGTCTCTGGACCCTGAGTCTAGGGTTCGGTATACTATATTTATTCCACTGTAACAGGTGACAGCAGGAGCTCTTTAGCAATAAATAAAAATCTACCAACACTAAGAAATCTGCTCTTCCTTTTTAAAAAAGAGAAAAATATCAGTAACCCTTTTAGAAAACTATTTCTGACTTCTCAGACTGATCTAACTTCTTTACTTATAAAAGGTATAGGAGCATTTTCAAATCACATGCATCAGATTGGAAAGAGTTTGAATCCACAGTTTGAAAAGGCTTGGTGGACAGCCCCACCATTGTTTCATCCAGTGTATGTGCCCTGGGAAGTATTGCAGTTTAAAAAGCAAGGATGACTTTTGTTTGTTGGAACGAAGCATTGAACAACTTTTTTCATTAGTAGGATTGGATTTCCACCCAGGGTGGGTGGTAATTAATGATCAGGATTTGTGACATGGCTTTCAGCGTGCTGAATTCACTGCTGAAAATCCAAAGCTGAAGAAACTGGTGCACTCAAACACAGAACTTTCCATCTTCTGTCAACTGACATCATCCTGTAGGCAGCTGCAAACCAAAGGAAGTAAGCTCTCAACTGGATTGTCTAATGCAGCTCATTTCAAACTCAGTAGTAGTTTCTATCTTCTGCCCTGTCAGTGAATGCTCCCTTGGGGATAATGCCCTATATCGCTGACATGCTGGTTACATGAATTTGTCCACTAAGGGTGTGGAGGGGAAAAGTTCAATGTACAAAAGAGGCAGACAATGAGCAGACTTTGCTTCTAGATTTTTTTTTTAAGATAGTTAATCAATAGTGTACTTTGTACATGTTCCTTTTTTGAGGAAAATCCTTTCTTTAAAAAAATAAATTTTTAATGTAATTGTTTTACATTTAATTTAAAAAATTAAAATTAATTTTAATTTTTGGTGATAGTTTAATGCTGACAAAAGTCTTAATTTCCCATTTTCCAATGAGTTAACAGACATATACAGAGTTTTACAAATTTTGCCTACAACTCACCCAATTTGTCACATAATTTTGAATTTTAACATTTCAAAAGACTTCATTAAACAAATAGACTTTCTTGGGGGAAGAACTGGATTGGTGTTTGACATTGGCTAAACAAACACTCGGCGATGTCATAGATTCCCGCTACGCAGATGTGTAGGGCATCGTGCAGTTCATGGATTGGACATCACCTTAAACCCATGGGCACTATTACATAGAATAGGTAACTGAGTCATGGTGGATGCTAGAGATCAGGACTCTCTGCTCAGTTGCAAAGTGGTTGGAGGGCCACTTTTTAGGCTCAACCCATCGCTCCCCATCTCCACTGCCCACCCCCACACATAATTCCCAGCATACATCGTTGGTCTTGAAACCAGTTCTCACTTTTTTGGCTCTCAACTCACATTGCCCCTCTCTGGGAAGCTCTTCCTTCATCCCATCATGTAAGGGCATCTCATCCTTGTCAAGGAGCTTTTCATGATCACACAACTTTCCTTCATCTCTGTCTTCTCAAAGCCTCTGCAAAACCTTTGCCTGTACTGCAATCCAGAATATCTTCTCTCTAGCTCGATGACAAATTTATTGGAAGCAGAAACCACGTATTTTATTTGTTACAGAATCTTTGAGCTAGAAGGAATCTTATGGTAAGAACGAACTTACCATAAGATGAATAAAAGATGAATGTAGAAATACTAGAGAAATGTAAAGACCAATTCAAGGTCACAAAATCATTTTACCTAAGCCTGCTTTTCCCCTGATGTCCCAATTTGAATCATACTGACACCAGGTGTATAAATCACACCAAAAGACAATCAAGTTACTCCTTTGAAATAGGGAAAAATATAACACCAAACCTGAGCTCAAAAAGAAACCAAAAGATTAAAACAAGAAAGGTTATATAACTGAAAGAAAAGAAACTGATGAATATCAGGATACCTACTGCTCTCATATCAGGATTGTTTCTTTATTTTATTAATGTGATGGCAAACCAGTATGAAAACAGTGACTCTATAAACAAGATGAACTTAGATCGAGTGACTATGATTATTTCCGGAGTGCAAATAATTGCCAAATGTATTCATCAGCATGTTCCAGAGAAGCAGAACCAACAGGATGTGTGTGCGTGGGTGGATGGGTGGATAGATAGATACATAGACAGATAGACAGATAGATAGACAGAGATTTGATTTATTATAAGAAATTGCTCATGCCATTATGGAGGCTGACAAGTTGCAAGATTTTCGGGGTGAGTTGAGAATTCTAAGACCCAGGAGAGCCAATGGTATACATTCCAATCTGATGGCCAGCAGGGTTGAGACCTAGAAGAGCCAGTGTTTCACTTTGAGTCTGAAGGTGGGAAAAAGTCAACATCCCAGTTCAAAGGCAGTCAGGCAGGAGGAATTCTCCCTTATTTAGGACAAGGTCAGTCTTTTTGTTCTATTGATTCCTCCAACAGATCGACTGAGGCCCCCACCCACATTAGGGAGGGTGATTTGCTGTACTCAAGTCTATCAATTTAAATGTTCAGCTCATCCAAAAAACAGCCTCACAGGAACACACAGAAGAAAGTTTGACCAAATACCTGGGCTACCCCTTGATTTAGTAAGCTGACACATAAAATTAATCATCACACTATATTTTATATCAAGTCAAATTTCTCTTTCTCACTTCTGAATAATAGTGAAGTTTTCAGATTCTATAAAATTTCTTTGCCTATTTGCATGTTTTCCTTCCTTCCTTCCTTCCTTCCTTCCTTCCTTCCTTCCTTCCTTCCTTCCTTCCTTCCTTCCTTCCTTCCTCCCTCCCTCCCTCCCTCTTTCCTTCTTTCTTTCTTTCTTTCTTTCTTTCTTTCTTTCTTTCTTTCTTTCTTTCTTTCTTTCTTTCTTTCTTTCTTTCTTTCTTTTTCTCTCGCTCCCTTTCTTTCTCTCTCTCTTTCTTTCTTTTTTTCATTCACTCTGTCGCCCAGGCTGGAGTGAAGTGACAAGATCATACCTCACTGCAGCCTTGAATTCCTGGGCTCAAGCTATCCTCACACCTCAACCTCCTCAGTTGGGACTACAGGTGTGTACCACTATGCCCAGCTATTTGTATGTTTTTGTAGAGATGGGGTCTCACTATGTTGCCCAGACTGGTCTGCAACTCATGGGCTTAAGTGATCCTTCTGTCTTGGCCTCTCAAACTTTTGGGATTACAAGCGTAAGTATCATGCCCAGCCACATTTTCTTTCTTATGGCTTAAACACCTATGTTTCTGACTCGTGCCTGACTTGTGCTAGTGCTGATGGACAGAAGTTTCATTTCATTTCCATGTAAAACCATGAATTGCGTTACTTAAATACAGATTTGCTTATAGGCATTTTAGCTTAAATTTAGCTGTCTCTAGACCCTGTATACTGTGGTATACAAAGAACTCTGCTGTCTCTATTGAGTAGAACAGGACATCCGCAAATATATTTGTTTGCCCTGAGAACTGTTTGTGGTCATGCAACATGTTGTTTAAAGATCTTTTATCAAAACATTTTACTTAGTAGAGCCACAAGAACAAACACATACAGAAAATCTGACACGAGTGACTATTTATAGAACCATTCCTTTAGAAAAGGACTGCTGAGCATTTGACGGAGGTGGTAGAAAGGATAAAGGAGAGGAGACTTGACTCCAGCTTCTGCTCTGACTCTAAATAGTTGTCTGACCTTGGACAAATCATTGCGTCATCTCTAGTGATTTCTCTGGCTCTAGAAAACACTACTTCTATAAAATTAGAGATTATTTTTTCCTTCTTCTCATGGTTAAGAAAAAAATGAAAGATTACACAAATGGAGATAGGAAAACTATGTGTATTTGGAAAACTCTGGAAATTTGCACCATTTAATTCCAAATCAATTGTATCACCTTTTTCTGTTTTTGTATTTTTGTTTGTTTGTTTTTTGAGATGGAATCTTGCTCTGTCGCCAGGCTGGAGTGCAGTGGTGCAATCTCGGCTCATTGCAACCTCTGCCTCCCAGGTTCAAGTGATTGTCCTGTTCTCCTGCCTCAGCCTCTTGAGTAGCTAGGAGTACAGGTGCCTGTCACCACTCTTAGCTTTTTTTTTTTTTTTTTTTAGACAGAGTTTCGCTCTTGTTGCCCAGACTGAAGTACAATGGCGTGATCTTGGCTCACGACAACCTCCACCTCCCGGGTTCAAGCGATTCTCCTGCCTCAGCCTCCCAAGTACCTGAGATTACAGGCATGCACCACCACACTAGGCTAATTTTGTGTTTTTAGTAGAGATGGGGTTTCTCCATGTTGGTCAGGCTGGTCTCAAACTCCTGACCTCAGGTGATCCACCCACCTTCGCCTCCCAAAGTGCTGGGATTACAGGCATGAACCACCATGCCTGGCCTAATTTTTGTATTTTTAGTAGAGAGGGGTTTCACCATGTTGGCCAGCATGGTCTTGATCTTTTGACCTAGTGATCTGCTTGCCTCGGCCTCTCAAAGTGCTGGGATTACAGGCGTGAGCCACCGTGCCCAGCCCATATCATCTTTTAAAATATACTTTCAATTAGGTTTTGTGTTGTTTGCTTACAGAATAATATGACTTTTTATTTTATTTTATTTTTTGCACTTTGTGAGTTGTCACAGTTTTCCCATGCCAATTTTTTTTTACAAAATAATCCATAACCTAAGGTATTAGATTAAGTGAGAGCTTTTCTCAGTGCTACCTGAGAACTAACTCTATTTTTCATCCTACGGGAAGCTGGATTTGACAGCTAATGGATCTGTTTTGTTCTAAAACTACCATCTGTTCCAAGGCACTTTTTAAGGTTTTAATCATCACCATTATGTGTGAGATATAAATATATATTCATAATAATTCATTTCAAAGAAAAAGGTAAAAGCACAATTACACTTAGACGTAAAAGATATATTTAAACAAATGTAGCTCAGTTTAGATATCAGCAAATGAGGAAATTTAATGTACCCACTGACCCTCTAGCTATAAACACATTTGATATCTCTAAACACTAAAAGACGTTCTTTGTGCAACAGAATTGTAGGCAATACTGGAGGTTATAATACTACACACAGCTTCCAAGCAAGTGTCTACTAATTTCAGGAGCGCTACGCAGCAGACCTGAGTGATCCCTTTAGGGGCAGCTCTTAGGTACACAGATTTCTTTTCTAGGCAGCAACATGTCGGTACTGCTGCTGGTACCTGCTAGCATTTAAATCTTGGGCTCAGGAGGCCAGGTGCAGTGGCTCAACCTGTAATCCCAGCACTTTGGGAGGCTGAGGTGAGTGGATCACTTAAGGCCAAGAGTTCGAGACCAGCCTGGCCAACATGGCGAAACCCCATCTCTACTAAAAATACAAAAATTAGCCAGGTGTGGTGGCATGTGCCTGTAGACCCAGCTACTCAGGAGATTGAGGCAAGAGAATCGCTTGAACCAGGGAGGCGGAGATTGCAGTGAGCATAGATCGTGCCACTGCACTCCAGCCTGGGTGACAGAGCAAGACTGTCTCAAAAATAAAATGAAAATAAAATAAAAAACAAATGTTGGGCTCAGATTCAGCTCTATGCCTTCACTTACCCAACTTATTCATTCAACCCTTCCTCCAATTCTGTCATTCAATTAAGTCTTCCAAGATAAATTGACCAAAATAGTTCAAACCGGGTTTTTGCCCTTTGTAACCAAAGAAATTCCAGACTGATGTATAACATATCAAAATATAGCTGCCCTTTGTTCTACTCCTTTACCTTTCATGCTCTAGCCAATCTGTTAAAATAATCCATGGTACAAATTCACTAGGTATCAATAATGTCTTATCCCTTCCAGGTAACACAGATGCCTTTTAAGCTTAACTTCAGGAGGCATTTGCCTTCATCTGGGAAATCCCAGGTGGTCAGTAGTAAGGAGATTTGGGGCAGAGAAAAGGTATGTTCCATTGCTCTTTAGAGATTTTGGTATAAGTACACCTGGTGCGAGTCTAAAATAGAGCTGCTTTGGTGAGAAGAGAGAATCTGTTTTCCTCTTTCCCTAAACTGAGAACAAGTCATGAAAGAGGCTTCGGGGGCCATCTGGGTAGCAAACATCATGGACAAGAAGATGCTGTTTGACCATAAGAGGGCAGTTCCTGGAAAGCATGCAGTATGTGCAGGCCCGTGGTTTAATGCTGGGGGATAGCTCCCGGACTTGGGTTGAATAGGGGCACAGGAGTGGGTAATAAGGGGATCATTCCAGAGGGGAAATGGCTGGTAGAAAGACTGATGGGGCAGGGGGCCTGGCTCAGTGGCCTGTAGAGTGGTGAGGTTGGGGGCTGTCCTACTGACTGGGGGTGAGTTAATGAATCATGAGATTGGGGAACTTAAATGTAGGAAGCATGTGATACAGGCATTTGAATTCGACAGTGGCTTGAACATAGATTCGTCAATGGAGAAATGTCATGATTGAAATGGGATTTATGTCAGATTGCTCTCTAGGCTGTGTAAGAAATCTAACTCTGTAGAGTAAGGCCAACGGAAGAGCCCCAGACATAAGACTAGTGCCAAAATTGCAGGGCTATATTGGAAGGGATGGGTCAAGAGGATACAAATACAGGACTCAGAGATGACTCACTATTGGGGAAAGAGAGAGAAGGGCGGGATAGAAGTTGACTCAAAGTCATAAGCCTCAGGAACTGAGAGGCGAGTTCTCTCAATGTTGCTGTTTGAATATGGGAAGGAGGGAACAGGGATTAAGAGAACTCAACACTAAATATTTAAGAAAAAAGATTCAAGTGGTGCTTTGAAACTTGGTAGTTCTTCTAAGATGAGAATTCCAAAAGGGAAAAGGAACTTTTAATTTTTTTTCCCTCACTCACTGACTATTCAACAAAACCACTGGGCAGGAAGAGAATTGGGTCTCCCTGGCCTTCCTCTAGGAAATATCTAAACTACTCAACTCAAGTAGCTCAGTCAGGAAACTATCTTACAGGAGTTTTTTTCTGCCAAGAGACTTATGTAGATATTCTTTATCATTCTTGCTCTCTCTGTGGGAAGAGGGGTTGTTTGAAAAATTAAGTAAATGATGAATAATGATGATTAGGAACAATTGTAAAAGCAAGTAAGGCCTGACCTAAATTATTTTTCTAACACATTCTCATGATCTGCAGAAACCATTCTAAGTTTTAGGCAAGGGAGAAAAATGTGAAGTCCAATTGTCTGGTTTTCCTAAGTGTGGAGTTAGGTATGAATGTATCAGGCCCATCAATTATAGTTGTGATACACAGCCTCTGAAAGAAAAGAAATTATCTTTCCCACTGCCCTCTATTCTTTCAGTAGGAGTAGCCATGTTGTGTGTCATGTGACCAAGCCCCCTCAGCTGATCAGAGCCTGGTGAATCAGCTGACCCAAGGGCAACCAATCCATGACCAGGAACCAGGAAGAGGTTTGCAAAGAAGGTCTGCCTAGACAGGGGCGACGGTGATTAAGTAGACCAATCAAATTATTTCTCTTGGAAATTTTTATTCTTAAAACTCAATAGAGTCCATCTGAAAAAGTAACATCTCCATCACTTCAAAGTTCACTTCTACCTTTTTGATCTCTGTTGCCAATTCACCAGAAGCCCCTGTGATGATTACTATTCTTGACCTACTAACAAGTTCCCCCAGATTTCTAGGCTGGCATTACCAGCAGAGGTGGGTTTCCCTGCTGTTGGCTGGAATAGTCTCACTAAAGTCTGAGCACTAGAGCCTAGAGCCAGATTTGTGGGACACTTACCTACCTACCTTCACAGCACCCAGCTTCAAGGGCACACAAAGAAGACCAGTGTAGCACATGACCTTCTTTTACCAGCATGTACTTGGGAAGGCCAGCCACAAACTTTCTCTCCTGAATGTTGCCAGCATCAGTCCCAGAATCAGGGGCACCATCCTCCTAACTGTCATCAGAGAGATGCCTGCTGCAGCTCAGATACATCTACTTCAAAAAAGGAGTGTACGATTGTCCTGTGACTTTTTATGTCAGTAGTATAAAGGGCACCTGTTGCCGTTAGCTGATCATTAGAGGAGCGACTCGTTCAAGATGCAGCTCTTTCTATCACAGGTATAATTTCATGGTCTTGCTGTCAGATCAGAACAATCATTGTTATCCTCAAAAGCAGTGAGCCCCACAATGGACGCTTTTGTCCAGCCATTCAGCCATTAGAGCAGCTACTTCAACTACCTTCACAGGCTTGATGGGTGAATTGCCTGCTTTGCACTAAATGGCAGTTCTCTGATGCTGGTGTATTAAAGAAAAAGAAAGGAAGAAAGAAAAAGAAAGAAACGCTTCATCCTGCCCCAGAGAGAGTGCAAAGTGCCTTTCTTGATTCAGCCGTTTGCCTTCCTTCAATTCCAATCAGTCTGTGCTGTGTGGTATGACAGTGACAAGGTGAAATCCCTGCTGAGCAGCCCTGAAATCTGTGAAGAAATAGGCTTCACACACACATTGTTTGGTTGACCAAGAGAAGCTACTGGAATTTCAGAGGAAAAGCCATACCTATCTTTAGTAACTAAATTAGAAAAAGTATGGAACGCAAATAAAAACTACAATGAGATACCACTTCATACCCATTAGGATGGCTGTGTAAAAAACAAAACAACCACAAATGTTGGCAGGGATGTGGAGAAACTGGAACCCTCCCTTCACTGCTGGTGGGAATGTGAAATGATACAGTCCTTATGGAAAACAGTTTGCCAGTTCCTCAAAAAGTTAAACATAGAATTGGCATATCAACCAGCCATTCTACTTCTAGGTATATAGCCCAAAGAACTGAAAATAGTGACTCAAACAGATATTTGTGCACCAGTGTTCATAGCAGCATTATTCATAATGGCCAAAGGTGGAAAAAACTTTTGTCCAACAATAGATAAATGGATAAATGTCATATATGTACCATTGAAGATTATTCAGCCTTACAAAGGAGTGAATTCTGTGTGTTGCAACATGAATGAACCTTGAAAACATGCTAAGTGAAATAAGCCAGACATAAAATGAGAAATATTATATGATACCACTTGTCTGAGGTATCCAGAAGAGGTATGTTTGTAAATGGAAAATGGAGTAGAGGTTATCAGGAGCTGAAGGGAATGGGGAGTTATTGTTTAATGAATACAGTTTCTGTTTGGGATGATACAAAGTTTCTGGAAATGAATAGTGGTGATGGTTGTACAACACCATTAATGTACTTACTGCCACTGAAATGTATACTTTAAATGGTTAAACAAAAGTACAGAAAGGTCAGGCATGGTGGTATGCACCTGTAGTCCCAGCTACTCAGGAGGCTGAGGCAGGAGAATCACTTGAACCCAGGAGGAGGAGGCTGCAGTGAGCTGAGATTGCACCAGGGCACTCCAGCCTGGGCAACAGCACGAGACTCCATCTCAAAAAGCAAGCAACAAAAAAGGATAGAAAGGTCAATTCTATTTGATTCTATTTGCTCAATTCCTTGCCAGGAGCTTAGGCATCTCTGTTCCCAATACCGTCTTCTGGCCAGGGGTTTGTAAATACATTACCTTGCACCCAAGAAGACTAGACACTCGGACTCTGTGAAGCTGTTTTTTCGCTGATGCTGTGACCCTGGGAGGCAGGTTTCGGTGGCCCACCCAGGCTGCCTTGCAGAGGCATTAATATACGCTGCAATACCAAATGTCTTCATACGTGTTTCCAAGTTCAATCAAATATGTGTCCATTTTTCTGCCTTCCCTTCTGGGCAAGTGGGTTCTGCTGGGGAATGTGCCTTCTCCACTTGCCGAGAATTCCTTTTAAAATGAGTGAAACGTGGGCCTGAGCAATTCAGCCCTCCTAGCTGGTTTGTACCAGCTTAGAGTATGTCTTTTGTTTCTTTCTACCCTTGACAAGCATGATGGCTTTGCTTTCATGCTGACTTTCATTCCTGTGAAGTTGAAGGTAACAGGCTGTCTGCTGGTACCATCACAGCCGAGTTTTATTTTAAACTCTAATGGATAGCAATGCCATATACCCACATGTGTCCTTACATATTGTTCTAGCTGCATATAGATAATCCTTCCTAATTTCACTTACAACTTAAAAAGGGGTAGCCAAACAGCCCTGGGACACCGCCCTTTTTTGAAAAGGGAAGCCCTGTTTCTCTGTCTGGCTGAGTGTGACCCCCAGACTTGGGGGATTAAGATACAGAAAATCTTGAGGGATAATCCTAGTTCAAAGAAACATAAAATAAGAAAAAAAAAAAGACAATGAAAATCAATTTCACCTGTGGTTTCTACAATCAGCAAACACCTGTACATTGTAACTATTTTGATCAAATAAAAACTTTGATGTTCTAAAATAACTGTCAGATTTCTGTATAGGTACTAAATGCTCAAAAATTCCGTTGGCTGGGCACAGTGGCTCACGCCTGTAATCCCAGCACTTTGGAAGGCCGAGGCAGGTGGATCACCTGAGGTCAGGAGTTTGAGACCAGCCTGGCCAACATGATGAAACCCTGTCTCTACTAAAAATACAAAAACAATTAGCTGGGTGTGGTAGTGGGCGCCTGTAATCCCAGCTACTCAGGAGGCTGAGGCAGGAGAATCGCTTGAACCCAGGAGGTGGAAGTTGCAGTGAGCCTAGATCATGCCTTTGCACTCCAGCCTGGGTGACAGAGTGAGACTCTGTCTCCAAAAAAAAAAAAAAACAAAAGTCCTTGTTTGAACCATATTTACAAGTTGGAAGTAAAATCACATATGCCTCAGGAAGCATCAAGCTAACTCCGTTTGTCATTTTAGTCTAGATGATTCAGAACAAATGACAATGCTTGGAAATAGTGCTATAATATGGTGAGGATACAGCTGTGTCAAGCAAACGGAGTAGACCCAAATGCATGGGAGGTCCTTTGCTTTTCGCCCTCATTCTTCCGAGGGACTTCTTCCTCCCTTTCATGGATATCAGCAAAACAAGAACAACCCTCCCTCATTTCGAATGCATTTTTCCCCTTCCTGCTCACATCACATTTTTCTAGTGCATTGCTTCAGAATCTGACAGCGTGAATTCTGACAGGTTGGCATCTGTTGGTGTTTGATGTTTGGCATTTCTGATGTGATACTGGCTTCATTTTATACAAGAATTTGTATTCAGCGTGGATGTAGCTTCCCAGGGTGGGTTAAAAAAGGGTAGGGCTTTGGACTGAAATCTAACAGTGGGAGGAAACCTTAGGTACACCAGCTCTTTAGCTGACTGTTAGCCCATTTATTAAATAGCAATTATCCTGTATCATTGGTACCAATGTGAATATTAAATCAATTGGGCCATTCCACAGAGTTGGACTAAAGCTACATGAAATGTCATCAGACCTACAGGTTGAATGAGAAGAGCATGTTGTTCCTAAATAACCCAACTAAACACATGTTGGAAGCAACTTGTAAGCTTATATGGGATGAACTTCCTCATAATGTCAAAGGGGAACTAGGATTGTATTGGATCCTCCATTCCTAAAGCTCATTTATTCTCTTCAGAAAGTAGGATAACTCCATAGTCTTTCATTTAGATTCCAAGGCCTTTTTCTTCATAGAAGAATAAGACGTTTCCTAGAATTCTACATATATTTCTAGATTGTGCAATCATAATTTAAACAAAATAATTAAACCCTTCAAAAACAAGTCTGGCCTGGCCTAGTGGCTCATACCTGTAATCCCAACACTTTGGGAGGCTGAGACAGGAGGATCACTTGAGACCAGGGTTGAAGATCAGCCTGGGCAACATAGTGAGACCCTGCCTATACAAAAATTTAAAAATTAGCCATATGTGGCAGCATGTGCCTGTAGTCCTAGCAACTCTGGAGGCTGAGACAAGAGGATCGCTTGAGCCCAGGAGGTTGAGGCTGCAGTGAGCTAAGATGGTGCCACCGCAGTCCAGCTTGGGTAACAGAGGGAGACCTTGTCTCTTATAAAAACAAAAAACAGTAGTATAACATGGGGGATGGAAAGGAGGTATTCCTTCCTATATCAGAAAGCAGTCTTGTGTGGGATGGTGGCCATGCCATAGGAAACACAGGCCTCATGGTCTCCTCTACCACTACCTACCTCTGAGGAGTATAACCACGTCTTCCAGACCCTTTTTGAATTCTCCTTTCATCTACAGCCCTACCACACTGAAAGCACTCAATCTCCTCTGAATTCTCCTCCCATGAGGGGATCGCTGGCAGCTGGAGGTGAGCACAGCTGCAGGTCCTGTTGTCTCTGCCTAGAAGTCATCATTGTGTGTTTAGGTGGGTGCAGAGCTGTGCACATTAGCACCAACCCTCATGACTCCCGATCTGTGAGGGGGATATTATCAGCTTGGCAACATATGGAAGCCAGGCCCGGATAGCTAGGTTGGCTGAGGATTTGAAATCACTGAATCTTTCAGTGAGTTTATAATATGGTCCCATTCCTCTCTGCTTGGCCAGTTGCCTGCTTGGCATCCTCCAATTAAACTTGGAAGAAGTGGTGAAAGGAAGTGAAGTAATGTCTTAGCCACAGGTACAATGTGTGTCAATATCCAATGGAGGAGATGTAAATGTATCCTATATGCCTCAAAGAATACTCCGAATTTACCATCAGAGGGATATTTTGTCCATAGCATTTTTGCCAAGATTTCCAACACCAAGACTACTCTTCTAAACTGTAAAAGCCAGCTTTTACTGCCCTCTTCACACACAGGTGTCACACACACACATGCACATATGCACGCACATGCACTCATAGCCATATGCTCAGATTAAGCTCACATTTCCCGTTACATAAGAATCTTCTCATTAAAGTGTTATCTTGCAGTCTTGTGCTATCTGGGTTCCCTGGCAGAATGGAAGTAGCTCTAAATACCCTGCCTTTTAGGAAATCTTGACCAAACACTTTATGTATTTCAATAGTTTTAAGAAGTCTAAATGCTTTGTTTTAACCTGAAAATGCACATACTATTTGCAGTACTATTACAGAAGGGGGGAGGGGCGCGAGGGAAGGAAGGAAGGAAGGAAGGAAGGAAGGAAGGAAGGAAGGAAGGAAGGGACAATCTTGCTATCCTGTCCATTGCAAATGCTAAATGGAATGGTCCTTCTAAAATTTCTTAATCACCTTCCATCTCTGTAATATTTTTCCCACAAAAAGTAAATGAATATAGAAATAGTAACCCTCCATGTTCTCCATAAATGAGGGAGCTGCTCATTAGTTCTATTTAGTCCCCAGAAATGGAAGCCACCTCCCGTTTGTAGAGTGCCATGATGTTCCAGGTGCTTTGCGTTTCTCTCATTCATTCTCACACAAACTTCATGGAGGGGGCAGCATAAGAACAGCTAATGCTTATAGAATGTTGGCTCTGCACTAAACGGTTTCACCAAATATCTAATTCTCCTAACCAGACTGTGGATCATTATCATGTGAGGAACTGAGGCTGAGACATGAGGTCATTTGCTTGAAGACACACAATGAATGGCAGCATTGAGATCCAACCCAAATCTGTCTGACCCCAAAGCCTACGTACTTCTTCCTCTTCCGGGTTATGTTACCTCCTGATAAACAGGGAAATTGGGAAGCACTTTACTGTGAATACATTCAGCTCCCCAAATGGGGCCATCAATCACTTTGTAGTTCTTGAGATCTACAGGGCGAGTGACCAGGTGTTCCCAAGAGAACCTGTCCCTGTAAAGTGAATGTTAGTTAGTACTGGTCATGCCCCATGGCTCTCAAACTTTGGTGCACATTAGAATCAAAGAAATTGTGGCCGGGTGAGGTGGTTCACGCCTGTAATCCCAGCACTTCAGGAGACCGAGGTGGACACAGGAGTTCGAAATCAGCCTGGTCAATATAGTGAAACCCTGTCTCTACTAAAAATACAAAAACTAGCCAGGTGTGGTGGCAGGCACCTGTAATCTCATCTACTCGGAGGCTGAGGCAGGAGAATCTCTTGGAGGCGAAGGTTGCAGTGAGCTAAGATCGCGCCATTGCACTCCAGCCTGGTCGGCAGAGTGAGACTCTGTCTCAAAAAAAAAAAAAACAGAAATAGTTTAAGATTTGTGGGCCCTACCTCTAGCTTCCTAACCAATAATAACAGCCAACCAGTATTTCTTTTTCTTTTCAAATGATCCATAAATTTACTGATTTATAATTTCATAGATTCAGACTATGACATTTCCAGTCTTAGTTTATTTTGTGAGTAACCATTGTCATCAGATGTCTTCTATTAAAAACTTGCAATCTGGTGTGATGAATGAGATTTTTATGGATATACAAATGCTGCAGGAAGGCATAGACTTATATTGAGATACAGTAGACGTAGTGTCTAATATAGCATAGAACATAAGATAAATCATGTAATCTGGAAAATGGGGATGTTACGTAAATACACATTACTGAAGAACAGAGAGTGTTAATTATGAACTAAAGGAATTTCATGGCCTCTCATCTTTTTCTTTCATTTCTTAGCTTCAGATGGCTTCTAATTTACATGCCTCTAATTTACATCCCTCTCCCCTCCTCCCTTCTTCCCGGCCCTGCCCTGCCCTTCCTTCTTTCCTTCCTTCCAGAATAGTATTACAAACAGCACGTGCCTTTTCAGGTTTTCTGAAAAAGCATTTAGACTTAAAACTATTGAAATACCATAAAGTGTTTCGTCAAGATTTCCTGAGGTTAGGATTATAATCTCAGGTGAACAGAGTATTGAATGAATGGAGCTTATAATATTAACCTCTGTTCACCTGCCTTTATGAGGAAGAGGAGCATATTTTGTTTTCCCAAAGCGATACTGTATTAGTGTCAGAATTCCTTTTTATTGTGTTCATATCAATGTAGTTAGTGTTTCAAATCTACATGTAAAAAACTTGTCTTTTAACTTTACTTATTTATTTATTTATTTATTTATTTTTGAGACAGAACCTCACTCTGTCTCCCAGGCTGGAGTTCAGTGGCGCGATCTCGGCTCACTGCAACCTCTGCCCCCCAGGTTCAAGCAATTCTCCTGCCTCAGCCTCCAGAGTAGCTGGACTAATTTTTGTACTTTTAGTAGAGACTGGATTTCCCCATGTTGTCTAGGCTGGTCGCTAACTCCTGACCTTAGCTGATCTGCCCACCTCGCCCTCCCAAAGTGCTGGGAATACAGCTGTGAGCCACGGCACCTGGCCTTAACTTTTAAGTATATTTTCTTAAACATAGTCATTAAGCCCTTAAAACTGTACATCACGTGGCTTGAAATCAGATTTACCATCCTGCAATGACTTCAACATTAGAAGATTTTTGTCCTCACAGTCCACAGTCTGTCACCATTTCCAGAGGTTTCCCGCGTGCTAGTGCCTCGTTGATACTACACTTCACTGGGAAGGGAGCCGGGAAAAGTAAAAACAACAATAATGATAATATTAGGACAATTTGTCATGTGAGGTCACAGCAAATAATTAGAAGAACTAGGAAATGTTCTTCTACATTTTTATTAATACTTTAGGTCGGGGCGTGGTGGTTCATGCCTGTAATTCCAGCACTTTGGGAGGCCGAGGCAAATGGATCGCTTGAGGCCAGGAGTTCAAGACGAGCCTGGCTAATTATGGTGAAACCTGATCTCTACTAAAAACACAAAAATTAGCCAGACGTGGTGGCGCATGCCTGTAATCCCAGCTATTCGGGAGGCTGAGGCAGGATAATTGCGTGAACTTGGGAGGGGGAGGTTGCAGTGATCCCAGATCGCGCCACTGCACTTCAGCCTGGGCGATTTTTTTGAGACTCCGTCTCAAAAAAAAAAAAAAACAAAACTGTATTAATACTTTAATATATAAAATCCACCATAACCCCATATTTAGATGTGCCTACTGATAAACAGGCCCCTGGAAAATAAATAGGTAGCCCCTGACCCCAAATAAGGTAGTACTGCTTTAAAAAACGTATTGGTTTTGTTTCTGAATAGCGTCTGTTCCAAGATGTATAAAACTATGGCTCCGGCATATGCTGTAGCTGCAGGGAAAAAAACTTGGGGTGGATTTAATGCTACATCTGTGACCAGTTAGTTATAGCAACCTACAGGTATTTGGTGGTTTCAACAAAAGTTCTAATACACATTCCAGGCATCTAGAACTATATGGAAGACTGTAAAAAGATGCGGACAAATAATTCATACATCCACTAATTTGAGACAACTAAAAAGTGCACGTAGTTCCCTGCTGACTTGAAAGTAGTGCTCAATTCATTCTTTTACAAGGAAGTTGCTGTGGGTACCCACGCAAGAATGGAGCCTCTAGGGATGGCAAGTGCAGATGACACAGGACATCCTGCTGGATCTTATCAGCGCCGACTGGGAAAAATGCATTACATTAGCAGGGCAGGGCGGGAGGGGGTCGGAGAAAGGAAACATTGCAACAGTTACCAGGGCCTCAGAGACACTGACCAATTGTTCCAGCTAGATAAGACACTGGCTTTGGACTTTCACAGTTATTTTTCAACTGTGGCTGATAAGCTGACTTTCATTTGATTTATTTTCTTTTCTCGGACTTGTATTTCATGTTTACGGGTGGCCTTCCTACAAACCACTAATTATCCTCTGTAGTCGCTCTTATTTGCACGGTTTGATTGATTTGCTTTAGAAGTTTTGATTTTTGTGGGATTAAACAAAACACACAAATAGCATGCCATCTGCTTGATATACATGTCATTCAGGTCCATAAGAGGCTAACCAATGAGTTTTGGGATGGTTAGCTGGGTTTAAGTTAGAACACAGAAAAAGCAGAAATAAAACTCCCAACAGATTTAAAACAAATTGACAAAGAATTCAAGAGAGCCTAGACATTTTCTAACATTTTCTGGCCATTTTCTTTTTCTTCAGACAGGGTCTCACTCTGTTGCCTAGGTTGGAGTGCATTAGTGCAATCACAGCTCACTGCAACCTTGACATCCCAGGCTCAAGCGATCCTCCTTCCTTGGCCTGTTGAGTAGCTGGGGCTACAGGTGCATGCCACCATGCCTATAGGCACGTCTAAATATGGGGTTGTGGTGGATTTTATATATTAAAGAATTAATACAGTGTTTTTTGGAGGTTTTTCTAGTTGTTTATTTGAGACAGAGTCTCGCTCTATCGCCCAGGCTGGAGTGCAGTGGTGTGATCTCGGCTCATGGCAACCTCTGACTCCCGGGTTGAAGCCATTCTCCTGCCTCAGAATTAACAGTGGCTAATTATTATTTTTTTTTTTTGTAAATTTTCTGTAGAGATGGGGGTTTTGCTATGTTGCCCAGACTGGTCTCAAACTCCTGGGCTCAAGCAATCCTCCTGCCTCATCCTCCCAAAGTGTTGGGATTACACGTATGAGCCACTGCGCCTGGCTGTTCTGGTCATTTTGCCTCATTCCTTTGGTCACCCCCAGTTCTCAGCTAATGCTTTGGCCCTCACTCCTATGGTGAAGAGTCCCCATTCAGGATTTCCACAATGTGAGCTGAAGAGACCATTTCCACTTCAGAGGTATTCAAAAATTCTATTCAACAGACATGTTTCATCTACCTGTCCAAAGGTATGGTGCTAGGCTGTGGTCAACGGAGAAGTTGATTTGTGCCTGGGTCGTAGTTTATAAAGGTGACTAAGTGACATCTGAGAGGCCAATGCTATTGAAAGCAAAGATTAAAGCTACTCACAGTTGACCTATAAACAAGAGGCATCTCAGGCCATGCAAAGCCTGGGGTAAGCACCAGTGCTGGTCAGGAGGCAGAAAGGAGTCAGAAGGCCTTGGCCACAGCCATTACTGGGATTTTCACAGGAAAGGCAAGGAGAGACAAGGGAAAGAGCCTAGAAATGGCCGGTTGGAATAATTCCAGTGGCTTTGGGACACTGTTATCCCTAGTTGTCTGGGACCTGGCCCTGGGTTGATTCAGGGCTGGGAAAATATTGGCTTGCGTGAAAGAGTCAGATAAGGAGGTGGTTGAGAGAGCAGGCTCTGGATCACAGGGGAGGTGTGAGTAACCTTGGCTGTTAGTTTGGTCCTGTGATTAATGAAGGCCAAATAAACAAACTAAGTCTAAACTAAGAAAACACAGTTAGGGCAGGGATGAACAGTGTCTTCCAACAGGTATTTGGAATCCAGTAGCTGAATCAAGAATCATGTAAGCAAATCCAAGATATACCCTGATAAATGCAGTACTGCACCAGCAGCTTCAATGTGTCATGGGAGTTTGAGGGAGGCAGGTGACTAATGAAATGGAAAGTTTTATTTCATGGGAGATTTACATCCTTTTTTTTTTGAGACAGAGTTTTGCTCTTTCACCCAGGCTGGAGTGAAGTGGCACAGTCTTGGCTCACTGCAACATCCGCTTCCTGGTTTCAAGAGATTCTCCTGCCTCAGTCTCCCAAGTAGCTGGGATTATAGACACCCGCCACCATGCCCGGCTAATGTTTTGTATTTTTAGTAGAGATGGGGTTTTGCCATGTTGGCCAGGCTGGTCTCGAACTCCTGACCTCAAGTGATCCACCTGCCTCGGCCTCCCAAAGTGCTAGGATTACAGGCCTGAGCCATCGTGCCCAGCCATACATCCTCTTTTACACTTAACTAGAAGAACCACCATCATGCACTGCATAATACTTCAGCCAACCATGGACCACACCTACGGTGGTGGTCTCATAAGATTATAATATTGTATTTTTACTGTACCTTTTCTATGTTTAGGTACACAAATAACACTGTGTTACAATTGCCTGCAGTATTGAGTAGAGTCACTTGCTGCATGGTTTGCAGCCTAGGAGCAATAGGCTATAGCATGTAGCCTAGGTATGTAGTAGCCTACACCACCTAGGTTTGTGTAAGTGTACTCTAGGAGGTTTGCACAACAATAAAATCACCTACCACTACAATTCTCAGAATGTATTCTCATCATTAAGTGTGCATGACTGTACTTCAAAACCATACAACCCTGCTAATAAGTGCTACCCTTTTGTACATGGAAGGACGTAAGTCAAGGCCTAGCCTAGTGCCTGGTACATAAGAAACATTAAAACAAAGGTAGTTCTCAGCCAGTTGCGGTGGCTCAGGTCTGTAATCCCAGCACTTTGGGAGGCCAAATTGGGAGGATCAC
Organism: Papio anubis; assembly: GCF_008728515.1. Taxonomy (NCBI): domain Eukaryota; kingdom Metazoa; phylum Chordata; class Mammalia; order Primates; family Cercopithecidae; genus Papio; species Papio anubis. The sequence goes on from NC_044986.1 coordinate 96,290,936, forward strand.
CTGAGGTCAGGAGTTTGAGACCAGCCTGGCCAATATGGTGAAGCCCTGTCTCTACTGAAAATACAAAAAATTAGCTGGGTGTGGTGGCACACGCCTGTAAACCCAGCTACTAGGGAGGCTGAGGCAGGAGGATTGTGTGAGGGAGGTGGAGGTTGCAGTGAGCCAAGATTGTGCCACTGCACTCCAGCCTGGGCAACAGAGCAAGACCTTGTCTCAAAAAAAAAAAAAGTAGTTCTCATCTCTCCCTCCCACCTTAATGTCATTTTTGTATTGCTAGACATCACTGACTTAATAAAAGCCTGATACACCATTCTCTCCCCAAATGGAAGCATTCTTTTCACAATTAATGTAGTTCATAGTTATTTGCATAGTTCTTTTTTCTTTTTTTTTTTTTTTTTTGAGACAGAGTCTTGCTGTTTTGCCCAGGTTGGAGTGCAGTGGCATGATCATGGCTCACTGCAGCCTTGAACTCTTAGGCCTAAGCAATCCTCCCACCTCAGCCTCCTGAGTAACCGGAACTATAGGCATGTACCACTATACCTGGCTATTAATTTTTACTTTTTAGTGTTTTGGAAACAGGGTCTCACTCCGTTGCCCAGGCTGGAGTGCAGTGATGCCATCTTGGCTCACTGCAACCTCTGCCCCCTGGGTTCAAGTGATTCTTGTGCCTCAACCTCCCGAGTAGCTGGGACTACAAGCATATATTTTTTAGTAGAGAAGGGATTTCACCATGTTGGCCAGGCTGGTCTCGGACTCCTGACCACAAGTGATCTGCCTGCCTCGGTCTCTCAAAGTGCTGCAATTACAGGTGTGAGCCACGGAGCCCGGCCTATTTCCCATTTTAAAAACAAAAAGTCATATGGGGTTAAAAAATGCTTGGGTTAATTTTGATTCATTCTTGATTAGCAGGTATGGAATGGTGGGAGAGGCAGCCCAGGGAGTGCCCACGTCTGGACCACTCCGGTGCTGGCCACACCCCTGTCTACTTGAAGTCACATTGGCATCCCCCCGGTACCAGCGGGATCCCTGACAGCCACTGCCATTCCTTGGAGGGCACAATGAAATCACCTAACAACACAATTCTCAGAACGTATTCTCATCATTAAGTGATGCATGACTGTGCTTCAAAACCATAAAACCCTGCTAATAAGTGCTACCCTTTTGTACATGGACGGACATAAATCAAGGCCCACTTGAGGGGTTTCCTTATGAATTTGACAAAAAATTTTATAAACTGCAGGCAGGGGGAAGATTGGAATGTCTGTCTACCACTAGTAAATAGCAGCTCTTTGCTACGGTGAGCATGACAGAGAAGTTGTTTTCTATTAATATGTGGCTTTATGTGAGAACAAGCTGACATGAGGAGAGCAATCAATTAGAAATGATTTTTCTCATGCAGTAACTATGCAGATTCAATCTCCTCACAGTGGAGGTATAGGATTGAAAAACTGTCACTCTCTTCTTGGTCCCCAGCGTTGTAGGTTTTGTTTCAGTTAGTGTCAAATCTTCTAAGCCAACAGCAAACATCTAATGCACTTGATTCGTGAAGGACGTTGTTATGTGACTCCCCATCATCATACAATGATGTCGACGGCTGCTGTCTTTGCACTGTATACTATGTGTCAATCAATCCATTCCTCTCTTGACACACATCATTTCTATTTATTGTGCTCCATCCCTGCTTCGCACACTGTACTGTATGTGAGAATCACCTGGGCATTTCCTTAAAGTACACATTCTAGGATCTCAATGGTAGAACTTAGAAATTCTGATTGCATCAGTTTGATGAGGTCCAGGAATTTGGCCTTTAGTCAACTCTCCCTCCCCCAGTTGGTCCTGGTGTAGGTGGTCCATGGAGCAGACTTTGAGAAACAGATTTCTAGTTCTTGGTTACAAATAATTATGCAGGGCTGGGCATGGTAGCTCATGCCTCTAATCCCACTACTTTGGGAGGCCAAGGTGGTAACTTTGCTTGAGCCCAGGAGTTCAAGACCAGACTGGGCAACACAGGGAGGGCCCGTCTCTACAGAAGATACAAAAATTAGCTGGGCATGGTGGTGTGTGTCTATAGTCCCAGTTACTTAGGAGGCTGAGGGAGGAAGATGGCTTGAGCCCAGGAGGTCAAGGCTGCAGTGAGCTGTGATTATACCACTGCCCTCCAGCCTCAATGACAGAGTGAGAGCTCATGTCAAAAAAAAAATATATATATATATGCAGTATAGTCTGTGAATTAATATAAAGCATAGCAATAACTACAAACAAGTTTTATTAGCATTTGTTGACATAAAATCCTTTCTAGATTTTTTCAATGTGACATCTTTTTATTTATTTAATACATATTAGATGTAGATATTTTCAGGATCCATGTAATAATCTGATAAATTCATATAATCAAATCAGGGTAATAGGAACATCCATCACTTTAAATATTTATCTTTTCTTTAAGCTAAGGACATTCAAAGTATTCTCTTCCAGCTATTTTGAAATGAACAATTGGTTAATGTTAACATAGATACCTACTGATGTATCAAATGCCAGGTCTTAATTCTTCTAAGTGTGTATCTGTACCCATTAATCAGTTTCTCTTTATCCAAATCCTTCTCGGCCTCTGGTACCCACCAATCTACTCTCTATCCTCACGAGATCCTTGACAGTTTCCATGTAACCACCATTGCCCGACTTTCTAAAACAAGCCAACAAAAGAGACCTCAAGGTTTTATTGAGAATGTGGGGCTTTGGCTGGGCACGGTGGCTCACGCCTGTGATCCCAGCACCTTGGGAGGATGAGGTGGGTGGATCACGAGGTCAGGAGTTCGAGACCAGCCTGACCAATATGGTGAAACCCCGTCTCTACTAAAAATACAAAAATTATCCAGGCGCGGTGGTGCGTGCCTATAATTCCAGCTATTCAGGAGGTCGAGGCAGGAGAACTGCTTGAACCCGGGAGGTGGAGGTTGCAGTGAGCCGAAATTGTGCCACTGCACTCCAGAAGAGAATGTGGGGTTTTTTTGGTCAATGGGTACAAAGTTTCATTTAGGAGGAATAAGTTCTGGTGTTCTATCACACAGAAGGGTAACTGCAGCTAAGAAGTGTATTGTATATTTCAAAATTGCTAGAAGAGAGGATTTTGAATGTTCTCAACACAAAGAAATGGTAAATGTATAAGGTGATGGTGTATTAGTCCTTCTGTTGCTTATAACAGAATACCTGCAGGTGGGTCATTTATAGAGAAAAGAAATTTCTTGCAGTTACAGAAATTTATTTCTTACAGCTGAGAAGTCCAAGGTCAAGGGGCTGCCTCAGGTAAGATCTTTCTTGCAGGTGGGGGCTCTGCAGAGTCAACCTAACCTATAGGGCATCACATGGTGAGGGGCTGAGCGTGCTCACGTGCTAGCTCATGTCTCTCTTCTTCTTCTTATAAAGCCACCAGTTCCCCGCCATGATAACCCATTAATTCATTAACCCATTAATCTATTAATCCATGAATAGATTAATTAATCTATGAATAGATGAATAGATTAATCCAAGGCAGAACCTTCATGATCCAATGATCTCTTAAAGATCCCATTTCTTGGGCCAGGTGCAGTGGCTCATGCCTGTAATCCCAGCACTTCAGGGAGGCTGAGGCAGGCAGATCACGAGGTCAGGAGTTCGAGACCAGCCTGGCCAACATGGTGAAAACCCATCTCTACTAAAAATGCAAAACATCTCTGGGCGCGATGGTGCTTGTCTGTAATCCCAGCTGTTCAGGAAGCTGAGGCAGGAGAATTGCTTGAACCCTGGGCAAAGAGGTTGCAGTGAGCCGAGATGGCGACACTGCACTCCAGGCTGGGCGACAGAGCAAGACTCTGTCTTGAAAAAAAAAAAAGATCCCATCTCTCGACACTGCCACATTGGGGATTAAGTTTCAACATGAGTTTTGAAGGAAACAAATATTCAAACTATAGCAGATGGATATGCTAAACACCCTGATTTAACTATTACACAATGTATACAAGTATCAAAACATCACAGTGTACCCCATAAATAGGTACAATTATTATATGTCAATGAAGACAACAAATTAATTTTTTTTTTAAAAAAGAGCATTAATCTTTTTAAAAATGAGAACTGGTAGTGTCTTTACAGACTAAGAAAAACAAAATCAATATCTAAATCAGTTAAAGGAAACCTTATAGTCTACAGAGAAGGGCCCTAAAGCAGGGAGGGAGGAGGGTTACTCTAGGTCCTTGAACAGGCAGTAAGTTAGAGAAACAAGATCTTGGCTTTTATTTTTTTTCTTTCTTTAAGCAGGCTGTTAAGCATTATTTCTCTGGTTACTGCACATCTGCCCAATGACTCAATAATCCAAGTTCCTTCCTGAGTCTGTGAAATCCCTTCTCCAGGACTCAAGAAAGGCGGGGACATTGGGCATCCGGGGCTGGCTCTTGGCACATTCTCCCAGGACTATGCCAGACTTCTAACAGTTTCATGTTAAATGCTGTTTTCAATCATAGTTTATATTTTACATCACATAAGCGATAGGTATTTTTTTTCCTGTGTTTATATCTCCCAAGATCAAGTAGGCGGAAGCAAGAGACCCAAATTGCAGGAAAGTGGGAGTGGGTAGGGATAACGGGCAGGAGGTTACACTGGTTTCTTTCACGTCTTGCCCACCATCCCTTGTCCATGTACTGGCGAATGGTGTGGAAACTGGTCCAGTGGATTTTCTTCACTACCTTTTATCTTTATTATCTTCCTACATTTATAATTAATCACCTGTTCATACTTATGCATCTTTTCAACCTTACTCTCTGATATGGTTTGGCTCTGTGTCCCCACCCAAATCTCACCTTGGGTTGTAATAGTCCTTATGTGTTGTGGGAGCAACCCAGTGGGAGGTAATTGAATCATGGGGGCAGGTTTTTCCCATGCTGTTCTCGTGATAGTGAATAAGTCTCATGAGATCTGATGGTTTTATAAAGGGGTGTTCTCCTGCACATGCCCTCTTGCCTGCTGCCATGTAAGACGTGTGTTTGCTTCTCCTTTGCCTTCCACCATGACTGTGATGCTCCCACCATGATTGTGATGCCTCCCCAGCCATGTGAAACTGAGAGTCCATTAAACCTCTTTCCTTAATAAATTACCCAGTCTTGGGTATGTATTTATTAGCAGCATGGGAACAGACGAATACACCCTCTTTCCTGTTTGTTAATTCTATTCCCAGATCTTTAGAAAAACTTTCCACCTTTCTGCTTGCCCCTCTCCCCACATCCCCAGCCTCACCACCATCTTCTCTTCCCATCTTTTCATTCTACTTCTTCATTTGAAATGGTTTTAGTCATGCCAGGAAAACATTAGAGCAGGGCTAGGGATACATCAGTACTGAGGAAAGACGGAAGCCAAACATTTTGAAATGAGGATGTTAGGATAAAGAGCAGGGTCAAGAAACCACAAGCATCTTGAAATTGTGAAGTCATCTTCTCTAGAATCTCCAGTATTTCAATCCCATTACATTCCCCTAATCGAATCTGCCTTTGCCAGCCTTTCTGCTAAAATACAATTTCTTATTAAACTTGATTTGGTTTGGTTTAGCTTAGCTCCTAGCATTGAATCAGCGTTGTTTTCTGATTTACTGCAACTCTTCTCTGTTTTTTTTGCAACTCTGCAGCACTTAGGTACATTATAAAACTTCCATGGGGTTGACCCAGAAACCCAACAATATGACATTGTTCTATGGGAAAACACATCCTAATATCAATTCACTGGCTGATAAATGTTCTAGCAGGAATACTTGACTCCCTAGGTGTCTGCACCATGCTGGGCACATAGAGGTGCTCCACCCCAGCACAAAGTTATTTCATTGAGTTGGCAAATTGAGGAGAAACAGGAATTCTATAAATCACAGAAGCAATCCATCATTGAATGATGCTTTTTTGACAAGAATATCACTGCTGTTAATAACTGTGACTCCCCAGAAAAAAAAAAGAAAAAAAACTTCTGCATTTCCTTTTTTATCTTTTAAATTTTGTTGAATCCTATTTCCCCAGCCTTTGTGCCTCCCCCTAGCCACAGCCCACTTGTCCTTCAAAGTCTTCCCTGGTGGCTCCAACCCAAATAGCAATAGCAGTGCAAGTGCTAATGGTAGTAGCTACCATTTTCTCTTTCTTTCTTTCTTTCTTTTTCTTTCTTTCTCTTTCTTTCTTTTTCTTTCTTTCTTTCTTTTTCTTTCTTTCTTTCTTTCTCTTTCTTTCTTTCTTTCTCTCTCTTTCTTTCTTTCTTTCTTTCTTTCTTTCTTTCTTTCTTTCTTTCTTTCTCTCTCTCTCTCTCTCTCTCTCTCTCTTTCTTTCTTTCTTTCCTTTTTTTTTTTCTTGAGACAATCTCACTCTATTGCCCAGGCTGGAGTGCAGTGGCACAATCCTGGCTCACTGTAACCTCCACCTCCCGGGTTCATGTGATTCTCCTGCCTCAGCATCCCTAGTAGCTGGGATTACAGGCACCTGCCACCACTCCCGACTAATTCTGTATTTTTGGTAGAGATGGGGTTTCACCATCTTACCCAGGCTGGTCTCGAACTCCTGACCTCAGGTGATCTGCCTGCCTTGGCCTCCCAAAGTGCTGGGATTACAGGCGTTAGCCACCATGCCTGGCCACCATTTTCTTCACTGTTACATGTACCTGAACTAAGTGATAAGAAGGTATCATCTCATTGAATTATCATGACTCTCCTATGAGATGCAAACCATCATTACCCCACTTTGTTAGAGAGGAAAGTGAGGCTAACAGGAGTAAAGTATCACATCTAGAAAGTAGCAGAGAAGCCAAGCCCAGGACCCGAGCTACGTGGCTCTCGAGTCCCTGATCACGCTGCCTGCTCCCATCACCGCCATCTGGTTTCCTCCCATGCACTCCCGATAATGCACAATACAACACTCAATTACATTGTTCGTTATTTTCCAGCAATAGTGTGTTTAGCTTTTATGCTCTGTTAGATTATATGTTGCTACTAACCATGAGGAACATACAATTCAAGAGAACAAAGAAACGACCTTGCTCTGGTGGTTCAGAGCAAGGGTCTTGGGCTAGATTCTGCAGCTTGCCATCTGTGCCCTTCCCTGAGCCTGTTCCTCATCTGTAAAGTGATGCCCATATCATCAAACTGTGATGAGGATTAAAAGAAATAATGCATAGGAAGGGCTGAGACATGGTGATAGAGCAAAAAACGTTAGTTATTGGTGTTTTGACAGCAAATACGGTCCTAAAATCATGATGTGGCTAAGTAGTTTTCTGAAAACTCATTTGGCAAGGTCACCAGTCCGCTGTGCCATCCATGTTTTGTCTAGGTGGACTTAACTAATATTCCCTGTCTCTCCCCAATGCATCAGCAATATTTCACATTTTTTGTCTTCTGTCTGCCTTCCAAAATTATGAAAACGTTTGCCCTGAGCACACCCAGGCAGCAGTCTAATCTTTCTGCCCCTTCCCGCTGTAACAGAAACATGGAGTGGGTTTGGTGTCAGGAAACGTTCATTCTGGTCTGAACTCTCCCACTGCCCTCCTATCTCCCCTCCTACCCCTGCCCTGTAGGCAAATCCTACTCCTGGCATCGGTTTCCTCCTCTGCCACAGGAGAGGATGGGCCAGCTGATCTGAAGGTGGCTTCCAGCGCATTAGTTGACTTGAAGACTTTTTTTTTTAAGAAGTATATCTCAAGCTGTTGTCACCATCACTGTTTCCTTCTCTTCATAATATCAATGTGTTATGTGGGTGCGTTTGTGTGTGTGTGTGTATAGCTGTACTGTGTTCCTGCGTATGTATGTATATGTGCCAGTGTGTTTGGCTGCATCTGTGTGTGACTGTGTATGGGTGTTTTTGTGTGCACCTGCGTCTGACTGTATATGAGTGTGTCTGTGTGCACTTGTCTGTGACTGTGTGTTTGTGTGCATCTGTGTGTCCTGTATCTGTGTGTGTGCCTGTTTCCTGTGAGTGTGTTTGTGTGCATCTGTGTGTGGGTGTATATGAGTGTGTTTGCATACATCTTTGTGTGTTTGTGTGTAACTGTGAGTGTATATGAATATGTTTGCTTTGTGTGTATCTGTGAGAGTGTGTGTGTCTTTGGACACTTCCACAGGGTTGACGTGGCCCAAACCCAAGTGACAAGAAAAGAGGGAAGGGTGGTCAGCCTACTTGTGCCTTCCGCGGGACCCACGCGGGCAGACCCCCGAAAGCCTAGGAAGATCCTGGCCTGGATACCGCCCTCAGCGCAAAGGAGGCAGCCCTGGGCGGTGGGCGGGGCGGGCCCGGGCGGTGGGCGGGGCGGACGGCGGTGCTCCGGGCATGCTCGGCCTCGGCGGCTGCAGGCGGGGCGGGTCGCGCTGGTTCCCGGCCGGCCGGAGCGGCGGCGGCGGCGCGAGGCGGCATGAGGGAGCCGCTCGGTAAGTCCCAGCGTCTAACCCTCCTGGCTCCCACCGTCCATTAGGGCCGCTCCCACGGCGCTTCGCTGGCCTCACCCACAGCCTCCCGCACTCCCCCCAACTTCTCAAGCTGGGACGTCGCTCCGGTCCCAGCCACCCCGGCGGTGGGGGGTGTCCGCACCCCCAGTCGCAGCCCCGCCTGGGCCCCCTGCACGGTGCCTGGCCCCGCAGCCTCGGAGTGGAGGGCTCCTGCCAGCCCGGGAGGGGTGTCCCCTCCCCTCAGGTGCCCTGCTCTGGGCGTGGGGGTCCCGGGGCGGGCACTGCGGGCCGCGGCTGGCGTTAGCGCTCGCGTCGCCGCTCGGCGCGCGGAAGGCCTGGGGGGCCGGGGTCACTCACTTCCCTCTCGAAGTCGCCCTCCCCAGCCTGTGTCCAACCCCTCCCGCGCCCTCGCGCCCTCGCGCCCCGACCTCGCGGACCTCACCCCGGAGCTGACAGCCGCCGCGCTGGGTCCCCAAGATCCCAGTTCCCACGCTGTCCGGGCAGTCTGGACTGCCCCGGACGGTGGGGGCTCCTGCGGCGGCCCCGCTCCCGCTTCTGCTCCCGCTCCGGTCTCTGCGCGGTCTGCGCTGGGGATTAGGGCGCTAATCGCGGCTGCCTCCCAGCGAGTGCGGCTCCGGGCTGCGCGTGGGGTGGGAGAAGGGCAGGAGCCCTGCCTAGGAGTGCTGTAAATCCCCTTAATCAGCTCCTTTATGGGATCTGGAGCCCGCCCACCCAGGGTCTCTGCGCTCAGATCTCCGCGGGCACCCTCTGCTTCCCCCATCTCCAGTCGGGGTCCGTTCACCCCCAAAACGCCAGGGTTTACCTCGATGCCCTGGCCACAGTGGGGCCCAGCACTAGCAGCTAAACGGGCCCCTCTTGCTTCCTATCAAGAAGCGGAGCGCCTGGGATTCTTCTGGGCGTTTGTAAAGAAGCTGTGATTTCACTACTGAAGAAAAAAATAAAAATGAGAACTTTAGGCCAGCACTACCTGGGCATGCCCTGGTGTTTGGTCATCCACGCGCTTCAGGAGTAGAGGCCTTGGTGGAATTAGCTTGGGCACATCACCTCCCCACACCCACACTCACTCTACCACCCCCGCACCCACTCCACCCGCCTCACGTGTCCTCATTCCCTCCCCAAATCCAGTAGCTTGGTCTTAGCCTTGGGGAGAGGGGTGGGGCAGTGCAGACCACACAACTCCCAGGGTTTCCTGTCCTGACAGTTTAATGTGATGTTTCTCCCACAACTTGTTTTCCTTCTCCAGCCTTTTGTCTTTTCAGATTTACAAGGAATAGACATCCCAGAGATTGAGGGCTAGGGTTGCAAAATACAGAGATTTGGGGGAAGGGGCCTGACGGGTAGGATTCAGGCAGCCAGAAATGCTCTGGCAAAAAAAGGCAGTCTGCATGGTGTAAACTGAGGGTCATGGGCTGTACAGGTAAAACTTTGGGAATGTCAGTTCATTTTAGAATTTTAAGACCACCCAGCAAAGCAAGGATGCATACAGGCTTTTTTGGAAATCATATGCAGATTCTATTTCATGGGACTTGTGTTGGTTTTCGTGTGAAATTGGGAGTTTGGTAAAGTCGTTTGGTTTTCCATAAGGTTCTGTGGATTGGGACTTAATTATTTACCTTGACATTAGGTGTCTGATTCTTAGTCACCAGCTTAACAAGCTTCCTAAAGTCTCTAAGTGTCACTCTGGGCATGTAGTATGTAGCAAACTGTTAGTCCGCCTGGAGTGGGCGAGCAAATATTTGTTGAACAGAGGCCTTTAATCTGCTGGGCCTTTCTCCTGTAAAACTTCACCCTTTGCTGCAGAGACTGGAAGGTCAGGCCCTTGGCAGGCCCAGGAGAATTAGGGGATTTGGGTGGGTGGAGAAAGCCTGTTTCAGGAAAAAAGAAGTTTGGCCTGAGTGTCCACATGCTCTGGACGACTTGACAAAGTCATCAGGGTTATCTAATAACTCATCTGAGTGGTCACAGATTCCAGAAGCCTGTGGTCTATTGTTCGGCAGCTATAAAATGTAACAGGGTTGGAGGTATACAAGGAAAATAAATAAGGACCAGTTTTTTCACTTAAAAAAAGTAAATATGAAAAGATTCTTGTAGTCTAATTTTTAACATGCAATTTAAAAATAAATCCTAGAAATGTTATCAGTACAGAAAGCCCAGAAGTCTGTGGCTCCCCCAGGTTCTCACTGGCCAGTTTGGGAGGACAGTAAACACCAGTCATCCTTAGGAGTCCGGAGTTTTTCTTTTAATGAGCTTGGCGAAACTCCATGCTAATTAATCTGGAGAGAGTTTAGAACACAGAGCGTTGGAGTGAAACAATTGTTCTATTGTGGTTTTTATTTTGATAAGCAAAGACTCTGTCTCTGAAGTCCTCTGGGCCTATGGCTGAACCCATTACTGCAGTTTACTTGAGTTTTTAACAGATGTTGTTTTTACCCCTTTGGATGAGAAGGGGTTATCTCTCTCATTAAAACCTTGCTCTTGTGCTTTGTTTCAAGGGCCTGCTGATTGAAGGAATGTTGAGGTCCACTGACTTACAAATGCCAGCAGGGAGGGGAGAGGTTGGGCTTTGATATATTCTTTAAACACTAAATGGTGTTTAGAAAAATACAGGAACCCCTCCCCCAGATACTAAAACCTCAATTATCTTGATTTGAATTGAAGGTGTCTTGTTAAAAATTTGGATTATCTAGAACTAAATATCTTTCCCAACAACTTTCTATACATACGCTTGGGAATAGCCTGGCTAAATAGCCTGGCAGATTTATTATCAGATCGTGAAGTATCCTTAGAGTTTTGTGCTTGTTGGTTATCTTTATAGTTGACCTGTAAAGCTTGTTTTTTCTGTATGTAAATGAAAGAATTTAGATACTGTCAGGAAGAAGCACCAAGATATATTCCAAAGAAGGAAAGGAAAAAAAAAAAAAAAAAAAAAGCAAGCAACTTGTCTGTGTAGGAAGAATAGTTGGAGAAACAGAAACCAGATTGTTGCTACTGGTTATCTCTTGGCACAGTGGGATTACTAGGAACTTTTGCTTTTTACTTAAGCACTGAATTTTGCAGTGTTTACTTTTGAAATCACTTTACATGACTTTTGTACATAGAAAATAAATAAAAATGTAAAGATTATATGAAATAATTTAAGTCGAACATTTTGATAAAGACTTGGCTTTTTTTTTTAATTCTGAAGATATTTAAAAACAAAACCAAAAGTAGGGTAAGTTTAATGGACTATTTAAGGTATCTTTACATGTGGAGCTTGACATCTATGATGATAAGGGAATAAAATTCTATCCTATGATAATGTTTTACAGCTATTTTTGCAAACAGCCAAAAATTCCAAAAGATTTAAAAATCTTATCCAGTTTGAGTCCTTTCTTAATGACTTCTAATCTTTCAGAAATATTCATGAGGTACTTAGGGTCTCATAAAAAATATTGCTAGCCAAAGCAATAATTGTGTGACACAGAATTTAGAGATGAAAGAGAAGACAGGAGAAAGAGTGTATGTGTGTAAGTGCATGTGTGTGTGTATTCACATTAGTTGTGGAAAGAAAAGAGGAGTCAGAAGAGATAATAGGAAAAAAATTCAGTGCATAATGTTGGGGACTTTTTTCTTTTTCTTTCTCTTTTTCTGAACAAATGCCTTAATACCAATCCACCCCAGCGAGATTAACGTTCTGAGATCCTTTTGATCTTAGACCCAAGTTTTCCAACTCATTTGTTTTTTTGTCACCTTAAAGAAAGCTAAGGTTGTCCTCCTAAAATGATTACTTCACAGATTAAATATGACTTTTTACATCTTGTGAGATTTTGACAACTTGAGTGCCTTGGCAGAGTTGGTCATCACACGTGTGGCATGGTAACAGCAGTCTGTGAGAACTTGGTGTCCCAGGACTTCAACTGGAACTGTTGCGTTATTTAATAATTAAGACTGGAAAGGGAAATAGCAATTCTATTGTTCATAGGAAAATACACAATTCTACCCTTAGGAAAAAATCTGTGGAAAGCATTAAAAACCTACGTGTCAGTTAGCAACATACTGCATTCTGGTTTGTTTTATGTCTTGGTGATTTACCTCTTGTTTAAAGAAAGTACTTTGTTATATATTAATCATAGCATTAGACCTAAATGTTGTCAGTTGAAAAGATATTTACACTGAACTGCCAACAATTTGAAGGACCAATTACATCTTAAGCATGGAATGTCAGTGAATACAACTGAAAAGTTTTAGGTCTTTTAGAGGAGTAACAATGTCTAATTAAGACCTTTTTACAATGCTGGTTGTAACTTAGATTTCTTCAGCAGCACATGTGATTTTGGCTCCCTGAAAACAGGTTAAGAGTCTCTCTGGCAGATAAGGCACATGTACCATATACTAGAGCCTTATGTAATTTACTATTCATTTATTCTTTTCTTTTCTTCAATGTTTCTTTTATTGTCATTGAGTCTTCCAATTACATAACATATTTTTAAAGATGCGTTTTCCTAATCTAACCTAAGCAGCATTTCATTTATGAAAGTGTTTTTCTGATGATGAAATAGTTATATATAACTTAATTAAGTTATGTAATATGTTGGTAATATATTAAGTTATGAATAATGATGATTGGTGATGAAACAATATTGTTATATTAACATTATATAATAATGTGTATATTATGTATGTTGTTATATATACTTAAGCTAATATTAAGTATATGAAGTTAATATTAAGTATAGTAAGTATATGAAATTGTCAATATTTGACTATTTTTGACATGCAAAATGACAGTTTCATATGATTGGACCTAATACATTTCATGACAGAATATCATAAGATTCAGTAAAGTATAAATCAAGAAATTTTTTAAAAACTCAGAGTCCAGCCGGGCGTGGTGGCTCACGCCTGTAATCCCAGCACTTTGGGAGGCCGAGGTGGGCAGGTCACGAGGTCAGGAGATTGAGACCATCCTGGCTAACACGGTAAAACCCTGTCTCTAATAAAAATACAAAAAAATTAGCTGGGCATGGTGGCGGGCGCCTGTAGTCTCAGCTACTGGGGAGGCTGAGGTAGGAGAATGGCATGAACCCAGGAGGTGGAGCTTGCAGTGAGCTGAGATCGCGTCACTGCACTCCAGCCTGGGCGACAAAGCAAGACTCCATCTCAAAACAAACAAACAAACAAACAAACTAACTCAGAGTCCAATACCTCTGCTGATATTTTGGTATGTTTCCTTTCAGTGTTTTTTCCCCTTTCAAGTACATATGTATATAAACAAATTTGGTATGACATTGAATATAGGGTTCTGTATCCTGTCTTTATTATTTAGTATGGTATCACGAGCATTTCCCTGTGCTGTTGTATACCTGAAAACATAATTTTATGCGTGTGTATACATATTATAGTCCACCATGTGGATGCACCAGAATTTTTTTGTTGTTGTTTTTTTTCCTGAGATGGAGTCTGATTGTCGCCCAGGGTGAGGTGCAATGGCACGATCTCTGCTCACTGCAAGCTCCGCCTCCCAAGTTCAAGCAATTCTCCCACCTCAGCCTCCCGAGTAGCTGGGACTACAGGCGCATGCCACCACACCTGACTAAGTTTTATTGTCTTTTTAATAGAGACGGAGTTTAACTGCATTGACCAGGCTGGTCTCGAACTCCTGACCTTGGGTGATCTGCCCACCTCAGCCTCCCAAAGTGGTGGGATTACAAGTGTGAGCCACTGCACCTGGCCCAGAAGTTTTTTTTCTTTTCTTTTCTTTTTTTTTTTTTTTACTAAATTAGACATTTAGTCTAATTTTGTTATTATAATTAAAACTTGGATAAAGATCCTTATATAAAACTATGTGTATCTCTGATTATTTCATTGGGATGAATCCTAAGAAGTGAGATTATTTCATAGGGTTTCAGATGTTTAAAGATTTTGTTACATATTAATAATTTTTTTTCTTTTCTTTTTTTTTTTTTTTTGAGAGAGTATCTGCTCTGTCACCCAGGCTGGAGTGTGGTGGCACAATCTCCGCTCACTGCAATTTCTGCCTCGGGTTCAAAGGATCCTGCCTCCTCAGCCTGCTAGGTACCTAGGACCACAGGTGAGCGCCACCATGCATGGCTAATTTTTTGTATTTTTAGTAGAGATGGGGTTTCACCATGTTGGCCAGGCTGGTCTCGAACTCCTGACCTCAAGTGATACGCCTGCCTGGGCCTCCCAAAGTGCTGGGATCAAAGGTGTGAGCCAGCAAACCTGGCTAATCACTTTTAAGAAGAGAAATACTCATTTTCATTTACATATAGCCTGCACCCCCCACCCCACCCCCATTTATACACACACAAACAGGAGAACCCTTGTAGCTCCTCATGCCCTTACCAACAACAAGCATTGCTTTTTAAAAGCTTTAATCTCATAAGTGAATAATGGCATTTTGGTTTAATTTGCATTTCTTTGATTACAGGTGAGGATGACCATGCTTTTCATCTTTTTAATAGTATGTTTGTCTCTCTTTTTAAAGTTAATTTTTAGTTTGTGTTCTAGGCCAATTTTAAAAAGGAAAAAAAGCTCTGGTTGATTTAATGAGTTCCTTAATGTTTTGTTTCCTTTCACTGTCTTGAGCGTTGTAACTGTAAATATGAGAATTAAAATGTTTATTTTTATAAATGGAAAGGGAGAAGATGGTACCTGTTAAATGGCATTCATTCGCCAGTCTCAACCTTTAGTGATGAGAGAATCCATAATTGAAATAATACCGTGTAGACCATAGCATTGCAAGGGAGGGTGCTGATGGGGTCTTATTTGTCTTTATATTCTTCAGCCCAGTGCCTGGCACTTCCAATGTAAAACAAGTGCCCTGATGAATTTACACTGGCGTAAGTGTGAAGCACCTGCACTCTGGGATGGAGAATTGCTGGATGTTTCGCTTCTGGCCTGCCTACCCCAACCCACTCCTTTCCTCAGTGGGTGGCCATTTATCTCTGCTCTTTTGGGTGGCCTCTGCATAGGTGCTAATAAGGCCAAGGTCAGAGGTTCTGTCTTCAGATGACCTATTTAGCCCTGCCTGTGTCATGGCCACAAGCTGTACTCTTTTTTCCTGGGGCAGCTGACTTCGATGCCTGCTGCTCATCACAGGCGAGAATAGGCTAGAGAAAGGGGGCTGCTCCCTAGAGCTAGAAGGACTCTAAAGAACCTCTAGTTCAGCCTTCTCATTTTACTCTTTCAGGAGAAGACTGAGACCCAAAGGGTTCTCTCCTTTCCTCCTGTGCAGTGACTCAGGCTTGATTCAGCTCACAGATAAATACCATGCACCATTGAGAAACAGACACTCATCCCAACAGCAAAGCGGGAGGTAACCCAGCCCTATGCTCAATGTCAGTGGATGGTTAACAGCAACTTCCTAATTTTATAATCCCTTCCATTTGAATAGACACCATAGAGCTAATATTTAAAGAACTTTGAAAAGGTGCCATGCAATAAGATCGCTGCACAAGTGGTCTTATTCAGGTTCTTTGGAAGGACACATAATTAATCTTTGATGAAAATCCATTTGATGATGATTTGGGGAAAAGAGAATTTTGTGAGACTAGGTTGGTTAAATCAAAATCAAATGAGCTGTCATCTTCTCAAACCAACAATTATTTCCAGTTTCTATATTTCTATTAATGGAATGATCATTATCCTCGTCACTGAGGCTAAAATCCATTGTACTTCTTCTCCTGAAAATTACTCTTATTATTCCTTTTTTTTCTTATCCCCTCTGCCAGCCCCCTGTGCATGTTACAATAGAAAGGACTTGTAACTACAGGTCCCCCATCTGTTCTCGCTCTATCCACTTTAGTCCTCTGCTTTCCTGCCAGATTTCCCTTGCCCAAACCCATTTGTGGTTTGCTGTTGTCTACTCAAATTAAGTCCAAATTCTATTAATGTTGCAGATAAGAATGGCTATTTCTATATAGGACTTTTTTTTTCTTTAAGAATTTATTTTTTTAAAGTTACTCATCTCCCACTTATTATATATGCATTTCAGTTTCATACAGCATGCTTTATGATAGCCTCATGTTATTTATGAAAAGCTCAAAACCCCAAATGATGAAAGAGGTCTGTTAAGGTCACAAGGCAATTGCATGGTGTATTCGAGAACGAATAATATTACTGAGCATTTAAACATTAACACCAGCGTTGCCATCAAGACGTTATAGTCAAGTGAGGCATCAATTCGTGTGTGTGTGCGCGCGCGCGTGTATGTGCATGTGTGTGTGGTGTGTGAGAAGAGTCATCTAGAAGAGTCATCCTGCTCCTAGAGAATAAAGGAGAATTTTTTTCCTTTTAAATACATGGTTTTTAATTTTAATGCCACTATGCCTTGTATCTTTCCTTATTTATGTTCATGGATTATTTGGTAAATTAGGAAACTTTTTTGATGTTAAGGAAGAAAATATAGATGGGTGAACCTAAATTAGTAGCCTGAACTTTGAAGCTAGACAGATCTAGTTCAAACTTTGGATCTAACACAAGCTGTGTAACCTTGGACTGTCAGCCTCAGTTTTCTTGTGAAAATGGAGAAGTTTCTGTCTACATCGAGAAGTTTGCTGGAAGCATAGAATGAATGAAAGTGTGCCAGTACAGAATCTAGCACATTACAGATGGTCATTAATAGTTGATGTTATTAGATTTCATGTGTGCTGCAATCCTGGGTTTATAGTTCAGGTTTTTCCTTGGAGTTTGTAGAGGAAGAGTTTATTGGGCTGCGGGGGAGGGAAGAATCCATTAACTACGATTGAAAGATATTCTTACTAAATATAATTACCATGCAAACACATAGCCATATTGGACCAACCTATCCAGCCCCAGGAAGAAAATGCCCCACATCTGTGTTTTGTGAGGGTTATGTCTTCTCTGCCATTCTGACAAATGGACTGTAGCACAACCAGCTGTGTGCTGCACATGCCTGTTCCTCAGTGTGTTTGGTGGCCACTTGGAGTACAGTGCAATTTGCTTTTATTTTAAAGAGCCCAGCATAGTAAGAGAGAGAAACTGAGTGTCGTGAGACCTAATGCTAACTTTAACTGTGATGCTGACCCTGTGTGTGATGTTGAACCAGTGAGCCTGGGGACTTTGTTCTAGGCTGCCAGGATTCTGTTACTAAGCCATTTCTTTTCCTTCCTTCCTTCCTTCCTTCCTTCCTTCCTTCCTTCCTTCCTTCCTTTCTTCCTTTCTTTTTTCTTTCTCTTTCTCTCTCTCTCTCTCTTTCTTCCTTTCTTTCTTTCTGACAGCATCTTGCTTTGTCACTCAAGCTGGAGTACAGTGGCATGATCTCGGCTCATGGCCACCTCTGCCTTCTGGGTTCAAGCGATTGTCCTCCTTCAGGCTCTTGAGTAGCTGGGATTACCGGTGTTTGCCATCATGCCTGGCTAATTTTTGTATTTTTAGTAGAGACAGGGTCTCACCATGTTGTCCAGGCTTGTCTCAAACTCCTGGCCTCAAGTGATTCACCCACCTAGCCTCCTAAAGTGCTGGGATTACAGGCGTGAACCACTGTGCCCAGCCTCATTTCTTTACCCTTGGGATAATTCTACTCATAATCTATTTTAAATGCCAGTTCCCCTTCTCATACACATACACATGCTCTTTGCCTAATGAACTCCTAACCATTCTTCAAAACCTAGCTCAAACAGTTCTGTCTCTCATTTGTGCATTTTCTCAACAAGTATTTATTGAGTGCATACTGTGTGCAAGTTGCTGGGGATAAAGTGTCAAACAAACCAAAGACCCTGCCCTAAAGCCTGACTCTGTGTTCCTGAAGCCCTTTGCTTGTGATGGGATCTCATTCCTCTATAATCGCTCACATGGTGGAACTTGCTCTGTTGAGTCGAAGAACAAACTCTTGCTTCTCTGGTCCTTCCTTGTCTGTTGAAGCAAATGACCCAAGTTGTACAACTCCCCGAAAGACATGCAGTAGGAGTGTCAGGAGTGGCAGAGTTGCTATGGAGATTTTTTTACTAGTACAGTAGCTGCCAGAGCTTGTCAGCTTCCATAAAATATAGGGACATAATGGAAAATTATCAACTTTCAAAGTTTGGTACTCTCCATGCTGACAGGCGAGACTTTCCCTACTGTAATCTAGCAGGTGATGAAGAGTGAGGACAGGCACAGCAGAATTGTGCAACGGACCCAAGTAAGAGCTCCCAGTGACAGGAAGCACATGCTGCAGGCATCTTCCTTTCACCTGCACATGGACCAGCAGTCGTTTCCTGGCCATTGTTCGCCATGGCTGCAGCAACTCTATTTCCGTCCACCAGCAAAGTGGGGCTGGAGCTGGCTGAGCTTTTCTGGTGGGGCTGGCTTTTGTGGCTTTTGTGTGCCTCTCACCCAGGCCAGCATTACCATCAGCCCTCGTGGAAGCAGTGGTGGGTGGATCCGGCTGACCAATCTGTCTTACGCCTTATCATCAAAGGGAAGACTTAGGAAGAGGGATGTCCTCATGTAGGAATAAACAGGGCGGCTCTACCTCTTTTGCTTTCAGGTGGGTTTCTGCCCATTTTCATTCTTTGTGGGCACTCTCGTTTTGTGCAGCTTACACTGGAGGAAGTTGCTGCTGTTGATTCAGGTACTATAGCAGGATTTGGGTGTGGACATCCTTGGCTGAGAGATGCAAAAACTTTTCCCCAAGATCTACTAGAAAGAAATTTGATTCATAAAAGTTTAATAAGGAGGCCAGGTGTGGTGGCTCATGCCTGTAATCCCAGCACTTTGGAAGGCAGAGGTGGGTGGATTACCTGAGTTCAGGAGTTCGAGACCAGCCTGGCCAACAGGGTGAAACCCTGTCTCTACGAAAAATACAAAAAATTAGCCAGGCGTGGTGGCGCATGCCTGTATTCCCAGCTACTCGAGAGGCTGAGGCAGGAGAATCGCTTGAACCCAGGAGACGGAAGTTGCAGGGTGTCGAGATCATGCCACTGCACTCCAGCCTGGGCAACAAGAGTGAAACTCTATCTCAAAAAAAAAAAAAAAAAAAAACTTTCATAAGGAAAAGAGAACTTTGGTATTGTATAGTGAGTTGGGTGTGTATGATTGATCAGTGTGTTGTTTGTTTTCTCATCATGAACCCAAAGAATTAAAATCTATTTTTGGTTGCTAGTTAACTGCCATGGAGGGGCTGCCCTGGCAGTTGCTGCTTCAGTCGCTTCCGCTGAAGCATATCATGACTGTGTTGATTAAAGATCTCACTCTCTCGTAGAGAAAGGTATGTCTACAGGATGAAAGCAGGGGCATGTCCTGAGATTAAGCTGGATATTGGTAGTTTCTCTTTTTAGAAACATGAAGGAGTCATTGCAGCTCCCAGATCTGTATTTTTTTCGTCCACACTCCTTCCGCCTGCTCTTTGTGAGTGGGACAAGGGGAAGGTGGACAGTGTTGATGTCACTGCTTAAGCGCCGTGCCACATGCTCTTCTACCAGAGGCAGCCATCGAAGGGTGAGGTCCTCAGGGTTCCACGACGTCCTCTAGAGCCAGAGCCACACCCACTTTCTACATGAATAGAATGGAGAGCAGTTTCAGGCAGAGCCATCCCTGTGTCTCCTCTTTCTGTGCAGGTTCTGTGTTGTGTCCATCACCGTGGTCTGGTTTGGTGGGGGGACCACGGGACGAGGAGGTGTAAGACTGACCCTCAGGGAGACCTGGTCACAAATAGAGCTCTCTGTTGTTCTGCAGTGCTGGGTCCTGCCACCACCATGGTTCCAGCGGTTGAGCTTTGCTGAAGCCTGGGCATCATGTACAGTGTAGAAGACCTCCTGATCTCTCATGGATACAAACCGTCGAGAGACCTCCCGGCACCACGCGAGGATAACCCTAAGGGGCGCCAGGCAGCGAGGACTGGGACACGAGCAGGCCAGGGCCTGCAGAATGGGCATGAGGATGGCCCTGCGGCCCTCGCACATCGTAAGACGTCCACGGGGAAAGGACACGTGAGTGACTCCGAAAGCCGCCGCAGCACACCGAGAGGCCCTGGGGAGCCCCAGAGCACTTCTGCTTCCAGAACCTCAGAGGCGGGGTAAGTTTCACTGTGAACCCACCATTCTCTTTTGACTCAGGAGTTAGCAGTGGGTGATGTGTAGGCAAACTCTTTCAACTCTATGTTTGGCCAGGGCCAATGAGGGATAAATGGTATTAGACACAAGAACACTTTTTTTTTGTTTTTTTGTTTTGTTTTGTTTTGTTTTTGAGACGGAGTCTTGCTCTGTTGCCCAGGTTGGAGTGCAGTGGCACAATCTCAGCTCACTGCAACCACCTCCAGGGTTCGAGTGATTCTCCTGCCTCAGCCTTCTGAGTAGCTGGGATTATAGGCATGCGCCACCACGCCTGGCTAATTTTTCTATTTTTAGTAGAGACAGGGTTTCACCATGTTAGTCAGGCTGGTCTCGAGCTCCTGACCTCGTGATCTGCCTGCCTCGGCCTCCCAAAGTGCTGGGATTAGTAAGCCACCGTGCCTGGCCACTTTTTGTTTTTTTTAGAGACAGGGTCTCACTGTGTTGCCCAGCCTGGAGTGCAGTGGTGCAGTCATAACTCACTGTAGCCTTGGCCTCCTGGGCTCAAGTGATTCTCCCACCTCAGCCTCTCGAATAGCTGGGCCAGGTGCACACAACCACACCTGGCTAATTTTTATTTTTTGTAGAGACAGAGTCTCACTGTGTTGCCCAGGCTGATCTCTAACTCCTGGCCTCATGCAATCCTCCCACCTCAGTCTCCCAGAGCACTGGGATTAGAGGCATGAGCCACCACGCCCAGCCCAAGATCACTTGTTTCCACTGAGATATTCAGGGTGTTCCAGCAGTACTTAGCACAGGGCTTTGCCATAATGGGCCTTCAATAAATAGCAGTGAGTAAACACGTTCTATCATGCTAAATGCCATGTGTTAGGACTCTGCTGCTTGGTTCCCTTGTAATCTCTTCATCTTGCCTCAGTTAGGAGTCATTTTAGAACTTTATAAAAGCTAGTTCACAACCACGCACCCATTCACAGTGTATTTGGCTTTGTTATTGACACAATTCAACATTTTGCAGGTTACGGAGAGTTGAAAAGGGGTCTGTATTCCCCTCAGTTTGTAAGACAAAACCTTTCTTCTGGTATATTCATATCATTCCATTGGCTTCTGACCTATCTTTTCCTTGCACACACACTGGCCCTAATGTGGGATCCCATCTGAATACAGCTGCATCTGTGGGTGTTTCCTTACAACAAAAAGAGAGGGCGGGTTGGCTAGGGGAACAGGATGGTTAAAAAAAAAAAAGAATTTCGGCAGCTTGCCACAGAGCCAGGCTGGGAGAGGAGCCCTGAAGCCCTCTCTCAGGCAGTTTCCACCTGGAGGAAACCTTTGTCATCCCTTCCTAACATTGCATTTGCCTTTAGTGCTGCACTGGGACCAGGCACAGATTGGGGAGGAAGAGCTGTGAGTCCACAGAGTGTGTTATGTAACTGCATGTCAGCAGTTAGATATGGATGAGGGACGGAGACAGAATCAAGGACCTTTCTTTAAGAGAAACAAACACACAAAATGGGCAAGTCTGATGGGAACGAACTCGCCTCCCATGGTTAGAGGTCACCCTTGCAGAGAAAGGACCTTCCTTGTCGGTTGACAGTTTTCAGGCAAAAATCGGAAGGATTTTGTTTCAGAGTCAGAGCACTTAACACATTATTGGAGAAAAGCAAAGGTGAGAGCCCTCATTTTTGCCCAGCGTAGTGAAAGCAGGTTTAAGTTGCCAAGTCAGATTGCTTCTCCAGCGAGGGGCCAGAGGAGTTAGCACTGATGGAGCCAGGCTCAGGGGGAAAAGTCACAATGAAGAAGGGGCTGGAAGCTGTTTCTGTTTCACCTTGCACTTTAGAACTCACACTTCAGTCGACTACTGTCAAGGCCTTCACTTTCTTGACCACCATTTTCCAGCATGGAGCTGGAAGAGGGAGCTTATGGGTGAGTTGGCTGAGGGTTCAGATAACCTTAATGACTACCACACAAACTGGTCCTTGTTTTTTTTTTGTTTGTTTGTTTGTTTTTCATTTAGTTTTGTGCTGAGTATATCCGTATCTTCCAACCTGGATTTCAAGGTACTGAGATTGTACCTTGTCTCGTATCTCTTTTGTTTCTTGTACAGAGTCTTACAGTACTGGGCATATATGGTTATTTAATACATGCTCATGAGTTCAATTTATTCTTTCCCCCATTGTAGCAACTGTTGAAAAGCAGAACGGTCGGTTTCTAATGAAGTAAAGACAGGGCTGTGGAATCCCCGCAGATGGACCATGTAGGTTATGTGGGGTCTCCCTCAAATTTGAGGGGCTGGATCAGAGTTGAGTCGCACGGTGGGAGGCAAGAGACCCCCTTTAGAATTCTGTGTGGGCAGTGTGGCTGCCAACCTCATCCACAACTCGCTTAGGACTTTCTAGCCCCTTGTGTGGTAACAGGTTCCTGAGGACTGTGGCATAATCGGATCTGCAAGCTGCCTTTCTTTCCGTCCTGAGTGAAGGGCTCAGATAAGTGGCCTTGTGTAGCCCTGGGATGTTTTCACACAGATGACAGAGTTCTCGACAGATCTGGCCTCTTGTCCATGTTGCGGAGACTGGCCGATTCACTTAGGTGATGTAGAGTAGCTTTTGGATTGAAGGTTGGTCCTAGGGTAGAAACAGCAAATGCATACATGTTT
Organism: Papio anubis; assembly: GCF_008728515.1. Taxonomy (NCBI): domain Eukaryota; kingdom Metazoa; phylum Chordata; class Mammalia; order Primates; family Cercopithecidae; genus Papio; species Papio anubis. The sequence continues at coordinate 96,314,052 of NC_044986.1, forward strand.
GCAAACATCCCTCCCAGTGCCCCAAGCCTCAGAGACTGGCTGCGAGGTTCCCTGGGTTGAAATGAAAGACTTTATTTTTTAGGTGCCCAATAGAGAACTGAAAATTGGAGGGAAACAGAAAGGTAGGCATGAAGGAGAATTTTTTTCCCCATCAGAAAGAAAGTGCTTTGGGAAGGTGAGAGAGTGAGAGTGAGATCAAACAAGAGAGGGCTGAACTCATCCTTTTAAAGGGCACCAGTCCCACCCAGGAGGGTGGAACTCTCATGACCTCATCTCCTCTTAAAGGCCCCGCCTCTTAATACTGTTACAATGGCAATTAAATTTCAAAGTAAATAGGTGTCAATAGTAAACAGCTTAAATTTAAAAAAAATAATAATAATAAGAGAAGCCAATACTACTATGGCTTATGTGAATTCTGAATCTGATGGATAAATGGTGCTGTCAGATCCCAGTCTTTGGTTACTCAAAAGCACAGCTGTGGTCTTGCTGCCTCCTCCATCCCACACAGTGACCTCTGCTGGGCTGGCCTCCCGGTCTAGGGGGTGCCTGGAGCCCAGGATAGCCCTGTCCAACTTGAAACCATCAGCGTGGTTGGGAAGGGTCAGGAGGGTTCCTCTTCTGCAGTTTCTTGGTTGAGGGCTGCCTTAAAGTGTGTCCCCACACTTTGGGCCAGTCCTCAGCACCCCACTGATGTCCTGGGAAAGATGGAGGTCAAGGTCGTTTGGAAGGCCACAGGGGCTGATTGAAAATTTGTTTTATTCTGACAGGTTAGTGGCGACCTAGGCATTTTGGCAAGGTTATTGTCTTATAACTGAAGAGCATTGCATTCATCCAATATGTGCTGCTGTTAACAGGCCAGGTAATTTATGACGAATGGAAATTTATCAGTTCACTGTTCTAGAGGCTGGGAAGTCCAAGGTCAAGGTGCTGGTATCTCAGGAGGACCTTCTTGCTGTGTCATCTCATGGTGGAAGGTGAGAGAGTGAGAGTGAGATCAAACAAGAGAGGGCTGAACTCATCCTTTTATAAGGGCACCAGTCCCACCCAGGAGGGTGGAACTCTCATGACCTCATCTCCTCTTAAAGGCCCCGCCTCTTAATACTGTTACAATGGCAATTAAATTTCAACAGGAGTTTTAGATGGAATAAACATTTAAACCATAGCAAACACAAAGTCCAGAGGATGTCACTGGCCATCAATGGCCACTCAGTGCAGCAGTGGAGGGAGCCCAGCTTAGGCCACAACTCCCCCACCCACCCTGGGCTGCCAGAAGCCTTGGGGCTGCCTCCCTGCAGCAGCGCTGGGCCTGGCTGAGCTCTCCCCAGGTAAGGCCTGTTTTCGTTTGAAAGGAGCACTTGATTCTGTGAGCTCCTGGGGTTACCATCACTGGATGGTCTTTTCTCAGTCCCTTGTCCTCCACCCTCTCCCTCGCATGCATGGACGTGTGACAGCTCCCAGAGCCCAGCTGTGTCCCTTTCCTGTCTGGAGAGGCCTATAAAGACTGCATCCTGACCTGTCTACACGAGATAATGCACATAACACTGCTCTTCTGTGGACGTTGTAAAGGGAGCATACATGGAAGGCAGGATTATCCATCATCTGGGGCTTAGCTGGAATATCAGCATTGTCTGGTGAGAATGGTCAGGACTGTTCCTTACCCTCTAATGATTAGTATTAGTTTAGAACAGAGTTTCTGATTTAAGGACCAGCTCTATCTAGTAAAACTTTTTTTTGTCTTTTTCCCTTTCTACTCGAGGGACATCTAGTAAAACTTAAAAAAAAAAAAAAGAAAAAGAAAAAAAACACAAATATGAAGCTTTGATGAGATTTTCGAGCATTCAGGATACGTGTTTCCTAATGTGCTGAGGTGGCTGTTGCTTTGAGCTTTCACTATTAGCAGATCAAGTAGTAGTGAGCATCTAGGACAGGAGAAGAATGACAATTCTGTTGTGAAGGAAGGCAAAGGATCATGTGAACTTGCTAAAAATCTCTTAGGTGTAAGTAGTGGAGAAGGACCAAGAGTTGGTTCTCCTTGTACATAGTTTATCTAAATTGATGAGTAGACAGTAATTGTTTTTGGAAGCTACATGTTAATGTGTTGGGCCATCGTTCGTATGACTGGTAACTTTACCAGCGTTTAAAACACAGCAGATGGACTGTGAAGCCTGACTGTGGGACTCCTGGCTCAGGGGCCTTCCTTGCCCCTGGGCTGAAGACTTCCTAGCAGTAGAGTTTCCCTCCTTGATAGATCCTTTGGAAGGTAGGAAGTGGAACCTACCTGAAAGGAAAGGGAGGGGTCGTTGTAAGGATTCATGGAGAGATTCAGGACCATTCATAGGAAATGGAGAAAGACTGGCTAGCCTCATTAGACGTGGAATGAGAAGGCGTCCCCCTGGACTGTGGGTTGTTCCCCTGGGGACTCATTCATCTCTGTCCCCCATTGCCACCCATCTCTGCGTCTCCGGGTACTTGTTTATGCTCCTCTTCCCTTCCCTGACAGCTTCTGCTTCCCCCTACCTCTGGCTGGCGGAGACTTAGACTCCACCCTTGCTCCTCTTGACGGCTTAGCTTCAGAACCCACTGCTGACAACTGCCCACATCTCTTAGTTGAAACTTTTGAAAAAATTGAGTTTTAGACAGCCAGTGGATGCTTGAGTCTGGGTTAGGGTGTCTGCCCCTTCCGATCAGAGGGGAGGGGCTGGACAAGGGAGTGGGAGGTTGGATGGGGAGGAGGGAATGACCAGGCATGGATGCCTGCGCTTTCCCCGCTGCAGGGGCTGCGGGTGAGGACAGTTTGCAGGCCACAGGGACTGCCTGTGTACCCCAAAACACGTTCTCTTCACAGACCATTTGACAAGTAACACTAAAGACTTGGCATTTTCCCCTTTTTAAGTCATTGACTCCGCGGAGAGCTCATCTAGATGCTAGCCCACTCCTAAATGGTCTCAGTTAACAGAGTGTAGTGATGAAACTGGCTGTAGGCTTTGCATGACAGTCACTTACGTGGTCCAGGAAAAGACCCACAGGCCATGTCCAAAGCTTGCCTGCTCTCACACACACACACACACACACACACACAGATTAAGAGGAAGTGGGCAAAGAGGAAAAACTGTGTTATCTGCACATGGAGGAAACTGCATGCTTAAAATACAAGTAGCCAAAACTAAATAATACTTAACGATCATTAAAATATGTAAAAGGCTGTTATCAGGCACTCAGGGTTTCCTTAATGTGTTTCCTTTGAAATATTATAATCAGAGGAAGCTGTAAAATACTCTTAACATAGCAGAGGTTTGAAGCTGAAAGTTATACCATAATTGGCTCTTCTCTGCATAGCCCCAGGAATTCGGGTAAGATTTTTTTGTTAGTTACCCATGAGAATAACTTGTAATTATCTCCTGTCATCAGCAGCAGTCGTAACTAATGAGAGACTTAGCAACCTAGGGAGAGTCTCTGATGTGGTGGTCTGGGGCCCTCATCTTGGGAGGTTTCTATCTGATCAGTAAACATCCATTCTAGATAGTGCTACTGGATATGGTAAACAGTTCATTTTCAGGGTCTTTTAAAGCTTCTCTTAAATCATATCCTGCTTATAAGGGTTTTCCAAAAACAGAGAATGCTTCAAGTTTAACATCTGTTTCTATGTTCCTCTTTCTTTTACAAACTTATAAATCCACAAACACAATTTGCCTTTTCACCGCTTGTTTCCCATCCTAAGCATTAGCCGTTGGTATTTTGACCTTGTTATGGGGCAAAGCCTGTCTCTCTTGAGGGCTGGCATGCTCATGAACACTAGGAAGAGGCAGGCCGCCTCTTCCCCCACTGTCTTCTGTATGCCCTTCTCCTTGGTCTCGTTCGTAAGTGTGGAAACTTCCAGAAGGGCCTGGAAACTGGTCCTCTCTCCCGCATGTGCCCCATGTGGCTTTTACCAGCACCAGTTTCCCCACTAAAAAGCAGGTTGTGTCCCTTGAACATGAGGCTTCTGGAAGTGCAGTGGTGTGGAGGCACAGGCTTCTGGAATGACAAGGAAGATCCAGCGGCAGCACCGCCGAGGGCCTCATGTGTCTTGGTGGTTATGCCATCCCCAAGAGGAGAGTTGTTCATGTGGAATTCTGCCTTCAGCTAGAGAACTGGATGAGTCCGAGAGCTAGGAAATGCCCCATGGAGAGACACTGAGGGTGGGAATGTGAGACGGGGTCCAAAAGAGACCCGAGTGGGTCTTCCAGTCCAGCCCCTTTGCCTCAAAGATGACTGTGCCTCTGTGTGCTCGATAAAGGACAGGGTGTGGACTGGGGGTGTCACTGGCGGGCTGCTGTGCACCAGCTGTGGGGGCTGGGGGCCTTTAGGCAGCCTCCCTAGGGTGTCATCACCAGAGACCCAGCTGCAGGGTCCTTCAGGCTTTCAGGAACCCACGCATAGTGACCGCCTTTTCTGCCTCTCATAGCCCTCATCTTGGCTTCTGAAGAACCGTGGGTCAGAGGCACCGCAAATACTCCATAAATATTTGTTGAATAAACGAATAAATAAATGAAAGCGAGAGTGGTGCTAGAAAAAGGCAAATGAGAAGCGAGGCTGGTCTTTCTCTGTGTCAGTGATGGCACTGTGGGGTTCACACTGGTGTACGTGGTAAAAATCTGACATGCCCTTATTAAAGAGAAAATGTGAAAATACTGAAATAATCTGCCTTACCTATTAGATACGCATGAGAGAGAATGGATTAGAGCTTCTCTTCCTGCCTTGTTTTAATAAATGAAATACTGGTTTGTTCTACATCCATATTGTGGAAATGGGTGTAGCTTCTTCGTCAGAGACCAGCCATCCCGAGGGGGAACAGCGTCTCGTGATGACAGTCGGCTCTGTCACTCTTTCCTGGCATTGTGAAGGCCTGTTGATTACAACTTAGACAAAGACAATGCCAATCTGAAATAATCATCACCTTCAGACAGACACTTGGTTCTTCACCCTTTCCTGTGTGCCACCCGCACCCCCTTCCCCAGGAGATCAAGCAAACAGAGCTTCAAGATAAGTTGCTCCATTGAGAATGTATTTTAATTGAGTTAATACTAAATGAAACAAGGGCTTCTTACGTGTCAGGCACTGTGCTAAACACTCTGAATGTATCATCTCATTTAATTTCTCCCAGAATACAAAAAAGAAGGCTTAGTCCGTCTCTGCAGTACAGATGAGACATCAGAGGCAGGGGCAGTTAAGGACGCTGCCGAGAGTGTTCCGCTGGACAGCCGTGGTATTGGCCTTTAAACCCACACTGCCCCTCCAGTGCCCAGGGCAGCTGCTCACACTCTGCTGGCAATGTTCCAACACTGCTCCCTGATGGTGTGGTGAGAAGCCAGAAACCACCCCTCTGCAGGTACCCTAAGCCTGGACTATTCCATTGACCCCAGGCAGCTGTCTTTGGGTGTCAACCGGAGGTTCATCGGGCTCCCCAAGGCTGAGCCACAGACATTGTCTTCTCAGCCTGCTTTTCTCCATCTGTACCTTTTCTTCCTCAAGTTAGGGAATCCACAAGAAAGTGATGAATAACAGTTTGAAGGTATTATGTCATTTCATCCCTCCCAGAAAACTCAAAAGGAAGGCTTCTGTCCCTGCAGTACAGATGAGGCATCAGAAGCCGAGGCCAGTCCGGCTACCCAGCCATCAGGTGGGAAGGGCCTCACGTTGTGGGAGGGAACAGTGTCTGCGCTGCGTGCAGTCACCGGGACTTCTCCTAGTCACTCTGGTGGGGAACCATATCTCTAGTGCTTCCTGTCCCTGCCTGTGAAGACACCCTCAGGGGTGGCTTCCAGTAGGCCCTGGGATGCTCCCAGGGTGATCATTGATGTGGAGGGACAGAGTCCTCTATCAGTGGGACCCTAGCGTGGGAGGAGCGTCAGCGTATGGCCCTGTAGGGAGTCTGCCGCTGACTAAGGGCCACCCAGTGTGGCTTCTTGCCTTTGCATTGATTAGAAGGCGCCAGTGTGTCCTTGCCATGTTAATCAGTAAAAGGAGTGGGCTCATTTGAATAGCTGGCGTGAGTCAGAGGTTAGGGGTTTGTGACCCAGCTTTTTTCCCTCAGAAGTGCAGTTGCAGGAAGGATGTTGTTCAGAGATGCCCTGACTTACAGTGAGAGGTTCTAGCACCTTCGTCAGGGACGTGTTACTGCACACAGCTGGCGGCTGCCCCAGGAACCCTCACCAGCTCCACCTACCTTTTCTCCAGGGTATTGTTTTCCTTCTTCCACGTGGACCTATGCCCTTCTTCCTTCATTTGCATCCCTTTGCTCCATCCTGCTTCTCTCTTCTCTCTTTTCTTCTCTCTTTCTCTTTTCTTTTTTTCTTTTTTTTCTTTTCTTTTCTTTTCTTTTTTTTGAGACAGGGTCTCTCTCTGTCACCCAGGCTGGAGTGCAGTGGTGCCATCTCAGCTCACTGTAGCCTTGACCTCCCAGGCTCAAGCAATCCTCTCACCTCATCTTGAGTAGCTAGGACTACAGGCACTCACCATCACATCTAGCTAATTTTTCTTTTTAAATTTTTTTGTAGAGACAGGGTCTCCTTATATTTCCCAGGCTGGTTTCTAACTCCTGGGCTCAAGCGATCCTCCTACCTCAGCCCCTCAAAGTGCTGGGATTACAGGCGTGAACCTCCATGCCGGGTCTCTCTTTGTCTCCTCTACCTGTAGGTTGGTCAGTGGTCCACATCAACGAGGCGTCCCCTTCCATGAGCGATCTCCCAGCCCCTGATTTTGTTACGTGCATTAAAAAGATATACTACTAGAATTACCACGACAGTTTCCAAGCTGGCTCCATCCTTCACATCAGCACCAGCTGTGAATTTACTAATTTATGCAAAGGAAGCAACCACCCAAACCCCAGTCCCAGGGGCGGGGCCCGTGGACCGTGGTCTCCGACTTACTTGCGTGTATAAAAGTTCTTGACTAGACCTTGCAAAATCAAAAGTCTGCTGAAGCCCTAACCCAAAGATGATTCAGAAACCTGCTGGCAACCACAGAAGAGCAATTTGTGTCCATTTCTAGCCATCAGAGTTTAAAAAATATTATGGTCTTGTGGCTGGCCAGGTTGGCACTGTAGTGGTGATGGCTTCCAACTTCTTTTTTTTTTTTTTTTTTTTTTTTAATTTTTCCATTCTGAGCTCATCTTTGTGGAAGCCAGATCCAAGCACAGGAGTTCAAAGCCCGTGCTGTGGAGGAACTGTGACTTCAAGGGCTTCCATCCAGGTCGCTATCAGTGGGTGCCTTTCCAAAATGCCTCCTACTTAATTTCCTCTGTGCACGTTGATAACTCAAGTGCCTTTGAATTGCTTTCCTGTGCCCCTTCTTCAAATGTCCAAATTTAGCATCACTTCTAAGTCCTCAAATTTATCATGCTTCCTCTTCCAGACCCATTATTTTTGTGTGTGTGTGTGTGTGTTTTTTTTTTTTAAATAACAAAACTGTAACCTCCGGAAATAGTCTGCCAGGTACTTTATGTTTTAACTGAATCTGCACCGTCTGTCATCTGGAGTCATTCATTGTGACATCATAAAAAGCAGGCCTGACAACGCATTAGCAGTCCGACTGGGCATTTGTGGATTTTCTAGTTACAATTCTGCCAGTGCAACCTACAATTCTTGTTCAAATTGAACTTTGCTGAAGACTGATATTTATCCATTATATTTTCAGAGCAGTTTTCTCTTTTCTGACTGACCTTTAATTTTATGCTAACCTCTATACTTCAGTCTTCATCTTCTCTGGACCCCAGATTTCCCCTTTCCAAAATTAGCTCATTCGTTACCCTGTGTCAGAGGGACGTTTGCGCTGGGTGGTACTGAATAGACCAAGGCATGCCGAAAAATGAAATTGCAGGCTTCCAGACGCAGAGAGCTTTCAGAGCAAATTCTGGAATGGAACATGGCTGAGGCCATCACAGAAGCATGTTAGGCACCTGACACTGGGGTTGGTGAATATGAGCCACTCTAAAGAGATGCCCAAAGCCCCTTCTGCCAACCAGAAGAGAACGCTGCTCCTGGCTCTTTCAGTGAGACCTACAGCCTTGGTGCTCAGTTTCTGCATCTAGATACCAATGGCTAGATACAGATGCCTGTGGAAGGGGAGTGGGTTTTGAAGGAACAGGCTAGGCCAACATGCCATGACCATCCACTGGTCCAGAACATGACACTAGGGTTGGAAAGCAATAGAAAGCAGTAGGCATCTGCTAGACTGCAGATTTGGGAACCAGGAAGGGATCGCTGGATAAAGGCATGGCTTTAGTGGGGCCTCCCCAGCCCCACCCCAATGACCACAGCAAAGCACAGCTGACTGGACTTTGAGGGCCCCCACGGGAGGACAAGGCTCAGGATTTTGTTCATGCAGCGGGGAAGGGTAACTGTCTGTCTCACTTCCCACAGAACCCCCAGTTCATCAGGCGGGCAGCAAGCCTCTAGCTGATTTTTTAAGTTAATCCACACATCTATCCCGTGCTGCTGGGTATCAGGCCCAGTGCCAGGCTGTAGCTGCCCCAGCGATAACAAGTCAGTGCGGCTCATGAGGACCTTGGAGGCCACTGAGAAGATGGAGAATGTAAGCCAATGGTTACAGGCATTCCAAATGTTGCTATTTTTTTCTTTTCTTTTTTTTTGTTTGAGACGGAGTCTTGCTCTCTACTGCCCAGGCTGGAGTGCAGTGGCACGATCTCAGCTCACTGCAACCTCTACCTCCTGGGTTCAAGCCATTCTTCTGCCTCAGTCTCCCAAGTAGCTGGGATTACAGGCGCCTGCTACCGCGCCTGACTAATTTTTTGTATTTTTAGTAGAGACAGGGTTTCATTCACCATGTTGGTCAGGCTGCTCTCGAACTGCTGACCTCAGGTGATCCGCCCGCCTCAGCCTCCCAGAGTGCTGGGATTACAGGCGTGAGCCACTGTGCCTGGCGCAAATGTTGCCATTCTAAGGAGACTTTCACTTTTTAAAAGAAGGGTATCATTTCCCATTGTGGTTGAGAAGGAGTCGTGTGAACGAACAGAACTGTCTCCTAATTTTTCTCATAATTAGCTGCTGCATATGCAGTGAGTAGATTTGCTCATTTTCCGTTAAACATGTTGTTTTCCACATGCTCATATTTCAGATATTTCCCAAGCAGTTGCTAGCAGTTGTTTCGTTGGCCTCGTCTCTCCTGAGATGAGAGATGGGGCTGTTGGCAAGCGTAACTTCTGTTTCACCTCCGTCCTGTTCGCCCGGGAATTCTGTGTAAAGACCCTGCTTGTCCCATTGAACTCGTGGACACAATTTGTCTGGGCGATCACATTCCACTTTGCTTTCCTTATCTTTTTCCCACCCTGTGTTAATGTGTTCAGCATGTTTTCTTAAAAGTGCCATTGTTAATGTCTTTTAAAATGTAAGATAATTAGTTTCATTTTTCTAAAAAGAAAAATTTGATCTCATTTCCTTCAACGTATCAGAAAATATATTTTTGGCTTTGAAATCATATGCAGCAGTGTACATTTTAACTGGTAATGGGCGTCCTATAGCGAAGCTACTAGACGAGCCATTCTTGCTAACTTGTCTGAAGGAGAAATCTACCAGAGCAATTCCCATGGCGAGTGCGCTTGCACCTGTCAGAGCCTGGCCCTTGCTAGGTACAAAATAGATGTTTATTAATTAAATGGTTTATAGTTTTCTATGATATGTGGACTGTGTTGTAAAGTGGATAATTTAAAATTTCCCAGATGACCTGGGTTTTTATTAAATTGGAATTTTGGCACCTTGTGCAAACAGAAGGAAGTTTAACCCAAAATTCTTAGTTATTTTGGTTTGTTATATGTGGCAGTTTTGACAAAGTTAAAGTGATAATGTAACATTTTTGGGTGGAGAAGAAAACCAACCACGCTCCCTCTGTAGGAAGTGACGGGCTGTTTGTATTCTTGTCCTATTTCTGTCATTTTTTATCTGTCTTCCGATTATGCTCGTGGCGTGTACTTGCACAAGTAGCACCTCAGGATTTTAGCCCCTTCTCTAAGCACACTGTGAAACCCGAATATCAATTGAGAAAATGCATCAAAGCCACATGGTATCATTTCCTCCCTAAAGTCAGGCAATCCAGGAAAGCCCTCACAGGACTGTCAGGAATGAGAACGGTGCTTAATAAAAGCCCACTCACCATCAGCCTAAGAGCAGACAGAGGTGAGAGGGTAGATTGTTTCTGGTGCAAAGCACCAACCACATACTTCCTAATGATTTCTTTTAGCCCTTCGCAGTGGGGTGTAACAATTGTAATGCCTTCTTACATGGTAGTTGTTAAGTCTTGACCTTGGATTTTCTATGGAGTCTGAGAGCCTAGAGACAGTAGGTGCTGAAGACTTTTCAGTGGCTCATGTTCTACAGCATTTCTCAGGCTACTGATGGGCGGTCACACGGGAGTCCCCAAGGGCAGACTCTGCGGCTTCTGGAGCTACAAGCCTGGCTCAGCTAAAGTGGGGAGACAGGGAGGAAAGGGATGTCGAGGGGGGCCAGTGGCGATGGCTTTCAAAATGAATAATCTGCATAGAACCTGACCAGGAAGCCCCCTTCTCAGCACTCAAAACTCAAATGCTCAAAACATAATTTCAATGACAACAAAAGAAAATGACCTCCTACTACTGTGCCCGGTGTTAAGATAGCTTATACCATGTACAGGTTGTTAACACAGAAGCATTGAGGCTGTTCAGTGGCAAATGCCTTACCTCAGATTGATTTTGGGTATTTTCTGGTTTTCCAGCCCATAATTAAGCTTTGCTGTAAGTGGCTGCCTAACAAGTTATCAGGGGGTAGAAGCAGATACAGAATTATTATTATTGTTATTATTATTATTTTTGAGGTACAGTCTTGCTCTGTCGCCTAGGCTGGAGTGCAGTGGCATGGTCTCAGCTCACTGCAACCTCCGCCTCCTAGGTTCAAGCGATTCTCCCACCTCAGCCTCCTGGGTAGCTGGTAGCTAGGATTACAGGCGCCCACCACCACACCCGGCTGATTTTTATATTTTTAGTAGAGATGAGGTTTCACTATGTTGGCCAGGCTGGTCTCGAACTTCTGACCTCAGGTGATCCACCCACCTCAGCCTCCCAGAGTGCTGGGATTACAGGCATGAGCCACTGCACCCGGCGTTGGATAGAGTTTGAGGGTCTATCTTTACCTTTTAAGGCAAAGAGGTAATTCCAAAATAAGAATAGTAGCAATAAAAATAGAAGTTTTTACCAGGGCTCCTGCCCACAGCCTTCTGCTTCTGTGATTGGAAGGGCTCTCCTGCAGCCCAGTCCCCAGCAGGGACTGTTCCCCGGCTTCATGCACTGTTGCTGCATAGAACTGGTGGCCTTGCACCTCCCGGTTTCATGTTGTGTTCACTTGCTGTGCCACCAGCTGAAAAGCAGACTGTGTCACCGGAATCATTTGAAACCACAAAATGTATAACAACACCTAAGCACATGGGGAGAAAGAAATTAACCTCACTAGTAATCAAAGAAATGCAAATTAAAGTAGTGAGAAGTTATGGGGAAAAATAGTTGTAATAACTGGGGATGAAAAGGTTCAAGAAGACCGGCTGTCCTCTGCACGACAGGAGGGCCTATAAATTGGATAGTTTATCTAAGGTCATTTTGACAATATGTGTCACACAACACCCCATGATCTACTCACTTCTTTTCTAAGGACTTACTCTAAATGATCTGAGATCTGCATCCCGTGTTTGTGAACAGTGGTGTGTCTCAAAGTGTTTTAGAATAGAATCCATATCAATGTCCAACACTGGTGAAGGGTTAAGTAAATCCCGTGTGTGTGAGGGAATACAACTCATCCACGAACATTAAGCATCTGAGGGGGTTTACATGACACTGGAAGAAGTAAAACGTGGGGTTAATTGAGCGCTTTAGGTTCCCATTTCTTGGCTTAGAACTCTTTCCCAAATCCTTGCAAGCTGTGCAACTTGGGGAAATCATTTAACCTACCTATGCCTCAGTTTTCTTATCTGTAAAAGTGGGAAATAGTGGTAATTATAACGTTGAAATGAAATAATTTACTTGGCATGCTTAGCACCATGCATTGAGTGCCCAGTAAATGTTAGGACTAAGCAAGTTACTGAACACTTGTGCCTCATTTTCCTCCTCTGTAAAATGGTAATGACCTACCTCAGAAGGATGTTGGTGAAGCTTAAATGAGTAGGCAGAAAGCATGTGGCATGGACCTAGCACACAGCAATCGCTGTGTAAGTGGCTGTTGTTGTTTGTGCTACAAGTGTCAGGAAATGTTGAAATGTTCACATAATACCAGATACCTAGTAGAGAATACTCAGGCTGTTCAAAAATTCACATCCTCACGCACACAGGCGAGAAGATACGTATCAAAGTAACCATCTCTGAGTAGAAAGAGTATAAGCAATTTTTGCTTTTTGTACTTTTTTATATTCTTCCAACATTCATTTTCAACAATGAATCCATTACTGTAATCATTTAAAAAGCAAACAGCTATCTTACACTTGAAACATTTTTCAGTGTCAGCCCAGCCCATGGTTAATCAAAACTATTGAGTCCCCTGAACTTCCCTCCAGTTAATGGTTTTTCCCTATTATATGGCCCTAGTCTCTGATCATTCATGGGTAGTAGCTTAATATTTCTGCACATGATGTTCTTCAGATACTTTCCTTTGGTTGCGTTAGAACTGTGATTCTGAACTCTCCAGGCATGCTAGAGTCAGTTGGGAGATTTTGAAATATACTGGCTTCTCATTAGACCAATTAAATCCAAATATTTGGAGACGGGCCCTGAGCACTGGTATTTTTTAAAGGCTCACAAGGAAATCCTAATGTGTGGCCCGGTAGTGACAACACCCTGCATTTGATACTACCATTTCCTGCCTTGCAGAGAGTTTCAACCCATGAACAGGGCTCCCCTCTTCCTCTAGTCAATCTCAATGTGAGCCCTAGCAGTGTTTCCCAAAATTTAGGATAAGAATCTTCTGAAGTGCTTGTTAAAAATACAGATGGGGCCGGGCGCAGTGGCTCACTCCTGTAATCCCAGCACTTTGGGAGGCCGAGGTGGGCAGAAGACTTGAGGTCAGGAGTTGGAGACCAGCCTGGCCAACATGGTGAAAACTCGTCTCTACTAAAAATACAAAAATTAGCCGGGTGTGGTGGCAGGCGCCTGTAATCCCAGCTACTCGGGAGGCTGAGGCACAAGAATTGCTTGCACCCAGGAGGTGGAGGTTGCAGTGAGCTGAGATTGTGCCACTGCACTCTAGCCTGGGCGAAAGAGCGAGACTCAGTCTCAAAAAAACCAAACAAAACAAAAAACAAACAAACAGATGGACCAGGCATGGTGCTTCATGTCTGTAATCCCAACGCATGAGGAGGCTGAGGTGGGAGGATTTCTTGAGGCCAGGAGATCAAGGCCAGACTGGACAGCACAGCAAAACCCCATGTCTACAAAAACATCTTAAAAATTAGCAAGGCATGGTGAAGTACCTGTAGTCAGTCCCAGCTACTTGGGAGGCTGAAGTGGAAGGATTGCTTGAGCCCAGGAGTTTGAGGCTGCAGTGAGCCATGATTACACCATTGCACCCAGCCTGGGTGATAGAGTAAGACCCTGTCTCAAAAATAAATATATAAATAAAAATATAAATACAAATGCCTGGGCCCTAACCCAGACCTACCAAGTCTGAACTTTCAGAGGGAGAGACTTGGTAATGTGTATACTTTACAAGCCCACTGGGTGATGCTTACCATCAGAGAGATGAGGGGACTCTGCTAGAGACATCTTTCTTAGTCTTGGCTGCACACTGGGAATCCCTGGGGACACTTGGAGAATCTCGGATGCCTGGTTGCCTCCCCCTGCATTTACCACCCACACGTCTTCAGATTGTAATGTAATGTGTCTAGGATACAGCCTGGCATCTGGATTTTTGAAGTCCTCCTGGATTCTAATGTGCAGTCAGAGTGAACAACCACCAGCAATGATGGTTCTCAAAGTAAGGCCCTGGGACCAGCAGCATCAGCATCACCTGGGAACTTGTAGATTATAGAGCCCCTCTCCAGCCCCTCTCCAGATGGGAAGCTGGGGATGGGACCCAGCAATCTGTGTGTTAGCAATTCCAGGACTCAGTGATTCTGATTCTCACTAAAGTTTCAGAACCCCTGCTAAAAAGCAGTGTTTTTAAAAGCAGGTTCCCAGATTCCCTCCCAGAGATTGCACAGAATGTCTGGACTGAGCCAGGAATATGCTGCAAGTGGTCCAAGACCACACCTTGAAAAATGCTGCTGTATGGTTAACCCTCATTCCCTTGGGCATTTTTTCGGTCTTCTTATGAGGCGGGGTCTCACTGTTGCCCAGGCTGGAGTGCAGTGATGCCATCACAGCTCACTACAGTCTCCAACTCCTGGGCTCAAGCAATTCTTCTACCTCATCCTCTGGAGTTGCTGAGATAGGTGGGCACTACCATACCTGGCTGATTTTTAAATTTTGTGTAGAGACAGGGTCTTACTATGTTGCACAGGCTGGTCTCGAACTCCTGGCCTCAAGAGATTCTCCCACCTTGGCCTCCCAAAATGTTGGGATTACAGGCATGCACCATGGTGCCCAGCCTCCCACCGAACATTTTAATGTTTATAAGGACCTTGACATCTCTGGAGTATGCCCAACATCCCTGTATTCTTGTGGGCTGCCCACTGCTGCCCCTTCTTGGCCCTTGATGCCAAAACATGTGGCTGTCTTCCAACCATAATTAATGGGATATGTTTTCTTTCAAGCTGGCAAGTACTGTGGCTGGGAACCAAGTTTTCCAAGTTGCTGACCTGAGTTTGACTTTGAATGCCAGTCACAGAAGCAGATGAAGACATGTTTCTTCTGTGCCTAACGTCTGTGACTCTTTGTTTTGTAGGTTTTATAATCAACCCACCTCAGCACGGTCCTCTCATCCCCCGACTGGTAATGACCAAGCCTACCGGAGAAGAGGACGGCAAGAAGCCAGGAGCCAGAAGCCGAGGGAGCATGAAAACCTGGAGGCCAGAGGAATGGCCCAAGCCCACAGCCTGCCTGTCCACATGAGGGAGGGTCCATGGGAAGTTGGAGGAAGGTCAGAGCATGTGATGAAGAAGCCAGTTTGGGAAGAAGAATTGAGAATGTCGGGTCCTGCCAAGTGGCAGAATGTCAGCCTGGAAAGCTGGAACCAACCAAGGAAATTAGGGAGGCAGATGTCTGATGGGGATGGGGAGAGACTGTTTCAAGACCTGTACCCATTCATTCAAGGAGAACATGTGTTGAATTCTCAAAACAAAGGGAAATCCCGCTCACTGCCTAGAGTTCTTTCCCCCGAGAGTCTGAGTTGCACCGAAATTCCCATTCCATTCAATGAAAGACATTCACCTAAAATGCCACCGTATCCTCCCACTTGCACACCGAATTTGGACTCCACGAGGAATTCTGAGAAGGGTGGCTGCTCAGCCCCATTTCCCCGGCCTAAGTTTGGGAGGCCCCTCAAGCCCCCATCTTACAGCTCGCACCAGCAGTCTAGGGGAGGAGCGGACAGCAGTGACTCTCAGGACAGCCAGCAGATGGACGCCTATGTCCCCAGGCATGAGCTCTGCCTGTCTGACCCTGGATTGGAACCTCCAGTGTACGTGCCTCCGCCCTCATACAGATCGCCCCCACAGAACATCCCAAACCCCTACCTGGAAGACACAACGCCCATAAATGTGTGTGGCGATCACAGTCAACAGCAGTCTCCGACCGAGAAGGCTGGGGCCAGCGGTCAGCCTCCTTCGGGCCCCCCTGGAACTGGGAATGAGTATGGTGCGAGTGCCCGCTCGCCTCAGGGGCTCCCTGCACACCCCCGACCCGTCACTGCCTACGACGGCTTCGTTCAGTACATTCCCTTTGATGATCCACGGTTACGACATTTTAAACTAGCTCAGCCCCAGGGTTTCTGTGAAGACATAAAGCTTGACGATAAATCATATAACTCCAGTCCTGTCACTGCCCAAGAGCCGGCTCATGGAGGAATGCAGCCTGATGGTGCCATTTGGAATCCACAGAGCTTAATAACCCTGTCAGGGGATCAGAGAGGCCCGGTCTTGGCCAGTCCCAGCCCCCGGTGGCTGTGGGGCCAGCCTCCCGGGGATGGGGAAAACAGCGGCCTCCCTGACCAGAGAGGCCGCTGTGTGGCAAGGGGACAGTGGCCTGATGTGAGAGGCAGCCAGCACGGGCACACTGGGAGACAAGTTTCCTCCCCATACTCACAGGGCGAGAGCACCTGCGAAACTCAAACCAAGCTCAAAAAGTTCCAAACTGGGACTCGGACCAAGAAAAGTTCAAAGACAAAAATGAATGAGACTATATTTTGTTTGGTTTCTATCCCAGTGAAATCAGAATCACATCTGCCAGATAGAGATATGGACAACAATGACTTAAAGCCCAGTGCTGATCAAAAGAATGGGTCTGATAAGAGCCCGGCTCTGCAAGAACAGAGTCTGCTGAGCATGTCTTCCACCGACCTGGAGTTGCAGGCCCTCACAGGAAGCATGGGTGGGAGAACGGAGTTCCAAAAACAAGATCTAGGGGAACCAGAAGAAGACAGACAAACAAATGACCTCAGTTTCATCCACCTTACAAAGCACAGAGAACTCAAGCATTCTGGCTCTTGGCCAGGGCACCGGTACAGAGATCAGCAAACACAAACCAGTTTCTCCGAGGAACCCCAAAGTTCACAGCTGCTCCCTGGTGCAAAGCCAGGAGGGCCGAGTTGTGCAGCTTTGAGTCCAAAACGTTCAGACCCTGCTGCCTCCGAAGCTCAGGCGCACACAGCATTCCCTTCTGGCGATCACAAACAGAGGCCAAGTGCCCGTAACCTGAAAGGCCACAGGTCCCTCAGCCCATCCAGCAACAGTGCTTTCTCAAGGACTTCCTTGTCCGTAGATCAGGCACCGATGCCAAAAGCAGGCCGAAGTCAGCCCTGCGTGGATGTCCACGGGCTTGGAGCCCACCCTGGGCCTAAGCGGGAGGTGGTGAAGGGGGAGCCCACAGGCCCGTGCAACAGTAAACAACTCTTTGGGCAGTTTCTCCTGAAACCAGTCAGCCGTCGTCCCTGGGATTTGATCAGTCAGTTAGAAAGTTTTAACAAGGAGCTCCAGGAAGAGGAAGAAAGCAGCAGTAGCAGCAGCAGTAGCAGCAGTGAGGAAAGTGAGGCAGAGCCGCAGCAGGAGAACCGTGCTCACTGCAGACAGGAAGATGTGGGCTTCCGCAGAAACAGCCTGGAAATGAGGGTTGAGCCACAGCCGAGGGTGTGGGTGCCGGAGAGCCCTGTGTGCAGGTCGGGAAGAGGTAAGAGTAAGTCTGAGAGCTGGAGTGAGGAGCTGCAGCCTGGCCACCCACGTGCCTGGCCTCCATCCCCAGGCCGCTTTTGCATGGAAGACAGTGGCGGTGCACCTTTGTGGTCAGCAGATGGAAGCATGAGTGCAGAGAAGAGACACCTGGAGGTTAGCAATGGAATGGACGAGCTGGCAGGTAGCCCATTTCCTGTGATGAGAATGTCAAGATCAAGTGATGCAAAACCACTGCCCCCATCCTATCCAGCTGAACCTAGGGAGCCCCAGGAAAGTCAGAAAATCACCAGTGCTTTCAGCTCTGTGAAACCAAGTGAAGCGGTCCCTCGGAAGGGTGACAGTGGTGGAGAGAGGAGCACAGGGCTCCCGCTGTCCCTGTCTAACAAGAACCGAGGGCTCTCAGCTCCAGACTTACGGTCTGTGGGGCTCACCCCTGGGCAAGAGCAGGGTGCCAGCGAGCTAGAGGGGTCTTTGGGTGAAGCGAGCACAATAGAAATCCCCCCAGGTGAGTCCTTGCAAGCCAGGGCTGCAAGGATCCTGGGCATTGAGGTGGCAGTGGAGTCCCTCCTGCCGGGCACCCAGAGAGTGGCACAGAACCAGCCTGCTGAGCCCGATGCAAGTGCCTACACCCCAGAGTCCCCCCAGGAAGAGTTGCCATCTCGCCCAGCACCGGCAGATGTCCCCAGGGTGTCCACTGATGCCTTTTATGGCAGGAGGAAGTGTGGCTGGACCAAGAGCCCTCTCTTTGTAGGGGACAGGGACAGTGCCAGGCGGGCTCCTCAGGCTTTCGAGCACTCAGATGTGGACGGGGTTGTCACCAGCACAGACCCCATCCCTGAGCCTGAGCCCAGCCCCTTGGAGTCCAAGTTCTTCGAACGAAAGGATGTGGAGACAAAACCACCCTTCAGGTCCACTTTGTTCCATTTTGTAGAAAGAACCCCAAGTGTGGCAGGCTCAGAAAAGAGACTCAGAAGCCCTTCCAAAGTGATTGAAAGTTTACAAGAGAAACTGGCCTCCCCGCCTAGGAGAGCAGACCCTGACCGCCTGATGAGAATGAAAGAGGTGAGCTCAGTGTCACGGATGAGATTCCTGAGCTTCAGGAATGCCGACTCCCAGGAGGAGGCCGAGGAATTGAAGGCCACCACGAGGGGCCAGGCTGGGCTCCCGGGAGGCCTTGTGTCTCCTGGCAGTGGGGACCGGGCTCAGAGAGTGGGCCACTCACTCTCCGTCTCCAAGGGCAGCATCTCCAGGGAAGAGAAGGAGCATCCGGCAGCACAAAAGGAGAAGAGCGTGGATCAAGACTTCTGGTGCCCAGGTGAGGAATCAGGCAGGCAGGCAGGTGCTCGGTATGCATTTGGAGTTTTTAGTCAGTGCACAATACCAGGTTGGTGGATAATGTAAATCTGCATATTCAGAAAAGATCAAGTTGACCCTGGGAATTGTTCTATCAAAAGATTCCTCATTTTCGAAGAATTATCCAGAAGCCATCTTTAAACTTCAAGATCTCGCAGCATATTTATTTTATTTTTTTGAGATAGCATCTCACTTTGTCGCCTGGCTGGAGTGCAGTTGTGCAATCTCTGCTCACTGCAACCTCTGCTGCTTCCCGGCCTCATGCGATCCTCCCTCCTCAGTCTCCCGAGTAGCTGGGGCCACAAGCGTGCGCCACCATTTCCAGCTAATTTTTTAACTTTTTTGTAGAGACGAGATCCCACTATGTTACTCAGGCTAGTCTCAAACTCTTGAGCTCAGGTGATCAGAAGAAGAGTTGAGATAAATGTCAAAAGATCCACATCATAAGCCATGGACTGGATGGGACCTTCTGTCATTTAGTCCAAGCCTGCTCCCCCTCCCCTCCCCTTCCCTCCCCTTCTCCTCCCCTTCCCCTCCCCACCTCTCCTTTCCCCTTCCCTCCCTTTCCCTCCCCTCCCCCTTCCCCTCTTCTCCCCCGTCTCCTCCCCTCCTCTCCTCCTCCCCTCCCCCTTCCGCCTCCCCTACCCTTCCCCTTCCCCTTCCCCTTCCCCTTCCCCTTCCCCTTCCCTTCCCTTCCCCTCTCCTCCTCTTGTCTGCCCTTCCCTTTTTTTTCTTTTTGAGACAGAGTCTCACTCTGTTGCCCAGGCTGGAATGCAGTGGCACGATCTTGGCTCACTGCAACCTCAGCCTCCTGGGTGCAAGCGATTCTCCTACCTCAGCCTCCCGAGTAGCTGGGACTACAGGCGTGTGTCACCATGCCCAGTTTATTTTTGTATTTTTAGTAGAGACAGGGTTTCGCCATATTGGCCAAGCTGGTCTTGAACTCCTGACCTCAGGTAATCTGCCCTCCTTGGCCTCCCAAAGTGCCAGGATTATGGTGTAAGCCACTGAGCCTGGCCCAGTCCAAGCCTTTTTACAATAAGGGAAAAAGAAAACTTGGCCCCCCACCACGAGTTGAGTTAGAGGAATGCTCTCTCCTGAGCCGGGCCCTTCCCTCTTCCTACCCAGTCTTCAACAGGTGGTTCCGCTCCTCCTACCCCTTTCTATTTTCTGTTTTGAAACCCAAGAATATTGAAGCAGATAGAAAAGAGCCATTGTTTCAGTTGGAAGTAGTCAGAGATTTCTGTTGAACAAAAAAATGTACATGGGCACTCTCAAGTTTCCCCCAAATACGGTGGGATTCTTAGGGGTGTTAGCCAGTGTTGCTCCTCTGCTCCCTATGCAAAATACATGATTGAAATAATCCTTCGTCGGGGCTCCTTGGATCCTCTCGTTGGACAAGTTGGGGCTTTGCAGTGGTAGAGAATACTGAGAATGTGAAGGCTTTGCCATTATGGTGGAAAAGAGTTACCTGCCCATTTTTTGAGCTGTCGGGATTTATTGTAGCCTTCAGTGTAATTCCTCTGCAGTCCCCCTTCCTCCTCAAAACATCTGCCCACTAGACTTTAAGGCTAGTTAAAACTTGTCATAGACTTCTAAAGCAAATTTCTTCATCTATAAAATCAGGATGATTTTCTCAGTTCTACATCTTCCTGAAAATTGTAAGGAGTTTAAAATAAGACAAATAAATCCTGTTATAATAAAATACCAGTTCGTAAATATTTCTATGTCTCAGTTCATGGACACCTATTTCAGGGAGGTTTTTGATTGTTTTGAGATAGAGTCTCAATTTGTTGCCCACGCTGGAGTGCCGTGGCATGATCGTAGCTCGCTGTAGCCTTGAACTCCTAGGCTCAAGCGATTGTCCTGCCTCAGCCTCCCAAGTAGCTGGGACTACAGGCATGCACCATCACACTCAGCTGTTTTTTTAGTTATTTGTAGAGATGAGGTCTTGCTACATTGCTCAGGCTGGTCTTGAATTCTTGGCCTCAGGCAATCCTCCTGCCTCAGTTATGGTGCCCAGTCCAGGGAGTATTTGATAACACAAAATTGCCAGTGCAGAAAAGCACTCCCTCATTTTTAGCTTGACTGTTTAGCATGAGAAGGTCCAGTAGGTATCTAAAAACACCCAGGTAATGCAGACTTTCATTTTACAGTTATTAACAACACCTCCCTCATGACCTTTTTGGTTTTTTTTTTAACCATCGCTACTAACAAGCAGAACATTTAATTATTTTTTTCTCTTCTCCATCTGATGCATTTGCTAATACACAATAAAATGGCCAAAAATCTGCAGCTAGAGAGCTACTCGTGTTGACAGCTGCCTCGGGCATTTTCAAATACAGTCATGTGTCGCTTAATGGGGCTGCAGTCTGAGAAACGCATCATTAGTAGTTTCGTCATTGTGTGAACGCCATAGAGAGTGCACTTCCACAAACCTAGATGGTAGAATCTACTAAACACCTAGTCTTCGTGGTAGAGCCTATTGGTCCCATGCTGCAAACCTGTACAGCCTGTTACTGTGTAAAATACTGCAGGCAATTTTAACGCAATGGTAAGCATTTGTGTATCTAAACGTATCTAAAGAAAAGGTACAGGCCAAGCGTGGTGGCTCATGCCTATAATCCCAGCATTTTGGGAGGCCGAGGCGGGTGGATCACTTGAGGTCAGGAGTTCGAGACTGGCGTGGCCAACGTGTTGAAAACCCGTTTCTAACTAAAAACACAAAAGTTAGCCAGGTGTAGTGGCAGTCACCTGTAATCCCAATTACTTGGGAGGCTGAGGCAGGAGAATTGCTTAAACCCGCAAGGCAGAGGTTACAGTGAGCTGAGATTGCACCATTGCACTCCAGCCTCAGCAACAAGAGTGAAACTCCATCTCAAAAAAAAATGCACAGTAAAAATATGGTATAAAATATTAAAAAAAGAAAGGACCACTTTTATAGGGCACTCACCATACATGGAGCTTGCAGAACTGGAAGTTGCTCTGGGCAAGTCAGTGAGTGAGTGGTAACCGAATGTGAAGGCCCAGAGAGCTCCTCTACTCTGCTGTAGACTTTATAAACCCTGTACACTTAGGCTATACCACATTTGTTTAGAAATTGATTGCACTATGATATGACATCACTAGATGATAGGAATGTTTCGACTTCATTATTGTCTCATGGGACCACTGTCATCTATGTGGCCTGTCATTGACCAAAACGTTGTTCTGTGGTGCATGACCATAATTGGAGGGGAGAGCACCGTTAGGGACGATTTCTCACATTTGTTTTGCTCAGGTGGCCCTGTATGGGCCTTTCATGTGATGGTCACCAGGCCTCAATATTCAAAACCACTCGTTTTGAGAACAGCTGAGGTCATATGATGGAGGTAGTAATACTTTTGACATATGTCCACTTTTCCACTCACTGTTGCTTCACAAGTTACAGTAAAGCCTTGTTGTTATGTCACTGATAAGCGCTTGGACTTTGCTTTCCTTTTGATGTATTTAATCATTTTAAACATAAGAATCCTCATCTTTTCCCCACCCCACTGCTGCCCCCATGACCCCAGCATGCTAGAACTGCTTCATTGCTCCTAAATTTGTAGCCCACTTAAATTCAAGCATCTGTTCTGGAACTGTAACACAAGGCCATGCCATGTCTATTCGCACCACCCCATCCTACACACACACCCTTGTGTCATGCCTGTCGTATCATCAAGTGTCTTTATTTTAGGTTAAAGTTGATCGTTTCAGCTCACATGTCTTTAGTGGTCTTTCATGCCTCTGGCTAAGAAATCAGCAGCCCAAAACCAATTCGGGTCACAGACTCCCATCTTTGCTGGATGACTGATGCTCCAATTCGGAAGTGTCATCCCAGGCATTGATCGTACACAGAACCTCCTGGTTCCGTCATCCTCTGTTGCAAGCCCTGTTAATATGAGTCCAGGGGAAGAATGAGAAGAGATATCTGTGTGAGGCCCGAAATGAGAGAAATCGGGGAAGGCTTCATGATGCCAGATCACGCCATGAGAAGGCTGGACATTAGCACCTCTCCGAGGGCATTAATATGTGAAATGCCCACCAGGGCAGTCTTCAGTGAGTTGTCCTCAGCTGAAATGGAACCCACAGGAAACAGGATTCTAAATTCTCCAGGTAACCACCCTACCCTCTAGACCTGTGCTGTCCAATATCGTCGCCCCTCGTCACATACAGCTACTGGGCACTTGAAATATGGCTCATGCAAATTGAGATGTGCTGTAAGTGTAAGATACATGCCAGATTCCAAAGATTTAGTGCAAAAAAAGAATCTAAAATGTCTCAATCATTTTTATATTGGTTACATATTGAAACGATATTTTGAATATATTTGGTGAAATATAGTATTTAAATTAATTTTACCTGTTTACTTTTATTTGTTTTAACATAGCTACTAGAAAATTTAAAATAATGATGGTTGGGTGTGGCGGTTCGTGATTGTAATCCCAGTACTTTGGGAGGCAGAGGTGGGAGGATCATTTGAGCCCAAAACCAGCCTGGGCAACCTAGCGAGATCCCCATCTCTACACAACATGAAAAACAAAATTAGGCATGGTAGTGCATGTCTGTAGTCCCAACTGCTAGGGAGGCTGAGGCAGGAGGATCGCTTGAGTTCAGGAGTTTGAGGCTGCAGTAAGCTGTGATCGTGCCCCTGCACTCTAACCCGGGTGACAGAGTGAGACCCTGTCTCTAAAAAATAATGTTTTGTGGCCCACATTATAATTTTATTGGACCTGGACAGTCCATGAGCTGAAGAAAGAGCCCAGGGGACTGTGGGCAGCAGGTGTGTCCTGTGGAGGTGTCTCTAGGGTGCCTGGCACAGAAGACCACGAAAAAGATGTGAGCTGAAATGACCATCTGTAATCTAAAGACGCTTGATGGTGGGTACAACACAGCACAGATAATAAGGGTCTTGAAGGGTGTGTGTGTTGGGTGGGGTGGTACAGACAGACATGGCATGGCCTGTTCAGTGCCTAGTGTTATGTAATGTGAGGCTTAGCCGGGAAGAAACTAAGCATCTTAATAACAGATGCTCCCACTAGCCGGAAGTGTGACTTCCACACATTCTCATAATTTTGTGACCGCACACCTTATTCTCAATGGAGAAAAAGACAACTTTGCTCACAGGCAGACCCTCTCAGAATGTGAGCACTCTGAGGCTGATTGAGCACAGAAATGAAGCACCCAGCTATTAATGTCTTATATTGTCTCACGGATGTTGTTAAGCATCAACAGTCAGGAAGAACTTATGTGAACTCCCCTTCCTTTTAGCCAGATTACCCCTGCGTGCAGCTGATGATGTTTGAGCAGGCGCAAACTTCTTTTCCTAAATGCAGAGACTGTCCCATCTGGTTAGTAATGTAGGGCTGAAAGTACTCTGAACGCTGTCTCAGTCATCACAGTCATGAGACCTGTCGTATCGCATGTCTGTCTCAGCCAGGTTGTATCAGTCATCACAGTCGTGATACCTGTCATATGGCACGTCTGACTCAGCCAGGTTGTATCAGTCATCACAGTTGTGATACCTGTCGTATGGCACGTCTGTCTCAGCCAGGTTGTATCAGTCATCACAGTCATGAGACCTGTCGTATCGCACGTCTGTCTCAGCCAGGTTGTAAAGGAGTGAGGAGGATGTGTAAGACGCTTTGCTGCTGGAGAAATTGGAATGTCTATGGCCTTTTTAATGCACGTTGTCCAGATGGATTTCAGAAAAGATTGTTTTTCGTTTTTCTTTTTTTTTTTTTTTTTTGAGACTGAGTCTCACCCTGTTGCCCAAGCTGGAGTGCAGTGGTGCGATCTCAGCTCACTGCCACCTCCACCTCCCAGGTTCAAGTGATTCTCGTGCCTCAGCCTCCCGAATAGCTGGAACTACAGGCATGTACCACCACACCTGGCTAATTTTTGTATATTTAGTATTTTAGTAGAGATGGGGTTTCGCCATGTCGGCCAGGCTGGTCTCCAACACAACCTCAGGTGATTCACCTGTTGCAGCCTCCCAAGGTGTTGGGATTACAGGCGTGAGCCACCTCGTTTGGCCAAAAGATTGTTTTTCTAACTTTTCAGATACTTCCAGATTTCCTTTTTTTTTTTTTTTTTTTTTTAATGTGAAACACCTTTTTTGACCATGCTGAGCCTTGCTGTTTTTTTTTTCCTTTTTCTTTTTTCCCTAGCTTTATTGAGGCATGATTGACAAAAATTGCATATATTTAAGGTATAGAACACGGTGTCTTGATTCATCTATAGATTGTGAAATGAGTACCCCAGTCAAGGCAGTTAACATAGTCATCTCCTCTCATAGTTACCAGTTTTTCAAGTGTGTTGAGAACATTGGAGATGTACTCTGTTAGCAAATTCCAAGTGTACATGATGGCATTAGTAACTAAAGTCACCACCCTATGCACTCAGTCTCCAGTACTTACTCATCTTATCGCTTAGGGTTTGTAGCCTTTGGCCAGTATTTCCCCTTTTCCTTTACCCCAGCCCCTGGGCAACCACCCTTCTAATCTCTGTTACTGTAATTTCAGCTTTTTTAAAAAATAAAAAAAAAAAAGATTCCACATATAGGTGAGATCATTCAGTATTTGTCTTTCTGTGTCTGGCTTTTTTGACTTACCATAATGGCCTTAAGTTTCATCCATGTTGTTGTAAAATGGCAGGATTTGCCTATCTTTTAGGGCTGAATAGTATCCCATTGTGTGTGTATATACAATTTCTTTTTCTTTTCTTCTTCTTTTTTTTTTTTTTTTTTTTTTTTTGAGACGGAGTTTCGCTCTTGTTGCCCAGGCTGGAGTGCAATGGCACGATCTCGGCTCACAGCAACCTCCGCCTCCTGGATTCAAGCAATTCTCTTGCCTCAGCCTCCTGAGTAGCGGGGATTACAGGCATGCGCCACCATGCCCGGCTAATTTTTTGTATTTTTAGTAGAGATGGGGTTTCTGCATGTTGGTCAGGCTGGTCTCGAACTCCCAACCTCAGGTTATCTGCCTGTCTCAGCCTCCCAAAGTGCTGGGATTACAGGCGTGAGCCACCGTACCCAGCTATACAATTTCTTTATCCATACATCCAGTGATGAAAACCTCGACGATTAGGTAGTTTCCTATCTTGCCCATTGTAAATAATGCTGCAGTGAACTTGGCTATTGTAAATAATGCTGTAGTGCAGATATCTCTTCCATACTGATGTCCTTTCCTTTGGATACATACCCAGTCATGGGATTGCTGGATCATACGGTAGTTCTATTTTTAATTTTTTTTGAGGACTTCCATAATGTTTCCATAATGGCTGTACTCCTTCCAGATTGCTTAAACATTTTTTCTTTAAAAATTAAGAAGCCTTTGAGCTGCTATGGCAGGAAAATCTTACCACAGGAGGCGCACGCATGAGCCTTAGGTTTGTCTGGATTCCAGACAGACATCTGTGAATTGGAGGTTGTGGGACTTGGCAGCGCCCAGCAGCAGCAGTAGTGGCAGTTTAGGATGATTGCTCTTTTGTATGGTGTCCCGTTTTAGAAATCCAGGTCATCTGGGCACAGATTGGGATTTTTCCATTGCCGGCAGTAGAATGGATCAGTGTGAGGGCCCAGACTCGTACACACCTGTGTTAGAAGGCTCTGGAAGCCTTCCACTGACAGGTGAGCATCCAGCCCTGGGGCTGCCTACTGGTCAGTGGTGATGAGAGACAGAAAGCCTCTCTTTGCCAGCTAGGCATTCAGGATTTGAGGATCCTCACGCCTTCAAGCGACAGCGTTTGATCACAAAGATGCATATTCTAAAGCAAGCTTTCTTTTGAGCTGTAATTTACCAAAAAAAAAAAAAAAAGAAGAAGAAAGAAAGATAAGACTTCTACCTTAGTATCAGCCAGATAAGATGTCTACCTTAATATCAGCCAAACACATCACTGCCAGTTTGGAAACATTGCGTTTAAAGTGACGTATGTTCCACGGTGAACAGGAAGGAGCCGCCGAAGTATTAAGCAGTTCATATTTTCCCATCTGTGTTTGGGTAATGACTATGCACATTCCTTGAAAACAGGCCTTTTTGACAAATATTTTTTTACTCCTTAGTGAAAACATTATTGTTAAAATGTCCAAAAATTAACCTTTATACATTTGTAGCTTTTGTTCCCTAGACAAATTTGTGGTCTAAGGATTAAACAGAAAATAGAGCAGTTGAATATACCGCTGATTTTCTTTTCTTTTCTTTTTTTACAGATTCCTATGACCCTAGCAGAGTGGAGAGGGTGTGAGGAAATGCTGGCGGAGCTTGCATTCCGTTGCTAATTGAGTATTCTCAAGGAGCTGAGAGATTTAGTCTGTCAGCCCACTTCCCCATGTAGAAGCTGGAAGCTGCTGGGTTTTTAGCATCCTGATAACATTCTTTACCACTGCCACTAGGAAACTTGCCATCCTCTCAGAATTGCTTTGTGGCGATAAAGCGATCGTCCGTTGAAACCATCTGTTTTTATAGCATGAAGATTTAATGCCTATAATTAGGAAGGAGTTTTCACAGAAACCCTCCCTCATGACAGATTTGACCAAGCTGGTAAATAGTTGGTGTTGCTCTCGTTCTGGGTGAAGATTTCAACATGGAAGATCCAGCAAACGCTTTGGAAAGGCCTGTGAATGGTGTGCTCCCCTCTGTGTCTCCATGGCCTGCAGTACATGCTCTTGTGAAGGAGTTTGGGACACAGGCTGTTGCCTGGTGTTTCAGCACTTCCAGTTTAGGGGAAATGTGAATCAATAGGTATGATCCATTTCTAATCAATTTGACCTTCTGCTGCTGGAAGTAACTTTACTTATAAGTAACTTGCCAACAGAGAATAAAAGCAATATCTTCTAAGTTCCTGAAAAATTAAAACTTGTACTGTAATATACTAAGGGTATTATTTATCTGGCAGTGAAATATTTTGATCAGTTGCAAACATGCCATTGTCTGCTTTGCACTCAGTATTATCTATTTTTATTTTCTGTATGGGTATTTAGAAATTCTTTATATGAAAAATAATTGCTGGTTTAAAATAGACCATTTTAACAAAGTGACTATTTCTTTTTACGAAAATGCTATTTTTCTATGATGTAAACAATTGTTAGGCGGCAGATTTTTAAGGAAGTATTATTTTATTTAAGAGTCTGTATCCCTTTGTGTGAGAGGAACCCAAAGAGGGTTCACTTTTGCTTTAAAGCTCTGTCCCTTACCCATTGACAGCTCTGCTACTTTTATTTTATCTTAGAAAATGTCAATATAGACATATCACAGGGTTAATAAAATAAACTTTTCACAAAGATTTTTGTACAAATGTAGCTATCAGGTTATATTTGAAAATAACCCTCTCAAAACCAGCCAACATTGTTATGACAATTTTTGCTGCCATATCAACTAGAATTACCAAAAAACATAGTTTTATCTTTGTATGTGTGTGGGGATCTGCCCTGAAACCATACTTTTCTCCCCACCCCGCCATGCCACCCCTTTAAAGAAATATGTATTTTTATCTAGAATGATCTTGAATTAGTCTCTGCATATTTTTAGAAAGTGCTTGGGGACGTTATATATATGACATTACAAAAGTATTATGAGGCCTATGTATTCTACTGTGTTTAATACTGCATTAACCTGCACAAAGTTTATGCATTTTTTCCTTCTTTCTAAGTAAGGTATTCTTCATAGCTAACATTCCCTAAATCACTGCCTTTCCCTCCCTCCCTCCCTCCCTGCCTACCTTCCTTCCTTCCTTCCTCCCTCCCTCCCTCCCTCCCTCCCTTACTACCTCTTACCCTCCTTCCTTACCCCTGTCCTCCTTTTCCCTTTTATTTTTTTCCCCTTCTCTTTCATTTTATTTTCTTTTAGAGAAACCACCTTATCTATTTTTAGACATTTCAAATTCCTAAAATGTGAACCGTTGGGTGATCTGTCCTTTGGCCCTAAAACGGCTGGCCTGGCTCTCCCGGCCTGTTCTCATCTGCACCGTATGATTTTATTTCATAACAACTTTATGTATTTGGACTGTAACAAACAAAACAGAATCTAAGTCGCCCCAAAAAATCTTTCCAAATCTTTTCAAAACACTTATCTGCAGTCCAGAATTCAGCTCTTACGAAAAGTTAGAGTGCACTCCAGCTTTCACAGCAGCAGTATGCGGAGGAAACAAAAAGTTCCTCTTCCCAGGAGAAATTGAGTGGGGAAGAGTTCAGACACTGTTGTCGCTGGTGAATCATTCAAGTCACCTGGTAGTACCAAATGAGGGCTGAGGCGCCTGGAGGTCTTTGTGGGGTCTTACTTCCCTCTTTAAATGCAAACATAAGAAGGTATATGTGTATATACATTTATGTACGTGCACATGTATACATATACGTGTACGCATACATACCCATACATGTATATGAACTCCGTTCTGACTTCCTCTGAAATTTTGTTGATACCATCTAAATACCTCTTTGAATCAAAATAACTGAATTTTAGTTCATTCCTCAAGAGAAAGAGAAGGATCCCCGAGGAAGAAAAACTGTTGTACCTTCTGTGATTCCCAAACCAAAATGCAATGCCCTTGTGTTTTGTTATCTTCAATTGTTATGTCTTTCTGAAACCATTCTGAATTAAGTTGAAATTATCAACATTTATACTTTAACTATTCTAAACTTAAGCCTACATGTAAATCTTTTTTGGGGGGAAGGTAACTTTAAACATTTACCTTGAAAATTTGACCTTTAAACTTTCATATTCTAAGGTAAATAATAGCCTATAACCAACAACAGCTTTCCCAGAGGTCTTGAATTTAACACTAATTATTCAGTTGTTTCTATTTCTCATACATACATAACTTTGTTATTTTTTTGTGGCTGGAAGAAAAAGTTTCTATATTTTGTATTTGTCTTTGTTGTTCTCATGCACACAGTTAACTGTTGGTGTTTAATAATTTGGAGCTCATAAAATTAAAAGTTGTAATTTTGACCATTTGGACTAAACATTATATGAGGGATTACATGCGCAATGGATTAGTATTTCTTGATTTGCAAAAGAAGGGATAAATGATGGTAATTTAGCTCAAATTGCCTTTCTTTGAAGAAAATTTCTGAATGACTGAAAACCAAATATCTATATTATCACTTTCAACCTCATGTTTCTGCAGACTACAGAAAAACTCCTCACTGACAATGCACCCAGCCCCGATTGGGTTTTCAGGATTATGTCCATGTGCATAACTGCTTGGATTTCTTCTTTTAAAGTCCCTAAAACATGAATCTGTTCTTCGAGATCCTGGTTTCCTTAGCAGAGTTCCTTGCTGGTTTCATTCATGTGGAAATTCTAAGTAGAACTTTTGCTGCCCCATTTTACTGTTGGTGAAGGGCCATTGTTAATGGAAGTTTATGTTTTAAAACTCAAATGACTCTGAAACCAGACCCTGATAATTTTTTTTGCAGTAGCAAAATGACTTACTCTGACAGCATCTCGGTTTAGGGCTTCTGAAGAAAAAGGATGAAGCTGATCAGTTGAAACAACTACTTTCCCAACTCAGAGGCAGAAGGGGCTGATGGAAGATAACATTCACCTACCATTTCATCCTGTGACTCCCAAAGATCATGTTTGTGTGTTCTGGCTGAGTTTTTTATTATTGTTTGTTTTAAATGATTAAATAATACACAGTTAAATGTCAGGATAGCATCTCTTGCAAAGGGACCAGTGCAGCAGAATTGTCTCTCTATCCGTATTTGAGCTTAGGGAAACATTTCCCATGTCGTAAGTTCTTAGAAGCAATTAGTTTAGCGTTTGGGAGCATTGTTCTACCAGACCCATTTGTGCAGGGGAGATGAAGCTTAAAAGATGGGATGTGGGGTGGGAGTGTGTTTCTTAAGCCAAAGCTGTTGCAGGCCTGGGGGATTTTTGCATTTTTTGTTTTGTTTTGTTTTTGACTGCAGATTCTGTACATCTGTCTGTGGGAGGAGAGTTGCTACTCAGGACAGGATTTAAGAGACACATTCCAGTGACCTTTAAGAATCTGCATGGCGGGAGGTCCTTCTCCAGGAGTGTGGGTTGGTCCACTCTGGGACCCACCACACTAAGAAGGGGGAGATGATAAAATAACATTAAAGGAAGAATGGCCTCCAGCCTGCAGGTTTTGTTGGAAAGAAATAAAAAGGGAGTCATTAAGACCATAAATTCAGATTGAGGCCTCTTGAAAAGGTTGATGTGGGCTAGCAACCTGCCCGTCGAAACAGTCCTTGGTTCATCAGCCGTGTGAGGAGGCAGCCAAGGCTCCTGCAGATTCCTGACTTTGACCTTGGAAAGGTTCTGTGATACTTGTGTGTACAAATACAGCAGAGGACCGGGAGGTCCTTGTTCTGTGGTCTCTGCTTAGTGACTGAAACTTATACCCAAAGGCAAGTCCAGATTGTCTGGCCGTTCATCCCCATGCCTTGAAGCAAGTGAGGAGGAACCTTTCCGTATGAAAGGCAGGCCCTGCTAGGGCTTACAACCAAGCCAAAGGACCATCTCTTCTTTCTTCCACCTCCCTTCACCCCTGCCCTGCAGCAGAGCCGAGATGTGAGACATTCATTGTCATGGAGCAAGGAGACAAAGGCAAGTGCAAGTTGAGAAGCATATGGCAGCAAACAGAAATGAAAACAATATGTCCCAGCCAGGGGGAAAAGCAGTCATTTCCAGATTATAAAAATCAATGAAGTACTCTCCACCTGGGTCAGCTGAAATTCGAGCCCTCACAGGCCTGTAAAAGAAGTTAAGCAGAAACATCTCGGGGGGACTTCTAAAATTTGGTGAAAACAAGGCCTTGCAACCCCAAAGAAACTTTTTTTTTTCCCCCCTTGAAACAGGGTCTTGCTCTGTTGCCCAGCCTGGAGTGCAGTGATGCAGTCATGGCTCACTGCAGCCTCAAGCTCCTGGGCTCAAGCACTATCCCCACCTCAACCTCCTTAGTAGCTGGGACTACAGGTGTGCACCACCGTGCCCAGCTAACCACAGAAACTTTCATCTGTTTATTCTTTCTTTGGGCACCATTAATACCTAAGACAGGTAGAAAGGGTCCCAGAAAGACACAATTGGTAATGGCCGATTGCTGGCTGCAGTCCCCGCCCCCAGATCAGGCTGGTACAGGATGCCTTAAGGTGATGAGAGGTGAGGGTGCATGAAGAATAATGAGCACAGGGAAGAGAGAAACAGGACAAAGCAACAGATAAAATGCCGGCAAAGCACAGATGAATGTCTTCAAGAAGCTCTTGTATTTCTCTGCACAATGTAAATATCCTTGCTATTTCAGGATGGCGGCTGGCCTGCTCAGTAACATACATGTTCCAAATAAAGATTTTGCATGAAAGTACCTATGTCTGTTGTCTTTTACTGTGGGTGCAAGAGCTGCCCTAGAGGCTGCTTCCTAAAGGGCAGCAGCTCAGATGGTGTGGGTAATGCAGGGACAGGTAGCCCACAGGGTTCCAGCACCTTTGGTCTCCACCGGGATTTCCTGGGAGTTAAAGCTCCTGTTTACATCTCCCCCAAGGCTTACTGACATTGTGGAACGAGGCCAAGAGTTAATTTGGGGACTGGGTGTGAATATCGACTCTCAGTAACCATGTGGCCTTGTACATATCACATCCCTGGCTTCTGTGTCCTCCCCAGCCTCTCCTACCAAAAGAACATCAGAATCCAATATACAGAGAACCTCCAGCACATTGTGGGTGTCGAGTGCATGGCAAATGAAGCTAGAGCAGTGCCTTCTGGGGAAAATACTTGCCTGGCAGTGTTGTAGGTTTTACCCTCCAGGCTTCTGTCTTCTTGTAGGGCAGTTCTGGAAGGGAGGGAGACTCGGTGCAACATCATACTCTCCAATCGTTTCTATCGTCAGACCAATAAACCTCTAAGCTGTTGTTTCTGAGTTTTTAAAAACATGGTCCTTCTTTCCAGTGTAGGCTTCCTCTCTCTCCCGTAAGCTTTTGTAAGCTGTTTTCCTCATTTCTTCCTTGGCTCCACATGTGCAGAGCCCCAAAGCTTGAGGATCCCAGGGCCCTCTAGGTAGTCTGAAATTTCAGATCACATTGAGATGTGGGTTTTAAAGTAAGGACTGTCCCCTAGTTGGTTGATAATTGAATCCACATATTAAAATATAACTGAAAAAATCCCTAGACCACATTAATGCTAGAAGATGAAACACACAACCCAGGAATTGGGGGACTCATCCTGGGCCTGGCTCTGCCATTAACTAGCTGTGACATTGACACCCTTTCCCTGGAACACTTCATCCTGTAAGTGGAGAGGGGGATTGAGCTAAATTAGCTGGTTTCTTCCAACTCTAAGCTTATATAACTATTTTCTGGCAAACCTGAAAGTCCATAGGGTCTTTTGTCCTGCCAGAAGGGTTCAAGAGTAAAAGAATTGGAAAACTACGTCTGTACGTGACTGCGGACTGGGTCATGGCCAGGGTGGGAGTCCTGCCATTTCTCTCACCAGGGTGGTCCACTTCCCCCATTCCAGTAACTTATCATGCGTCTCCCCATCACCGTCGCTATGGCCCAGCCAAGGGACTGACAATACTGAATTCTCCCGACATATTTTTCTTACGTTAGGGCAGGGCACTGGGGTGTTTATAAACTGGGCAGTCAGCCCAAGGCATTAATCTGCAGTCACCCACATAGACTGCTTTTCTCACTATTTGGCTGCTGGGGTCCTTTTAAATGTACTTAGTTTTGGAGATATTTGTGTCTCACCAGCTAAATCGCCTTTCTGCTTCTACCCCACACACCAGTGTTTCCCCAAGTGGTCAGCTTGCAATTGACTGGCTGGAAAAGCTGCCAGTCCTACATTGCTCAGGGTTTTGGGGACCAAAACTCCATGGGAAACCGAGTGCTAACCCATATGAGCTCCAGGGGGCCTCTGGTTTGGTTTCTGCTGGAAAGCCCAGCTTTTCTTGAAGTTAGAGGAGATTTATTTTGGAGACTCTGGTCACTGTTTCTTCTCTTGACTTCCCCACTCTGTCCTGTACATTAACCGTGGTTGTTTGTTTGTTTTAATTTTTTTTTAATTTTAGAGATGGAGTTTTGCCATCTTTCCCAGGCTATTCTCAAACTCCTGGGCTCAGGGGATCTGCCTGCCTCAGCCTCCCGAAGTGCTGAAATTGCAGGTGCAAGCCACCACACCAGGGCCAACCATGGAACCATGGGTATTTCTACCTAATCTAACTCCACTGGTATATGTATGTGTGTGTGTATGTGTGTATATATATATATATATATTTTTTTTTTTTTTTTTTTTGAGACAAACCTTTGCTCTGTCACAAAGGCTGTAGTGCCGTGGTGCAATCTCAGCTCACTGCAACCTCCACCTCCTGGGTTCAAGTGATTCTCCTGCCTCAGCCTCCCAAATACCTGGAATTACAGGCATGCGCCGCCACCACACCCAGCTGATTTTGTATTTTAGGTAGAAACAGGGTTTCACCATGTTGGTCAGGCTAGTCTCAAACTCCTGACCTCAAGTGGTCCATCTGCCTCGGCCTCCCAAAGTGCTGGGATTAGAGGCATGACCACCACACCCAGCCCCACTGGTATATTTCTAAGATTATGATAACAGGGTCAGCTTGTGTGGAAATAAACCCAAATCTGCATTTACGGGTTGAGCACCCCAATCCAATATGTTCCACAATCCAAAACTTTTTTTTTTTTTTTCGAGACGGAGTCTTGCTCTGTCGCCCAGGATGGAGTGCAGTGGTGCCATCTTGGCTCACTGCAAGCTCCACATCCCGGCTTCATGCCATTCTCCTGCCTCAGCCTCCCGAGTAGCTGGGACTACAGGCGCTTGCCACCTCGCCTGGCTAATTTTTTGTATAAATTGGTAGATACGGGGTTTCACCGCATTAGCCAGGATGGTCTCAGTCTCCTGACCTTGTGATCCACCTGCCTCGGCCTCCCAAAGTACTGGGATTACAGGTGTGAGCCACCGCGCCAGGCCAATCCCAAACTTTTTGAATGCCATGATGCCACAAGCGGAAAATTTCACACCTGACCACATGTGATGAGTACACAAAATTATTTAAGATGTTATATAAAGTTCCCTTTAGGCTACATGCCTAAGGTGTGTATGAAACATAAATGAATTTCGTGTTTTGGCCGGTTGCAGTGGCTCATGCCTGTAAGCCTAGCACTTTGGGAGGCCAAGGTGGGCAGATCACTTGAGATCAGGAGTTTGATACCAGCCTGTCCAGCATGGTGAAACCCCCATCTCTACTAAAAATACAACAATTAGCTGGGTGTGGTGGCGCACACCTGTAATTCCAGCTACTCAGGAGCCTGAGGCAGGAGAATTGCTTGAACATGGGAGGCGGAGGTTGCAGTGAGCTGAGATTACGCCACTGCACTCCAGCCTGCATGACAGAGTGAGACTCGTCTCAAAAAAAAAAAAAAAAATTGTTCAGACTTACGTTCCATGATATCTCATTATGTATATGCAGATATCCCAAAGTCCAAAAAATTCTAAAATCCAAAACTCTTCTCTTCCCAAGCATTTTGGATAAGGGATCCTCAATCTATACCTAGAATTTTTTAAGTATTTAAAATAAAATGCACAACATGTTGGTTCCTTACTGTGGGCATCACATATTATATGCATTAATTAATTTAATGCACACCCTTTTGTGGGAGACAAAACAGGTACAGAGAGGCTGAATTACTGCCTGCAGCACACAGCTAGCAGCCAAGCAGGGATTCAGACCTACTCACATTAACCCCAACATCCATGCTGTTCCTTTTAGCTTGTTGCATCCTAGGAGGATGACAGAATGATCCTCTATTTAGTCATGAAATTCAAAGGTAATATTCTTACAATACAAAATGCATTTGTTAGGATTGGGTTAAGCTGTCTATGCCAGAAAATTGAAAATAGCAGCGGTTTAAGTGAAGTGAAAGCTTATTTGTCTCACACTTCAAAGGAGCCCAGAGACAGGCAGTCCAGGGCCAGCACAGAAGCTCCTTGGCAATCAGGGATCTGGGCTCCTTGTATCTTTCTTTTCCAGCATCCTTGCAATGGCTTCCATCCTGAAGGTAAGTAACCTCGTGGTCCAAGATGACTGCTATCGTGCCGGCTATCTTGGACACTTTCTAGGCAGCTGACAAGAGGAAGAATTATCCTCCCAGATGAGTTAGCTTCCTTTAAAGAGACTTCAGGAAGTCCTACACTCTTCTGCATATACAGTCAGCCCTCTATATTCACAGGTTCTGCATCCACAAATTCAACCAACTGCAGATCAAAAACATCAAGAAAAAGAAACAAAATAACAATACAACTTAAGAATACAACTGTTACAGTATAATAACTACATAGCATTTACATTGTATTAACTATCATAAGTTATCTAGAGATGACTTAAAGTTTACAGAAGGACATATAAATGTTATATGCAAATACTGCATCATTTTATATAAGGGACTTAAGCATCCATGGATTTTGGTGTCCTTTGGGGACCTGGAACCAATCCCCTGCATACCCCAGAAGGACTGTATTCCATTTGCAAGAATTCAGTCACATGATCAAGCTGCAAGGGAGTCCTGGAAATGTAGTCCACTTAACTGGGCACCACTGTGGTTCTAAATAAAATCAAAGTTCTGTTGCTAATAAAGAGAGTTACAATAGTTATTCACTGGCAACCAGCAGGCCCTGACACAGTTAAACCATCGATGAGCTGAGTGTTAGCCCCAGGGCAGATGAAAGCTCACTAGATGGCAATACCAAGCAGCTAGTGTGCGTCCTGTGTCTCTATGACTAGCTGATGTGACCAGAACCTCAAAGGCAGCAGGATGATTTTGTCTCACCAAAAAACGAAACATGCTACCACGAAGAAAGGGGTGGTTCATACTTTTAATCCCCCCACTTTGGGATGCCCAGGAAGGAGGATCGCTTGAGGCCAAGAGTTTGAGGCTGCAGTGAGCCAATATCATGCCACTGCACTCCAGCCTAGGCAACAGGGAGACTTTGTCTCAAAAAAAAAAAAAAAAAAAAAAGGTTGGGGGCAGGTTAGTAGTGCCTTCAGTTTAATAAGGGAGCAACCACAAGGCCAAGAGGGTTATCTGTAAGCAGTTGCCTGTGTAATTTAGTTCCAGGGTCTGTCAAGTGCAAACTCTCACATTCCTGGGAGAGGCCCCTTCCATAGAGGAAATGACTTTGCCCAGACAGTGGCCCTTGCTGTTTATAACAGGGATGCATGAGAAGAGGTGAATGGCAAACACAGGGGTCTAGATGCTAAGTTTCTGGGTTCTAGGAACAGCAGACCTCATCCATCCTTGTGTGCTCTACAGAGGAGACCCTTCCCATTTTCTGCAGAGGCTATACATGAGGGTCCTAACATCTTCAGGAGAAAACCATCAGGGCAGCTGGGGCAGGGGCAGCTGGTGGGTGAGACTGGGGCCGGGGGAAGAGGAAAGGTTAGGACTAGATGACACAGAGAGGGATGGAACGACACAGCCCCCTGCATCCTACTAGAAAGTCCCCAGGAAGGGCCTTTGTCGCTGCCTTCCTGCCTGAGATGGAGCCCAGAGCCTTGGAAACCCCAGAACAGACCTCTCTGTTCAGATATTAAGTTTTACTGCTGAATGCTCTGCCTTTCTGTTTCATTCTTTCAGCTGGTCTCAGTTGCAGAGGAAGCGTTCTGAACTCACTTTCCTGGTTATTGAGATTTGTATTTATAGAGATACCTCTATAAATCCAGAGGATGCACCCAGAACAGATTTCAATTTTTTTTTTTTTTTAAATCAGACTCTGTGACTAAAGGCAAAAATGAAACAGGTGCCAGAAGAAAGTGATGAAAGATATCAGGGGCAAAATTGTGTCCAGGGAGAAAGTTCATGCAATACAAATTAACATGGCAGCAAATATTCCAAAGGGTGTAGACTATCCCCTCACGTGGGTCTTCTAGATGAGGGAGGAGAGGCTGGGGGACTATGGGAGAAGACAACTGCTGTATTTCAACACATGCAGAAGATGCGCCATTTTATTTGCTCCATTACAAAAAAGGAAGAAAAGGCTATTGATGAAATTACTACTTGCCATTGATTATAAGTGCATCCCAATTTCAGAGAAATTAAAATGTGAAAAAAAAAAGTGCCCGTGCAGTTGATGAAATACGGTAACTAACCTTCATTCATTTGCTTTTTATGATTCAGCAAATATGCCTGTCCCCCATGCTTCCTGTGGAGTCCCTTGCTGAGCTGGTTCTGGAAGACCCTGTAAGACTTGCACTGCAAGAGCTCCCTGGCCATCACACACAAGCCATGGGGACTCTAGGGCTTTGGCTATCAAACTTCAATGTGTATCCCAGTGCCTGGAATGTGTTAAAAGAGAAGAAGACGCTGATTTAGTGCATCCGGCATGGGGGCCAGAACACTTCAATTTTAACTAGTACATATGTGATTTTAATGCTAGCCGTCCCATAGCCACTTGAGGTGTCTTCAGACACAGTACAATAGACCATCCACCTGCTCTTCTCTGGGTCCTTTATCTTGGCACCTGTGTATGCCACTCATTTGTGCTGGTTGGCCTTCGCCTTCTCTTCTGTCAATTTCCATTCACCAACCATGTCTGTTTGAGCCTCGTGGTCCACAGCATCTCCCCTGACCTGGCCAGGTGAGGTTAGGCGGTTCTGGTTTAGGCTTCCCCTTCATACCATTGTAAAGACTGTAATGGAGAGTGCTGAAAGTATCGAATGTCACTGTCCCCTCCTCCTAGGCAACAGTGTCATGAGGGTTTGGACTGTGTCTGTCTCACAAATCCACAGGGGCTAACAAAATTCCTGGCACATATCAATAACGTGAGTTATCAATAAATATTTATTTTGAAGCAAAGTTGTGTCTAGATATTAGACAAAACAGGGAGGCAGAGTAACCAGGTCCGCTATTTTATTTTGGTAGATCAGGAAGTCAATACCATAGTACAACAAAAGTTTAGAACAAACCTGGACATGTTTTCACCAAAATGTTAACAATAATCACTTCTGGAATTGGGGTTATGGGTATGTAGGTATGAATGGATTGCTTATCTGTATTTACTATAAAAAACAAGTACTGCATGAAAAAAATTGGACACGTGGGATCACAGCAAGTTAAAAAGCCTCTGCATAACAAAGGAAACAATCAACAAAGTGGAGGCAACCCACAGAAGGGGAGAAAATATTTGCAAACTAACCATCTGACAAGGGATTAATAACCAGAATATACAAGGAGCTCAAACAACTCTATAGGAAAAAATCTAATGAGCTGATTTCAAAATGGGCAAAAGATCTGAATAGACATTTCTCAAAAGAAGGCATAGAAATGTCAAACAAGTATATGAAAAGGTGCTCAGTGTCACTGACCATTAGAGATATGCAAATCAAAACTACAGTGAGATATCATCTCATCTCAGTTAAAATAGCTTTTATCCAAAAGACAGGCAGTAACAAATGCTGGCAAGGATGTGCAGAAACAGAATCCACATACACTGTTGGTGGGAATATAAATTAGTACAACCATTATGGAGAACAGTTTGGGGGTTCCTCAAAAAACTAAAAATAAAGCTACCACTTGATCCAGCAATCCTACTACTGGGTATATACCTGAAAGAAAGGAAATCAGTGTATCAAAGAGATATCTGCACTCCCATGTTTATTGCAGTACTATTCACACTAGCCAAGATCTGGAAACAATCCAAGTATTCGTCAGTGGACAAATGGATAAAGAAAACATGGTACATGTACACAATGGAATACTATTCAGCCATAAAAAATAATGAGATCTTTTCATTTGCAATAACATGGATGGAACTGGAGGTCATTATGTTAAGTGAAATAAGTCAGGCACAGGAAGAGAAACTTGGCGTGTTCTCACGTATTTCTGAGAGCTAAAAATAAAAATTGAATTCATGGAGATGGAGAGTAGAAGGATAGTTAAAGTCTGGGGAGGACAGAAGGGAGCAGGAAGTAAGGATGGCTAATGGTTACAAAAAATAGGAAGTATAATAAGAGCTACTATTTGATGGCAGAACCAGGTGACTATAGTCAACAATAATTTAATTGTGCAATTAAAAATAACTAAAAGAGTATAACTGGATCATTTGTAACACAAAGGATAAAAGTGGGCCAGGCAAGGTGGCTCATATCTGTAATCCAAGCACTTTGGGAGGCCACAGTGGGTGGTTCACTTGAGGTCAGGAGTTCGAGACCAGCCTGGCCAACATGGTGAAATGCCATTTCTACTAAAAATACAACAACAACAAAATAGCCAGGCATGGTGGCTCATGCCTATAGTCCCAGCTACTTGGGAGGCTGAGGTGGGAGGATGGTTTGAGCCCAGGAGGCAGAGGTTGCAGTGAGCTGAGATGGTGCCACTCTACTCCAGCCTAGGTAACAGAGCCAGGCTCTGTCTCAAAAAAAAAAAAAAAAAAGAAAGAAAAAGAAAAAGAAAAGAAAAAGAAAAACCCAAAAGAAAACTTGCTGAGTGTAGAAGCTATTGTTTTGCAGAAATAGAAAACTTATTAGGAGGTTTGACCTTGAACCTGAGAAGGTCAGAAAACAAAAGAAAAACTTGTAATTGCTGTAGAGAAAAGAAGAAGTACGAAATGTGGGGCTTGGAGCATTGATTTTGATGGCCTCATAATGTTGCCATAGAACCTGTCTTCTTTGTCTTCAATTATGGAAGTACAAAAAGAAGCCATCGGAAGAGTTATTTCTGCCTACGGGAAATGCCACATGCATGAACTTAGACGGCATGCTATGCTTGAGTTATGCCAACCTTGTGCTACATGATTTATACGAAATTTTTAAAATGGCTGTCTTTATTATAAAGATAAGATCTGTTACTCTGAGGAGATTTCCTGCAGAGTGATAACTGTACCCATATTATATCTGGTTCAAATCCACCCCACATATATAAGGCTGTACCATGAAGAAAAATAAGCTAAACCCAGCAGAAAATGTATTGCATTCACAATAGATCATCTTTATTAAGTTTGAGTGCTTCCAATGAATGATGCCTACAAAGAGTTTCATTTTTCTCTTGATCCAGAGAAGTTTCAAGTTACAGAACCATTGCATAGACCCTGGAATCACATATTATACAATGGAGAGAAGATGCCTTCTGGTGAAAATAAAACGTGGTTGTCAAAGGGCAGGTTTCTTTGATATGCCTTGCTCAAGGCAGCTCTGGGAATCTCGGGGCGACGGAGGCACCGACTTCACAGACTGAGCTCTGCAATCAGGTGAATCTCTTTTGATGTAGTTTTGATTTCTAAAGGAATACTGACATGGGAGAGAATAGAAAATATATGTGAGGTTTGTGAAATCCAAGTTGAAAATCCTGTCAAGTATCAATACTTATCACTAGCCATTGAAATAAATGGCTTCAGAGATGACAGATCATAATAAATGGTGTACAGAAGTCACTTTCAGAGGAAAAAGCTGCTTGTAGAGTGAAGCCTGCTGAAAGTGGCCAGCTGCCCCAGGCAGCACAAAAATGCTCGGGACATTTTCATGCAGGGTTCCTTGCGCTTTGTGTAGGAGAGGCCATTCAGTGGGAAGTGGCCCATTCTTCAGAGTGGGAAATGCCGGGCTCTGTTCTGCTACCCATGGGAAGGCGAGGGACTGATCTCTTGTGCAAGCTGAGCAGAGGTAGCAGCCTGCTGGCGTTTCAACGCTAGAGGGCAGTGTACGTGCACGCCAACGAAGGAAATGTTCACTGAGCCCCACATCCAGGCGGGTTGTGCTAATTGCTTGCTGTTTTTCCTACAAGCAGAACCTGCAGACCTGTCTACCTAAAGATCTAGTTGGAAGTACTTTGCTGCGACAGGCTGGCACAAAAGAGAGGCTTTCAGGGGCTCTGCTCCCTGGACCCCAACTTTATTTCTAAAAATGTGAAGATAACTCACAAGTCCTTTGTTGGAAGCATATCTGGGCCTCAGAGCCAGATAAGATCTGCAACGAGTTGGAGCTTTGTCACTTACCATGCGATGCAAGCATGTCACCCATAGAAAGGATTGTTGTGAGGATTAAATAAGATGATGTGTGCGAGGGGCTTGGCATAGCACAGCGCCTAGCACTTGCTAAGTGTTCAGTGAGTGTCGATCAGCAGTCATACTGTGCACCAGGAAAGAGGTCCGAGCCAAGCTGGAGCCCCGTAGAAGACAGTGTAGGAACTGCGGATCCTACATGTCCCACTCCCACAGGAGCTCAGTGAGAGCCCCTCCAGGGCCAGAGACCCTTGCTGACACTTGCTGAACAACAGGGAGACCTCAAGCCCCAGGCCACAGAACCTTTGAGTCTGTCCCTCTTTCTGGCACAGAAAGAACGGGTATGAACCCTCTTATGCAAAGCAGAAGAGCAGCAACGTCAGTGCGGGTGTGAGGGTCAGCGACTTCCCACTCCCGTACGCCTCAGTCCTGCTCACCACTCTGCAGCTCACGGGGTCTCAATTGCTTCCGAGTGCCCGCAAACTCCCTCGTAACCCCTCGACACCCACATTGGCATGTTGGAGCAGGCTGTGGGAGAATTTTGATAACCCGGAACAAAGCCTGGTTATTTAACACACATTGCCTGCTTTCAAATGAACTCAGCCTTGGAAGCTGCAGAGGTTTCTAATGGTGCTGACTGCTCACTGTTGATGGCCTGTCACAATTTGTAGATTCTAGTGGGAATGAGTGAGACTTGAGGGGCATTAAAGATGATCTTGCCAGTGGTGTAGTAGAAATAGCAGAGGGCCTAGAGCCTAGATCTCTCAGTGCTAGACATGGTGATTCACCAAATAGCTGGGTGGTTTTGGACACATGCTGAACCTCTCATGCCTGACTCTCTTTCCACATAAGCATCATGATAGGGTCATTTTTACCCCCTCCCACCTCACAGGGCAATTGTCAGGGTAAATGAGGTTAAAGTACCTTACACGTACATAGCACTTGCACTTTCTCAATAGTGCTGTGGTGGGGAGAAAATTCTCCGTGGGTCTCTTGCCTGGAAAGGCAGAAGCCTGTTTTGCCAAGAGAGGCACAGACTGCTTTTGTTCTGGACTAGCTTTCCAAGGGTGTTTGTGCAGAGAGCAGCCTGGGAAGATAGAGTCAGTGTCTCTCTCTCCAGAGGAAAGGGTAGGTTTGTTTACTGCCCAGAATAAAGATAATGTCTCTCTCAGGGACAAAGGTCAGGCAGGCTTCCTACCCATTCTAAAAATAAGTGACTTTCCTAAACTCAGCGTTCCTGCCTGGTGTGACCGTCTCACCGGGCCTCTTCACATCGCGCTCTGGGTATTGGAGTCTACAGCTCCCACGCAAGAAAATGCCAAGACTCTGGCTACTGCTGTTGCAGTGAGTAATAAATTCCCTTAGCTCTGACCCAGGAGTCTTGTGTCTTCTATCCCCATTCATGTAACTGGCAGGCCCACTTGTAACCTGACAAATGGGGTAAAAACCTCAGCCCTGTCACAGTCCTTCACAATGCTCAGCTGCTGTTTTCTTTCTGTTTTCACAACAACCCTGAGAGCCAGGCACATCAGGTATTCCTATTTTGCAGATGAGGTAACAGAGGCTTGGGAAGGTTAGGGACGCTTCCAAGGACAGCTAATACCATGGCAGAGTAGACACTGAGGTCTAGAAAATAAATGTTACATAACTAGAAACACTAGTGTCTCCAAACTTCTCTTCCCCAACATGGATGGGGTAACTAGGAGTTACTTTGCTCATTTGCTTTTTTACCATTAATCTGCAGCTCCCTACAGAGAAAAAGTGATGTCAATGGGATTTTGCACAATTATCCTCTTGTCCTGGGGTCCCAAAGTACATGGGGTTTTCCCTCAGCCCTTCATCCTGCATGGAATTTCCCCAGAAAGGTGGTGACTGCTGGAACTGAAGCAGCCACACACCTGGGCACCTGTGTGTGGAGGCAGCTGGTGGCCTCCAGACATCCCCCTCAGGAAAGCTGTCAGCCCATGCCAATCAGCAGCGCCTGCCAACCAAAAGGACTGCAGGCAAGGATCCCGGAGGGTCCTTGTCCCAGGCCTGTGAATGGAAGGTGACAAGGAGGAGCAGAGAGAGGGAGGGCAGAGGCTGAGCTCTGTGTTCCGCCCAGAGAGGAAAGGGCCACTGCTCCCAGGATCACAGCTTCCTCACTAACAAAGAAACTGGCTCTGCCAGGCCTGGAGGGACAGTGACAAGAGGAGGGGCCCTTCCAGGACTTGGCATCTGCTGGCAGCAAGAGGACAAAGTGACGGAGCTTCTCTGAGGGATGTCAGCAAAGGTTGTGAGATGTACAAGGTCCAGCAACCAAGAAATACAGAAGAGCGAGACTGTATCTTCTCTTTATCCTCTGTTTTATGTTGTAGTTTGGATTTTTTTTTTTTGAGACAG
The DNA here is from genome assembly GCF_008728515.1 of Papio anubis. Lineage (NCBI taxonomy): Eukaryota > Metazoa > Chordata > Mammalia > Primates > Cercopithecidae > Papio > Papio anubis. Next base: position 96,358,097 of record NC_044986.1, read on the forward strand.
AGTCTCACTCTGTTGCCCAGGCTGGAGTGCAGTGGTGTGATCTTGGCTCACTGCAACCTCTGTCTCCCGGGCTCAAGTGATCCTCCTAATTTCAGACTTCAAACTGTGTGTGTGTGTGTGTGTGTGTGTGTGTGTGTGTGAGATGTGAAGGAAGGAGGTACACACTGGAAAGGGAAAATAAATGGGCTAGGCTGGCATTTGGTATTTGGATGACAGCCTCAGGCTTTCAGACAGACTAGAATTAATATAGTAGGGCCTGATCACTGTATTTGTTTGTTGTTTTGTTGTTTTGGGCACAAGAAATTTTTTAATAGCCACTCCCCCACCACCCAGGTGATTCTAACACCCTGCAAGGCCTGAAAACTCTAGTTGGATGGCTGTTCAATATGGCAAGCCCCGGCCACAGGTGGCAACTGAGTGCATAGAGTGCAGGTGGTCCGAATCGAAACATGCTGTGAGTATGGAATACACCCTGGATTTGCAGCCTTCGTACAAAAAGTGAATGTAAATTAGCTCAATCTTTTTATATTACACATTGACTATATATATTACTATTTTGTTTTGTTTTGTTTAGTTTTTTGAGATGGAGTCTTGCCCTGTCGCCCAGGCTGGAGTGCAGGTGGAGCAATCTCTGTTCACTGCAACCTCTGCCTCCCAGGTTCAAGCGATTCTTCTGCCTCAGCCTCCCAAGTAGCTGGAACTACAGGTGCCCGCCACCATGCCTGGCTAATTTTTTTTTTTTGTATGTTTAGTAGATTTGTATTTTTAGTAGAGACGGGGTTTCACCATGTTGGCCAGGCTGGTCTTGAACTCCCGACCTCAGATGATTCTTCCACCTCGGCCTCCCAAAGTGCTGGGATTACAGGCGTGAGACACCATACCTGGCCCTATATATTACTATTTTTGATATGCTGGGTTACATAAAACATATGACTAAAATTAATTTCACCTGCTTCTTTCTCCCGTTTCTAATCGTGTGATTAGAGAGTTTAGTTTGGATTGCATGTGCAGCTCACACTGTATTTCTGCAAGACACTGCTGCTGTAGCAACCACTTCATGTTACAGAAAAGGGGCAGAGACTAAGTGGCAGAGCTAGATCCAGGCAGCGACTTTACTACCCAAGCCCAGCCTCGGAGCCAGGCGGCCACGTGATGGTTCTCAGTCGCAACCCCTTACCCCCACACCATCTTCCACCTCTCGAGTTTTTGAAGGAAGTTTAGTCTTGAAGGAAGAGACATTTCCGTTTTTATCATGGCTGGAAGCACCTAGCAAAATGCCTGGTACATAATAGGCAACTGGATGTAGGTTGTAAAGCTGATGAATCTTTGACACTTGTTGCCTCCTGAGGGAGCATGCCTGTCCTGCAAAGCCTTTGCAATGCTGTCCCCTGCTGGCTAATTATTGAAAGTGCTCAGTGAAGTCCCCAAGAAGCCGGATTGGGTGTGTGCTGCATACACATGTACTGTTGTTTGTGCTGCATGTATGTATGGTGTATATGCATGTGCGTTGTGAGCTTGCAATGAATGCACACGTACTGTGTGTCCTGTGTTGTGTGTGTGTGTGTGAAGTATATGCATGTGCTACGTGTGTTGTGTGAACTTGTGTTGTGTGCACATGTATGGTGTGTCCTGTTTGTTGTATGTGTGTGGTGTGTGTTGAGTGAACATGTATTGTGAATTCTGTGTGTTGCATGTGTGTGTGGTGTGTATGCGTCATGCATGTTGTGAGCTTGCATTGAGTGCACATTGGGTGTTGTGTGTGCAACATGTGTGTTGTGTATACAGGAGTTGTGTGAACTTGAATTATGTGCACATGCACTGTGAATTTTGTGTGTTGCATGTGTGTGTTGTGTAGGCAGGTGTTGTGTGAGCGTGTGTGGAGTACACACGCTCTGGATGTCACGTGTGCTGCAGGTGTGTATACTATATGTGCTGTACGTGAGGGGAATCATGCGTGTACACAACAGTTGCACTTCCATTACCACACCAAAGGCAACAGTGTCCCTTAGCTTAACTCTTTCTCCCATCCTGGGAGTCATGGATGCCCACCCCAAACATCCTCAGGCAGCTGTGAGAAGAGCGCCCTGTTTATAAGTCAGGATCCCCAAACCTCTTGAGGGTCTTGTTGCAGCATTACAAAATTATTCTTCAATACAAAATTATTCTTGTATTAGTTCTCTGCAGGCCTCAAGACGTCTCGAGCCAGAAATTCTAGTTCAAGGCTGTCTTTGCGATTCAGACGTTCCAGGCTCTGCACGAAACAGCTTGCTTTCAGGCCCTGGGGTGATATTTTCTTGAGGAAGGTGGCAGTGACTGATCGAGGGTAGCCATGGGAAAGTAGAATTCTCCAACGTGGAGGGAGCCCTTGTGTTGCGCCTGACAAGGAAAAAAAAAAAAAAAGAGAGAGACATGAATATCTGATGGCTGAGTTTCTTGGTGAGCCCAAAAACATGTGGAACAAATGTTCCTGCATTGGAAACACATGTCAACCACTGGCTGAATGTTCCTTACTCTCCCGCATCTGAGTATGGCACATGGAGAATGCAGGGGGGACCCCAGGTACTCAGATGGCTTTCCTTCCTTCACTTTGTGAGAGACAAATAAAATCACAGTATCTGTAGACACCACAAAACCTATGAATCCACTTTAAAAGACATTATTTTTTTCCTCCAAGGGACAATTATATTGTGGTTTCTGGACAAGAGAATCTAATGACTTGTCTGCAGATAATCTTAAGCAAATCATCTCATTTGCTGAGACTGTTTTCTTATCCATGAAACGTCCCCCTTTACTCGATGGGGTAACTGGAAGATCACTTGAGCTCCCACATGTCAGTGGGTCTTAGTCCTGGAGGCACGTTCAGAAAGACTGCTGTCTGTGTTCCTCCAGACCAACGAAATCAGAATTTCTTGGTGTTTGGATTAGGCCACGGTGATTTGATAAATCTCTACCATGCAGCCACATCTGCTACCCGAAAAAACCCCTCTAAGAACAGAGAACCATGGCAAACTCTACAGGCATGAGAAATTCTGCATATCATTTGTGCGTGGTAACCAGACACTCTCCCCAGATAGAGGATCCAGGGGTGTTCTGGCTGTGCCAGGCTTTCTGTGGTTAATCCACCCTTTCTCCACACCCTGGGCTTGTGACAAGTGTCGCATGACCAGCAGAGCTCCCACGCAACTGTCCCCTTGGGTACTTCCAACAGCAGATGACTGGGGAGTCGGGCTGGCTTTGTGTACATGTTAAATAGGCTGCCTGGCATCTTACTTCACCTGCGTTCAGGGAATCTTGGCGGTGGATTGAACTGGGATCAAATTTCCCCATAGGAAAAACAAGCATCAGGGGCAGGGCACGCAGCCCTCAGTTACCCCTCCCTCTCCCTCACCTCTGACCTGTCCTCTGTCCGCTCCCAGTCTCCTTCCTTTGGTTAGCCCTTCCTGATGTTGTCTAGGAGGTGGGAAAGGAAGGGGCTCATTTCTGTTCCCTTCCTAGTCCTGTCCAGACACGGGTCCCAGGACTCTGCTCAGGAATCTGGACCAAAACCCAAGGGCAAGTGGAGGCTCTCTTGTTCCTTTTCGATTAGTGTTTTTTTTTTTTTTTTTTTTGAGGAGTTTCACTCTGCTGCCCAGGCTGGAGTGCAGTGGCGTGATCTCGGCTCACCGCAGCTTCCGCCTCCTGGATTCAAGCGATTCTCCTGCCTTACCCTCCCAAGTAGCTGGGACTGCAGGTGCCTGCCACCATGTCTGCCTAATTTTTTGTGTTTTTAATAGAGACAGGGTTTCACCATGTTGACCAGGCTGGTCTCGAACTCCTGACCTCAGATGCTCCGCCCATCTCAGCCTCCCAAAGTGAGCTTTTTTTTTTTTTTTTTTTTTGAGACAGAGTCTCACTCTGTCACCTAGGCTGGAATGCAGTGGCATAATCTTGTCTCACTGCAACCTCCGACTCCCAGCTCAAGCGATTCTCCTGCCTCAGCCTCCTGAGTAGCTAGGATTATAGGTGTATACCACCCCACCCAGCTACTGTGTATTTTTAGTAGAGATGAGGTTTCGCTACGTCAGCCAAGCTGGTCTTGAACTCCTAACCTCAAGTGATCCATCTGCCTTTCCCCTCCAAAGTGCTGGGATTATATGCGTGAACTACCCTGCCTGGCCCGTTTTGTTCTTTTTCTACTATTTTCCATTTGCCCTTTGGTTATGTACAGTTAGTTTCGCCCCCAGGCTGGGAGGGTAATTCCTCCGGCACAGAAGTTCTTCAGGGAAGTAGGAAAATGTGGGTCTGCCCATTGCTGACAACCCTCAAAAGCCATAAGGCGATTTTGGCCACATCCCAGCATTGCAAGGAAGGCCCCTGAAGACCTACCAAAAATTCGGACCATCCCCCATCTGCTCTCAAGCAACCCCTGTCCTGGGATGGCTTAACTGTCTCTCCCTCGGGAGTTTGTTTTGGGAGTGACAGAATGCCTGTCTTTGAACAGCCTTTGACCCCAAATCCAAGGACATGCAGGGAGTTTGAGGAGATCAAATACAATCTAGAGAGATTGTGAGAAATGGATTAGTCCTTTTCTGAAGGGTGCTTTACTTTAGGATTCAAACTTGAATTCCTTGTTTGGTAGACATCGCTTTCCTTCTCTGGCCTGTTCTCCCCTACTTCCCCAGTACTTGACCACACAGCTAAAGTCCACCCTCCCCAGCCTTCCGTGTGACTGGGTGTGGCCATATAACCAAGTTCTTTTCAGAGAGACAGGTGCCACTTCTGCCTCACTTGCTCAAGAGGAATTTGCTGTCCCAGACTCTCTTTTTCCCTTCAGTGACATCTCACGACCTGGCCCCAGCCTTGCAGCCAAGGGCAACACCCTAGGAGATGGTGAAATCACAAGACAGACAGCTGGGTCCTTGCCAGTGAGGGTCAATGCTCTGATTTATTTAGCAGAAACAGACCTCCAACGTGGAGACCATTACATGAGAGAGAAATAAACATCTATCTTCCTTCAGGCACCGTCTTTCTGGTCTCTTGGCTACAGCAGCTGAGCCTTTATCTCAAAACGTTCATTATCCACGTGAGTTTCAGGGATCATAACCTCTATGCCACGCTACCACTCTTAGCACTACTGTTAACTCCTCTCTTCTCAAGAACAGCAATTTGCCTACCTCTATTTTCCAAATACTTTGAAATCCATCAGTCTTTCTTATGATCCCAGGAGTGGCCAAAAGTTATGATGATGGAGAGCACCCTACTTATAAATCAGGCCCTATAGTTGGAGGGTAAGATGAAAATCATACAGAGTCAAAGAGATCCTTGAAAAATGCTCTAGGGGGAGGGTGCAGTGGCTCACGCCTGTAATCCCAGCACTTAGGGAGGTCTGGGTGGGAGGATCACTTGGGCCAGGAGTTCAAGACCAGCCTGGGCAATGTAGCCAGACTCCATCTCCTAAACAAACAAACAAAAAAAAGTGTTCTGGAAGTCTCCATGTAAGATCATCTCTCAATAAGCCCAACATGGGGTAGCTTTTTCTTCACCCCATGGTGTGTGGATTATATCCACAAGCTGTGTGGTAGAAGAAATATCTCTGAAACACGTTCACTATGGCAAGATGCTCACAACATGTCAAAGTGTTGAGTTTCGAGACAGAACAGAGAGCAGATTCTCATGGTCAGCTCACCCGGGGCAGTGGTTCTCAACCAGAGGTGATTTTGCCCCCAAGGGGGGACCTGTGGCAATGTCTGGAGATATTTTTATTATGACTGGTGTAGAAGGCTCCTGGCATCTGGTGGGTAAAGGCAGAGATGCCGCAAAATATCCTCCAATGCAAGGGACAACCACCATAACAAAGAGTGATCTGGCCCAAAATGTCAAGAGCTCTGAGGCTGAAAAACCTTTCTCTAAGGCATTGGTTTATTGAGAGGCAAGGCCTGGCAGATCGCTATGTGTAAACACTCCAGAACTCTCCTCAGCCCTTTCCCTGACTTGTCCATGTTTATTTTCACTTCAGCAAGTTAAGTATGCTCCCCTGGCTGCTCTTGAGCCCAACAGGATGAGGATGACAAGATCATGGATCCTTGGCAATATCTTGAGTGTCCTAGAGACTAAAGGTATCCTATCCAGGCTGGTTCAGGGAGTTTCATCAATCACAGTTCACCGTGCTGGATCTTGTCTAATCTGTTGCTTTCTAAATAGTAACCTCCCACTCTCCTATGGAAAGAATGTTCTGCTGACGTGAGGCTTTCCTTGTCAGGGACACCTCCCGCCACAACCAGTCTCAAAGCTTCTCTCCTTCGTTTCATCCTGGAATGTTTCAAGAAACACCCACCCCACGCCAGCCGCACACATCTCATAGTTGCGCTCCCAGGGTGTCCTCTGCTCTCGTGATCCCCCCCTCCAGCCTTGCCTCGTAAATCAGCCCGCGAGCTCGCCTCCCTGGGGCTGCTGCGCTTTTCTGAACTCGCTCCAGTGGGTCCACATCTTTCTGGTAATGAGGTGCCAGACAGGAGCGGAGGGGCCTGCTGCAATCCGTGGGAGCCTTCCAGCCCCGTCCTGGGGAGAGCTGGGGGTGGAGGCCGGTGTCATGGTAGGGAGGGGGCCCTCTGGAAGCTTCAGTGCCTGAAGGACTCACATAAGGCACCTCACTTCTCTATTCTTGCAGAGGCCCTTGATGGTGGGCAGACCCCAGCACGGCCCTGGACAGATTGTGAGGCACAGAGAAGTCACCTGCCACCTCCCCACCATCAGAACAAAGATGGCAGACATCACCAGGTCCTGAGGCTCTCCTGGCCTTTGGGCACTGTCCTTGCTGCCTTACAGACGTGATCTCATTGAACACTCACAACATCATAAGCTTCATTCGGGCATCTATGCTAGACACTGAGGGGACAGCAGAGAGCCAAGCAGACAAAAACCCGACTGTCAGAGAAAGAGATTGCGTTCTAGTGGGGGAAACAGACAAAATAAGGAACACACATGTTCAGTCATAGGTCACTTAATGGTGGGGATATGTTATGAGAAATGTGAAGGCAATTTCATCATTGTGTGAACATCATAGTGTTACAGGAGTTACTAAGAAATTATTTTAGGCAGATAGAGAGGAAAAGGGGATCTTGGAAAGTTTTTGTTTCTTTTAAAGCAGCTAAAGAAATGTTTCTTGTCTAGCAGGAAAGCTCCAGCTCTTAGAGCTAGGCCGGCAACCTCTGATACAAATGCTGGCCATTAGAAACTGGGTCCACCCAAATATGTCCTTGCTCTCACATGTGCCTGACAACATGGCGGTGCCCCCATATCACACGTGTGGAGAACATCATGGCGCCCCACATTTGCATATTAAAAGCTAGAGTGGGAGGGCCAGTTTTTTTTCCAGGGCCACGTGAGTGACATGCCTGGTCAAACCAATCCCCTAAGCCCCATGCAATCAGACACCACCTCCTCCCGCCTCCTCAAATAACTGGCTGGTTTCCACCACACTGGGGTTTCCCTTTGTTGGAATCCCGCGTCCCTGTGTCTCTGTAGAAGGGAGCTGTTTTCCTCTTCCTTCCTCCTTTCTTCTTTATTAAACCCTTTGCTCCTTAAAACCATTCTACTTGCGTCCGTGTGGTTTTTTTCCAGTTCGACTCCAGAGGAAGAACCTGGTGTTCCTCTGCTTGTTGGAGCCGTATCAACAGAGTTCACTGATGTAAACCTAGCTGGTATAGCCAGTTACACACCCACGCTATTGCCTCTAGGCTGAAAACCTGTACAGCACGTGACTGTCCTGAATACTGTAGGCAATTGGAACACAACGGTAAGCATCTGTGTATCTAAACATGCCTAAACATGGAAAAGATACAGTAAAAATAAGGTATAAAAGGTAAAAAATGGTCCACCTCTACAGGGCACTTACCATGCGTGGAGGTGGCAGGATGGAAAGTTGCTCTGGGTGAGTCAGTGAGTGAGTGGTGAGTGAATGTGAAGGCCTAGGGCATGACTGTACACGTATATTGCAGACTTTATAAATACTGGGCACTTGGGCTACACTAAATTTATTAGTAATATTTTTTTCTCCAATAATAAGTTAACCCTAGCTTACTTTTTTGCTTTATGCAATTTTAAGGTTTTTTTTTATTTTTTGACTCTTTGTGATAACACTTAGCTTAAAACATAAACATGTTGTACAGCTGTACAACAATATTTTTTATATTCTTATTCTATACGCTTTTTTCCTATTTCTAATTGGGTTGATGGTGGTGGTGTTAAGAACTAGGACACAGGTTGGGCACAGTGGCTCACGTTTGTCGTCCCAACACTTTGGGAAGCCGAGGTGGAGGATCACTTGAGGTCAGGAGTTTGAGATCAGCCTGGCCAACATGGAGAAACCCCATCTCTACTAAAAATACAAAAATTAGCCAGGCATGATGGCATGTGCACTTGTAATCCCAACTACTGGGGAGGCTGAGGCAGAAGAATTGCTTGAACCTGGGAGGAGGAGGTTGCAATGAGCCAAGATGGTGCCACCGTACTCCAGCCTGGGTAACAGAAAGAGACTTTGTCTTCAGGAAAAAAAAAAAAAAAAGAAGAAGAAGAAGAAGAACTAGGACACATTAGCCTAAGTCTGTACAGGGTCAGGACCATCAATACCACTGTCTTCCATCCCCACATCTTGTCCCACTGAAAGGTCTTAGGGGCAGTAACACACTTGGAGCTGTCATCTCTTATGATAACAATGCCTTCTTCTGGATACTTCCTGAAGGGCCTGCCTGAGCCTATTTCACAGTTAACTCTTTTTTTTCTTAATAAGCAAGAGAACATTCTAAAATAATGATGCGAAGTATAGGATGGTAAAAATATAAACCAGTAATAGTTGTTTAATTATTATCATTATCAAGTATTATGTACTGTACATAATTGTATGTGCTATATTTTTTTTATTTTTTACTTTTATTTTTTTGAGACAGAGTCTTGCTCTGTTGCCCAGTCTGAAGCGCAGGGGCGTGATCTCGGCTCACTGCAACCTCTGCCTCCTGGGTTCAAGCGATTCTCCTGCCTCAGCCTCCCGAGTAGCTGGGATTACAGGCGCCCAGCACCATGCCTGGCTAATTTTTGTATTTTTAGTAGAGACGGGGTTTCTCCATGTTGGCCAGGCTAGTCTCAAACTCCTGACCTCAGGTGATCCACTCACCTTGGCTTCCCAAATTGCTGGAATTACAGGCATGAGCTACTGCGCCCGGACTGGCCCCTTGATTTATGACAATGCAATGGGAAGGATGTTCTTTTCAATCAATGGTGCCTTGGAGTATTCCACATTGCATGTGAAGGAGACATTAATTTTTACCCCTATTAATCCTATTAATAATTTTACCCTTAAAATTTAATTTTTACTATTAATAAAATCAATTCCAGTTGGATTGTAGATCTGAATGTGATAGGTAAATCATAAATTTCTAAAAGCTAGTACAGGAGAATATCTTCATGGCTTTGGATTGGCAGAGTATTCTTATACACATATACACAAACTGACTTAAACATAAGTAAGTTGGGCTACATTAAAACATATAACTTCTGGTCAGGCATGGTGGCTCACGCCTGTAATCCCAGCACTTTGGGAGGCCGAGGCAGGCAGATCACGAGGTCAGGAGATCGAGACTATCCTGGCTAACACGGTGAAACCTCGTCTCTACTAAAAATACAAAAAATTAGCCGGGTGTGGTGGTGGGCACCTGTAGTCCCGGCTACTCGGGAGGCTGAAGCAGGAGAATGGCGTGAACCCGGGAGGCAGAGGTTGCAGTGAGCCAAGATCACACCACTGCACTCCAGCCTGGGCAACAGAGCGAGACTCCGTCTCAAAAAAACAAAAAAACAAACAAACAAAATCTGTTAATCAAAAGATGCAACTAAGAAAATAAAAGTGCAAGCCACAAAGTAGGAGAAGATACTTGCAATACGTTTCCTAACAAAGGATTCAGATCTAAAATATATAAAGAATTCCTACAAATTAATAAGGAAAAGGTAGATTACCCCAAGGAAACCTTACGAAGTCTTGAATAGACACAAAAGACAATATCCAAATGGCCGTTAACATAGGAAAATGTATTCAACCCCATCAGTCATCAAGGAAATGCAAATTAAAACCACAATGAGGCTGGGCGTGGTGGCCCAAGCCTGTAATCCCAGCACTTTGAGAGGCCGAGGCAGGCAGATCAGGAGGTCAGGAGATTGAGACCACCCTGGCTAACATGGTGAAACCCCGTCACTACTAAAAAAATACAAAAAGTCAGCCAGGTATGGTGCGGGGGCAAGCATAGTCCCAGCTACTCAGGAGGCTGAGGCAGGAGAATCACTTGAACCCCGGAGGCATAGGTTGCCATGAGCCGAGATCATGCCACTGCACTCCAACCTGGGCAACAGAGCGAGACTCTGTTTCAAAAAAAAAAAAAAAAAAAAACACTACAATGAAGTGCCTGTACTCACACACCAAATGGTTCAAAATTTTTAAAAGATTGACCGCATAAAGCATTGGCGTGATGGTTAGTTTTAGGTGTCATCTAAACTGTGCCACAAGGTGCCCGCATTAAGCAATATTTCTGGATGTGACTGCGAGGGTTTCTGGATGAGATTAGCATTTGAAGGAATGGACTCAGTGAGGCAGGTTTTCCTCCCCAATGTGGGTAGTTATCATCCAATCCTTTGAGGGCCTGAATGGAACAAAAAAAGCAGAGGAAGAGTGAGTTTGCAAAATTTTGCTTCCAGCCTGCCTGTTTGGGCTGGGACATCAAGTCCTCTGCTGTGCTTGGACTGGGATTTGCGTGATTAGCTCAGGCCTTTGGACTTGGACTTAGACTGGAATCACAGTACTGGTTTTCCTGGGTCTCCAGCTTGCAGATGGCAGATCACAGGATTTCTCAGCCTCTATATTCACGTTAAACCGATTCGTTATAATGAATCTCTTCCTATATATGGCCTATTTGTTCAGTTTATTTGGAGAACCCTGACTAATACAACTGGTGGGGTGTGGGGCAATGGGAACTACTTCCACTGCCTATTCAAGACTTTTGAATGATTCTTTCGGGTTGCCTACCTTTTTCTTATTGATACAAATCAATAAGGAATTCTTTGGAATTGTAGGAATTCTTTACATATTTTAGATACGAATCCTTCGTTAGGAAATGTATTGCAAGGATCTTCTCCCACTTTATGGCTTGCCTCTTCATTTTCTTAGTTATGGCTGTAGTTATATAAATTGGTACAATCACTTTGGAAAACTGGTTCCAAGTATCTATTAAAACTGAACCTATGTGAATCCTAGGACCCAGTAATTCTGTTCTTCAGTATATATGCAATGTGTTCACCAAAAGACATATGCAAGAATAGCCCCAAACTGGAAACAGTGCAAATGGATACCTAAATGATGGGATTTCCATGCAGTGAAATATACACAACAATGAAAATGAGTAAGCTACTATGTCCTACAACAGCAAGGATAAATTCCAAAAATAATATTGAGTGAAAAAAAAAAAAACAACAGACACCAAAAGAATAACATAGTTTACTATTCCATTTATACAAAGTTCAAAAACAGGCAAAGTGAATCTATAATAATATAAGTTGAGGTGGTGGTCACATTTGGAGAGGCAGTGGTGAGTGTGGAGGACTTCTGAGATGCTGGGAATGTCCCGTGTGGAGATGTGGTGTTATGGAGCATGGACATAGCAAAACCCATCAAGCTGTATGCTTAAGCAGAGGGCACTTTATGTAGTTTGCTGTGAGTATGTTGTACCTCAATTTAAAGAATTGATCCATTAAGTAGATTCATAGGGGTAAAAAAAAGTTCTACCAAATTATTCTCCATGCAAGTGGCGTGCAGTGGGGTGACGCACGGTGCAGAAGCAAGGGGTGCAGGGTGTGTATCTACAAGTTGAAGCACAGGGTCTTTTGTAACTTCTGTAACTCCTCACAACCACCTCCTCCACTCCTTCCCAGTGGGAAGCGGGAAACGCCTACTGATCATTTAAACTCGTTCTGCTCACCAAAAGTTGTACACTTTTTCATATCCAGAGTTATTTCTGGGGGAGATGGACACTTTCATACACAGTTGGTGAGAATGAAAATTGGAGGACAATTTGGCACTTATCAGTCACAGTTTTTCAGGTGCACATCTCATTCTGCAATTACGGTTCTCGGCATCTCTATGTGTGTACAGAGACCCTTATACGAGCATGGAGGAGGCTTACTGCAGCACTGAGGGCAACAATAACAAAAAAGCCAACAATCTAAACATCAATAGGAAATGATTAAATAAAACAGAAGCCGGGCACAGTGGCTCACGCTTGTAATCCCAGCACTTTGGGAGGCTGAGGTGGGTGGATCACTAGGTCAGGAGTTCAAGACCAGCCTGGCCAACACAGTGAAACCCCGTCTCTACTAAAAATACAAAAATTAACTGGGCGTGTTGGTGTGTGCCTGTAGTCCCAGCTACTGGGGAGGCTGAGGCAGAAGAATCAATTGAACCCGGGAGGCAGAGGTTGCAGTGAGCCAAGATCATGCCACTGCACTCCAGCCTAGGCAACAGAGCGAGACTCTGCCTCAAAAATAAATAAATAAATAAATAAAAAACCTTACCTGGGCATGGTGGCACATGCCTATAATCCCAGCTACTCGGGAGGCGGAGGTTGCTGTGAGCCGAGATCTCACCACTGCACTCCAGCCTGGGCAACAGAGCAAGACTCCATCTCAAAAATAAAATAAAATAAAAATAAATTAAATAAGACATAGAGCATAACAGAATGAAATTATATGCATTATGCAGGCACTAAAAAGATAAGATGAACTGACATGGAAATACATCCAGAAAATACATCTTTTAATGAAAAATAAAGGTATAGAGTCAACATGAGAAAGAGTCTGATTTAGTGGTTACAAGCAAAAGTTTATGACCAGACCACTGGGGCTCAAACCTTAGCTCTGCCACCTCCCAGCTATGTGAAATTGGACAAGCCAATTAACCTGTGCCTCAGTTTCCTATCTGTAAAATGGGGATACAAATAGTGCTTAGTAGGGTTATTGTGAGAGTAAAATGAGATACTGCATGTAAAGGACTTATAACAGTACAGGTAAGCACTCCTCAAAATGTTAGCCACTACCATACACATAGTATCATCCCAGGACTCAAGCTATCCTCCTACCTCAGCCTCTCAAGTAGTTGGGACTACAGGAGTGCACCATCACACCTTACTAATTTTTTTTTTTTTTTTTTTTTTTTGAGATGGAGTCTTGCTCTGTCGCTCAGGCTGGAGTGCAGTGGCACGACCTCGGCTCACTGCAAGCTCTGCCTCCCGGGTGCACCCCATTCTCCTGCTTCAGCCTCCTAAGTAGCTGGGACTACAGGTGCCCGCCACCACGCCCAGCTAATTTTTTGTATTTTTAGTGGAGATGGGGTTTCACTGTGTTAGCCAGGATGGTCTTGATCTCCTGACCTTGTGATCCATCTGCCTCAGCCTCCCAAAGTACTAGGATTACAGGTGTGAGCCACCACGCCTGGCCCACTAATTTTTTATTTTTTGTAGAGATGGGTCTTGCTGTGTTGCCCAGGCTGGCTCAAACTCCTGGGCTCAAGTGATCCTCCCGCCTCAGCCTCCCAAAGTGCTGGGATTATAGATATGAGCCACTGCACTTGGCCCTAAACCACAGTTTTATACTGAAGTAGCAAATATCCATGGAAGGTTTCCAAATAAGTGACTGACTAGATCAAAATAAATTTAAAATATATGAGTCAAGCCGGGTATGGTGGCTCATGCCTCTAATCCCAGCACTTAGGGAGGCCAAGTGGGGTGGATCGTTTGAGGTCAGGAGTTCAAAACCAACCTGGCCAACATGATGAAATCCCATCTCTACTAAATATACAAAAATTAGCCGGGCATGGTGGTAGGCGCCTGTAATCCCAGCTACTCAGGAGGCTGAGACAGGAGAATTGCTTCAGTCCAGGAGGTGGACATTGCAGTGAGCTGAGATTGTGCCATTGCACTCCAGCCTGGGCGACAGAGCGAGACTCCATCTCAATAAATAAAATAAAGTAAAATAAAATAAAATAAAATAAAATAAAAAAGTCAAGCAGCAGGACCTCTTAATTGCTGGTGGAAAAATACAATGGTGCAGCCTCTTTGGAAAACAATTCAGTGGTTTCTTACAAAACTAAACATACTTTTACCATAAAATCTGGCAATTGCTTTCCTTGGTATTTATCTAGATGAGTTGAAAACTCATGTCCTCACAAAAGTATGCACATGAATTCCTAATTGTCAAAACACGAAAGCAACCAAGATGCCCTTTGATAGGTGAAAGGATGAGCAAACTGTAGTACATCCAGACAATGGATTATTCAGCAATAAAAATAAATGAGTTATCAAACCATGCAAAGACATGGAGGAACCTTAAAAGCATATTGCTAAGTGAAAGCAGATCTGAAAAACACTTTAATATGAATGTACTGGACGACTCTAACTATATGACATCCTGAAGAAGACAAAACCGTGGAGACAGTAAAAATACCAGTGGTTGCCAGGGGTTGGATTTGGAAGCTGGAGGAAAGATGGAGATGGAAGTGGAGCACAAAAAGTTGGGGGGGAGGGGGGACAGTAAAACTACTCTATATGATACCATAATGGTGGACACATGTCATTATGCATTTGTCAAAACCCATAGAATGTGCTACACAAAGAGTGAGCACTGATGTAAACTATAGGGCTTTAATAATCATGTATCAATATTGGTTTGTTTAAAAAATTAACTAAAAATACATATGCATATGAGTCAGACTGGGTGAAAGAGAGTAACAGAGAGAGTCAGGAAGTGAGAGAACAGTGAAGCCAGTACTGCTGATGCCTGGGAATGAGGTTGAGAGGCCTTGAAATACCGTGTTGAAATAGGGCTTAAAGTAGAGAAATGGGTATAAGAGTAATCTGGTGAACTTTTAAAACAAATTTTTTTTTTTTTTGTAGAAATGGGTTCTTGCTATATTGCCCAGGCTGGTCTCGAACTTCTGGTCTCAAGTGATCCTCCTGCCTTGGCCTCTCAAAGTGCTGGGATTATAGGCATGAGCCACTTATATGACTAAATATAGATTTATAGACTAATAAATTAATCTATATTAATAAATAAAGATTCTCTGGGGATTAGGCCTAGGGACTTGTGTTTTTATTAAATTATTCCAGATGATTCAAATGACCAGCCCAAGTAGGAATTCCTGGTCTTGGGGTTCTTAAGATGCTCCTGACTTAGGATTCTTTGACCTTGCTTCTCAGCCCTAAGAGTAGTGGAGAAGTCGCTTCAAAGGCAAGAATTCTTTGCTTGGACTTTTAAAAGCCCTTGCAGGCATGATCCCATTTCAAGCAGATTTCTCCAATTTTTCAATAAGGAAATTGAGTAAATAAAGATTTGCCTAAAATCACTCTGTGAGTTAATTGTGAGTTGATGGGATCTACCCTCTTTTCTCACTCAAGCTTCTGCCTCTGGGTGGATTAACTTACTGTTCACAAGACCTTTCCTTCCTTAGGTTTGGGAACTCCCATGCTCTGTGATGTGTGGAGTACATGAGGTCTCCGGGCTGAGGATGGCAATGACTGTTTCCAAGTCTCTTGCTACAGATACACTGTGTTTAATGCCAAGATCTCTCACCTGTGGCCTGTAGACCCTTGTTACTCCGAGTGTGGTCTGGTGACCAACAGCATCAATGGCACCTGGGAGCTTGTTATGAGTTCTAACTCTCAGACCCCACCCCAGCCCTAATGGGTCTGCATTTTCATAAGATACCTAGACAACTCATTTGCATTCTGGAGCTCTGAGGTCTCCCTTCCACCTGTTGGCTCACCTGCCTTTCTTTTTCAGCTTTGTTTTCACTGCCCACCCCACCTGTGAGCTCTGTTGCCATCACAGAGATTTGGCATGGGTCTCTGAATGTCCATCTCTGAGCCACCAACCCCACCAGCAGCAGCATTTTTCTCATCATCTGCCTATGCAGACCCCATGGTTAGTGAGCAAAAAAACAAGAATCATCACAGGAAAAAAGGGATCTACTATTTGATGCATCTGGGGCTGTTTGAACTCCTTTTCTTCCTTCCTTCCTTCCTTCCTTCCTCCCTCCCTCCCTCCTTCCCTCCCTCCCTCCTTCCCTCCCTCCCTTCCTTCCTTCCTTCTTTCCTTCCTTCCTTCCAAAACCATCCCTATAAACTTTACAAAATTAATCAGGGAAGAAGGGAGGGAGAGAAACAAAAATAAACCAGGCTTGCACACACTCAGCATTAGTTCTGGGGTCAGCTGCTCTCTGACCCTTCCTCATAGTGCTTTGCTGTCTGTTGCCCCAGAATCACACAGAACCTGTTACATTTCCCCTTAACTGCTCTACAGATCACAACTTGAACATTACAAAATGTTGCATTTTCCATTTGAGATATTCTTTCAGGTCCTGGGCACCAGTGAAGCTACTGAGGTCAGCTGGTCTGAAGGAACCTACCAGAAGCTGACTCACTGAAGTACGAGGTTTCACATCCTGATGATTTCACCCTCTCTTACCCTGACCAATCAAAACTCCAGTTCTCCAGCCCCTCACCCTCCATGATCTCCTTTAAAAACCAGCCCAGAACTCCTGGGGGAGACAGGGTCTCTTTCCATCTTGTCAATCGATGTGATCATTAAACTTTTTCTCTGTTGCAAACCTTGCTGTCTCAGCATAATGGTCTGTGACTGCACAGCAGGCATACAAATCTGTTGGTTCTGTAACACTTCCTTCTTTCCTTCCTTTTCTCCCTTCCTCCCTCTGTCCCTCCCTCCATCCCTCCCTTTGTTTCTTCCTTTCTTCTCTCCCTCTTTCCCTTCCTCTCTCCTTCTCTCCCTCTCTCCCTCCTTTATTTCTTCCTTCTTTTATCCCTCCCTTTTTCCCCTCTTCCTTCCTTCCACCCTCCCTGTTTGCCTCCCTGCCCCCTTCCTCTGTCCCTTCCTCTCTCCTTCTTTCTTTCCTTCTCTCTGCTTTTCTTCATCAGTATTTCTCAAAGTGTTGTCTTAGACCAGCAGTATCCACATCACCTGGGAGCTTGTGAGAAATGCAGATTCTCAGGCCCCAGCCCAGTCCCACTGAATCAGAAGCTCTGGGAGGGGAGGCCCAGCGGCCTGTGTTTAACAAGCAAATTCTTCTTTCTTGATCTTCAGGAGTGGCTTTGTATTCAGGCCTCTCATTGAGCAAGGCAGGCCATTTCAAGTGAGGCCACTAGTTTTCTTAAAGTGTCATAATTGGTATATTGACTCCAATCTGTTCCCATGTGTTTATTGATTCGGAAAACAAAATAAAAGATATGCGACTGACTATTGAACTAGCAAATCATAATCTCTCCAGTAGGCTGTTGTTTCTTTCGTACAACAAAAGGCATTTCCGACATCTGACCATTGATTTGAGAAGCTAAGGAGCAATTTCATCCCATTGTGTGGGTCCAGCTCCCTTTGCCTAAATAGGAGGCAATTCTGTCTTCCAGATAATTACAGACCCTCCTCCCCACGCACCCCTTACCCCACATGATGAAAAAATGATCTTTGGGCTGAATATTTTAAGGAAAAGGAATATCAGATTCAGAAGCATTTTTTCTGTGCAAAAGATTTCAGTGTCAAAGGTGTATTTTCTTCTAATAACTACAGGCATCATTTTTGAAAGTCAGAGATGTGTGGCGAGTGAGGATTTTAAAAGCAGCACAGGAACACTTTAATGATGTAATGTATTTCAGAAATTACTTTCCACCTTGATAATGCAGTCTAAGTTCATTGTCATAAGTAACAGGGAGAGATTGCTGGGCCCCTGAAATGAAACCCAGCCTTCTGGGATAATTAAGGCCTCTTTTTGCAGACAAAAAAGGTCCTAGAGGAAACAAATGACAAAAACATTAACAGAGGAAAGGAGTGGATGAGGCTCTTTTCTCTGAAACCAGGGCGCCCCATGGCTCTTCCTGCCTCATGGCCTATGGCCATTTAATCACCATGTCCTGTCTCTAGACTCCCAGCCTGCTTCACCCCAATATATCTTCCTCCATCCTGTGGCTAATTCTTATTCATCCTTCAAGTCTTAGTTTATTTTTTCTTTTATATTTTACTTTTTTAGAGACAGGATCTGGCTCTGTTGCCCAGGCTGGAGTGCAGTGGGATGATCTCACCTCACTGCAGCCTTGAACTCCTGGGCTCAAGCCATCCTCTCACCCCAGCCTCCCAAGCACCTGGGACTAAAGGTGTACGCCACCATGACCAGCTAATTTTTATTTATTTATTTATTTTTGTAAAGATGAGGGTCTCACTATGTTGCGCAGGCTGGTCTCAAACTCCTGTCCTCAAGCAGTCTTTCTGCCCGGGCCTCCCAAAGTGTTGGGATTATAGGCATGAGACACTGCACCTGGCCTCAGGTCTTAGTTTAAACGTCACTTCAAAGAGGAATTCTCAAGGGCTCAAGTGATCCATCTGCCTCCACCTCCCAAAGTGCTGGGTGTGAGCCACTGCACCTGGCCCAGAGAGGAATTCTGTTACTGTCTTGATTAGGTTCTATCCCTTTGCTTGGCTTCCCCATAGGACCCTATCCTCCTATTCCTAATATAGGACTCTGTAGTCTACTTTAGAGTCCTTCAACAGAGACAGCGTAAAATTACTAATTCCTTTTTTTTTTTCTTTTTTGAGGTGAAGTCTCGCTGTGATGCCCAGGCTGGAGTGCAATGGTGTGATCTTGGCTCACTCCTACCTCCGTTTCCTGGGTTCAAGCGCTTTTCCTGCCTCAGCCTCCCAAGTAGCTGGGATACAAGCGCACACTACCAACCCTGGCTGAGTTTTGTATTTTTAGTAGAGACAGGGTTTCACCATATTGGTCAGGCTGGTCTTGAACTCCTAACCTCAAGTGATCCGCCAGCCTTGGTCTCCCAAAGTGCTGGGATTACAGGCATGAGCCACTGCACCTGGGCCAGAAATTACTAATTCCTATTAGTTTAAGTGTTGCCACCGAGGCCATGTTGCCATCAGCAAACAGAAAGCCAAGCCCCAAGGCAGCCATGGTAAGTGTTCCTATTATCTATTCTTGATCAACTCTCCACCCTTTCAATTAGCTTATAAATACCTGAAATAGGGTTTTTAGGTTGAAAACAGTGGGTTGTTGACCGATATGTTGAATGTCAGTGATAAACCCTCATTAGTGAAATTAAAGGAAGTCAAGATGTATAGACACGAAAAAATATTTTAGAAACACTTCTCACCCTTGTACAGTAAGTTATCACTTAACAGTGTCCATAGATTTCCAGAAACTGTGACTTTAAGTGAAATGAGTTATAATAAAACCAATTTCACCACAGGCTAATTGATATAAATGAGCGTTAAGTTCCTACAGTGTGTTTGTGTTCACAAAAACATCACCAAACTTCTAAATAACGACCAAAACACTTCTAATAGTAAACATTGAAATAAATGTAAACACTGAAATAAATAAATGTAAACATGGAAATAAATGTGAGCTATATAGACATTTACTAGAGACAAATAACAACAATAAGATAATTATTTACATACTTATTCCAGTTGAAGGTTGCTGATGGCTGGAGCCTGTCGCAGCAACTTAGGGAGCCAGATAAGACCCAGCCCTGGGCAGGACGCCATCCCACTGCAGGGGTCACTCACAGCCATACCCACACTCACTTAGATTGGACCAGTTGACACATCAGTCTGCCTAACCTGCACATCTTTGGGATTTGGGAGGAAATTTCAGTATCTGGGGAGATTTCACATGGACAAGGAGAGAAACTGCAGAATCCACATAGACAGTGACCTTGACCAAGAATTGATTTTTTTTTTCTCATCAATATTATAACCTAAGGACATTGAACAAACTGTGTTATTCAGGGACTGGCTGTATGAGAGGGCCTGTAACCTTTTTTCTTAGACATGGTCCTGATGCTTGACCCCACTGGTGTTGTTTCTGACATTTGTTTAATTTAAGGTGGTTTTTTTTTTTTTTTTTTTTTTGGAGGCGGAGTCTTGCTCTGTCACCAAGGCTGGAGTGTAATGGCTCAATCTCGGCTACTGCAACCTTCGCCTGCTGGGTTCAAGCAATTCTCCTGCCCCAGCTGCCCAAGTAGCTGGGACTACATGCACCCACCACCATGCCTGGCTAATTTTTGTATTTTTAGTAGAGACAGGGTTTCACCATATTGGTCAGGCTGGTCTCGAACTCCTGACCTCAGGTGATCCACCCGCCTCGGCCTCCCAAAGTGCTGGGATTATAGGCATGAGCCACTGTGCCTAGCCTCAAGGTGGATTTTTGTTGCCTGAGGCCAGTAGAATTCAACCCATGGAATGTGCTCTTATCTGGAGTAGCCTTTTCATGCAAGGACACACTTGGAAACCTAAACAGACAGAAAACTGGGCCTTCGTCAAACTTTCAAATTAATTATCTAAACTTTTGGCCTATAAGCTAATAAATATTTGTTTAACAAATGTCTCTGTTTGGGACAAATTTTAGTCTATAGTTCGCTTTTATTATAACCTGGTAGAGAAATGCAGGGAGCAGCCAACTCTCAGTCACCTTGAATTTTTTCCAGGTTGCAGTGGTCTAGGAAAATGAGCCCAACCGCTTTGCAAGACCTAACTGTGATGGGTTGCCTTAAGTCTGCTTGTTCCTGGTCAGTTGTCAGCTCCAAAGAGGCAGGAACTGCTTATTCAACAAATCAGAGGAACAAAATCCATTCTGTAACCTATGGCCAAAGTGTTCTAGCCCAAATAGCTACACAAAGATAGCCCAGGAGCACGCCAAATCAAATATAAACAGACATGTGAAGCATAAGTATGATAACACATTTTCCAAAAAAATATGTTTTATGAAATTTCACGGAAAAAAAAAGGATGGTGAGAAAGCAAAAATATTTATACGTTGGCCTTTTTTTTTTTTTTTTTTTTTGGGATGGAGTCTTGCTCTGTCGCCCAGGCTGGAGGCCAGTGGCATGATCTCAGCTCCTTGCAACCTCTGCCTCCTGGGTTCAAGCAATTCTCCTGCCTCAGCTGCCCGAGTAGCTGGGATTACAGGCATGTGCCACCACACCCAGCTAATTTTTGTATTTTTAGTAGAGACAAGATTTTGCCATGTTGGCCAGGCTGATCTCGAACTCCTGACCTTAGGTGATCCAAATGCTGGGATTACAGGCGTGAGCCACCACGCCTGGCCAGTACACTGCTTTTTTATTGAAATTTTTCTTTGGACTTTTTAATCCTTATTTTCTGTAACTCAGAATTCTCTGTTTCCCTAATAATTGGAGATTATGAGATTATGTACTAATATGGGGTGGGGCATGGTAATTTTTTTTGTTTTTGTTTTTGCTTTGAGATGGAGTCTCACTCTGTTGCCCAGACTGGAGTGCAGTGGTAAAATCTTGGCTCACTGCAACCTCCACCTCTCGAGTTTAAGCAATTCTCATGCACAGCCTCCAGAGTAGCTGGAACTACAGGCGCCCGCCACCATGCCCAGCTAATTTTTTTTTTTTTTTTCTATTTTCAGTAGAGATGGGGTTTCACCATGTTGGCCGGGCTGGTCTCGAACTCCTGACCTCAAGTGATCCACCCACCTCAGCCTCTCAAAGTGCTGGGATTACAGGCATGAGCCACCACGCCTGGCTGGCTTTTTAATATTTTAATGTTGCTGAATAAATTATAAAATTTTCCACATCTCAGTTCCTGTCAATTTTTTATGCTTGTATGTCCACAGGGTATAAAATATAGCATATGTGAGGAAAAAACATTTTTAAAAACCAAACAAACATGAAAAGAGGCTCCAAGTACAGATGTGCACTAATTTTGTGTTAGATTGAACTGCGAGAAGACGAGAAATTCTTCTTCTGGTGTTTCTTGTCTTCATCTGTCATCAGGAAAGAGATTGTAAAAGCCAAGAGCTCACTACTCTCTGACTACTGATTATTCTAGGATGGTTGACTTGTTCTATCCCGTGGCTCATTTTCTTTTCACTAAAAAGGAGTTGAAGGTTAATCAATGTTGCTAGAGATTCAGATTGAAAGCTCTCCTGGGCGGGCGCGGTGGCTCACGCCTGTAATCCCAGCACTTTGGGAGGCCGAGGCGGGCGGATCACGAGGTCATGAGATCGAGACCATCCTGGCGAAGACGGTAAAATCCTGTCTCTACTAAAAATACAAAAAAATTAGCCAGGCGTGGTGGCGGGCGCCTATAGTCCCAGCTTCTAGGGAAGCTGAGGCAGGAGAATGTCGTGAACCTGGGAGGCGGCGGAGCTTGCAGTGAGCGGAGATTGCGCCACTGCACTGCAGCCTGGGCGGCAGAGCGAGACTCCATCTCAAAAAAAAAAAAAGAAAGCTCTCCTGTACGATGTGGCAGCCACTGGCCACATGTAGCTGTTGAGGTGTTGAAATGTGGCTAGTCTGAATTGAGATGTGCTCTAAGTAAAAATAACCACTGAGCTTCAAAGATTTAATAGAAAAAAGAATGTAAACGATGTATTACAATGTTGATATTGATCATGAGCTAAGATAATATTTTGATACTGATCACGTTAAGATAATTTTTTTACGTCAAATAATAATGTTTCACATCAAATAAAATACATTTAAAATTAAGTTCATTCACTTCTTTTTACTGTTTTAATGTAGATACTAAGGAACAGTATCTATATTAGGAATGGTATCTACAATGACCTCACTTATTTCTTTTTACTTTTTTAATGTAGATACTAAGGAATTTTAATTTACATGTGAGGTTTGCATTTGTGGCTTGCATTGTATTTCTGTTGAACAGCCTTCCTCTTAAAAAAACGGTTCCATTGGAAACACAGCTGATGAGATGAAATGAGATTGTCCATGCTCTGGCACAGGTTGCTGGTACTTGGCCCCGGCCATCCAGGGTTCCTGCTAAGTTGAGCCCTCTGGACCTGTCTAACTTAGACCAGAACTAATGTCCCTCCCTTCTGCTTAATTTCTGCTTAAGGCCTCTGCTCTCTACCAGGTGACCACCAGCTAAACTGATAAATTAATCCTCGTGAGTGAGTGGGAGATACTGGTGCATTAATGAGTTATCCCAGTTCTGCAGTTCCACATGGTCCTTCTGGATATCTATGATGATTTCTGTTCGTTCATTCAGCAAGTATCTACTGACTACCTACCAAGGGCCAAATACTTCATTCATCCCTAGACCAGAGACACACACTATCTTCTGGTCTTCAGAGAGAGAAAAGAGAGCAACATAATTTGAGCTCAGTGAGCAAGTTTCCAGTGTAGCAGAGTAGAGGTGGATAGAATGGATTTGGAATCTCTGACTTCATACTGGGAGAGGTCCCAGAAGCCTTCACAGAGCAGCTACTCAAAATGGAAAAGCATTTTGAATAGCAAATAAATGATCTCTAGGGGGAGAAGTTAGAAAGAACCTCCTACACAAGGGAACAGCATGGACAAAAGCACAGAGCATGGAATGTCTTGACTCATTGATGGAGGGAAACATCAAGTATCCCAAAGCCTTCCTCAGTGATGGGCTTGTGTAAAGAATCTCTTCTAACTCTTGCTTCTGGGGATTAAAGAGATAGAGGCAGCATCACTCGTAACTGATAAAGGGGTCATTTCTGCCTCAGCCTTAGAATTGGGGGTGAATCATTGCTGAACAAAGCTTCAAGGACTTCTTAATTTCCATGCTAATTAAATCAGGGAACTCCAGGAGAGAGTGATGACTAACTTCAAATGAGGTACTTAAAGCGCCTGAATTAGAATTATCCTCTATTTCTGATTAAAATAGAGAGAATGAGAAAGAAAGAACCCCATTACTCATATTGGACAAGTGCTATATTAAGCAGCAGTCTCTGGTCCATAGTGAGTCAGTTATATCCTGGCAGTTTGACCCTGTGGTTGTGTTTGGGGCCCCGTGTATTTTCATCTTGAAGTCAGGACTTGTTGGCAGCTGCAACCAGTGGGTTGGTAGTTGGCACTCATGCCCAGGGAAGCATGAGCTCTGTGCTCTTTCCCTCTGTGGACCGAGGGACAAGTGCTCACCAGGTACCCTCTGCTCCTTCCCTTCTACTGGCGATCTCTTTGTGGGATTGTTATTCCTTGGGATCCTACAGACTTACCTGGCCATAGTGTCAGCTTTATAAATAAAAAATGTCTTAGGAAAGAATATAATTTCTACCTTTCAACTTTTCATTTGGAAAAATTTTAATCTTATAGAAAAGTTGAAAGAATTGTATAATGAATACCGGGATATCCTTTTATCAATTGTTAACATTTTGCACATATCATCTCTTTTTCTCTTTCCCATTTAAAAATCAGAAACAACACAATACTTCACTGCTAGGTATGACAGGTATTCTAGGTATCTCCTAAGAACAAGAACATTCTCCTATATAATCAAAATCACATGGTCACACTCAAGAAATTCAATGTCAACATTATTTAATACAGAATCCATATTCAAAGTAGTCTAAATAATATCCTTTATATCCCCAGTAGTCTAAATAATGTCCTTTATAGTGGTTTAATCAAAATTTCTCATTTTGTTTCTTCTAATACAGAGCAATCCCTTGCCTTTTTTTTGTTTGTTTGTTTATTGTTGTAATTGCTGTTGTTTTGTTTGTGTGTTTGCTTGTTTTGAAGGGGATCAGAACATGCCACCCTGAAAACTGGCCACTTTGGCATATTGATTATTTTGAGCTGAAGGGAACTGAGAAACAGCAGGTGCAACAAGGGCTCTCCACCCTCTTCCTTTCTATCTAAAAGTAGGACATAAAATTTCCATAAGAAGGCTGAGTGTGGTGGCTCACGCCTGTAATCCCAGCACCTTGGGAGGCTGAGGTGGGCAGATCACCCGAGGTCAGTGGTTCAAGACTAGACTGGCCAACTTGGTGAAACCCCATCTCTACTAAAAATACAAAAATTAGCCAGGTGTGGTGGTGCATGCCTGTAATCCCAGCTACTTGGGAGGCTGAGGCATGAGAATTGCTTGAACCCAGGAGGTAGAGGTTGCAGTGAGGCAAAGTCATGCCACTGCATTCCAGCCTGGGCAACAAAGTGACACCCTGTCTCAGGAAAAAAAAAAAAAATTCCTTAAAAAACGTGCCCTTCCTGTATCATGAAGACGAGAACATTTAATCACCAGAGATGGGGAGCTGATACTAAGATGAGTCTGTTCAAATCTTGCTAAAAAACCTTATGCAAATAATCCTTACCTTCCATCAGTTCCCTCCATATATTTCCTCATCACTTTTTCCACAACTTTCCATCTCAACCCAAACTCCTTTTTTCTTTGTCTTGCAACATCATCACAATTTACCATTCTTTGTTAAAATGGTATATAAGCCCTCATATCTAACTGCTTCTTTGGGGGTCTTTACTCCTTTCTACAAAGCCCCGGTGCCATGTAAAGGCATTAATACCAAATAAAAATTGTTTCCTTTTTTCTCCTGTTAATCTTTCTTTTGTAAATTCAATTCATAGGTCCCAACCACAAAACCTAAAGAGTGAAGGAAAAGTCTTTGATCTCCTACAGTTTATTTTGGCCTCTTGTGACACTGAATGTCAGAACATGACATTTCTTTATAGAACCCAGTCCAGTTTTTTGGGGGAAGTGTCTACATTCTGGGTTTTTCTGATGTTTTCTGATTTTAAGTCCAGGTTACACCATTTTGGCAAGAATATGATATAAGTTCTGTGTGTTCTCCCACTACATCTCATCAGGATATCCATGATGTCAGTTTATGAAGAGATTTTTATAAGTTATGGGCTCGAAATTTTCCCAGATGAGAGATAACCCTAAATAGCTTCACCTGCATGGTCCAGATGTAGTGAATAAGCCACCTGAGAAATTTGCATTTGTCCAGTTATTTATTAATAAAACAGACCTTAGATGCACAAAGAAAAATGAAAATAAAAGTTCTTCTGGGGATCCTGTCAGTGATAGAAAGAGGTTCACCCCTCTCTGTCTCTGTCCCCTTGGGCTGCTAATTTGATGTGAATATTATGTTAATTACCATCTTGCTGCCTCTCTAGCTTGTATTTATGAAATATTCCACCTAGCACACAGCTCTGCATGCACAACTCTGGCCAGGGCTTTCTCTCTCCCCCAGGGAGCCATTGACTTCCTCTGCACATGTGGAGTTGAACTTTTCCTCTCCTCTTTCATTCTGCTTAGTAAGCAGACCCTGACTAACTCCACACCTGCATCCCATTCACTGTTCAACCCGAGCCAAAGGGTAAGGAAACAGGCCTGCAAGCACTGAGAGGCTGGGCGTGGCATGGAGCTCAGAGGATCCCTCAAGCCTTCCTTTCTCGTCATCAAGCAACACAAATGGAAGGTTCCATTGAGGTTAGCCTTGCATACCAGTTGACAATGATGTTTATTGTTTATTGATGTATACATTCGTTCCAGCCAATGCCCACTGAGGGTCAGTCTTTGCTTCCTTGTTACTTGCCTTTTAGTTGAACAAAAATCTAACCCAGGCTGGAGTGCAGTGGTGCCATCTCAGCTCACTAGGGCCCTAGTAAGGTAGACTTTGGATCAAAGGAGCAAACAAAAACACAGATTATTTCCTTCCCAAATTTAATATTTTGAAGATTTACATTCTAATATCAGCTATACCTCTGATAAAGACAGTAGCTATAGTGTAAATAAAGTGTCAGTTTGAGGATAGAATCATCAACATAAACACCTTACTATCAGTGGACACAGGCTCAGCATGTATCCATGTAAACATTCGTCAGATAAGTGTACACCACAATGTCATTATCTCTGGTATCTCAAAATGCTGTCACCAGGGAGCATATTAACATAAGCATTAACATTACCAAACGCATGGCCTTGATTATATTTGTTTTGCTATAAATTAACATTTAGGCTGCATTTTCCATCCCTTTCTCAAGCTGGGGATGAACAATGACATTTCTTTTTTTTTTTTTTTTGAGACAGAGTTTCGCTCTATCACCCAGACTGGAATGCAATGGCACCATCTCAGCTCACTGCAACCTCCGCCTCCTGGGTTCAAGTGATTCTCCTACCTCAGCCTCCTGAGTAGCTGGGATTACAGGTGCGCACCATCATACCCGGCAAATTTTTTGTATTTTTAGTAGAGATGGGGTTTCACCATGTTGGCCAGGCTGGTCTTGAACCCCTGACCTCAGGCAATCCACCCGCCTTGGCCTCCCAAAGTGCTGGGATTACAGGCGTGAGCCACCATGTCTGGCCAACAGTGACATTTCTGATCAGGGCACCTGCTGACTAACAGGCTGAATAGTGATGTCCTACCTAGCAGCTGAGCAGTTAGGCTGGGGTTACACGTCCATATGTGAACATGCATTTTCTTACTCAAGAGATAATGAATAATGCTAATATTTATCTACTGAGCACACATCGCATTCTGAGCACTGTGCTATGTGTTTTTGTTTTGTTTGTTTGTTTGAGACGGAGTCTTGCTCTGTCACCCAGGCTGAAGTGCAGTGGTGCTATCGCGGCTCACTGCAACCTCTGCCTCTTGGGTTCAAGAGATTCTCCTGCCTCAGCCTCCCAGGTGGATTACAAGTGCCCACCACTACGCCCTGCTAATTTTTGTATTTTTGGTAGAGATGGGGTTTCACCATGTTGGCCAGGTTGGTCTCAAACTCCTGACCGCAGGTGACTACAAGCCTCAGCCTCCCAAAGTGCTGGGATTGCAGACATGAAACACTGTGCCTGGCCTGTGCTATGTGTTTTACAGATATCACCTTTTGAGGTAGGTAATACATAGGAAACAGAAAGTAAAAATACCGTCCATTGACAGACAAATGAATACATAAAAAATGGTATACATATACAATGGAATATTTTTCAGCCTTAAAAAGGAAGGACATTCTGACACATGCAACAACATAGATGAACCTTGAAGACATTATGCTAAGTGAAATAAGCAAGTCGCAAAAGCATGTATTGTATAATTCCTTTTATATGAGGTCCCTAGAGTGGTCAAATTCATACAGACAGAAACTAGAATGGTGGTTTCCAGGGGCTGAGAGATAGGGAAATGGGAGCTTAGTGTTTATTGGGTACAGATTTCAGTTGGGGAAGATGGCAAACTTGTGGAGATGGATGGTGGCGATGGCCTCACAACAATGTGAATATACATTTAAAAATGGTTACAATGGCCGGGCATGGTGGCTCATGCCTGTAATCCTAGCACTTTGGGAGGCTGAGTGGGGTAGATCACCTGAGGTCAGGAGTTCGACACCAGCTTGGTCAACAAGGTGAAACCCCGTCTCTACGAAAATACAAAAATTAGCCGGGTGTGATGGGCATACACCTGTAATCCCAGCCGCTTGGGAGGCTGAGGCAGGAGAATCGCTTGAACCCAGGAGGCGGAGGTAGCAGTAAGCTGAGATCGCGCCACTGCACTCCAGCCTGGGCGACAGAGCGAGACTCTGTCTCAAATAATAATAATAATAATAATAATAATAATAATAACAACAACAAATACAATAAAGATTACAATGGTGACTTCTATGTTGTGTATATTTTACCACAGTAAAAAAGTAAAAATAATGTCCTGTGAGAAACTGACATTACCAAGTGACTTTCTTACTTGATAAGCTTGGGAATTTCTATCTTAAAACTTTGTTTTTGATAGCTGATATAATGTGGATCTGTGTCCCCGCTAAATCTCATGTGGATTTGTCATCCCCGGCACTGGATGTAGGGCCTGGCAGAAGGTGACTGGATTGTGGGGCAAATTTCTCGTGAATGGTTTAGCACCATCCTCTTGGTGTTGTCCTCGCAATGGTGGGTTTTTGTGAGATCTAGTCATGTTCGGCCCCCTCTCTCTCGTGTTCCTGCTTTCACCATGCGATGTGCCTGCTCCCACTTCCCCTTCCACCATGATTGGAAGCTTCCTGAGACCTCCCTGGAAGCAGATGCCAACACCGTGCTTCCTGCACAGCCGCATAGCCATGAGCCAATTCAACCTCTTTTCTTATAAACTACCCAGTCTCAGATATTTCTTTATAGCAACTCAAGAACAGCTTAACACAATAGCCCATTATCTGTGAACTTAACTTAAAAACATTTTTTATCATACTTTAAGTTCTGGGATACATGTGCAGAATGTGCAGGTTTGTTACATAGGTATACATGTGTCATAGTGGTTTGCTGCACACATCAACCTGTCATCTACATTAGGTATCTCTCCTATTACTACCCCTTTCCTAGCCCTCCATCCGCTGACAGGCCCTCACGTGTGATGTTCCCCTCCCTGTGTCCATGTGTTCTCATTGTTCATCTCCCACTTATGAGTGGGAGTTTTTTTTTAATGGTAGAGATGGTTTTCTCTGAACTATTTATGTAACCTTTATCCCAATGTCTTGAATAAAGGAAGTTTCTCCTCCTATTCACCGCTGTATATTTGATTTGCCTCTGAAGTGATGGGGAATGCTGTTCTCTCTCCTGAATATTTATCTCCTGATTTGACTTCCACTCCCTGTGAAGAAAAAGGTTTCAAGTGGTCTGGCCTGAAGTCACCTGACCTGATGCCCATGTGGGCTGGGCCCTTGCCTCTGAAGATATGAATGCTTTCCACTAAAGATACCACAGATGCTGGCTCACAGAATCAACCGTGAGGGCAAGTGAGGTTTTCATCATGGTGTGGGAATTGAAAACATGGTCTTGAGTGGAAGGTGCTTCTTGGACATTTCCCTGAAGGAGACAATCCCTGAAATAGAACATCCTTGCAAATCATTGCCAAGAGCTTGCTGATCTCCTTCAGGAATGTTTTGTGCTTCGCACTGGTGATACTTCATTATTATTAGTTGATTATTTGTTATTGTCCTTTACTATGCCTTGAGTGCCTTGATTTCCCCATTTGATCTCCACAATTTAATGGAGTGAACTATAGCATATGATTTTTACAGTTTTGCAGGGAGTGAGGAATCTAAGACCAAAGAGATGAAGGGATTTGCTAAGACCATGGCTCTTAAATTTGAGCATGTTTCAGAATCACTTGGAGGGCTGGTAAAACTCAGATTGCTGGGCCCCACTCCCAGAGCTTCTGATTCAGCAGGTCTGGGCTGGGGCCTGAGAATCTGAATTTCTCATAGGCTCCCAGGTGATGTGGATGCTGCTGGTCCCAGCCACACATGGAGAAGCACTGGCCTCAGGTCACAGAGCTGTCAGCAGCAGAGCCAATGCCCAGCCTTCCCTCCCCTCCAAGAGCTGTCTACCTAAAGATGAGAATGCATGCAGAAGGGGGATGTCAATTCGTAAAATTGAGCCCACAAATCTTTCCTCAAAAGAGTGTGATTATTTTGTAACCAGACAACTACTCTATAAGCCACTTAACCCGTTTGTGCTGGAGGTTATAATTTGTGTGTGTGTGTGTGAAAAATCAGACCTTGGCAATAACTTTGAGCAGTAGGATACAAATAACTCCCACAAGCTTAGTGTTCCAATAATGGAAGGCTAGGCATAAATGGGTTAAAAACAGGAATCACGGACTTCACCCTTTCCCCTCAAAGTCTCTAGCCTAGTAGGCTACAAGTGGCTGTTGTTTAATAAGAAAGATATCATTTACCCAGGTACATGCTTTGCTCAGTCAGTAGACTGATTTCTGAGGTGTACTTTTCAATCTCTAGGAAAACTGACGTGCCAAGTGTTCCTTCCATCGCACCCTAACCTGCTCGAATGTTCTTCAGTATCATGTAGCTCAATACAGACATGATGGATTAACTGCCACCCTTTCTCCTGCCTGCAACAGAAGGCTCTGCTCCTGGAAACAAAATCTGTAACAAAATGTGGTAACACCCATAAATCTCCTTGTAATGATTTGGGCCTGCAGGAGGAGTTAAATCAGAAGCCAAACAGTGCCTGCTGCTGTTAGCAATGCCAACAACAACATGTTACACAGAGGCCACTCACTGTCACTGGGGCGTCGGAAGTGGCCCTGTGTGGCTCAGGCACTCTCTGCAGGCCACATCTGCACTGCGTTAATGTCCAGGCCAGATGGCTTCAGCAGGATCTGCAGAGTGCCTGAGGGCAGTTTCTTTATGACACACACACTCACACAGAAACACACACGACACATACATGCTGACACACTAATACACACATATGCATACACAATTACACACAGTGACACACTGACACACACACCCATTGACACACACTGACAAACACACCGACACACCCATGCCGACACACATACACACTAACATACACATACACAATTACACACACCGAGAACAAATATACATATATTGGCACGCATACACTTACACACGGACATACACATCACAATTACACACAGTGACACAATGACAAACATACACACTGACACACACACAGATCCAGACTGACACATGCATACACTCTAACATACACACACATAACTATACACACTGACGTATACATACACACTAAAACATTCACACACACACACTGACACACACACAGTAATGTATTTGTCCAGTCCTCTACATAAGTATATGTCCTTGCTTTGACATGAATCATTCTGATTTTTGTTATATTAACAACCCGAAAGGAAGACTGCAGTTTTCTGGTAAATGCAGATGGTTAAATGCCCAATATTGAGTGTGCGTATGTTTCAGAGGGAGAGAGAGATCTGTCCGAGGCCCGGGGCCTGACAGGAAAACGGCCTGTTGCTTTAGATCTGAATTTTGGGCTCATTTCGGCTCTGTTTCGAGGTCCCTGAGTGCGCCCTGCCCTAGCCCACAGACCTTCGCCTCCGAGGTTGGGAATCTAGACCTTCACGGGCTGCTATTTTAGTTATGTGTTTGTGTTTGCTTCCCTAGGTCCTTCCAATAACAATTGCGAGCTCTCTGCTTTATGTTCTGGTGAATGTTAAAAAGCAAAACAAAACAAAAACCCCATTTCTGAAGCATCTGAAGAGGCCAGAGGAAAAAGGCAGTTTCTGGACATATGCTTAGCAAGTGGCTTTCTCTCAGAGAGAAGAGAGAAAATGTGGCAGTGCTCTAGCAAAGTATAATGTGTGCCCGGGAATAGAGAGAGTGGACTTGGCCTTGTGGACTTGAGTTTGTGCAGCAAACTATCTCGGATTCTGAGGCAAAAGGAAAATTCAGTCATACCGAGCCTGTCTTTATTTAAACTTTTGATATTTTGTTCATTATGGATTCTTTTGCATATGTTTATAATGTTGCATTGATATGGTTTGACTCTGTGTCCCCACCCAAATCTCATCTTGAATTATAATCCCCACATGTCAAGGGAGGGAATGATTGAATCATGATATGATTGAGTTCTCACGAGATCTGATGGTTTTATAAGTGACTGGGCTTTCCCCTGCTTGCACTTCTCTCTCCATTCGTCATGTGAAGAAGGTCCTTGCTTTCCCTTCACCTTCCACGGTGATTGTGAATTTCCTGAGGCCTCCCTAGTCATGTGGAACTGTGAGTGAATTAAACCTCTTTCCTTTATAAATAACCCAGTCTCGGGCAGTTCTTTATATCAGTGAGAGAACGGATACTGCTATAATACATGCATTCAGACATTATTTATCTCTTTTTTTTCCCTAATTAGAGACAGGATCTCACTCTGCCACCCAGGCCGGAGTACAGTGGCACAACCATACCTCACTGCAGCCTCAAACTTCTGGACTCGAGTGACCCTCTCTCCTTAGCCTCCCAAGTAGCCGAGACTGCAGGTGCATGCACCAGCATACCCAGCCAATTTTTAATTTTTTTGCAGAGACAGGGGTCTCATTATGTTCCCAGGCTGGCCTAGAACTTCTGACTTCAAGCAGTCCTCCCACGTTGGCTTCTCACAGTATTGGGATTACAGGCATGAGTCCCTGAGCTTGTCCTGTTTATTTTAATTAGAGTTTTTGGTGCCCCCTTAAATGTTGCGCCTGGGATGAGTGTGCCCTTCTCTCCTCATCCTAATCTGGCTCTGAGTTTGTGGATAATTTTCAGACGGCCACATACCTGAAACCCCGGGTTACTACAGCAGGTCTGGGGTAATGATTTGGGGAGATGGGTAATGTTCTCTATACTATATCAGCTTAGACTTGTGGAGTGCTTTGGGTTTGCCGGGCACTTCTTGGGCCTTCTCTCATTCTGTCAACTCCACATTCTGACTTTGTCATACTGAACTCTCCAAAACAAGGACGGTCCCTCGTACCTAATAGATGTTCAATAAATGGTTATTGAATGAATACGACCCTATGATGTTAGGGTCTTGTTATTATTCTCATTTTACAAACAAGGAAACTAAGGTTTTGTAGGAATTTGGTAATGGCCCAGATTTATGCAGCCAGTGAGTGCAGGAGCCAGATCTTGAGTGTCCAGGCTGTCCACTCTAAATGCTCTGTTCTTCACAAGTGATCTCTCTACTCCTGCCACTGTCACATAAAGCTGAGAATTCAGCCGGGTGCAGTGGTGGAGGTACCTGTAGTCCCAGCCACTCAGGAGGCTGAGGTGGGAGGATTACTTGAGTTCAGGAGCTCTAGACTGTAGTGTTCTATGATTATTCCTGGGAATAGCCACCACACTCCACCCTGGGCAGCCTAGCAAGACCCCTGTCTGTAAAATAAAACACACGCATTTTAAAAATAATTTTTTGTTTTAAAACTGAGGATTCCATTCCTCAAAGCTTTCCATTGCCCATTAGTGTTGATAGTTGTTACTTCTTATAACATCAAATAAAATAACTCTGCAATTGACTGTGTTTGTCGTTTTTTTGTTTAAGCCTTGTGGGACGTGTGGCGCCCCTGGGCTCAGAGGCCTCTGCTGGGCCCCCTGCATCCAGCCAGCAGGTGGAGGAAGAGAGTGAGGGGAGGATTCCTCAGGATGTGTTGACATCCCAGGCTTGAGTGGGGGCATTTAGTGGCTCTTTCCACGTTCTACTGGCCAGAACTCAGGCACATGGTCACACCTATCTGCAAGTGTCCTACTGGTGCAGTTCTAGCCTTCAGGTTCATTACGATTTAAACAAGCATCTTCTCATTGCCAGGGGACCTCACTCCCACATATAAAATGGGTTAAGTAGTAAAATGTGTCCTGATGAACAAAACAAAGACGTAAAAATCTTTTTTGAAACATGACTCATTCATAAGTTATGAAGTCCTATAAGAGTTTAATCCATTTTTTAATTCTATGTAGCTGCCAATCCTTCCACTTTCTACCTGGAAGTTTTGAGCCACAGTTATTCAGCCTGCCTGGTACTAGGAACAAAAGTGTTGAGGCGCCTACACAGACAGATGTGCTTGTTTCCACCTGTCAGGTAACCAGAAGCTTCCGAGAACCGTCACAGGACAGCACCCTCTGTTAAGTCCCTATCAACAACTCTGACTTTTGTGGGGTCTGGTCAAAATATTCTAAGATATTTACCCAGAATGTCAATCTAAAATAAAACACTAAGGCTAATGGCCTTGCTACTATATTCTGATGTATCCTGTAAAATAAGATTATATAAAATAATTATAGCTACTTGTATGAGCATAGCCATGGCACTCCTTTTACCCAGGAACATAGGCAATTTGCCTTTGCCTCATGGGCAGAGGTGGGAGAGAATCCCATGTCTCAGGACTGGGAAAGCCAGAGAAAAAGGATTAAGAAATCCAGCTTTCGGCCGGGCAGCTCATGCCTGTAATCCCAGCACTTTGGGAGGCTGAGGCAGCTGAATCACTTGAGGTCAGGAGTTCGAGACCAGCCTGGCCTACATGGTGAAACCCTATCTCTACTAAAAATACAAGAATTAGCCAGGCATGATGGTGGACATCTGTAATCCCAGCTACTCAGGAGGTTGAGGCAGGAGAATCGTGTGGACCTCTGAGGCGGAGGTTGCAGTGAGCCGAGATCATGCCACGGTACTCCAGCCTGGGTGACAAAGTGAGACTCTGTCTCGAAAAAAGAAAGAAAAAAAGAAATCCAGCTTTCACCAACACAAAGCATACTCATCTAGGACAAAGATCAGCAAACTTTTCCATAAAGGACCAACAGTAAGTGTCTTAGGCTTTGTAGACCACATGACCCCTGTTATAACTACTCAACTCAGCATCAAAGATAGCTATAGATGGACAATATGAGAACAAATGGGCATGGCTGTGTTCCAATAAAACTTTATTTACAAAAGTAGGCATGAGGCCAGCCTGGGCCCACAAGACAAGCTGTGGTTTGCCAATGTGTTTGATCTAGAATGTGGTTTCCCTTTACTTAATAATGTTATGCTCATTTATGTATTTCCAAACCATATACATGGACTGATAACAACAATGATGGAAGCTGGCATTTATAGGACACTTACTACTGACTGAGCATATATGCAAAGACTGTCTCCTGGGTCTGCAGAAATTAGCCATACAGAGTCCTCCAGCTCCTCTGCCACCCCTAATCCAGGCCCATCATCTCTCACCTGGATTTTCCCAGTGAAGCCACAGTTGCGTATCCCTTCCTCCACTCCCACCCTGTTCAATCCGTTTGCTGCACTGAAATGATCTTTTAAACATGTAAATTATATCAACCTTCTACTTAAAACCCTCCAAGGACTTCCTACTGCTATTAGGATTAAAACCCAAATGTGCCCTATGACCCAGAGAACCCTGCAGGTCCTGGCTCAGTCCACCTTCCCTCTCTCACTGCCCTCTTGCTCGCTGGCCTTGAGCCACACTGGCCTTTTCTTTTTTTGATACTGGGTGTCCTCTGTCACCCAGGCTGGAGTGCAGTTGCATGATCTCAGTTCACTGCAGCTTTGACCTCCTGGGCTCAAGTGATTTTCCCACTTCAGCCTTCCAAGCAGTGGGGATTACCATCCTTCTCTACTCTTGGCCAGTTCCTCAGCCTCTATCTCAACCATCACTTCCTCAAAAGAGCCCCTTCCTGATGCCCAGAGGAGATCAGGACTCCCTATTTTTTCCTCACTCCAATCACGAGAATTTTCATTCCTAGGGCTCACTTCCATTGATAAGTTATTGCTCATTCATTTTTCTGATGCTGGGCTCCTGTTTAAACCACAGGCTCCATGAGGGCAATGCCCAGCCTGTCTTATTCAAGCTGTGTACCCAGCACCTAGCAAAGAGCCTGGCACAGAGTGGGTGCTCCATAAATAGTTAAAGAGCATGGAAATAAATGAAGTGATGGATCTAATGGAATCAGCCCCCTTACCCAAGGTGTCATCAGTAGGCTGAGTTTGGTTGATAGCAAGGAGGGAGTCACAAGGAGATGAGGGTGATTGGAAACCTGAGAGTGTCATTCAGCCTGGAGAATGGCGAGGAAGGGGCAAGAGCTATGTGCAAAGGGGAAGAGAGGGACTATAGAGTCCAGGCCAAGGGAGCCAGCAGGACAGCCTTGCAGAGAAATGGGGCAGGAGGTCTGTTCAGGTTTGGGAAGGAGACATCTGGGTCAGGACAGACGGTGCCTATTTCATCACAGGCCAGTGGAAAGCTTTCTTCTTATTATTTCCTGGTCTATCATGTTGAGATCAAAAGTCGGTCACTCATCCCCCTGGGTTCCCAGATATACAGCTTGCCAAAAAGCCATTTAGACTTTCTTGACCTTTTGGTCAACACCTTGAAATACCCACTGGATGGAATCACAATTAGACATGAACCCAGAGTTACAGGCTCTGAGAGAAGTTTATTGGATATGGAAGCACAAAGTTTAAGAAATTCAATTTCCTTTCTCTGACATATGGAGGCAACTTGGCTTAAGGTTAATGGTGTGAAATCCAGTTGCTGACTACCCAAAGATGAATCCTGACCCTGCTGCCTGCCAATGGCTGCTAACTTTGTGAAAATTGCTTAACCACTGTATTCTCATACTGCTACGAAGAAATACCCGAGACCGGGTAATTTATAAAGGAAAGAGGTTCAGTTGACTCACAGTTCTGCATTGAAGAAATAGCTGAGACTGGGTAATTTATAAAGGAAAGAGGTTTAACTGACTCACAGTTCCGAATTGCTGCAGAGGCCTCAGGAAATTTACAATCATGGCAGAAGGCAAAGGGGAAGCAGGCACCTTCTTCACAGGGTGGCAGGACGGAGTGAGAGCAACCAGGGGAAATGCCAGACGTTTATAAAGCCATCAGATCTTGTGGGACTCATTCACTATCAGGAGAACACCCTGGGGGAAACTGCCCCCATGATCCAATTTCCTCCACCTGGTCCTGCCCATGACAAGTGTGGATAATGGGGATTACAATTCAGGATGAGACCTTGGGTGGGGACACAGCCAAACCATATGGATCACATTCTATCCCACTATATTCACCTGTAAAATGGGGGAAACCTGAGTGCCTACCTTAAAGAGGAGTTGTGTGAGTTAAATGGCACAATCTGTATATAGAATGGGGTAGGGCCCAACACACTGTGAGGGCTCAGTAACCCGTGTCACTTTCATCATGTCAGAGTCAGCCTGTGGGGGCGTCTTGTCCCAAGGATACTGGAACGACATAGAAGTCCCATGAGAATCTGAAATTTATTTTCAGATTTGGGTGGGATGTAGCCCTTGGGACCCTGGTGTGGGACTTATCTCTTGATCCACCCTGGTTCTAGGACCATGACC
This sequence comes from Papio anubis, assembly GCF_008728515.1. Lineage (NCBI taxonomy): Eukaryota > Metazoa > Chordata > Mammalia > Primates > Cercopithecidae > Papio > Papio anubis. Next base: position 96,395,608 of record NC_044986.1, read on the forward strand.
AGCCATGGACTAGGGAAATGGGATTTGATGAATCTAAGAACACCCGTCTACCCCTGCCATTGAATTGTCAGCTTCCACTGTCCAGAAGAAACCGCCCCAGGGCAGAATCATAGGTTTCCTTTCAGGCTCCAAAGCGACACACTGAGAAAGCATGGGGGCTGGGGATGTTCCTTTGATCTCTGTCCCATCCATTCTTTCCAAAATCACAGACCCAGAACCTCCCGCCAATTTCTGATCTTTTGTCCTAAGTCAATTCATGAGCAGTCATAAATTGCTTTGAAGATAAAAGCACCACGTCGGCGCACTGTGATGCCACTATTATTTTAATAATAGAGCCTACACATGTCTTCTTGACATATGAACTGTTCAAAATATTTGTCTTGCTTTTCAGCTCAGCTGCTGGGAAAAGCACTTGCCCTGTCTCTCGTGTATGCTCCTCCATACCCTAGGATGTGGTGTGAGCATTGTTTTCATAAAAACGTTTGCCTTTTCTCCAACAAAAGAAATTGATGTTCCTCTTGGAGATACCTCTGTGTTAGCCAAAACTCAAGTAATTATTTTTAGAGATACGCACTTAAAAAATGTCTAATTTATTGCAATGCTTACAAATGCTAATAAAATGACCATGATAGTCACAAGGGCAATACAGTTCAATGCATATAGAAAACGAAGAGAAGAAATATATATATGTGAACATAATAATGGATTCATAAATAAACATAAGAATGGATTTGACCTGCAGAGGAGGAAAAGAACAGAACATTTTATTCTCTAGATCTACCACTAATTGTTCTATACCCAGGCTAAGAAAAGTCTTTTTTAATTTTTATTTTATTTATTTATCTATTTATTTTGAGATGGAGTCTCACTTTGTTGCCCATGCTGGAGTGCTGTGGTGGGATCTTGGCTCACTGCAACCTCTGCCTCTTGGTTCAAGCAATTCTCCCTAACTCAGCCTCCCGAGTAGCTGGAATTACAGGCACCTGCCACCACACCCATCTAATTTTTGTATTTTGCAAATGGGGTTTGGCCATGTTGGCCAGGCTGTTCTTGAACTCCTGACCTTGGGTGATCTGCCCGCCTCGACCTCCCAAAGTGCTGGAATTACAGGCATGAGCCACTGCGCCCGGCCTAGAAGAGCCTTATAAAGGAGATTCTCTGGAGAACATGTTCTACCATATCATGACACATGCCTTCTGCAAACATTGCCAGCATTACTTGCACTAACCACTAATTCCCCTACAGCCCTTCCCTAAACTCCCCAAACACCCCTGCCTGTTCCTCAGCTGGGATCCACTGTGCACTGCCTTGTGGCATCTCTTGCATTGTGACGTCTATATTGTAATTACACTTTCTTCAGATGCCTTGTTTCCTCAACTAATTTGTATCATTTCATCTGCTCGGCTTCACTGGTGGCTCTCCAGTGACGTGGCCCATGTGCACAGGAGTGGGAGGAGGCAGAGAATAAGGAAGGTTGCTGCCGCTGCCGGTGGAGGAGAGGCCATCAGCTGGGGCTTGAAAGCCCAGAGTCAGTTCCTCAACCCTGGGCCTAGGACTTGCACCAGGAGGGTCCTCACCTCTTCCCCAGGCTACAGGCTTTGTCACTTGGTTGCTACTTCAGCCTGACCATCATGCCAATTTTAACCTGGTTTAGTCTCTCAGCCATTGATGAAGGGAGTGAGTCCACAGTGTGGTCTGACAGGGGCCATGTCCGGGGGGAGATACTACTCCATAAAGTGGAATATGCCCATTCTGAGCCTTTCCAGGAAGCCGGGGCTTCTCCTCTGCCTTAGGCTGAAATCCAAGGGGTTCTGGCTAGAATCACATTCCTGATTCCCACTTCCTTCAAACATTTTCTCAGAAGCAGATATGGCTTTCCACAGACCTGGCTCTCTGGGGTTAGCCAAGGGCCCCAACTGGGCTCTATCAACTGCTCCTGTGCCCCAGGAGCTTCACTGATCATTAATTTCCCCACAGCCCTTCTCTTCCCTAAACTTCCAAAGCACCCCTGTCTGTTCCCCAGCTGGGATCCACTGGGCACTGCCTCATGGCATCGCTAGAATCATTCTATCCATATTATACTTATGCTTGTTGCAAATGCCTTGTTTTCTCATTTTCTCAACTAATTTGTACCAAGCAGGGAAGGAAGGAGCAACCTGGTTAGATCCACAGAAAAGAACTTCAATCCCAGGATACCTGCCCTGGGCTGGCACTCAATCCCAGTCAGTCAGCACCCCACTGGGCATGGTGGCTCTGACATATGACAGACCAGACACATGCTGCCAAACTGTAGCACCCCCACAGGCAGAAATATGTTCCAGAATTCTCCCTTGAGTACCTATTCAGGGTGACTGTCTCCACTCACAGCAAACTTAATGAATGCATTCAAAGTCTTTGATCTTTCACAAAAGCAAATCATCCCTGGGTATCAGGCATGGGAGCAGAGGGTCTACCTCTGTTCCCATCGCTCTCAGACTGCAATGTCGGCTGATGTAGAAAACTGAAGTGTAGGTATGGGCATGTGTGGGCTTCATTTGAGCCATGGCGTTTCCAGGAGCAGTTTCAGGGAGTGATAGAAACGTTCTTCCCCGGCACCAAAGGTGTGCTCTGGTTTACTGACCATTTCCAGCAAGTACCAGCCTCCCTTTGGGTACCACTTACCCTTCAATATGGTCAGTATTACAGGGTCCATAAGTACATTCTACTCCCTCTCCCCTGGTCGCAGGCGTGGCTGGCTGCTGCCGTCTGTATTTTCAGCTGCAAAACTGCCGCATTGCCTTTTGTATTGATCTTCCAGAGATCGGTCTGTTTCCTACCGCGCCAAAACTTACAGAGGCCGGATGCCTTTTCTCTTATACATCTGGCTTTGCTGGAAGTTTTGAAAATGGAATGGGAAGTCTCTCACATGCACGGGTCCAGCCAAGAGATCGGCATGTGGCCCAGTCCTCATCTGTTGCAGCTGAGATGTGACGGGGCCTCTTCTCCCAGATAGCCGAGTGCTCAGCTGCAAGAACCCAAGAGCCCAGACGTGTGTCCGTATGTAATTGATGACATAATAGAAGCTGCTCTGGCTGCAGGGGGAAATGTGATATAGCATCAATCACCCTGCCAGAGAGAAAATGAAATTGACATCCAAAATTTGAAAATGATGACTTCACTTTTGTTGGTTAAACTCATCATCAGGTAAGGGATCCTTCCCATATCCCAAACCCTCTGAATGAGAAGGGGGAGAGCATTCTATTCTATCCAGGGGCCTTGGACCCTAGAGAAGAGGGAAGGAAATCACAGTTGATGGGGTACCCAGTGGTGCCAGACACATTGCTGGTGAGTCCTGACTTAACAATCCCAGCAAGCCAATAGCACAGACCTCGTCTGACAAACTGAGAGACCGCGTATCTTCATCTGCTATCATGGCTATAACAGAATGTCATAGACTGGGCGGCTTATTAACAACAGAAATTTATTTCTCGCAGTTCTGGAGGCTGGAATTCTGAGTTCAGGGTGCCAGTGTGGCGGGTTCTGGTGAGAGCCTTTTCCTGGTTGATAGACAGCTGTCTTCTTGCTGTATCCTCACACGGCAGAAGGGGCCAGGGAGTTCTCTGGGGCCCCTTTTATAAGGGCACTAAGCCCATTCATGAAGGCCCCACCCTCATGACCTAATCACCTCCCCCAAGTTCCACCTTGAAATACCATCATACTGCGGGGTAGGATTCAACACATGAATTTTGAGGAAACACAAACATTCGGTTTATAGCACTGAGACTTGGAGAATTCAAGTTGTGTGGAGACACACAAGAAACATGTGATGCACACGTAATTCTAATCTGAATCTTTTAAATCCAGGGCCCCTTTCCAACACAACAAGGTCGAAATAAGATAGGGAGGACTGGGGCCCCAAAGTGCAGAGAAAAGAGGCTTTGGGGAGGTCCCAGTGAGAGCACAGACGTGCTGAGAGGGAAGCGGAGGCAGAATGATTGGAGCCTGCATGGTCTGACAGGCAGGCAGGTGCTGTGGCATCAGACTGGAAAGCAGAATCTTATGCTTTTTGAGTGAATCATGTAACCACATCACAAAATGTGAATGCATTCTTTCTGATATGACAACATGCATATTATGACAGCCAGAGATGGTCTTATCTATCTCCTTTTTCCTCCCACTGTGTAATCTAAGCAAGGCTTTGCACATAGTAGGTGCTCAGCAAATGTTTGTGCATGTCTTTATTGGGTCTAGGATAACCATCACCCTTTCCTTTGCTCTCAATACTATTTCACCTTCTTCATTTCCATGTGTTTACTGAGATAAAGTTGTGTCCAAATGCACAGCTCATTTTACACTAAAAGCACCTAGGCAGACAATGTCACTGGCAAAAGTCTAAATCCCTTCTTTGAGTGTGCTGCTTCTAAGAAGTGTCTCTAGGGTGCTTCCAGAAGGGACTCAAAAGCCACCCAAACTGTGTGGGCCGCACAATCAAAGAGTGTTCGTTCTTTCACTGACCTTTTCCCCTTGCAAATACCTTAGACTGTGTTTACCACCTGCAAGATGGATTGCTGAGCCTGAGGAATGAGTTGGCAAATACCACCAACTGGTTTTGAACAACTGTTTTGCACAGAGTGAGAGAGAAGTTTCCCTTTTTTGAAAGGCTGAAGGCAGGAGACATTCCCCTGAGATCAGGGCTTGGGTCCCTGCAAGATTGCCATGGGCCATTGCCCTGCTGCTCTCAGAGAGGCTGAGCCCTGCCTGACCCTGGCCTTCCTAGAGGACTGTGACCCTGGCCAGACACCAAGCAACAATACCAGTCTTCCCTGAGAGTGGTGAGACTGAAAGGGCCAGGCAGATAAGGCAACAGGGAAGGGCAGGTCTTAGCATCAGAGGTGGGACCAAAGGAGCCCAGGTGTGGCAAAGATGAAGAGCAATCGGTTCCTAGGATACAACTCCAGCAGTGTCATCCCAGAGGTTCCCAGGCATTCAAAAGAGAAGTTTCCAATTTAAACAAAATATTTTCCTATTATTCAACAAGCCCAGGTATTTGTGTGTAGATCAACCCTAAGCACCTGCGCATTTCCAGTCTTAGTATCTGCTGGAAGGGATGGCAGACCTTGCCCTGCTCTGTGCTAGGGGGAGTTTTCAGTGGGCCGTTTCTCAGAAGCTGTGAGACAGGGAAGGCAGGAAGCCCAAGAGAAGGAGTGAATGGAGCCCTAATCAAGGCAGATTGGAGAAAAGAAGTTTCGCTGCTATAATATACTGTGCTTTCTGCGTAGGGTGAAGAATCAGGAACTGTGGTGAGCAGGCTGGCAGCAGAGCCTTCATTAAAGCACTCAGCCACTGAATGTCTTCCAAGCCTCAGGCCTGTGTGAGATGCTGTGAGGGAGACCACAAGTGTAAGATGGGACTGTTTCAGCCTCTAAAGAGGGACACCAAAATGCTAACAATGATTGTATTTGGATAGAAGAATTCTAGATGATTTCTTCTTTCTTTTTCTCTATTTTTGGTTTATCCTCACTTTTAAAATGTTCTATAATAAATATAAATGACCTATATTACTAAAAGTTACTTAAACTATTATTTTGTAACTATTTTCAAATTGAAAATCTTTTGTTTGCTTGTTTCAGATATGATGCCTGTAATTCTAGTGCTTTGGGAGGCCGAGCGGGGAGGATCATTTGAAGCTAGGTGTTTGAGACCAGCCTGGGCACATAGTAAGACCCCATTCTCTACAAAATTTTTTAAAACTTAGCTGGGCATGGTGGCACACACCTGTAGTCCCAGCTACTTGGAAGGTTGAGGCAAGAGGATTGCTTAAGCCTAGGAGGTCTAGGCTGCAGTGGGCTATGATCATGCCACTGCACCCCAGCCAGGGCAACAGAGCCAGATTTTGTCTCTTGAAAAAAAAATATCCCTGCCCAGAAGAGCGTAGTTGGAAACTGTTGAGGAAGACACACTGCCATTTAGACAACAAGAGTAAGCCATGTGAGTCCATGTGTGGCCACATTCCAAGGTGTGTGGCACACAGCCTGCATTTCAGGAGTTCAGAGAAGATGGGGCAAAGGATGGTCATAGTGTGGTTATCTGAGAAGAGTTCCCAGAACAGAATGCCTCCTATGGGTCACTCCCTTTCGCAATCACCAATGTCCTTTTTTCCAACGCCTGGGTTAGTGTATAAACCACAGTAGATATTTGATAAAGCCCTGTCCCGTTGGAATGGAATTTGACCAGATGACACGGAGGAAGGGTAAACCCTGCAAGCAGAGGCAGGAATGGAGCACAGGGTCAGGGGCACATTGTGCACATCCCTTTAGTCATTGAGTACGGCCACTCCTCTCCCAGCATGGGAGGAAGAATCATAATGGCTCAAGCTTTACAGCCATCTGCAAACTGGGCCACATCAACCTCTGGGGTTTAAGAAACTTCCCAAGAGGCACATGGGCACTACAGATTTAAGGGAATCAATTTCCAGATTCTTTCTTTTTTTAGGCGGAGTCTCACACTATTGCCCCAGCTGGTGTGCAGTGGTACGATCTCGGCATACTGCAACCTCCGCCTCCTGGATTCAAGAGATTCTCCTGCCTCAGCCTCCCTAGTAGCTGGGACTACAGGCGCCCACAACCACGCCTGCTAATTTTTTTGTATTTTTAGTAGAGACGGGGTTTCACTACGTTGGCCAGGCTGTTCTCAAACTCCTGACCTCGTGATCTGCCCGCCTTGGCCTCTCAAAGTGCTGGGATTACAGGCGTGAGCCACCACGGACAGCAATTTCCAGGTTCTTAATCTTGGAATGTACTGCTTTCTGAGATATTTGCAGCAAAACATTTGTGATGGAAACATTATGAAAATACCTCCCCTTCACAGTCTTCTCCCACTTTATAAGGGAAGGTCAGACCCTTCCCCCATCCCAACTACTGCTATAGTGCTAACCTCTAGTGCATTGACCCCAGTGTGTTAACTGGGTGATTTAGTGGCTTAACACAACCCATGTTTACTGTCTCATGGTTTCTGTTGGTCAGAGGTCCAGGCCTAGCTTAGCTGAGTCCTCTGCTTCAGGACCTCATAAGAGACTGCATTCAAGGTACCTGCCAGGCTTGGGTCTCATCTGAGGCTCCACTGGGGAACGATCTACTTCCAAGCTCATGTGGTTTGGGCAGGATTTACTTCCTGGCAGGCTGTTGGACTGAGAGTCCCAGCTCCCTGCTGGCTGTTGCTGGAGGCTGCCCTGAGTTCCTGCCACAAGGGCTCTACCACATGGAGGCTTACATCACCAAAGCCAACAAGGGAGAGAGTCGAGAGAGCCTGCAAGAAAGATAGAAAGTCCCATCTCCTGTTGCATAATCACAGACATAACATTCATCACACACCCTTGATGTATTCTGATTCCCCTGTTTATTTATGTGTGTATTTATTTATTTTTAAGATACATAATAGATGTACATATTTTGGGGTAAATGTGATATTTTGATACATTCCTATAATGTGTAATGGTCAAATCAGAGTAGTTGGGATATCCATCATCTTAAACATTTATCTTTTCTTTGTGCTAGGAACATTTGAATTATTCTTTTTTAGCTATTGTGAAATATATAATAGAGTATTATTAACTATGGTCACTCCACTGATCTATCAAACACCAGCTTTTATTTCTTCTATCTAACTGTATTTTTGTACCCACCCTTGCTGTATTCTGTTAACTAGAAGCAAGTTACAGTTCCAATCACACTTTGGCAGGGGACTGTACAAGCCCATGGACACCAGGAGGCAGGAATAATTTGGGACCATCTTAGAGTCTGTCTGCCACACTGGGTTACCAAAGAAAGGGATCATTAGAAATACTGACATCAGTGAGGTGTCCTTTCATGAAGGCACCGAGACACTCCTAGCCTTCTTATCAGGGTACATTTCCAATGAAGTTTTAGTAATTATTTTAATTAAAATTTATTTAATGTATATTTTTGCTTCTTTTGAAAGCCAGTCTTGCTCTGTTGCCCAGGCTGGAGCGCAGTGACACAATCATAGTTCGCTGCAGTCTCGACCTCCTGGCCTCAAGCAAACTTCCCGCCTCAGCCTCCCGAGTAGCTGGGACTGCAGGCACAGGCATATACCACCATGCCCAACTAATTTTTAAAACAATTTTTGTAGAGATGGGGTCTTACCATGTTGCCCAGGCTTGTCTTGAACTCCTGGGCTCAAGTGATCCTCCAGCCTCAGCATCCAAAAGTGTTGGGATTATAGGTATGAGCCACTGTGCATAGCCTTTAATGTATTTTTAATCAAAATGTAGATTAATATTAAAATCATTACTAAATCCAGAAGAAATAATTTTTTTTCTTTTTTCTTTCTTTTTTTTTTTTTTGAGACAGAGTCTCACTCTGTTGCCCAGGCTGGAGTGCAGTGGCATGATCTCGGCTCACTGCAACCTCCGCCTCCCCGGTTCAAGCAATTCTTGTGCCTCGGCCTCCCAAGTAGCTAGGACTACAGGCACATGTGGCCAAGCCTGGCTAAGTATTTTTGGATTTTAGTAGAGATGGGGTTTCACTGTGTTGCCCAGGCTGGACTCGAATTCCTCAGCTCAGGCAATCCACCCGCCTTGGCCTCCCAAAGTGCTAGGATTACAGGCATAAGCCACCATGCCTGGCTGAAATAATTTCTTAAATGTCCATATTTATTCATACTTCTGTGACAAAGAAGTGGGATGGGCAATTAATACAAATTTTAATTTCTAAAATTATATTTTCTTGGAAGAAAATTCAGTGTGAAAGAGGAGTGGAAATACAATCTAAAGATATTAAATTGCCGACAGCTAAGGAAGAGAATATTAATGTTTTTTAAATAGATGGTAGTGAGAGTATCAAATCACACTTGTGTTTATATTCCATCAGATATATTTTAAAAAGTAATGAAGTCATTTTTTAAAATGCCAATGTTTACATTTTGCTGGAAATTCTATCTTTTTTAGTTATTTAAATATTTGAAGAAAAGGATTTAAATGTCAACTTAAAAATGTGCAAGGGGGAATGTAATTTTTCAAAATACTTTTAGGGTGTAGGTCAGCATGTTGGAAGACAGGTCCTTTACAAAATTCAAGGTCACTAAATCTGTGGTACTGAAGAACAAACTTTCATCATTGCCACGGTATCTTATAAAGAAAAATTCCAGTGGGGCGCAGTGCCTCACTCCTGTAATCTCAGCACTTTGGGAGGCCGAGGCGGGCAGATCATCTGAGGTCATGAGTTCGAGACCAGCCTGGCCAACATGGCAAAATCCCATCTCTACTAAAAATAAAAAAATTAGCCGGGCATGGTGGCGTGTGCCTGTAGTCCCTTTACTAGGGAGGCTGAGGAGGAGAATGGCTTGAATCCAGGAGGTGGAGGTTGCAGTGAGTCAGTGAGTCGAGACTGCATCCCTACACTCCAGCCTGGGCAACAGAGTGAGGCTCTGTCTCAAAATAAACAAAAACAAAAACAAAAAACAGTAAAAATTCCCAAGATTTTCTATGAAATGATCATGTATTTTTGCATGTCTTTGATCTACACACTGTGTATACTATTCCAAAACAAGATGAATCCCTCAGTTCTGCTTATGCTCCCCAACTTTTTAAAGTCTTTTTTTGCTGTTTGGGATCCGGGCCACCTGGGGTGGGAGTGGGAATGTTAATTAGTGATATCCTTTGTAGATTTGTCCCCACCCAAATCTCACGTTGAAATGTAATCCCCAATGTTGGAAGTGAGGCCTGGTAGGAGGTGGTTGGATAATGGTAGCAGATTTCTTTCTTCTTTTTCTTTTTTTTATTTTTTTGAGACAGAGTATTGCTCTGTTGCCCAGGCTGGAATGCAGTGCCATGATCTGAGCTCACTGAAACCTCTGTCTCCCGGGTTCAAGCGATTCTCTTGCCTCAGCCTCCCGAGTAGCTGGGATTATAGGCGTGCACCACCACGCCCGGCTAATTTTTTGTGTTTTTAGTAGAAACGGAGTTTCGCCATGTTGACCAGCCTGGTCTTGAACTCCTGACCTCAAGGGATCCACCTGCCTTGACCTCCCGAAGTGCTGGGATTACAGGCATGAGCCACCACGCCCAGCCTGGGAGCACGTTTCTTATTAATGTTTTAGCACCATCCCCTTGGTGCTGTCCTCGCAATAATGAGTGAATTCTCACAAGATCTGGTTGTTTAAAAGTGTGTATTGCCTCCCCTCCTCTCTCCCTTTTGCTCCTGCTTTGCCATTGACTTGCCCGCGTCCTCTCCACCTTCCACGTGATTGTAAGTTTCCTGAGGCTTCCCTAGAAGCCGAATAGATGCCAACACCATTCTTCCTGTCCAGCCTGCAGAATCATGAGCCTATTAAACCTCTTTTCTTTACAAATCACCAAATCTGTTATTTCTTTATAGCAATGAAACAAAGACTGACTAACATAGTCGGGTTCTGTGAAGTTCAGCCACCTTGGATATATTTACATATCCCACTGACTATAACATATACTTCTTCATAGACAGAGACAACCAGTGTTTGTCTGTCCCCTTTAGAAGTATTAATCATAATGTTATAATGTTGACTGTCCTAAAAGGGATTGTGGCAAATTTTCTGTTTGTTACCTGTTTTTTGTTTGTTTTTGCTTTTTTTTCCCCACAGGTCTTGCTATGTCACCCAGCCTGGAGTGTAGTGGCTATTCATAGGCATGATCATGAATACTACAGCCTTGAACTCCTGGTCTCAAGTGATCCTCCTGCCTCAGCTTCCTGAGTAGCTGGGACTATAGGCACACACTACTGAGCCTAGATTTGTTACCTGGTTTTTACTGGAAATAGGTAAACTGGTGACACAAGCTACATGGATTGTAATATTAGATCAGGGTGGGGTTCTATCAAACCGGGAGGAGAGACAAGGAAGCTGGAGTGACAGAGACCACCTCTCTGCAGACTGAGGCTGCCTGCTGGCCCTACAGTAGTGGTGGCTGTATTTGTTCTGAGAGAGCTGCAACAGCTGACGAGTTCCTGGACTTGTCTGCACCTGTGCAGGCATGGGACACTGCTTTGGTCTAGACTGCCTTTGCATCCGCCCCTGGGCTTTTAGGCTGCAGGCCTGTGGAGTCACAACTGGCTGAACATCCTCTAAACAAAGGGCTATGTCAGGCTGATCTTGGTCCTTCCACCTCAAATGCATTGAAACTGCAGGGCTAGGAGAATCCCACACACTATTGATCTTTTAGCATTTCAACATTCTCGTCCTTTTATTTGTTTATTCAAATGTTTTTAACTTTTTGATAGACTTTCTTGGAGCAGCTTTAGGTTCACAACAACATAATTCCCATCCTTTTCCTACACCGCCTGGCTGGCAGCCAAGCTCCTTCGTACTCATCACCTTTCAATATATTCATCTGCTAACAGGGCTCAGCGAGGGATGGCTTTAAGCCCACATGTCTAAGAGAAAGGAGGAAAAGAAGAGGAAATTAAACCCTATGACAAGCAGGACAAATGCTGAAGAAATTACACGGTGGATAAAACCTAAAAGAATAGAGTTCCCTGCTCTAGAAAACAAACAAAATCACGGAACCTTGGGTTACTTATCCCTATGATGGGAGTCATGATCCTACTTAACCCTCAGGGATGGAAACTATAACACTTGCATAGCCTGGTGATGAATTAGGAAGCATTTGGGGAGGTGCTAAGATTTTAGATATAGTATTAAGAAGTGGTGAATTTTTTTGATTTTTGACTTTTGTGGGTACACAGTAGGTTTATATATTTATGGGGCACCTGAGCTGTTTGGATACAGGCATGCAATGTGAAATAAGCACATCATGGAGAATGCAGTACCCATCCCCTCAAGCATTTATCCTCTGAGTTGCAAATGAAATATTACCATTAAAATCAACCATACACCTAGCTTTAAAAAATCCTAGGCTATCATGACTCTGCCTAACCTTAAAAGTAGGTAACACACATGTACCCCAGAAACATGTCAAGTATTCTATATCAATAAAAGAAAAAAGGGAAAACAAAAAGTGAGGAACAGCTCCTTTTGAGTTCACAGATTACTCTCCCACTCCCACCTGTTCCAACGCCATCATTATAGCTCTGTATCTGCAAGAATAATACTGTGCTTAATTCCTCTCTCCCCCACTCAGCCTCCCAAGAAAGTGTGTGTGTGTGTGTGTGTGTGTGTGTATGCATGCAAAGTACCGCCTCCTACTCAGATAAACCTAATTATTGGTTCTGTCTAGACATGTCCTGACATCTATAAAGGCCTGTGGGAAGAGGCGAACATTCCTGGTCACCACCTCTTCCCTGAAGTTCTGCATAGGCTGTGGAACCCCCTTCCCTGTCCTTTCTCTCATGGGTCTAGGAAGACAGCTCAGGCACTACAGAGCTTCCCCGAAGAAGGCTCACAGAGCCGTGTGGGCCTCTGTTGGGAAAGAACACATTCCATCATTTGGATAGAGGCATTTTTCATCCAGCCGGGTGCTGCTGTGGGTTATGGGAGCGTGCACCAACTGTATTATAGACAAGACCCACATTGCCAGGAGAATCCAACATCAAACCCTAAACAGGGATCTTGGTTTGGCTTAGATGCTCCTCATAATGGCTTGGTGGGGTTTCAAGGTGCCGTTACAGGGATTTCTCAGGAAATCAAAACCAACCGGGCATGGTGGCTCATGCCTGTAATCCCAGCACTTTGGGGAGGCCGAGGTAGGCAGATTGCTTGAGGTCAGGAGTTCGAGACCAGCCTGGCCAACATGGTGAAACCCCGTCTCTACTAAAAATACAAAAATTAGCCGGGTGTGGTGGCAGGCGCCTGTAATCCCAGCTACTTGGGAGGTTCAGGCAGGAGAATCACTTGAACCTGGGAGGTGGAGGTTGCAGGGAGCCGAGAACGCCCCACTACACTGCAGCCTGGGCGACAGAGCAAGACTCCGTCTCAAAAAACAAAGGAAACTACGCATCGTGTTGAATGCATCATATCTGGCACAAGTGTTCTAAACGACATAAACCTCATGGCTGGGCCAAGTCTTTCTGAACAAACCACAATGATTCATGAAAAAAAAACTGTACACTTTTGAGTGGGGCAAAGACTTCATGCTACAGTTTGTAATAAAGGTCAAAGGTCAGGAATTGATTTTGGTGAAATCAGTTGAGATGCTTTTGTTATGTTTAAACTTAGAGATGGTAAAGTTTTCAGGTTTCAAAATGAAAACTTTGCCCAGCAACGGGGTTTATTATGTATCATTTAGAAACTAGTCTTCATTCCCTGAAGCGTCCTCGGCACGGCTATTGCTTGAAAATACTCTGGAAAACCACAGGGAACATTTTCCCAGTGAATCATAATCTGTCTGGGAAGTTAGAGAAATCAATCAAGTAAGCCTCAATTTTTTTCCTGGACCATCTGGACAATTCAGATAACAATATATTGTGGTCACAGCCCACATTTTTTCAGACCTAAAATTGAATTTGTTATTTGAATTTGTTATGAGACAGGAAGCGAAGTGTCTGCAAAGATAAATGAAAAGGGGGAATGATTTTAGCAAACAGGCCTTGGATATATTTTCTAAGTGATTTTTCCAAGATTCACTAGTCCCAGGATTCGGTCCCATGGCCAGATCCTCCTAAATGAAAAATGTTCAAATTACTGTGCCGAAGAGTGCCTGGATTCTTTCTACGAGTGCCAGAGAAAAAAGTGAATTAGCCCAGGAGTACCTCTCAGACTGAAAATCAAAACAGCCGAGGGCAAAGAACTGGAAATAGACACTGAAGTTCAGGCTCCTTCTTGAAGCCATATTGTGGCCTGTGAAATACACATGGCTCACACCTCATCAAAGCCAGTGAAACAGTAGCTGTCATGCAAGCTAAATCTTGTTTTCACAGAGCCTGCCTGTGGCTGGTTTCATTTGGCTCAGCCCAAGATACCTGAACACCTGGTTCTATGCTTAGATTTTCCTATGTATGGAAAGCAATTATCTTTCGACTGGAGAGAAAACTGTACAGAAAACCCAACCACGATCATCTGGGGAGGCAGCCAGGTGCACGTTCGCCATTACACTGTGAAGGAACAAATTGTTAAGCAGGTACACAATTTGATCGTAATTTCAGCACAGGCCTATACATGTTTCTAACGTTTTTAAAAATACCTCTATTCATAACAAGAGACACTAAAGATTAGTGATTTTTTCCCCCAGTGCATAATCAGGTCTATTTTGTTACAACAGTGCCTCCTGGTCAAGGCCAGGGACACTCAAAGAAGGGTCTTGGGCAGATAGGAAAGATTTCCCTGCAGGAGGTTTTTTGAGGGATCTAACAATTTGTAGGTCTTTCAAATGTAATTTGAAATGGTTACAAAGCTACTTCCAATGATGTAAGAGAAGGTATGTTTTACAGTAAGTATTAAAAGAAGACAAGTAGATGCTAAGGAGAGATGGATTGTCTAAGATAAAGATTAACACACAAATTGCACCTACTCGTTCCTATATAATTCATTAGGGAGAGGTACAAATTAGGCTCTGAAATTTCCAGCAGCTGGCCAGGCATGGTGGCTCATACGTATAATCCCAGCACTTTGAAAGGCCAAGGTAGGAGGAACACCTGAGGCCAGGAGTTCAAGATCAGCCTGGGCAACATAGAGAGACCCTGTCTCTACAAAAATTTTTTAAAAATTAGCCCGATGTGGTAGTACATACCTGTAGTCCCAGCGACTATGGAGGCTGAGGCAGGAGGATTGCTTGAGCTCAGGAGTTCAAAACCTGCCTGGGCAACATAGCAAGGCCCCATCTCTACACAAAATAATTTTTTTTTAATTAGCAGGCGTGGTGGCACACATCCGTAGTCTCAGCTATGCCATAGGCTAAGATGGGAAGATGGCTTGAACCCAGGAGTTTGAGGCTGCAGTGAGCTATGATTGCACCACTGCACTGCAGCCTGGCAAGGACCCAGTCTCAAAAATAAAATAAAATAAATTTTAAAATGAATTTTCTAGCAGCCAGCCAAAGAAGAAAGTGCCATCAGTTGCACTGAGCCACCCTGTCCACAAGGTGAATCATTAGCTCAGGATAAGCACAACTACTTGGGCAGGTTGGCAGGCACACCATTGCCGGGGATTAGAGAGTCGGGGTACCGGTTGTCCTCTTTTGTCTAGGACTGAGGAATTTCCTTTGATATGATTCTTTTAGTGCTAAGGGCAGTAAAGTCTTGGGACAACCAGGATGGACTGGTCACCCTACCTGGGAATGTTTACCAGTCAGCCCATCCTGGCCTGGACCCCCCACCTCCACCCAGCAGGCAGACTGCTGTCTGAGGTCTCATGCATATCCCGAGACTCGCAGCTGCAGGTGGGTGACAGGTTCCACAGACGCTGACCTTGGGGTTCTGACAAGCTGTTGGCTCAGTGTTTGTAGAAGATAGTCAAAGCCACGGGGTGTAGAGAACTGAAAGGACATTCTCGGGGAAGGGGAAAACTTTCCCATGCAAATCCCAGCAGAAGCTGTGGCTTTGATTTTCCTCAGTCTGCAGCTGCATGGAGAAGAATCTGGGAGGGAAAACTGCCCATACAGAGCCTTATGAAACACCAGCTCAAGTCACCAGCCTCCAACAGGCTCGGTGAATCATACTGACTGCCTCCCGGATACATATGAGGCTGCTCCCCTCAGCAGGGCAGCCTGCACTACAAACCAGCCCTGCTCCTAACCCTGGCTAGCTTGCCTTGCTCACCCTACCTTTGACCTTCGTGGTTCATTCACGAGAAAAATCCTGAGACTGGCAAGAGCCAGGAATTGTGGAAGCTCAGACTAAATAAGACGGCTTTCATGGTGGCCTTTTACCTAGCGTGGCAGTCAAAGACTGTGCTTCCACCCACACAGGACACTCTCCCCTGCTTTCATAACTGGCACTGTAACATAGATATCCTGTGCTGGAACATTCTGTCCTGTGCCAGCAGAGACCTGGATCTCAGCAGAGTGCATAAACAGGGGGACTTTTGCTACACTATTCCAGGAATATGACATAATGCTACCCTGTCCCTCCAGAGTCACCTTCTTGGAAGGCTGACAATCTCAGGGAAGAGAGTGTTGCCTCCTGGTAGACCCTGAATAGGTACCATTGCTCTTCCTCACATTACAGTGACGATGAGGCAGAAGGATCAGGCTCTACCTTGACTTGTATATCTTTTCTTGCGAAGATCCCACTGATTTTCTAGACGTCTTTAGAGAAGGTGGAAGACCTTACAGGACTACATTGTTTGCGGGTATCTGAGACCAAGATCAATTGGGGCAAACTTGTTTTTAAATTTTGTTCTTATTTATCTTGTGTTTTTAAAACATGTCTTTTATATGTAAGCTTTTTAAAAACTAAAATTTCAACTTACATCTTTCTTGAATTAAACCACTTGCCAAATTCAACAAAGATTTCTTTTGGAAGATATCTTGAAACGGTTGATTGTGTCCCAATCAACATTTCCATGAATTTCTAAATAAGTGCCCTAATCTGAATATTTTTTACAATGTGCCCTGGATATGGAAGATAGAGGAACAGTCTCCACCCTTGAGAAACTCACAATTTATTAAGAGAAAAAAATAGTCCAGCCACAGCTGGACTGTAATCCTAGCACTTTGGGGGGCTGAGGCGGATCAACTGAGGTCAGGGGTTTGAGACCAGCCTGGCCAACATGGTGAAACCCTGTCTCCACCAAAAATACAAAATTAGCCAGGCGTGGGGGCACGCACCTGTGTCCCAGCTACTCGGGAGGCTGAGACAGCAGAATCACTTGAACCCAGGAGGTGGAGTTTGCAATGAGCTGAGATCGTGCCACTGCACTCTAGCCTGGGTGACAGAGTGAAACTCAGTCTCGAAAGAAAGAAAGAAAGAAAGAAAGAAAGAAAGAAAGAAAGAAAGAAAGAAAAGGAGGGAGGGAGGGAGGGGATTACAATCATTGCCAGATCTTACAGGGCCTTGTGTGCCTGGGTGAGGAATTTAGGCTTTATCTTGTGGTTATTGGGGATTTATTGTAAAGGACATTATACAGGAAGGCAGCATGATTGAATTTGCATTCTGTGTAAAGAGAGGGTTGGCGCGAGAAGAGTCAAGGACAACTAAACCAGCTGAGAGCCTTCAGCAATGGTCCAGGTGAGAGAGGAGGAGGGCTGGTACTAAGGGATAGGTGGAGAGAAGGCAGAAAAATCACATGATATTTAGGAAATAAAACGAGCAGGATGTCATGGAGTATTGGTTATGAGAGGTGAGGAGGAGGGCATGTCTGGAAAAACAGTCCTCTCACAGAAGGTGGCATCTCCTGGAAGCATGAATCCAGGAATGATTTTTTTTTGTTGTTTGTGTAGGACTAAGACTAAAACCCATGTGTGTTTCTGGAGAATGGGGGGTGTCCTGTCGTGGCTCAAGGCTGGTGAGGTAGGTAGGGGCTGCATTGTGGAGCACAACGGTTCCATGTTCAAGCTCAAATATTGCTGGTGGTTCTTTCATGCACATGGGATTGAGGAAGTGGCCCAATCAGGGTTCTGAACACACTGATGTTCAAACCAAAACCCAGGAAAATTTGGGGCCTCCTCCATACCTAGTTTTAACCAGGAGAAGTGCCAGGGAAGCATGATACCCTAGAGTCACTACAGAAAATTCTATGGGCTCCTTTCTGAGGACTGCCTGCCTACTCAGGATGCAAAACTAGGAGGTCAGACCTAGCAAGACAAGAGATGGAAGGGGCACAGAGAAATGTGCTAGTCGCTGGTGTGGATCATGAATGCTCTGCGGCCAACTTAATCTGAACCCAAGGAGGGCGGTGAGCTCCTCAATATTCCTACAGAAATATTCTTACCAGAAAATTCATTTTGTGGCAATAGTTCGTAACTAACCTAGTACACAGCTTGGGCAGGTTGGCAGAAAGGGAATCTCCTACCAGGTCCATTATCTGCATGTGGGCTGAGGTTCAGCAATCTTTCCTTCTGAACCTCTTTTTACTACTTTCCTTTTGCTCAATTTACCATTATGGCAGGTGCTCTCTTCACCTAGTTCCACCCATGAATTACTAGATCAACCATAATCTCCCTTTTCCTAGGAAAACACAAATAAAGCTCATACTCCATGAACCACACAGACTGGAGAGCAGCCCTCCAGGGCGTGCGCCGACATCTGCCCAGGTGAGTTAGTCAGGTACCTGAGTCAGGGGTGTTTACCTCCGGATCTGTGTCCGTCAGTTACACTTATGATAACAATTATGTAATTTAGTGAATAACCTATAAGCTGATGAAATGTGAGTAGAGAAAAGAGCAGTTTCTGTGATAACAAGGTTGAATGCCTTGGAAAACTTAACAGTAAGTCAATCAAAGAACAGCCTGCTGTTGAGCTGTTGAGTTACAGATTGATGAGAGAACTGAAAAATATGAAGGGAAGCAGCTAACACTCCAGAAGGATGCTGCACTCCGTTACTTCCCGTTTTCCATATTTGAAAGTCATTCCTCCACGTTTGAGAAATTCACATTATGGGTTGAGGATTCTTCATTGTGGTTTACACCAAAAAGCTAGAGAAGCAGCTCTGTTAGATGACCCAGACTTCCAGAGAAGACTTTGGCCTTGCCCCACACCTGCCAGATGAAGGTGCCTTTGCATTGAGTTAAAGTAAAATAGTTAATGAATATATATTTAGCCTTTATTTTATTTTTGATGATGATAATTTTATTTTATATATTACTATTATTATTATTACTTTGAGATGGAGTCTTGCTCTATCACCCAGGCTGGAGTGCAGTGGTGCTATCTCGGCTCACTGCAACCTCCGTCTACCGGGTTCAAGCAATTCTCCCACCTCAGCCTCCCAGGTAGCTGGGATTACAGGTACCCACCACCATGCCTGGCTACTTTTTGTATTTTTAGTAGAGATGAGGTTTCACCATGTTGGCCAGGCTGGTCTCAACTCTTGACCTCAGGCGATAAACCCGCCTTGCCCTCCCAAAGTGTTAGGATTACAAGTGTGAGGCACTGCACCCGGCCTATTATTATTATTATTATTATTTGAGACAGAGCCTCACTCTGTTGCCTAAGCTGGAGTGCAATGGTGCAATCTCGGCTCACTGCAACCTCCACCTCCTTGGTTCAAGCGATTCTTCTGCCTCCCAAGTAGTTGGGACTACAAGCATGCGCCACCATGCCTGGCTAACTTTTTTGGCATTTTTAGTAGAGGCAGGGTTTCCCCATGTTGGTCAGGCTGGTCTCGAACTCCTGACCTCAAATGATCCTCCTGCCTCAGCCTCCTAAAATGCTGGGATTACAGGTGCGAGCCACTAGGCCCAGCAATAATTTTATTGTTAACAATTCCCTACTTAATCTCTTGATTAAAGGGAAACCCTGAGGCCTTGCTCTTCATTCCAACTTTCATCCCTGTCTTTCTTCTTCCGATCTTGAACTCTGATTCAATTCCCCCCTCCAACTTTGGCTGACCCTTCCTTGTCTTCCCAGAAACATCAGTGACCTTTCGGTTCTCTCTCTTTAGATACTAGCTGTCTAGGACCCATCAGGATCCAGATTTGGGATCTAAAACTTATGCAATTCAGGAAATTCTTCAAGAAATATAATCCATTAAATAAAAGTTAAGTATGAAAGCAAGATTTATTAGAATGATTTTTGAAAGCCAAATTATAAGTTTTTAAATGCTGATAAATACATAGACATAGACAATTCCAGAAGAAAAAAAAAAAACAAAAAACGCAACGCTTTTTATTAATTAGGTACCTGACATGACCCTGTAATACTTTTTTCCAAAATTTTTTTGCAACATTTTCTTGGCCTGTCTATAATGCACTTTTATAATATCTTTCTATAGAAAAAAGGGAAAAATAATTTAGTATTGTCTCTGATATGGTTGATCTTTATTTTTATTCTTGAATCTTATTATTGATTGTTTATAAAAGTTTCTTTTAGCCTCATGACTCTTCGTTGGTAATGGCAAGTAAGTTGTCGGAATTCTTGCCAAATTTTGGGAAATCTGTATGTTTCTTTTATATAAGAGCTATAGGATTTGGGGCATTCAAGATTTTTTCACCATAACTAACCATAAAAACTGAAAAATTAATGTCACTTCTTAATCAGTTTGTCTTTGATATCATTTTTTAGAGATATATTTATAAATTGTATGTTATCTCCATTAACGTCTGTATTTCAGGTCAAATCAGCAAGGAATTAGTGCAGATATGATTGGGCATGGTCATTTTAGTTGAAGGAAGAGCATGAAGGAAAAATCACTCTCCAGCACAGGCAATGGTCTCAGAAAAATGGACAGCAATGGACAGAGAGCAATGGACAAATAGACAGCAGTGAGTAAAAAGACCAGAGTCCATTAGGGAGATGCAAAAGGATGTCAAATGCTGGCAAGTGGCTGAGGATGGAACATCCTGTCCTTGATTTTGGGAGTCAAAGACCTGATGAGGGGTCACTAAGCAGTAAAAGGCAATAGAAAATCGTTTTTAGATCAGCACCATCAGAGTCAGACAAACCTCAAACCTACTTCTGCCTGGGAATTTCTGCTAGCAACAGGTTAACTATTTCCATACATGTCTGCAAATCACCTACACCTATCCCCCAAAGTCTACCCTAAATGTACACCCAACTCAATGACCCTTAGCCAGATCCCCTAAATGCCATGGCCACTCCAGTGCCACCTGACCAGAAGGGAAGTGAGACAGAGAGACGTCTGAGTGGAAAGAAGCAGCACCTTAACTGCTAAAATACCCAACCTTTGCAAAGTTTACAGAAGCAAATGACCATGGAAACACATTGCTATGGCTCCTGCAGCCCTCTGCACATGGAAGAGGTGACAGCTATAGCCTGCAGCTTCCTGGCAGTAAGAACTGGAAAGAAGTCCCTAGACCCCAGGTCTTTAGGAGAAAGGAGACCTAAGTGCTTCTCAGGCTAACTCTAGGTAGCTTGGGGAGGAGAAGACAACCACCAAGTGGTGAAAGTGAAAGGAAAAGATGGGGGCTCCTGTGGAAATGAGTCTATTAAATACAACAAGCATGCATTGAGCAGCCTGATGTGCACATGCTGGACTCAAGCTTAAAAGGCAAAAGGTAGTCCCTGCATTATAGTGACTGAATCTAGAGCTTGCAAACTCAGATCCCACTGGAGGGCTGGAAAAAAATAGGACAAGTTAAAGAGGCAGGGACAATGACAAGTGCTTTGGTGTCTCTGGCTTTTGTCAAGTATTGCTAAGTGATGGGCCTGGCATCGTGAGCAAGCCACCAGTACAGTTGCACAGGGCTCTGGGCTCAGAAGGGTCCCTCAGTTGGGTTTTACTTCTCTTAATTTAATTTATTTTATTATTAAATTTTATCTTTCAGTTTGTGTTTTGTAAGTGAGGTCTGTTGAGACAATAGAGCATGCATGGGGACTTGGAACCTCAGCTCATCCATGATTGCCTTTCATCACCTCCCCAGTTCTTGGCCTCCTTCTTGCCACCCTTTGACTTCTCAGGTCCTATCTGGCCTTTCTTTTCCTGCTTCTGCCCAGGAACAACAACTGTTGCCCTTCCCCCTGGGTGTCAATTAAGTCACATCACCAGGATGGGCAATAAGGGAGAACCAATGTTCTTCCATCCCTCTCTGCCTTCAGTGGGGGATCCAGGAGTGGGCACCAGGAGGGTTGGGGTCTCAGAGCAGGGCAAGACAGTGACCCATTGTCTTCCCCAATGATCTGCGTGACTCAGAGCAGGTGAGCCTCTCATTCACCCTCAATCCAGCTACTGAGTGTGATTCAGTGTGGAGGTTGCCATCCCTCGGGGATTGTTGTCAGCAGTGGGTTAGGCCTGCAGGATGGTGAGAATGGGGAGCAGAGTTTATGGAATGGATGACTCCACGGCTGGTGGGCTGTGCTCACGAGTGGACAAGTTAATTGAGTCCCCCTGCACAGAGTCCCCTATACCTGTGAGGGGCTGTACCAGCCCCAGAGAAACTACACACCCAAGAGGAGCATAGCTAGCAAATAGAAAGCACTATCATAGGTCCAGAGGCTGCAGAAGAAAGGACAACGTTTTACATGTTAGTATTTTAACAGTACTTTCCCCCTGCATTTGGAACAAGGAGCCTTGGATTTTCATTGTGCACTGGACCTTGCAAATGTTGGAACCACCTCTGCTCAGTGGGTGTCTCAGTCCCATTATGCTGCTATAACAGAACATCATAAACTGGGTGCCTTATTGTCTTAGTCCATTCTATGCTGCTATAACAGAATACCAGAGACTGGGTAGTTTATAATGAGCAGAAATGTATTGGCTCAGGGTTCTGGAGCTGGGAATCCAAGACTGAGGGTCTGGCATCTGGTGAGGGCCTTCTTGTCACATCATAACATGGTGGAAGGCATCGCTTGGAAGAAGGGCAAAAGAGAGAGCACGAGAGACAGAAAAGGAGGCAAACTTGTCATTTTATAAGAAACCCACTTGCACAGTGACAAACCCACTCCCATAAAAATGGCATTAATGCATTCATTCCACCTTCGTGGCTTAATCACCTCTCATTAGTCCCCATATCCCAGAACTGTTGTATTGGAGATTACATTACCAACACATGATTTTTTAGGGGACATATTCTAACCATAGTTTCTATAAACAATAGAAATTTTTTTTTCCCATGGTTCTGGAGGCTAGGAAGTCCAAGACGAAGGCAATGGTAGATTCAGTGTCTGGTGAGAACCCACTTCTTGGTTCATGGACAACTGTCTTTTTCTGAACCCTCACATGGTAGAAGGGATGAAGGAGCTCTCTGGGGCCTCTTTTTTTTTTTTCTTTTTCCCATGATGGAATCTTGCTCTGTAGCCCAGAGCTGGAGTGCAATGGTGCAATCTTGGCTCACTGCAACCTCCACTTCCTGGGTTCAAGCAATTCTCCTGCCTCAGCCTCCCAAGTAGCTGGGATTACAGGCACATGCCACCATCCCTGGCTAATTTTTGTATTTTTAGTAGAGATGGGGTTTCACCATGTTGGCCAGTTTGGTCTCGAACTCCTGACCTAAGGGCAGTAATTCCACTTATTAGGGCTCCATTGTCATGACCTAATCACCTCCCAAAGACCTCACCTCCTAATACTATCATCTTAAGGTTTAGAATTTCAGTGGATTTTGGGAAGACACAGGCATTCAGATCACAGTAGTGGAAATGCACATTGAGTGTTAGGTTTATGACCTACCAAAAAAAAAGGGGTGAAACTGAAATTCTTTGTAAATTTCCTTAATTCTAAATGTCGGCAGTGGCTTTTTTTTTTTTTGTAAAACTGTACAGGCTACAAATTCCAGTGACTAGGTTGTACTGATAATTTTATGATACATATGTGTCAGTCAGTTTTATCTGTTGAAAAGATGCCTATTCGTATTTATTGTCCATTTTAATTGTTTTTGTCATTTCAACTTGTAAGTCATTTAACTATTCTATTACCAGCCCTTTATCTGTTAAATGCATTTAAAATTTTATTCTATTTATAATTTTTTTGACTGTGTTCCTTATATCTCTAACAAATACAAAAAATGTCAAAAACCCTGTTAACTTTCTGTAGTGAAACAAATATCTTTCTTTTAAACTCTCTGAGTTATCTGCTTTTAAAAGATCTCTACAACCCTAGGTTATAATGATATTCTGCAGTCTATTTTTCTAAGCTTATATTGTTTTATTTTTACATTAAAATGTTTAATATACCCCAAATTTATTTTTGCATATGATATGAAGTAATGTTGACTTTATTTTCTTTCAAAAGGAGAGTCAGTTTTTCCTATCCTATTTCTAAAATAATTCTTTTCCACTGAATTGGAGCTTTGCCTCTGTTATATATTAAATTTCCTTGTCTACTAGAATTTCTTTATGAACTCTTTTGCGGTCCACTAATTAAAATCCTAATGATTCTCATGACTTTAACCACCCTCTTTATTAAATTGAGTATATTCATATATATATACACACACACATATATATGGTGTGTACATACATATATATATAGTGTGTATATATAATTATTTATATATAATACACACACACACACACACACAGATCTGGAAAGAATCTCCAAATTGGCCATTCTAACGCCTTCATTTTACAAACAAGACCTGAGGCCTGGAGATGGTAGGTGATGTAACCAGGAGGCAGAACTGAGATTCAACCTAAAGACCTCTTCAGCAAGGCACTTGTTCTAAGACTTCACAGTGTCTCTCATCAGAGAGGTGTCCTTAAACACATAGAAGAGTTAAGGGCTTTCAACCTGCACTCTGCAATGACTTTTCTTGATACGAGTATACAGAGGTACTTTTAGCTCTTTATCTCTATATTCTATTTGGACCCCAATAATTGGAAATTGATATAATTTCTCATTGTCCTGAACTGTATGTTTATGAATGCCAGGCTGGTTTAGGAAAAACAAATTGTTTTCTAACACATCATACACCTTCTTGTATAAATAAAATAATGTGCTAATTACTTATCATCCTAATCTGTTTATTTATATAGAATCTCTATTCTATAAATTATGGTAATAAACATATGCTATCAGGCTGGATGCGGTGGCTCATACCTATAATCCCACCACTTTGGGAGGCCAAGGTGGGCAGATGGTCTGAGGTCAGGAGTTTGAGACCAGCCTGGTCAACATGGTAAAGCCCCGTCTCTACTGAAAATACAAAAAAAAAAAAAAAAATTTAGCTGGGCATGGTGGCACATGCCTGTAGTCCCAGTTACTTGGGAGGCTGAGGCAGAATTGCTTAAGCCCGGGGAATGGAGGTTGCAGTGAGCCAAGATCATGCCACTGCACTCCATCCTGGGCAACAGAGCAATACTCGATCTCAAAAAAAAAAAAAAATGTTATCAGTAACTAAATGTAAGAGAAGTAATGCAATTCTAACCTTAAAAGATTTCATGAGTCTGAATGTTTGTATGTGCACACGCATGTACTGAATATTTTTGTGCACTTAATTTTTTTGTCAGTTGTTTGTTTTTGCTATTTCAATTTGGTCTTCCTTTCAATACATGTAAGTAATGGCCCCAAACTGTAAACAATAGGAAGATGAACAAACAAGCTGAGTTCTACTCATGCAAGGGACTATCACCCAACAATAAAAATAAAAGAACAGCATGGATAGATCTCACGATCATTGTGCTGAGGGAAAGAATCTTTACATGATGGAGTATAAATGGTATTGTTACATTGACCTGACATTTTAGAAGAGAAAAAAAATAACCTGTGGTAGGAAAAACTAGGAAACAGAATCTTCTGGGGGTGGAACATGATCAGGAATTGACTGAAGAAGGACTCGGAGGGATCTCCTGGAGTGAAGAGAAAGTTCTCTAGGTCGATAGGGACTTAGGTTCCAAGGCTGTATGCGTTTCCAAACGTCAGCTCATGTACATGAAAGATTTGTGCATTTCTTCATACATTTTACACCAACAAAAAAGTTGCTAACAAAGATTGAACTCTCATTAGTAAAACATGCTGAAGTATTTAGGGTGAAGTGCACTGATGACTGTAATTTGCTTTGGCAGTAATTTTGCAAAAAATAAGAAAGATTAGTGAGTGGATAGGGAGAGGGACAGATGAATAGACACATCATAAAGCAAGCACATTAAAATGGTAATTGGAGAATCTAGTAGGTGTCCACTATAAGATTCTCTCAACTGTTCTGTATCTATAAATATTTTCATAATAAAATGTCATGGGGCAACATGACATTTTAAAGTCGTGTTTGGCCGGGTACAGTGGCTCACATCTGTAATCACAGCACTTTGGGAGGCTGAGGCGGGCAGATATCTTGAGGTCAGGAGTTCAAAACCAGCCTGGCCAACATGGTGAAACCCCGTCTCTACTAAAAATACAAAAAATTATCCAGGTGTGCTGGTGGGTGCCTGTAATCGCAGCTACTGGGAGGCTGAGGCATGACAATTGCGTGAACCCAGGAGACAGAGGTTCCAGTGAGCCGAGATTGTGCCATTGTCCTCCAGTCTGGGCGACAGAGCAAGACTCCGTCTCTAAATAAATAAATAAAGTCATGTTCTCTGTGCTTAAACAGACCAAAAGAGAAAAAGCTGTCCTCATTCTCCTTTCAGAAACTTTTATTATTTTCTCTCACATATAATTACTGACAACATATCTTTATTAACACAATTGTAGAATAGACATTCTATATGGAAACAGACTAAGATGATAAGTACTTAACAAATTATTTCTTTACATAAAAATAGGTACAATGTAGTAGAAAACAATTTGTTTTTCCTAAGCCAGCCTGGCATTTTTAAACAGGCAGTTTAAGACAACGAGATGCGAAAGTATCATCAATTTTTAATTATTGGGCATCATTGAGAGGCAAAGACACAGGGCTTGGTACCCATGCTTCCTGTGAATTATGTTATGATACCCAGAAATATTTCTTTTTCCTTTTTTCTTTTTTTTTGAGAAGGAGTCTTGCTTTGTCTCCCAGGCTAGAGTGCAGTCATGTGATCTTGGCTCACCACAACCTCTGCTTCCTGGGTTGAAGTGATTCTCCTGACTCAGCCTCCTGAGTAACTGGGATTACAGGCGTGCGCCACCACGCCTGGCTAATTTTTCTGTGTATTTTTAGTAGAGATGGGGTTTCCCCTGTTGGCCAGGCTTGTCTCAAACTCCTGACCTCAGATGATCCGCCCACTTCAGCCTTCCAAAAGCTGGGATTACAGGAGTGAGCCACCGTGCCCCACAGAAATATTTCTGTGGCAATGACAGACAAAAAGACTACCGGAAACCAAAGAGCTGGTAGGGGGAGAGGGGAGGGACAAACAACTGGAAAAAAGAAAGACAACAAGAAAAAGCATAAAGGTACCTCAAGCCCTTCACAAGATCAGCCTTCTTATCAGTGTGGACAAGCAGTGTTACGGAAGTTGGTGTCTGAGCCAGGATTGGAGCTAATCTCTCTAGGAATTAAAACTTCATTAGCTTGATTTCAGCATTTCTCAGAAATAATCCACAGATTTTGAACTTTGATTGTTTGAATATTATTTCTTCTTATCACGAAGAAAAAAGGGGAAAAAAAAGCACTGTTCGCTCACACACCAGGGTTTGGTTTATAATGAAGACATAATACTGACTGGTCCTCGGATACTGTCACTTTTGGCCACTTGCCTCCATTTGCGCCCCACTCTCGGCAGTCTCTATCCACACTCAGGGCAGAAATACTTTTTCCACCCCATCTCTATGCCACAATGTTCCTCTTCCCCCCATCTTTCCTTTATTTGCTTTTTGAAGGGCTCATCAGTGAAGAAAGGAACCTCTTTCTCCTCTCTGATTCTCCTGTCTGGGATTGCCTGTCTCAGAACAGGGTGTATGTCCCAAAGGACAAGAACCTTGGGGACCATTGTAGAGTTCTTAGAATTCAACCCACCACAGGGAGAAATGGGCTTAGAGGATAGGAACTTCCAGGAAGCTACCAGGGCTGCCTCCAGTTAGCATGAGGCCTTGATACCTTCCCAACTTTTAGGAAACACCATTAGAGTAGGAAGGATTTCAAAAGGGAAGGTGGGTTAAAACCAGAGTAGGGGGACAGACTCAGTGGCTCACGCTTGTAATCCCAGCACTTTGGGAGGCTAAGGCAGCCAGATCACTTGAGGTCAGGAATACGAGACCAGCCTAGCCAACATGAGGAAACCCCATCTCCACCAAAAATACAAAAATTAGCTGGGCATGGTGGCAGATACCTGTAGTCCCAGCTACTCAGGAGGCTGAGGCAGGAGAATTGCTTAAACCCAGGAGGCAGAGGTTGTAGTGAGCCGAGATTGTGCCACTGCCCTCTAGCCTGTGCGACAGAGAGAGACTCTGTCTCAAAACATCAACAACAACAAAAACAAATCAGAGTAGGCCAGCCATGTTTCTGAGTTTCCTGAATCAGATGTTTTATTCATTTTTAAAGGAAGACAGAATATTGAAGAAGAGATTGGGGGTAGCGGTTGTTTTTGCTGCTGCTTCTCTGAATAATGAGAGTCCAGGTCTATTTCAGAGACACATGACATTATCAAGCAGAGAGGAATCCAGAAGTTGGACCCATGTAGAAATCATGCCAGACAGCAGAGAAGTTGGGTTTTCTTTAAAGACCTCATTAGAAAGAGACCCTTCACGTTCCTTTAGGACTCCATTGCACTGGTTGGGATCTCTAACTGGCAGGGTGGACTCTTGTGTTTAACTGAAAGCCTTCCAGCTACAGTTCTTCTTTTAGTAACCTCAGTGAAGGCAGAGATAATTATTCATTAATTCATACATAATAGAAGAGAGAGAATGAGAAAGAGACAAAAAGAGACACAGAGGCAGAGAAAGAGACAGAGAAATTTGTAAATCATCTATTCCTCATCCTAAAGACTAAAAAAAGTTTCAGGTTTGGGCTTGGGCACCCCCAAAGACCAAACCAGGAGCCACAGTCGTTCTTCTGGTGCTGGGGAACAACTCAGGCAGAGTGAGACCACCCCAGCCATCTCTGAGGGAAGAAGAAATTAAGGGTAGAGGAGAGGCTGTTCAGCAAATGCCTAACCTCTTGTTGGAGGGTTACACCCGCAGGGGCGACAGCCGTGTGCTTCAACTTCTCAAAATCATTACACTTCTACCCAGGACGGTGGAGTCTTTCCTGTCCACTTTTTGTGAGGGTTGCTTAGAGCAAAACCATTCCGTAGGAGCTATTTATTACATGCTTACAATGCGCTAGGCTCTGTGGGAATCCAGTAAAAAGGCCAGACATAAACCTGTGAAAAATTAAATGGCAGGACCTAATGCAAAGACAACAAGAGAAGAGATGGCAGGCGGTAGCGAGTGATTAATTGCCAGATGCTGAAGATAAAAACCTTCTAGGAGTTCAAAAGAGGCAGTGATTACCTGGTGCTGGGATGCTACCTAGGAGGCCAACTTGATTAAAATTTTTCAACATGTGTTAAGTCCACATGTTTTCTTTTCCTTTCATGACCCTCCATTCCCTTTCTCACAGATCTTCTGGATTGTTTGGAAGTGATATGGTTTGGCTGTGTCTCTACCCAAATCTCGCTTGAATTGT
Organism: Papio anubis; assembly: GCF_008728515.1. Lineage (NCBI taxonomy): Eukaryota > Metazoa > Chordata > Mammalia > Primates > Cercopithecidae > Papio > Papio anubis. The sequence goes on from NC_044986.1 coordinate 96,424,604, forward strand.
AATAATCCTCAGGTGTCAAGGGCAAGGCCAGGTGGAGATAAGTGAACCATGGAGGCGGTTTCCCCCACACTCTTCTAGTGGTAGTGAATACGTTTCACGAGATCTGATGGTTTTATAAAGGGCAGTTCCCCTGCACAAGCTCTCTTGCCTGCCTCATATAAGATGTGCCTTTGCTTCACCTTTGCCTTCCACCACTATTGTGAGGCCTCCCCAGCCATGTGGAACTGTGAGTTCATTAAAGCTCTTTCCTTTGTAAATTACCCAGTCTGGGTATGTCCTTATTAGCAGTGTGAGAACAGACTAGCACAGAAAGTTAAGGTATTTTCCAAACGTTTCTAAGAAAAGTTGTCATCTGGGGCTTAACTTAAACTGGCTTCCAAGGAATAACAAGAGAACTCAAAGAAGTAGCAATTTTCAGAAGTACTGTTTCTTTTTCACTTGATGTGGTATCTTAGTCACAGCAGGAATTACAGAAAGTCATGGTTTGCTACCTTTCCCTTTCCTTAATGACTTCTACACCAATAGAATCAAAATGTTTCATCACTCCCTCTTTAATGCAAGCTGATTCTGAGTCAGCAATGCTGTTAAGCCTGACCTAACCCGAGAACACTTGAGAAGTCTTTCAAAAAGTATTTACTGAGTCTGTTGATATTGTTTTGCTGTGTCCCCACCCAAATCTCATTATGAATTGTAGCTCCCAGAATCCCCAGGTGTCATGGGAGCAACCAGATGGGAGGTAATTGAATCATGGGGGTGGGTTTTGCCCATGCTGTTCTCTTGATAGTGAATAAGTTTTACGACAGCTGATGGTTTTGTAGAGGGGAGTTCCCATGTACTTGCTCTCTTTCCTGCTGCCATGTAAGAGGTGCCTTTGCTCCTTCTTCATGTTCCATCTTGATTGGGAGGCCTCCCCAGCCATGTGGAACTGTGAGTCCATTAAACTTATTTTTCTTTATAAATTACCCAGTCTCAGGTATGTCTTTACAGCAGAGTGAGAAGGGACTAATACAGCTTTACTTAGAATAGAGCACAACTTAAGTAACAGATATCTGAACTTAAGTAACAGATACTTATAACATAATATGTTTTGGTTATCTATTTCTGTATTTAAAAAACCATCCTATGCCTGTAATCCCAGCACTTTGGGAGCCTGAGGCAGGCAGATCACAAGATCAGGAGTTTGAAACCAGCCTGACCAACATGGTGAAACACCATCTCTATTAAAAATACAAAAATTAGCCAGACGTGGTGGTACACGCCTGTAATCCCAGCACTTTGGGAGGCTGAGGCAGGCAGATCACAAGGTCAGGAGTTTGAGACCAGCCTGACCAACATGGTGAAACCCCATCTCTATTAAAAATACAAAAATTTGCCAGAGGTGGTGGTGCACACCTGTAATCCCAGCTCCTCAGGATGTTGAGGCAGGAGAATCATTTGAACCTGGAAGGCAGAGGTTGCAGTGAGCTGAGATCACGCCACTGCACTCCAGCCTGGGTGACAGAGCGAGACTCTGTCTCAAACAAACAAACAAACCAAACCACCCTAAAATTCTGGCTAGAAAAAAACCAAAAATTTTTATTTTTCATAATTCTGTGAGTAGACCGGGCTCAGCAGGAAAGTTCTTCTGCTTCTTATGCTGTAAATGCGACATGCAGCTGGGAGCCTGTTTGGGGCTAAAAGGTTTGAGATTGTCTTTCATGCTCCAGGGTCTCTCATTCTCCAGCAGCCAAGCATGGGCTTCTTGTCAGTGTGGTGGCTGGAATTCAAGGGGGAGTAGCCCACGAAAACAAGCCCCAGTGTGTAAGCCCTTATCAATCACTTGCGTTTAGCCCTTTGACTGTCTTAACGACCAAAGCAAGTCACACCACCAAGTCCACAGTCCATGTGAGAGGGGACCACCTGAGGCTGAGCAACCCCTATTGCTTGTTAGCAAAGTCTTTCTTAAACTTCTAGGCCCCATTTGAATAAAAACTTGTCCTTTTTCTCCAGGATAATGAAAAGTAACATTACTTGTGTTATTAGCCAGCCTATTCCTCAACAGGCAAAAACTATAGATGTTCCTGACATGCCTAGCGGTTTTTTCATGTCTGAGATTTGATCTGTTTCTCCAGGAAGTCATGGTTGATATTTAAGTCTGTGTTTGGTGCCACTCCCACATGCTCTGTTGGTACCACATTTGGGTACAACTTGTATGAAGACAACTGAAAAACATCTATCAAGATGACATTACCCTTTAACCTGAAAAATTTACTTCTGAGAATTTATTCCACATATGTACCCTTACTTATGCTTTTCATTATAACATCCTATGGTAGTAAAATATTGGAAGTCTTACAATGGTTAATCAATACAGAAATGGTTAAATAAACTATGGTACATTCACACAGTGGAATACTCCACTTATATTTTAAAAACGAAATAAAATAAAAAATAATAAATACGCATTCTAAGATATATTAGTGAGAAAGACAAAATGCAAAGAAAGTAGCAAACTACATTTACAAAATAGTAAACTATATTTTGTATATAAAAGGAGAAAATATATTTGTATATATCTTAGTATGTACACTAAGACACTTGAGAAACAAACGTAAGAAACTAATAATAGTGACTGCCTGGCATTCAAATAGAATTAGTGGAGTGGAGGGGCCCCTGGAGAGATGGGAATAAGAGTGGGAGGGAAAATTCTCACTGTACAGATATTCCCTGACTTACAATGGCCCAACTTACAATTTTCAACTTTACAATCATGTGAAACCACTGCAATTTCTATGCAATGTATAGCATTCAATAAATTACATGAGATATCCAACACTTTCTTGTAGCTTTCATGTTAGGTGATTTTGTCCAACTGCAGGTGAATGTAAGTGTTCTGAGTATGTTTAAGGTAGGCTAAGCTAAGCTATGATGTTCAGTAGGTTTGTTGTATTACATGCATTTTAGGCTTATGATATTTTCCACTCATGATGGATTTATTAGGATGTAACCCTTTCATAAGTTGAGCAACATCTGTATATTATATGTATGTGTGTGTGCATACGCTTATATAAGCATACATAAATTTGCTTTGAATTCTGTGAATATATTACCTTCTCAAAACACAAATTAAAACATTTTTTAATTCTCTTTTTTTCTTCAGAAAAGTGGTTTAGTTTCTGTGGCTTACAATTAAGAATGCCAGCTGATTTGATGGGATAGGCACTGTGCTGAATACTCTACAAGTAGCGGTGAAAGTATATTTATGATTCCTGTCCTCTGTAAGGAGGTACTTTTCTCATGTTTCTCTATGTCTTGTCAGAAGAGGCACTATCTTTTCAAGGATGCTTATGTAGCACATAGCCTGAAAGACAGAGATAGTATCTTCCTCCAGAGAAATGGAAGTATTTGTTTACTATCTGTGATGATTAATGTTGAGTGTCAACTTGATTGGATTGAAGGACACAAAGTATTGTTCCTGGGTGTGTCTGTAAGGGTGTTGCCAAAGAAGATGAACATTTGAGTCAGTGGACTGGGAGAGGCAGACCCACCCTCAATCTAGGTGGGCACCATTTGATCGACTGTCAATGCAGCTAGGATAAAAGCAGACAGAAGAACATGGAAAGACTAGACTGACTGAGTCTTCCGGCCTCCATGTTTCTCCCATGCTGGATGCTTCCTGCCCTCGAACATTGGACTCCAAGTTCTTCAGCTTTTGGACTCTCGGACTTAGGTCAGCAGTTTGCCAGGGGCTCTTGGGCCTTCGGCCACAGACTGAAGGCTGCACTGTCGGTTTCCCTACTTTTGTGGTTTTGGGACTTGGACTGGTTTCCTTGTTCCTCAGATTGCAGACAGCCTATTGTGGAACTTCACCTTGTGATAGTGTGAGTCAATACTCCTTAATAAACTCTCCTTCATAGATACATCTATCCTATTAGTTCTATCCCTCTAGAGAACCATGACTAATACACTATCCAGTGTAACAAAGATTTCTCCCTCCAGGGCCAAGGTCAGGCAGGTTTGCTTGCATCCCATTATAAAAGATTGGCCTTGCCTAAGCACAGGTTCCCTCATCCATGATGCCACCCACTGCATGTGTGCCATCCATCTGGGCATCTCTGTTGTCCCTGTGAGACTTGAGGATCAAGGTGAAACCAAAAAGCATAAGCTCATGCTGCTTTCTGTGCTGTGAGTAGTAAAGTTCTTTGTCTCTGATCCAGGAGTCTTGTGTCTTCTGCCAGCGTTTATGAAATTGTGGTGGGCTAGCTAGTTAGCTTGTAGGTAGAGTAAAATCTCAGATCCTTTCTAGCTCGGAGACTCTCATGGAGCTATCATTCTAATGGGGGAAGAAAAAAACATGAAAACAAATAATGTAATTATAAACTGTCAAAGGTGCTGGAAACAACGATTAAATAGAGATTGTGGAACAAGGCAGAGGGTAGAGACAAGATAATGAGGGAAGACCTTTCAGAAGTGGTTCCATTTAAACCAAGGAGTAGCACTATTTAAAGTGTCTGAAAGAGGAGTTTGGTTTAACCAGGCACGTGAAGATTGAAGCCCCAAAACTCTGGGCAGAGCGAATAACACACACATCTGAGGCATACACAAAGAACAGAGAAAGGTCAGTGTAAGTCTAGCGGGACCTGAGGCCTGAGATGAGTGAAAGATTCTCCCCGCAGCCTGAAAGCTTGAAGGGATGAATAACTCCTCCCTTCTCAGGCCCAGTCCCAAGGTGCAAGGCTACTTGCACCAGCAGCATGCTGTCAAGAAGGAGGCTGTCCGGGTACTACATAGCAGTCACGTCAGACTGAGACACTTCTTGTTTACAGAAGACCATAAAACCCCGGCCCCGTCCTCATTTGGTGCTGACGCCATTTTAGGCCTCAGCCCGTCTGCACCCAGGTGCTCATTAAAATAGCATGTTTCTCCACACGGCCTCGTGTTGTCTGTTGGCCCGCTCTCGGGGTTGAAACCGATACAAGAACCTTACAATGAGGTGGAAGAGAGAGGCACGGCAGGACTTTGCACAAAGTCTTGTCTGTTGTGGAATGGAGTTTAGACCTTTCCCACAACTTTCAAGGAACGAAATGAATTGACCTGGTTCACTTCCTAAGAAGGCTACTGTCTGTGTGGTGCTCCGAGAGGCATGGGAGAGGAGTGAAGACAGAGATCACCAAAGAAACACTTGGGGAAAGAATGGAAGCCGCTTGTGTTAACTTGGGAAAGGGAAACATACCAGCATCTGAGATCTGGCCATCAGAGAGAATAACAAACACTGAGGGTAGGCCAGAAATACTGCAAGTTTTGGAGACGGATCTAATTCTTCAGAAGTTTGGGGTTGTAGGAAAACATCTGTAGATGTTATAAGAATGATATTTCCCTAATGACTTATTTCAGTAATGCCATTATCTGCATTGATTTCCTTCCTTCCTTTGTTTCTTCCTCTTTCTTTCCTTCCTCCCTCCCTCACTCCCTCCCTCTCTCCCTCCCTCCCTCCCTTCCTTCCTTCCTTCCTTCCTTCCTTCCTTCCTTCCTTCCTTTCCTTCTTTCCTTCTTCTTTCTTTCCTTCCTTCTTCTTTCTTTCTTTTCTTTCTTTCCTCTTTCTTTCTCTCTTTCTCTCCCTCTTCCTCTCTTTCTCTCCCCTTCCCTTCCCTCCCCTCCCCTCCCCTCCCTTCCTTTCCCTTCCCTTCCTTCTTTTTCAGGGCCTCACTCTGTCCCCCAGACTGGCTGGACTGCAGTGGTGCAATCTTGGCTCACTGCAACCTCAGCTTCCTGGGTTCAAGCGATTTTCGTGCCTCAGTCTCCCGAGTAACTGGGATTACAGGCATGTGCCACCACACCCAGCTAATTTTTGTAGTTTCAATAGAGACAGAGTTTCGCTGTGTTGGCCAGGCTGGTCTCAAACTCCTGACCTCAAGTGATCTACCCGTCTTATCCTCCCAAAGTGCTGGGAAAACAAGTGCAAGCCACCGTGCCTGGCCATCTGCCTTGATTTTCTATTGGCAATGCTTCCAAACACTTTCCCAGGATCATCCCTCTCTTCAATGTCAATTGCTAGTGACCTCTAGAGAAAAACTTTACTAGAGAAGTTGCTATTTAAAATAACTTTCAAAATGAAGAATTAAAGTTATTTTGTTTGTTTTGTAAGTTGCAATAGTAGTGTTTTCAGGGTGAAAGCATGCGCATTAGTTGGGTGAAGACTAGATGCAATAGTAATACATCCCAAGCATAAGTCATGCAGGTTGACAGGGCACTCGGCTCCACACAGGCATTCAGGCCGGGTAGATGGAGGCTCTGCTCTTGCAGCTGCCCCGTCTGGAACATGTGGTCTTTTTGGTTTTTAATTGCATCAGTTAGAAGTGGCACATGTCACCTCCTCTAACCATCCACTAGGCAAAATTAATCCTATGGCCTCAACCTAATGGCAAGAAAGGCTAAGAAATGTAGCAAGTAAGTTCTCACTTATCAATCGGAGCTAAACACTGGGTACACATGGACATAAAGATGGCAACAAAATAAACTGGGGACTATCAGATGGAGAAGATGGGGGAGGAAGGGAAGGAAGTTATGGAATGGAAGTTAGCTCATGTGAAGTGCTAAAGAGGGCAGTAATGCAGTGGAGGGAGACGAGGGTAGAGAAATGGACTTGCCATTTGAGACAAGTGGCTGGGGAGGCCTCGCTGAGAAGGGAGCATTTCAATATTGCCTGAGGAAATGTGACAAGGCACCTGACAGAGATCTGAGAGAAGAGTTTTCCAGAAAGAAGGGACAGCAAGAGAAAAGGCTCTGAGATGGGTGCATGCCTCACATTTGGGGACAGCAAGAAGACAGAGGGTCTAGGGCAGAGTGGACAGTGGGATAACTGATGATGCTGTGGTCAGAGACACGAGAGACCCAAGATTTTGCAGGTCATTGTGAGGACTTTGGCCCTTAATCTAAGTGATATGGGAAACTCCATTAGAATTTGATCTTTGGGAATTAAAGATGTAGAAACTGGGAGAAAAAAGGATACAAAAACATAAGCATCAGTGGCAGTCTAAGTTTCTAGGATAGTTAAGGGAGCATTTGGGACTTTGTTTCTAAGACAGTTTTGTGATATTTCAGCATTTTTCCTTTCAGGAGATCATGTGATGGCCAGAGCAATCACTGCATGTCAGTGTTTGCACAAACCAAAACAGCCCCCTGCTGGCTTTCAGCAGTGCGGCAGGCCAGGCATTTTCCTTAGACCCAATTGCAGCCTTGTGGGGTACCTCAGTCACAGTAGGGTGGGAGGTAGAGGGGTGTATCAGTCAGGGTTCTCCAGAGAAACAGAACCTGCCATGGTTTGGATATCTGTCCCATCCAAATCTCATGTTGAAATGTGAAATGTGATCCCCATTGTTGGAAGTGGGGCCTGGTGGGAGGTGTTAGAGTCATGGGAGTGGATCCCTCATGAATGACTAGACGCCATCTCCATGGTAATGAGTGAGTTCTCTCTCCATGAATTCACAAGAGAGCTGCTTGTTTAAAGGAGATTGGCACCTCCTCCCCTTTCTCTTGCTCCCTTTCTCACCATGTGATATGGTTTGGGTTTGAGTCCCCACCCAAATCTCATGTTGAACTGTAATCCCCAGTGTTGTGGGAGGTGCCTGGTGGGAGGTGATTAGATCATGGGACAGATTTCCTGCTTCCTGTTCTTGTGATAGTGAGTGATTCCTCCGAAGATCTGATTGTTTAAAAGTGTGTAGCACTTCCCCCTTCACTCTCTTCCTCCTGCTCCTGCCATGTAAGACATACCTGCTTCTCCTTTGCCTTCCACCATGATTGTAAGTTTCCGGAGACCTCCCCAGGGTCATGCTTCCTGTACAGCCTGCAGAACCATGAGACAATTAAACCTCCTTTCTTTAGAAATGACGCAGTCTCAGGCATTTCTTTACAGCACTGTGAGAACGAAGTATCACACCATGTCACACACCTGCTCCCCTCTGCCTTCCGTCATGAGTAAGAGCTCCCTTAGGGCTCATCAGACGCCAAGCCGATGCTGGTGCCAGCCTGCAGAACCATGAGCCAAATCAGCCTCTTTATAAACTACCCAGTCTCAGGTATTCCTTTATAACAACACAAAGTAGATTAACACAAAACCAATAAGAGAAATATAGCTCCTTTTCCTGGTTCCCAGCTTGTAGACAGCAGGTCATGGGACCTCTCAGCCTCTATAATCATAGCTTCTCTCCAGAGATTTGGACTATGTGGGTTGGGACATCCCATTATCTGCTTTCTGCAAGCTGGAGAGCCAGTGATATAGTTGGGAGGCCTGAGAGCTAGAGAGCCAATGGTGTAAAGTCCCCAAGTCTGAAGATGTGAGCACCAGGAGCACCAAGGGCTGGAGAATCCATGTTCCAACCCAAGCAGCAAGGCAGAGAGCAAATTCACCCTTTCTCCCCATTTATGCTCCATTCAGACCCTCAGCAGATGGGGTGATGCCCACCCACCCTGGGGGAGGGCCATCTACTTTGTTCAGCTCACCAATCCAAATGCTAAACCCTTCTGGAAACACCCACACAGACACACCCGGGAATAACATTTAACCAGCTACCCATGGCCCAGTCAGGTTAACACACAATATTAACCATCATAGCAGGGTTCTGTTTCTTTCCATTTTATTTCTTCCCCAAGGGTAGTAACACTGCAGAGTGAGTCCAGGTGAATGTCTTTGACAACCACTGGGCAGCCCCTCACAGTGCCGCTCACTGGCTTCTGCCTCAATTTCCCATGGTGGCCCTGATATCCAGTCACCCCTACTCTACTGAGGGGATGAGGAAAAGCCCAGTGCCTGCCCCTTCTTAAGAATCTTCCCAGGTAGCCCACATTGGGGGTGCCCACGTTGACGTGAGGCTGGTTGGGATATGTTTTCTTCCTCAAATGGGAGATGTCAAAGGATTGGAATGGCCTGGCTCTGCTCCTTCTTCCTTCCTCTTCCTTCCTTCCTTCTTCTTCCTTCCTTCTTCCTTCCTTCCTTCTTCCCTTTCTTTCTTTCTTTTCTTATCTTCTTTTCCTTTTGCAAAGATTATGGTCCACTTTGTCACCCAGGTTGGCGTGGTGCAACTGGCAGCTTATTGCAGCCTTTAACTCCCGAACAAACAACTTCTCCTTCAGTCTACTGAGTAGCTGGAACTACAGGCTTTGCACCCCACTCCTTACTCGACGACTTTTAGAGATAGCCTCCTGTTACGTTGTTTTATGCTGGTCCGGAAGTCATGGCCTCAAGCAATCTTGCTGCCTCATCCTCCCTTCAAATTGCTAGGATTATAAGCATGAACCACCATGCCTGGCCTTTGTCCCTTCCTGTCCCTGCTCTGTCCACCTCCAGGAATGTCTCCTCATTGCCCACTCCCCCTTCCTCCCATCCCACTGCCATTCAAGGATCTAGTGAAGGGTCTAAAGTGTTTCCGGGTCCTGCCCAATGCTGGAGTTATTGGACCTCCTATCACATGTCTCCCTCCACTCATCCATTTGGCCATGTGTAACTATGGGGGCTGTGACCATGATGCTGAGTGGCTCTGTCTTGACGTGCTGTTGCTTCCATGTGCATGCACCCACATTTAAGCATTTATAGATTGTGCCATGTCTGTGTGTGAGCTTAGGAATACCTGTATACCTATTCAAGAGCATCTTCCAGAGGTGGCTACTTCATGCTCCTATGTTTTTAATGATGGGATGTTGACAAACAATAAGGATAAAAGCAGAGGTAGAGATGATAAAGACAGAGATGGAGAGAGACATAGAGGCCTCCCCAGGCCTTCGGCTCTACTAAGACATTCTAACTTTTTGGTAAGACATAGGCTGAAGTTGGGTGGAGTTGGGAAGAAGAAACAAGAAATAGGACAGGGAGAAATGTTGTCCACTTTGCTGTGATCTCACAGTATCTCCAGTGTGCCTGCTTCCTTTCCCTAATTATCAGGATCCTACAGCGTGGCCAGATTTTCTTTCATGGTCTTCCATTTGCCAAGTGAAAATGTTTTCAGCTGGGAGTCTATGCCACTCCTGCCACAGCTGGAACCCTCCCCAGGCCTTCTGCAAGTATTTATGGTTGAGTGCTGACTTTTCACATTGTAGATGAAGATGTCGGCCGTGCGTTAAGTTGGGACCAGCACAAATAGCTCTTAGCATTGTTCAATGACAGCACAGCCCCATGCGTCTTTTAAAAATAGCAGTGCTGTATTTGAACTTTTAAAAAGAAGACATGTTAGGTGTGTGTTGGCCACGCCCTCATCTATCTTCATTCTAAGGAGATACAAAATTAGAACATTTAGGAAGAGAAAAGGGAAGGAACAATCATTAACACGCTCCCCCACGCCCACACACCCTCTTCACCTCATTTCACAGTGAGGCCCTTCCTCTGCACATCCCTGAGAGACAATACTTCAGAAGAACTTGTCCTCTCTAAGCCACCAGGATTAATCCATAGAGGATTTTGTCTGAAAATAAGTGAAGAGACCTAAAACGCAGTCTTATTAGTTGATATCAGTTAAAAAAAATTCTCCTGGGTCAGAGTGAGAAAGAGGAAAGCAGTGTGATGATTTGACTAATGAACCAGATGTGATTTTCAAAGGAAAAATGTCTCCCATCCAAACTACTTCAATGCCACAAAGCCACCTTCTTGGAGAGGAGTAGGAAGAAAGTGTGCTGGTTGCTGGCAGCGGGCATAAGACTCTCTCTATCACTGTCCCCGTAGGCCCGAGTCCCACCCAGGACAGGGCCTCTGTGTAACTAGTACCTGGGGGTGTGTACTCAAGGTGAAAGCGGACCCCAGGCGTTCTGACCCTTGTGAGTGAATATAGTGTTGCTTAGAGGTGGCAGCTGGGATAGTTGGAATTCTTATGAGAAATTCCAAGAGGGCCAGATGCTTCTGTGGGGATGCCTGCAAGTTGAGATGTGAAAGAATGTTCCATCCAGGGAAAGAAAAATGTTTAAAGAACCCTGTCACTCCCAACCATCAACTCCAAGTTCCAAATGGGGAGAAATGCTGTATGCCTTGGAAAAATGAAGCTCAATTATAAACACCCTGTCTTCAGGGGATGGCTGACACTCACTCCTACAAGGACTCTGAGATTTTTTTTTTTTTTTCCCCACAAGAAGTCTTTTTTAAAATTATTTTTAAATTTATATATATTTAGGGGTCTGAGGGCTTTTTACACATCAAACTTTAGTCTTCCTGCCACTCTGGGCATCACGACAGCTGCTTTCAGAAACAGGTCTCTCCCAGTACTCTCCACTGCTCCAAAAGAAAGTTGCCCTCCGCTATCGATTCTTTGTGTGAACAGACATTTTACAGGTACTAAGGGTCAGTTCCTGTATCTATTCTGCCACATTTTTGCCTATTTCATTCCTCTTACTCACGCTTCACTGCTTCCCGCTGCTTGCTCCTTTCTGCTTTCCAATGAAAGAGTCAATTCTTGGGCATTTACCCTAACTCAGCAGTCTCCAGCCTTCCTGGCACCACGGACTGGTTTGGTGGAAGACCACTTTTCCACAGACTGGGGTTGGTTGGGGGGCGGTTTCGTGTGATTCAAGCACATTGCACTTATTGTGCCTTTTCTTTTGTTTTCTTTTTTCTTTTTCCTTTTTTTTTTTTTTTTTTAGACAGAGTCTCACTCTGTTGCCCAGGCTGGCGTGCAGTGGCACAATCTCGATCTCAGCTCACTGCAATCTCTGCCTCCCAGGTTGAAGCAATTCTCGTGCCTCAGCCTCCCGAGTAGCTGGGATTACAGCTGCACACCACCACACCTGGATAATTTTTGTATTTTTAGTAGGGATGGGGTTTCACCCTATTGGTCAGTTTCACCCTATTGAGGGTTTCACCCTCAAGCCATCCACCCGCCTCAGCCTCCCAAACTGCAGGGATTACAGGCATGAGCCACCACACCCAGCTTATTGTGCACTTTCTTTCTATTATGATTACATTGTAATATATGATGAAATAATTATACAACACACCATAATGTAGAATCAGCGGGAGTGTGAGCTTGTTTTCCTGCAACTAGAGGTCCCATCTGGGGATAGATCATCAGGCATTAGATTCTCATAAGGAATGTGCAACTAGATTCCTCATGTATGCAATTCACAACAGAGTTCACGCTCCTGTGAGAATCGGATGCTGTGTCTGACCTGACAGGAGCCAGAGCTCCGTGGGAATGTGAGGGATGAGGATGGTGTGGATTCAGATGAAGCTTCCCTCGCTGGCCCACCACTCACCTGCCATGCAGCCCGGTTCCAAACAGATCGCAGACTGGTACCGGTCCACAGTCTGGGGGGTTTGGGGACCCCTGCTCTAACTGTATACTAGGACCTGGTTAGGAATTGTACAGAGTTTCTCTCATTCCATCCTCACAATTATCCTTGTGAAGGAGACAGTATTAACCTTATTTTGCACAGAAATAAATGTGGGCACAGAGAGGTTGCTACCTTGTCCAAGGCTGCACAGCTATGAGGGTCGAGTCAGGACTGGAGCCTGTGCTATCTGGCCTCACAGGCCTGCACTCGTCGAAGCTTATGCTGCCACCCACAGCCTCCCCAGGCTGCCCCTGGCATCAGGGACCATGCAGATGGCTTTGGCAGAGTGTCCTGTCATGGCCTTGGATGAGTCCCAGCAAACCTTTGCTAGCCCACTTGAAACCCTCCTTATGTGGATTTCTAATCCAGCTGCTGCTGCCCCCCCAGAGTTTTGGGGACCCCACTACAGGCCCAGGGCCCTGCTGTCCCAGGGGACTTCACAGCCAAGACCTCCACAAACTGCACGATGTGGGCAAAATGAAAAGTAACTCTTCTTACATAAAGGTTAGAAATCCATACTCAGTTACAAAAGTGAAAGTGGCCCGAGAAAGAAGGGGATGGCAAATTCTAACAAGATCAGACAGAAAGCTGACTATCTAAGCACATCTAGAAAACATCTCGACAGAAACTGCTAGGTTCCACGTGGGAGGAAAAACGCAAGGAACTCACCCAAGGATAGGACACTCTCCTCACATCTGCCCTGAACCCTTTCATCAACACCCCGGTCCCTTCCACCCTGGAGGGTCCCAGTCTTCTGGACACAGTGGGGCAGTGCTGGCTGTGACTTGTGAGAGGTTCTCTCCAGGAACCCTCAGCCAGGGCCGTGCCCCAGTGAATGATGGTGCAGAGCTAGGACTCAAATACGGCTCCGGGTCAATGCTGGGCCCTGAATGGAGGCAATGTATTAACCTTCGTACTACCGGCTCTCAAATGCAGCCACACTCTTTAATATTTAGCTCTCCAAAGGCACAGTGTCTTCCCAAAACTACGTCCAATTGCACACATCGTTTACCCCCAGCTCATTCCCAATCTCACCCACCATCTTTTCAAAACAGGTGAAAAGTAATTTCGGTAACTTCCCTAAGTTGAGAGAAGAGGAATTAAGCCCAGGGAGGCAAGTCCAGTGAAAGATCTAATTCATGTTACAATTCTGTCCTGTGGGAAACAAATCCATTTTCCGCTCTCTGGTTGCAAACAGCCTCTCACTTACACGTCAGTGAGGTTAGTGCTTTGCACAGCCATGAGCTCTGGGAGTTAAGGGTTGAGACTCAAAGAAATGTACAGATCAGAAAAGGTGACTCAGCTCCTAGGGGGTGAAGAACGAAGGAGATAACAACAGCGTGAAGACCTGGAGTAGCACCTTCCATCTGGAGAAGAAGAGGAAAAGGAGAGGAGGTGTGTGGAGTGAGAGGTAGAGAGAGAAAGAGGAGAGGTGCTGGCAAAATGAAGGGGGCAAGAGAGGCAGGGAGGAGGGAGAGGAGGAGGAAGTGGAGGAGGAGAAAGAAGAGAAGAGGAGGAGGAAGAGGAGGAGGAGAAAGAAGAGAAGAGGAGAGAGAAAGGGGAGGAAGAGAGAGAAGGAGGAGGAGAAAGAGAAGAGGGGAGAGAAAGAGGTGGAGAAAGAGAAGAGGAAAGAGAAGGGGAGGAAAAGAAAGAGGAAGAGACCGGACGTGGTGGCTCATGCCTGTAATCCCAGGACTTTGGGAGGTTGAGGTGAATTGATCACCTGAGGTCAGGAGTTGGAGACCAGTTTGGTCAACATGGTGAAACCCTGTCTCTACTAAAAATACAAAAATTAGCCAGGCGTGGTGGCAGGCACCTGTAATCCCAGCTACTCAGAAGGCTGAGGCAAGAGAATCACTTGAACCCAGAGGCGGAGGTTGCAGTGAGCCGAGATCACACCACTGCACTCCAGCCTGGGCAACAGAGTGAGATTCCGTCTGAAAAAATAAAAAAGAAGGAGGAAGAGAGAATAGGAGGAGAGAGGAGGTGAAAAGGAGGAGAAAAGGGAAGAAGGAGGAGAAAAGAAAGAAGGTAAAGAGGAGGAGGGAGAAGGGGAGAAAAAACAGGAGGAAGAGAGGGTAAGAGGAGGGAAGAGGGAAGAAGAGGTAAAGAGGAGGAGAGTGTAAGGAAGCAGGGGAGAGAGGAGGTAAGAAGGAGGAAGAGGAGGAGAAAGAAGGGAAGGAAGAAGAAGAGGAGAAGAAAGCAGGAGTAGCGAGAAGGTGAAGATGAGGAGAGGAGAGTGAAGGGGAGGAAGAAAGAGGAGCAGGCTGGGGGAAAGAAGGAGGAAGAAGAGGAGGAGAGAGGAAAGAGGAGGGAGGAGGAAAAGAAGAAGAAAGGAGTGGGAGAGAGCAGGTGAAGAGGTGAAGGAGAGGGGAGGAGAAGGAAGAGGGGGTAAGAAGAGGATGAGGCAGAAGAGAGAGGAGAAAGGAGGAGGTGGAGAGGAGGAGGAGGAGGAAGAGGAATAGGAGGCAGGAGGAGATGAGGAAGAAGAGGAGGAGGAGGAGAAGTGAAAGGAGGGAAGGGAAGGAGAGATTGATCTGTGCTCCAGAAACCGCTTGTTCTCAGCATTCCAAGAAGAGGGCCTTTCCCAGCCAGCAGGAGGAGTTACAGTTTTCCAAGGCAGGAGGAGAATGTGGGCGGCACCAGCACCTGGAGGCTGTTTGTTCAGGTGGCTGCTGCCTCTCTGCAGCCAATGCCAGGGTCACACGTGATTATCAGCTGGCTCAGGGATTTGCTCTGTGAAAGGTGTGGCACCTGGTCTTGACTGGGCTTTGCTTGAGTTTTGGGGGGCAAGAAAGCTAGATGTCAACTTGAATGAAAGTCTTTCTGGCTCACCAGTTGAGACAGAAAATGTACTCTTTTTCTGAGGAACTGCCAATATGCTTGCAGGTGCAGAAGAAACTGATCAAAGTAAATCACCCCCCGCCCCGCCCTTTTCTTTTTTTTTTTTTTTTTTGAGACAGTCTTACTCTGTCACCCAGGCTGGAGTGCAGTGGCGCAATCTCAGCTCACTGCAACCTCTGCCTCCTGGGTTCAAGCAATTCAGCCTCCCAAGTAGCTGGGACTGCAGGTGTGCACCACCACACCTGGCTGATTTTTGTATTATTAGTAGAGACAGGGTTTCACCATGTTGTCCAGGATGGTCTCGATCTCCTGACCTCATGATCTGCCTGCCTCGGCCTCCCAAAGTGCTAGGATTACAGGCATGAGCCACCATGCCCAGGCACCCTATTTCTTTAGGGAAGGTATCAGTTGAAGGGATGGCCCTGCTGCCTGGGTGAAAAGCAAACTTACTCCAATCTGGGCACTAAGCTTTGACCCCCTTGGGGTGTGACAGGGTCAGATTTTAGCCACAACACAGTCCACCTGATTTGCTGAAATGTGGTGATGTGCATCAAAAACCACTAAGACTGGCCAGGTGCAGTGGCTCACATGTGTAATCCCAACACTTTGGAAGGCCGAGGCAGGTGGATCACCTGAAGTCAGGAGTTCGAGAGCAGCCTGGCCAACATGGCAAAACTCTGTCTCTACTGAAAATACAAAAATTAGCTGGGGGTGGTGGTGTGCACCTGTAATCCTAGCTACTTGGGAGGCTGAGGTGCAAGAATTGCTTGAGTCCAGGAGGCGGAGGTTGCAGTGAGCTAAGATAGCACCACTGCACTCCTGCCTGGACTACAGAGTGAGACTGTGTCTCAGAAAAATAAAGCACTAACACCTGTTTCTCTGGGGTCTTCAACAGTGCTTCTGACATGATGCTGTCTTGATATTCTTAGAAGTTTTAAATTTTCTGGGCAATGAAAGAAAGACCCTGCTTAACAAATATTCCAAATATGGCTGTAAATCCCTGATATGAAGATTGATATCACAAAAGTATGAAGAAAATAAGATTACCTTATCTAAAGCTTCACTGCTTCCTTTCCAAGCCATTGTACTGAGACCACAGATGAAACCAAGTCCCGATTACTTTAGCTGTCACGTGTAAACTTGGCCAATCTGTCAAGTAAATAACACGTAGTCACTGTGTGCCTTTGGCTGGGTGTTACTGGGCAAAATACCACAGAAATATGATACTTGCTCCAGGTACAAAGGACTTTCCTTGCTAAAATCAAGATAGTCCTGGACAGACGGTTGGTCACCCTAGGGATGACACGCAAATGGCCCACCACAGGCATCCCTCTCCTGTCCATCTGATTAACTATGAAGGCTTAAGTTTAAGTTTTTCTATCCTTAACACCTGGATCTCAGGGATATTTGTTTTTTCTCTGAAAATCTCCATGGAACTCGATCTAGCTGGATGCCAGGCACACAGGGACAGTACCATGGTGTTTGGTTAAGGAATATGTGGATATTTGCCATTTTTCCTGGCAACTTTGCATCTAAGCCTCTTCCCATGGGAAGAGAATCCCTCATCTTAAGTCTTGGTGGGAGGCAGACGATTCTAGATTTCTATTTTCATTCATGCACCGTACTTTGGGCAGTAACAACCTAGAAAAGAGCATGTCCCCAGGGGCTAGTGAAGACAGTAGGTATGCGCCCTTGGCTTCACCCTCGAGAGGATCTCCACAACCCTTGAAGATAGAGCTGGCTGTGCAGAGAAACAGGGGCCCAGCCAGTCTTGTTGGCAATGGGGGTAGTTGAGCAAGAGTCTAGGGGCAGAGGAGGAATGAAGCCAGCCAGCCGGGTTGGCAGAGCAACATGTGGGCTCCAGACCAGCAAGAGAGATGGTGGCCTCCTCCCTGGGCTCGTCCATGATGAGGTGCTTTTTTTGTGTGTGTGGTAATGAAGTCTCTGAACTTGGTTCTCCAGTTCCCAATTCTGTGAGCTACTCAATATACTTTCAGCAAATTCCATTTCTGCGTATGAGCTTATTTTAAGACCATTGATGTGGCCAGGGGTAGTGGCTCATGTCTGTAACCCCAGCACTTGGGGAGGGGTGGTGGAAGGATCACTTGAGGCCAGGAGTTCAAGACCAGCCTGGGCAACACAGTGAGACCTCATCTCTACAAAAAATTTAAAAATAGCCAGGCATGGTGGCGTGTGCCTGTAGCGACAGCTACTTGGGAGGCTGAGGTGGAAGGATCCGTTGAGCCCACCTGTTCAAAGCTGCAGTGAGCTATGATCTTGCCACTGTACTCCAACCTGGGGCAAAGGGACAGAGGGAGACCCTGTCTCAAAAAATTTTTAAAACCTACTTACAAGAGGGGATAGGTGTCTATTTGTGAAGATAAGGACCTTCCCTTCTAGACAAAGAGGGCTACAGGTACCCAAAAGGCAGGAGAACCCATGGGATTCAGGGATACTAAATAGGGCCTGAGAGTCTAATGGAAAAGATGATATATTCTGATTTCCTACTACATTTTCGAAGTGTGGACCAATCAAATGTTTCACTGCACTGGAAGATATTCAGGCAAGTCCCAGGGACCTGTGGAGCAACATACACACTGTACATTTTAGCACAGGAAAAGAAAAACCCATAATTTTTTTTTTTGCTGTGGAAATTGCTTGATCTGGCACAACGAATCTCAGCCAATCCATCAAAAAGCTATTTATTGAACACCTACCATATGTAGACTTGGCTAGAACTTTGCCCAGTCTGCTTGGCAGAGAATATCCAAGCCTAGACTCACATCACCCTGCAACTGGAATCAGTTAGAGTGATTTGCAGTCTGCTTTAGAAAATTTTGAAAAACTCAATTTCTTGGAAAACCTTCCATTCACCCTGTAGTTCTTTTTCCTTCTTGTTGGGTGATGTGAGAAAGAGAAGGAAGAAAATGTTGTCCTCCAGTGGGTTTATTGGTGGTGACCGGAGCTTCATTGTTAGAAACAAAACCAAAACCACAAACAGAGGAAAACAAAATGATTCTCTCTTGTCCAGGAATCTGCTACCATCAGCTTTTCCAGTGGGAACCTGACTCTCATTGCTTAGAAGTATCTCACTTGTAAAGCCCACAATAGGAGAAATTCCCTCAGGGGAGCAGTGAATAAAGTGGTTCTCAAGCTTCGCTTGTTCAGGCCTAGAGCACACTTGGAAAAGCTCATGGGAACAAAATCAGCTAGTGCATGGAACAGATACTATGGCGGAAACTTAAAGGAGGTCAGTGGGACAATGTCTGTTCCACAGTGGAATCAAAGGACAGCTGGAGATCTGACAACAAAATGGGCCTGCTTCACTCCTTCCTGAATATAAACATGTCAGCTCAACTCCACAGACACTTTCTGAGTAGATTCCTTATACCCAGTTGAATGCTTGCATAAGCAGTGCAAGAGGTACGTTCTTGTGTCTTTTTTACAATGGGGATTGGCTGTTCACAGAGTTCACATCTCAGTGCTACTGAGATACTAGTTACTCATGGAGGGGTAAAATGTGATCTATCAGAATGATTCTTTCTTGGGGGAACCCATAGGTCAGACAGAACTCATACATAATTTGAAAAATTTCACCAACCCTTGTATTTGCCAATAGTTGAAGAGCACCCCATGCTTTTTAGTCATCTTTGGAACATACTCAATTTGGGGCTGCTTCTGTTTCCTGCATAGAAATTCTACTCTCATGTTTGAAGAACCAGCAGCCATGTCATAGCCTTGAGGATGGAAGCCACATGCTCAGGATGGTGGAGGAGGAAGGTAGAAGGGGATGGTGTTTCCAATGACTTCATAGTGCTGTCCCCATCTAGAGTTCCTTTACAGAAGAGAATAAACCCTGTGTGTTTAAGCCTCTGTAACCAGGTGATGTGGTTTGGCTGTGTCCCCACCCAAATCTCATCTTGAATTGTAGCTCCCATAATTCCTATGTGTTGTGGGAGGGACCCGGTGGGATATAACTGAATCATGGGGCAGTTTCCCCCATACTGTTCTCGTGGTAGTGAATAAGTCTCACAAGATCTGATGGTTTTACAAAGGGAAACCCTTTTTGCTTGGTTCTCATTCTGTCTTGCCTGTCGCCATGTAAGCCATGCCTTTTGCATTCCACCATGATTGTGAGGCCTCCCCAGCCACGTGGAACTGTGAGTCCATTAAACCTTTTTCTTTATAAATGACCCAGTCACAGGTATGTCTTTATCGGCAGCATGAAAACAGATGAATGCACCAGGTTTTTAGCTAAGTGTAATTCCTGATAAAGGTGGTTCCTGACCGTGTCATTCAAAGGAGATAGAAGAAAGGTACTTAAATATCTAACAATAAAAGATGGATGAAATAAATTATAGTAACATATTGTTGGCTACCAGTTGGTTCTTTACTCAACACTCGTTCATTCATTTATACGTTACTTATTAAGTGCCTACTATGTGCCGGGCATAGTATCAGACTTTGGGGGTATAGTAACGAACAAGCAGATATGGTTCATACCCTCAAGGAATTATACAAGAAAGTGCACGGCACCGAAATCTATTCCACTGTAGGCTGTGATCCTGTTAGATTGTGCTTCCAAGGCCGGTCCTTTGAGTAGGCAACATTGAGTGGCTACCCTGGAGCCTCAAGTGTGTGCATGCTTCATACCATTCATTTTTTTCAAACCTCATTAAAATTCAGTTTGAAGCCCGGACGCGTGGCTCATGCCTATAATCCCAGCACTTGGGGAGGCTGAGGTGGGCGGATCACCTGAGGTCAGGAGTTCAAGACCAACCTGAAGAACATGGTGAAACCCGGTCTCTACTAAAAGTAACGAAAATTGGCCGGGCATGGTGGTGCATGCCTGTAACCCCAGCTACTCACGAGGCCGAGGCAGGAGAATTGCTTGAACCCAGGAGGAAGATGTTGCAGTGAGCCAAGATTGCGCCACTGCACTCCAGCCTGGGCAACAAAGCGAGACTGTGTCTCAAAAAGAAAAAAGTTTTGGAATTTGTCTCTCAGTCTATCCCATGGCTTCTGTGAAAGAGGCTGTCAATTTGGTGTCACCTTTCAGGTATGATCATCTGGGGCACATCCCACACTGGCTGAGCTACACAGAGACCAGATCCTTCTAGAAACAGTGACTCTATTGTTGTTTAAAAACATAGAAAAGAGGCTAAAAGGAAATATATGAACAATGTTAATAATGAATGTGGACTGCAGACACAGACGATCTTTTTTTCCATTTATTTATATTTTGTAAAATTTTATAAACATGCATTCCTTTGAAAAAACTTCACTGTGGTATGATATATTAGGCCGTTCTCACGTTGCTGTAAAGAAATACTAGAGACTGGGTAATTTATACAGAAAAGAGATTTAATAGGCTCACAGTTCCGCAGGCTGTACAAGAAGCGTGAGAGGTTCTGGGGAGTCCTCAGGAAATTTTCAATCATGGCGGGAGGTGAAGGAAAGCAGGCATACCTTAAGTGGCTGGAGCAGGAGGAAGGGGCTCAGGGAGGTGTCACACACTTTGAACAACCAGATCCCATGAGAACTCTCTCAGTTCTCATGAACAGCCCCAAGGGGAGAACTCTGCCCCCATGACCCAATCGCCTCCCACAACGCCCCACCTCCAACATTGAGGATTACAATTCCACATGAGATTTGGGTGGGGCACAAATCCAAACTATACAGTGTAATATACAGATGTGCATCATAAGCATATAGAACAGTGCATTTTCACAAATTATGCACTTACGTATCCAGCATCTAGATCAAGAGGCAGGACATTAACAGCTCCCAGAGACCTTGTACCTCCTTAATTATTCACACAGAGAGTAATTACTCTCCTGACTTCTAACGAGCGTGTATTAATTGTACTAATTTTTGTAGTGCTGTGGATGGAATCTTACTAGTTTGTGTCTAGTCTTTTTTTTCAATATTTGCTTGTGAGATTCATCCATGCTGTTGAACACAGGTCCATGTCATTCGTTTCCATCATTGTATAGTATATTGGGTGATTAAACCACAATAATTTATTCATTCTACTCTTTGTGGACTTTTAGAAAGATTCCCCCTTTAAGATATTACAAACAGAGTTTCTATGAACATTCTTGTGTGTGTCTTGTAGTGAACATTCTTATGCATTCCTGTTGGGTGTATGCCTAAGAATGGAATAGCCAAGCCATGGAACAAACATGTTTAGTTTTAATAGGACTGTGAGTTTTCCAAAGTAGTTATGAGATGTATTATTGCTAAATTTTTTTTTAAAAGTAATTTACAAAGCATCCTGGCACAATGCTGTATTACCAGAACATTTTCCACATATATTTAAATCCATTCATGATAGAATTCTTTGAGGTCTTTTTTCTTGATAGAAGTCTTTCAAGTCTGTTTCTTTTTTCTCAACAAATCATTATATGCAACTCACTTTCCTGGACACTATAGAGGGTAAAAAGATGTTCCAAATAGAGCCCCAGACTTCAAGGAGCTAATAATCTAGTGAGGGACGGTGAAACTGCGGGAAATACTAATACATGCCCGGCATGACAGGTGACCCCCCAACCCCCCCCCCCCCCCCCCGCCACGGAGGAGCACAGAAAATGATATGGAAGACAGAAGCTGGAGAAATTACTAGCACACGGCAGGAAAAGTCAAGAAAAGCTTCTTCTAAATGACGATGTTTGGGGTAGGTGAGGAGAGATGGGCAGATTTTAACTAGAAATGTAGAGGCTTTGGAAAAACTTTTTTTTTTTTTTTTTGAGACAATTTCGCTCTTGTTCCCCAGGCTGGAGTGCAGTGGTGCGATCTCGGCTCACTGCAACCTCTGCCTCTTGAGTTCAAGTGATTCTTCTGCTTCAGCCTCCCGAGTAGCTGGGACTATGGGTGCCCACCACCATGCCTGGCTAATTTTTTTATTTTTGGTAGAGATGGGGTTTTGCCACATTGGCCAGGCTGGTCTTGAACTCCTGACCTCAAATGATCTGCCCACCTCAGCCTCCCAAAGTTCTGGGATTACAGGTTTGAGCCACCACATGCAGCCAGGAAAAACATTTTAAGAAGAGGGCATCATGCAAACAGAGACATGGAGGGGGAGTCTCAGGGAATGGTGACCAGCCCAAGTGAGGTGAGGTGCAGAGCGTAGAAGGGGACAGCCCAGGACAGCAGTCAGGAAAGACAGATGGAGATGAAGATCCTTCATTGCTGGGTTAAAGTGTTCGACCCTGAGTCTCAGGGTAACCAGCAGTCTTTGAAACCTTTGGTCAGGATGGGCTGTGTTATGCTGCAGTAACAAACAATCACAAAATCCCAATGGATGAGAACCTCAAGGTTGACTTGTTGCATCTGTTACATTCACAAGTCAGCTGTAAAGGTGATTCACAGTATCCTCACCCCAGAACTCAGACTGATGGAGTTGCCACCATCTGGAGCATACTGGTCACTGTGGAAGAAGGGAGAGAGAGCTCTGAATGGTCTCATCCCAGCAATTCAGTGTGCGGGTCCAGAAGTCACAGACACATGACATTTCCAACAATACCGCAGTCCAAAAGTGCACCCAGACCATGTTCCTGAGAGTTAGGGTGCTGGGTGCTCTTTGTGAACGGTACTAATGCCTTCTGCAGGGTAAGCGACTGCCAGAGATGAACTCTAGGACAATTATTTTAGCACACTGCGTAGGATGGAATGAATTGGAAGGAAAATGGGGACTCAGCAGCCATCTAGAAGACAGCTGAAATCATCTGGGTGAAAAATGATTCCCTGATACAGTGGCAATGGGAACAAAGAGGAGGGAACAGATGCACAAAATGTTATAGAAAAGGAATTTACAGAACGCATAGACCTCTTGGATGCAGGTGGCAAGTTAAAGAGAAGATTCGAAGATGGCTCCAGGTCTCCAGCCGGGAGGATGCTGATGACGGCAGTGCCAGGAATTGGAACAGGAAATGGAAAGTAAGGAATATTTCTGTGGGATGAAGATGAATTACTCAGGGAGAAAAAAAGGTAGTTTTCCTTTTTTGTTGTTGTGCAAATGCAAAGCAAAACAAAACCAATTCACTTGGCAAGTCCCTGTGAGCACCTGCTCTGAGCTCAGCGTGGCATATTTTATAACCTCACACTGTAGAGAATTCAGCAGCCTACACACACAACCCCCTCTACAAGTGATGGCTTTTATTTTGTTTTCGGGTTATTGAAACTTTGCTCATCTTAACTTCTCTTTCTTTCTTTCTTTCTTTCTTTCTTTCTTTCTTTCTTTCTTTCTTTTCTTTTCTTTTCTTTCTTTCTTTCATGAGACAGAGCCTCACTCTGTTGCCCAGGCTGGAGTGCAGTGGCATGATCTCAGCTCACTACAACCTCCGCCTCCCAGGTTCAAGCTATTCTCCTGCCTCAGCATCCCGAGTAGCTGAGATTACAGGTGTGTGCCACCAGGCCCAGCTAATTTTTGTATTTTTAGTAGAGACGGGGTTTCTCCATGTTGGCCAGACTGGTCTCAAACTCTTGACCTCAGGTGATCCGCCCGCCTCAGCCTCCCAAAGTGCTGGGTTTACAGGCATAAGCCACTGCACCCGGCCTCATTTTAACTATTTTGGATAGAAAATTTCCAAATTGCCTTATAGACTAACTGTCGCAACTCTGTTTAAAACGACTGCCTTATTCATCTGTATGATTTCCATATCTGTACAATTCCCATATCTTTCCTAAAGTTTTGAATATGGAAGGGGCTCAGATTGAATGAAGGAATTTAGCTTTTTCGCACCAACTCAGGGCCACTGTTACGCACAGTGACTGTGGCCCTATGCTCTAAGCCATCACCACGCTTTCCATAGACACACGTCTGCTCTGTTGTCACTTCGTCCCTTTGTTGGTCTTGCGGCAAGCATTTATGACCCCTAGAGAATCTTCCTATGATAATCTTCACATCCTTACCTTAGTATGCCAAAGGCAAACAAGCAAAGTGATTGAAAATCTCATTGTGAGAGCGAGTCAGCGGACTCCGAGTAAGAAAATAAGAATCTGTCTTTTGAGAAAAACTGAGCTCTAGCACCCGGCAAGCAGCACCTGCTCCCACCCGCTTCACCTGCAGGTAACACGGATTGGCCCACCCACTGCGCCAGGCCTCACACCAAGCACTTCCTGTGTGTTTCCTCCAGTCCCCTGCTAGAGCTGGCCCTGCTCATTTTGCACAGGAGAAAATGGGTGCTCAGCGAGGTCCCAAACTTCACAAGTGCGAGGATCAGGATTCAAACCTCAGTTATCTCCTAAGCACATACTTTGTAATAGGGTTTCACGGAGGGTTTTTGCTTTGCCTCTGCCTCTTTTCTCTGTCCTTCTCCTCTTCTTCCTCTTCCTCCTCCTCCGTCTTTTTCTTTTTCCTTCTTTCTCTCTGTCTCTCTCCTCACTTTCATTTTCATTTACTTTGGCATTTAAAGTTTCATTCCAGAGATATAATGCTGCCAGGAGTCCAACCTTTCAATAAGTTATTTCTGTAACTTTTTTTCTTTTTGAGATGGAATCTCGCTCTGTTGCCCAGGGCTGGAGTACAGTGGCACGATCTCAGCTCACTGCAATTCCCACTTCCCAGATTCAAGCGATTCTTCTGCCTTAGAGTAGCAGGGATTACAGGCGCATACCACCACACCCAGCTAATTTTTGTATTTTTAGTGGAGACAGCGTTTCACCAGGCTGGCCAGGCTGGTCTCAAACTCCTGACCTCAGACGATCCGCTTGTTTCAGCCTCCCAAAGCGCTGGGATCACAGGTGGAGCCACCGCACCCAGCTATTTCTGTATGTTTTTATAGTTGCCCTCAAGGAGTTAAAAATTTTGCAGAGGACCTGGGGCGTGAGATACAATGTGAGAACTCTGAAGGTAATTGATAATTCGGCGATCAGTTGGATGTAATAGCGTGTTGATAAATCTCTAATTCCCACCACAGTCTGATTTCATCCTCATTGCTCATCGCTTTGTATCCAGTCTCAGTTTCCAGGCTGGTTCTGTTTCACCCTTGGAATGCCCTTCCCTCACCTCCTGGTCTGTCAGAAATTGTATTTAGTCTATAAGACACAATTCAAGTGGTATAGCCGTTATATAAAAGCTTGTCAAAAAATTCACTATAGAACTACCAAGTGATCCAGTAATCCCACTTCTGCATGTATCCAAAGGACAGGAAATCACTACCTGCACTACCATGTTCATTGCAGCACAATTCATAGTAGCCAAAATATAGAATCAACCTAAGTGTTCATCAGTGGACCCTTAGTGTAAAAATATATATATACACACACACATATAAATATATATATATCATACATAGCATATGCAATTTATATATAATATATATGTCATATATACACACATATATATGCACGTGCGCGCACACACACACACACACACATATATATATATAATGGAATATTATTCAGCAATAAAAAAGGAGGCTGGGCACAGTGGCTCACACCTATAATTCCAGCACTTTGAGAGGCTGAAGCAAGCAGTTTGCTTGAGCCCAGGAGTTTGAGACCAGTCTGAGCAACATGGTGAAATCCCATCTTTACAAAAATACAAAAATTAGCCTGATGTGCAGGTACGCCTATGGTCCCAGCTCCTCTGGAGGCTGAGGCGGGAGGGTCACCTGAGCCCGGGGTCGTTGAGGCTGCAGTGAGCCATGATGACACCACTGCACTCAGCCTGGGCAACAGAGCCAGACCCTGTCCCTTCCCCCTTCCAAAAGAAAGAAAGAAAGAAAGAAAGAAAGAAAGAAAGAAAGAAAGAAAGAAAGAAAGAAAGAAAGAAAGAAGAGAGAAGGAAAGAAGGAAATCCTTAGTGAACATGGAGGGCATTATGTCAAGTGAATTAAGAAGGACAATTGCTGTGTGGTGTCACTTATATGCGAAATCTTAAAAAAAGAAAAAGAAAAAAATTGAAATCATAGAAACAGAGAGTAGAATGGTGATTTTTCCAGGGGCTGGAGGTTGGGGAATGAAAGATGCTGGTGGAAAAGTGTAAACGTTCAATTATAAGATGACTAAGTTCTGGGGATCCAGTTATGGTGCTGACAGTTAATGATATTGTAGCATAACTTGAAATTTGATATGGGAATAGATCTTAAGTGCTCTCACCAAGAAAGAAAAAAGGTAACCATGTGGGGTGATGGACTTGTCAATTAACTTAATTGTGGTAATCATTTCATAATGCATGCATGTATCAAATCATCATGTTGTATGCCTTAAATATATACGATTTTATTTGTCAATTATACCTCAATAAATCTAAGGGGGAAAAAAACGCAATTCAGGTGACACCTTCTCCGACGTGGCTTCCTGAGCTCTGGTGACAACCAGCAGCTTCCTCTTCTGAGTTCTGTCTCTGCTGTATTGGATCTCTCCATGTGGCTCTCTTCCCTGTTCGTCGTCTTTGGAGTTGGTGATGGTAGGTTTCTTTCCTGCTGGATTA
Source organism: Papio anubis (assembly GCF_008728515.1). Taxonomy (NCBI): domain Eukaryota; kingdom Metazoa; phylum Chordata; class Mammalia; order Primates; family Cercopithecidae; genus Papio; species Papio anubis. Next base: position 96,451,173 of record NC_044986.1, read on the forward strand.
TGCCTGAGAGGTAACAGCCATGTCCCCAAACCTTTGCAGAGTCTAGAAGGTGCTCGTTCTTCTGTGTCTGTGAGCTGAAATTTTCATAGAGAAAGAGACTATGTATTTTAGCAGGTCATGCATACCATCTAACACAAGCAATGCAGCCTTGGGACGGGTTTGACTCTTGCTCTCCAGTGTCACTACCAGTGGAAAATTGTTCCTTCCACCATAAGCCCTGAGATGTGCTAAATCACCTAGAATGTCTTTGTCCTGTTTATCCTACCACTGGAACTCAGAAACCAACACTCCAATATGAAACCCTCAGAAGCAAAAGTTTGTCTCTGACCTTCTCTTGCCCTCCCATCTGTCAGTCCTATTCTTCTCCCTTGGGAGCCAAAGAAAATAGAATCCCCCTTCCCCAAGGCAAGTCCGAGAAATCAGAGCCCCCTTTCCCCAAAGCCAGCCATAAAACAAAAGACCCTCATTGCAGAGAGGGTCCTTCCCCAAAAGGAAGGGATGCATGCTCAGAGAGGCCAAGAAGAACCTAGACAGACAGACTTTGCTGGGTTTTCCCCACTCTGTCTACTAGCCTTAGATCTCTGGGTCTTCATTCTGAAGGCTCTCGCATACACGTTAATAAATTCGTATGCCCTTTTGCTAATGAGTCTGCCTCTTGCGGGTGATTTTCAGTGAACCTTCAGAGGGCAAAGAAGGTTACCCTTGGATTCTACACTACAACACGCAAAAAAAAAAAAAAAAAATTCTTTTTTTGATTTTTGATTCTTCTCAATAGGTTCAAGATGTCTTACCATTTAAATCAACAATCTTTCAAAAATCATTTTATTGTGACTTTGTGAAGCTTGCTTTAATCTAATACAATAGCCAAAGTAAGTGACTTTTTAGCTTATATTCTTAAGAATACGACCCACTTCAAAAATTACAAGAAAGGGCCGGCACAGTGGCTCACGCCTGTAATCATATCACTTTGGGAGGTCGAGGCAGGTGGATCACCTGAGGTCAGGGGTTCAAGACCAGCCTGACCAACATGGTGAAATGTCATCTCTACTAAAACACAAAATTATCTGGATGTGGTGGCAGGAGCCTGTAGTCCCAACTACTGGGGTGCTGAGGCAGAAGAATCACTTAAACATGGGAGGTGAGGTTGCAGTGAGCCGAGATCGCGCCACTGCATTCCAGCCTCGGTGACACAGCGAGATTCCGTCTCAAAAAAAAAAAAAAAATTACAAGAAAGGTCAGCAAAATCAATTGTTGGCTCTACATAAAGGTCTGTGGGACATTGCCCAAAAAACCTCCTTAGTAATGGTGTTGATATTTTCATGGCTGCCCAATTTGTATAGAAAAGGTCAACAAGCAGCTCTTTCATAATTTACACTGAACTAATCCTCACTTATTTCCTTTCACAAATGACTATGTCCTATGGACTGAAAATATGCATCAAAGGCTTGGGGTCTGCTGCTTAGTTAATTCAACAAATATTTATTAAATGCTTACTATATGCAAAAGACAATTCCAGGCATTTGGGATGTAGCAGTACCTAAAACAGGCAAAAATCCTGCTTGCAGGAGCTCTTTGTAATACATTATCTAATCACTGTGCTAGGCATGTTCACAGTCCTGTGAGAGGATTTTCTTGTGTTTATATCAGTGAGAAACTAAAGCTCAGGCAGAATAGGTGGCTAGATCAAGATAAACGGGCTTGCCAGCAGATAAGTGTGAATTCACCTCAGTTCTTCTGGTTGCAAGTTTTGTTCTACTGGAGTGCATTTTCAAAACTGGTGTTTCGAAATACTTTTCCAAGAGGCAGATGTTTTCTAAAAATTGCATTCCATATTTCAATCTGTTTGGGAAAGACTTTTTGCCACAGATTGGGTTCTAGGACGAGATACTAAGATGCATTTTTGCATGGAAGAGGTTCTTAGGGCATGTTCTTAAGATCAACCCCTGCGGAAGGGAAGGGAAGAAAGCAGGATTAGACAGAGGGAAAATTGAGTGGCAATGCAGTCTTAGGGCAAGCCTCAACTGACACTGTAGGGAGTTCTGATGATCAGATGACCCTTCAAGGCTGTCCTGAGATGATCATGCCTTTATGTCTCCAAGCCAATCAGTTACTGGATGTAATCCATTCCAGGAAGTGGGCATGACCTTGGGCAAGGTAGTTCTTTTCAGCTGAGCAAATCCCCAAAGGAGAGGTAAGGAGTGGTTTCCACAGATACTGCCAGCAGCTGGGGCAACAGATCCTCCATTCCTAAAGGGGCATCTGGGACATACATCCTAGCATCCACCAGACTGTGGTATTTGTAAGTACTAGATTAAATGAAATGAAACACGCTTCTTTACTCCTATCCGTTTAGAGCTTTTAATGAGCGGGTTCGTACTGTGAAGCTTCAAGAGGGAAATTTACTACGCAGATTTTTCCCAAGTTTATTTAAACTCAGAATATTTTTGAAGGTCTGTATTTATTAACATCATCTGAAAAAATGTACTTAGGATGCATGTGTACCAGAAATTACAGTGCAACTGGACAAATGCAAAAAGATGGAGATGCAAAATGCAGTCATATACAAAAATGAATTCAAAATGGTTCATACACCTAAAACGATACAGCTCTTAGAAGAAAGCATAGGTATAAGTCTTTGTATTGTGGAGGACGCAATGGGTTCTTAAATATAGCACCAAGAGCATAAGTGACAAAAGAAAAATAGCTAAATTGGTCTTCATCAAAATTTAAAACTTTTGTGCTTCAAGGAACACCATAGAGTTTAAAAAAAAAAAAAAGAAAGAAACCCTACAGAAAAGAAAAAACATATTTGAAAATCATATGTCTGGTAGGAGACTTGTATCCAGAACGATATATGAAGAACTCTGACAACCCAACAATAAAAGGAAAAATAACCCAACTTAAAGACAAGCAGAGAATTAAAATAGACATTTCTCCAAAAAGACTTAGAAAAGGACAATAAGCACATGAAAGGGTGCTTGACATCGTTAGTCATTAGGAAAATGCAAATCAAAACCACAGTGAGAGACCACTTTACGCCACTTCAGATGGCATAATCAGAAAGACAGATAATGAGAAGTGAGGGTGAGGATGTGAAAAAACGGGAAAGCTCATATATTCCTGGTGGGAATGTAAAACGGTACACCCAACTTTGGAAGACAGTCTGGCAGTTCCTGAAAAGGTGAAACAGAGTTACCACATGATCCAGCAATTGCACTCCCGTGTATGGACCCAGGAGAACTGAAAACGTATGCCCACACAAAAACTTGTACACAAATGTTTGTAGCAGCATTATTGAAAATAGTCAAAAAGTGGAAACAATGCTAATGTCCATCAATTGATGCACAGATAAGCCAAATGAGGAATAGGTGGGCATAAAAAGAAATGATGAAATAATACATGCTTGTAATGGTTAATATTAGCTGACAACTTGATTGGATTGAGAGATGCATAGATAGCTGGTAAAGTATTGTTTCTGGGTGTTTCTGTGAGGGGGTTGCCAGAGGAGATTAACATTTGAGTCGGTGGACTGGGAGAGGAAGACCCACCCTCAACGTGGGTGGGCACCATCCAATCAGCTGCTAGTGTGGCTAGAACGAAGCAGGTGGGAGAAGGCAGGATGAGCTTGCCTGCTGCGTCTTCTCACTTTCATCTTTCTCCTGAGCTGGATTCTTCCTCCTGCCCTTGGACATCAGACTCCAGGTTCTTTGGCCCTTGGACTCTTGGACTTACACCAGTGGTTTACCAGAGGCTCTCCGGCCTTTGGCCACAGACCGAAGGCTGCACTGTCGGTTTCCCTACATGGAGGCTTTTGAACTTGGACTGAGCCACTACTGGCTTCCTACCTCCTCAGCTTGCGGATGGCATATTGTGGGACTTCACCTTGTGATCATGAGAGCCAATTCTCCTTAATATTCTCCCTTCCATATCTATATTATGTATATCCTGTTGGTTCTTTCCCTCTGGAGAGCCCTGACTAACATACAATACTACATGGATTAGCCTGGAAAGCACTGTACTAAATGGAAGAAGCCAGACACAAAGGTCACATGTATAATTCCATTTGTATGAAATGTCCAGAATAGGCAAATCCCTAGAGAAATACAGATTTCCAGGGGAGTGAGGACTGACTGCTAGCAGGTATGGATATGCTTTTTGGGATAATAAAATTTTTGAAAAATTAAATAATAGTAATGGTTGCACAGCACTGTGAATGTATTAAAACCACTAAATTGTACTTAAAGGGTGAAGCGCATGGTGTGTGAATGACACCTCAATATAGTAGGGGAGGCATCGATGCAAGGACCATTAACTTTGGAGTAGGGAAGCTTTTCAGACTTCTTTTGCTCACAGGTAAAAAGAAAAACCTCAAGTTATTTTGAGAAAATGTAAAAAGGAGGGCACAAAGAAATTTATTGGCTAACATAACCAGGAAATCGAGAGACACCATTGGCTTCAAAGTCTTACCAAAGGAGCATAATGGCACCAAGCAACCACAGACTCTTTCCTCTCAATGTATAGCAAGTCAAGCAGAAAGACACCTGATATCCTTCAACCTCCTTAGAGCCATCAAAGGGGAGAATTTGATTGGTGCTGCTTGGAACACAAACTTATTCCTGAACCAACCACTGGGTGGGTACAACAGGGCTGGGATATTTTCACTGACTGTCCAACTAATAGTTTGTTAATTGTTCATATGCCTATCCCTGTGGGGTAAGTATTTTGGGGAAGCTTTAGTGATTTATAGTTTCCCAAGGAAGCTAGACTGCAAGCTGAATCTAAAGGGAGGAGTGAGTTTACAGATGAAAAGAAAATAGAAAAAAATGCAAAGGAAGAAGATGCCAGGTAGAAGAGTTAGGATGGCACCCTTTCTTTACCTGTCATTTTTAATGTCACTTTCTGCTACCATCAGGACTCCTTCCTAGGGGATTAAGAGCAAAGAAATGACAATGCTTTAACAGTGTCACAGTAATTTTTTTTTTTTTTTTTTTGACAGGATCTCACTTTGTCTCAAGCTGGAGTGCAGTGGTGCTGTCATGGCTCACTGCAGCCTCAACCTCCCTGGCTCAAGCGATCTCCCCCGACCTCAGTCTTTGGAGTAACTGGGATTAAAGCATGTGCCACCACACCCAGCTAATTTTTGTAGAAGTACTTTTATGTTCTATAGTGAAGATTTAGCAACTCTGTTGTAATGGGTTATTGCTATTTGTATGAAAAAAACATAATAGACTTCAAAATATAATAGACTACAATAGACTTTTAGGACTTAGACCTTACTCAGAATTTCCTCCCTTCTGGAGGTTTTGGTTTTGCTAACCTAGTCCAAACCCATCCCACAATCTTTTTTTCTACCTTGATTCTCATGGTCCCACTTTTGGCCACCAAAGAGATAGACACTTTTCCCTACAAACCTGTTCTTTCCCGTCTCAGTGCATGGAATTAAAATTCTCCTAGTCACCCAAGCCAGAAGCATGAGAGCGGCTGTGATTCCTCCCTCCCTCTCCCATCTCAACAGCCAATCTATCATCAGCTCCTAGAAATGGTGCATTTTAACTGTCTTGAACACAGCTCTCTCATCTCTGCTCCCCATGCCAATGGAGTAATTTAGCTCTTCATGAATTCTCTGGTGCTTGGATTACTGTAACAGCCTCTTCTGGTCTCCAACTGACATCCCCTCAATCCATCCTTAATCCAGTGACCTCAGTAAACTTTTAAATATGCAAATCTGATTTTGGCTTCACTCAGGCTTAAAATTCTGCACTCTACATGGAACCTAGTATCAATCCCCTCGGATGCACATTCCCCAGTCGTCTGAACTAAGGAAGTCACCCTGACCTTTAGTATGCAAATTAAAATGTCTCAAGCTCCCTTCTCCCAGTGATGGAAAGCCAGTGTCCATCACCAGCTGACCCCACATTCTTCTCTCCAGGCCTTCCCAGAAGGCTGATGTCTCTCCTGGTCCCCAAGTGTTCTGATTTCCTGCTTCAACTGAGTCTCTATCTCATTTGTGTCTCTGTAGCTATCTCTCTTATTCCCTCTGTGATATCTCTCATATCCCCGTGGCCCTAGAGATTGGTGGGGAGAGAACAGTGCCTAAGAATTTGACCCAGATACAGAAAAGATAATTGATTTCAAGGTTTATATCAGTGCTGTTACTAAAAGGTAGACTCTCAAGTAGGAGACAGTTTACATAGAGAGACTCTTCCTGCATTTTGGGGCACCCAAAGTCAGACCTAAAGTAGTTTGGGGAAGGGATACAGAGAAAAACCTCTATGCATGAAAGATACACAAATATGTTATTATTGGAAGCCCTCTTCTAGTGAAAAGGACAAGAGTTCCAATAAAATCATGGGGAAATGGGGACCGGGGATAGACACAAATAAGGAACAATTCCCTTGGTGGGAATGGTGGGGACTTTTAAGTGCAGACATGCTCCAAGTACAGCCTGAAGTCATTGCTGAGTATAAAACACACCCCCTCTCTTTGACCTCTCTAGGTATCTCCAGCACAAGGCATTAGTGTGTAGTAGAATCTTCCTGAAGGTTTGGGACCATGGAGGAAGACCGCATTGCTCTTAAAGCAATGACTTCCATGATTCTTGTTCCTTCCCACAGTGTGGTGAATAACTCCTAATGCACCATTTCAGTCTTACTTCTCCACAGTGTTTTAAGGTCAGTTCAAACCCTCAAAGGGCGAAGTGCAGAAGTTAACATTTTAACAGCTTTGGGTTTTCAAGTTCCTGTTACTGAAGTTGGCAATGCGTGTTAATGTCCAAATTGTCGTCATAAACATACAAACATAGAATGATTTTTTGGATTTTATTTATTTATTTATTTATAGACAAAGTTTGCTCTGTCACCCAGGCTAGAGTGCAGTGGTTCTATCTCACTGCAACCTCTGCCTCCTTGGCTCAAGTGATCCTTCCACCTCAGCTTCTCCAGGAGCTGGGACTATAGGCGCATACAGCCACACTCAGCTAATTGTTTTTGTATTTTTTGTAGAGATGGAGTTTCGCTATGTTGCCCAGGCCAGTCTCAAACTCTTGGGCTCAAGAGATCCACCCACCTTGACCTTCCAAGTTCTGAGATTACAGGCATGAGCTGTTAAAGTGCTGGGATTACAGGCATGAGCCACTATGCCCAACCCAGGATGAATTATATCTTTCACTTTTACTTAAAAAACTGGACATTTGAGCTGACAACATTTCACACAACGTGGAAATTTTCCTATTATATGTGTTTGAAAATGAAAAGTGAGAGCACTTTATACAATGTGGTTTTGACATACTTCAATGGAAGGCTCCATGTCCATTCTAAAAGCCTGGAAACATTTCTATTTTCCAGGCTTTTGTCATCCATGATCCTCCTGGATGGTTCCTTCGCTATTCTGGGAGCAGCTTGAGGACAGTCATCCTGGTCAGCTCTGGACTCTGTAGATAGTAAATTCCCTTCCCTGTCAGTGCCTCTCAATTTACACATCTAGATTTTCCAGAAATCTCCATCAACTTCTGAGCTTCAAACTCCAAATATCTTGTACTTTATTTCCCTTCTATGCCTCCTCTTCTTTCTTTTGTTCATCTTCTTCATCCTAGAAACATAACTCAGACCTGGATTCAATCTCACCTTAAATAACCTATTTCTTCTTTGGTCCGGATGCCTTTGGTCTAATTGTATATTATGTTAAATTGGAAGTTTTGACTGAGGCACCAAGACACAATCAAGATCAAGTTCTGAGTGAAATAGACAACCTGGGAAGACTTGCGAAAATCATGAACCAAACTGGCTGCAGGACTCTCAAGTCCCTTCCTCACACCGAGGCCATAAAGTAAGTCCGAAGTGGATTTGGTGAGGAAGGATTTGTGAGACCAGTTTCTCTGGAGAGAGCTGTTTTAGGAGGACCTCCCCTCCAAGCAGGAAAACGGGAGATGTACTTGCATCAGCTTGAATCAAAAGAAGGTGGCTTCAGATGACCCCTTGGAGGCTTTAAAAGGTGTCCCTGGATGTAGGATGGTGGCAGACATAGCCGACTAAACTAGCGTTTGACTCTGTTGAGAAATCTAAATGGGAGCGACAGTCTGGCCAGCTACAGTTGGACAGATCGAAACAGAGGAAGAGGACCTGGGACCTGCTTGCTTGTCTAGAGTCTGTTGGGGCAGATGAAACGACACAGTTGCCAGTGCTCTGAGCCAGTGAAGTCACCTTAGAACATGTGAATCAAGCTGCCAGAGGGGTGTGCTGGCCTCACTTTAGAGGCTATGGAAGGAATAAATGACCAGTTAAGCCAGAGGACAACCCAGCCAGGTGAGAGATTTCTGGAACCAGGGGGAAGTGGGGAAACAGGGCCTCCAAATAACTCCAAATGCCACAAGATAAAGAGCTTTGAACAACTGCCCAAATTCAGAAAGCCCAAAGCTGTATGATGACCGTGTCAGTAAAGTAATAACTCCCTTGCTTCTCTGACCCATCCTCCACACTCCCACCCCTGACCCCACACCAGCCCCAGAATGACAAAAACCAGAGTTAGCAAGCTGGGGAAGAAAGACAGAAGAAACCATTTCCCAAGAGGCAGGAATCCAGCAGGCCCTAGTTTTCAGGGGAGAAAGGAATTATAACTTGGAATGAAGTTGAAATTTTTTGCTATTACATGAATTTGGACTTCTAGAATGGAGACCGTATTTTATAACTTACAATGAACGTAGGAATTTTATTGTTTAAGAATAATCTCTAAAAAGTCATGAGATAACTCAAGTTTTAACCAGCAATTGGACATATTTAAAAATTCTATGGTGGTTATATGTCATAATCCTATTTGTTTTATATCTAGTTACATAATATGCCCATTACATAATCCTTCTCATAGAACCTCCCCCTAGAATAGGGGTTGGCAAAATTTTTTGGTAAAAGGCCAAATCAAAAATATGTCAGGCCTTGGGGACCATAGAATATCTTTTGCTACTACTCAACTCTGCTATTTTAGTGCAAACACAGCCACAGACAATACTTCAATGAATGGGTGTGGCTGTGTTCTAATAAAACTTTATTTACAAAAACAAGTAGAGGGCCAGATGAGCCACAGCTTGCTGACACTTTCTGTAGACTCTAGGCTTCTGGAAGGCAGGAGCTCTGTACTGTATCTGAAACACTCTACACATTGTAAAATAATGACTAGATAAAATAGAGTAGCTTCTCCCTCACCCATAGTGCAAATTCAGTTCATTTCAAAAAAATGCTTTTTGTTGTCTTGTCATAAACTCCCAAAAGAAAAGAACTGGTATCCTTAGGGAGAATAACCTGAACAAAAAGGCATTTGATTGAAGTTAGAGGAGCTTATTTCTACATGAGTGAGCTGCAAAGAACAGTAGCACCTCAGAGCATCTAAGCTTATATAGGTGCAAAGAAGGTATATATTCCAGTACATTAAATTCTATGCATGTGCTTTGTAACTAGATCATTGAAATGCAAGTTTTGATTGGATATGCCTTCTCTTCTTTATCATTTTATGATTGATTTGATATGATGTCCTGGACATAGGGGATATAGTTAAATGTTTCTTAAATAAAGGAAGGGCAATTTTATTCAGTAAAGAGCCAAGGGGATACTCAAAAATGCATATCAATGGAAGAAATGCATTTTTAAAAAATGCATGTTAATGGAAGACATATCTTTACTCGGAAGATTCTGTTAATTAAGTGATATATGATAGGGGGCCAAGGGATACAGAAGCTGTGATCAAACTAGGAGAAAGAAACCCCTGATGCTCAAAAAGCAGTTTTATCTTTGATTGTTTATCGTGAATTTATTTTCGTCCAGGTGTGACAGCTGACATTTTGTCAATGTTGTACACATTTTATTGCAATTTTGTTGAATGACCATCTTAACAGCACAGATATTACCGGTATGGAGCTGCAAAGGCCTCAGGGCTATACAGAAATCCTAGGTTTGTACTTGAATTGGACAGATCCAGTGAAAACCAATCAAATACCTACTATGTGCCAAGCATCGTGTCAGATACTCTCACATGCATCATCTTGGAAGAGAGTATATGATAGTGAACGGGAGCACAGTCCTGAAGCCACACTGCCCATATCTGGCCATTGGTTCCATTACTTGCTAACTTTGAGACCTTGAGCAAGAAACTTAACCTTTCTATGCCTCAGCCTCTGTATCTGTAAGATGATGAAAAGTAATAGTTCCTACATTAGAGGATTGTTGTGAGGAATAAATGTTAGAATATATTTTAAGCCCTCAACACAGTGCCTAGCACATACTAAGCTCTCAAAAATATTAGCTATTATTATAATCCTGTTGAATGTATCCTTACAGCATTATGGTGAGTTTGGCCTGATTACCTTCTCCTACCAAAGAGGAAACTCATGGCATAACTTCCCCCAGGTCACCCAGGGCCAGAACTCAAGTGAGCCAAGCTCCTGACCGTAAATCCAACGTTCTGTTCATCTCACCATGAGGCCTTCTCAAGGAGGACTGGGTCGAGGTGCCTTCCTTCATTCACTTACTCGTAGCTTTAGCTCCAAATTTGCTTTAGAAAAAAAATCTAATCCTTAGACTGCACCATTTCCACTTCCAAAAGCTAAAATTATGTTTATGATGAGAAACTCTGAGTAGAGGTTCCATAAAAGTATTACATTTTTCTTCATCATAAAAAAAGGTGTTTCTTAAAAATAGTGTTACTTTGTTAGGAAGTGTAATAATAGCTGTCTTTTTGTGTAGTGTCCCTGGCTATTATTCAAAGCCAAGCCCACTATCCCTTCATTGTTTTATTTTATTTTTTTTCTTTAAATCAGGAAAGACCTAAAATTTGGCTCTGAAAATTTCCTTAATTTGGAAGAAGAAATAATCCCCTGGAAGTCCAGTTGGTATGACCAGAGGAAAAACAAAGCTCTAACAAGAAATGAGCAATATTGAAACCACGGGGTTTTCAGAATTAAATTGTTGAATTTATGTCACATCCTTTCTTGGCCGTCCTCTAGATATATCTGCCAAAAGTAACAAAAATTGTTGCTGCAAGCAGAAATCTTCTTAGGTAGTGACACTGATCATGCCTCCCCCTGAGGAGCCTCAGGGAAGCATCTGGAGGGAGCTTAGGGGCAGGCATGCACTGAGTCATTCCCCGGGGGAGCGGGATTTCTTTAAAGCCATTTCAGACAGAAGAATGGTCACCCTCTGACAGCTGAACAGCTTTCTCTGGCAATTTCCAGAAAATCTGCTTCCAGAAACAGTTTTTTCTTTGTTTCATCTACACCACCAAGCATTTATAGGACGTCTGCTCACCTCTAGGGAGGCATCCAAGATGCGTGGGGAAAAATAATACATAACATACCTATAGCCTTGAGAACTCATAATCTAAGGTGTGGATATGCAGAAAAGGTACATAGGGCCTGGCACGGTGGCTCACGCCTGTAATCCCAGCACTTTGGGAGGCTGAGGCGGGCGGATCAGGAGTTTGAGACCAGCCTGGCCAATATGGTGAAACCCTGTCTCTACTAAAAATACAAAAATTAGTTGGGGGTAGTGGCACATGCCTATAATCCAAGCTACTCAGGAGACTGAGGTAGGAGAATCACTTGAACCCGGGAAGTACAGGTTGCAGTGAGCCAAGATTGCATCACTGCACTCCAGTCTGGGCGACACAGTAAGACTCCGTCTCAAAAATAAATAAATAAATAAATAAATAAATAAATAAATAAATAAATAGAAAAAAGAAAAGGTACATAGATAGGAAGAGGCATTATGTCAATACATGGCCAGACATAAGTGACAATATTTATATCATCGCTATCTGAACCACTTACACTCTTCCAGCCTCTGTTTCCTCTTTATTACTGAGCAGAAATTAATAAAATGGAAACTAAAAAAAAAAAATACAAAAGATCGACAAAAGTAAGAATTGGTTTTTTAAAATCTAAATAAAATTGACAAACCCTTAGCTACACTAACAAAAAAAAGAGATGACTCAAATAAAATCAAAACCAAAAGAGGAGACATTACAGCCAACAGCACAAAATATGATACTATCAACAACTATATGCTAACAAATTGGATAACCTAGGAAAAGTAAATAAATTCCTAGACACATACAACCTACCAAGACTGAATCAGGAAGAAACCAAAAATCTGAGCAGACCAAAAATGAGTTAAGGAGATTGAATCAGCAATAAGAAGTCTCCTATCAAGGAAAAGTCCAAGACCAGATGAATTCACTGCTGAATCCTATCAAACACTTGAGGAAGAACAAATACCAATTCTTCTAAAACTCTTCTAAAAATGCGAAGGAGAGGAAATACTTTCAAACTCATTTTATGAGGCTGGCATTACCCTGATGCCAAAGCAAGACAATGACACTACAAGACAAAAAAATTACAGGCCAATATTCCTGATGAACATAGACACAAAAATCCTCAACAAAACACTAGCAAACTATTGAAAAATACATTAAAAGGATCATTCACTATGATCAAGTTGGATTTATCCCAACTCAAGGATGATTCAACACATGTAAATCAATAAATGTGATACACAACATTAACAGAATGAAAGACAAAAGCTATATGATCATCTCAATAGATGCAGAAAAAGCACTGGACAAAATTCAACATTCTTTCCTGATAAAGACTCTCAACAAATTAGGAATAGAAGAAATGATTCCCCAACACAACAGCATCCATGTGTGACAAGTCCGTAGCTAACGTGACAATCAACAGTCAGCAAAATGTTGAAGGTCCTTCCTCTAAGATCAGGAATAAGACAAGGATCCCCACTCTCACCATTTCTATTCAATATTGTACAGGAAGTTCTGTCCAAATCAATTAGAGAAGAAAAAGAAATGAAAGACATTCAAATAGGAAAGAAAGAAGTGAAATTTTCTCTGTTTCCTGAAAACATCATCTTACAAGGAGAAAACCCTAAAGATTTTACCTAAAATTGTTCAAATTTATAAATAAATTCAGTAAAATTATAGCATAAAAATTAACACAAAAGTTATAGATTACACTAGCACCAAACTCTCTGAAAAAGAAATTAAGGAAACAGTACTATTTACAAAACCTTTTTAAAAGTAGGATAAATTTAATCTCTTTATAACCGAGGAAGATGGGGATTTCACTGAGCTCTAAGGTGGCTTAGAGTGGAGGCTGAGTGAATCTTGAAATTGGTGCAAGCCACATAAACTCAAGTATTCTCTGTCTGGGTGGGGAAAGGAAATCTACAACCTCCCCTGATCGTGGAAGAGGCAAGGCTGTCCAAATTGTCAAAATGATGTGGGAGGAAGATGATCTCTGGACTTGAAATAAGAGACAGAGAAAAAAATTTTCACAATATCACAGTAAACGGCCAGGTGTGGTAGCTCACACCTGTAATCCCAGCACTTTGGGAGGCTGAGGCAGAAGGATTGCTTGACCCCAGGACTTTGAGATCAGCCTAAGGAACATAGCAAGACCCCATATCTACCAAAAGATTTTATAAATTAGCCAGGTGTGGTGGCATGCACCTGTAGTCTCAGCTACTCGGGAGGCTGAGATAGGAGGATCGCTTGAGTCCCGGGGTTGAAGTTGCAGTGAACTGTGATAGCACCACTGCACTCCAGGCTGGGCAACAGAGCAAGGCCCTGTCTCAAGAAAAAAATAAATTTACAATAAACATATGTCAACGCTTTGCTTAACTCATTAATGAGGGAACCAATAAGAAAGTAAAAGCTAGTTCAAATAATATTTAAGGAACTGAGTATAGAACTGAAGGAAGAAGTTTGGAATCAGATTACTTAGATTAAATTCAAAAGTGGTTTTTCCTGTAAAGCAATCAAATTATGACATTTAGACTTATTTTTCCTATTGTATAAAAATTATTTACATCTTTATCAAGCAAAAATCTACAAGTTAACACTTCAGAATTTAGGCCTAAATCAATAATAAATAGTGAACCAAATACAGGGAAACCCCACAGGAAATTAATCTTTGAGTGATGTCTTAGTCCATCTGGGCTGTTGTAACAGAATGCCATAGACTAGACGGCTTTGAGATATCATAGATCTCAAAGTTCAGGAGGCTGGAAAGTCCAAAATCATGGTGCTGACAGATTCAGTGTCTGGTGAGGACCCACTTTCTGGTTTCATAGAAAGCCATCTTCCTCACATGGTGGAATAGGAAGCAGAGGTTCCCAGGGCTTATGAGCACTCATCCCATCCATGAGGGCTTTGCCCTCATGACCTAATCATCTCCCAATGGCCCTACCTCCAAATACCATCATACGGGGGATCAGGATTTCGACATACGCATCTTGGAGGGACACAACGGAAGCACATGTGGCCTTTCTTTGCTCATTCCCAGGTTTTGGCTAGAGTTGGTAATCACAAATAATCTATAAGGATGATTTTTGATCACCCTTACCAAAAAAACCCAAAACCTTCTGTCCTTATATTTTTGGTTTGATTAATTGACATAAGTGCCATAAGAGATGTCAATTAAATTTATTGAGTATGGTCAGCAAATATAGTTATAGAGTATTGAGCAACTACTACAGACAAAATTAGCATATGTCTAGCAATGGCATACAGAAGCTGGAATTGCATTGTGAATAGCCTCTAGTATTCCAGTAATTTTCTTTTGTTCTTTTTCATCTTATGGGTTATTCTATTACAAGCTAGGAAATCAAACCTAAGAAATTGATCTCTGCCAGTTTCACATGCAGTGGCTCCACATTTGGGTGAATTCCTCTCTCTAGATCCGTCAAATCTGTTAATGTTTCTGGCTACCATGCAGTGACTTTCTTTACAGGTGATGAGCTTGTAGGCTGTAGTACAGGTACCAGCCGAGTGTCCTAGAAAGGTATTGTGTGGGATCTCCTGTCTGGAGGCTGGCTGGCTACAGCGTCAGGAAGAGCCTAAAGATTAGATCATAAGAAAAGAAAATAGAGGCCAGGCGTGGTGGCTCATTCCTATAATCCTAGCACTTTGGGAGACTGAGGTGGGTGGATCACTTGAGGTCAGGAATTTGAGACCAGCCTGCCAACATGGTGAAACCCCATCTCTACTAAAAATACAAAAATTAGCCAGACATGGTGGTGCACACCTGTAGTCCCAGCTACTGTACTCGGGAGGCTGAGGCAGGAGAATTGCTTGAACCAGGAGGCCGAGGTTGCAGTGAGCTGAGATTGTGCCACTGCACTCCAGCCTGGGTGACAGAACAACACTCTGTCTCCAAAAAAAAAGAAAAAGAAAAAGAAAAGAAAACAGAAGCCATTTTCAAAGACCTACAGGTTTGGAAGACATGGGTCTGAAACAGCTAGCAATTTGGTTCTTGAAAGATCCCTGAATTGTGTGCAGTTACTTGCGCGAGTAGGTGAAAACCATGTCATGAGGCAGGTGACAGGAAAAAATCCATTCACAATATTTTCTCTAGCTACAAACCAGATATGGTGATCAGGGGACTGTGAAGTTTACCAAATGGGTGATGTCAATCAAAAGACAACATGGCATAGAATATCAGTATTCCGGCCAGGCCTCAGAGATGTGGCATAGCAGTATGTGAAAAAGGGGTCTCGAGTTTACGTGGAAAGGCAAGTAGACTATGGTGAGTACGTGGATAAAAATAATGTGAGGCAGCAAACAACGACTATCATAGCTGATAATATTATACTTCTAAGAGACCGGGCAAAAGAGAAGGCGTGGAATGGATGATTTTTCTTTGGCCATCGTTTGGTACACCTCATTTCCAAGTCATGTATAGTCTTTATAGTTCCCAAGGACTGGAATTAAAATACTCTTATACATTAAAAAAAAAAAAGATTTGTGTGCATTAGTCCCCACATGGGAAGCACAATCCTTATTCCTTAATGGTGAATTTGGCATACTTGATTAAATGACATTTATTTTTAAAGATGATATTCCAGGTATGACTTTAGTTGTATAATTATTTTGCCTGATTATATTCTGGTTAAAAAAGAAAGAGGTCAGATTCTTATCGAACCTATGTAAACCAAACAAGCTCAATAAACTTAGAGGTAACTAATTGAAACTGTCATATCCAGATATTTTAGCAGGTCAGCAAACCTTGTAAGCACAAACAATAGAATCCCCTACAGCCATATACATCTCTCTCACACTCTTATAAACAAAAGAAAGTGAACATGTTTGATAACAAAACCCAAAGGAATAGCGTCTCTATAATGTATACTAATAAGCAAAGATGTCTACACATATACGTACGTGTGTATGTGTGGATATGCATACATATAGAACTGGCTACATAGTTTGCAGGACTCAGTGCCAAATAAAAATGCTAGCCCCTTGCTTAAAAGTTACATATATATGATTAAATAAAATGTATTTTTAAAAATGACATTCCATGTATAACCTTGGCTAAATAATTATTTTGTCTCATATCTAGTAAAAAAGAAGTCATTTGAAAATATAGTTGGCTGAATATTTTAGCAGTCTACTTTTGCAGTCTACTAAAATTTGTTGAAGTATCTGAAAATTGTCCATTAATTACTTTGATTTAATATTAATTTTAAGTGAACTGTGGTTTGGGGAAATTATATTTAAGCTGATATGCTACAAATAATTACTATTGTTGATATAAAAATTATCAGAACTAATCCCAGCACTTTGGGAGGCCGAGACGGGCGGATCACAAGGTCAGGAGATCGAGACCATCCTGGCTAACCCGGTGAAACCCCGTCTCTACTAAAAAATACAAAAAACTAGCCGGGCGAGGTGGCGGGCGCCTGTAGTCCCAGCTACTCGGGAGGCTGAGGCAGGAGAATGGCGTGAACCCGGGAGGCGGAGCTTGCAGTGAGCTGAGATCCGGCCACTGCACTCCAGCCTGGGCGACAGAGCAAGACTCCGTCTCAAAAAAAAAAAAAAAAAAAAAAAAATTATCAGAACTATATAGAGTACAAAATAGTTGAAGACATAATTTTACATTTTCTTAATTTTAAACATTACATAGGAGTAATGTTATTTTGTCTGATTAGTAAATGAGTAAGAATACATATAGCTTGGAAAGTTTAGACTATAATTAGTCTCTTTATGAGAAAACAAATTCTAGTCTTCAATTAAGGTAAAATGTATGTTTGCATTATAATGTATTCCACTCTTATAAAATCTGGGAAAAGACATGTAACTGTTTTTTTTAGACCAGTTTGATTTGTTAAACAAATCTCCTTGCTTATATGAACTTGAATTCTTGTTTGTTTGTTTGTTTGTTTGTTGAAACAGGGTCTTGCTCTGTTGCCCAGGCTGGAATGCAGTGATGTAATCATGGCTCGCTTCAATCTCTGCCTCTCGGGCTCAAGCAATCCTCCCACCTCAGCCTCCTGAGTAGCTGGAGTTATAGGCCTGCACCACCACACCTGGCTAATTTTCGTATTTTTAGTAGAGACAGGGTTTTGCCATGTTGGCCAAGCTGGTCTCAAACTTGAGGCCTTAAGCCATTTGCCCAGTGTGGCCTCCCAACACGCTGGGATTACAGGTGTGAGCCACTGCCCGGCCTGAAATTGGAATCTTAATTAAAGACTTCTGAACTTGCAGTTTCTGTAAGATGGCCTTTTCATTTCTTTTTCATGCTTTGATTTAACTTTTCTTTTTTTATGTATATAAATTTATGGAGTGCAAGTGCAATTTTGTTACATGTGCAGTGGTCAATTCAGGGCTTTTCCGATGTCGATCACCTGAATAATGTACATTGTAGCCATTAAGTAATTTTTCGTCATCCTTCCCCCTGCCCGACCCCTTTACCCTTCCCAATTTCCATTGTTCTTTTCCTTAGAAGACAAGCAAAGTATTAAAAGTTCCGTTTATTTATTTTCTAGAATTTCAGGGAATGTTAGGTATAGCTAAGCACTTAAAATTCTCTATAAACCCAGTGGAATAAATTCTGTAAGAGAATTTATCATCTAAATTACTCATATCTTCCAGAATACATTTCACATGGACACAGTGAAAGAGGTTGGTCTCATTTCCAGACTCACAGACCCACTGAGAGCTTTTCATTGCTGTTCTGCAGTCTGAGCTGAAGGTCCTAAGTAAGCACAGAAATAATAAAACTCAGCCTTCCAGATTTCAAAGAGCTGTTCTCCTCTCCAGCAGGCATGAAATGCTTTCTTAATCTATGTGACTCCAAATAAACAAACAACAAAAAAGACTAACCATCAGATTGTCAGCTCCTCCACCTAACCCAACAGACATCACCAAGTAGTTAAGCCATAAAGCCGGACTCCCGGTCCCTGCTCTCAGTGAGGCGGATTCACTCAGCAAGCTGTGCACAAACTAGATTCACATCTAGTTTACACAGGGGGCTCCCTCAACTGTGCAATGGAGACCAGACCAGTGGCCAGATACCTATTCTTCCTGGATACAGCATGGCCCACACCACGAATTTCTGATACACAGCAGGAATCTCAACTCTCAGTCAAGGCGGCTTTCCATCCAAGATGAGAAACAGACCCTTCGATCCCTGGAACCAGCTGCAGAAAGAGACTGCAAGTTATATGGACTGATGGACTTGGCCAAGGACCAGAAACAAGAGCAAAAACACAGCCTCAGAGTTTGAAACAGACCAACCAACAAAAAACCCAGAGAAACCAAGAGACAGCAAAGGTAGTGTTCTGTTAGTGCTTGGGACTCATTTTGGAACCAGGAAAGGTTGTACCTGGATATCTGTAGCACGTGGGGCTGTTCTTGGGCAACACAATTTATTCAGCTCCGACAGGGGAGCCTGTTTGGATCTTTCTGTGAGACAACAAGTTTCCGAAGTGTTAAAAACATGAATGCAGATAAACAGAGAATAAACATCTGCCAAAGGTTTATTTAACCAATTAGTGAGGGAACAGCAGATGGAAAAGCTCAATCAGGAGCACTGAAAGTGCAAGCATTTGCAGTCATTGAGGAAAGAATATAGAATGAGACAGCTACCAGGTTACATGTGAAAAGTTGGCTTATGTCCTGCCATAGTCATACCTTTTGAAGTTGTCTTTTTCTCCTAAACAGGAGTAATGTGCATCCTCTCTCCAGCACAAATCTCCAAGTAACTTCTGACTCTAGGTCCTTTTTTTTGTTATTTTCATTATTTCTTTTTTAATTGACACATAATGATTGTACATATTTACAGGGCACAATGTGATATTTTGATATGTATTGTCTTAGTCTGTTTTGCATTGCTATAACGGACTACCTGAGGCTGGGCAATTTGTAAAGAAAAGAGGTTTATTTGGCTCATGCTTCTTCAGGCTGTACAAGAACCATGGGATCAGCATCTGCTTCTGGGGAGGCCTCAGGCAGCTTCCACTCACGGTGGCAGGTGAAGGGGCGCAGGCATCACACAGCAACCCAGGAAGGAAGCAAGAGCGAGAAGGAGGTGCAAGGCTCTTCGCAACAACCGGTTCTTGTGGGACTGTGTGAGAACTCGCTCACTCCCATGAGAATGGCCCCGAACCATTCATAAGGGATCTGCCCCCATGACCCAAACACCTCTACCAGGCTCCACCTCCAACACTGGGATCAGATTTCGCCATAATATTTGGAGGAAACAGACATACAAACCGCATCACATGTATACAACGTGGAATGATCAGATCAGGATCCTTAGCACATCCAGAACCTCAAAACATGTATCACATTTTTGTGCTGGGAACATTCAGATTGGCTCTTCTAGCTATTTGAAAACATACAATACGTTGTTAACCCCACTATGTAGTGCTGTAGAACACCAGAACTTATTACTCCAGGCCCTGATCAGTAGTAAATGGTGAGTCAAGCAAAGGCACAGGTAATGGAAGAATCCTTGGATGAGCGTTATAGATCAAACTCCAGCATGACATTGAAGGGACATACATTTCTCCTTTTGCCTTGTTTTTGCATTTTGGGATAGTTACTCTTAGCAGCATAGGCAAATGGTACAATTGAGAAAACGGGGGATTTGAGCAGGTGAATGTCTTATGGGAAGCAAGATGGCCGAGAAGGTACAGAAAGAATATTGGCGTCCTCATGCAAGTTCACACGGAAAAGGGGATCTGCACGGCCCAGAGCAGTGCGGATTCCTTGAAGAGGAGTTGGGCTGTTGGGACTGGTGGAAAAGGTTGTAGCTGATTCGCACAGGGTTCCTCAGTCAGGTCATCCTGAACTGCCTGTGGAGTTTTCCTACCCCCATGTCCTTCCTTTCTGGTCTGAGCCATTGCTGCAGCTCCCTACTCTTGGTGGAGACCCTGTGAGCCTTCCCACCTGTGAGGAGTGCTGTCCCCAGGTTCTTGCCTTTGCATCGCCACTTCCTGATTCTGTCCGCACCTCTAGCCTCACCACAGTACCCAGCCCCACCAACACAAGGTGATCATTCTGCAGTTCAAATACACCAGCTGTGCAATGGAGAGGCGACTCTCTCTCCTCCCTGACCCCATCCCAGCTCACCCCCGGCCCCTGCTATGCTATCTGCCTTCCTGTCTAACACTTTCTGTCTCAACTCAGGCCACAGCTCCCCATAAGGGTCTCCTTCTAACAATACAAGGTCTGTTTCTTCCTCTTCCAAGCAAGGCCAGCTGCATTCCTTCACCAGCTGAGGCCTCCGGGCTGTGGGTACCTCCCCTCTCAATAACTCCCCACATGGTGTAACCTTGTCCCATCTCTTCTTAGCTGCATCCCTCTGCCCTGAAGTACTTTGCTTCCAGCTTCCTTGGGTTCTAAATCTTCCTTGGCTTTAAGCCTTGAGGCTGCCCCACCACTCCGCTTTAAGACCACATCCCATTTTCTCAAAGCATTCAGACACATCCCAGGTGGCCTGTGGATTAGACCCCTTGTTCCCTGGGGTTATCTAGGACTTGGGACCACAGTGAGACTATCTTTGCAGCTGTAGCCTCCCCAGGTTTACTTCGAGGTGCCCCATGGCCCAAGGCCGAGGTGAGATTAAGTGTAGAACACCCCCCTCCTTGGGCCGCACACCCACCTGCCTCTCAGGGCCCTCAGACTTGATCCCCGGAATTAGCTCCTCCTTGGAGGTTCTCAGAATCTCAGAACAGCCCCGCGTGAGACTCAAAACAGCTTTAAAATAAATCCAGGGTTTTTTTCAATGTGCCTTTCCGATTTTTGGAATAGCCTGAGATATAATTAGTGGAGGTATTTGTGCTTATCCTTCAAAGCCTTTAGAAGAACCTATGCGAGCCAGAGCTCTGTTACCTGCTTTAACTCGCTTAGCAGGAACCAAAGAGACAAATGTGAGAAGAAGGAGATGCCATCTGGTTCCCTCCTGCCCTCCCAGTCATCCTCAGCTCTGTGGGCTCCTAGGGGCACTCTCAAGGACTGAGCTCTCACCGGCCCCATTAGCTCTAGCTCTGGGCAATATAAAAACCCCAAGCACCTAGTCAAGGGCCTGTAAGTCTTTCCTCTGACCTTTCCCTAAGGAATCCAGAGGCCCTGACCCTCTTCTTCCAGACATAGAGCTATGGAGCTGCTGCCTCCTCCTCAAGATAGAGCCAAAGACAGAGAGCCAGCTACCCAGGGTTTGAGTCCAGGGCCCATTATCTACTGGTTGTAGGAATTTGAGCAAGTCACTCTCTTAGCTTGTTATCTCATGTACAGTGTTAATACTACTATTCACTAGCAAAGACATAGAATCAACCTGAATGCCCATCAGTGACAGACTGGATAAAGAAAATGTAGAACATATACATCATGGAATACTATGCACCTATAAAAAAGAATGAGATCATGTCTTTTGCAGGACATGAATGGACTGGAGGCCATTATCCTCAGCAAACTAATAGAGGAACAGAAAACCAAATACCACATGTTCTCACTTCTAAGTGGGAGCTGAACAATGAGAACACATGGACACATAGAGGAGAACACATACTGGAGTTTGCTGTAGGTCGGAGGGCGGGAGGAGGGAGAGAATCAGGAAACATAACTAATGGGTACTAGACTTAATACCTGGGTGAGGAAATAATCTGTACAACAAACCCCCATGACACGAGTTTACCTATGTAACAAACCTGCACAACCATCCCTGAACTTAAAATAAAAGTCAAAAAAGACCCGTCATCTCACAGAGCTTTTCCGAGGACCAGAGGAGATCTAAATAATTTTCGCAACAATGAAACATCAAATAAATGAATAAATGTTGCTGTTACCATCTATAGTAATAATATAGCAAAAAGCAACAGTAAAATTTCAGATGCATCATTAATATACCTAACCGTAATAACACCTGTCATCATACACCTATCATAATAATAGATCTTTCTTAATGCGGTATCCCAGATCCCTACAGACTATCTTTTCTTAACCTCATAGAGTAGGACACCATTTCCTCCATTTCTCTTGCCCAGGCAACACACGCATTACTACCCAAGGATTTTTTTTTTTTTTTTTTACCCTGTCTTTTTCACCTTCATCCAAAATTTCCTCCAAAGACTCACACTTTGAATTGCAGGACAGTGCTGTGTACAACAAAGGCACACGTCACCCTCTGTCCATCCGTTCTGTCCAACAAGGGGCAGACTAGCTAATCCTGCGGCTTTGATGGCTCCTTCCTGAGCCAGCTGGGCATTAATTCAGTTCCATAAACACCAGTGGCACATCCAGGGACACAGGCATTCTATGAGCAGTGGTTTCTGTGACCTTTGCTAAGTGCTTGACAAAATTAAAATGATTTTGGTTCCCTTTTTCTCTTTTTTTTTTTGACAAGGTCTCGTTCTACCACCCAGGCTGGAGTGCAATGGTGCCATCTCGGCTCATTGCAACCTCTGCCTCCTGGGTTCAAGCAGTTTTTGTGCCTCAGCCTCCCTAATAGCTGGGATTACAGGTGCCCACCACCATGCCTGGCTCATTTTTTTTGTATTGTTAGTAGAGACAGGGTTTCACCATGTTGGCCAGGCTGGTGTCTCCAATTCCTGACCTCAAGTGATCTGCCTGCCTCTGCCTCCCAAAGTGCTGGGATTACAGGCGTGAACCACCATGCCCGGCCAGTAACCTTTTTCAAGTGTAAGACTTTTCAGACTTTATTCCTCTAACACGCATTATAAATTTCCAAGTGGAGGATGTAGCATACTGTTTCCCAAATTTAGCTGGCCATGAAACCCTTATTTCCCGCATGGCACCTCCTTGGGTTAGTGCCCTGTACAGCGCTTGTCTTCACCTAGCATGTGGAATCCGCACACAAAAACCCCTTCTCAAGGCACCCCAACCCTGGGGCAAGAGAAGAGCCCTTCCTGAAGCTTCTGTTGTGGACAGCTCCTTCACTCCCTTTTCAGCCTCCTCCACATCAATCCGAAGCAGTTTTCTGATCTTCTACTGGACAGTATTTCATCCCATAGAGGTTTCCTTCTACACGCTGACTCCCCGGAGCCACTCAATGTGGTGGTGCTGTAAGCTCATAGGACCAAGGCCTTTGTCTTTCTCCCTCTCAGCGTGGAACATACCTGGTCTACATGCAAAAATGAGGGACTCAGCATGGGAGAGACCTTCTTGGCCAATTTCAGCAAAACAGCCAGGGACGATGTGGCTAGAGCAGATGAATGGCCATGATTAAACCTAGCTGGGTGTGGTGGCTCACACCTGTCATCTCAGCATCTTGGGAGGCTGAGGCTGGAGAATTGCTTGAGGCCAGGGGTGTGAAACCATCTGGGCAATGTAGCAAGACCTCGTCTCTACTTTCAACAAAAAAGAAAAAAGATGGAATCTACAAGTCTCTTCAGTACAAACTTCTCTAAAGAGAAAGAGTCCAGGCCTCCAGGCCAGAGGCCCCCAAGTAGCCCCCGAGACCAATCTAGAGGAGCCCCTCTCTGTTGACAAACAAGGAGTGACTTATTATTCCTACCCCAGGCAAAGCAGGAATATACTCATATCCTAGGTACAGGAAGGGAATTCCCCCTTGCCTTTGAGCCCACTTTAGGAATTTCAGATTCTCTTGGGGATCTGTTGTTTGCCTTCAATTTCATTCTTCTCTTCAGCATTCATTTCAGCATGGGCTGGCTGTGGGCCAGGAGCTTCACCAGAACCTGAGGAAGGCAAGGCTGCGAGGAAAACGTCCCTGGGGGAGCATGGTCACGTGCTTAGAAGACCATGCTTGGAGGACTGTTGGAGGGCATGGGACACATGCCTTCTTTGTTTTGCTCCCTATAGCACACGTTCTAGGAGGACTGTTAGTTGTTGGGGGAACCAAAGCCCACTCAGGCGACCAAGGGCCATTGTCCCTGCCTGAAGTACGCTAGGACCCCCATGCCCAAAGGGCAAGCTTGCTGTGAACAGCCTGACTGCCCTCTGCAGATAACCAGTGGTGGGGACAGAGACAATTCACTACTGTAAAGTTAAAAGAGCTTAAGCTTCAAGGCCTCTGCCCTGCACAGCCTCCTTCCTGTGCAGGGCCCTGTCCCTGATTTCGCACTTGTAATTTAGTATTCTTTTCCGGATTCTCAAGTGGAATAAGGTTTGGCCCCAGAAATCCTGGATCCAGCCTTGGTGGATAAGAGGCACATGCCTTTCCAATGACATCACATTCCATGGAAATTTACAGGACCAGAAGCGGGTTCTGAACTCGATGGAGTGTAAGAAAAGCACCTAAGACCAGCTCTCAGGCTCGGCGCATTTGCAGAGAAAATGGCTTCCTGGGTAGATGCTGGAGTTTCTGGATCTGAATTGCTGAGATGGCCTCAGAGCAACTCCTGTAGACACCTGACAATGCCCAGAGCCCAGGGGCCTTGAACCAAGCTGGGGGATGAGCCATTCTTTTTCTACTGTAGTTCATTTTCAGGAAAACTCTCGGGAACATCACGAGGCTTCTAGCCTTCTTGGTTTGTTACTAGATTGGCTATCTCCCCACCACGCTTGATTAATTTTTGTCTTTAAATCAGAGCAACTCGTCGTGGAGCTGCTACATCAAGGCAAGTAGCAGATCGAGATGCAAGTCGTAACCAATGTTCCCAACAAACAAGGCTTCCCAGCCCAGCAGCTGCTCTGTCTCAGGGCCGACTCATGCCTTTTGCTTCCAACATTCCCATCAGTTTCAGGACCCCTTCTGTGTCCTGAAACTTCAAAGCAAAACGCTTCCTTTTCTCAGGACTGTCAGAAGTCACTGGATTCCCTTTAAAGTCCTCTAGAATCCCATTCCCCCACTTATCGCTTCTAAGACAAAACAGAATGTTCCATTCTTCTGCTGTAAAGCATGTTGGACAAGAAAATCCAACTGAAGGCTTCACGGCTATAATTTATTTGGGCTTTTTTCCTATCACCTTGATTAAAAAAAAAAAAAAAAAAAAAAGCTCAGGCATTGCCCAACAGTGGACACAGCCTCCTTGTACGAGTGCAATGTGTGTGCCGAGTAACTGTGCCCGGGAGACAGGCTGCTCAGAGATAAGCCAAGCCAACACCCCATAAAATAAGAGGGAGCTCCAATAAAAGGGCAGGCTTTGAAAAAGAAACCCTGAGGCCAAGCCCACTTGGTGGGAAACAGATGTGCCTCTGACCTAAGATGAGATTTGTGAGCCTGACTTTCTCCCCCGCAGTTGCTGGCCACATTCAAGGTAAGCCCCGTGTGGAGCCAGACAGTCGTGGGCTCCCTGCAAGGGAGGGCTGTTCAGTCCAGCTTTCAGTCATCGCTGGATTGATCAGAAATTCCGTGCACTTGTGACACTAATACGAATGTTCTTCATTAAAAAAAAAAAAAAAAATCCTCAACAGGGAACATGGAAGTGACCTCAGAGCCAGAACTCTGCGGGAAGATTAAGATAAAGTATCTTACATAAGGGTCCTCCTCTGCTTTGGAGAAAAAGGAATTGATAACATTCTCTTTACCATTTAAGTTCTCTCCTTACAGAAAAGTACAAGGTTTATTGTATGACTCCTTCCCACACCCATCTGTCTCCTGTCCACTCCTTATCTAAGCAATGGGCCACATTCATCCCTCAGCTGTTCTCAGGCCACTAAGAGACGTAGGCTTCTTACTAAGTCAGTCCTGAAGGGTCTGGACCACCCTGTACACTGGTGAACACGTGCCACTGCTGGCAGCTGTGACTGTATTTGAAAAGCTTAATTCTGGTTCATGTTCTCTTTATGACAGATTTTCTTTCCTTTTTTGTTTCTTTTTGTTTTTAGAGATGAGGTCTCACTCTGTCACCTACGCTGAAGTGCAGTGGCACAATCACAGCTCACTGCAGCCTTGAACTCCTGGGCTCCATTGATCCTCCTGCCTCAGCCTCTCAAGTAGCTGAGACTACAGGCATGAGTCACAATGCCCAGTTAATTGTTTCATTTTTTTGTAGAGATGGGGTCTCACTATATTGCCCAGGCTGGCCTTGAACTTCTGAGCTCAAGCAATCCTCCCATGTCAGCCAAAGTGCTGGGATTACAGGCAAAAGACATTGCACTGGCCCAAATTATCTTTTGATAAGAATGCTGACATTCTCCTTGTTTTCTCCTGATATTGCGTCGCTGAAATAAAGTCTGGGTCTCCATCTTGTCTCTATCCATGAGACAACAACCTGTATGCTGAGTCTGCTGAAGTGGGGCTCGGTACATAGTCTGGGTGGGCCTAAGCCCCCTTCCCTTTTTTCCTACTTTTTACCTTTGACCTTTTGTTTTCTTTGGACTAACATATCGTGGGTTCATGCTCTGAGGCAAGCACTGTGCTAAGTATTTCACATGCATTAGCTCATTGGATGCTCCCACTGCCTTCCATGAGAAAAGCAGGCCTTCTGAGGTCAGAGCAGGCCGAAGACGTGCAGCCTGGCTTCTCACCCAGGTCTTTCCAAAGTCTGGGGCGAAGCTCTAAGTACTTCCTGCCCCTTGCTCAGCAATCACCCTGCTTACAGCAGAAGAAAAGAGAGTGTCTAGAAAGCATCACGCAAGTCTCTTCTCTGGAGAGAATCTCACAATGTGAGTCCTGGAAGAGATCGCCGAGCCCCCGGTTGAGCACCACCCTCATTACACAACTGGAAAAAGTGAGCGCCAAATTGTCTCGCTCAAGGTCAGCCAACTCATTAATTGAAGACAGAAAGATAATGTGGAAACCAAGCAATGTCACCATTTTGTGATGGCTTCAGGCAAAGATTTTACAAGGGAGATGTTGGAAACCGTGAGTGAAGTTTGGGACTGGACTTTATATGTGAACTGAGTTTTTCCCTGCATTCGACAGGGTGGAACACTTGACAGGTGACTATGGGTAAGCAAGAAATACCAAGAATAAAATAATCTACACATCTGGAATGCAAGAGGCTTTATAAGGGGACCACAGAACTTCATCCATTCCAGACCTTTGGGATGAAGTAGAGCCAGTCACTGTGTAGGAGGCTTTGGAGTGCGGGTGTAGACATAGGTGTCACCTTTCAGGTCCAGGCTGATGGACATAAAGAGACTTGTACTTTGTGTCTTAAAATATAATCAACAGGCCTAGTAGAAGGAAGTGGGGCTCTTGGAAGGAATGGCTGCTTCTAAATCTAGGTAATTCCTTCAGTGATGGTGAATCAGGAGGGAAGGCTGCTGTCTGTTAGCCTGATGGCTTTTCCCATCTTCTTGTCTCCTGTCCCACCTTGTGAACAGCTGAGGTGACAGTAGTCCCATCTTAACTCAAGGTTTGGATGCTTATTCACAGGACCTAGCCTTATCTTTGACTTCTGGGTAACCCCATAGCATGGGTGACTGGCCAGAAACCAAAAGTATGTGGTGAGACCAGAATTAGCCTGGATCCTTTGTGCGGCATCATCAGATGGGGGCACTCAGGTCCCTTCTTCTGTAATCCTAGCACCCCATAGCAAGGTTGCTTAAAGCCAAAGGAAGCTCTCTAGACACCCACAGAAGAAATCCATCAAGTCTAGAAGCCAATTGGGTCACTGTCCTAATTCTGAGTATGGTGTCTTGGTTTCAATCAGGACTCCTCTCCTCCCTAGCTGATCCGTGGATGGATCATTCCTTAAGGTCGAGCTCAAGTTCTTCCCATCCTGGCTCCTGGACCCTTTGCTGATAAGCCAGCCACATACGTCTGCCAGTCTTCAGCTCCTACATCAAACACTGTCTCCCTGAATTGCACTGGCCTCTAGCCTGAGCTAGCTGAAAACATTATTTACTTATTTATTTATATTATTATTACTATTATTTTTGCCGATCCCATTCCTCTGCTTAAACCTGGAGCTCCCTGAGGACTGGGACTTGATGCACGTAATTCCTGATGTGTCTTATGTTAATACCTAGCAATGCTGTGAAAGGTCCCTGGGGACGATTTGTCAATGACAACGAAGCCATCTGTGCCGTGGTTCCTGCATCTTGCAAGAAGAAGCTCGTGAAACGGGTTGTAAAGTGTATGTCTCTCCCTAGAACATTAGCACTTGCAAGGCAAAGAAGTCTTTTTATAGATGATGTGGCATCTGTGAGAAGAGCCACGCCTTGGTGGCAGTGCTGTTTGGGACTGGCGAGTGGGACCTGGGTTAAGGGAGGAACAGGAAGCGCTTTGACTCTACCGCAGGTCCCGAAATTTCTCTTGTCCTTCTTTCCTGTGGTTAGGAGAAGTCATTTACAGCCATGTCAGGCCACCTCCTTCTGGCTTCCGACTGTCCCTAGGGGAAACCGAGATCGCTGCTGGGGCTGTCAGGGCAAAGCTTTTGTTCCTTTAATAAACCGTGTGGTGGATCTCAATCCTGCTGACATTTGTGGGGAAAACATTTCAAAAAAAGTCCCAGTCGAGAAGGAATGCCGGCTGGACTGGAGCCACTTCTGAAAACACAGGCATCTACACAAAGCCCTTGTGTTGTTACCGTCCTGTGACCTCATGAGTTGGTCACAGGCTGGTCTGGGGAGATCAGGCGCTGAGGGAATGGACTGGGAAGGTCACCAGTGGCCTCTGGCCTTGAAGAATGGCCTAAGTGGGTGCTCCAGTTTGGGAGTAAAAACATCTGAGATGTTCCCAGTACAGCTACATTACAATTATTTGGGTTTGTGGATGTGCAGTGAGCCCAGTGCTATGTTAGGTGACACAACTAAAAAAATACTGATTAGTGCCAGGGTAAGTATTTATGTGGCAGGTTTCCTTGGAGCATTCCTATGGGAAGAGACAGATGTAACCAAACATGGTCAAAAAAGGCTTGTGGAGTGTGTGAAGTCCACTAGGATAGTAAACTAAGTACAGGTGTGTGTGTGGTGAGGGAGAGGGTGCATCCTAGGACCCAGGGATGGCGTGAAATGTACAGGAGAAAATAAGAGGCATTGTGTTGGGAGTACTGGGTCCCGTAAGAAGGTTTCACCAGCTGGGAACAGATATGGGACCAGTAGCAGATGGGACTAGGAAGGTAGACTGTCTTCATAATGAGGCCTTGAATGCCAAGCAAAAGAGTGTGGTTCGTAATCTCACAACCAAGAATGAACCACTAGAGGTTATGGCAAGTGGGATGGAATGACAAGATCGGGGTTTTGGAGAGCTGACCCCATGGAGGGGACAGAGTTTCACAGCAGAGGGTGAGAGGCCTGCTGCCATGGTTCAGGCAGGACATCGGGAGAGCAGAGACACGCTGCTGGCCAAGAGGAGGCTTAGCAAGGGAGAGGGACAGTAGAGGGGATCCACCTCGCAGTGGCCCTTCCTGCCTGGCGAATGTGTTTGCTCCTCATTCCAGGCAACTACACACCCCATCGCCAAATGAATTATCAGAAGAACGGTTCTAACAGGGTGTCACTTTAGTCTCGTTACTCTTTCATCAGAATCTGCCCCCACCCCCGGCTTCCCTGCTTCTGGCCATAGAAAGTTCATACGCCTCGGCTTGCCTTCAAGGCCCACATGACAATTCTCATGCTTTGATAAAGCAGCAGAACTCTTGCTTCAAAGGATATTTCACACAGAAACCCGAGATGCGGAGCAGATCGCAGGAGAGCCACTGTGCTCGCCTCTAAACACAGCCCGGCAAGCCTCCCGCTCCAATCAGCCCACCCTGCACACTTTGGTCTCCAATCCTTCACCCACCTTACCTCAGCCCCACCCGAGTAGTCGTAGAGACCCATTGAAGAAAACTCCACAGCCTTAAGGAGCACAGTTTGAACCATTTTCCTATAGGGTCAGTTTCACTCTGCCTTCTCTCCTGCTATTTTTCATGCCCCTCAGAGCTCTCGACCCTCTGCCCCAAACACACCTTGAACCTTGGCCTTCTGTTGTTATTGCTTGTCTTGATGCCCTGACATGATGTCCTAATAGTATCTCAAGGGCTTCCAGATGTCACTGATCACGGGGCCAGCCCATGCCTCTCCGCTGACACCATGTGCAGTAGCAGCAACCATGATTTACTGAACACTTAATATATCCATTTTATAGAGATCATCTGATTTAATCCTCAAATCAACACACCCAGATAAGTATTATTATTTTCTCACTTTACAGAGCAAGAACCTAAGTATCAAGAGGTTAAGTAATATACTCCAGGTCACGCAGGTAGGAAGCTGCTGAACCAAGATCCAAACCCAGGCAGTCTGACTCAAGAAGCCCCACTCTCAGTCAGTTCCCTTTACAGCCTCCCTAAACACATACATATAAATTGACTGATGGATTCATGAACTTTATGACTGAGGGAATGCCGGTAACGAAAGAGAACATTCACTTGTTCATCCAGCATACACGTATTGCGTTCTTAGTATGTGATAAGCCCTGGGTCAGGCCCTGCGGAGATGGTGGTTGAGAGAGGTGGACAGTATCTCTGTTCCTTTGGAGCTTGAAGCACAGGAAAAGAGGTCAAAGATGACTCTGAGTTTGCCAGTGTGAGTCATTCAGAGATGAAATGATAGCGCCATGGGGACAGAAGTCAGGAGAGGGAGTCAACGTGGAGGCAGGAAGATGATCTTGGCAGGTGGTCTGCAGAGCTTCAGGTGCCAGGTTGAAGCAAATTTAACAAGTGGAATTGTTCAGAAGGTGATGGAAATACTGGCTGGGAACTGAGAGAGAGACAGTGTGGGAGATGTGGACTGGGGAATTGCATAAATAATGTTGACAGCTGAAGATAGGAGAATAAGCCAAGATTAACATGGAGAAAATTAAGTCTGGAGACAAAAGCCAAGACTTGGAGAACACCCCAGAGAGAATGGACCCCTCTTGAGAGAAGACACGGCCACAGGGAATGCAGGAAGCCCAGGCACTCGGGGGTCTGAAGGAGAGAAGGTGCTAACAGGGCCAGGGTTCTTGGGGAGAGCAACGAAAAAGAATACTGGAGAAGTTTCTCCGGTTGGCCTAAAGGCAGTTCTTGTGATTTCCAAGAGCACAGTTTCAGTAGAGGGGGTGAGGGTAAATGGCAGATTATAGGAGATTTAGGGAGAAAACGGGTGATGAGGAAAACCCATTTACTAAATACACCTCACATGGAAAAGCTGGCATGACTAGGGAGCGAGAATGGGCAGTTAATGGGAAAAAAATGCTGAACAAAACCAGTTTTACAGATTATGTGACCTGGACCAAATATAAATATGTTCAAATGTGACAGTCCCTGGACTTAAAATAGAGTGGTGAAACCAAGCCAGCTGAACGAAGACCTCCAGAGCTGACCTCCCTGAATCCCAGAAGATCCACCCCAAATGAATGGTGGTCTCGTCTCTCTGTTTCCTGTTTGGGATCACGACTTCATTTGGTTCAGCAGATTCTTTCTTCTTTTTATAATTAAAATTTTTTGAAACAAAAGAAACTACCCAGTTAATCCCCCAAATGTATTTTTTTTTTCCTTGGGGAAACATTTACATTCTTAGGACCCCCAGTGCTAAAGCCAATAAAAGCAGCAGCAGAAACCATTTTTCATTATTATCCGCAAAAAAGCAGAAGGAAATGAAAGCCTCAAAGAATTTCCACATTTTGGAGGGAGAAGAATGACTTTTTTGCCTTTGGATTTTTATCTTTTCTGCCACCATAATTTAGATAGACAAAGAACAGGCCTGGCAGTAAGACCAGTCTCCATAGGGCCAAATAGCTGACTTCCCAGAGGACTTAAAGAAAAGACTATCAAGAGTATCTTTGTAAAAGCACAGCAAGCTCAGATCTGAGATCATGGGAGATCATAGGAGTGAGCTGTTTCTTGTTGAAAGCAATTGTTAAATCCAGCACCAGAACGCATTAATTTGTGAATCATAGAGATACCGTTCTTCCTAGAAAACTCATCACCTACTGACCTCTGGTGCAATTTAAGCCCAAATACTGAAGCAAAGGGCAAATCAGAAGTAGTGAAATAAGAAAAGCCTCGGGTCACAGCTACCCCGAGGAGAGGCTAAGGCAACTGGGTCACGCTGGCTTGAGAAAGAGGAAATGGAGAAAAGATAGGAATCACAGGAGTTAACTGCTGGCTCTTTGTGTTAGGAACAAGACAAAAAGGAATGTTTTAAACTCCCACATGAGGACTTTAGTTTGAGAATAAGAAAGAACTGTTGACCAATTGGTTTGTAAAAAAACAAGTGTGTTCCTAAGGATCTTTGAGATCATTTAGTTCAAATCCTACATCCTCCTACATGAGCTTCAGCAAGTTACCTAACTTTTCTGTGCCTCCGGGTTGGCTCACATCTATAATCCCAGCATTTTGGGAGGCAGAGGCAGAAAGATCACTTGAGCCTAGGAGTGCAGGTCCAGCCAGGGCAACATAGTGAGATCCCATCTCTACCAAAAATACAAAAAATTAGCAGGCATAGTGGTGCATGCCTGTGGTCCCAGCTACTTAGGAGGCTGAGGTGGGAGGATTACTTGAGCCCGGGAGGTTGAGGATGCAGTGAGCTTTGATTGTGCTACTGCACTCCAGCATGGGTGACAGAGCAAGACCCTTTCTTAAAAAAAAAAAAAAAGAGAGAGAGAGGGAGAGAGATTTAGTAGTATCTCTCTGTTGTTAAGAATTTCATGAGTTTGTTCACATAAAGTGCTTAGCAGAGAAGCAGATACATGACAAATGCTCAATGAATGTAAGCTCTCATCATCTGCCTTGTGGTCATTGGCGGCATCATTACACCCAAGCAAGCACTCACCTCAACCGACACAGTCAAGTGTGAAAGAAATGTAACATATTTATTCTAAAACTGCATTCGTTGTCTGTGCCCCCATTTGAAGGTATATTTATCCCAAACTATTCAGAGTCACTTCCTTTCCTTGGATGGGGTAGAGTTGGCTTCCGTAAGCCAAGGTGGTGGGAATGGGGAGAGTGGGCAGATCTGGTCCTGGGGACATTGTCAGTCCATGTCAACATCCTCTAAGAGCTGGATGCAACCTCAGGCCTCAGTCTGCACAGACAGCTACCACTCTCCAGGGCTCCTCAGCCCAGCTCTCTCTCTCCCCTGCTTTCAGAGCCAACTTGGGTCATGGCCATGGGACCCCTGGAAGTCTGGATAAACCCTGATGCGACTCAGGGCCTGAGCAGCCATTTCTGTCCTGGGATCTTGTCACTGTCCAGAGCTGGGCCCAGGAGTGGGAGACCCAGGATTCCTCTGTTGATTAATTTCCCCGGAACTTTCATCCCCCTACCAAAGGCTCTGGCCCAGAGAGAGCAACACATGGGACCTCCCTTGGTTGAATCCCCAAAATCTACATGTACTCCTGATTTCTTTTCTGACAGCCTATCCACTATGGATTACAAGGACAGAGGGGGGACTAAATGTTTGGTTAGTTCACAACATTATCCCACTGTACCCCAAGAAGTTACTCCTTCTACTTCAGCCCCTGATGGAAGACTCTTATTGGGCATGGTGGTCTTGCTGCTTCTCTCAAATAACCTCCTTCTGCCCACACAGAAAAGCTACAAGAACTCCTCAAAAGAGCCCGTGGCTGTCATCTGTGTCCTGCTGCAAGGGCCCCCCCAAAGGTTTTTGAAGCCAGCCATTTACCATCGAGAGAGGGAATTTTGAGAGGCTTCCATGGGCAAACAAGAAAAGCATTCCACTCCCATCAAGTCTCACGACTAGGGTAACTTAGGGCCCAAAACATAGCTTAGTTTCATTCTATTAATATGTCTAAATAGCTTACAGAAAATACGAGTAGGAAAATAAGACAAAGCAGGAAGAGTTTACTCCACGTGCCAAGGATCCATACTTGCTACAGGACAACCCCAAAGGGGACCCACCTTTCTAATAGCCCAGGCAAAGGACATCACATCTCTCCCCAGCAGGGAGAGAAGTTCCCACCATAGGTCTCAGGGCAACACTGTGTAAGACAGTGAATGAAATTTCAACCATATCCTTCCAGGAACTGATACAGTGAACTTCCCATATATAACACCCTGGGGGGAGTTGGACAGTGAGGGGCAAGGGGTTAAAAAACCACCCTGGGTATAGACTGAGAGCATCTTGACAAAGGGAATTCCAGTAAAAATCATTCCACAGGGGTCAGTGTTGTCAATCCTGGCACACATCTTGCTGCTATTTAAATACATAATAAGTAATCTAAATACACCTAAAAAAAGTTTAGTAAGTAGAGAAGAGAACAGACTACATATTATTCAGGCAGTTCTTCCCAGATTGTTCCTTTCCAGTATCCAGTGACAGCAAGCTCAGGTCAGGGTGACCAACTGTCCCGTTTGCCTGGGACTGAGGACTTTCCCAGAATGTGGAATTTTCAGAGTTAAATCCAGGATAGTCCCAGGAACACCAGGATGGTTGGTCACCCTAATTCAGGATGACAATGGATGGTACCTGGATCATAGCTCTTCTGCGTTGCTGGGTTTTTGTTTGTTTTTAAGAGACTGGTGTTACTCTGTAGCCCAGGCTGGAGTGCAGTGGTATAATCACAGCTCACTGCAACCTCCAACTCCTGGGCTCAAGTGTTCCTCCCACCTCAGCCTCCTGAGTAGCTGGGACCACAGGCATGCACCACCACACCAGATAGAGAAGGAGTCCTGCTATATTGCCAAGGCTGGTCTTGAACTCCTGGCTTCAAGTGATCCTCCCGCCTCCTCCTGAAGTGCTGGGCCAGCCCTGTGTTGCTGACTTTAAAAGTCGAACAAACCTAGGTAGGGAGGAACCCAAGAGGAAGTAGAGAGCTGCCAGATCTCTGCAGGGAAGGGGACAGAGAGAGTACGTGGCAGGGCCTGGATTCTCCTCCCGAAGTCTTCTCTCCTACAAGTGCACAGGTCAAGACCCACAATATGCCCAGTCTGGTGCTTTCTCTGTTCTAGGTGTTCAATCAATGCTAGGGCTCCAGTTGAATGGAAGTGACTTAGGGGAAAGCATTCCTCAGCCTCTCCCAGCTCCTTTTGCTTCATCTTGCCTTGAATCTTCAGCCTCTGTTCAGGGCTGAGCTGTGTGTCCTGGAGGCTGGGCCCCTAGAGATGGAGAAGCACAGTCCTCTTCTACAGGGACTGATGCTATTCACCTGGCTGTCCAGATACTGAACTAAGTAACCTTCCTCCCTGAGATCCTGCTCTGGCAAATGTTCTCACTGGGGCTCCCCTTTCTTGCGAAGAGACTGTGACCAGCATCTGGGGCTCTTTTCTTCTTAACATTATCACCTATTTTGCATCTCAGCCACCTCAAGGACCCAGGGTGCTAGACTTATGGCACTGGGATTTTAGACAGAAATAAAATCATCTTTGCCCATGCAGGTCTTGTGATGCAGTTGATCGAACAAATAGGTAAATTAGGAAATGTAGTCTTGTCAACTTTATTTTGGAGGCTTTAGAATTGATATACAAATAAAAGCAAAAATAAACAAACAAACCCACTCCTAGAACTCAGCTCTTAGGCCAAAATTAAATCAAAATAATTTAGGCCTCTGAAAATTATCTCCCACTTCCTACCTGTGGCTCTCCTCCTTCACTTTCTGGGAAAGAGAAGCAAACAATCAAAGAAGTAGATTCTCTAACTCCTGATTTATTTATCCTAAATCTATAGGTGAATCACTTCTCTTTTCTGGGGCTGAGTTCCTTTATCGATAAATACAAATAGCAATAACAATAGAAACCATATGAATCATGTTAGTTATGTGCCAGATACCATTCTGTTCACTTTGTTTATATTAATAATATTGTGAGGTGCGCATCATGACTTCATCTTTTACAGATGAAAAAATCAGGGTGCAGAGAATTGAAATAACTTTCTCCAGGTCACATAGCTGGCCAGTGAGAGAGCTGAGATTCAATCCAATCCGGCTTCAGAATGCATGAGATGTAACCATTAACTTAATGTTGGATGGATGGATGGATGGCGGATGGATGGATGGATGGTGACTGGAGAGTGCACAGTGGATGATGGATGCTAGATGGATGGTGGATAAATGGATGAATTTATGGATGCATGGGTGAAAGCATGGTGGGTGGATGGATGAATGAATGTATGGATGCATGGATGAATGTTAAGTGGAGATGGATGGATGGGTGGATAGTAGATGGGTGGATGGATGGTGGATAGCTGGCGGATGGATGGATGAATGAATGAATGGATAAATGAGTGGTAGATGGATTGATGAATGAATGGATGGGTGGTGGATGGAAAAATGATAAGAGGTGAATGAATGGATGGGTGGTGGATGGATGGATGGATGAATAAATGGATGAATGGTAGGTGGATAGATGGCTATGGATGGATGTGTGGTGAGTGGATGAATGGAGAGTAGATTAATGGATGGATGGCAGATGAATGGACGGATGATGGATGAATGAATGAATAGATGGATGGATGGTGGATGGGTGGTGAAAGGATGATAGATGAATGAATGGATGGTAAATGGAAGGATAGATGTGAATGGATGAATGATGGACAGATGGATGAATGGGTGATGGATGGTGGATGGGTGATGGATGGATGGATGGATGGATGGATTGGTGGATGGAATGGATGGATGGATGGTGGTGGATGGATGGAATGGACGGAATGGTGGATGGTGGATGGATAAATGGATGGACAGGATGGACAATGGTGGATGGACGAATGGGTGGATGATGGATGGACAGCGTGGATGGTGGTGGATAGATGGAATGGATGGTGGTGGATGGATGTAGATGGTAGATGAATGGATGGATGATGGAGGGATGGATAGTGGATTGATGATGAATAGATGTATCAATGGGTGGTGGGTGGATGATGGATGGATGGATGGATGATGGATGGATGGATGGATGGTGGATGGTAGATGGTTAGAGAGATGGTGGTTGGAGGGTGGTGGATAGATGAATGGGTGGTGAATGCTCAGATGAAGACAGTGCCCAGCTATTTCTCAGATACCTCTCTGAGGTAGATACAGCACTAACATTTAAAATGCATACTATTGGCATAAATTGTGGTTGCTATTCTTCCAAATTAAATAGAGGGGTATCCATTGGGAGCAAAACAGACAAAAAATGGGTCCTCCAGGACCCATTTAAATATCTGTGGAATGGAAGCAATGAAGTTATGTTTCTCCAAAATGAATTAATCTGTGAAGAGTTCCTTGAGAATCTTGGATTAAAATTGTTCTTTTAGAGCCAAGACTAACACATATCTTACATAAAAGTGAAAAGAATCTTTTCAGCTCCCCCTTCCCCAAATAGAGTACTGTATCCAGTCAACAAAATCTTATCTTAAACCTCCAAAACATTACATGAGCTCTCCTTAAATTTTACTCTTTAATTAAGAGACCAGTTTGAGGTTAGCCAGATCTGGGGCTTTGACGTAGCAGTCGCCAAACCTCAGCGACAGGCCTGGTTTCCATCTCTGTGATATTAATCTTTTGACAGCCAAACATTTTCCTTCATGCGCCTTACTCTTAGCAGATGCCTATTAACTGCTTAGAGAAGGAAAGAAGGAAAACCCAATGAATCTAAAGAATCAGGTTAGCCTGAGTTCCCTACACCAAATGGCTCACGTACGAAAGGAACCATTGTCTTCTAAAAGCTGACCCTTGGTAAGGTTTTGAAAGACTTGGGTTTTTCTTGTGATTTTGCTCAGGAGATGATTGTCTTATTTTATTTTTAGTTGTTGAATTGGTGGGTCTAATTAATGCCATTCACTTTTTCCATGAGATCTGGAATTTAACTGTGCCTACGTGAATTTCATCGTTATGCCTCCATTTGAGTTAGTTCATGTTGTTGGCAATTCTGCAAAGTGAAAAGCACTGGACGGGAGATTGGCATATTATTTGGGCTGTACTATTCTGAGCCATGAAACTCTATGCAAGATACTGAACTCTTCCTGGCCTCAGCTTCTCAGCCTCATCTCCCTCACCTGTGAAATGGAGATAATTCTATCCACCATACCACCTAAGCATTGTAAAGAATGCATCATGACCAAAGCTAATCGCAAGCGTAGCAGTCAATATAGTTGGGGAAACAATAAGAAAAGCTATCCTGTTAAGTAGAAGAAATCATGATAAAGTAACATTTGCATTATTATATGAACATGGCTTTGAATGTCCAAGGTTAGTTTATAACCAAACTTCCCATACTTAACAAATCCTTCTGATATTACCAGTGAGGCAAACAACAAAATAACTTACCCTCATATAAATAATAAGACCAAAGAGGGGATAGAGAGTTTGATAGAGAGTTTGTCTAAGGGGTGGACTCAGAGACCTTTGAGGCCCTTTTGAATGGGGACAATGAGATTCCAAGTTTATTAATGAGTTTTCTCAGATCTGAGAATTCCTCATAATTTTTCAGGGCCCTACCTCTCCCTTTGGTCTTTGGTCTTTTTAGCATTATTTATATTATAAATTTAGTATTATTTATGTTATATATAATGCTAAAAGTATAAGTTTCCAGTAATAGAAATGCTGGAGTTGCATTAGTGGTCTTTTCTCAATTTCAGTTCTTTACAAAATATAGGGAAAAAATAATTTATGACAATGAAGGAACTAAGATTTATGGTGGTTGTTTTCGTGAGAGTTGAGAGCATTAAAGAATCCATAAGCTTTACGGCGGGAATGGTGGTTCACACCTATAATCTCAACATATTGGGAGGCCAAGGTGGGAAGATCATTTGAGACCAGGAGTTTAAGGTCAGTTTGGGCAACATAGTGAGATCTTATCTTTAAAAAAAAAAAAAAAAAAGATAGAGAAAAAATTTACATAGCTCCAAAAAACAAGCTACTTTTGGGGAACATGAATGGAGCTGGAGGCCATTATCCTTAACAAGCTAATGCAGAAACAGAAAACCAAATCCCACATGTTCTCATTTATAAGTGGGAGCTGAATGATGAGAACTCATGAACACAAAGAAGAGGAACAACAGAAACTGGGGGCCTACTTGAGGGTAGAGGATGGCAGGAGGGAGAGGAGCAGGAAAAAATAACTACTGGGTACTACGCTTAGTGCCTGTACCTGGGAAATGAAATAATCTGTACAGCAAACCCCGGTGACACGACTTTACCTATATAACAAACTTCACATGTCCCCGCATCTAAAATAAAAGCTGAAAATAAAATAAATTAATTAATAAAATAAAACAAAATAAAATGAAAAGGGAGCTTGCTGCTTTGAAAAAACACCATGATAACCTCGAAGTCTAAGTTCAAATTTAGAATTCTCGACTGTATGGAATCCTGCAGTGGAGTGTGGTGGTGTGGGGAGAGCTGGCCCTGGCTCCAGGCCTGCGTACCATAGCTCACCCCTCTGTTCTCTCATTCCGTCCACGCTGCAGGGAGACTCACACTCACCCACGTGGACATCCCAGCACATGCATCCAAACTCCACTCACCAGCACATACAGGGGTGTGATTCAGAAAGAGGAAAGCTATGCCCTTAGCTCTGGGGACACCTTGTCCCAGGGGGAGGCACAAAACTGGATAAAGAGGCTGGGTGCAGTGGCTCACACCTGTAATCCCAGCACTCTGGGAGGCCGAGGCAGGCAGATCATTTGAGGTCAGGAGTTTGAGACCAGCCTGGCCAACATGGTGAAACACCGTCTCTACTATAAATACAAAAATTTTCTGGGCGTGGTGGTGGCCACCTGTAATCCCAACTACTCAGGAGGCTGAGGCAGGAGAATCACTTGAATCCGAGAGGCGGAGATTGCAGTGAGCTGAAATCATGATACTGCACTCCAACCTGGGTGATACAGCAAGACTCCATCTCAACAAACAAACAAACAAACACCTCAATAAAGAGTCAGAGTTTATTTCCCTAGAGTAAGGGGCTGTAACAAAGTTTAGCAAACTGCAGAGTCTAATGAAACAGTCCCTTACTTCAGACAATTGCAAGTTTGGGGGTCTTCAGGATCACCCTCACATTCCATAAATCAGCCTGGCATGGTGGTGTGCACCTGTAGTTCCAGCTACTTGGGAGGCTAAGGTGGGAGGATCACTTGAGCCTGGGAGGTCGAGGCTTCAGTGAGCTGTAATTGCACCACTGCACTCCAGCCTGGGCAACAGAGCAAAACTCTGTCTCAAATAATAATAATAATAATAAAATTTAAAGAATCCACAAGGTTTGACTTCCCCAATCCCTTTACTCCCTGTAAATGAAATTCTCCCCAGAGATGGCTGTGTACATTGCCTAGGTCAAGCACGCTACTTAGAGCAATTACATTTGCTTCCCGGGTACTTCTTCAGACACTGCAGCCTGGCCTTAAAAAGACTGCTCTGAGTGTCACAAGCGCTATGACTCAAATACCATTCAGATGATTCCTGACCCCAGAAACCTCTCCCATTCCAAAGACGCTTTGTCCACATCCTAATGGCCATAAGAGAGGCTCCAGCCCCTCCTTCAAAGTTTCTTGTTACTTCAGTGTGTGTTTATTAATAATGGCTTCTCTGAGCAAGCCTCCAGTGTGTCCAGCTCATTCATTCACAGTTCCCCTTGCTCCAGCTAGGATAGTAACGCATTTGGAATCATGACGTGTGAGGGAAGCTGAACGAGCAAGACAAGACAGTCTTAGTGGAGACAGGGTTTCTGATGTTAGAGATGAATTCTCCTATGAAAGAAATACCAGATTTATTGTTCATGAGTTATTATTCCTGATCGGATTAGTATTCATGACATCCAAGAACTGATCTGGGACCCGTGAGTGGATATGGAGGTAGATTCCTGGCTTGGTATGAGGAAGAACAGTCTGTTTGGCACCAGAATGGGCTGCCTCATGAGGGTGAGTGTTCCCCAAGCATTCAAAGTGTGCGCAGGCAGAAGTAGTCTGACCATTTGTTATTAGGGGATCTTGCTTCCAATTGAGAGCTTGTCTAAGGGATGGACTCAGAGACGTCCGAGGCCCTTTCAGATGGGGGCACCAGGATTCCAAGTGTATTAAAGAGTTTTCTCAGATCTGGGAATTCCCCATCATTTTTCAGGCCCTATCGCTCCCTTTGGTTTTGCAGAAAGCCTGCGGTAAAAACATTTCACATTCCCCAGATAGCATTCTCCCCACCCAGTTGAAAAGGTGAAAGTGACATACCTCAACCTGAGAGACTGCATTCTTATCAACGCTGCTCAGGGCAGAAGTGTGTGAAGCCAGTGAAGTCTGAAGTTCACATTTCCCTCTTTTCTCAGAAGCCCCTGCTTTTACAGAAACTTCTTTCTTCTCTTAGAACAAAGGGGTTTATTGAGCTCATGACATCTTCATCAATATACAAGAATATATAAAGATTAAATAAGGCCTGGAACATAGTAGGTGCTCAATAAATCTTTGTTGAAAGAATCAATAAATACATTTTAAAAGCAAGAGAAGAAAGAGGACAATGCTTGACCCAAAAGGCAACTATCTTAACTGTTCCAGGCCCATCTGTACAACAGGATGAATGTACTAACGGTGATTTGCTCTTGGGTTAGTCTGTGAATTGGATAATATAATGAATGTAACATGCTTAGCAGAGTGTCTGGCACATATTCAAGGCTTACCAAATGCTGAGGCTGGGTATGGTGGCTCATGCCTGTAATCCTAGCACTTTGAGAGGCCGAAGCAAGAAAATAGCTTGAGCCGAGGCAGGCACATAGCTTGAGCTCAGGAGTTCAAGACAAGCATGGGCAACATGGTGAAACGCTGTCTTTACAAAAAAATGTTTAAAAATTAACCAGGTGTGGTGGCAGATGCCTGTGGTCCTAGCTACTCAGGAGGCTAAGGTGGGAGGATCGCCGGAGCCCAGGAGGAAGAGGTTGCAGTGAGCCGTGATCATGTCACTGCATTCTAGCCGGGGTGATGGAGCAAGATACTGTCTTAGAAAAAATAAAATAAAAGTAAATTCATGCAAGTTCTCTTCTCTGTTCTTATAATTGTTATTATTACTATTGCTTTAAACAATGTGATCTGAAACAGGGTGGACGAGGGAAAGAGCTGTTCGGGATTAGAATAGGGCCTCTTCCTGGCTATCCTCCCACCCCCCGACCCTTTTTTTTTTTTTTTTTTGAGATGGAGTTTTTCTCTTGTTGCCCAGGCTGGAATACAATGGAGTAATCTCAGCTCACTGCAACCTCCACCTCCCGGGTTCAAGTGACTCCCCTGCCTCAGCCTCCCGAGTAGCTGGGATTACAGGTGGCTGCCACCATGCCCCAGCTAATTTTTGTATTTTTGCTAGACATAGGTTTTCTCCATGTTGGCCAGGCTGGCCTTGAACTCCTGACCTCAGGTGATCCACCTGCCTTGGCCTCCCAAAGTGCTGGTTACCCCTTTTATTGCATCACATCACATCTTATCACATCATCTGGGATTGGCAAACTATTTCATGCAGATTTTAAGGAGAAAAAGCCAGACGCTCACTTGGCAGAGGGGTGCAATTTCTTGCTTCAGAGGGTTGGATTGCTGAGAGAACCAGGGATTTGTGCTCATTGCCTTGGTAATTACAGAACCCCCTGTAAGATGGTAGATGTCAGAATTACAGACGGAAATGAGCCCTGGGCTTCAGAGGAAGTTAAGGGTAGTCTGAGAAGATTTTAAATAGGGAACATCTGTTGGAAACTGTCATAAAGGAATGAGTCTACGATTTAAGTTTTCAAAAGTACTTACCAACAGGTGGGAGAATTTGTGAAAACCAAAACATACATGTTTTTTAAAATCTTGTCGATTCAGGCTGTGTGTGCTGCCAGTCACTCTTGGGGGCGGGGCAGACCAGGCCCACTGCTACCTCATCTTCCTTCTAGCCTGAGCTTCTGTTGATGTCATCTCTGTCAGACCCTGGAT
Organism: Papio anubis; assembly: GCF_008728515.1. NCBI lineage: Eukaryota > Metazoa > Chordata > Mammalia > Primates > Cercopithecidae > Papio > Papio anubis. The sequence goes on from NC_044986.1 coordinate 96,494,160, forward strand.
GAGAAAGAAAACAGGAACAAAACGAGGAAGACGAGACATCTTCCTCAGTAAGAAATCTGCAAGTGTGCCATTTTAGAGTTTGTGGTAACATCTTTTCTTTGTTCCTTTTTTGAAATTTAATTTAATTATTAATTTTTATTTATTTATTTATTTACTTTTCTTTCTTGAGAAGGAGTCTCACTCTTGTCGCCCAGACTGGAGTGCAATGGCACAATCTCGGCTCACTGCAACCTCTGCCTCCCAGATTAAAGCGATTCTCCTGTCTCAGCCTCCCTAGTAGCTGGGATTACAGGCACCCACCACCATGCGGCTAATTTTTGTATTTTTAGTAGAGACGGGGTTTCACCCTATTGGCCAGACTAGTCTCGAACTCCTGACCTCAGATGATCTGCCCACCTCAGACTCCCAAAGTGCTGGGATTACAGGCCTGAGCCACTGCGCCCAGCCATCTTTTCTTTGTTCTAACAGTTCTAGCAAAGCACCATTCCTCTCTGCAAGCAGGGAAATTCCTAGCGTACTAGGCTAGGTTTGGGAGGCCAAGGTGGGAGGATCGTTCAGGGTCAGGAGTTTGAGACCAGTCTGAGCAGCAGAGGGAGATCCTCCCCATCTCTTCAAAACATACAAAATTATCTGGGCATGGTGTTGCACACCTGTAGTGCCAGCTGAAGGAGGGACTGAGGCAGGAGGCAGGAGGATCACTTGAGCCCAGGAGCTCAAGACTGCAGTGAGCCACAATTCCACCAAACTCCACCCGGGGCAACAGAGCAAGACCCTGTCTCAAAGAAAAGAAAAGAAAGAAAAGAAAAAGATTTAATGTAGGGTCGAATTATTTATTATCATTTAATTTTTTAAAAAGGCAAAGGTTCAAGGAGATTCTATTGTTCAGTATGATTCAGTTGCTAAGTGTCATGAGGGGCCTATAATCCAGGCCCCTAATGATCCATGAAACCAAATGCCCTGGTGAGTGAACCTTAAAAACTACCTAGTCATACTAATGGGTATTAAGCACAAATAAAAACACTTGTTAAAAACTGCAGACAGTATCAAAGTGTATTATTAGTCAGTTAAAACTCAAACCCTTTAAAAAGAGGTAAGTCACAATAGGCTCTTCAAACACCTCTCTGACATAACTAAGGCAATCAGCCCATCATGCCGTAACCAGAAGACAATAACTAATTGCAATTGCCATGTATAGTGTGAAGGCCTTTCCTTGTGGATTCAGAATGGAGCATGGACCACAGTTCTCAGAAGCAACTTCTAGAGAGGTGAACTGTGTTCTTCCCTTTCCTCAGATAGAGAAAGATCAAAGCATGTATGTAAGTAATTTGCTTATTTTCAGAGTATGTTACGTAATTAAACTATATCCCAGGGCAGATCTTGCATGGTCACTTTTTTGGGGGGGCAGGGGACAGAGTCTCACTGTTGTCTAACCTTGAGTGCAATGGCGCAATCTCTGCTCACTGCAACCTCCACCTCCCAGGTTCAAGCGGTTCTCATTCCTCAGCCTCCTGAGTAGCTGGAATTACAGGCGTGTGCCACCACACCTGGCTACACAGTCACCTTTTATTAGGTGTAGACAGTCACAACATTATTGTTCCAGAAGACAGAAGTTGTCTTTTTTTACCTGAATTTCCCAAAGATTGCTTCTCAGAAATAATTGCTTTAATAGACCCCAATTGGTGTGAATGAAATAGTTAATTAAAATTCTATGATGAAGTGCATTAGAATTTGCAATACACCTCTTGCCTTTTATTCACTCAAGATGACTGCCTTCTGACATCATTGTTTTTTTCTTCTAGATGTTGGGTGTAATGCCAGCCATTATTACAATAGGACATTGCGTTTTATACCTGAGATCACAGACTGGTTGTCATCAGATAGAATCATGTAGTCCCCTGTTGTACAAACAGAACATTCTGATGACTATTCTTTAAGTGAAATATAATGGAAACTTAAAGTGACCCCAAAATTAAACTCTTATTTGGGGTTTGTCTAACGACTAATGGTCACTACCACCAGTTTGGAGACATTACAACAAAACTCTACTGCTGACAAAAATATTAACCATAAATGATGAAAAATTTTCAGTTGGGACCAAAGGAACATCTGGAGGCCATTAAAGCAGGAGAATTTTCCCTCTATATCCTGATTGCCAAACTTAGAACCAACCACCCAGAAACTGTGGCCCCCATGCTAACTCAATGTTTATGTTTCATTAAAAATGATTTCAAGGGTTTACGTCTTGCACTTCATGGCCCAACTCCCACGCATACAGCTTTTCATCTCACTGGGCATGTCCTGGAGCAGACGAGCATTCCTCACCTCTTGGTTTCAGAAGAAGGAGCTTCTTGGGGAATAATTCCAAGTTCTTTATTTGCATCTAGAATCTAATCAAGAATCTGCAGGTCCTGCCATCCTAGGATAAATGAGGAGAAGAAAACAAGGATGCAAGACATAAAATGCAGCAATAAAAATGTTAGATGCAACAATATTAGATTAGATGCAAAAATATTAGAATTTAAAAAATACTATACTAGGGTTTGCTTTTTAATACCTTGTACAGCTACAGTAAGTCATGAAATTGATGAATGGAAAGTTGTATAATTTCAGCTGTGTATTAGTTGCTTTTTGCTGCTATAACACATCACCACAAACTTTGTGATTTAAGACAGATGTAGCCAGGCGCGGTGGCTCATGCCTGTAATCCCAGCACTTTAGGAGGCTGAGGCAGGTGGATCACCTGAGGTCAGGCATTCAAGACCAGCCTGGCCAACATGGTGAAACTCCATCTCTACTATATATACAAAAATTAACTGGGCATGGTGGCATGCACTTTTAATTCCAGCTACTCGGGAGGCTGAGGCAGGAGAATCAGTGAGCCGAGATCACACCACTGCACCCCAGCCTGGGCAATAGAGCAAGACTCCATCTCAAAAAGGAAAAAAAAAACCAAGACGATGTATTACCTTACAGTTCTTTAAGTTAGAAGTCCAACACAGGTTGCACCGGACTAAAATCAGGGTGTCAGCTGGGCTGCATTCCTTTCTGGAGGTTCTAGGGGGAAATATGTTTCTTTGTCTTTTAGCTTCTTGCAGCTGCTCCATTCCTTTGTTTATGGCCTATTCTCCATTTTCAAAGCCAGCAAAGTTGCATCTTTCTAACTTTTCTTCTGCAGGAATATCGCCTTCCAGCCATGGCAGGAAAAGGTTGTCTGATGTTAAAGATTTGTGTGGTTCATTTAGGCCCACGAAAATAATCCAAGATAATCTTCCCGTCTCAAGATTCTTAATTTAACAACATCTGCAAAGTTCCTTACAAAAGCAACATATTCACAAATTGCAGAGATTAGGACACGGACATCTTTGGGGGATCCATATTCTGCCTATCACGAGCTATTTGCAGACTCCAAGTAGTAAAGAGAGTTGAAACTCAAAAGCTCATCAATTACCTTTTTCATTGTCATTCCTTTTAGCATTGAGTTTTACCTTAAGACATAGGACAGATATTTTCAATACCTAAAACCTTAAACATGGAACAATTTCACAAATGTCATGAAACCAGAATGAATCTCTTGGCTGAAAGTTTTTCAATTTTCACAGAATTAATTTTAATTTTACTTGTAAATTTGAAATGGATCCAGCTTGACTGTTGCACTTTTATATGAGACACTAAATCACGGTTCTTTAGAAACGGCAACATGTTCATTGAAAGCATAAACTGTCATTTTCCCAGAATGTGTGGAAGGGCGGATGTGGTTGATATAATGTGTTTCTTAACACATCTTTTCACCCTGAACTCACTCCCACCATGTGTTTAAATGCATTGCAGGGCATAGAGCAGCCTCGGTCAGTGCATGTGATCACAAGTAGTTTCGCCTGTTTCTCAAGCATATATTCCTATGGGTGCCTGGCAAATGCCTGAGCTTAGGACAAGGTGTCCAAGGAATAAGTACCTGCTGCTGTTTTTCAACACACACCACAATTTCGGATGATTCTCAGCAAAGGGCATTTCTTCTACTCCGGCATCTGTGAATTTGCTCATGGTTTTTAACAACCTGCAGCCCGGCTCAAGTCATAGCCTGGATCCCAATTTGAAATGAGCTACATTTTATTAGTAAGTGTCCAGAAATGGCTTGGTGGGTCATTTTTGGTCTTGTAAAAATGTGGTTCTTATTGGCAGTAACGTGATTTTTGGGCATTGACTCATGTTATCTCTTCAAGCAAATGATTCCTTCAGGAGGCACACACTATGTCTAGGTTTGCTGTGTGCAACACATCAGATCCTGGCCATAGGAGGACTTAGCAAAGGTACAGGCAGTTTATTGCACACTTTGGGTCCTGTGCTAAGAGTTTTAAGGGCATTATCTCATTTAACTTTACAAAACCCTGTTAAGATAGAATCTATTAATCATCCCATTTGCAGACAATGAAAGCAAGATTTAAAGTGACTTTCACAACCTCATGAAACTGACATGCTTGGGCTGGACTATATTGAGACAAGGTGAGGTGAGTGAGCACTCAGTTTGGAGCAAAATGTAAAGGAAAGCCAAAAGGCTCAGTAAGCAAGGTAAAAGATATTTCAGCACAATTTTTTTTAAAATGCAAAATTAGTGAAAACATTCCATAATAAAATATTAAAATGTGAAAAAAAGACAGCCCCTGACCTTGTACTTGTAAGACTCAGCCTTAATCATCTGACTCTAATCCTGGCCCTGCTGAATCCTGTCCCTTCCCTGGCTGCGATTTGAACCCAAGGATGGCTGAGACTGAAGCCCGTGTTTGTACTCACTACTCTATAGGATGCATCTGCCTCCTCTGCCAGCCGGGCAGCTGGGATGTACTTAAGTTGTTTTTCAACAATGATGACAGCCGGGTGCAGTGGCTCATGCCTGTAATCCCAGCACTTTGGGAGGCCGAGGTGGGAGGATTGTTTGAAGGCAGAAGTTTGAGACCAGCCTGGGCAACATAGCAGGACCTGCTTTCTTAAAAAAAAAAAAAAATGCAATTAGCAGGCATGCTGGCATGCACCAGTAGTCCCAGCTACTCAGGAGGTTGAGGTGGGAGGATACTTGGAGCTCAAGTGTTGGAGGCTCCAGTGAGCTCCACTGCACTCCATCAGTGATTACCCCACTGAACTCCAGCCTGGGCAACACAGCAAGACCCTGTCTTTAAAAGAAAACAAACAAACAAAACAAAACAAAACCAAAAAAAAAATGATGAAAACAGAGCTGATCCTCTCTCCTACCCATCCCTGTGAAAGTTATATTGTAACAGGACTAAGAGGGGCATCAGTGATGGTGAGAAATCATGTGAAGTAGCCTCTGATCCTTGACATCAGCCAAGGAAACTCTTGGTAGAGTGAGTCCTAGTTTAGGGAGAGGGACATTTCCCTGAGCAAATCAGTAGTAATCAGTCTGTGAGCAGATTTGCTTTAGTGCAAGTGCCGTGACTCAGTGCAGGTGGACCAAGGGCCGTCTTGCAACTAATCTATTCCCAGGTGATTTTGTGACCTCTTCCTCCCTGCCCAGCCGGCCCCCTGCAGGTGGCACTGTGGACTCAGGGCCTCTGTTCTTCCTAAAATAGAAATTCCTTTGCACAAGTCAATTGGAAAGCCAGCATCCTCTTTAACTTCTTGTCTCCTGCAATTTGAGCAGCTGTGGAGCAGCTGCCAAACAATGCCCACAGCTCTTTTGGGTGCATCCCTCACTGCAGCCCCGCCTGTCCAGCTTCCACGGCGGTGGAGGGGACGCACCAACCACACTTCTGTCAAAGAGGATACTTCATAAAATTGTCATTCCTCCTGCCTCTTTCTCCTTTCCCAGCCAGATCTGAACTTCATATTGTATTAATTATTGTAGCAACTTCTTGTATACCTCAGTTTAAACTTTTGGCTATAACTCCAGTACCCAAGCTTTAAAAAACATGTTTCTTTCTTTAAATGCCATCATGAAATTGAGCAGGATGCTTTGCTCTGAGGAAGCCATCCTTTTCCTGGAATCCACAGTGATATCTGTCCACCCTCTGAGCTCACCCCGAGCTCAGGGTACTCACTCTACTTCATATTCAACTCAGAGTCACTTTCTCTGTTGGATACTTCAACTTCAGTTGTTCCAGTTCACAAACGAATTTTGCAACTTTTTTTTTTTTTTTTTTTTTTTTTTAAGATTTCTTGCTCTTTCTTCTTCTACTTTTAAAAAATTTTCTGTAGAGACGAGGTCTTGCTGTATTACCCAGGCTGGTTTTGAACTCCTGGCCTTAAGTGATCCTCCCACCTTAGCCTCCCAAAGTGCTGGGGTTACAGGTGTGAGTAACCGAGTCTGGCCTTCCTCTTTCTCCTTAAAAACACAAACATAATTTTCTCTATGTTTTCTTCTGCTAAGAGTATTAACAAATATATTCTTCATTTATCAACAACAAATACATGTTGTCTGTCACAGGTCAGGCCCAATATCATCTCATGGATTTTCCTTACTCTCTGAGAGTTCAGCTGAGACTCTTCCCAAAAATTCCTCTGAACTTAGCTATTTGCTGTAGTCAAGGGAGATCCGGGCAGTTGAAAAAAAGAATGTCTTAATCTGTCCTGGACACAGCTGAGTTTAATAACAGCAACCAAAAAGGAGAATATTCTTCTCTGAAGATAGCTGAACAATTGTTCCAGCAAATACCATTATATATTATTAAAAAATAATATATCAAAGGTAGGCAAGGAATGGAGGTACTCATATTTTTAGACTGCATTTTCAATTAGCGTTTTCTTTTCTTTCTTTCTTTCTTTCTTTTTTTTTTTTTTTTTTTTTTTTGAGACAGAGTCTCCCTCTGTCACCCAGGTTGGAGTGCAGTGGCACAATCTCAGCTCACTGCAACCTCTGCCTTCCAGGTTCAAGCAATTCTCCTGTCTCAGCCTCCCAAGTAGCTGGGACTATAGGTGCATGCCACTACGCCCAGTTAATTTTTGTATTTTTAGTAGAGGCGGGGTTTCACCATATTAGTCAGTCTGGTCTCGAACTCCTGCCTTGGCCTCCCAAAGTGCTGGGATTATAGGCGTGAGCCACCTTGCCTGGCCTCAATTAGCATTTTCTGAAGACTACTTTATTATTGTTTCTAATTAAACAATAATAATACTCAAACAGAACATCTGAAAAACTCAGAAGAGCATTTTTAAAAATCAGTTAGAAAACCAACCATCCAAGGTAACAACTGACAGCATATATATTTTGGATTTTCTTTTGAGACGGAGTCTCGCTCTGTTGCCTAGGCTGGAGTACAGTGGTGTGATCTTGGCTCACTGCAAGCTCTGCCTCCCACATTTAAGCAATTTTCTGGCCTCAGCCTCCTGAGTAGCTGAAACTACAGGCACCCGCCACCACGCCTGGCTAACTTTTGTATTTTTTATTTTTTGTATTTTTAGTAGCGACAGGGTTTCACCATGTTGGCCAGGATGGTCTCGATCTCTTGACCTCATGATCCACCCCCCTTGGCCTCCCAAAGTGCTGGGATTATAGTCGTGAGCCACCACGCCCGGCTGGCAACATATGTTTGGTTTTTTTTTGTTTTTTTTTTTGAGATGGAGTCTCGCTCTGTCGCCCAGGCTGGAGTGCAGTGGCCGGATCTCGGCTCACTGCAAGCTCCGCCTCCCGGGTTCACGCCATTCTCCTGCCTCAGCCTCCCGAGTAGCTGGGACTACAGGCGCCCGCCACCTCGCCCGGCTAGTTTTTTGTATTTTTTTTTTTAGTAGAGACGGGGTTTCACCATGTTAGCCAGGATGGTCTCGATCTCCTGACCTCGTGATCCGCCCGTCTCGGCCTCCCAAAGTGCTGGGATTACAGGCTTGAGCCACCGCGCCCGGCCGCAACATATGTTTTAAAGCAAACTCTTTCAGTATTTTTCCCTACACATCTGAAAAATATATGTCTTTTTAATCTGAAATTAACTCTTACTATTCCTACTACAGTATTTTCTGTACTGGTTAACATGCACCTAAATGTAAGTTAATGATTGTATTCTCTCACATGAATACGCTTTCTCAAACATTTGCCAAGCATTAGATACCGACGTCACCTCCAAATTTTGCTGTCATAAGCAATGTTTTCACAAACTTCCATATACATGTCTTTGAACACAGTTCTTATTCCTCTGGAATAAAGTCCTAAGAATCAAAATGCTGGTCAAATAAATATGCAGTTTATAAAGTTTTTAATAATATAGTAACAAGTTGTCCTACAAAGAAAATTATGCTAATCAACACTTTCCCAGTATGGTGTAAAATCACCAAAGAAATGAGCCTTCCACCAGAGGAACCTCAGTTAAGAATGAAAAAATTTGGCCAGGCACAGTGGTTCATGGCTATAATCCTAGCACTTTGAGAGACCAAGGCGGGCAGACTACTTGAGCTCAGGAGTTTGAGACCAGCTTGGGCAACATGGTGAAACCCAGTCTCTAAAAAAATACAAAAAATTAGCCAGGCATGGTGGCCGGCACCTATAGTCCCAGCTACTCAGGAGGCTGAGGCAGGAGAACCCCTTGAATCTGGGAGATGGAGGTTGCAGTGAATCGAGATCGCACCACTGCACTCCAGCCTGGGCAACAGATTGAGACTCAGTCTCAGAAAAAAAAAAAAAAAATTATGCAGGCATGGGGCACATGCCTGTGGTCCCAGCTACTTGGGAGGCTGAGGTGGGAGGGTCACTTGAGCCCAGCAAAAGGTGGAGGCTTCAGTGAGCTGTGATCACACCACTGCACTCCAGCCTGGACAGCAGAGTGAGACCCTGTCTCAAAAAAAAAAAAAAATAGTCCGGGCATGGTGGCTCAAGCCTGCAATCTAGCACTTTGGGAGGCCAAGGCGGGAGGATCATCTGAGGTCAGGAGTTCAAGAACAGCCTTGCCAACATGGTAAAACCCCATCTCTACTAAAAATACAGAAAAATTAGCCAGGCATGGTGGTACACACCTGTAGTCCCAGCTACTCAGAAGACATAAGAATCACTTGAACCCAGGTGACAGAGGTTTCAGTGAGCTGAGATCTTGCCACTGCACTCCAGCCTGGGTGACAGCGAGACTCTGTCTCAATTTAAAAAAAAAAGAGATTGAGAGAGAGAGAAATTTTTTTCTGACAGCATCAGAAATCCAGCAGTGAAAAGGATTATTGAGAAAGGCTATCTAATCTTTATCTTTATCTAGCCTCAGTGATTATACACCAAGCTCCTCTGGTGAGCTTTTAAAAACCCCACCCCTGGAGATTCTGATTTTATTAGGTCTTGGGTATGGCCTGAGTATGGTACTATCTTACAGCTTCCCAGGTAGCTTTAATGTCAGCCAAGGTTGAAAGCCACCGAGCGAAAGTATGTTTTAAGTGGAAGAAATTTCCAGAAGTTTGGTTAGGTTCAGGTGTGTGTCTGCTCAAGGGATGCCCTGAACAAGTTCTTGTTTTTCCCCTTAATTCTTTGACTTTATGAAAAATATTTCTGAGAAAACTGTGACAATTTATAAACCTCTGAAAATAAATCATAAAAATGTCCAAGATAGGTTCTTTTCGTAGCATTTAGGTGACCAAAAAATGGTAGCCTTAGAAGCATCACTAAGTTTGCAGTCAGAGAGAAGAAAGTCACACCGCAGTGATGGCTTCACAGTTGTAACTTGGCCAAAGGTGGAGCAAGTCCCTTTCTGGACACAGACCATGTTTGAAGACAGGGCAGTGTGGAAGAAGGAGAAAGAGCATGGCTTCAGAGTCACACAGACCTATGGTTGAATTCAAGTTCTGTTATTTATTAATGTGTGGATAGGAGCAAATTCTTAACTGTCCTGGGTCTCCGTATTTTAGTTTTTTTAATCTATAAAATAGCAACTAGATAGCTACTTTCTCATAGGGTGGTCATAAAGGTTATAATGGAATAATGTATATATGATTCCTAACCACTGGTCAAAGATAACTGCATTTTTAAAAACTGATGCCAGTAGTTCTTCATACATGGCCTTTGCAGCATACTTACTTCTTGATTTGCTTTCACTATAAGGGACCCATCTGTCCTAACTATACTCTAAGTTAGGGCAGGTGGATTCTAAGACTAGCCCTGCCACTCCCCAGAGGCATGACTTTGGGCAAGTCACAACTTTGCAGAGCCACAATTTAAGCCTTTAAACTCTTGGAAGCCTCTTCTAACTTCAAAAATCTCTAAAGGAGATCTTTTTCCTTGCTTGGAATTTTTGATATTCAAATTAAATACGTCACCAGAACATCTCATGTCATGATTTGTAAGAGCCGTAATTTATAGTGCCTATTATTTGCATATGCATGTGATAGCATTTAAGGTTCCTGACAACTATGGGCATTATGAGGGAGTCGATATTCTTATCCTCAGTAATGGGTGAGGGAACAGAGTCAAAGGAAAATAATTTATCCAAAGGCACACAGTTGATACATTGCACAACTGAAATTTGAACTTGATTCCAAAGCTCTTGGTCTGCACATGCCTGATTGCAGAGCACTGCTGGTTGCTAAAACAGCACTGATTATGCAAAGGTAAACCCTTCCATTTGAGGACCATTCAGGCTTTTTCATTTTCCTCTTCTTTCCTACTTCCCAAATCCTCACAATTGTTTTGATCCAATGACTCCCCAACCAGAGTTTTGGCAGGAATGGGAAAATCCTACACTCTCAATTTTCTAGAGTCCTTTGAGTGAACCACATCAATTTAAGCTACTAAACCCAAAGTAAATGCATCCTGACTCATCTTTCATTAACTGGATCTTATAAACATCTACAATCACCCCAACACTACCCAAGAGAATGGGAAACATGAATGAAAGGAGATGGCAATAGTAACAGATTATAGCTACAACAGCATACTTTTTAAGATTATTAAATATATGAACATATAACCACATTGCTAAAGTCCATCCCAGGCCCTTGGAAGGGGCCCATTCTTGAGGGATACCAAAGGTAAATTCACCTCTAGGCCTGCCTCGCTCAATGGTATTTTTTAAAATGAGACTTGTTTACAAATAGCTACAGAGGCATTATGAGTTTTAAAGAAAAATAATGAAGGCTGTTAAACATTGTCTAGTTTTTCTATTGCTATCATACATGATAGATTTCCCTTTCTAACCTTAAATAGAAAATTATTCGATTCTAATTATTTTCATCCATCACATAATCGCAAAACTTCAGAGCTAGAAAGAACAGAGTTAGAAAGATACAGAGCTCATCTATCCACAGATATCTGAGTTTTCAGGATGAGAAAACAGGCCTGCAAAGGCTGCATGACCCAGGCAAACTCTACAGACAGAGACAGGCTCTTGTTCTTAAAACAGCAGTGACAATCACTCCAGCCTGCATCTGTTGAGAGTTTATTCTGCCCAAGACAGGTAGAAGCACAAGGCACGCTCTCTGTTCCCAGAGAATTTTGCTCTAGTTGGGAAATTTATATATAATTAATAATGAGGTAGCATCTGATAATAATAAATAATGATAGTATTATTAATATCATAAATAATAATGATAGTATCCGATAAAGTGAGATTGCTGTCAGAGGCAAGAAGTGTGATCTCCACACATTTAACATTTTTAACGCTCAATATGAGAAGTTTAGCAACTTCAATCAGATGTGGGGTTCCTATCACTTTGCCAATCAGCCTCTCCTGAACCAAAGGGGTTGTCAATTCTGCTAAGACGCCCTTAGGGGCTGGGATTATATGGCTGAAAGAAACTACCAAAGACTCCGTTTTTATCCAAATTTTATTGGTTTTGGCTAGAAGCACCATAAAACTCTCTGCAATATACAGGTACAGTGTATTCCATAAAGTACAAATGTGTGTGGGTGGGTGTGGGTGTGTTTGTATGTTTCAATGGAAAAGAATACAATGTTTCTGGGAATATAAATACAAAATAGCTGAGTTAATCCTAAACCTAATATACTATGTTTCAAATTAACTTGCTTCCTCTGAAATAATATTTGGATCAAGTTTTTGAAGAAATCTTCACAAATACAGAAACTCCAGATGGTAAGTCTAGGTCAATATTCAAGTGCAAATGACTTCTTGCTTCTAGTTGTGGTCTTAAGTGAGAAGGAATCTTGTCCAAATGACTTCCAGGAGATGTGCTTCCCTCACCCCCCATGTTTTTGTTCCTGCAGCCCCTAAAGTACAGTTAATCCCTAGGAGCCCCTAAAGTACGGTTTTTAAAACCTAGCTAATGAGTACAGCAAGTAAATACAAGTTCCAGAGCTAAAAGGGTCCAGTAGTACCCACCTGTACTCATAACCATGGCCAAGATGTGGGACAATATTTTGCAAAAGCTTATTTAAAATTAGGAAAGGAACCAACATGGTGGCTCTTACCTGTAATCCAACACCTTGGGAGGCTAAGGCAGGATTGCTTGAGGCTAGGAGTTCAAGACCAGAATGGGCAACCAATCAAGACCACATCTAAAAAAAAAAAAAAAAAAAAAAAGAATTAATCAGCTAGATGTGGTGGTGCATACCTGTAGTCCCAGCTACTCAGGAGACTGAGGTGGGAGGATTCCTTGAGCCTAGGAGCTCAAGGCTGCAGCTCTATCTAATAGAACTTTTTGTAAGGGTGGAAATGCCCTATATCTGGGCTGCCCAATGCATTAGCCACTCACCCTATTGGCTATGGAGCCCTTGAAAAGTGGCTGATGAGACTGGGAACTGAATTTTTAATTTGCAATAGTTTTGATTTCTCATATGGCTACTGGCTCCATTCTAGAGCATTTCGCTTCTGCAAGTAAAAATACAAGTACAGAATCTGCAATTAAATGGATGTCTATTCTTTTGGTGGAAACATCTAAGGAAGCAGACCATCCCCTCCTCTTACTCTTATCCCTCTTCCACCAAAAGGAAAGCTCAGACAAGAATGCTTTTGTATAAACTTCCTGTTTCTGCTGTAACAAATTACCATAGACTCAGTGGCCTAAAACAACACATACGTATTATCTGACGGTTCCGGAGCTCCGAAGTCAAGAATAGGTCAGCCAGGCTGCGTTGTTTCTGGTGGTTCTCGGGGTGAACCTGTGGTCTTGACTTTTCCAGCTACTAGGGCTTGGCTGTATTCCTTGGCTCATGGCCCCTTCCTCCATCTTCCAAACCAGCAATGTAGCATCTTCAAATTCCTATCCAACTCTGCACCATCATCACCTCTCCTTCTCTGACTCTGATCTCCTGTCTCTCTTTTATAAAAATCCTTTCTGATTAACTGGAGCCCTACTGGATAATCCAGGTTAATATCCCACCTCAAGACACTTAATCACATCTGCAAAGTCCCTTTTGTCATGTAGGGTGACATAGTCAAAGGTTTCTGGGATTAGCACATGGACATTGTGGGGGTGTGGGGGATCATTCTGCCTACTGCACCTTTGCTATGGATTAACTTGAAGTAAGGCCATTATCTCTCAGTGGATTCATGAAAACTCAGCTTCTAGATTCTAGAAGGTAGCCATGGCTGGTCAGGTTGCACTACAAGTAAGTTGAGGTTTTCTCAGTGTTGTTTTGTCCAACCTGGTGGTTCCCCGACTTTAGCCAGCACCAAAATCACCCAGAGGACTTTTGAAAACAGATTGATGGACCCAACCCCACAGTGTCTGATTCGGTAGGTATGGAGTGTGGCCCAAGAAAATGCATTTCTTGGCCAGGTGTGTTATTTTTAAAATACGTCCACAAACTTTTTGACATTCCTCCCTTCAAAAGGTGGAGCCTTCTTTTCCTCCCTTTAAGTGTGATCTACATTAAATGACTTGTTTCTAACCATGTTCGATGTTAAGAGATGGCCATGTGATTTCAAGACAAGGCTTTAAAAAGCACAGCAGTTTCCACACCCTCTCTCTTGGATCACACCCTCTGGGAAAGGCTGACCCTCGTGTCTGGAGGACACATGAGCAACCTAGGGAGGAAATGAGGCATCTCACCAACACCTGGCACAAATTTGCCAGCCGCCTGTGTGTGCCACCTTGGAAATGGATTTCATAAAGCATTCAGATGAGACCGCAGCCCTGGATAACATCTTGTCTATAATCTCATGGGACTCTAACCAGTTAAGCTAAATTCCTGACCCACAGAAACTGTGAGAAATAATAAATGTTCACTGGTGTTTAACACCACTGCGTTTTAGGATACATGCGATGCAGCCATAGATAACAATATGCCAGGTGACACTGATGCCACTGGCCTAAGGATTACATTTTGAGAACCACTGGTCTAGCCTTTATACTGTATAAGGCAAGGGACATTTCCCTCCTGCCTGCACTATATACACCAGGAAGCCAGAGGTGGGAAAATGTTCTCATGTTGAAATGTACTGCATATTTATTTTCTTTTTTTCTGCAGACATATTCAGTTACCACCAGTTGCTCTTTTGTGGAAATGTTTTTACTGGGAAGAATAACAACAATATGTCAAATGATAGCTGGGCTCCAGAAGCCCATTTCTGTCTACTCAGTCATAAAAAATCTTCTGCATATGGATGAAGAACCAGACAGGTTTAGCGAGAAGAGGAAATGATTAGAAGACTAGACCATCATTCTCTCTCACACTCTCTTAAATCTGAAGGTGAACGAGATGAAGAAAGAAAACAAAACCCTGGACAAAAGAGGGAAAGATAGCCCTAGGATCCAGGAGAGCAAAGGGGTGTCCAACTGTTAAATAATGAGAAACTGAAGCTTCCTTCATTGTGTCAGAGAGGCCAATTCCTGAGCCAGCTGTACAGGAAGTGGGGAGTTTACATTATCTGGGATGTCAGTGAGAACCGAGGGGACGTGCTTCCTGTCTGGTTCTCCCCAAAGATTAGCAGACTCTCCAGCAAAGATGCCTTTCCAGGGGTTTCATTTTTTTGTTTTCTTTTCCAGTTGGTAGATGTGGGCCAAGAAGGGAAAGGCAGCTCCAAGAGCGAGGGAGAAATGGCCGTGAGTACAGAGTGCCACAGAGAGAAGCCTGAGCTAGAGTGTGGTGGGACCGCAAGCCAGGGAGGAGCAAGAGCTGTGCCTGTAGAATAGTCTGTCTCCAATTTGAGCAGTGCCAAGAAAAGCTGGCCAAGCAGATCCAGATCCGGATTGGTAGACCCTATTCCAATGCATGGGGTTTCTCTGGCTTTTCCATTTGTTTTATAGAAGCTTAAAATATGACATATGATTCCATTTATAGGAAATTCTTGAAAAGGCAAAACTAATCTGGAGTGACAGAAAACAGAAAAGTGATTGCCTGGGGCCAATATGGGTGGGGGAGGTGATTGCAGAGGGACATGTGAACGTTCTGCTTTATTTATTTATTTATTTATTTATTTATTTATTTATTTATTTATTTTTTGAGACAGAGTTTTGCTCTTGTTGCCCAGGCCAGAGTGTAATGGCACCGTCTCGGCTCACTGCAACCTCCACCTCCCAGGTTCAAACACTTCTCTTGCCTCAGCCTCCCAAGTAGCCAGGATTACAGGCGCCTGCCACCACACCTGCCTTTTTTTTTTTTTTTTTTTTTTTTTTTGAGATGGAGTTTCACTCTTGTTGCCCAGACTGGAGTGCAATGACTCGATCTCAGCTCACTGCAACCTCCGCCTCCTGGGTTCAAGTGATTCTCTTGCCTCAGCCTCCAGAGTAGCTGGGATTACAGGCATTCACCACCATACCCGGGTGAATGTTTTTGTTTTTGTTTTTGTTTAGTAGAGACAGGGTCAGACTGGTCTCGAAATCCTGACCTCAGGTGATCTGCCTGTTTCTGCCTCCCCAAGTGCTGGGATTACAGGTGTGAGCCACCACGCCCGGCCGTGTTCTGCATTTTGATTGTGGTAGTGGTTACACGAGTGGAGATGTTTGTCAAGATTCATTGAACTGTACACTTATAATGGGTACATGTTATCGTATATGAATTATATCTCAATGCAGTTGATCTTCAAAAAACATACATGACATATGAGGAGCCCCTCCATGGGGTTGTCAATGACTGGTATGCAAAAAAAAAACAAAAAAAAAAAAACAAAAAAAAAAAACAAGAGTTATTTGGTAGAATAAGGATCCGATTTATTCACTGCAGCCCAAGAAGTGGAACTAGAACAAACGCACATACACTATAGAAAGTGGATTTCTATTCAATGGATTTGTTTATGAATGGTCTTGCTCTGTCTGCCCTGCCTTGAATTTGTTGCGAGCCAGTGATCTGAAGGTTTTTTGGTTTTGTTTTTGTTTTTCTGCTGTCCTGGAAACTTTGCAAAGGTGTAACCTTCAGCCTGATAGCAGCAGGAACTCTGCTTCCATGTAAGCTCATTGGTGAATTATAATATCTCAAACAATTCAGAGAGAAAAGTGATTTTATTCCGAGTGTCCTTTACCAATGAGGAGACTAAGGTTAAACAGTTGATAGTTTTGACTCTTCTTGAAAAGTAGATGGGGTGTATCAGGTACCAATTAGGATGCTTAAGGTTGGAAATAATAGAAATTCTAACTCAAAAATGGCCTAAAATGGGAGACTGAGGCAGGAGGATCACTTGATGTCAGGAGTTCGAGACCAGCCAGGGCAACACAGCAAGACTCTGTCTCTGCAAATAAAAAAAAAGTTAGCCAGGCATGGTGGTTTGCACCTGTAGTCCCAGCTACTGGGGAGGCTGAAGCAGGAGGATCGTTTGAGCCCAGGAGTTCAAGCCTGCAGTGAGCTATGATGACATCATTGCACTCCAGCCTGGGTGACAGAGGAAGATCCTAACTCTATTTTTTTTTAAATGTTTGAGAAAATGAAAGGGGCTTGTCAAGCTCAGAGGTCCAATGGGCTTCCAGTTTGCATTGATCAAGGCTCTGGCCCCATTTTTCTGTAATTTTCTGGTCCTCTTCTCTTCCATATTTTGCCTTATCCCTTAGGTTGGTTTCCTTTCTGGTAGCAAATTGCTGCAGTTAACCTAAGTCTCATATCCTTATACTTACCATACCACACAGAAGAAATCTTTTTTTACCCCAAGAACCAGAAAAGCGTTCTGAGTTGCAGTCTGATTGGAACAATTCAAGCCACATGTCTTCCTCTGAACTGATTGCTAGGATTATCCTGACTGGCATTAGATCAGTCAAGTCCCACCCTGGAGCACAGATGGGGTCCAACCACCAAACTAAATGTGGCTCTACATTAGACCCAGCAGGGGAGAGATGGAATTTTTGCAGAGGAGGCCACCGTGTCTCACTACTGCCCCCTCAACCAAAGCGGCCAATGTTCCTCCTTGGTGAGAATTTCTTCCTCTATGTGTTCATGAGTATTTTTACTATCTTCAAAGGTGTAAAAGGAAAATAAATATTGGGCCCCCAAATCACTAAACTAAAGGGAAAAGTCAAGCTGGGAACTGCTTAGGGAAAACCTGCCTCCCATTCTATTCAAAGTCACCCCTCTGCTCACTGAGATAAATCTATATCTGATTGCCTCCTTTGGAAAGGCTAATTAGAAACTCAAAAGAATACAACTATTTGTCTCTTATCTACCTAGGACCTGGAAGCTGCCCCCTCCCAACTCTTGGAGTCTTCCTGCCTTTTCTTTCAGTTGTCCCACCTTTCCAGACGGAAACAGTGCTCATCTTGCATATGTTGATTGATGTCTCATGTCTCCCTAGAATGTGTAAAAGCAAGCTGTGCTCTGACCACCTTGGCCCCATGTCATCAGGACCTCCTGGGACCGTGTCAGTGGGCGCACGTCCTCAACTTTGGCCAAATAAACTTTCTAAATTAACTGAGACGCGTCTCAGATTTTGGGAGTTCACGAAGGATATTTACTTAAGATGTCTACATGAAAATTACATAGTCACACAGTACATTTCATAAGTATTTACTGTTGAAATTTTTAAAAATTACACAATCCAATAACCTGTGATCCTTTCAAAATTACTTTCCTCTGATCTGTGGCACAGAACAATGAAGTCCCAGAGCCTCAGGGTGTTTAAGAACATGCTTTTGGTTTCTGTGAATTTTGCCTATAAGAATAAACATCTTGCCAAAGTTGCCTGTAAGAGGTAATAAGGTGAAAGAACAACACAAAATTAAACAAAATTAAAATTAACCCAGTGGGAAAAACTGAGGCTCAGAGGAATTAGGTTGGCTGATGATGATGTTAGTGGCAGTAGTTGGATTAAAATGCAAGTCTCTTTATTCTCTAGTCTGGTTCTCTCTTCAAAAATCACATACTGACCTCTGGGTGAAATCAAAGAAAACCTATTTTCTGCCAATGGATGGTGTGATGGTTAATTTTATGTCAACTTGGCTGGGCCACAGTGCCCAGATATGTAGTCCAAACATTGTTCTGGATGCTTCTCTGAGGGTGTTTTTGGATGAGATTTGTGTTTAAATCTGCAAACTTTTAGTAAAGTACATTGTCCGCACTGTGGGTGGGCCCCCTCCAATCATCAATTAAAGTCTAGAACAAAAGGCTGACCTCCAGATTTGGAGACCAGCCTGGGCAACAAAGCAAGACCTCCATCTCTACCAAAAAAAAAAAAATTTAAATTAGCCGAGTAGCACAAGCCTACAGTCCCAGTTACTTGGGAGGCAGAGGCAGGAGGGTCACTTGAGTCCAGGAGTTCAATTGTGCCACTGCGTCCAACCTGGGCAACAGAGGAGACCCTGTCTCAAAAAAAAAAAAAAAAATGCTGAACTCCCTCAAGCAAGAGGGAATTTCCCATGAGACTGCCTGCCTTGCCGTCAGACTTCAACTGCAACACTAGCCCTTCCTGGTTTTTCACCAGACTGCCCTTGGACTCAAACTGTAATTTTTTTCCTGAACCCCCAGCCTGATGGCCTCCCACATCAGATGTTGGGAATCACCAAGCCTCCACAATTATAAGAGCCCATTCTCTAAAATAAGTATCTTTTATATACACACACACGTAGTATTGTTTCTCTTTCTCTGGAAAATTCAGACTTATACAGATGGTCATATACTCAAATATCCACATGAGAGGTGAAGCTAAAATATTTGTCCTGAGAACTGGGTTGTTTTGGTCATAACAAACTACACCAAAACTCAGTGACTTAAAAATAACAATTCTGTTACTATTTCTTGTAATTCTTCCATTGTGGCTGGGCTTAGCTGAATGGTTGTTCTGTTGATCTTACCAGAGGTCACTTGTATCAGTGCATTCAGCTGAACAGTCTGCTAGGAACTGGGCTCAGTTAGGGTGCTGGGATGGTTGGTCTTTCTATCCATTTTGTCTCAGGGCCTCTCCCTTCCTTCTGACCTCCCTGAGTGCCCCTCTAGGGGTCTCTCTATGTGATCCTTTCATCAGGGTAGGTGAACTTCTTACATAGAAGCTCAGGGTATCAAAGTGCAAAAGCAGAAGCTGTAAGGCCTTCTTAAGGCTAAAGCCCAGAATTGGTATAGCGTAACTTCCATCACAGTTTATTGGTTAAAACAAATCACAGAACCAGCCCAGATTCAATATGCATCCAAGAATGTGCATACTGGCAGGCATGGTTTATTGAGGGCCATGGCCTTATTTAACAACATCACAGCCTGAGTGTACCCCTTATGTAATGACATCTTTTAGTTCTATCACCATAGAAGAGAAATTGAGGTCCACTGACTTTAAAATGATGCCATATGGTAGCCAATGGAAAACCAGTATGGTGAGACAGATTTCCTCACTGGGCCACAGACTAGTCTCACAAAATCCTAGTGGCATTACGAATGGCCTTCATCAGCACCTAGCATCTGTATATTTATCATTTCACTCTCTCTGCTCAGATTGGTCTGTTGACTCTTACTTCGTGATTGACTATAACCAGATTCTCACCAATAATGGGGCATAGAGGATTAAAGCAATTAACCTGACAGTTCATTCCAACAGGGCATTTCCTATAGTATGTATTAATATCTTCATTTTACCACTCAAATAATCAAGTGCAAGTTGGAACTCCGAATAACTTATCCTAAGACAACCTTGATGCTCCGTTGGCTTTAGTAACCAGGTTCCCTTGCCTGGTGTTGTCTGTGGAATCCCATCTACTTTGCAATTTCCAAAACGGTGAAGCACTTTTGATTTACTGTGAATGTCATCAGTAGTCCCTAAGAAGAGCATCTGGGAGCTGCTGAAGGCAAGAACAGGGCAGTACAACCAGGTGGGGGAGCACGTAGCATGGGGCATCCCAGGCCAGGCTGTGGGATGTTTGGGGCACTAGACCCTCTGGGTAGCTGGCTTGGCAAGGCAAGAAACATGGCAACCGGAACCTTCTCCAAGACTCCAAGCCAAAATCTGCCCCAGACTTAGCTACTTGGTTGTACCTGTAAGAGCCCAGGAGTACATTTGATATGGTTTGGATTTGTGCCCCCATCCAAACCTTATGTTGAAATATAATCCCCAGTGTTGGTGGTGGGGCCTGGTGGGAGGTGACTGGATCATGGGGGTGAATTTTCCCCCTTTGCTATTCTCATAATAGAGTTTTCACAAAATCCAGTTGTTTAAACGTGTGTGGGACCTGCCCCCTCACTCCCTCCCTCCTGCTCCAGCCATGTGATGTGCATGTGCTTCCCCTTCACATTCCACCATGATTATAAGTTTCCTGAGGCCTCCCTATAAGCAGAAGCCATCATGCTTCCTGTAAAGCCTGCGGAACCATTTGCCAGTTAAACCTCTTTTTTTATTACCCGGTCTCAGGTATTTCTTTATTGTAGTGTAAGAACTGACTAATACAGCATCCCTTTTTTTTTTTCGATTTGAAACAGTGTCTTGCTGTCCACTCCAGGCTGGAGTGCAGTGGTGCAATCTCAGCTTACTGCAGGCTCCACCTCCTGGGCTCAAGCAATCCTCCCACCTCAGCCTCCTGAGTAGCTGAGACTACAGACACGTCCTGCCACACCCAGCTATTTTTGTTTTCATTTTTTGTAAGGACAGGATCTTGCTATGTTGCCCAAACTTGTCTAGAACTCTTGGGCTGAAGCCACCCTCCCTCCTCAGCCTCCCAAAACACTGGGATTACAGGCGTGAGCCACTGTGCCTGGCTAGGAATAAATTTCTAACCCATCCCATGACTCCCAGCAGAAGGAAAGTCTTAATTTAGCCATAGTTTCAGAAACAATGCCCTTACATGACATGAAATAAACAGATCTTCAGGAGAGAGGTGCCAGCTCCTCGTTCAAGGATGCATTTGTCCACCTAGGAACAGACACATGCTGCATACTTCCTGCATGCTGGGCTCTGTAAAGAGGAAGGGAGAGGCCCCTGCTTGGAGAAGCTTTCCATCCAACAGATGTGGATGCCGCCAGTGTCAAACGTGACTTCAGGATCACAGAAGAGGCCGAATGTGCTAAAAGGTCACACTGGAATGAAGCATATAAGGTAATATTAAGAGAAGTAGTGAGAGTCGGTGCTAGGGTCTGAATGTCTGTGTCTCCCCTGAAATTCAGACATTGAAACCTAATCCCCAAGATGATGGTATTAGGAAGTGGGGAATTTGGGAAGTGATTAGGTCATGAGGGCAGGGCTCTTGTGAATGGGATGAGTATCCTTATAAAAGAGACCCCAGAGAGCTGCCTGTGGTTCTCACCTTCCACCAGGTGAGAACATAGCAAGAAGCCACCATCTACGCACCAGGAAATGGACCCTCACAAGACATCAAATCTGCCAGCCACCTCAACGGTGAGCTTTCCAGCCTCCAGAACTGTAAGAAATAAATTTCTGTTGTTTATAAGCCACCTGGTTTGTGGATTTTGTTACAGCAACCTAAACAGACTAAGACAATTGGCAAGATCAGATGTGTTTGGCAAAGATTTGCACAGACTAGCATCCTGCTGTGTGGCTGGAGTGAGGGAAGCTCATGCTGGGCCTCACTTTGATCCAGTCCTTACCTTGTGGCCTTGCCCGATCCTCACAGCATCCCTCAGTGGTGAGAATGATTATCTCCATTCTATGGATGAGGATATGGATAACCAGAGAGGTTAAGTGACCAGCCTCAGATCACACGGCCAATTCAAGGCAGGACTGCTGCAGAGAGCCTGAAACAGGGGCATCCTGGAGGGAAGGAAGAGCGTGCATCCTCTCACCCAAAACAGACGTCCGGCTGAGTCCCAAAAGCAAAAGTACTCTGAGTGGGTGCCACCCCTGATGGGGAAGGCAGCCCCCTGGCCACCAGCCTGGGGAGGCCAGACAGCTGCTGCTGTCCCGTGGGCAGCTGGCCCCTTCCTCTTACAGACAGCAGCACCTGCTCACCAGATCACCAGGCAGAGGCAAGATGAATGTTCGCAGCACCAAGTCCTGCTGAAGCTCTGCACAAACACAGCACCCATGGTAACCAAACAGAGGGCAAACACAGGAGCAGGAATGCCGCTGTGAGAACAAGGCCCAGGAGTGATAGCCATGAGCCACCCACTTTATGGGCACTTACTAAGTGCCAGGCGCCACATCAAGGATTAAATACCTTATTTAATCATCGACGCAGCCAGATGAGAATTGTGCCATTGCTGTCCCCTTTAACAACAAGGAAACAGAGATGAGCAGAGTCGATGGAAGCTGTGTAAGGAGAGAACCAAAGGCTTTGTCTGAGCCCAGGTGTCTGATGCCACAACCCAGCCACAATCTCCATGCTACCATTTCCCCTGACAGACACCCAAGTAACACAGCCCCTCGGGAGAGCTGGGCCCCCAAGTGAGGGATAAGTAAATGATGACACAGAATATAAGCTCCTCCAAGGTAGGAATTTTGTGTTTTGCTCATTGATGGGAAGCAAGCTTCTACAATAATGCCAGGCATGTGGCTGACTTTGAGTATTTGTTGGCCAGGTGTAGTGGCTCACACTTGAAACCCTAGCACTTTGGGAGGCTGAGGCAGGTGGGTTGCTTGAGCCCAGGGGTTTGAGACCAGCCTGGGCAGCATGGTGAAACCCCGTCTCTACAAAAAATACACACATAAAAATTAACCAAGCATGGTGGCGGTTGCCTGTAGTCCCAGCTACTTGGGAGTCTGAGGTGGGAGATCTCCTGAGCCCGGGAGGTCATGGATGTGGTGAGCCATGATCGTGTCACTGTACTCCAGCCTGGGTGACAGAGTGAGACCCTGTATTTAAAAAAAATTGTATTTGATGAGGAAAATCAAGAACCAGAAAGCCATCCTGAGATGTAAATGCTGAATTGGCCAAGTGACTTGATCTCACACATTAGCCTTGCAGTCTGAAATTCAGATTATTCCTTACTAAGGCCTAATAGTAAAGTCCCTTAAAAATGTCATTTTAAATATAGTATAATTGGTCAAGGAACCACATCTTTAGCTCTGTTCTTGTTCCACACGGGAGAAGGCCAGGGGAGGAAAATGACACATTTATTGTCCTAGAAAGCCGTTGGCCCGAGAAGGACTTTGACCCCAGCACCTTCCTCAACCAGCCACACAGGCTCACCCCTGGGTCATCTCATTTAATCTTCAATAATGCAACCCCTGCTTTCATGACATGGAATTTGGGGTTCTCATTGACTGTATGATGGTGGGATTTTCCATGTCGCCATGTGTCACAGATGTTTCATTTCCACGTAAACAGTCACGCACATACTGCATCTACTCATGACAAAGCCAGTGGCCCTCAGAGGCTTTCCATGGCTTCTGCCCACAGCCCCAGGGGTCAGCCCTAACCTGCTCTGCTTAGGTATGTCCTGGTGACAGCAAGTGTAGAATCTGCTGGAAATAATAAATACCATGGAGCAGCAGGGAGGGTTTCTGCCACACTGGGGTTTTGTTAGACCTGCAGGATCTGTCAAGTGCGTTTGTTTTGCTCTCTAGATAAATGTGGAGCCAAAGGGTGTTTTTCTGACTGTGAATTCTTGGCATTTGTTCAGGCTTCCAAATAAGCAAAGTGAACACTGCCAGTCTCCTCTGGCACTGCTTGGAACCATTTAATGAATAATAGGATCATGGATGGGACCTGATGCAGGGGTTTCCAAACTTAGCAGGCAGTGGAACTCTTCTTTCCCTTACCCTGAAGTCCATCATTGTATTATAGTATCACATCATATGTATTACATCATCTTATAGAGCTGGCAGTTCTGTGGATGAAGTCAGGTGGCATCTGGGGACTTTCCGTCTGAGGTCTCCTTAGCCTTCCTCTTGCCCTGGGCCACGGCTTCTCTGGGATATCCGGGGCCTCAATGAGCACATTTCCAGAAAACTGGTCTAATCCAACCCCTTCATTACAATGGTGGTAAACAAAGGGCCCCAGAGGCCAAGAAACTCAGCCAGGATCACACAGTGAATTCATGACCAAGATGGGGCCAGCACCACCTCCCCGACTCAGGAGATGGTGCTCTCTGTGTAGCCCCTCACCAGTCCAAACCTGCTTTGTTTCTAACCTGCGGCACCAGGAAACACACCTGCCTGGGACAAGTGCCTGGAAAGAATGCAGCTCACCCTGGCCGGAAGGCTCCCGGCAGGTCTTGTGCAAGTGGGTACATGCAAATGACCGCACCTGGCTTACTTGTGAAATGTGTAGATTGTAAGAAAGACAGCTTGTGTGTAAAACCTCAACTCCAGGGTGGACTGCCTCACCCCCAAACCCATCCTAGTTTAGATGTAAGAACCTCTCACAGGCGACAAAGCTCTCCCTGGTTGGCCTGACTTCCCACCTCTCAGTGAACATTTTTTCTTCTAAGTGTGTGTGTGTGTGTGTGTGTGTGTGTGTGTGTGTGTGTGTTTTGAGACGGAGTCTCACTCTGTCACCCAGGCTGGAGTGCAGTGGCACGATCTTGGCTCACTGCAAGCTCCGCCTCCCGGGTTCACGCCATTCTCCTGCCTCAGCCTCCCAAGTAGCTAAATGTGTTCTTCAATGCTCTCTTTCCTTTCCTCCACAAAAAACAAACTCAAAACTTTCCGTTTCAGCCATTTACTTACTGGAAGTGTATCAAAGACGCACCTCGCAAAAATGACACCGTGAAAATCGAGTTCGAACCGGGAAGGACTTATTCAATACTGGGGCCTGTGTTCACCAGGGCAGCCCCTCACGAGGCCCTGGCGCCCTCATCATCTCGAAGCTCCCTCCCAGCTTCAGCATGCTAAGAGCCTAAAAGAAATTGGAAACAAACCAGGTGCCCTCTGTCCAGGTGGAGGAGTCCGTCTCTGACCAGGCAAGAGGTGCCACCCAGGGCCCCCAGCCCTGCTGCAGGGACAAATGAGCTCTTGGAAGAGTAAGTGCTGTGACTGATACAAAACCACGACAGAAATGCCTCCAATCCCCACAGAGTTTGTGGTTTATCTTCTGCCTCATATGCTAAAATGTAAACTCCTTGAGGAAGGCATGGTGTCCCATAGAGCACACCTATTTCAGTAGTCTCTTATTTTCTTCACCTTCTCAGTTATCTTTCTCCTTAGTTTTAACTACTTTAGGAAAGCTGGCCAGATACAGCTGGGCCCTAGCATTTGTTCTGATACCCCTCTCCTGTCCACCTTGTCTCAGCTGATAGCCTGGTGCCAAGGCCTGAAATGGGAAGCTCCTCCTCCCTCCCTACACCCTCCTTCTCCCTCCCTCCCACACCCCTCCCTTTCTCTCCCTGCACCCCTTCTCTTCCCTTTTGCCATCTTCTCCTCCCTCCTGCATGCCTCTCCCTCCCTCCCTCACCCCTACCCCCTCCCCCTTCCTCTGGCACCCTTATCTCTCCCCCTTTCTCCTTGCACCCTTCCTCTCCCTCCAGCACCCCTCCCCTCCTCTCTCCTGCACTCCTCCCCATCTCTGTATCTCCCCCCTCCCTCTCCCCTTCCCCCTTCACCCCTCTCCCTCCCTTCCTTCCTCACCCATGCTTGGAGGAAAGTCACATGGGGTCTTTGGCTGGAACACTCAGTGGCACTCAGAAATCCTAAACACTGTGGGCTCTGCAGCGCCTGCCAGAGAGAACAGGGAGTCCTTGGAGGCCAGACTCAAAGCAGGCAAGATGGAAGAAGCCTTATTAGGTCATCCAGCTACAGCAAGGGGTGAGCCTCTTTCTTCTGCTCCCCAGCCCACAAGAAACGCCTGATCTGGCCATCTCTGTCCCTCCATTTGCTACTAACTCCCCTTTGGGAATGTGCCCTCCTCCCAGTGATCCACAGTCCTTCTCTGGCTGCATCTTGTCCTTCTCCAGACTTGGAAAGGAAACCCAGGGAATGACTTCTGCCCCAGAGCCTGAATCCTCTTTGTTCCCATCCTCCTGACCTCCCTTGCGTTATCTCCAGCACTGAGCACCTTTTACCTTCCATATGGCTGCTTTATTTGTTAGGTTTGTGGTTTATCCCCTGCCTCCTATGCTAAAATGTAAACTCCTTGAGGAAGGCATTGTGTCCATTTGGGTCAGGCATATATCTCAAGTGCAGTTTCCCTAAATATTTATTGAATGAACTTCTTAGGCACTAAGATAACCTTCAATGCATATTCTCTCACCCCCTACCCTGTGCTGCGGCTTCTCAGCAATTCCTGCACATAGAGCCATTTATATCACATGCTCTGTGGAAGGACGGTATCCTTGTCACTTCCTAACTCATTCTATCTGGAGGGCAACAGCTCCCTTCATCTTATTGGAGCTGGTGAACTGATCTGAGCAAACCTTGCACTCAAGTTCCCCATGCCATGAGCAGGTGAGTTTCCAAAGGCTACAAACAACTGTCAGAACTCAAGGCTGTAAGAAAACATCAGCAAGCCAGCAATGAGCAATACAGCCCAGCAACCCTGACAGCCCCCAGTGTTGCTTGACCCTGGCCTTGCCTTGACCTCTGCACCCAGTTTCCCTTGACCCATCACCTCCCATCTACTGCACTTGCTCCCAAGGAATAATTTTACAACCTCTGCCACACTCATGCATGAACACTCAGTTAGGCTTGGCATGCTCCGTCTATGAGAGCAGTTGTACTTTCAGCAGTCAAGCTCAAGCTCAAGAATGGACCCCTGCCAGTAAAATGTGAACATCTATAGGTGAGCTGGGTCTGGCTGATCAGACAGCTTAGATTTTTGGTCCTTGAGTCCACAAACCTCCAGTGCAGAACCTACTCTCAAAATATGAATTTGTGATTTCTTATTATGAAAATAATATATCCTTATTGAAAGTGTTGTTACAATTTTTTTTTAATTTAAAGTCTCTGCCAGTAACTATTCATCGATAACCCTGTGTATTAGTTCATTTTCATGCTGCTGATAAAGACATACTTGAGACTGGGCAATTTACAAAAGAAAGAGGCTTAATGACTCACAGTTCCACGTGACTGGGGAGGCCTCACAATCATGGCAGAAGGTGAAAGGAAAGGCACATCTCACATGGTAGCAGACAAGAGAAGAGAACTAGTGCGGGGAAACTCCCCATTATAAAATGATCAGATCTCATGAGACTTATTCACTATCAGGAGAACAGCATGAGAAAGACCCACTCCCACGATTCAATTATCTCCCACTGGATCCTTCCCACGACATGTGGGAATTATGGGAGCTACAATTCAAAATGAGATTTGGATGGGGACACAGCCAAACCATATCACCCTGTAACATTCTACAATTTTTTTTCTCCCTCTTGCACAATCATTACCATTTTTCTTGTTTTCTCCTTCAGGGAAAAATAAATTTTTTTAGCCTATCTTTTTTAATGGAGGTGGCTCACAGCTCACTCGGATTCCTAGGAAGCACAGAAGAGCTTATAATCGTGGAATAGCCTGAAGGCTGGCACAAACCCCTGAGGACAGGGCCTTGACATGGCTTCCTTAATGACACAGAACAGGCCCTAAATCAATGCTGTGCACTAAACACATCTTTCGGCAAGTCCACAGCAAGGTACAGCAGCATGGGTCACTCTGTATGATTTCAAGGGTATGAAAGTTACCTTCCTTGGGTTAGAATTCCTTCTCTACCCATTTGCTAATGCCTATACTTCCACTGTGAGAATCGTGGTTTGGAAAGGCCAACTCTATTTACAAGTGATAAGACTGAAATCCCAGAACGGTGAAGTGACTTTATAAGCTTTGACATATGTTTAAATATCCAGGGAAGGGAAATACTTGGAGCTGTCATTCGTTAGTCAACACACGGCAGTCACAGTGATGGTGAATGGGTCTTGCTTAAACACTAAAGGGCAATGGGAAGAGTAGGAACCTGGAGGGCTCAGCACTGGATGATTAGGGTGGGAGTGAGAATTCAACCAAAGAAGTAAATGTGGAAGAGTGGAAAGGCAGGTGACACCAACAACTAACTTTATCCTCTTCCCTTTCTGGGTTAGTTGTATTTAAAAAGGACACACCTAAAGATTCTACCTCCAATCTGGCCCTAGTTTACTAGTCGACCTCAATATGTAAGAAAAAGGGATTGGACCAGAGCAGTGATTCTTTTATCTTAATGTACAACAGCATTACCTGGGTAGCTTAGAAAATAGAAAATAGAATTTCTGGACCTTACTTCCAGTCTGGTTTACCGCTCAGGTATTATTTTTTGTTTGTTTTTTGTAATGCTCCCCAGCAGATTCTGACATGCAACAAGGTCATTTCTGAAGTCGCTTTTTAATTCTAAATTCAGATGGCGTAGAATTTGAGAACCAAAAAGCCTTGTGTTTGGTTAATTTTCACTGCAAGTGGGGGGCACCCAGTCCACCTACACACATCTCTAGCCTTCACAGATGCACCCGTGTGCACACATATGTATCTGCACACAGTGGGGCTGTGCTCATAGAGAGCTGGAAGTTTCTGTGATGCCACATCAGAAGACAACTTCCAATGGCAGTACATGCATGCTATCCCTATTCTCTCTTCATCTAAGGGTTTAACAAAGTGGATACAAGGGAGTCCCTCATGGGTAAACTCTTGATTGACCTTTTGAGAAGATAGAGTACATTTCCCTACTAGTACCCACCAAGAGTTCATTGATTTAGTAAAACATTCTATGTGTCATCTATGAGGTTATCTCTTTCTCGGACTCCTAGAAATCTGCAAAACATTGAAAGGACATTTTTAAATGTAAAAAACAAAACAAAAAAAGAGTTGGAGGGGGTGATAACAGTAAATGCAATCATAATTTATCATATTGCCAAACACCGTAAACCTCATTTTGATGCAGTAATGTTAGCTAATGAAGACAGTAGGCTCTGTCTTCATCTGAGTTTGGAAACAGCATTATCAGCATGAGCATAATCTACCGATTTTTCTGTTAACCTCTGAGGATTTGCTGTGCATATGTCTACCAGAACCCTAATAGCACATGCATTTACACAGTTAGGGAAAAATGAGCCTCATTCTCAGAGAAGTCAGCCTTATAAATATTTGGGAAATATTTTATCCATCCCTGCAGGCCCTAAAACACCCAAGAGCTTTCTTAAGTTTATGCAAATGTATATATTCTCATGTTGCTTCTGAAAGTGTCCATTTCACAATAATTAGCATCTTAGCCTGAAGGCACAGGCATCTATTATTGTTATTTTCCCATCTCTTAAGTAAAACTCTATTGGCAAACTACCACTTATGACCTCAAACTCCATCTGATTCTCATCAAATGTACTCTTTGCAGTGAAAAGAAAAGCCAAGTTGAACTTTTACAAGGTCAGCACAGATATATCTTTGCAGGTGCCACATCTTGTATATGGAAAATATAGAGGCACAATTTCTAGTAAATAGCTGGTTTTTATAGCTGCTGTGAGTTTTATAGAGGTATGGGTAAAAGAAGGCAGCCCCTGGGCCATCTCAACATCTCATCAGTCACAAATAGGAGACCATGAGCAGTGCAGATGGTTGAAACACACACACACAAAAAAATCCAATCCAGGAAAAAGGAAGAAGGACGTGGGCTTTCTGCACACCTGACCATATGGAAAGTGAGTTAATTTTATTCCAATTGCATTACAGTCAAATGAGAGTGTGTTTTTGCCAATGTGAAAAGCCAGAATCTCAGTCCGGGTGCAACAAAGCTATTGATTTATTACAAACCTTTAAGAC
This sequence comes from Papio anubis, assembly GCF_008728515.1. Taxonomy (NCBI): domain Eukaryota; kingdom Metazoa; phylum Chordata; class Mammalia; order Primates; family Cercopithecidae; genus Papio; species Papio anubis. Next base: position 96,524,021 of record NC_044986.1, read on the forward strand.
TAAAGGGGAAAAGTAATCTAGTTCTGGGACCAGAGCCATCCCTTCGTTACTGCAGGGGCAGCCAACAGCTGCCTTCGTGGTCTAGTTTGATGAGCACTGCAGCCTGCCACCATGCTTGAAGCTTCCACCATTAAGAATCCTCCATTGTATTCAGATATTATATCTCCCTGGATTCCAAAAAACTTCTCTGCAATATCCCTGATGGACACTTCCAGGGATGGGAAGCTAACTGCTATATAAGACATGAATTTGGGAAACTTCTTCCCTGTATTGAGTTGAACTCTTCCTGTAATCTTCATTCATACATCCTAATCTTGCCACTCCAGAGTTCCATAGAATAAATCTACTACCCTCTCCCCATGACAGCCCCTCAAATATTACAGGGCAGCCACAGGTCTCCTCTAAGCCTTCCCTTTCCAGTCTCAAAACTCTGAGCTTTTTCAGTCCTAAATGATGCCATTTCCAAAGTCATTATCATTTGGACCACCTCTCTCTGGACCTGATGGTTAAAATACAAAGCCAAAATGCTAGTCTTCCAGAAGGTGTCTAAGGTCCTGTTTATAGTTTGGAGTAACTATACTGTGGGTTCACACAGAGCTTAAAGTTAACTAAAAACCCCTCAAGGTTCTTCACATGAATTCCTATGAAGCCGAGTCTCCCTGGTTGCATGTATAACCTAAACTTGTACATACAAAACATATATATACGTTTATGCAAATTTATATATTCTCGTGTTGCCTCTGAAAGTGTTCATTTCACAATAATTAGCATCTTTTTTTTTTTTTTTTTTTTTGAGACGGAGTCTTGCTCTGTCGCCCAGGCTGGAGTGCAGTGGCCAGATCTCAGCTCACTGCAAGCTCCGCCTCCCGGTTTACGCCATTCTCCTACCTCAGCCTCCCAAGTAGCTGGGACTACAGGCGCCCGCCAACCCGCCCAGCTAGTTTTTTTTGCATTTTTTAGTAGAGACGGGGTTTCACTGTGTGCTTTGTGATGGTCACGCATCTCCCTGACCTTGTGATCTCAGCCTGCCTCGCCTCCCAAAGTGCTGGGATTACAGGCTTGAGCCACCGCTCCCGGCCAATTAGCATCTTATTTTAAAATCCATTTTAAATTAGCCATCTGAATTTAGAATTTTTATATACATATACATATGTGACAATTAAATTGTCATACATGACATTTGTATATATGTATGTATATATACATATACATACATGACAATTACATTGTCATACATGACAATTAAATTTCCTTTGTTGTTATGTTATATTCTGCCAAGATCCATTTTTTTTTCTTTTTTGAGATGGGAATCTCACTCTGTCACCCAGGCTGGAGTGCAGTGGCACATGCCATCATGGCTCACTGCAGCCTCCAATTCCTGGGCTCAAGAGTTTCTCTCACCTCAGCCTCCCAAGTAGCTGGGACTACAATTGCGTGCCACCATGCCCAGCTAAATTTTTAAATTTTTTTGTAGAAATGGGGTCTTGCTATGTTGCCCAGGTTAGTCTCAAACTCTTGGACTCAGGTGATCCTCCCACCTCGACCTCCCAAAGTGCTGGGGCTCCAGGTGTGAGCCACTGAACTCAACCTGTGATCTTGAATCTTGATTCTTCTACCCGGGTATCAGTGATCCTTCCCAGCTTCATGTCATCTGTGCAGTGATAAGAATAGCTTCAATTTCTTGATCCAAGTTGACAATAAAATAAGGAATTTAAACAACCAACGGAGGATCCCACCAGGTGGACACCTTGGAGCATGGTGCTCTACAACCAGATGTGACTTTCCTGCCAATTCTGTCTCTTACTTTACGTTTCCCTATCTTACTCTGAAAAAATGCAGTAAGGGAGCTTTGCAGATTCCCAGCCAAATTCAGATGGGCTGCAAACATTTGACCTTCCCTCCTTAGCCTCTTGCTCTCTTTGGCTCTAATTTTCTCATAGCTTTGTTGCTTTTCTAACTGGGTAAGTGACCAGATACCTCTACTTCATGGAACTTTCTGGGGCAAGAGAGCCAATTTCCCACACTGCTGCATCACACCATCACCCAGAGAAGACCTTTCTTTGTGTTCCTTCTTGGAATGTTGCTAAAAAGCCCATTTTGGGCCAGGCCTGGTGGCTCACACCTGTAATCCCAGCACTTTGGGAGACCAAGGCAAGAGGATCACTTGAGTCTAGGAGTTCGAGACCAGCCTAGACAACATAGCAAGACCCCATCTGTACAAAAATTAAAATTAAAAAAATTGGCTGGGCATGGTGGCATGCACTTGTAATCCCAGCTTGTAGTCCCAGTTACTCAGGAGGCTGAAGTAGGAGGATCACTTGAGCTCGGGAAGTTGAGGCTGCAGTGAGCCATGATCATGCAACTGCACTCTAGCCTGACACTGTCTTTCCCCCTGCCCCCTAAAAAGCCCATTTGGGTTGGTGCTTTTCACAAGCCTTAGCTCATTCTGGCCTTCCCAATATTTTTCCTGCTAAGCACTGCCATTTTTTGCATCTCTTCTTGGACTGGGGTTCTCCTTCCATTTCTTCCATCTATTTAAATGTAGAAATACATTGGAGAGTTCAATATGCAGCCACATCATTTCTTCTGCTGTCTTGCTCCTTTTGGGTTTATGTCATGCATTGAGAGTATTTCTGATCAATATCATTCTAGTTCTAGGCAAGAGGGTCCCAACCCTGGCCCTGGGGAAGTGGAGGATTAGCCTTCCTGAAAGAGAAGTTTGGCCTTTGCTTTCGGCCGCTGAGTGGTGATCTCCAAGTCACTGGAATGTCCTGCCCAATAAGAGGGTCTCTGTTTGCCTGAGGACTTTAGCCACTGGATAGTCTAATGATATGATTTATGATGGGGGCTTGGAGACACATTATATCAGTTCCAACCTCCAGAATTATTAGCCTGAGCCTCTAAAAGGGGAAACTGAAGGTCACCCACATGAGTAGTATGTGATAGCCCCAAGCAAAAACTGTGGACAGCCAAGGCTCAGGTGAGCATCCCTGGTTGGTTGTACCCTGTGTACATTGTCATGGCCAGGAGGAGGCAATGCCATCTGATACAGTGTGGAGCTGCCCAATTACAATTCATGTCAAAATGTAATTCCCAGTGTTGGAGGTGAGGCCTGGTGGGAGGTGATTGGATCATAGGGGTGGTTTCTCATAGTTTAACACTATGCTCCTTGGTGTTACTGTGGCAATAGTGAGTGAGTTCCTGTGAGATCTGGTTGTTTAAAAGTGCGTTGCACCTCCCCTCTCTCTCTTCCTCCTGCTCTGGCCACGTGAAGTGCTGGCTCCTTCTTTGCCTTCTGCCATGACTGTAAGTTTCCTGAGGCCTTCTCAGAAGCCAAGCAGACGCCCGCATCATGCTTCCTGTATAGCCTGCAGAACTGTGAGCTCATTAAACCTCTTTTCCTTATAAATTACCCAGTCTCAGGTATTTCTTTACAGCAATGTGAGAATGGACCAATACACTGATCATAAATGCATGGGAAGAGAACCAAAGGATCTTCTTCCTTTGGATCCCAACTGGACTTTGTCCTGTGTGTCTCTTCCCTTGATCAATTTTCTTGTGTAAATTTTAACTGTCAAAACAAACACACACACACTCTCTCATCTATGTATAGTGCTTTCTTGGGTTCTCTGAACCATTCTAGAGAATTATTGAACTTGAGGTGGTCCTGGGGACCCCTAAACTTGCAACTATTGTCTGAAGTAAGGGACTATTCCATAAGACTTTGCAGTTTGCTAAACTGTACTACAGCCCCCAACTCTAGGGAAATAACCCTGACTCTTATCCAGTTTTGTGCCTCCCTCCAGAACAAGGCATCCCCAGAGCTAAGGGGACATAACTTTCCTCTTTCTGAATCACACCCCTGCATGTGCTGGTGACTGGAGTTTGGATGAGTGTGCTGGGATGTCCCCGTGGGTGAGAATGAGTCCTCCCGCAGCACGGAAGGAATGAGAGAACAGAGGGTGAGCTTGGAACAAAGGCCTGGAGCCAAGACCAGCTCTCCCCACACCACCATATTCCACTGCGGAATTCCAGACAGTTGAGAATTCTAAATTTGAACTTGGACTTCAAGATCATCATGACAGTATTTTTTTCAAAGCAGCAAGCTACAGCATATTTTATTTAATAGGTTGTTGGCTTGATTTACAGCCTTTAAGTATCTAGACATGTGGTATGTAGGTCTCTGTATTCTTGCCTCAGCCCCCGAAGTGTCAGGAGCCAGCCTGTTGCTGATTGTAAAGATTCTGTTTGTAGAGGCTTCTGCCCGATGATAGTGTCTTTTAAGACAGGGTGCTAAAGGTCAACAAAGCATCACATCTACATTTTCACAGATGATCTTGAAATGTATGTAGCAGGATGTTAAAATGGGATTTTATTTGTCTTATTTTCTGCTGAGGTTTCAAAAGGCTAAGAATAAAACAGTAAACTAAGTATTCCCACATTCCAAAATGAAGTGCTAGACCACTGCTCTAGGTTTTCTATTGCTGCATAACAAGATGCACCAAAACTTTACAGCATAAAATAGATCTTTTATTTTCTCAAAATTCTTTGGCTCCGAAATTTGTACAGGGCACAGAGGAAATGGCTCACCTTCATGACTAAAGTCTGGGACTTTACCTGGAATACCACATAGCAGGGAACCAGCTAAGGTGGCTTACCTGGGTCGTATGGCTGGGGACTTCAGGCTTCTGTTGGTTTGGTTCCTCCACTCTCTGTGTGCCCTTTCCATGCGGCTAGCTTGGGCTTCCTCATAATATGGTGGTCTGATTCATCAGCCTTCTTACATGCCTGCTGCATTCTCTCCTGAGAGAGAGCCGAAGATGTCAGGTCTCTCAAAGGCCAGGCTAAGCACCGGCACCGTATCACTTCCTCCATGTCCAACCGGTGAAGGCAAATCACAGGGCTAGCCCAAGTTCAAAGAGGAAGAGCAGGAATCGCCTCTACTTCTTGATGAATGAAGCCAATAGAGAAGGAAATCACATATAGGGAGAGAAGGAAATGATGGTGGCCACCTTTGGGGATAACATACAACTATCCACACAGACTTGCAAAGGAGGGAAGTGATGATGTTTTCCAACCCTTAGCTCTATGCCAGTCAAAGCTTTAAAAGGTTTAAAGTTGGAAATGAGAAAGAGGGTTTCTTTGGAAAAAGTTGTTGGAGCACTGAGGCACTTTTCCTCCTGTGCTTCTCCTTCACCACAAGCCTAGTAGGAGGGGTTTCAGGGAGACACCACGCTTTGATCCATCTTTCCAGTTTTGACTTTACTGTTTCTCATAATGCAGCTTTTGGCATTTTCCCTCTAGCTACATAAACCATGGTTGAGGAGAATTAGCCTTTTGTACACCCATGTTTGTAGGAGTGTTGGTGTTATCCACAACACCCTAAAGGTGGAAGCAATCCAAGTGTCTGTCAATGGATGAATGGAAAAATCAGTCATGATAGGAATCTCTCCAGCCCATGTGAAGAGTGTGAACCTTGAAAGGCCGGCTCTCTCAAGGTTCACACTCTGGCTAACGGGGCTTAAATTCAATTTAGAGCCAAGCGGCAACTTGCTGACTAGAAGTCACGTGTGTATTTTGAGTTGCCGGAAAAACCCACATCTGCTTAACTTTGGGACTTTCATAGCTTCCTGTTCCTGTTTATGTTGCCCAAACCAACCAATAGACTATGACCTGTGTCAACAAATCAGAACTCAGCAAGCATCAACCAATCAGATTAAGCAAGTTTGAATCTTTTATTTGCATAAGTGGACCTGAGTGGAAACATGGGCAGGAACTTTGTCTATAAAAGCCCAGCCCCTCCTTTGTTGTCTGGAAAGTGCCTTCATTTTACACCGAAGGCTGCCTTTCCCTAGTTTGAAAGCTGTTTACAGGAATAAAGTCTCTTTCCTCTAAATCCCTTTTCAGAGAACTATTGTTCACAACGGTTATCCACCAAATCAGAGGATCCCTGAGCTGTGTGCTCGCAGCCTTCAGTACTAACAAGGCTGGGAGTTGGGGCACTCCCCTACACACTCCAGGTCTTATTTATGTAATGTGAATTTCCTGCTGGACCTCAGTTCTCTAATTGTGTTTTTATTTCTTGTTGCACAATTAGGCCTCTGGGAAATATCAGTGTAAGAAGTTGGGTTTTTCATGAGAGTTCTGAGTCAGACAACAGTAGGAAGTGGGGAGGTTAGGGACAAAGGAGAGAAAGGACCCGTCCTCCCCCATTTCACTGTTGGCCCAGGCCCAGCACCATCTGGATCCGTTCCCACTGGGGCCCCCCCAGGCACTGGAGAGTACAGAATGGCATCCTTCGTTAGGTTACGACACTTATCAAGTCCAACCAGGTGTGGGTGACCCAGCTTCGCAGTCCTGAGAACACTGCATTCTGCTCTGGCCGGCTGCAAGGAAACACAGGGCAGTCTTTGCTTTTGTTTGTTTGTTTGGTTTTTTGTTTTGTTTTTCTGAGATGGAGTCTCACTCTGTCACCCAGGCTGGAATGCAGTGGTGGCAATCTCAGCTGACTGCAACCTCTGTCTCCTGGGTTTAAGCAATTCTCCTGCCTGAGCCTCCTAAGTAGCTGGGATTACAGGTGTGCACCACCACACCCAGCTAATTTTTGTATTTTTAGTAGAGATGGGATTTCACCATTTTTGCCAGGCTGGTCTCGAACTCCTGACCTCAGCTGATCCATCCGCCTCAATTTCTCAAAGTGCTGGGATTATAGGCATGAGCCACTGTGCCCAGCCTCATGAAGAGCAGTCATCTGAGTGCTGTATTTGAAACCCAGATGATAGATCCGTTTGTGACGAATGCTTAGAACGACTGAATCTGGGCTTCTCCAAGACTCTCCTCCTGCCTTCACCCATAAATCTCCCCAAAAGCCATTCACTAGCCTGTCATGGTTTTAAATGTGGCCCACAGTTCCTTGTTACTGACTCCACCTTGGGAGGTGAGGTCTATACCCCTCCCTTGAATCTGGGACTGCTAGGGACTGCTCTCACCAATGACAGATAGTAGAAAGCAAGTCAAGGTGATGGTAGGGACAGGGTCTATAAGGCAGGCAGTGGGTACCGCCTCCCCTAAGGGCTGCCCGTCTGGGCTCTTTAGCTGCCAGTTTGAGCTTGGCCCTCTGGCCATCCCTGTTCCTGCCCGGTGCATAACCACGTACATGAACAAGCTATCTGGAAGTGTGTCCTCCTTCCTCCACTCTCTCAGCCCCCAGCCCTCTGAGTTATCTAAGAACCACAGAGCAGGGACAAGCCACCCTTGCTTTGGCCCTTCCAAATTCCCCAGCCCCGATCAGCCGGCATCTTAAGATAGTTGTTTCACCTACGACCTTCTGGGGTGCTTTCTCACACAGCGTTAGCAACTAGAACACTGTCTCTGCATCTGCCCTTCAACTGGAATTAATAGAGCGCTTCGTTGGTTAAATAAATATTTAGAATCAAGAACAAGGACTTACCCCTAGTGAAGATCCAGGTACAAGTATTCTGGGGGGGCTCTTGACTGGCACTGTGACTCCAGGCTGGACAAAGTCCAGTCCAAAGGCAGCATCTCTTGTGTTGTTTTGGGGTTTGTTTGCATGAGAACACGCGTTTCTCCAGTCCTTACATAGCTTCCACAAAGGCAGCCTGGCCCTGGAAAATTTCCTGAGCCTGGTTTGGATGGGGGTGATGGCAGCAGACTCCCCTTTTTTTGTTGTTGTTGCTTCCCGGAGCTGCTGGGAGATGAAAGAGTCAGCAAAGAGTCGGGTCCGACAGGCTTCCTGCTACTAGGACACGGATCACAGCCCATCATTTTTTCAAAGGCGTGGGGCGGGAAAGGGGGAAGGAAAACAACAATATGAGGAAATTTACATGGCAGCCTCAGGATTCACCTCAGATTTCCTTTACAGGCAGGAGGGGACAATATTATTACTGATTCATTGATTTTTCCAATGGGAGAGAGTTGAAGACACACAGACAGGAGCTGATGGTGCCCGTCAGCATTCATTCTGCAGTCGGAATTGATTCTTTATACATCATACATCTTTAAGGAGCCTCCAGAGAGTGTGTGAAGCAGTGTAAACTCAATCCGTATTGCTCGTCAGATTGGGGATTTCACATTTGCTGACTCCACAGGACAGGCTGTGTCCTGTTTGTTCTAGGGTTGAGTGAAGTGAGTTGTTCAAGACCACTCAGCTATGGTGTGGCAGCCCCAGGGGGTTCAGGCTTCAAGTTCTTTGATGGCAAGTTAGACTGAAAGTCTAGCTAAGTTAACCACAAAGTCACAGGGGAATTTATTGGAAGAGTTTGAGGGGGCTCCTAGGATTTTAGAACCAGGCTTAGAGAAGGACGGGGATCAGGTGCTTTCTCAGGGTTTTAGGATTTGGGGCAGTCTTATCCAAGTACCACCACTCTAATGAATGAACTCTGAGGCTTTCTGTCTTTTCATCACTCTGTTTCTTGTCTTCCTCCGCACAAGGAGGGATTGGGATTCCAATCCCACAGAGGCTCCTGGGTTAGAAAGCGCTCACTTGGTCTTGCTTGTGTCAAGTGAATATCCCTTAACCAGAGAAAGGCATGGAGCCTTGAGTAACAATCTCCCCCAAACTCATCTCATAAGACAGGAGCAATTCTATCCTCCGTCCCCCAAAATTAGAATGCAATTACCAAAGAAGGAGGAGTGGCTACTAAATGACCACAAGAACAAAACGTGCCCACTCCATCAGCACTACCCAGTGCCCAGTTCAGAGTCCTCTCGCTGCCTTAGCTCCACAGGTGATTTTGTACTCCTACAGAGCTCTGTACCTAAGATGGTATCACCCCACTCCTCCATGAAAGGTATTCCAAGAGGGAAGAATGCCTAAGGGAACAGACAGAGGGGCTTCTCCTCTGGGTTACATATGGACTCAGCTGGAATAAACTTTCGAACCTGGGGCAGATTAGAAGTACATCTTATTTATTACCTTCTAGGCTGCTCTCTATAAGGCATTTTTGCCTGAGCCACAGGCTTGATAACAAATGCACTAAAAGTGGGGAAAATGCTAATTTAATGTAACAATATGGGATGGTGATGTAATCTATGTAGTAAACAAGAGTAGCTATTGAGTTATAAATAATCTTTTTATAGCAATCTTGAATATCTCTGATACCACATGTGTAGTAAATACAATCACTTTATAGAAATTCCTTTCCTTTGAAAAGATGAGGAAACGATTTATAATATAAAGTTACATGTGTGCCGTGTGCTGCTCACATGGGCTTTATTTTGTGCTTTTGGTTTGATTTGTTTAACTCTTCTTTGGTGACCCCAATAGAATAGGCCTGGTTAAGTGTTCCCTGGTTTTGTGTCCCTAAACCATGGTATAGAAAACTTGGGTTGTTTTGCTACATCTAGTCAGTCCCAACGTTGGCCTATTGCTTTGGGAATCTAAGTTGCATATTCACTGAATAAAGTGTCACCCCAGAAACTAGCTTTGTGAATCCAGATTGCATACTCACTGAATGAAGTATATGAAGCACATTGTCCAAAAAGTTCATTGTCTTTTTTTTTTTTTTTTTTTTTTGAGACAGAGTCTTGCCTTATCGCCCTGGCTGGAGAGCAGTGGTGTCATCTCGGCTCACTGCAACTTCCACCTCCCGGGTTCAAACGGTTCTCCTGCCTCAGCCTCCCAAGTAGCTGTGATTATAGGCAGGCACCACAGCCCCTGGCTAATTTTTGTATTTTTAGTAGAGACAGGGTTTCGCCATGTTGCACAGGCTGGTCTCGAACTCCTGACCTCAGGTCATCTGCCTGCCTTGGCCTCCCAAAGTGCTGGGATTACAGGCGTGAGCCACTGCGCCCGACCTCATTGTGTTTTCTTAGACCTGTGATTTTTGAAGAGCTCAAGAATTTTCTCTCACCTGGGCTTTAAGTCTTTTAGAGGAAGACTTCATAGAATTTTGGAGGCAGAATTTCTAATAGATTTTGATTCATGATACCCTCTAAGAAGGCTAAATCCTGGACAATCCCTCTCGCTTCGTGATCCTTTTTTGTTTCCTTGCTTCTCCACTCAACGTAACTACCATCCTGAAGTCTGTGTTCAGGATTCTCTTACTTTCCTTTTTTGTATTGTTATTTCATCAATATGCCTTCTTGGATTTTTTTTTTTTTTTTTTTGGGACAGGGTCTCACTCTGCTGCCCAGGCTGGAGTGCAGTGGAGCGATTGATCGTGGCTCACTGCAGCCTCCACCTCCTGAGTGCAAGCAATCTTCCCATCTCAGCCTCCCGACTAGCTGGGACTGCAGGTGTGTGCCACCACACTTGGCAACTTCTAAATTTTTTGTAGAAATGGGGTCTCACTATGTCACCCACTGGTCTTGAACTCTTGGACTCAAGTGATCTGCCTGCCTTGGCCTCCCAAAGTGTTGGGATTGTAGGCATAAACCACCTCGCCCAGCCTGAAAAATATTTTTATATTTATTGTTTTTAACCCTATAAAATTAAACTGGTTAACAGCCACATGGGTGTATTCATTATATTATTTTGGCTCCTTTTGAGTATCTTAAATATTTGATACATTTTTATGATTTGCCGATTTCTACAAAAATTGTTTCTAAAAATTCTTCTAAATATTTCTATGGTATAAGAAAGAGAAATGGTGGTTTTGAAAGTTGATGTCCAGGAATATCTGTGGACATATGTTTTTCAAGATAGCATCACATGGTGAAAATTTGACTTCTCATAAAACTGGGATTTCTACTGAGATCATTTAGAAAATCCTTATGAAGTATAACGGCCAGTGTGGGAAGAGATTCCACTATAAATGTATCAGGTTTATCATCCACCAAATAAATGGCGTGACACCAGAGAGCAAAGCCACACCAATTTTCCGAAGCCTATGCTTCGCTTTTCTGACTTCTTGTCACACTTGTTTCCCCATCTCCCCTCTCATCTGTCAGCATTTTATCCCCAGCCCCACTCAGTCTTCTCAGGAAGTCAGGCACTCCCAGGGATTAGAAAAGCACATCCCAGACATGCATCCCTATGTGGCGCCGGGAACTCAGCATTCTTTTTCTCCTAGGAGAATTCGCACTTCTGAAAAAAGACCTAATTCCATTAGGGAGGTTGGTGCTCGTAGCCACGATTTTCACAAAGCTGGATAAAGAGTTAGGAAAGCATGTCTCATTACCCGGCTTGAGGCACTTGGAAAGTTGGGAGGACAGTTAGGTAGGTTTAAAAAAAGTCATTGTGAAGGGCCGGGTGCGGTAGCTCACACCTGTAATTGTAGCACTGTGGGAGGCCGAGGCAGGCAGATCACTCGAGGTCAGGAATTCGAGACCAGCCTGCCCAACATGGTGAAACTCCGTCTCTACCAAAAAACACAAAAAAAAGTTAGCTGGGAGTGGCAGCATGTGCCTGTAATCCTAGCTACTCGGGAGGCTGAGGCACGAGAATCACTGGAACCCTGGAGGTGGAGGTTGCAGTGAGCCGAAATTGGGCCATTGCACTCCAGCCTGGGTGACAGAGTGAGACCTTGTCTCAAAAAAAAAAAAAAAAAAAAAAGTCATGGTGAAGCCCCCCTTTGTCTCGCACATCTCCGTGGAGAATCTTTGATGCCAATAAAGAGAGAATACTTCCCAGCACCCAACACCATGGCAGGCACAGAATTAGGAGCTTTTCGGATGTTCCCATATTAAATCAACCAACTTTTGCAGTGGAGTTTGCTATTTTCATTTTACAACTACAGAGGCTGGGACTCAGAAAGGATAACTCCCTTACCCAATCTCACGGCTTGCAGGTGGCAGCATTAAAATGCCCACTTAGCTGTCCCTGTCTCCCAAGCCCATGTCCCTGCCAGTATGCTGGGACATACTGCATTTCCTCTGTCCAGAGGTTGCATGAAAAACACCTTGCTTCTGCTTCCAAAATAAAAAGAGAGATGCTTATTGCTTCCGGCCAGAATAGCCTTCTTAACAGTGAGGGACAGAGTAATCTTTGCTTTGCCCTTTAGAGAACCATTGAGTTCAGTTTTGGCCAATTATCAAGGTTCTGACAGCAGGTGGGTGAATGACAGGTGGCGAGTTGAAATACTTAGCAGCTCGAGCCAGTAGCTTCTGGGCCCATTAATCTGTCTTGGTCTGGACCTGGAATGATGTGTCCGCGCTTTGTAGGATGCTTTCTTCAAGAAAACAGCTAGAGGCCGGGCGCGGTGGCTCATGCCTGTAATCCCAGCACTTTGAGGGGGCTAAGGCGGGTGGATCACTTGAGGTCAGGAGTTCGAGACCAGCCTGGCTAACATGGTGAAACCCTGTCTGTACTAAAAATACAAAAATCACCCAGGTATGGTGGTGCATGCCTGTAGTCACAGGTACTTGGGAGGCTGAGGCATGAGAATTGCTGGAACCAGGGAGGTGGAGGTTGCAGTGAGTTGAGATCATGCCACCGTACTCTAGCCTGGTCTACAGAGCAAAAGAAAAGAGAAGGAAAGAGAAAAAGAAAGAAAGTGGGGGGGGGGGGGGAGAGAGAGAGAGAGAAAGCTAGAAGTTGCCTATGATTCATTTAGAATAAACCTCTGAACCTCCAGAAATGTTTCCCTCATTGCAACAGTATTTTACCTCTTCATCAAATCCAACTTTATTCAACAGCCTTGGATACAATTAAAATTAGATGACACCAAAGGAGCTCAGGAAATGTCACCCCAAAACATGATGTTTTGGTATGCTGAGTACTTTGAACTGAAGGCTCTTGGGGAACAGCAGATGCCGGCAGACGTTTCCCTGAGATCCCCTTAGCTGCCAAGAGACAGATCCTCCAAAAGGAACTCGAAGGTCATGAATCCCCTCTGGGAATCTTACCAACCAGGGAAGAAGAACTCAGGAAAGGAGAATGAAGGTTGTGTTACCACCACCCTTAAGAAGCCCCAAGTCCCTATTCCTTTCAGTCGCTCAGGATGCTAAATAAAAGCTTCAATCATCTGACCCCTTTTGGAGGCTCCTAATTTGTGGGACTCCCGTGCATAATTAACTATGGTTTTTGCCTGTTCATCCGCCTTATGTCAATTGAGCTCATAGCCCAGCCAGGGAACCTAGAAGGGTAGAGAAAGGCATTTTCCGCTGTCCTACAATACCTACCTCTGTTATATCAGACAGACTGGCAGAAGTCTGTTGGATAAATTTAAGGTGCTGGAGAGGCTGTATCCTTGGAAGTTTTATCTTGACAGCACTGTCTGTCCCAGTCACAGAGTCAAGTTTCTGCAGCTCAAGACAGACACACTGGAGCCCAGTTCGGCCCTGCTTCAGACTAGATGGGATGAGGACTGCAGAAGTAGGGGGTGGAGAGACAAGGAGAGCAGAGCTGCTCCCTGAGCCTTTCAAGTGACAGAGCTGTCGTGCCCCTATGACTCACTGTGGCCCTGCCTCCCTGTGGGCATTGGGGGCACCACCCCAAGGAGACACTGCCCTGGGCCCTGCCCGAGAGGGTTGGCCCAACTCAGAACCCTGGCCCAGGACAGCATGCATTCGCATTCCATTGGAAAGCAGCAAGGAGCTTAAAAGCATGACTCGGGCTTGGAATCGAGGCCTCGTTTTCCACTCCTGCCTGCCAGGGCCCCTCAATCATGATCCTGGACACCCCTGCAGAGACCGCCCCAGCCCGTCTGTGAAGAGCTGGCAGGCAGTGGCTGATTTCATGGGGCTCTAGGAGTGTGGCCAGCAGAGAGGAGGGTGAGACGGCAGCCTTCTTTGTCCTTGGAAGCCAAACTGGGCTCTAAGCTACTCCCAAATGGAAAACACCCCCAACCAGGTGACTTCTCAGGGCCACCCAGCCTTGCTACAGGTGCAGGGTATGAAGGGTTAACAGCCTAAAGAGGGGGCCTTCTTGCATTAATCCTGACCATCCCAGTAGAGGCCGAAACCAGGCAAAGCAAAAGGAGAAGCAGAGGATCAGTCACAACATGAAAACTCAGATATTTTATCCTTGATTTAAAAAAAAAAAAAAAAGACAGCAAAAACCCTCCAAAAAATCTATCCTTGCTGGCAAAAGTTTGCTGTTGCTCAGAACGTCCTCTTCTGGTCCATTCTCAAGCAAAACCTTGAAACCCTGTAATTAGATACTAAAGAGGCAGAAAAAAGCATTAAACCCATAAGTTAAAAAATGTATATATAGCAAGGCCAGGCACGGTGGCTCACTCTTGTAATCCCAGCCCTTTGGGAGGCTGAGGCAGGCAGATCATTTGAGGTCAGGAGTTTGAGACCAGCCTGGCCAACATGGTGAAACCCTGTCTCTACTAAAAATACAAAAATTAGCCAGGTATGGTGGCACGTGTTTGTAATCGCAGCTACTTGGGAGGCTGAGACAAGACAATCGCGTGAACCCGGGAGGTGGAGGTTGCAGCAAGCCGAGATCATGCAACCGCACTCCAGCCTGGGCAACAAAGTGAGACTCCATTTTGGGAAAAAAAAAAAAAAAAAGTGGCAGCCAAGTACTTCCCTCCAAAGCAGTGCTTCTCACACTTTGCCATGCATAAGAATTCCTGGGGATCAGAGACAAGTACTGATCTGATTCAGCAGCTGGGGCTGAGGGTGACATGGGTATAGTCATAACAAGATCCTGCCTTTCTAAGGAGCTCTTGCATGAAACCACTGCTGCTGGTCCTCAGACCACACTTGGATAGAAGGGTCTAACATATGATGGTTTTGAACGTCGAACATTTTCGCAAACACAAATGTTTTGAAAGATGTATGGATATACTCATTATTTCATTCATGCATTCATCCAATATTTATTGACTATGTGCAACATAACTTCTGTACTAAGCACCAAGGAAATAGATGACCCAAATAAAGACCTCAAGATGCCCAGAGTTCTGCTGTGAACCCTTCCACTAATTTACCTTGAGCACTCAGGTGTCTTAAGCTCTCCTAATTAATAGGTAAAGTGGGCACAGAACAAGTGTTGTTAGTCCAACAAATGCAGCAGTCAAAAGCAGGTGTGCTAGCAAGCATCATTGAAGCAACTTCTCAGTCAGTTAAGTGCTATTTGATACTTACTCCTTACTTGATGTTATGCTGGGAACTCTGCAGGATAAAGAATACCTATGGGGCAGGCACAACAGCTCACATCGGTAATCCCAGGGCTTTGGGAAGCCAAGGTGGGAGGATCTTTTGAGGCCAGCAGTTTGAGACCAGCCTGGGCAATGGAGTAAGACTCCATCTCTACAAGAAAGAAAAAATTAGCTAAGCATGGTGGTATATGCATGTAGTCCTAGCTACTTGGGAGACTGAGGCAGTAGGTCTCTTAATTTTAATTACATGAAATTTTATTTTACATTTTTATTTATTTTGTGACTATAAAAATATATTCAATGCAAAATAGTGGGCACATAGAAAATAAAAGTATAAGTCCCCCAAAATTCCATATACCAAAGAACAGTAAATTTTGTGTATATTATTCTATAATTTTTATATACATATGTGTATGTGTGTGTGTATTATAGATGCTAAATATTCTACATACTGAGTGAACCTACTTTATTCTCTAAACAAGATACTGTAGACTTTTTCAAAGTCAATTCTTTTGCTTCTTACACAGTCCATTCGTGCTTCTGTAACAAAATGCCTGAACTGGGTAATTTGTAAATAATACAAATGTATCACAGTTCTGGAGGCTGGGAAGTCCAAGATCAACGTCCAATAGGTTTGGTGTCTGGCGAAGGCTGCTCTCCACTTCCAAGATGGCACCTTGAATGCTGTGTGTTCTCACCTGGTGGAAGGGACAGAAAGGCAAAGGGGCCTATCTGGTTCTCTCCAGCCATTTATAAGTGACCAATCCCATCCGGAGGACAGAACCCTCATGGTATAACCACCTCCTAAAGCCTCCACCTCTTAATACTATCACACTGGCCATTACGTTTCAATATATGAATTTTGGGAACACATTCAGACACACAGCAGTCTCAATATTTTTAACATTTTGCATTGAGTTTCATTTTGTAGTTTATATAGTTTGTCACCAGTGCCTTATTGGTGGACATTTGGACAGTTTCCTTTTTTTTTTTTCTATAATAAAGAATGTGATAACAAAACCTTGGAACGTATATCTTTGCATGTTTCATTTCCATTAAATACATTTTAAGGAGGAATTATTGGGTAAAAGGAGATGACCTCAAATATTGCCAAATTGCTCATTACAAAAGTTGTAGCAATTTTAGCCAGGTGTGGTGGTGTGCACCTGTAGTCCCAGCTACTCAGGAGGCTGAGGCAGGAGAATCGCTTGAACCCGGGAGGCAGAGGTTGCAGTGAGCAAAGATCTGATTGTGCCACTGCACTCCAGCCTGGGCAACAGAGTAAGACTCTGTCAAAAGAAAAAGAAAAAAAAAAGAAGGTGTACCAGTTTAAACACTGAGAAAATGTATGACAGCAGCAACTCTCAGTACATTTTTAATCTTTGTTAATCAAATAGAATTTTATTATTTTTGTAATTTTGCATTTCTTACTACTTAGTGATGCTGAGAATCATAGTTTTAGCCATTTGTATTTCCTTCTTTAGCGCCTTCCCTGGTTGTAGCTTCTTGCTTATTTTTCTGTTAGGTTCTTCTTTCTTACTGATTTATAGGAGCTTTTAATTATCCCTGCATATTCAGTCTTTTTAAATTGCCTTATATGTTGTAAATATTCTTTCCAAGTTGGAAGAAGCATTATAACTTAGTTTAAAATATGAACTTTAAAGTTCAAGTCTTGTACCTATAGTAAAGTACTATACAGAGGATTAAATCAAAATAATGCTTATAAATTTCTTACTGCAGGGCTTGAACTTAGTAAGTGCTTTAAAAAGTAATTTATGAAATAAGTGTTCGCTTGCAATTTCCCTTACAGTATCTTTGGCATGTGTGTGCATATACATACACATTACAGAATATTTGGTGTGTGTGCATATACAAAAATATATTTAGTTTAGTTGAATAGTTCTCTTAATACTTCCTCCCACTGTGACTTAGTTAAGAAAGGTTTTGTTTGCCCAAAAATTGTAATTATACTCTGATATGTTTACTTCAGACTTTTCCCTTTTTCGTTTTGTTTTGTTTGTTTTTGTTTTTAAGAGTCTGTGCCCTTTGCTCTAATTATTTCCCTGCATATTCCATGCAGTCCCTTGCCTTCTCGGCCTCCTTTCCAGTTGCACCAGCTCTGTGTCTGCAGCCGCAGGTAGCTGGGGACAGACGCCAGCCTGCAGTGGCTGCAGATCTGCAGGGAGCCCGCACCAGCCCCCACAATCCCACATTTCACTTCCCACTCTATAGATCGCTACGTCATCCTTTCTCTTCTCTTTTCCCACCTCACGCTTCCCCCTCTCAACTTATAACCTGGCTCTACAAGAGGCAAGTGGTGGAGAGCCACGCCCTTCCCACCGTTCGCCAGCCTCCTGGCCGGTGATCCTCTCTCCTCTCCTTCCCGGAAACTCGGCACCTGGGATCTGCTCCCCCTCCTGAGCCATCGATTTCTCCCTCACTACTGGATCATTTCCGCATATAAGAAGCTGTATCTTTTTAAACATTGCCTGTCCCAACCAGGGATAGCTAACCCAGATCCACGTCCTCCTTTTCTCTCTTACCCTTTTGATCCCAGCATCTGAAAATGGCTGCCTCTGTTTTCCTTCTCTCTCCCCAGCCCACTCTGCTCAACCACCCCCTCCGTTTCCAGCACCCTGCGCCCCAGCATCTCTGTCTTGCCAAAAGCTCTGCGCATCCTCATCTTACTCCAACTCTCACCAACATCCCACGGAGCCCATCTCTATTGCTTAACACATTTTCTCCACTGATTTCTAGGCTGTTAATTTCCAGGTTATCCTCCTATTTCACCAACAGCTCTTTCTGGGTCTCTGTAGCATTTTCTGCCTCCTCCTGCTTGCTAAATAGTGCCCAAGTGTCCCAAGCTTCATTGTCATCCCCCCATGCTTCCTTATCCACACTCACGTAAAGAGCACCTTGGCCAGGCGCGGTGGCGCACGCTGTAATTCCAGCACTTTGGGAGGCCAAGGCGGGAGGATCATGAGGTCAGGAGATCGAGACCAGCCTGGCCAACATGGTGAAACCCTGTCTCTACTAAAAACACAAAAATTAGCCTGGCTCGGTGGCGTGGGCCTGTAGTCCCAGTTACTCAGGAGGTTGAGGCAGGAGAATTGCCTGAACCCAGGAGGCCGAGGCTACAATGAGCCATGATTGTGCCACTGCATTCCAGCCTGGACGACAGAGCAAGACTCTGTCTCAAAAAAAAAAAAAAAAAAAAAAAAGCACCTCATCCAGTCCCCTGACGTTAAACACCGCATGCTGTTAGGATTCCTAAATGTATACCTCTAGCCCCATTTCTTCCTGAGATCCAGACCTATATACTCAGCTATCTAATTAACATCTTCATGTGGATGCCGAGTAGGCATCTTAGACTTAATATAGCCCAGACCAGGGGCACCATGTCTTGTTGTCCAACCTGTGTACTGCCTAAAGGCAGCCATCCATGGAAGGAAGAGAGGCTGAGATCCAGCCCATGTTAGGTTCACAAAGCCATGAGCGCTGGTGTGGGGCTTTATGCACACTGTGGAAAAGGTACCTTTTGACATAGGGAATGCCTTCTCTAATTTTCAGAGAAGAATCGCCGTAGAGGCTTGCTGTAGTCCTGGCCAAAATACATCTTTTGATTTTCTTTTTTCCCTACCCTATGTCTGCTACTGTCAGAATATGGCACCATTCCATTGTGAGGAGGAAGAAAAAGAGAAAAGGAGAAGAAAGAGGAGAGAAAGCAGAGGGGGAGGGGGACATAGGGGAAGAGGAGAAGGCAGAAGGGAACGGAAGGGTGGGGGGAGAGGTGGAAGAAGGGATGGGAAGGAAATTTAGCTTCTTTATCTTCATTACATCCAATGTGATTCTCAAAGGTAGAGGGGGTCTGACCTCTTCTCCCCCCATCTTCTGCTACACTAATGGTTTAAGCCACCCTCACCTCTCCCCTGCAAAGTCTCCCAGCTGATTTCCCGGCCACCACTCCACCCTCTCTGCAATTCTTCTTCCACTACACAGACAGATGCTTGCCTCTTTTTTTTTTTTTTTTTTTTTTTTTTTTGAGATGGAGTCTTGCTCTGTTGCCCAGGCTGGAATGCAGTGACATGATCTTGGCTCACTGCAACCTCCACTTCTTGAGTTCAAGTGATTCTCCTGCCTCAGTCTACCAAGTAGCTGAGTTTACAGGCACGTGCTGCCATACCCAGTTAATTTTTCACCATGTTGGCCAGGCTGGACTCAAACTCCTGATCTCAGGTGATCTACCCGCCTCAGCCTCCCAAAGTGCTGGGATTACAAGTGTGAGCCACCACACCTGGGCTTTTTTTTTCCTTTTTGAAACAGGGGTCTGCTGTGTCACCCAGGCTGGAGTGCAGTGGTATAATCATAGCTCACTACAGCCTCAATCTTCTGGGCTAAAACAGTCTTCCCATCTCAGCCTCTCTAATAACTGGAACTACAGGTGCTTGCCACCATGCCCTGCTAATTTTTAAATATGTTTTGTAGAGACAGGGTCTCTTGGTTGCACAGGCTGGTCGGGTCTCGAACTGCTAGCCTCAAGCAGTCCTCTCACCTTCGCCTCCCAAAGTGCTGGGATGAGAGGCGTGAGCCACCATGTCTGTCTCAGATGCTTTCTCAGATGCAAATAATAGCTCACCATTCATCTGCTTGAAACCCCACAATGTCTTCCATGTAAACCAAACCAAACCCAAACCCTTTCCTACAAATTATAACTTTTCTAACTGAATCTTCTACCACTGTACCCTAGGCCAACTGAGCTCCAGCCACACCAGCCTCCTGTCTCAGCCACGCCAAGCTGCCTGCTGTCTCCGGACCTTTGCACTTGCCACGCCTTCTCGCATGTCTTCATACAGTCACCTTCTTTTCAATATTCAAATCTGAAATCAAAAAAGACATGCCTTGGCCGGGCACGATGGCTCACGCCTGTAATCCCAGTGCTTTAGGAGGCTGAGGCGGGTGGATTGCTAAGGTCAGGAGTTTGAGACCAGCCTGGCCAACATGGTGAAACGCCATCTCTACTAAAAATACAAAATTAGCTGGGCATGGTGGCAGGCGCCTGTAATCCTAGGTACTTGGGAGGCCGAGGCAGGGGAATTGCTTGAATCCAGGAGGTGGATGTTGCAGTGAGCTGAGATCGCGTCACTGCACTCCACGCTCCAGTCTGGGCAACAGAGTGAGACTCTGTCTCAAAAAAAAAAACCTTATTGACCAAACTGGCTAAAACAGTGATTCCCTCTCCACCATCACTTTCTGTGTCATTTCTCCATTTTATCTTCTTTACTGCACTACCCATCCCCTGAAATTACTGTATCTACCTCTTTGCCTCCTTATGAGCAGTCTGTTCCAACATCTCACCACATCAGTGGAAGTCCAGGATCTCTTTGCCCTGTTCCCATCCCATCCTCCAGTGTTGGGAACAGGGCCTGGCGCTAGGTGAGTTGATTGAGTCAGTGGCCTGGGAGGCAGAGATTGTGTCAGCTGGAATGATCCCAGGTACACAGAGGAAAGGAGGAAAGAGAAGAGGAAGGGATGGAGACAGGAAAATGAAGACATGGAGCAGGTTGCAAGGAGAAGCAGCCTATGATGGAGCAGGACCAGAAGACAGAAAATACAAGCAGAGGCAATGAGCTTGCATCTTGGCACCAGAGGATGAGATCCACTGAGCACACATCTGATACCCTTCTGCCAAGGCCCTGCCACCCATGTTTACAGAGCTAGGGGCTCTCAGCTCTACTGCTGTGGGGTACAGTCTTGCAGGCCTGGAAGGCATGTGGTTGGATGCACCTATATCACTAATTCTTTTATTTATTGATTGATTGATTGATTTTTGAGAGGGAGCCTCACTCTGTCACCCAGGCTGGAGTGCAGTGGCATGATCTTGGCTCACTGCACCTCCACCTCCTGAGTTCAAGCAATTCTTGTGCCTCAGCCTCCCAAGTAGCTGAGATTACATGCACGTGCCAAGACGCTTGGCTAATTTTTGTATTTTTAGCAGAGACGGGGTTTTACCATGTTGGCCAGGCTGGTCTCAAATTCCTGACCTCAGGTAATCCGCCCACCTCGGCCTCCCAAAGTGCTGGGATTACAGGCGTGAGTCACTGCACGTGGTCCTATGACCACTAATTCTTAATGCTGCCTCTAGTCCAGGTGAGGGCTGCTAGCAAGCTCAATGAAGTCAGCAGAAAGCAAGCTGTGAAGGGCGGAGTTGCTGCTGGGCCTCATGATCTCATCCCACCTGACGCTCTAGGGGTGTTGGAAGCAAGCCTCAGTCTCTGCTTCCTTTCATGTTTCCCTGGGCCCCTGAGACCTACCAGGAGCTTGGATAATAGATGTCAATGGCAATTTGGGCATTTGCGATGCAAGACGATTGTGAAGGCTGCCACAGCTAGAACTTGCCTCTTGCGGGAGGACAAAGGTAGGGCAGAAAGTCTAACCGTGAAGTCTCCTGACAGCTGTTTTTCTCAATATTTTCATATCAGTTCAGGAGTGGAACCTTTTTGCTGGCTGAATGTGCATCTTCTGCTTTCAAGACAAAAACCCTTTCCCAGTAATCTTCAAAAGTATTATATTCCTGACTGGACTGAGGAGAGGATGGGGCCCCTCCCTAAAGAGATGCCCAAGGCCTGGCGTGGTGGCTCACCCCTGTAATCCCAGCACTTGGGGAGGCCAAGGCGGGTGGATCACCTGAGGTCAGGAGTTCCTGACCAGCCTGACCAATATGATGAAACCCCGTCTCCACTAAAAAAAAAAAAAAAAAAAAAAAAATTAGCCGGGCATGGTGGCATGTGCCTGTAATCTCAGCTACTCAGGAGCCTGAGACAGGAGAATCACTTGAACCCAGGGGGCAGAGGTTGCAGTGAGCTGAGATTGCACCATTTCACTCCAGCCTGGGCAACAAGAGAAAAACTGTCTCAAAAAACAAAACAAAATAAAAAAGAGACCCCCAAAGTAAGGTCTGTGCCACCTGGTATCTCTGCTGTCTCTGCACAGACTTCAGCTCTGATATTTGACCAGTAATAACCTATTCCACCCTGCCAGGGCTCATATTTGGATATTTATTTTGATGAAGGGGGACCCAGAAGGGAAGGAGAAAAGAGACAGATACAGGTTGCAGAAACAAAATTGCTTGAGTGATGCTCGAAATTCATCCTACCCCAACCCAGGCAACTTTTCTAGGTGCCGTTTTCTCCTTGGGTTTCCACACATGCCTCCCCACCTCTGTGGCATTATGATCACACACACACACACACACACACACACACACACAGACACACACACACACACTGCTTGCAAGTCAGCACGCCCTGAATGTGCTTATCTTCAAAGCCATCTCAGACTTGTTTTTGCACCCTCAGAAGATAGATGGTTGTGGCAGGTGTAAAATGACATCAGCAGCACAGTCATTCAGGGAGGCTCCCAGCCAACTTTCTGTCTGTTTAAAATATCGGGGCTTGGCCTGAGCACAGGATTTCAGAGCAAAGTATGTTGTAAAGCCCACCTGGGTAAACTCACAGAGATTCTCACTGTTCATCTCTTCTGCATGTCAGCCAGGGGTTTTATTTCCCCACATTTCTTCTCCTGGGAACATCAGAATGCTGGGTTCCCTTGAATTGTCTGTGAAATCCTGCAGCCATAAGTTAGCTGAACCTTGAAAAGAAGTAGACAAAACTCTAACCTTGTATGGTCTTAAGCAAGAGGAATGACTTGCAGAACACTGAGCAGTGGCAGCCCATATAAAAATTATTTTGTTGGCAGGGACTCAAACTGTGCAGTCAACCACATGGTTTACAAAGGAAAGATCTGCTAATTGAACAGGATTGCTCAGCACATGGACGACAGCCCAGAGCTTAAATTTAGCTAGATGCTCAATCCTCAGTCTACACTAGTACCCAGCTGCATAGTGGAGGATTCTTTCCATCCCAATGGGAAGATGAGGAGAAGAAGAGATGAATGTTGCATGAAAGGTAATCAACCAGCTGTGCTGAGTGAGGGTCTTAATGGTGAAATCAAAACTGCACCTTCCCTTACCCATCTAGAAAGTCCATGTCGCATCTCAGAAGGGCTCTGCTTCCCTGGATTCCTAGTACTCATTGATTCAAAAACTCCATTGGCAATTGATTTATTGACATTCATAGTTTGTATGGATTACTCCTTGCTCACGTTAAGGGGAACTTGGTGTGAACATTTCCTGGTTCATTCATTGAACCAGTTCATCTGTCTCTTTCCAAAGGGCAGGAGATTGAAGTCACAGACATGAGGGGACTTGGCTGTGATGTCTGTCCCCACATTGATGGTGTGGGTGTTCTCAGCTGACCTTAGCCAGGGGTTCCCCTCCTCTCTCTCTGCTGAGAATCCTTCTGGAAGCTGTGTTCTCCTCTAAGAGGGTGACATTCCCAGAGAAAGGGAGGTAGTCTTTCAGGGCTGACACCCACATTTTGATCCTTGCCCATGAGTCTCACTGCTCCTTGGCCTCCATGCCATGTGAGCTTGCACTCCCGCATCTCTCTTTGACTAGCTCATGCCTTGGTTTACATTTCACTGCATCTGTCTGTTCTCAGACTCACAGCTGTGTTAGGGAAATACTAAGAATAAAATAATTTACACATTTGGAATGCAAGAGGCTTTATAAGGGGACCGCAGAACCTCATCCATTCCAGACCTTTGGGATGAAGTGGAGCCAGCCACCATGTAGGAGGCTTTGGAGTGGGAGTGTAGACATAGGTGTCACCTTTCAGGTCCAGGCTGATGCACATAAAGAGATACGTACTTTGTATTTTAAAATATAATCAACAGGCCTAGTAGAAGGAATCAGGGCTCTTGGAAGGAATGGCTGCTTTCAAGTCCAGGGAAAAAAAAAAAACACAACAGGAGCTGAGACATCTTGTTGGGCCATGAAGCAAGGAAGCCATCAGAGACTGATGGGTCATGTGAAACTGACACAGACACCAACATGAAAGGACCCCCATGGGTCAAAGATGGAACACTGTAAGCATGAAAAGGATTGTGAATGCAATTGACTGAAACACACTGAGGACAGAAAAACCGTGAGTTTATCATTGTATTAGTCTGTTCTCACATTGCTATCAGGAAATACCCGAGACTGGGTAATTCACAAAGGAAAGAGGTTTAATTGACTCACAGTTTAGCATGGCTGGGGAGGCCTCAGGAAACTTACAATCATGGTGCAAGGCAAAGGGGAAGTAAGGCGCCTTCTTCACAAGGTGGCAGGAAGGAGAAGTGCTGAGAAAAGAGGGGGAAAGTCCCTTATAAAACAATCAGATCTCGTGATAACTCACTCACTATCGCGAGAAGAGCATATCACTATCATCACCTATAGTCCAATTATCTCCACCTGGTCTCTCCCTTGACACTTGGAGATTACAATTATAATTCAAGGATTATAACTCAAGATGAGATTTGGGTGGAGACACAAAGCCTAAGCACATCAATCATCATCATCATCATTTGAGAGATAGTCTTTATCCCCCACCAAAAAAAAAAAAAAAAAAAAAGCAAAAAAGCAAATAAACAAGAAACCTCTCTGGACACTACTGCAATTAACTAGGGCCCGAATCCCTACTCTGAAAATGAGCAGTTAGGAAGAAAAAATTAAGCACCTCCCTGGCTTTTCCTGGATGAACTGTATTTGAGAGTATCCAAATAGCCTTCACTGATGTGGATACATTCACTGTATGGGAGGCATCTAACCTAATAAATGTGAAAGGGTTATGAATTTCTAAAAACAATCTTTTACAATCTCTAATAAAATGATTAGTTCGAGCCATATCGTCAATGGCAGACAGGTGAGGAGTGAGGAATTTTACAACAGAAGACTCAGGCTGTCACTACTTGTCCCCGAAGCTTGATTGAGCTTCCAGCTTCATGGGTGACAGGACGTCGTGCATGTGTTCGTGGAATGGGATAGGAAGGATTCTGCACCACCCGTGTAATCTCTTTGCCAAAACAGTTGAATCTAAACGAAATCAACCATCTAGAGGTAACTTCTGTGGACAGGATAGACAGAGGGAAAGGAGAATGTAAATGACACAGCAAAGAAGGAAAAAGGCCAGTTCAGAATGTGGGACATTCTCTAGAGCAAATGACCCAGTTTCTGCCATCAACCAAAGGAATAGGGGAGATGCAGGGCTTCTCTAGTTTGAATGAGCGCTAAGAGACACAACAACCAAAAGCAATTTGTAGACCTTATTTGGATCCTACTTAGAATAAACCAACTTCAAAAAAATTTTGTAACACAATTGAGCAAATTTTATAACAGACTGGGTATCAAAGGACAACAAGCCCCACAAGTATAGTTTTTTTTAGAGCATCACACAGCTAGTAAGTGGCACAGCTGGGATTCATGCTCAGGCAGTCTGGCTTCAGAGCCTGAGCTCTGACCTCCACTACATCATCTCTCCTCCTGGCTGAAAAATGGAAAGAATAGTAGTACCAAAGAGGACTGCTGTGAGAATTAAATTATTATTACTAGTCCTCCGGAGTAGGGTGATCATTTTCTGACCACTGAGCTATGTAGAGAGTACATTTTGCAAAGTAATTTCCAGACATGACCCTCAAGCTGAAACAAGCATTTCCATTTGTTTTAATACATTCAAGGTGAAGTTCTACACACACGGAGTGCCCTAATAATGCATTTCGGTGGGAAGAAGCTCTCTTAATGTGGTTACATTTAATGGAACACAAGAAGGGTCACTCTGACCTCATTTCCATAGCTGACTCCTAAATGGCACCTATAGGCTCACAGCAAAGCTTATAGATTCACCTAATAACATTTGGAATAGGTTTATGCACTCATATGTGTGGGTACCTCGTTCCAAGTGCCCTTCGCCCTTCTTTAGTGGTGTCAGTATTAGCCAACACAGCTTTGCTGTCTGATTGTTAGCTAAGGCGTGTTGATCTGCATATTCCATCTCAACTCAGTAGGCTCCATGTGGGAGAGAAGAAGTCTAGGGGAACCAATTCACTGCAATAAGCAATGTTCTCCTACACAATGCCAGGAGCATGGAGCTATCCGAAGAGCTGCAGTAAGTTTCAGCCATCTTGTTTTATGGGAATCGATGCTGCCCAAATAAACATTATGCTCACTCACACAAAAAAGGTGACAACAGAAATTATTATGTGTGATAACAGCATTGTGGCTATGTAAGAACATATCCATGGTTTTTAGAGATGGATAAAGAAGAATGCAGCAGTGAAATGATGTCAAGTCTTCATAAAAAGGGATTTCACTGTACTATCATCTCCGCTTTTCAGTATGTTTGACATGTTCATTACATTAAAAACATTTAAGCTGCTCATGTTGGCGCACACCTGTGACCCAGCACGTTGGGAGGCTGAGGTAGGAGGATTGTTTGAGCACAGAAATTTGAGAACAGCCTTGGCAATGTGGAAGACCCCATCCCTACTACAAATAATTGTAAAATTAACCAGTCTTGGTGGTGGCCACCTGTAGTTCTAGCTACTTGGGAGGGTGAGACGGGAAGATTGCTTGAGATCAGGAAGTTGAGGCTGCAGTGAGCTTAGATCACATCACTGCATTCCAGTTTGGGTGACAGAGCAAGACCCTGTCTAAAAAAAAAATAAAAATAAAAATAAATAAAAATTGAGAGGATTTAAAATGAATCTTAAAAGGTAAAAATTAGCGAGCTCTGGCTATTAGAGTGCCTAGCTTTTCATTTGCTTTAAATGTTACATTAGAAATTGTTGATCAACTCCTCGCATTTCTTCTATGAATTCTAATGGTGACGACCTCACTGTGGTCAAAATTACAGCAAAAAATTAGAATTCAAGAATATCACTAAATATACTGCATATTGAACACTATTACTGTATAGTCATTGGTAACTGTTAAAAAATATTCTTCCAAAGCCACCCAGATTGCAGGCAGGACAGAAAATAGGGATGGCCCTGAGAGATCATTAGTAGAGGGTGTGTCCTTCATCTGAAGGGGAGACTCACTTCTCACTCATGTGCTGAGGCGCAAAAATTGCCTGAGGAAATTCCAAAGAGCGGTTGATCTGTGTTTCTGGGTGTGTGCTGCTCATTGTTACTGTCCAATATCTGATTCCCGTACTTGCAGGCAGAGGGTGAATTTCATATCCCCACTTCCCTGAAGTTTGACACGGCCATATGACTTGTTCTGGCCGGTGCACTATGAACAGAAGTGATGTGTTTCTCCACCTCCTTTTTCCTCTCTGCAACTGTGGCTGGAGAAGATAACCCGTGTCCACCCAGCAATGTGTGCTCGACATGGTTTATGAAGGAGAAATCTCTCTCTTTCTCTCATTCTCTGTCTATCTCTATCTCTTCTCCTTTCTCTCTCTCTCTCCCCCTCTCTTTTCTATCTCTTCTCCTTTCTCTCTCTCTCTATCTCTATCTCTTTATCTCTTCTCCCTTCTCTCTATCTCTTCTCTTTTTTTCTCTTTTCTACCTCTTCTCCTTTTTCTCTCTTCCTCTCTCCCTCTCTTTCTCTTTCTCTCTCTCTATAACTCTTCTCTCTCTCTCTCTCTCTCTCTGTTTCACATAAGCCACTGAGATTTGGAGGGTTTTGTAAGTGAAGCATAGCCTACCTAACAGTTTCTACTATGGGTGCAAATGCAGTGAGCAGTGTGTGTGTGTGTGTGTGTGTGCGCGCGCGCGCACTTGCTTTCTTTTTCATACCTTATATTTTACTCTGCATTCTGTATATTACTATATAGTACTAATTAATGAGGGTTTGCTGTGACTTTACCTACTTTATCTGCTTCCAGTCTCACCATAAGTCATGTGTAAAGTTCTAGTATTATCATCTCCATTTCATATTTGAGACAAAAAGAGGCTCAGAGAGGTTAAGTAGCTTGCCCAAGATCACACAGCTGGTGTGAGGCAGAGCTAGGACCAGAACCCAGGTAGCTGGATTCTGGTAAACAGCTTTAACTATTAAGCTAGGCTATCTTTGTACTGCAGAAGCGTCCTACCTCTGACATTTCAGGGGTTCTATTCCCACTTAAATTGGTTTACTAAACATTGTTTAAGAATAACCTTTGTTTCAGAGGGCAATTCAACAAAACAGGAATTTCAAGGCTGAGTCTGTGAGGTTTACAAATTAGAGTGCTGATTCAGAGTATGGGTCATTGCTTCTCTGTAGCGTTAATAACAATATTGATATTTTGGAATTTTTTCCCCAGAACCAAAAACCCTTCACAAATTGCTCTGTTTATTAGAGCAAAATTTGCCTTCTGAATCGCTTCTAATTGGCTCAACAATTACATAGAAAATCTGAGAGCTTCCCAGAATGTTGCTGTTTGAGGCTGAACCCATGAGCAGCTCTCTTCCAGTGAAATTGGCTCCGTAGGGAAGGGACTGGCCTTGTCTCAACCCCCAGACTCAGCGGATCCTTCCTTCTTGCTCCCTTCTTGCAGCCACAGCTCCTGAGTGCAGTGCGAGTCAGGTCCTCTTCAAGGGATTCACGTGAGTTCATCCTGGCAGGAGCCCTCTGAGGTCGGCACTATCAATCCTAATTTCTCAGATGGGGAAACTGAGGCATGGAACAGTTAAGGAACTTTCCCACAGCTGCAGAGCTCATGGACAGCAAGGCCAGGGGTTGACTGAGTGGTCTGGCCCGGGATCCAGGGCTCCGCACCCTGCCTCACCCCTGTCCCCTGCCCCTGTTTCCAGGGACCTGCTGGAGGTCTCCTGGGATAAGGAGACATCGCATCTCCCTTCCACAAGCCCCAATCGTTTTCCTTCTTGTGTTTCTCATGGGGCTTCCTCCCCTGAGGTTGAATATGGGATTCCTGCAAGATTTTCTCGGCATGAGGGCATCAGAGAAGATATGGACCATGAAGAGTGTGGACAGTAAACCAATGTCCCTGCAGAATGCACCCAGCAAGCTTCTTCCCTTCCTGGACCTTTCAGAGAGTCCCAAAACGTTTCTTTTGGCATTATGCTTAATTTAGGGTCAAAATTGAGAGAGACTAGGGTAAAAGCGGCTTTCTCTGATTATCATGGTTAGGCAATGCCTACGGCACTGACAGGAGGGAGAATTTTTGTCCTGCCCCTCAAATCTTGGCATACTGTAGAACTCTGATGAAATTTAATATCAAGGGCAGCCTTGAAGCAGAAAACTAGGTTATTAAAGGGCAGCCTTGGGGTGGTGTGGCAGACACTGTGACATGCCTTCTAGATCTCCCTTCATGGACAGACTTGTTGCCCCCACCACTGGGCATGCTGGTGGCCGGGCATCAGCTGTCAGCTGCCCCAACTCAGGACTCATCTTAGCTGCAGAGCAGCTTTACCCCTAAACCACAGGAGGATACAGGCCTCACCAGCTTGGTCCAACTCTGGAGAACATTCTAGCTCCAGGGCTCCCCATGGGGCTGCCCAAGGCCATCATCAGATTTCATCACAGTTTGACTTCTCCCTCCGACTCTCCTGCCTCCTCTCTCCCTGCCACGGGAGTTGATCTCAAGCACACGCCTCAGACACATGCTACACACTAAACTCTGCTTCAGAGGCTGCCACTCCGAGGGCATGAGGCATTCGGACACCCCCAGTGGTGTATTAGGCAGTGTATTAGTCCTTTTTCATGATGCTGATAAAGACATACCTGAGAGTGGGTCATTTATAAAGAAAAAGAGATTTAATGGACTCACAGTTCCATGTGGCTGGGGAGGCCTCACAATCATGGCAGAAGGTGAAAGGCACATCTTACATGGTGGCAGACAAGGCAGAAAATGAGATTCAAGCAAAAGGGGAAACTCTTATAAAAACATCAGATCTCAAGAGACTTACTCACTACCGTAAGAACAGTATGGGGGAAAACTGCCCCCATATTCAATTATCTCCCACTGGGTGCCTCCCACAACACATGGGAATTATGGGAGCTACAATTGAAGGTGAGATTTGGGTGAGGACGCAGTCAAACCATATCAGGCAGGATGTGTGAAGTAGGTAGCAGCCAGTGCTACCACAGGTAGATGTGTGGGTTATTCTCTCTGCAGGGACGCTCTGCTGAGAGGGAGGATGGGGACTTAAATCCAGCTTGTTCTCCACTAACCACATGCTGAGCCCCACGTAGGGGCTGCACCTGCCAGGAGAAAGCATGCCTTCTGCAATTGCACCAGAATACTGTACAAACTCACACTGTCCTGGCAGCAGCCCTCCTGTCTTTGCTTTGGAGAAATAGTGAGAAGCTTAAGAGAAGTGAATTTTCTCAGACTCCCTGCGGCCTTTCTGGTTCCAGTCCCTGCAGCCCAGGGAAGTGCAGCTGTAGCCTAGTTGTTTTTGCTTCACTAGATACCCTGGGCCCAGGGCAAAGAGCCAACATATTATGCCCTCTGAGTCACAGAATCAAAACAGGATTCTCTGTTTCCAGAACTTACTCATGGTGGCAATGAGGACATTTAAGGAAGACAAAAATTAAGCGTCACATTGTATATCCTCAAAAGCGGTCTGCTTCTTGCATTTTTCTTTGACTCCAGAGTATTTCCTCACTTTTCTGTACCCAACTGTACCCTCTGGCACCAACCAGAGACTTTGAACCTCAGTTTCAGCCATCATCAGTGAGGACAGAGGAGGTCTAAACCCAGACCATTTCCTGAGCTGCAATCACAAAGTTCTTTATATAATTACATATGTGGCACTGACTTGGTTTCAATCATTGAGAGCTTCTTCCATGAGACACAAACCACTGGTCACAGGTAAGCAAAAAGAAATGCATTTCCTTTGCCAGCAACAGCTGCCAATGCCCAGCTAATAATCACTTCTAGTTGGAGATTACCTTCTGGTAACTCTCCAGACAGACCCCAGGAAGCAGTTGGTTGGAGAGGAACTCTTCAAGTTGAACCTGGGTTTCAGTGCGTCCAGATGACTCATGTAAATACACAAGCTCTGAGGCATCTCCCCAACCCCCAACAAAAATCTCCTCAGTCACTCAGCTTGCTTTCCACTCATTTCCTTCCCCTCCCCTTCCTCTACTTCCTCTGTTTCTACTTCTTTTGTCTTCTTTCCCCATTCTGACAGAGGAAGACTGATCAAAGCTTTGTTTATTTATTTATACACAGTCATGTTCTAGAAAGGCTTCTTGAAAGTGCATAAAACTCAACTAGCTTATGTAAGGGTGAAGTGGGTCAAAAGGAAAAGGACAAACACGGACTATAAAAATGTATGTCGAGGAATAAGACAAAGAATGACCAATACAAGCCAAGCCAAGCTCTTGTGCACCATGTTTCTGTGAGCCAGGGGCACGTTACAGCTGCGGATGCGTACCTCTCTGATTGGTCTCCCTTCCTCTGCCGACCATGTCATTGTCCAGCGCCATGGCTGTAAATACTGTTTGCACTGAGGACTCTTATAGCCAAGACTGTACCCATTATCTAGAAATCTAGTGACAGATGTTATTAAGGGTTGCAAGGCACCCTATGAAAAGGCCACACTTACCACATTCCCTTGCAACTGTGTAATTAAGTTATGAACAATGACACGTCAGACAGGATGTAAAGAAGGCTCCTCACTGGCCGGGTGTGGTGGCTCAAGCCTGTAATCTCAGCACTTTGGGAGGCCAAGACGGGCAGATCACGAGGTCAGGAGATCGAGACCATCCTGGCTAACACGGTGAAACCCCGTCTCTACTAAAAAAAAAAAAAAAATACAAAAAACTAGCCGGGCGAGGTGGCAGGCACCTGTAGTCCCAGCTACTCGGGAGGCTGAGGCAGGAGAATGGCGTGAACCCGGGAGGCGGAGCTTGCACTGAGCTGAGATCCGGCCACTGCACTTCAGCCTGGGCAACAGAGTGAGACTCCACTCCGTCTCAAAAAAAAAAAAAGAAGTCTCCTCACTCACACCTGTAAGCCCTGCACTTTGGGAGGCCAAGGCAGGCAAATCGCTTGAGCTCAGGAGTTCAAGATCAGCCTGGGCAACATAGCAAAACCTCATCTCTACAAAAAATACGAGAATTAGCCAGGTGTGGTAGTGTGTGCCTGTAGTCTTGGCTACTTAGGGGGCTGAAGCAGGAGGATCACTTGAGCCCACGAGGTCCAGGCTGCAGTGAGCTGTGTTCACAATACTGCACTCCAGTCTGGGCAACAGAGCAAAACCTTGTCTCCAAAAAAAAAAAAAAAAAAAAAAAAAAAAAGAAGGCTCCTCAAAGGGAGCTGCCGCTGCAGCCTTGTTCCCTGCCACAGTCTTCCTACTACCTTGGATGTGGAATTAATGGTGAAAGCTCCATAGTCCCTACTGGACCATGGGTAACCTTGAGGGTGACAGACACATGCTTAGGATGACAAAGCCAAAAGACAAGTGCCTACTTCCTTGCCGACAATGGACATCCCGTATCAGCCCCTACTTGCCTAGCTCCAGATTTTTGTTAAGCAGAAAAGAAGAAAAATTTGGGCTTATGTAAATCAGTGATACTTAGGATTATTTGTTTTGTGTAGCCACCTGTATTAATCTGTTTTCACCCTGCTGATAAAGACATACCTGAGACTGGGAAGAAAAAGAGGTTTAATTGGTCTTACAGTTCCACAAGGCTGGGGAAGCCTCAGAATCATGGCGGGAGGCAAAAGGCACTTCTTACAAGGCAGTGGCAAGAGAAAATGAGGAAGAAGCAAAAGCAGAAAGCCCTGATAAACCCATCAGATCTCGTGAGACTTACTCACTATCATGAGAATAGCATGGGAAAGACCAGCCCCCATGATTTAATTACCTCCTCCTGGGTCCCTACCAAAACATGTGAAAATTTTGACAGATACACTATAATTCAAGTTGAGATTTGGGTGGGGACACAGCCAAAATGTATCACCATCTAATTCTAAATCATTCTCTCTCAAATTTTCATCTGTAGCAATAACCTTTTCAGCTACATATTTGAAGTTTCTACTTGAGTGTTGAATTGGAGTCTTAAACTGAACAGGATCCAGACAGAATGCTTGATCTTTTTCTCCCCTTACTTCCCCTAACTTGGTCCTTCCAGAGTCTTCCCCCTCTGAACTAAATGGCATCCCCATATGCCAAGTTGCTCAGATCAAACACCAAAGAGTCATTCTTGATTCTGTTTTACTTCATTCCCACACGTTGGCAAGTCCTACGGGCTCCACCTCCAAAATACACCTCTCACTCATTGCTTCTCACCATTTCCCAGGATCTCACCATTGTAGTCACTGTCGTCTTTCACCTGGAGTATCTCAGCTGCCTTCCAGATGCTCTGATTACACTCAGCTCACTGAAGTCCTCCCTCCACAGCAGCCAGAGTGACCTTCTAGAAAATGTAAATCAGATCATATCACTCATCTGCTTAAATCCTCCAATGCCTTCCACTGAAGTGGGGATAAAATCCAAACTACTATGGCTCGCAAAACTACAAGTGAGCCAGTCCCTACTACCCATTACCCTACTTTTTCATGAGCTAGACTCTTAGCCCTTCTTGCCTTTCTTACTTGATATAGTTTGGATGTTTGTCCCCTCCAAATCTCATGTTGAAATGTAATCCCTGGCCCCAGGTGGTGGCTCATGCCTGTAATCCTAGCACCTTGGGAGGCAGGAGTGGAAGGATCCCTTGAGCCCA
Organism: Papio anubis; assembly: GCF_008728515.1. Lineage (NCBI taxonomy): Eukaryota > Metazoa > Chordata > Mammalia > Primates > Cercopithecidae > Papio > Papio anubis. The sequence goes on from NC_044986.1 coordinate 96,557,594, forward strand.
GGAGTTTGAGACCAGCCTGAGCAACATGACAAAACCCCATATCTACAAAAGAAAAATTATCCAGGTGTGGTAATGCATGCCTATAGTCCCAGTTACTCAAGAGGCTAAGGTGGGAGGATTGCTTGAGCCCAGGAGTTCCAGGATACAGTGAGTTTTGATCGCACCATTGCACTCCAGCATGGGTGACAGAGTAAGACCCTATCTCAAAAAAAGAAAAAAAAAGAATGTAATCCCCAGCTTGGAGGTGGGGCCTAGTGGGAGGTTTTGGGGGAAGATGCCTCATGAATGTCTTGGTGTTGGTGCTTTCCTCATGACAGTGAGTGAGTTCTCACGAGATCTGGTTATCTAAAATGGTGTAGCACCTTCTGCCTCTGTCTCACTCCTGCTCTTTTCATGTGATGTTCCTGCTCCAGTTTCACCTTCTGCCATGATTGTAAGCTTCCTAAGGCCTCCCCAGAAGCTGAGCAGATGCTGGTGCCATGATAGCACAGCCTGCAAAACCATGAGCCAATGAAACTTCCTTGGCCGGTTGCGGTGGCTCACGCCTGTAATCCCAGCACTTTGGGAGGCCGAGGCGGGCAGATCACGAGGTCAGGAGATGGAGACCATCCTGGCTAACACGGTGAAACCCCGTCTCTACTAAAAAAATGCAAAATATTAGCCTGGCGTGGTGGCGGGCCCCTGTAGTCCCAGCTACTCGGGAGGCTGAGGCAGGAGAATGGCAGGAACCCAGGAGGCGGAGCTTGCAGTGAGCCGAGATTGTGCCACTGCACTCCAGCCTGGGCAACTGAGCGAGACTCCGACTCAAAACAAACAAACAAACAAACAAACTCCTTTCTTCACAAATTACCCAGCCTCAGGTATTTCTTTTTAGCAATGCAAAACGACCCAACACAGAAAATTGGTACCAAGAAGTGGGGCTTTGCTAAAAAGATACCTGGAAATGTCAAAGCAACGTTGGAACTGGATAATGGTCAGAGGCTAGAAGAGTTTGGAGGGCTCAGGAGAAGATAGGAAGTTGAGGGAAAGTTTGGAACTTCTTAGAGACTAGTTAAATGGTTGTGACCAAAATAGTGATAGAAATATGGCCAGCAAAGGCCAGGATGACAAGGCCTCAGATGGAAATGAGAAACTTATGGGAAACTGGAATAAAGGTCCCCCACAGATGGACATTTAGGTTATTTCTATTACTTTGTAATGATAAAAAAAAAAATACTGCAATATATCCTTTTACATGTATTTGGTGCAAACTTGCAAGCGTATCAGTTGGACAAATTCCTTGGAGTTGAATTGCTGCACCAAGGCTGTGTGCATTTTACATTTTGATAGACATGATGGAATTACCCTTTGGTCCATTTTCCATGGGGTCACCCCATAGTACCGTTGAGATGGATCATCCAGTGACACAAGCAAAGACTTCCCACGCAGGGAGCTGTTCGCCTCCTATCAGGCCAGGGCCTTCCAGAGAGTCCTTCAAACCACACTTTACACTCCTGGTGAGCAAGGCTTCTAATCTCTTCTTTGTCTTACCTGGAGCAGGTGTCTTCTTGCCTTGTCTGCCTGTTTGTACATAATTCATTTCTAATCCTTTTCAACCCTTCCATTGTAACAAGAGACTTAAACCTACCCTATTTGGGTCTAGCATGAACATTCTTTACCTACCTTGCATCTGTTTTCAACTTTTATCCTTCCCAACCAACTTTATGCTGTATTTATTTGACCAGTTTTCTATGATTTATAAGGCTTAGAGAGCCTGTCATCTTTTTTATCAATGGATGATTTTTTAAAAACATGATTTAAATTAGTATTCCAAAAAGTCCCTATAAGAGTTTTTTTGAAAAAAGGTCTTGCTCTGTCACCCAGGCTGGAGTGCAGTGGTGTAATCTCTGCTCACTGCAACCCCCACCTCCCGGGTTCAAGTGCTTCTCCTGCCTCAGCCTCCCTAGTAGCTGGGATTACAGGAGCATGCCACCATGCCCAGCTAATGTTTTTCTATTTTTTTTTTTTAGTAGAAACGGAGCTTCACTGTGTTGGCGAGGCTGGTCTTGAGATCCCAACCTCAGGTGATCCATTTGCCTCGGCCTCCCAAAGTGCTGGGATTACAGATGTGAGCCACCATATCCAGCCAAGAGTTATTTAATTTTTTCTTAGTTCATGTGCTCTCCCATTCCTGGCTTCACTTCTGTGCCTCTTCCTCTCCATTTCCTGCCATTCAACAACACACATGCTTATAGAGTAGATTTATTATCTAGGATCTTTATTGACAAAGAATCTCTGTAGTGTAGGAGTTTTCCTAAACCAATGATTTCCTTCAAAGTCATGGTAAACAAGCAGAGCTATTCTGCGAGGCCCAGGCCCACTGGACTGGGCACTGGGAAACCTGGACGGGATCCCCTACTCCGCCTGCATCTGGCATCTCCTCCAAGAGGTCTCAGTTTTCTCATCTGAAACGGTAGGACCAGACCATCAACCCATGTCAAGACAAAAAGTCCATGATTTTTAAACACTTTTCCAGATGGACTCTATCTGCCAGTAATATTCGTGACTATTCTTTAGCAAAAAAAATGTTCCTTTCCAGAAACACATACAGAAACAATTACGAAAATATTTAAAACACACATTGGATTTGCTCATCTCTTCTCCTCCAGGACTGTATCTTTTGAAGTAAATGAGAAACAAATAGAGGCGCCACAGAATCATTTCCACCTAAAATCAACAGCAACAACAAACTCCCACCCAAATTTTGAGACCATCTCTGGGAAGCGAGGGGTTTCTAAGAAGTAATAGATTAAGTTGGGGCCCTGTAAGAAAATCTGTCTCTGAAGTCTCCTTTTAAATGACATTAAGTGGAAAATAAGAATTACTTTAAATAAATTTTTAAGTCCTTAAAAAAAGAAAATAAGAAATCTATTTTTGTGTAAACATTTCCTCTGTGGTTTTGCCTAACTTTTTAAGATTTGTATCTGTAGATTGTGAAGTATTTTTTTTTTCATGGCCAGAAATCTCAACACCTTGCATTCTGTAGAACTATTTGAAAGCAACTGGACAAAGAGACAATAAAGAAAGTATGTTTGCCTTTGTAGACTGTTGGTAGCATTTTTTTTCTTGACTTTTTTTTCTGTCTTTTTTTTGGAGGTGAGGTCTTGCTATGTTGCCCAACCTGGTCTCGAACTACCACACTCGGCTATCTTTCTTGAAATTTAGCAGAAAAAATTGTCAATGGCATGAATGCATCAAAGTGGTTTTGGCTTAATGTAAACAGTACAACCTCAAGAGGAAAATAAAATTTGGAGACAGATTTCTTATTGCATAAAACATCAATTAATGCTGCATTCATAAGTCTCTTCTCCTAATCTAAAGGACGGTATTCCAGCCAGGCACGGTGGCTCACACCTGTAATCCCAGTACTTTGGGAGGCTGAGGCGGGTGGATCAAGAGGTCAGGCATTCAAGACCAGCCTGGCCAAGATGGTGAAACCCTATCTCTACTAAAAATACAAGAATTAGCTGGGCGTGGTGGCAGGCGCCTATCATCCCAGCTACTCAGGAGGCTGAGGCAGAGAATTGCCTGAACCCGAGAGACAGAGGTTGCAGTGAGCCGAGATCGAGCCACTGCACTCCAGCCTGGGCGACAAAGCGAGACTCTGTCTCAAAAAAAAAAAAAAGAAAAACAAACAAACAAACAAACAAAAAAACCCAATATTCCTTGTGCAACATTTTAGTTCCTGAAATAATGTCCTCATTTTTCACTATCCACCATTTCAAGCTCATTGGTTACCGCTGTGGATATTATACCCCAAATTGGGTGTTTCTCCTGATAACTGGATCAAAATTTCCTTTTTACTTATTTTATGTCAAAGAATTTCCAGAAAGTACTTGTTTATTTACTCAACCACCTAACAAATATTTACTCAGCATCAGCAATGTTCCTGGCTCTAGGACATGTTCTATAGAGGATTTACGTTTGCCTTCCAAGGATTTATGATCTAAAATTTGCCTTGGGAAGGCATGTAAATCCAAGACTACATAGTAATATAATTCAACTCGACAAATATTTATGGAAAGCCCACTATGCTCAAGACACTGGGAAGACAAAAATGTATAAGATCCAGTGCAACTCCCAGTCCGGTGGGGAAACAGATAGGACACAAGCGGGCAGTTCTAGTACTATGAGGTCAGACCTGTAACACAGAGGTGGTTGAATGGAGAGAATGTGGGGAAACATGGGAAGAAGTGCTTCCTTCTGCCTGGAAGTATCTGAGAAGTCTACCTAGAAGGGTGTCTGGCTCCATTCCTGCTGTTACAGCAAAATACTACCGACTGGATAATGTATAAACAGTGGAAATTTATTTCTCACAGTTCTGAAAGCTGAGAAGTTCAAGATGAAGGCACTGACAGATTTGGTGTCTGGTAAGGGTTCATTCTCTGTTTCCAAGATGGTGCTTTGTTGCCATGTTCCCCAGAGGGGACAAATGCTATGTCCTCACACACCGAAATGGACAGAAGGCAAAATGGCAAAAATGGGGTAAACTCTCTTCCTCAAGCCCCAGCATAAGCGCACTAATCCTTCCCACGAGGGCAGAGTTCTTGTGATTTAATCACCTCCAAGGGCCCCACCGCTAATACCATGACCTTGGGAGTTAATTTCCAACATGCAAATTTGGAGAGACACATGCATTCAAATTATAGCAAAGACCTGCGCAGGACCTAAAGACTAAGCAAGAATTTGCCAGATGGACATGGAGGTGGGTTGGTTACTAGGCAAGAAAAACAGGGCAGGGAGGGAGCATGATCCACTGAGAGGATGCTCCTTACCAAGGGGTTGGCTTTTATCTTTTAATTGAGGTGACATGGAGCCACTGAAGAGTTAAGCAGAGATGCAATACAAGACGACAAAAAGAGATGTCACAAAGTAGTATATAAAAAGGAATGGTGTTGACTGCAATTGCTTGATGGAGAGCAAATTACAGCCCACAGCTGAATAGCTGCCTGACCTAACTCAAGTTACCCAAGCTTTTTATGTCTTGATGTCTTCATCCGTAAAACTGAAGACAAAAGTTGTAGAGAGGATAAATGACTTAATACCTGTAAAGTGCCTAGAAAGGGGCTCATCACATGGTAAGTGTTCATCAGGGGTTATCTCTGGTTATTAGTAGTAATATCATCATCATCACCATTATTATTATCACCATCATTTTAATAGTTATATCACTTCAGCATGGCATTGCTAAGCAAGTGGGATAGGGGTTGGAGCTCACACCACAGAAGAAGAGCGTGTCTCTTCTATCCCGGCTTTCAAAGCCAAGGCTGCTATTGAGTCTTGACTTTCTGCAACATCAGTTGGGTTTCATGATGTTTGGAAGAACCTCAGTGTCTCCCATTTCACAGCAGTGGGACGTGGTCCTTGAGCAGGATTCTGGGAGGAACAGCACCTTCCTTTTGCTGTGCTGGGTCTTCACCATGACCAGAGTCATGGAATGTGGATTCGAGAAGAATCCTAGATTGTTGGGTACAACTCCCTCATTTTACAGGTGGAGAAACTGAGTCACAGAGTCCTCAAATGATTTTTCTGTGGCCACACCACCAGTTTATCTCAAAACTCAACTCTCAGTGGTCCCCATGCCCAAGTCAGTTTCCTTCATGACATTCCATGCCGACCAAATCACAGAGATTTCCTAGTCTCCGTTAACGTTTATTACTTACTTCTGGGAGATCTTCCACCTGGCCTAACAAGTGAATATTCTTTGTGTGATTGAGAATTAGCAAAAGACATCATTATCATTCCCAGATCAAAGTCTTCCTAAGACACCTGTCTCTTTTAAGGAAAAGAAAGACAGATGTATTCCTTGCCCAGAGTCTCTGGATCAGAAAAATCTCTCTCAAATCTTTCCAGTAACTCCTTTGGAAAGACATTCCCTACCATTTCCTGCCTGCTGCCTTCTCCAGCATTCATCTCTTCACTTTTCTTCTCTCTTTCTATCCCCAACTACTTTTCCCCTATCTTGCTCCCTGAGTTCTCCCAGAGAGTTGTCCCTTGAGAATTCATCAAACTGCATCACCAAAGCACCCCTCTCCACTCGGAGAATGCAGGGAAGGAAAGGGATGAATTTGCAGCCTTGAACAACCCCTGGTTTTCAGACATATCCACAATGACTCTGGCTTTTTCTTTCTCCTCCAGAAAAGCTTTTGACTATAACACTGCAATATATTACCAGCAGGCCCAGCCCCAGTTTTATTGTCGAGCAAGCTGGGTTCTGTTTGTACTGAAGTGCATTCCATACTCAATTTAGTTTGGGACAAACCAGAAAGAGAATGCACCTCAAACATAATAAAATGCCACTCGAAGGAGAAAAGAGATTTCATTCCAGGCCCCTGGCCAGATTAAACTCATTCTTCTGCTACCACCACCTCCAGATGAATGCCTCACTCATTAACTATTTGTTATCTTCAGCTTTAAAATGGCAAACATAGGCACATTTGGAAAGCATGCTGTAACTTCAGATGGCATTGGTGGTAACTTTTGAGTTCCCATGTTTGGTTGGGAGAAATTCAGGCCAAGATCATTACCAAGAGCAGAGCCTTTTTTTGTAAGATGTAAGAGAAGTGATTGAATAGTAGATAAACACTGTTATCACTAAACATATAAATAGATGTTTGTCGTCTTGGTGTTGGGCATTCCGTGGCATAGAGAACTTGAATAGCTGCACAGCATTATGTGGCTAATTCTGTCTGAGAGTGTGGACGGCCTTATTAGGAAAAGACAGTGCATTGTTGTGGAAGGATAATTTCAGAGGAGTGCAGGCCTCTCTCTCTCTCTCTCTCTCTCTCTCTCCTCTCTCTGCCAGAAGAACTGTGGTAAGTTAAAAGGATATTGTTCAGTGAACTGTTTCTAACAATCTAATGTGGGAGTAGGCTATCACCTATTTTATGGTTTCTTGTTTTTTGTTTTTTGAGATGGAGTCTCACTCTGTCACCCAGGCTGGAGTGCAGTGGCATGATCTCGGCTCACTGCAACCTCTGCCTCCCGGGTCCAAGAGATTCTTCTGCCTCAACCCCCCGAGTAGCTGGGAGTACAGGCCTGCGCCACCATGCCCGGCTAATTTTTGTATTTTTAGTAGAGATGCGGTTTCACCATATTGGCCAGGCTGGTCTCGAACTCCTGACCTTGTGATCCACCTGCCTTGGCCTCCCAAAGTGCTGGGATTACAGGCATGAGCCACCGCGCCTGGCCTATTCTGTGGTTTCTAAACCAAGCCCTGGTTTGAAATAACTAAGCAGGTTTCCTGACTCCCAGCTCTAAAGGAAGACCATGACTGTGAGAGTCATAGGCAGAGACCCAGGAGACTCTCACTCACCTCCTCCTGAGGGAAGATTCCCTTGGCTCTCATAGGTGCTCTTTGAAATTGCTCTCGTATCCACAATTGCTGGAATTCCCTGGGAGTATAATTTGTTACCCTCTTACTTAGTGTGTAATATACAGTGGAACCATCATTAACCATCACAGAGCTTATCATCCCTATGACGAAGAATGATCTTTACAGAAAATGTATTAAATAATAACCCATCTTATTTAAGAAAATGCATTTTGTAACCAGAACCTTATTCCTTAGAATTTACTTTGATTATTTGGTTAGGTATTTTTCCATATGAAGATATTTTGATGAGCCTAGCATTGCTAAAATTCCTAGGGGCTTCTTTACCTGCTATCTTATAATAAAAGGTACAACATTGGTACTTTTGTTTTACCAACATCATTAGTTTTTAGGAAGATTCAAATCTGCCTTTAGAGGTTGCAACATTGGGTTTGATCGTTTCCAAAAAATCTTAAATACATTGGAAGAACTGGGTGAGCACAGTGGCTCATGCTTGTAATCACAACATTTTGGGAGGCTGAGGTGGGAGGATCACTTGAGGCCAGGGGTTTGAGATCAGCCTGGACAACATAGCAAGACTTTGTCTCTATAATAATAAAAAATAATTAGCCTGGCACAGTGGTGTGCACCTGTAGTCCCAGCTACTCAAGAGGCTGAAGAGGCAGGAGGATCACTTGAGTTATCAGTAAGTTGAAGCTGCAGTGAGCTGTGATTGCACCACTGCACTCCAGCCGGGGCAACACAGTGAGACCCTATCTCAAAAAAAAAAAAAAAAAAAGAAAGGAAGAAATTTGTACATTTCTTTACTTACATGTTTCTCCTATCCCCAGGCCACTTTCAGTATTCTACTCCATAATGTAACCAATGTATATAACATATCTTTATCTATGAGTCAACATGTGTAGGTATAAAATATCCCAGAGGACCTAGAAAGACACTAACATCTGCTACAAGGCATAATGGCCATACAGACAAAATTTCAACCACAATTTCAAATATCACATTCTTTTCTTTCTTTTCGAATCACGTTCCAGGTTTTCACCTCCAAAAATGTAATTTCAAACATGTAAGAAGGGTGAAGGACATGTGAGATTCTCCTTTATTAGGGAGCTATAGAGGTAGTTAAACAAAAAACTGAACAAGTAGGGACCAATGTGGGGCAAGCGGTCATGACGAAAAGGAGTATGAACCGACCAGTGAAACCTGATCCGACTAGGAACACTGCGGGCTGCAGGACACGAAGAGTTCGCAGAAACAGAGCCTGGTCCAGAAGAAGACACCACAAAATCAGAGCTGGTCAAGCTGAAGCCGAAGAAAATAGCCACGGGCATCCAGGTGGTCCAGGTGGAACTCGGCTGGAATTCTGGCTGAGGCTTCTGCTGACTTGTTTTTTCTCCCCTGATTTTTTGTCCCCAAACACACATACACATGCACACATTAAAGGTATATCTTCAAAAATAAAATATCCTGGGCTTAGGCGAAGAGTAAAGTTATTTATTTATTTATTTATTTATTTACTTACTTACTTATTGAGACAGGGTCTTGCTCTGTGGCCCAGGCTGGAGTGCAGTGATGCAATCATGGCTCACTGCAGCCTTGACCTCCCTGGCCCAGTGGATCTTCCCACCTCAGCCTCCTGAGTAGCTGGGACTACAGGTGCGCACCATTACACCTTGTTAAATTTTTGTATTTTTTGTAGAGACAAGGTCTCACCATGTTGTCCAGGCTGGTCTGGAACTACTGAGCTCACATGATCCACCTGCCTTGGCCTCCCAAAATGCTGAGGTTACAGGCATGAACCATTTTACCCTGCCAGAAAATTTTATTTTTTATTTCTTTTCTTCTTCTTTTTTTTTGTTTTTTGTTTTTTGTTTTTTGTTTTTTATTCAGGATCTCACTCTGTTGCCCAGGCTGGAGTGCAATGGCACCATCTCGGCTCACTGCAACTTCCGCCTCTTGGGTTTAAGCGATTCTCCTGCCTCAGCCTCCTGAGTAGCTGGGATTACAGGCATCCACCACCATGCCCAGATAATTTTTGTATTTTTAGTAGAGACAAAGTTTCACCATATTGGCCTCAAACTCCTGACCTCAGGTGATCTGCCTGCCTCAGCCTCCCAAAATACTGGGATTACAGGCATGAGCCACCATGCCTGGCCTCTTATTTCTTGTTGACTAAGCAATGAGGCCAAGCAAATTAGAGTCAAGGAAAACACAAATCACAGGGCTATTGAAGCGTTGTGGATGATTATCTCACATGGAAGGGACTGGTCATGTCTAGCTCCTTACAGCCAAAGGAGGAATCTGAAGTTTTATAACCTTGAGTGCAGTTGTTATTAAAGGAGATCAAAGTCAAATATGAGGGGAGGGACAACATGGAAAGTGCCTGCTTGTCCAGATAAGCACCTCTTTATAGGATTTTGAGAAGAACCCTGAGGTACTTTGGCTTGGACTTTATTGGTAGCTCAAGATAATATCATCAGACTTGCCTAACTCCTCTGGAGGAAGTATGAGTTTGTTTAGTTCAGGTCAATAGACACATTATAAGTGGAGCACCTGTTAAGTGCCAGGCATCATACTAAGCCAGTGGTTCTTAAACCTGAATGTGCATTAGAATCACCTGGAAGGCTAGACCTACCTCAAGAATCTCTAGTTTAGGAGGTATGGGTAAAGAACTTTCAGTAAGTTCCCACACCATACTAAAGCTATGGTCTGGGGAACACACTTTGACAACCACAGCTAGAAACATGGTATCTGCTCCTTGGTCTAGTAGGAGGAAGAGATCATTAAGCAGTGACTGCACTGCAGTGTAACACGCACAGCAAGCAAGGTTAAATTCTGGCGCCATCATGGCAAGAGGAAGAGGACTCAACTTTGCTTGAGTAAATCAAGGATAGTTTTATAAAGAACATGATTGAGTTTACTAGTGAAGAAGTAAGAGTTTGCCAGCCATTCTGAGAAGAAGAGCCTGGAGGATGAGTGAAATGGATGGGCTTGGAACCTCAGAAGAGTTCAGTTTAGTACAGCTGGAGTGAGAAATGCACCTGGGAGAGTGACTGGGGAAGGAGGGTGGAGACCAGTCATGGAAGGCCTTGTCTGTCATACCAAGGGGTTAGACTCTGTCCTGTGGGCTCTGGAAAGTCACTGTGAAGTTTTAATAGTGGTGGAGGTATCACTTATTTTGTGGTTTCTGAGCCAGGTGGTTTGAAATATCTAAATAGGTTTCCCGACTCTCAGCCCTAAAAGAAGGCCATGCCTGTGAGAATCCCAAGAGACCCTCACTCACCTCTTGCTGAGGGAAGATTCTCTTGGCTGTCTGAAATTGCTCCCAGATCCACAATTGCTGGAATTCCCTGGGAACATAATTCATCACCCTGTTACTTAGTATGTCATATAGAATGGAAGCATCTTTAATCATCATGGAGCTTATCATCACCATGACTAAGAACGATCTTTACAGAAAATGTATTAAATAATAATCCATCTTATTTAACAAAATACATTTTGAAACCAGAACATTAAATTCTGAACAATGACTTGGTTCAACATGCCTAAATGTCTAGGGCAATTTTGTGGGGAAAGAAACTAGAAATCTGTTTTGGAAAATTATGATTTAAACAAGCAGAGATACATCTATCTTCTTCCCTACTGTTTCCCACGTGTTTATCCCAAGGTCTGGCACATAATAAATATGTATACAATGAATGAATGAGTGAGTGAACCAATGAATGAATGAATGAATGAAGGGGTTGCAGTAATTTTCCAAAGGCAAAGCACAGTGGGAGAAACCATTGGATTGTAAATTAGGAGACCTGGATCCAATTGATAACTAGCTATGTGATGGAGAGGAAGTCTCTATCTCTCCAAGTCTCTGCTTCCTGAGTTTTAACCTGTGGGCTTGGATTAGGATTAGGATAATGGATCTCAACCATGAGTGTATATTAGAGTCACTTGAGGAGCTTTTAAAATGTCACTGCTGAAGAACAAGTTAAACATCCTCGTGGAAGCAGTAAGGCAAATTTAGAAGATGGAATATTCTATAAACAAATGACCTGATTTCTTCCACAAATGAATGGGAAAAAATACAAGGAGGGACTGGCACAGATTAAAAGAGTTTTAGAGGGCTCTCATCCAAATAAAATGTGTGGATCTTGTTTGATTCATGGTTGTAACTCAATCAGTTAAATAATCCAATTGTAAAAAGGCATTTTTGAGCCAGTCAAGGACATCTGAACAGGCAGTTGGGTTATCAGACATTATTAAGAAATTATTGTTCATTTCTTTAGGTGTGATAACAGCATTATACGCGTGCATATACACGCATGCACACACAGGCGTAGTCCTTATCTGTTAGAGATGCATACTGAAGTATTAGAGTCAAAATTGTAATCATGTTTGGGATTTGCTTTAAAATCCTAAAACTCTAACAACCACCACCAAAAAAGCTGCAGGGAGTAATCAGCATAATGGATTGGAAAAGTGTTGATAATGATTGAGGCTGAATGATGGGCGGCTGCACGGGGGCTCATTTACCTCTGTGTATTTTTGAAATTTAATTTTTAAAATTACTTCAAAGATACTGACACTTGGGTTCACAGTAGACTAAATAAATTAATATTCTGATTGAGGAAGAGAGAATAAAGCCCTTGGTGTCCGTATTCTTTAACCTTTCCCCCCACTTCTGGTGATTCTAATATTGCAGCTAGGATTGAGAACAACTAGATTATTACAGGACACCTTTGATTCTACCAGAATAATTCATCAATGATAAATCTGGCATCCATAGATTTTATCCTGGGCACTTAACAAGACTGCCTGAAGACAGGGACAGATCCCTGGATCTCAGATCTCAGCACCCCATGAGGTTTATTTTCCCCTTGATCGATCTATGTATCTATTTATATTTATATTGAACTGATATAATATATGTTCATATATGTCATATTTTCCAAAATAGATATATCATCCAATATGTTTATATCCATCCAATGTAAATATATATATGATTATATATATATGATGAATATATATATATGTTTGGAAAATATAACATATATGGATATATATATCCATCCAATATAAATATAAATATAAATATATATATGTTTATATTGGATGGGTAAATACATCTGTTTTGGAAAATGTAACATATATGGATACATATGTATCCATCCAATATAAATGTAAATAGATAGGATATATTAGATGGAAACATATATCAGTTTTGGCAAATATAACATAAATATATATATATTTATATATTAATATATATTATATATATGTTTAGAGACAGGATCTTGCTTTGTTGCCCAGGCTGGAGTGCAGTGGATATTCACAGGCATGATCATATCACACTACAGTTTCGAACTCCTGGGCTCCAGTGATCCTCCTGCCTCAGCCTCCCAGTACCTGGGACTATAGGAGCATGACATATTTTTAAAAATTAAACTTGCTATTTTGAGATAATTTTAGATTCACATGCAATTGTAAGAAATGATAGCGAGATCCCCTATACTCTGCAGCCAGATTCCCCTGATAAAAACATCTTGCAAAACTAAAGTCGAATATCATGTGATATAGTACAATGTCATAACTGGCATATTGACATTGATACCATCGAGATACAGAGTATTTTTACCACCACATGAAAATTTCATGTTGTACTTTGATAGCCATGCCCACTTCTCTTCCACTGCCACCCCCTATTAGCCTCTGGTAGCCACTAATTTGTTCTTCATCTCTATAATTTTGTCCTTTTCAGGAACATTGTATAAATGGCATCATAAAACATGAAACCTTTCAAGATTGGCTTTTTCACTCAACATAATTCCCTGGAAATTCATCCAGGTTTTTGCAAGTGTCAAGAGTTCAGTACTTTTGTTGCTGAATAATATTCCATGGTATGGATGTATCACAGTTTCTTTCACCATTTGCCTGTTGAAAAAACAGAGCAATATCCAAAGTGAGTATAACATTTCAAAATTTGTGGGACACAATTAAAGCACTCCTGAGAGGGAAATGTTTAGATCTACATTTTACTTTTAAAAGAGCAAATGTCTCAAGTCACTAATCTAAGCTCTTATGTTAAGAGCTTCTTGTTGAGGAAGGCGTATTGAAGACTCCAACTATACTTATGGATTTATCTACCTTCATTTCACTTCTATCCATTATATCATATATTTTGCAGCACTGTTGTTTTGTGTGTATACATGAAGGATTGCTATGTCTTCTTTGTGGATTGACCCTTTTATTATAATTTTCTTTGCTGTGAAGTCTTTTTAATCTGAATATAGTCACTCCTGCTTTCTCTTGGATAATATTTGCATAATATGTCTTTTTGTAGCTTTTAAAACCTGCCTGTATCTTTATGATTGAAGTAAGTTTCTTATCGACAGCATATAGTTAGTTCATGCTTTTTGATTTGCTCTGCCAATTTCTGTATTTTAATGGCTGTATTTAGACCATAGGCATTTAATATAATTATTGGCATATTAAAGTTAAGTCTACCACTTTATTTTTTGTTTTTTGTTTGTTCTCTGTTTTTCATTTATCTATTTTCTTTTTTCTTTCTTCTTATGGGTTCCTTCAACACTTTTTAGAATTCCATTTTGATTTTGATTTATATATGGTGTTTTGGGTACATCTCTTTTGATGGTTTTAAGTGGTTGCTCTAGGTATTATGTTCTCTCTATATTTATATCTATGTAAAATAAATTGCCAGTCTTCTGGTGTCATCATTTTACCTGTTTGAATGAAATGTAGAATCTTAACTTCCCTTGACGCCCCTTTTACCTTCTCTTTTTGCAATTGTCTGGTTTTGTTTTGTTTTACTCTAGAGACAGAGTTTTGCTCTGTCAGGCTGGAATGCAGTGGCACAAGCATAACTCACTGTACCCTCGAACTCCTGGGCTCAAGTAATCTCTCACCTTAGCCTCCTAAGGAGCTAGGACTATAGGTGTGCATCACCACCCCTACCCCTCTTTTTTTTTTTCCTAGAGACAGGAGTCTTCCTATGTTGCCCAGGCTGCTCTTTAACTCTTGGCCTCAAGCGATTTTCCTGCACTGGCTTCCCAAAGCAATAGGATTATAGGCATGAGCCACTGCACCTGGCATGTATAATTGTCTTAAATATTTCCTCTACCTACCAAATCAGCCAATTATAATTTTTGCTTCAACAATTAAACGTAATTTGGAAAACTCAAGAGGAAAAGGAAAATCTATATAATTACTCATATTTTTGCTTACTGTGTTCTTTGTTCCTTCCCCCACTCTAAGATTCTTTCTTGCATTATTGCCTTTCTGTTTAGAGCATTTCCTTCAGCCATTCTTTTCAAGTACCTCTGCTTGTAACAAATTCTCTTGACTTTCCTTCATCTGATTTGTCTTGATTTCCCCTTTATTCCCGAATATTTTTGCTGGATGTCGGATCCTGAGTTGACCAGTATTTTCTTCCGACATTTGAAAAATGTGCCATTTTCTTCTGGCTTGGATGGTTTCTTATGAGAAATCTATCATTCAGTTGTCTTCCCCTATAGGTAAGCTGTTGTTTCTTTCTCATTGCTTTCAAGAGTTTTCCATGGTCTTCAATTTTCAGAAGTTTGACTATGATGTGACTTGCTCATTTCTTTGAATGTTTCCTGTTTGGAGTCATTCAGCATCTTACGTCTGCTTGCATCTTATGTCTCTTGCCAAATTCAGGACATTTTCAGTCATTATTTCTTCAAGTACATTTTCAGCCCTTCCCTCCTGATATGACGCAGATGCTAGATCTTTTGCTGTAGGCCCACAGGTCTCTATGATTCTGTTCATATTTTTCAGTGAATTTTTTCTCTTTTGGTCATATTGCATAGTTTCTATTGCTCTGTCTACAAATTCACCAATAGTTTTCTTTTTCTCCTCCATTCTGCCATTGAACTCACCCATTGATTTTTTTTTTTAATTTAGGTTATTGTATTTTTTCATGCAACATTTTTCATTTGGTTTTCCTTTATCTCTTCTATTTCTTTGCTGAGATTTTGTATTTCTTTGCTAGACTTTCTATTTGTTCACTTGCTTCGAGTGTGTTTGTAACTGCCCAGTGAAGCACTTTTATGATGGGTGCTTTACAGTCTTTGTTGGATCATCCTAACATTTCTCTCTTCTTGGTGTTGCATTTATAGATTGTTGATTGTCTTTTTTTTTTTTTTTTTTTTTTTACTTTCAACTTGCTATCTTCCTGGTTCTTGATATGACAAGTGATTTTCTGTTGAAACTTGGATTTTCAGGAGTACCATGTGATGAGTCTCTGAATCTTACTTAACCCTCTGTGTTAGACGACTTCCTCTGACATCCTGTGGCAGAGAAAGGGGAGGATGCCATGTCATTATTGACAAGTAGAAGAAGTCCACACTTCCCACTCAGCTTCCATTGACATCCAAGGTGGGGGAAGTCCTCATTATTACTTGATGGGTGGGAGAGTCCTGGATCCTCACTGGCCCTCCACTGATTCCTCCCTGGCTGGGGGGGTGTAGGAGCCCCTCATTACTCCTCTCCATGTGACCTCCACTGATACCACAGAGTGGTGGCTTTGTGACCTCTGGGCAGAAGTGACAGTCCTGATTTTCCATTAGGCCTCCTCTGATGTCTCCTCAGTGGGGTGTGGAAGGGGCACCTCATTGCTGCCAGGTGGGGGGTGGGGTGGAAATTCAGGCCTCCCATTTGATCTTTGCTAGCATGGGCATGGGTGGCAGTAGGAACATAGTCTTTCCTGAAGTGTTTGACTGGAGCAAAAAGTAGTTATTGTCTAAAGGGCTTCTGCCTCTTTCTTGGTCCTTTGGCTACTGAAAGTAAACTTTTGTTGGTTTATTTATTAATATTTATTTATTTTTATTCTTTTAAATAGAGACAGGAGTCTTGCTATGTTACCCAGGCCAGTCTTGAACTCCTGGCCTCAAGCGATCCTCCCACCTCAGCCTCCTAAGGTGCTGGGATTACAGGCATAAGCCATTGCACCCACCTGTTTATTTTAATTTTCTTATTTTTATCTGTGCCCTTTGGCATTTTCAGGTTGCCAGGTTCTTTAGCTCCAAGTCTGGGACATATGAGATCAACAGAAAATGCAGAGAGCTCATCACTGTGTTATTCCTTGGGTCCTGAAATCCCTGTCTACTTTCTACCACCTTTTAGGTTTTTCTTATGTTTGTTTTATATGTAGTGTCCAGGATTTTTAACTGGACTTGGAAGAACAGGGAAAAGTATAGCTACTTTAACTTGCCAGCAGCACATAATATTTTTGATATATTTGATACATACCAAAGAATATATGTAAGTATGTATGTGTATTATAAAGTAATAGCACTAACATTAAACCTTTTAAAATGGCAAATATATAATACACTTTTTCCTAACCAAAAATGAAAACTGCACTACTCAATCTCACACTAAACCAATTGAGCTATCAATCTAAGTTTGGCCTTCTAGGACTCTGAAATAAACATCCTTTGCCTGGAGAACCTGCCAATGAATGAGTCTTGATCCCATGACTGGGTTAGCATATCACTGTTGGTGGTTGTTGTTATTTAAAAACCACCTTTCCTCTGTTCTGAAGTTTCCTGCCTCTGGGCTGCATGTCAACATCAGGAATGACACAGCCTTGCAGCTGGCAAGACT
This sequence comes from Papio anubis, assembly GCF_008728515.1. NCBI lineage: Eukaryota > Metazoa > Chordata > Mammalia > Primates > Cercopithecidae > Papio > Papio anubis. Next base: position 96,574,611 of record NC_044986.1, read on the forward strand.
GTGAAGCCGGTGACTCAGGATAATGAAAATAAACACTCTTATTGCTGAGGAGTCCCACAGTCTCTGGCTACTCTGCCCTATTCTCTGCCCCATCCTGTGCCTTCTTTCCTTTTGTCCTTCTCCTGGATGCTTTCTGCATCTCTTTTGCTGTGTGATGTAGTGGCCATCCCCATTTTTGCGATTTTAATGGACATCAGCTGTCTGAGAGAAGATTCCCAAAATCTGTCTTTTTTTTTTTTTTTTTTTTTTTTTTTTGAGACAGGGTCCAGGCTGGAGTGCAGTGGCGTGCCCTGCAACCTCTGCCTCCTGGCTTCAAGTGATTCTCCTGCCTCAGCCTCCTGAGTAGCTGGGATTACAGGCACCCACCATCACACCCAGCTAATTTTTGTATTTTTAATAGAGATGGGGTTCCACCATGTTAACCAGGCTGGTCTTGAACTCCTGACCTCGAGTGATCCACCCATCTTGGCCTCCCAAAGTGCTGGGATTGCAACCATGAGCCACCATGCCTGGCCCCCAACATCTGTTTTGTTCAAAAAAGAGCCAGCATGTAGACAGGGATGGACCGCACCAGGCAGAGCTAGGGATGCTGGCCAGGAGATGGGATCTGATCATCAAATGAAACGTTAACTGGGAGGTCTTCAGATTGGCTACCTCATCTCCTTTCTATCCAGGGGACGTCTGCTAGCACATGGATCTTACTTCGCCTCTTCTAGACAGTTTGCCTTCCCCCGGCAGCCCTCGCCAGGCTTCTGGGAAGTGAGGGGACATAGGAAGTAGACTTCACACTATTATTGAACAGATGAGAGTCCCTGAGGTCATGGATTCATTTCCTCCCTGACTAGCCTTGTTACCCCGGTTGTTTCTCTCCGCGGGTTTCAAGTCGCCCTACCATGCAGGATGAGATGGCTTCAGAGAGGCTGGGCAGCCCAAGTTGTATGTTCTGTCTACAATATGCTGTTTGGGTTGGTTCTGGGAAAAGATCTAAGCAAGTCTCACAAAGAACAAAGGGTTGCAGCTCAGTTACCTGCTGAGAAGCACCCCAACTGGATCTTGTCTCTAAGGCTCATTGACTTTACTCTCCATTTCTTCTGCTTCTCCAGCATCCAAGTGACAGTGGAAAGTACCTTGGGCTTTGTGGTGAGAAGAGCCCAGCTCCAGGGCACTATGCTTCCTTAAGCCATGTGACCTTGAGCAAATCGCTTTTGTTTCCTTCTGGGTTAACAAAAATAGGGTAATGATACGTTTTCTACAATCAACTATTTATTAAATGATATAATGAAATGAATTATGATGTTGCTGGAGATTATAATAGCATTGTGGAAACCATATATTATCTAAGGCTTGCTTTAGAATATCCTAGCAAAAAATAAAAAGGAGGAAGAGACAGGATAAATGAAACAGGCTTGGCAAAATATTGATAACTATTGAAGGAGGATGCTAGGTTTGGGGGGTCTAGTCTAGTATGCTGTCTATTTTTGTGTCTGTTTGAAAATTTCCATACTTTTTTATTATGGAAAATGGTCATTAAATTAATAACCATTTCATATCCCAATAGTATCAACAAAATAATGGATAGAAATACTCTTTATAAATATGAATACCCTACAGGAAAACAGTGTCTTGCTGTAGAAAAGATTGTCACACACTGGTTCTCTAACTAAATAACTGCAAGGATGCACCTCGCTCGTTGACTGAATTTGTCTGTAATCACTGTAATGCAACCGACCAGCAAACACATGGAGAAGCCCATCCCCTCTGCCCTAATCCCCAGCTCTCCAAATACAGGGAAGATCCAGAGCCTCTTGTGCGGCAGAAAGCGGAGTTGCGTGACCGCCCCAGACAGGTTCGAATTGCCTCTCCCTCTTTTTCAGGGCGATGCTTCTTTGCCACAGGTTGATGACTGCCTGCCACTTCCTCTTGGTTCTCTTGCCTCCTCTGTCTGGGGGACACGTCTCGGTTTCGTCCACTCCTGGATTCTCCTTGCTTTTGTCCTTAGACCATCAGATTCGAGAGAGGCAGTGCGGGTGGATGGCCACGACCAGGGCCAACACCAGCACCTCCCCGCTCCACCCCCACCCCCCACCCCGCGCCACAACCATGTGCAGGGCGGAGTCCCTGGGGCTGTGGTTTAATTTTTTTTTTTTTTTTTTTTTTTTTTTTTTTTTTTTTTGAGACGGACTGTTGCTCTGTCGCCCAGGCTGGAGTGCAGGGGCGCGATCTCGGCTCACTGCAAGCTCCGCCTCCCGGGTTCGCGCCATTCTCCTGCCTCAGCCTCCCGAGTAGCTGGGATTACAGGCACCCACCACCACGCCTGGCTAATTTTTTGTATTTTTAGTAGAGACTGGGTTTCACCGTGTTAGCCAGGATGGTCTCGATCTCCTGATCTCATGATCCACCCGCCTCGGCCTCCCAAAGTGCTGGGATTACAGGCATGAGCCACCGCGCCCGGCCTTCATTTTTCTTTTTTTTTTTTAAGACAGTGTCTCACTCTGTCACCCAGGCTGGATCGTAGAGCTACAATCATAGTGAGCCAGGAAAACAGGGTCTGAAGGCAGGGGGCGTAAGGCCGATTCACACTTCAGCTATAACAGGAAATATCCTCTCCTAGGGCGTATGCCCTAAATGACTTTGTAACTTTACTTTGTCCTCTCCATTTTACATAGTGCATACCCAGAGTAACCAATGGAGTCCTCTGAGGTGTATTTAAACTCCAAAAATTCTGTAAAGGGGCCCCTGAGCCCCTATGCACAGGCCTGCTCCCACAATGGAGTATGCTTTCATTTTCAGTAAAACCCTTCATTCCTTCCTTGCTTTGTTTGTGCATTTTGTCCAATTCTTTGTTCAAGACACCAAGAACCTGGACTCCCTCCACCGTTAATAATAGTTCACTGCAGCCTCAAACTCCTGGGTTGAAGTGACGCTCCTGCCTCAGCCTCCCAAGTATCTGGGACTACAGGCGCCTGCCACCATGCCCAGCTCATTTCTTAGTTTTTGTGCACAGTCTCGCTATGTTGCCCAGGCTGGTTTCAAACTCCTGGGCTTAAGCCATCCTCCTTCTTAGGCCTCCCAAAGTGCTGGGATGACTGATGTGAGCCACTGTGCCTGGCTAGCCTAGCATTTCTGTTTTTGAGTTCTGGGAGAAGTGGATGTTAGGTACTGGTTCTGCAAATATGACAAACACTGATTGCCGTCCCAAGGAACTCGCTTGTGTCTGGTAGGAGAGGAAGGAAGGATAGGAAGGAAGAGAAGTGAAGTGAAGGAAGGACCAGGAAGAGACAGAGAAAGAAAGAAAGAAACTAGGACCTCAGAGGAGAAGATGTCCCACCCTGCCTCTGGGTATTTAAATGGTGGATAAAGTGAGGGCTGCGTCACGGTCACAGAGTGACCTGAACTCCTGAACTCAGCATTAAAACATGAGTAGGTGGCATGAAAAAGGAACTGCAAGTGTGTAACACAGCACAGAGAGGTGAGGGAGTGGATGGATAGACACATGACCTTCTTTCTCCTCTGTTTGTGAAATCCTTCTCTTGGAAGAATTCTACGATGGAATCGCGAATCCCTACATCAGACAGCAAGAGGACTAACTCACTTGCTTCCTCCAGATGAAACGTTTAAAAAGAGCTTATTAACAAGTGACAAATGATTGTGGAACCACAAAGGGACCCGGGTAGATTTGCAGAAAGAGGAAAGAATACTTTTTTTCCTATCAGGAAAGAACTGAACAGCCCTGGGACCATACCCTGGCTGTCATCCAGGAGAAAGGATATTTTTCAAACATTGAGAAGTTCTTTTTGTGACTCTCTTCCATTAACAGGAAACCCTGTTTGTTTTCTAGGTCCAATTTAGTGCCTGCTACTCATGTTTCCTGTGTTGAGTTCAGATGATTAAGGCTAATGTTTCTCCTCGTTCTCATGACCTATTTTTCACTCTATATTGTCCACAATTAGTCATATTAGTTTATTTTGCACTTTGCATAAGCTTTTTTTTTTCTTTTTGTTTTTCTTTTGAGACTGAGTTTTGCTCTTGTTTCCCTGGCTGGAGTGCAGTGGCGCGATCTTGGCTTAGTGTAACTTCCGCCTCCCAGGTTCAAGCGATTCTCCTCCCTCATCCTCCCAAATAGCTGGGATTACAGGTGACCACCACCACACCTGGCTAATTTTTTATATTTTTAGTACAGATGAGTTTTCTCCATGATGGCCATGCTGGTATTGAACTCCTGACCTCAGGTGATCCACCCTCCTCGGCCTCCCAAAGCGCTGGGATGACAGGCGTGAGCCACTGCACCTGGCCTGCATTAACTTTTTAAGAGACTAATAGAATAGAGTCATTATAAATATTAACACTTAAAACCAAAAGACAGCACTTCTCTAAAGAATCATAAGCATTTTAAACGTGCTTTTTATTATGCAGCGGAATGCAGCGTGCTCATAACTGAAGGCTTCACTTTCACTTCCTCTTCCCAAGAGTTCTGTCCGTGGACCTCTTTCTATCTATGTTCAACCTGGGTGGCCTCATCCACCCTCCTGCCTTCATGTTCACTGATGTCTCCCAGTGATGTGTCCTTGGCTTTTACCTCTCTCCTGAACAGCAGACCTTTCTATCCAACCAATATTGGGCATCTCCATTAGAATGTTCTGTGGGATCCCCAGACTTAGGTTTTCCACCTCCAACTTGCTCAATTTCTTATATTTTCCAGCACCAGGGGCTCAGCATCATGTAAGAGACCAGAGATCCATACTGAGCTGTGCCTGCGGCTTTCTACTCTCTCTAACCCTACTCAATTCTTCACCAATGCTGTCCAGTATTTCAGAGGGAAGCAGCTTTCCCTCAGGCCCTTCTCTCACTTGCACTTTCAGACGCACCTCTCACTTCTTGAGTCAATCACTGCCACTGTTTCCAAAGCAATTCCTTTAATATTTTGTAAAATTCTTTTGCTTTAAATAAACCCATTGGCTTTCCACTACCTCAGGATCCAACCAAATTCTTTTTTTTTTCTTTTTTTTTTTTCTTTTTTTTTTTTTTTTTTGAGACGGAGTCTTGTTCTGCCACCAGGCTGGAGTGCAGTGGCGCCATCTCGGCTCACTGCAACTTCTGCCTCCCAGGTTCAAGCAATTCTCCTGCCTCAACTTCCCAAGTAGCTAGGACTACAGGTACGTGCCACCACGCCCAGCTAATTTGTGTATTTTTAGTAGAGGCGGCATTTCACCATGTTGGCCAGGATGGTCTCATCTCTTGACCTCGTGATCCACCCGCCTCGGCCTCCTAAAGTGCTGGGATTACAGGCATGAGCCACTGCGCCCACCCAATTCTTTACCAATACACAAGGCCTCTCACACTCAGGCCCAAATGCATCATTCCAGATTCACATTCTTCCTTTCCACCCCAGGCAGCCAATGCCTCCATCTGCCATCGTTCCAAGAGCTTTCCTCTTTGTGACTCTTGGCCTTTGCACAGTTTTATTGGTTCCTCTTGCTGGAATACCCTCATCTTTCCTCTCAGTTTTGTCCCTTCTAAGAAAAGTTATTTGAGACAATCCCCAGAACTCCTGCCTATTTCATTCTTTCATTTATTCATAAATTCAAAAAATATTTACTGATCATCTACTATATATATATGCCAGGCATCATTCCAGGCAGCAGAATGCAGCAGTGAGCAGGACAGAAAGTCCCTGCCCTCAAGGAGCTTACATTCTAGCAGGAGGAGAGACAAAAAACAAGCAAAAGGAAAAAGAATTCGTGTTTGATTATGATTGTGCTGAGTTCTATGCAGGACGTTAAAGCAGAGGAGACCTACACAGAGTGAAGGAGGGCAGGAGTGTTCCTCACTTCTCCCCTTTCCATGAAGTGCAGACAGGTTGTATTTTCCTGTCTATATCAGTTTGCCGGGGCTGCCATCACAGAGTACTATAAACTGGGTGGCTTACAACAAAAGAGATTTATTCTCTCAGAGTTCTAGAGGCCAGAGTACAAAATCAAACTGTTGGTGGACCCTGCTCCCTTTGAATTCTCTAGAGTAGGTTATTTGCCTGAATATTCCAGCTTCTAATGGCCCTGGGTGTCCCTCGATGTGTGTCAGCATAACTCCAATCTCTGCTTCCATCTTCACAGCTCCTTCTTGCCTCTGCGTACCTCTGTGTCTTCTCCTTGTCTTGTAAGGATCCAAGTCATTGGATTTAGGGATGACTCTAAAATACAGGATGATTGCATCTCAGAATCCTTAACTAATTACATCTGCAATCACCTTATGTTCTACTAAGATCACATTCTGAAGCTCCAGGTGAACGTGAATTTGGGAGAACACTATCCAATCCACAAGACTAAGCAGCAAATGGAGAGTGGCTTGCTCTTACCTATGTAAAGCAAATCCTATTCTTTCTTTCTTTTTTTTTCTTCTTTTTTTGAGACAGTCTCACTCTATTGTCCAAGATTGAGTGCATGGTGTGACCTCGGCTCACTGCAACCTCTGCCTCCCGGGTTCAAGCGATTCTCTCACCTCAGCCTCCCGAGTAGCTGGGATTATAGATGCCCGCCACCACACCTGGCTAATTTTTGTATTTTTACTAGAGACGGGGTTTCGCCATGTTGGCCAGGCTGGTCTCGAACTCCTGACCTCAAGGGATCCGCCTACCTTGGCCTCCCAAAGTGCTGGGATTACAGGCGTGAGCCACTGCACCTGGCCTATAAAGCAAATCTTAACTTTAAAACTAAATAAAACTTAGAGATTGTGAAGTGAAACTCATTCCTGCCTCTATGTTGATCTTTTCTTTTTATTTCTAGAGGTCAAAGGGAGAAGAGAGAATCAGATCAACAGCAAGAGTGGCTGGTGGGACATCATTATTGCACAGCCCCAGAAAGGCCCTGAGTTACCCGGCTTCCTTCAGTATCACCAGAAGGAGCACATCTGTCATGACATCAGCACTTTCCAGAGCAGTTGGAGCAGAGGGTTTATGGTGACTTAAAGCTCATTTTTAAAAACATCTCTTCAATTTTTCTTGGCTTACACCTGTAACCCCAATACTTTGGGAGGTGAGGTAAGAGGATCACTTGAGCCCAGGAGTTTGAGACCAGCCTGGGAAACATGCTGATACCTCGTCTCTAGATATATATATATATTTTTTTAACTAGCCAAATGTGGTGGTGCATACCTGAAGTTCCAGCTACTCAGGAGGCCAAGGGAGGAGGATCGCTTGAGTCCAGGAGTTCAAAGCTACAGTGAGCCATGATTGTGCCACCACACTCCAGCCTGGTAACAGAGCAAGGGTAAGACCCTCTCTCAAAAAGAAAGAATGAAAGAAAGAAAGAAAGAAAGAGAAAGAGGGAAAGAAAGAAAAGGAAAAGAAAGAAAGAAGGAAAGAAAGGGGGGGGAGGGAAGGAGGAAGGGAGGGAGGGAGGGAGGGAGGGAAAAGAAAAAGAAAGAAAAATTTTATTCCAAACAAGAGTAAAATATTGTACACAATAATAGTTAGCTGATTGAGCACATTGACTGATCACAGTGCTAAGAGTTTTATCTTATTTAATCCCCACAACACACTTATGAGGGAGGTACTATTAGTATATCTATTTTATAGATGTAAAAATATACTGAGGCTTAGACAAGAGGTCATGTGATCACGCTCACCAATGAATATGCAAGTACCCAGGGATCTTCATGGCTGCTAATTTACAAACTGCTGACATGTGGATAATAATTCTGTAGAGGAATTGCATATATCGCAAGGCATTTGTTTATTTCATCTCTTAAAATTAAGTTTAAAATTTCTACAACACCTATTTTCAACATAAGGCGGCTCATGAAAGTGTTTATAAGACTTTTACTTGTTTCTGAGCACTTATTTACTTCATTGGTGACTTTTACACATTTTTTCCAGTAGTTGTTGGCTTAAAGGTTTAACAATTTTTTTGAAAAAAAGTTAACATGACTAAATGAAGTGTAAGACTTTGAAGAACCGTAGAGGAAATGCTTATGAAATAGTAGCGAAGCAATAAATAGAGACCAACAAAGAACACTGAAGAATGAAAAGAAAAACTAGAAATGAAGGAAGAAGAATAGAAAGAGGTGACACTTGTCACAGACAAGTTCCAGCCAGTAAGGAAGAATAGGCAGGAAAAGCTCATATTCAGGGAATATGGATTCTACATGTGAGACTGCAGCATGATACATTAAAAACAGAAGTCAAATCTGGCCAGGTAGAGTGAGTCCTGCCTATAATCCCAGCAGTTTAGGAGAATGGGGCAGGAGTATTTCTTGAGGCCAGGAGTTCTAGACCAACCTGGGTAACATAGTGAGATCCCATATCTACTAAAAATTAGAAAATTAGGTGGGCATGGTGGTGTGCACCTGTAGTCCTAGCCACCTGAGAGCCACCTGGGAGGATTGCTTGCACCCAGGAGTTTGAAGCTGCACTGACCCATGATTGCACTACTGCACTCCGGCCTGGGCTACAGAGCAAGAGCCTATCTCTGAATAAATGCATAAATACATAAATAAGTAAATCAATAAATACATGTTTTAATAAAGAAGGAATCAACTCTGTTGCAGACACTCATTAGAGTGTCATGATGGAAAGGTTTAGCCCAGTCCCAGTGTGACAACTCCCACAAGAGCTGTATAAGCAACAAAACTGCAGCATTCTGTGAGAGAGTCCACTGAGCACTGGCTTCTGCACCAACGACGCTACTTTTGGTCCCTGTATTATTTCAGTGTTTCATTTGAGAAAAACATAACTGCTTACTGTACTTGCAATTAAAACATGAACATAAATAAGGAGCACTAATACCTTTTTTTTGAGACAGGATCTTGCTCTTTTGCCCAGGCTGGAGTGCAGTAGTGCAATCATGACTCACTGCAGCCTCTAACTCCTGAGCTCAAGCGATCCTCCCACCTTAGCCTCCTAAGTAGCTGGAACTACAGACATGCACAATCATACCCAGTTATTTTAAAATTTTTTAAAATAGAGATGGGGTCTCACTATGTTGCCCAGGAGCTGGTCTGAAACTCCTAGCCTCAAGCAGTCCTCCCACCTCAGCCTCCCAAAGCTCTGGGATTACAAGCATAAGCCATGGTGCCCAGATGGCATTAACGCTTTATTAATACCTGTTCCACCATCCTATGCTAATGTAGAGTGGCTAAGAGTTTCCATTTGCCTTTGACAGGGATGCCTTGAACATTTGGGGTGATGTCTCCTGACACTGAAACTGGGAATCCTCTGTTGCTGTGTCTATTTTTGATGTTCTGTTAAGTTTGTTTCCCTTCCTAGTTAAATGCAGTCAGCTTGATTAAATAATCTCCCACCTCCACAATTCAGATAACTGGCAAGATTTTCTTAACTCCTGAAAGTATTTAAGTTTTTTTGTAGGAGTGTTTCTGTGGCAGAACAAAAAAGAAAAAAAAAAAAAAAGAATATGCACAAATTTCCCCAGAGTAAAGCTTCCTGATTTTAGCTACCTACACACTAATCTACTTTTCTTTTTTTTTTTTTTTTTTTTTTTTTTTTTTGAGACGGAACCTCGTTCTGTCTGTTATACAGGCTAGAGTACAGTGACACCATATCGGCTCACTGCAACATCTGCCCCCCCGGTTCAAGCGATTCCCCTGCCTCAGCCTCCTGAGTATCTGGGATTATAGGTGCCCAACACCATGCTCAGTTAATTTTTATATTTTTAGTAGACGGGATTTCACCATGTTGGCCAGACTGGTCTTGAACTCCTGACCTCAAGTGATTCGGCCATCTCGGGCTCCCAAAGTGCTGGGATTACAAGGGTGAGCCACCGTGCCTGGCCAATCATCTATTTTTTAAGTTTCATTTTGCAAAGAAGAAAGCATTCTACATGATAGGTCATATTGGAATGCATCCAAAGTAATATAAAATAAAGCATCCACTTACTACAAGTCGAAAGGAATACTGAGTTAGCAATATCAAACATTTTTTAAAAATTTCATACTATCATCATATTTGAAGGATTCTGCTGAGTCGCCTCATTCTGAGAGTAGACGGGGTAGCAGAAGACATACATGTAGTCCACTTTCTCTGTGTTCTGCCCATACCTCCCTTCTAGTGCACAGGCTTGACTTCCAGTTGGAAGCATCTGCATCACTTTGCCTGAGGGCTTCTCTGACAGCTGGAGCCCTCTCTATCCTTCTACAAAGCAGGCTGGAAGTTCTGGAGACTTAACACTCCCTGGTGCCACCTCTCACCCAACCACTATTAGGAATGGGGGTATAAATACCTCAGCTTCCTTGCCCCTTGGGTGCAATTAATCTGAGGAGTGTGTCTTACATTGCTCCCAGAGCCCCAGCAGTGTTATGTCCAGATATCCACGGTGATAATTTGCCCAATAACATACCCTTTCCTGCCTTCTCTCATTCCTTATTCTCCACTGGTTTCTTATGCACCTTGTAAATAAGCTACTTGCACTCAAATCCTTGTATTACAGTCAGCTTCTGGAGAGACCCAAAAACTAAGACCGTGTAAATGTCACTGATGATTCATATTTAAGCTTGAATCCAAAAAAGCTTAATTCTTGTGGATCTGTAAATCTAAGTAATTTTCAGTATCTTCAATCTTTGGCAAAATTCTCGACTTAAAACAGTCACTTGTGGCTCTTACTAAAATTTAACTGTATCTGTGATGGAGGTGTAAACATTGCTATGTTGTCTTGCTGACCGATTCCTTCACTAAGTATCTCTGGGCGCTGGAAATTATCATCATGCTACCTGATGTCTTGACTGGCACTGCACAAATCAATAGGACAAAATCTTGCAGCTTAGAAAGTGGTTTAGTTATAACCAGGAAATGATAGTTAATGATTGTTTGGGACATAAACTTCTTGAGATTTGCTCACTTCTCTCTGTCTCTCTCTCTCTCTCTCTTCCCCAAGTACCTCTACTCACTTTTAGACTTAGACAAAACACCACAACACAGGGCCTGGAATCTGACTTCTTGAGTAGCCACCAACACACGGGAAAACTGGAGAAATAAGCTCCCTGGTGGGTGAAATCTTCCAATAGGAGGGAGGGGATAGAAGGGAGCCAGCCCTCCCCTGCCTCTCTTCCATAGACCCCTTGAAGATGTGGCTCCTCTGCAGAGCACTTCCCCTGGAGTCCCCTGTGCCCCGCGAAATGGCTCCTGAGCCACCTCTGTGTCCTGGGCGTGTTGTGAAGCCAGCTCCACCATGCATCGTATCTCTTTATACTGTACGTTTCCTGTCTCACTTCCCTTTCATCCCCCCTTGAAACATTTCCGTTTGCACCTCTAAAAAAGTGTCAACACTTTATTAACCCTGCCTCAGGCTCTGCTTTCTACAGCAAAGGTCTCCAACCTCCGGTACCAGTAGCGGTCCATGGCCTGTTAGGAACCAGGCTGCACAGCAGGAGGCAAGTGAGCATTGCCTCCTGAGCTCTGCCTCCTGTCGGATCAGTGGCAGCATTAGTTAGATTCTCATAGAAGCACAGACCCTACTGTGAACTGCACATGCGAGGGATCTAGGCTGAGTGCTCCTTATGAAATCTAATGCCTGAGGATCTGGGCTGGAACAGCTTCATCCCAAAACCAGCCCCTTACCCTAGTCCATGATGCCAAAAAGGTTGGGGACTGGCGTTCTAGAGGTTTCAGACAGGCTCGGAGGATGATCCAATCCTTTTGCATGGCTGTTTCATGTCTGTTTTAGGCACGTGTTGTCTCCAGAATTAACTTGCAGCAGGCCCACTTTTTCTTCTGGAATATTTCCTTTGAAACCCATGTTTACTTGGTTTGAGGTATGGCTGAAAGGTCCTGTAGACATTTTAAGAAGGTTTGTAGTAATTCTGAAGACTTCATCTCAAAATTTTTTTTTTGAGATGAAGTCTCGCTCTGTTGCCCAGGCTAGAATACAGTGGCACCATCTTGGCTCACTGCAACCTCCGTGTCCCAGGTTAAAGCGACTCTCCTGCCTCAGCCTCCCGAGTAGCTGGGACTACAGGCACATGCCACCACACCCAGCAAATTTTTGTGTTTTTAGAAGAGACAGGGTTTCATCATGTTGGCCAGGATGGTCTCGATCTCTTGACCTTGTGATCCGCCCGCCTTAGCCTCCCAAAGTGCTGGGATTACAGGCATGAGCCACTACACCCGGCCATGATTCTGGTTTTTAAATCTGGCTTCCCTTGCTCAAGTGTTGCCTAGGAGGTTCAGATTGGGACTGATTTCCTAGCGGACTCTATTGACAATGGTTTTGGATTTTTGCTGAGTCAGCAGGAATCCAGTAGCAGCTTCAGTTTCAGATATAAAGTGAGAAAGGGGATGATCAAATGTATTGCGGCAACCTCATGTGGTGAAGTTTAAATAAAATGAGTTACCAAACAGCAATTTCAAAAACATAAAATGGCTCACGCCTCCCTCCACACTGGGGTGTTATTGGCATCATTAAAATGAACGGCATTTTTTTCTAATGCAGAGTAAATCTTTTACACTTTATTATTAAATCTCAGCAACCTAAGATGTCAGAAACGTTGGTATCATTACCTTGATAATAGCTAATCATCTCCTCCTGCATCCTTTAGATGCTGTTTTCCTCTGTTCTGCTCTGCCAATGGAGTTCTCACTGGGAGGCTGACGCTTGCACCTCCCTGCCCTGTGTAATCATTCTGCAGCCCCAGGTCCTCTCCGTCCCCTGGCCCAGGAGTTTTTACCTTCCAATCATGCCCTTACTACTTGCTTGGAATCAAAGTGTACCTTATTTCATAAAATGATAATGACAGCAGATAATAGGTTTTGTTCCTTTCTTTCTTTAATAAAAATTAAGGTAGTCCAGGCAAGATGCCTCAGACCTATAACCCCAACAATTTGGGAGGCCGAAGTGGGAGGATTGCGTGAAGCCAGGAGTTTAAAACCAGCCTGGCCAACCACAGTGAGACCCCATCTCTATAAAAATGTTTCTTAAAAAATTAGCCAGACATAGTGGCATGTGTTGGTAGTCCTAGCTACTTGGGAGGCTGAGGCTGAAGGATCACTTCGGCCCAGGAGTTTGAGGCTGCAGTGAGCTATGATTGTGCCACTGCACTGCAGCCTGCGTGAGAGAGCAAGACTGTGTCTCCAAAGAAAAAAAAAATTGGTTGGGCGGTGGCTCACGCCTGTAATCCCAGCACTTTGGGGGAACGAGGTGCGTGGATCATGAGGTCAGGAGATCAAGACCATCCTGGCTAACACGGTGAAACCCCGTCTCCACTAAAAAACACAAAAAAATTAGCCGGGCATGGTGGCAGGCGCCTGTAGTCCCAGCTACTTGCGAGGCTGAGGCAGGACAATGGTGTGAACCCTGGAGCCGAGATCTCGCCACTGCACTCCAGCCTGGGCGACAGAGCGAGACTCCGTCTCAAAAAAAAAAAAAATTAAAAATTGCCAGCTCTATTCTGTCTTCCTTATTTTTTTGAGATGGAGTCTCACTTTCTCGTGCAGGCTGGAGTGTAGTGGCATGATCTTGACTCACTGCAACCTCTGCCTCCCGAGTTCAAGCGATTCTCCTGCCTCAGCTTCCTGAGTAGCTGGGATTACAGGCACACGCCACCATGCCCAGCTAATTTTTTGTATTTTTAGTAGAAATGGGGCTTTGCCATGTTGTCCAGGCTGGTCTCGAACTCCTGATCTCAAGTGATCTGCCCACCTCAGCCTCCCAAAGTGCTGGGATTACAGGCATGAGCCACCGTGCCCAGCCTGTCTTTCTTTTTTAAATGAACATTTTATGACACATTAAAGTCTGACAATTGCACTTCCGGCTTTCTTCTTCAAACGATGTCTCAGGCATGGGTTTCCACTGCTGTGAACATGCTGGGCTGCCTGTACCTACTGAAGGTTGTTAACTTTGTGACAAACAGGCTTCCCACAGCTGGTTCAAAATGTATCTTTTGGTGAGAGGCACAGTGTGAATCCCTGTCTCTCAGAATGGTTTTCTGTCTCTCATCAAGGAAGGTGAATGTGAGTTTGAAAACTGAATTATTCTGCTAAAAGATCTTCTCACCCAAAGGGTTGTAGAAATACTGCTGCTGTGCCTAAAAAAAGACCTGCTATTAGAGAATTCTCCCTTACAATTAAATTATGCTGGTTTATGGAGTCCAACTATTAGATACAAGAGCAATATGGTATTCAACCTACCTCTTAAAAATTTGAGATGAACTTGAACTCTGAATGATGGCCATAACATGAGCAAAACATATGACAATTGAGCAATTACAAAAAGGTTTTACATTGTAAGTAAATAAAATTTGACATTTAATTCTTGCACAATCATATTTTCTACATGGCAGTGGAGAAAGAAGAATAGACACTAGTCTTGTATTTTGTACTGTCAACCTAAATAACAGACAAAGAGAGGCTCTCTAAAAGAAAATTATATTTATTTGGGAATGGGCATTGCAACAGGGATATATATGCCACAATAAACTTTGTGTGTATTCAGGGAAGTGAAAGAAGACAAAGTTGTTTTCTGTTTTTTTTGTTGTTGTTGTTTTCTGTTTTGCTTTGTTCTGTTTTGCTTTGTTCTGTTTTGTTTTGAGACAGAGTCTCACTCTATCGTTCAGGCTGGAGTGCAGTGGCACGATCTCCGCTCACTGCAACCTCTGCCTCCTGGGTTCAAGTGATTCTCCTGACTCAGCCTCCTGAGTAGCTGGGATTACGGGTGCGCACCACCATGCCTAGCTGATTTTTTGCATATTTAGTAGAGACGGAGTCTCACCATGCTGGCCAGGCTGGTCTCAAACTCCTGACCTCATGATCCCCCTGCCTCGGCCTCTCAAAGTGCTGGGATTACAGGAGAAGACAAAGATTTTTAAAGAAAAAATAAGAATGGTTACATAGTTTTGAGATAATTATCCTTGGCCACCAGGGTCTATAACAAGGGTGGTGCCAGTCTGAGGTTGGACAGGCAGTTGCTGGGCAGATGTCCTTGCAGAAGTATTTTTTGTGTGTGAGGTTGGCTTTTGTGCCAAGTTGTGGTTTTTGCTATCTTTTCTGAGAGTTCTTGTTATCAGGCATTCGTGCATGAGTATCCTCCTTATGTGGTCTTCCCAGGCTCTATCTTTCAGGGTTTTTAGCACACATGACTCTGTTTTGATTCTGACAACTTTCACAGCAGCCAGTGAGGATGGAAGGAAGAAAGAATGCTATAAAGGGGAGCAATCCTGGCCAGACTCTAGGACTTCTGCAGGATGGTGGACTTCAGACCACCTGGGCCTGGAGATGTTGGGGACTCAGAAGGTGTCCTCTTGGTCCAGCATCAGGGGATAGGCCGCTCACAGCAAGACAGTCCTCAAATCAAGGAGGGACAGGATATCAAGAGACTTCCAAAAGGCACCAAAGACTCACACGAGTTCCCAGGTTCATCAACTCTCCTTTCTCCCTACTTCTTATTTTGCAAATTTTCAAACTTAAAAGTTGAAAAACATACTACAATTAATACTCATACATCCTCTACCTAGATTCAACCTAGAGCCATACCTGCACCTATAATAAATCTCCACCTAGATTCAACGATTGCTAACAGGTTTGCCACATTTACTTTCTCTCTCGGGCTTGTTCTCCCTCTCTTCGTCTCTCTCACACATTATTGGAAAATTAGCTGCCCATGCATCATGATATTGTACTTCGAGTTACTTCAGCAAACATCCCCTAAGAAAAAGAACATTCTCTTGATAACTACAATGGCATTATCATGCCCAGAAGAATTAACAATAATTATATTATGCTACCTAAGAATCACTCCATACTTCAATATTCCAATAATCCCCAAATGTCTTTTATGGCTGTGTCTCTTTTCCTTTTTTGAACAAGGATCTGATGGAAGTTAGCACCTTGCTTCTGGGTTTTGTGTCTTCTTAGTCTCTTTTTATTTAAGACAGTCTCCCTTTTTTTCCTATAAACATTGACTTTTTGAAGAATCCAGGCCGGTTTTCTTGTAGAATGTTTCATCTCCAGGAAGTATCTGTTGATATATCTTGGTGTAATTTAACTTATCTGTTCCCTATGTTTCCTGTAAACTGTAATTGAGGTCTGAGGCATAGGCTCTGCTTGCCCTTCAATGGCATTGAATCTGCTCTCTCTGTAGAACAGTCTCCCACAGTTGCATTCCCAAATTACACACTCTTTTGAATTTATGATTTGTTATCTAACAGCACACATTTTAGCTCTCTCTTTGTTATTCCCTGTATCTGTGAGTGGATTAACTGCATACACTGTGTTGCCAGTCAGGAACACTTTGGGAATCGCTGGAAAACATCATCGATCTTTGCCTCCTCTCACACATTCCACTAACACAAATTAACATGTGGGACTTGGAAGCAAAGGGGAAGATGAGATCCTGGAGAAGTGCCTCTCTGGTTCTTTGTCTTTTTTAATCTGATCCTGCCCAGTGAGCAGAGAACTTTCCCCACACTTAGGTCCCATATGTGACACCATCAAGCTCCTTTGTGGGCATGGTTGTCCTGAGTCCACAGCCACTTTTGGTGGGCAATGTAGAAGCAACTGCAGCCACATGTAGTGTGTATAGCTCTACAACACTGCTAAACCAAGCCTGGGCACCTTGCTTGAGAGTCCTGATGCTGAAAGAGTGAGTCTTCCCATGAAAAAAGAGTAAGGCAGTAAATCAGATTAACTAGGTCAAGCACAGTGACCAAAAGAGGTGATTT
Source organism: Papio anubis (assembly GCF_008728515.1). Lineage (NCBI taxonomy): Eukaryota > Metazoa > Chordata > Mammalia > Primates > Cercopithecidae > Papio > Papio anubis. The sequence goes on from NC_044986.1 coordinate 96,591,267, forward strand.
CAGATGATTCCTGGAGTTAGTAATTCACTGCCACTCAGATGTGGAAATGAAATATAGATTTTCCACACTAGTATAGCTGGTGTGTCACATGCCAGTTGCAATAACACCAGCCATTATTGATTGAACACATGCTATAGGCCAAGCACTGGTCTGGTACATTATGGTCCCACGTGAAGCCTCATAGCATGTGAGTTAGGTATGATGCTCATCTCTAAAACTGAGGAGCAGAGAGGTTATGTAGCCTTCTCTAGGCCACAAAGCAATTAATGGGATTGGCTGAGATTCGATCCCCAGCATATCAGGTTATAAGCCTGAGGATTAACCAATATGCTATACAGTGCCTTTTCCATGTGGCCCAAGGAAAAATATCTTGGAAGGACGAGGCTGCCACTGAGCTGCTCTGGGGCCAGCCCCATGCAGGTGCAAGACTCCCAACCTGCCTGTTGTCTAGTGGCCTGATCTGATGCTCTCTGAGACCCCGACGGCCACCTATAAACTCCAGGTAGAGCTGGAGGCATGGGATTGAGCAAGTCATTTACCTGGGAATTTCCGCCATGTGAAAGGAAGCAAATGAGGCCTCTAAAGATGACTAAGGCATGTAGTGAGTAGCTGGAAATCTGTGCACGGATTGACAGATTCACTGCTCTTCCCTCTTCTTCCCCTGCCCTAGATCTGCTGCTAATTCTATACTTGCTGTGACACCCAATAGGATCATTTAAGGAGCAGGTGTGCTGAGATAAAGAGAATGAGCCGGCTCTTAATCCATGCCTTAATTATAAACCTCTAAACAGCTGTTAGCCCTGCCAACCCCTAAAAAGTGAAAACAAAAGGCTGCTTTAGGAGGTTGCTCTTCACATGAGCCTCGCTTTGCTCAGTCAGGTTGCAATTCCAGGTTAGCATAGGGATGGCAGAGTGTCCCTGCTGTCACCACATCTACACAATCTGTGTCCTGTGGACAGAGTCAGCAAGAGCAGTGAGAGTCTAAGCTGTGTCTGGATGCCAACATCAATGCTTTTTCATGAGCACACTCGTTTATAAATAAGCCATCTTCTGCTCTACCCTGGTGGGTTTTCTCCAAAGCCACCTAGTTCGTGAAACTACCTGGATGGTGGAAATGGTGAGATCGAGGGACACTTCAATCCACAAAATGTTGCTGAATTGCAGTCCTCTTTTTGCAGTTGCAGGTATCTTTACACAATGTGATTTGCATTATTTTTGCAAAAAGACTGAGATGGGAATGCTTATGGAAGAAATGCCTATTGAAACAAAAAAGATCAGGCGCAGTGGCTCACGCCTGTAATCCCAGCACTTTGGGAAGCCAAGGTGAGCGGATCACTTGAGGTCAGGAGTTCGAGAGCAGCCTGGCCAACATGGTGAAACCTCATCTCTGCTAAAAATACAAAAATTAGCTGGACAAGGTGGCGCGTACCTGTAATCCCAGCTACCTGGGAGGCCGAGGCAGGAGAGTTGCTTGAATCCGGGAGGCGGAGGTTGCAGTGAGACAAGGTCATGCCACTACACTCCAGCCTGGGCAACAAGAACAAAACTCCATCTCAAAAAAAAAAAAAAAAAAAAAAAAAACAGAAACAAAAAAGACTTTTCTAAACATAACAATTGTCAAAGACTTAAAAATTTAATAAGACCTCAGGTACATGAGTAGAGAAATAGTCCCTTTGCACAGATTGCTGATCAAATATAAAAAGCTCTATGAGGCTGAGCCTGGTGGCTGGCACCTGTAATCCCAGCTCTTTGGGAGGCAAAAGTGGGTGGATTGCTTGAATCCAGGAGTTCAAGATCAGCCTGGGCAACATGGTGAAACCCCATCTGTACAAACGATACAAAAATTAGCCAGGTGTGGTGGCGTGTGTCTGTAGTCCCAACTACCTGGGATGCTGACTTGAGAGGATCACTTGATCCTGGGGAGGTCAAGCTGCAGTGAGCCATGAGCATGCCACTGCACTCCAGCCTGGGGACAGAGTGAGACCCTGCCTCAGAAAACCTCTATGAAAAGCATTAGGAAATATCTATTATTTGCATAAGTGTGCAAAAACATATGAATCAAGAATTTTTACTGCAACACTGGCAATTTTTAAAAATCTGGATATAACTTAAATATCTATCAATAGAAACTTATGTATAAAGTACATCTATAAAGACAATACTATGCAGCTATGAAAAAGAATCAAGCTGGCTGGGTGCCATGGCTCACGCCTGTAATCCCTGCACTTTGGGAGGCCTGGGAGGGTGGATCACTTAGGTCAGGAGTTTGAGACCAGCATGGCCAACATGGTGAAACCCCGTCTCTACTGAAAATACAAAAATTAGCAGGGTGTGGTGGTGGGCGCCTGTATTCCCAGTTACTTGGGAGGCTGAGGCAGGAGAATGACTTGAACTCAGGAGGCAGAGGTTGCAGTGAGTCAAGATCGTGCCACTGCACTTCAGCCTGGATGACAGAGCGAGATTCCATCTCAAAAAAAAAAAAAAAGAATAAGGCTAATCTTTATGTGTTGAAATCAAATATGCCAAAATATGTTACTAAATACTAAATGATTATTTAAAGGAGCATATAATAGTGAATACATATACAAGGCTATGTTGAAATAGGTATTTTCAGCATTTGTGTACGTGGAAAACTCTGGAAGGATATGCAAGAAACTGTTAACAGTGGTTATTTAGGTCATGGGAGGTACAAGAGAAAGAAACTTTTATTTTTTATCTTTTGCATCCTTCTATTTGAAGTGTTTGCATGGGCGTGTACTCCATTTATAATTTTTTAAAACTGACTTCAATTTTTTAGAAAGAGGAACAGTGACAATTCCTGGGTCATACTCAGAATTTCCACGCATCTCTTTTCTAGAGAACAAACCACAAATGGTTCTCAAGGCTGAAGACAAATAGTTGCACAGAAGAGGAAGGAACTGAAGCCATGCTATCCACAGGGCTTGTTTTCCTACTGTCCTCAAAAGTCCTTCTAGTCTTTTTCATTTGTTGCAGAAAGTTTTATCATGCATTCATAATTGCAGGTTTCCACGGAATTCCTCACGTGTCAAGTGAATCTAATTGGGAGTTCCATTCGGCCGTGGCCCTGGCTCAGCTCCAAGCACCATCAATAATGGGTGGTGGAGGTTGGGGCTGCTGGGCCTCCCTGGACCTTCCCTTTCAAAGGGTTGAAGAACTCTGACACTCAGAAAAGAAGCCCCACTAGTCCCCAGATTGTGCCCTGTGTTTCCTGGAGGCCTGTTCACATTGGTTCAGAGGAAAAGCAAGTTTACAGCTGAATGTGTCTGAGAGACAACAGAACATGGTGCAGTGGCCTAAAACATCTCCTGGTTTCCTCTCTGTGAGCTGGTAATTGCTCGATTGTGTGGCCTGGATGTGCACCGCTCAGTGCAGAACGTACCATGGGGTGCCAGTGGTGTGTACTCAACCTCTCTTCCAAACAAACTCTAAGCCAGGCACAGTAGCTCACACCTGTAATCCCAGCACTTTGGGAGGCCAAGGTGGGCGGATCACCGGAGGTCAGGAGTTCAAGACCAGCCTGGCCAATGTGGGGAAACCCCGTCTCTACTAAAAATACAAAAATTAGCTGGGCGTGGTGGCGCACACCTGTAAACCCAGCTACTCCGGAGGCTTAGGCAAGAGAATCGCTTGAACGCAGGAGGCAGAAGTTACAGTGAGCCAAGATCACACCACTGCACTCCAGCCTGGGCAACAAGAGTGAAACTATGTCTTGAAACAAACAAACAAACAAACAAAACCTCTAGCAGGAGAAATCACTTTTGCATTAAATTTTGCATTTCAAAAATATTCTGTAGTGACCATTGAAACTATTACATATCTTTTGTTTGTTTGTTTGTGTCCTGAGATGGCATCTTGCTCTATTGCCCAGGCTGGAGTACAAGGGTGTGATCTCGGCTCACTGCAACATCCACCTCCCAGGTTCAAGCAATTCTTCTGCCTGCTTCAGTTTCCCAAGTAGCTGGGACTACAGGCACGTGCCACCATGCCCAGCTAATTTTTGTATCATTAGTAGAGATGGGGTTTCACCATATTGGCCAGGCTGGTCTCGAACTCCTGACCTCCTGATCCGCCTGCCTCAGCCTCCCAAAATGCTGGGATTACAGGCATGAGCCACTGCACTCAGTCTGAAACTATTACATTTCTAAGAGAGGGTTTAATGTTTGTCTTTTCATAGGATTTAACATAATAGTTATAAGTACTAGACAGTGTAACCACATCAGACCAATCTGGTTCCATTTTTATGTAACAAAGTTGTTTTTCAGTTGCCATGGCCCCCAGGTTGAAGGTCACATAACCTGAGCATGCCCAGATGAACCAACTGTGCAACCACAGGAGGAACCTAAGTGCTCAGACGGAGGAGCAGAGACTGAATTAAGAAGCGCACACCAGATGGCGGGATCCACAATCCAATCAGATAGAGCTCTAGTGTCACCGCCTGCCAGAATCCAGTCAGATTGTGCCTCCTGGCATCAACGCATTTCAAGATCCAATCAGATTGCACCTCCTCACCCTATGTTTATAAAACCTGACCCAGCCACCAGCTGGGGAGACAGATTTGGGAGTTTCCTCCTGTCTCCTTGCCAGTCAACTTTCTTTTCTCAAAAACCAGTGCTGTGGTATTGGTGTCTATGCACATTGGGCAGAGAGCCCATTGATAGTCCAGCAATAATAGCATTTATTTATTTTTTATTCATTGTTTTTGAGACAGAGTCTTGCCCTGTAACCCAGGCTAGAGTGCAGTGGCACAATCTTTGTTCACTGCAACCTCTGCCTCCCGGGTTCAAGTGATTCTCATGCCTCAGCCTCCTGAGTAACTGGGATTACAGGTGCATGCCACCATGCACAGCTGATTTTTTGCATTTTTATTTGAGATGGGGTTTCACCATGTTGTCCTGCCTGGTCTCAAACTCATTGATTCAAATGATCCACCCACCTCGGCCTCTCAAAGTGCTGGGATTACAGGTATGAGGCACAATACCTGGCCAATAATAGTATTTATAGAAGTGTTAAGTCACCTAGGTGACTTTCCAACTCGGGAAAAGGACCATTTGGAGAAAACAAGATAGTGAGACCAGAGATCTTCAGCCAGGGAAGGGAGACCCTCTGTTACTGGGAAAAGCTCCTTCACCAGGTCCAACACCCTTCCTGCCTACTTCCCCTTGTCCAGCCCCCAGCCACCCACCCATGGACGGTAGATTGGGAGAATCAGAATTGAAGTGGGGTTGGGGAGGTGAGTTTTAAAAGCTCTAGGCCAGGTAAGGCCGCTCAGGCCTATAATCCCAGCACTTTGGGAGGCCAAGGAAGGTGGATCAGTTGAGGTCAGGAGTCCAAGACCAGCCTGGCCAATATTGTGAAACCCTATCTCTACCAAAAATACAAAAATTAGCCTGGCATTGTGGCAGGCACCTGTGATCTCAGCTATTCAGGAGGCTGGGGCAGGAGAATCGCTTGAACTTGGGAGGCAGAGGTTGCAGTGAGCTGAGATCATGCCACTGCACTCCAGCCTGTGCGACAGAGCAAGACTAGGTCTGAAAAAATATTAGCCCAGCGTGGTGGCGGGCACCTGTAATCCTAGCCACTTGGGAGGCTGAGGCAGGGGAATCACTTGAACCTGGGAGGTGGAGGTTGCAGTGATCTGAGATCGCACCACTGCATTCCAGTCTGGGCCACAAAAGGGAAACTCCATCTGAATAAGTAAGTAAGTAAGTAAGTAAGCAAATAAATAAATAAATAAATAAATAAATAAAAGCTCTTGAGGGCCTCATCCTGGTATTCCTTCCCCTCCTCGGAGCCTGCAGGTGAAAACAATCCCCTGTGGGGCTTGGGACTCTGCTTCCCTTTCTTCCTCATAAATATCTCAAAGACTGTTCCTTTCCCCAGACACAGAGAGACCAGACAATGTCTCTGAATTCATAGAGCTGGAAGAGAAACCAGGTGACCCTTTCCCCTTCTTTTTGCGAAGCTGGATATGCATTTATGATATTCCAGTTTTACTTTGCATGAAACTCCCCAGGTCTTACTATGAAAAATGTAAATCCCTGAGCATTTTTCTCAGAGATGCTGACTCCATTGACATTGTGAAGGGTTCAGAAGTCCACATTTAAAACAAGCACTTCAGGGTATTTAGGAGTACACTCAAGAAAACGCTGACCTCAGCACAAAGGAGGTACTTAAACTTTAACAACAAATTCATGAATGAACTGACAAACTAACATGGATGCTCATGTTATTAATATTCTTTAATTTGTATACTTATTTTATATATACTATCTTAACTAAATGATATAGTTCACAATTTTTAAAAGCTTTGTAAAAGTTTTTTTTTTTTTTTTTTTTTTTTTTGACACAGAGTTATGCTCTTTCACCAGGCTGGAGTGCAGTGGCCTGATCTGAGCTCATTGCAACCTCTGCCTCTAGGTTTAAGCAATTCTCGTGCCTTAGCTCCTGAGTAGCTGGGGCTATAGGCACCTACCACTACACTTGGCTAATTTTTTTTTTTTTTTTGTATTTTAGTGGAGACAGGGTTTCACCATGTTGCCCAGGGTGGTCTCAAACTCCTGAGCTCAGGCAATCCGCCTGCCTTGGCCTCCAACGTGCTAGGATTACAGGTGTGAGCCACCACGCCCGACCATTTGTAAAAGTTCTTAAGAGTGGTAGATCACAGTGGTTAACCTTATAAAACTGTCTAACATCAGAATTTCTGGCACTTCCTAGCATGTTACCCTGGGCAAACATTAAGCTATCTGCATTTCTATTTCTTTATGTATAAAATGAAGATGATTATTGCATCTAGTTGTGATGTATATTAAATCAGATTAAATCAGTGGGTTAGTGTTCACCCCAAATTCATGTCCTTCCAGAAAGTCGAACTATTACCTTATTTGGAAATAAGGTCTTGATAGACATAATCATTTAAGATGTGATCCTATCAGATTAGGATTGGCCCTAAACTTAATGACTGGTGTCCTCGTAAGAAGAGAGGAGGACACACACAGAGATGTCCACATATACGAAAAAGAAGGTCATATGATGAAGGAGGCAGCAGACTGGAGTGAAGCAGCCACAAGCTAAAGAATACCAAGCAGGATGGCCACCACCAGAAGCCGGAAGAGATAAGGAAGGATTCTTCCCTAGAGCCCTCAGAGGGGCCGTGGCTCTGCCGACACCTGGATTTAATTTGGTTTTCATTGATTTTTATTTTTGATTAATTGATTGATACAGGGTCTTGCTATGTCACCCAGGCTGGAGTGCAGTGACATGATCACAGCTTACAGCAGCTTTGAACTTGGGTTCAAGTAATCCTCCCATCTCAGCCTCCCAAGTAGCTGGGACTACAGGTGCATACCGTCATACCTGGCTCATTTTTTATTCTTTATTTTTATTTATTTATTTATTTATTTATTTATTTATTTTGAGATGGAGTCTCACTCTGTCGCCAGGCTGGAGTGCAGTGGCATGATCTCGGCTCACTGCAACCTCTGCCTCCTAAACTCAAGAGATTCTCCTGCCTCAGCCTCCCCAGTAGCTGGGATTACAGGCATATGCCACCATGCCCAGCTAATTTTTGTATTTTTAGTAGAGATGGGTTTTCACCATGTTGGCCAGGATGATTGCGATCTCTTGACCTCATAATCCACCTGCCTTGGCCTCCCAAAGCACTGGGATTATGGGTGTGAGACAGGTTCTCTCTGTTGACCTGGCTGGTCTTGAACTCCCGGCCTCAAGCAATCATCCCACATTGGCCTCCCAAAGTGCTGGGATTACAGGTGTGAGCCACTGTGCCTGGCCTGACACCTTAACTTTAGATTCTAGCTTCCAGAACTACAAGAGAACAAATTTCTGGTGTTTAAAGCCACCTAATTTGTGACACTTTCTTACAGCAGTCACAGGGAATGAATACAGCAGGTAAATATTTAACCTGGTCCTAAAAGAAAAAAAAAATGTTTAACCTTGTCCTTGGCACAGAGAAGACACTCACTAATAATTAGCAATTTTGTTAGGTAAATGCAAACTTCTGCACCAGTTATTCTAACTTGAATCTTTCTCCCTTGCAGTTCTAGTTCTACCCAATATTCAAACTGGTGCCTCCTACATCCCATTTTACCTTGCATTACAGTTATGTGAGTGTTTAGTTCTCCTTCTGGCCTGCAAGTTCCAGGCGATGGAAACACGAAGCCTTATTCAGTTTCTGTATTTATGACAGCTCCAAGCGCTGCAGTAAGAAATATGTGAGTGCTTACTAGGGATTCGGAGTAGCGCTAGGCATGGGAGTTATAAAAAATGATTATGATGCTGTCTCTGCCCTTCAGAAGCTGGAAGGTTTGGGGAGAGGGTGATGGACAAATGAGTCACTGTGGGACTCCGGTAAATGCTATAACAGCCCGGATGAGAGCCAGGGGAGCAGAGCTGACTCACCCTCACGTGGGTGCACAGGAGAGACCTCACCCGGGAGGCCACTTTTCAGCTGAGGATTAAAGTGTTACAAGCAGAGTTCCCTTGGTGGGGAAACAAAAGCCCGCAGGGGTTCCACACATGTGCAAAGACCAGAGTGTGATGGCCCAGTGGGCACCACTGAGGAGTTTCAACTCTGTCCTGCAGAAATAAGAAGAAACCACAAGTGTTTAAATAGATTCACATTTAAATAGATTCTTTTAGGGCAAGGCCAACTGTCATTCCTTGAAGGAAGCGCTTACTGAAAAGCCTCAACACGCCAGGCATTGTCTGGTTGGCTGCTGGTTTGTTTGGGGTCATCCCCTCTTTCCTGAGTCCTTGGGTCACTCTGAAATCAAAGGGTAGCTCCTGAAACTTCTCATGAGTTGTGCCACGTTGACATTAGGACAGGAATCAGGGGTGGAAGTGAAGAACTGAGTAGGCAGGAAGGTTCTGGAAGAGCCCAGCAGAAATAGGACATGATTTGGGGGCCTAGACAGGAAAAGTAGTGAGGAGAAGAGAAAAAGAGGGCAAATTAAGGTAAAAATTCACTTCTCTCTCTGGAAACTTGGAAAAGACCTGTCCCCCCGGTGAGAAGTGGGCCAGGCAAGAACGAGCTGCTCCAAACCTTGGGAGTTCTGGAAAGGTGGGGGAATAAGAGATGACAGCCTGAGAAATCAAACCAGGGCTGAGAAGAGGAGGGAAAGTCTCTCAATTAAGAGCTGAAATGGAATTCCTAGCTTGTCTCATGACTTAGCACTAACAAAAAGGTCTCAAGATGGGTGAGAGAGTGGACGCTGGCCAGTTCTCCTACCAAGTCCGCAGGGCATCAGCAGAGGAGAGCCTGTTTTGCAGACTGAGATTTCCCATAAATTGTTACTCTTTATATGTATTTTACTCACAATTTGACTAATCAACTTTATCAAAGTAAAAAGTTAATGCAATAAAATACCCCTATTTAAAATGTATGCTTGTAATCCCAGCACTTCGGGAGACTCAGGTAGGAGGATTGCTTGCAGTCAGGAGTTCGAGACCAACTTGGGCAACATAGCGAGACCCCGTCTCTAAAAGAAAAGAAAAGAAACAAAATTGTTTTAAATTATCCCTGCATGGTGGTGCACACCTGTAGTCTTATCTACTCAGGAGGCTCCCTTGAGCCAAAAAGTTCAAGGTTGCGGTAAGCCATGTGTAACAAAGTGAGACTTTGTCTCAAAAAAAAGAAAAAAATGTACTTTTGATGAGTTCTGACAAGTGTATACACTCAAGTAAGCCACCGCTACAGTCAAGATACAGAACAGTTCCTTCACCCCAGAAAATTCCCTTGTGTTGCTTCCCAGCCAATTCCCCTCCCACTCCAAGCTCCAGGCAACCCCTGATCTGCTTTCTGTCCATGCAGATTAGATTTGTCTTTTCGGGAATTTCACATAAATGAAATCATACATTACATAGTCTTTTGTTAGTTTGGCTTCTTTTACTCAGCATAATGTTTTCGAGATCCACCCATGTCATTGTGTATATCAGGGGTTTGTTCTGTTTTTCAAGGCTAACATTTCACTGTATAAATATAGCTCAGTTTGTTTATTCACCTGCTGATGAAATTAGGGTTGTTTCTACTTTTTGGCTATTATGAATTAAGCTTCTATGAACATTTGTCTACACATCTCTCTGTGGACATGTTTTCATTTCTCTTTGGTAAATATCAGGAGTAGAATTGCTGGATGTATTTCTTAAAGTGTATCATTAACTTTTCCATAGTATTTCACAATATGAGTTTCCCACCACCAATGTACACGAGGTCCATTGCTCTACATTCTTACCAACACTAGCTTTGGACTTGATACGCCCTTTTAATTTTAAACATTTTAATGGGATATATTGATGAAAAGAGTCAAACTCTGTAAAATATTTAAAGAGATTTATTCTGAGCTAAATGTAAGTGACCATGGCCGCTGACACAGCCCTCAGGAGATCCTGAGGACATGTGCCCAAGGTGGTCAGAGTACAGCTTGGTTTTATATATTTTAGGGAGGCATGAGACATCAATCAAATACATTTCAGAAATACATTAGTTTGGTTCAGAAAGGCAGAACAACTCAAAGCAGGGGGCAGCTTCCAGTCTATAGGTAAATTTAAACATTTTCTGGTTGACAATTGGTTGAGTTTGTCTAAAGACTTGGGATCAATAGAAAAGAAATGTTCAGGTTAAGATAAAAGATTGTGGAGACCAAGGTTCCTTTGAAGTCTCATAGTGGCTGCCCTTAGAGACAATAGATGACAAATGTTTCCTATTCAGGTCTTTAAAAGGTGCTAGACATTTAGTTAATATCTTCAGGATTGGGAGGGCCTGGAAGAAAAAGATCTAGCTATGTTAATAGAGATTCTTTACAGATGCAGATTTCCCCCCACAAAGAACGGCTTTGCAGGGCCATTTCAAGACAAGACAGAAAAACATGGTTTGGGATTAAATATTTTGATTTTTTTTCCTTGTCTCATAACGTTATGCCAGAGTCAGATTGGAAAGTAAGTCACTATGTACAGGGTCAAATAAAACCCATTTGATGAGAATTATGGCTTGTGGCGGATGACTCTCCAGACCCCTTAGACAGGAATTTGGGCAAGATAAAAACATCAGAGCTTAGTCTTCAGATGTAATGTGTACTAGTTTCTCTTGTACTTTTAATTTGCATTTTCCTGAAGATAATATTGAGCATCTTCTCATGTGCTAATTCGTCATTCACATAGCATCTTGTATGGAGTATCTGTTCAAATCTTTTTCTTTTTTCTATTTTCTTTTTTTTTTTTTTTTTTGAGATGGAGTCTGGTTCTGTCACCCAGGCTAGAGTGCAGTGGCACAATTTTGGCTCACTGCAGTCTCCGCCTCCCAGGTTCAAACGATTCACCTGCCTCAGCCTCCTGAGTACCTGGGATTACAGGCACCTGCCAACATGCCCAGCTAATTTTTGTATTTTTAGTAGAAATGGGATTTCACCATCTTGGCCAGGCTGGTCTCGAACTCCTGACCTCGTGATCCACCCGCCTCGGCCTCCCAAAGTGCTGGGATTACAGGTGTGAGCCACTGCACCTGGCCTCTTTTGTTGATTTTTATTGGATTGTTTGCTATTATTAAATTCCACAAGTTCTTAAATATTCTAGATACAAGTACTTTTGTCATGCCTATTACAAACACATCCATATGACCAGCACCATGAAAAGACTATCATTTCCCCAATTACCTTGGCATCTTTGTAAAAACTCAATTATCTTCATATGTATGGGTCTATTTCTGGGCTCTCTCATCTGTTTCTTTGATCTGCATATGTAGTTATACATCAACACCAGATATCTTAATCCCTATAGCTTTATAGCAAGTCTTATAATTAGGTAGTATAAATCATTCAACTTTGCTCTTCCATTTCAAAATTGTTTCTCTTAGCAACATCTTGTAGTTTTCATTGTTGGAGTGTTGCATAAACCTTTATCTTGTTTAATTTGGCCCAGAGTACTTCATGGATTTTAATGCTACTGTAAAGGGTGCTGTTTATTGTAATTTCAATTACAACAGCTCCTTGGGAGCTCGTTAAATGTTTTAATATGACTTTGTCTCATTTTTTAGTCATTAGCAAAAGTGCTGGGCAAAGGGCACGTGCTATCCAGAAGTTCTCTTGAAACCACGTGGAGAAATCCAAGAAAAGTAGGTGCCAGTGGAAATGCTACCTAATTAATGGCTTCCTCTAAGAGGGAGCCCTCAGAGAGATCTTAGCTAAAATCAGAGAAGGCCCTACCTGGTAATGTAGTCGAGTTAAGAGACCCAAAGTCAGTTAGTCTAGCTCTTTGGAAGAGGAATTAAGGGTCTTGGAATAGTGGTTGCCAAAGCTGGAGAGTGAGGAAAGAAAGAAAGAAGAAAGAAAAAAAAGAAAAAAAGAAAAAAAGAAAGAAGTCTGACCCCTAAGCTTCTCAGAACACCCTGTGTGATTTCTTGACTCTCCAGAGATTCTGATACTCAATCCTCAGGCATTTATCCTCCCTCCTCATTCTACTCTGATGACCACTGTGATCTAGAGCTAACTTATTGATGGAAGAATAGTGTATTTCTCAGCATATGAGGGTGGAAAACAGTTCTGAATGACATGAGCTCATTTGGAAGATGAGTACTTAGTATGGAGCCTTGAAGAAAAGTCAATCTGAACCTGTAATTCCTGCCCCAAAGCTATCGTTCTACAATTTGCAACTGGTTCTGGTGGGAAACTTCATTTCCTCATTTAAATAGAAATGCTCCAGAGGTGGTGCTCTAAGTAAGTCATTATGAAATAGTTAACTCATGAAACAACAAGCAATTTTTGAGAAAGCCATCAACTTAGAAACAGCTTAGAGTGCTCTGTGAATATGGTTTGGGGACTTTTGGTAAGAGGGGAAGTAAGAAGAGGGAGATGAAGGTAAACTCTAGAGCATTCCTGCATCCCTGATAAGGTTGGAAATATTCCCAACAGGGAACCAAGCACAGAAAGAGCAGTTGGAGAACTGAAAACACACTGCCTCCTTCCCACGCATGGTGGCATTGACGCCAACCTTGGATGACCCAGAGCTTACGTAGTTGGCTAAGAGCTACCACCTGTTAGCTGGACTTGTGAGGCTGGACCTGCCTACCAATTAATCAGATCGAGGAATATTCATGAAGATTGTCTGAAGATTCCTCCACATTAGCCTAATGAGAAAGAAAAGAAACTTTTTTATTTGAGGAATGAGAACCCCCTTTAATAATTAGGACCTGACAGACATTAAAACAAGATAACTGGCTACCTTGTTAGTGGCTACCTTGATAGTGGCTCATGCCTGTAATCCCAGCACTTTGGAAGGCCCAGGTGGAAAGATTGCTTGAGGCCAGGAGTTTGAGACCAACATGAACAACATAGCAAGATCCTGTCTCTACAAAAAGTTGTTTTTTGCTTTTTGTTTTTTTTTTTTTTTTTGAGACAACAGCAACATCTTACTCCCCACCTTAAGCTAAGTTCAAAACCACCTGCTGTATGGACTGTAGACTAAGTTTTGCCACCAATTAGCTATAAATTACCCTAACAATGCCATATGCTGGACACCATAGCTCATACCTTATAGTCAAACAATGTATAGCCTATCACTTATCAATATTGTTTCTTAAACCAATGAGAATTCCTCACAACTTTTGTAATCACCTTGTCGTCCCCTGATTTGTCCTTTTAAAAAAAAAAAAAATTAAGCCTCTTCATTTTTAGAAAAGTGTTTAATGTTCTTTAGGTGAATAGATTATCCTTATCAGTTATCCTATTGTTGCTAATTTTTAATACCATGAAGTTGGAAATATCAATATGTTCTCTATTATTATACCTCAGTGGATGTTTGAAATTTTCATAGATGCCCTTTAGGACACTGAGGAAGTTGTTTCTATTTCTAGATTTCTGGAAGATTTACCATGAATGAATGTTCAATTTTGTCAAATGCTTTTGCATGTCAATTGAAATAATCATCATTTTGTCCTTATTCTATTCATATGTATTACACTGATTGATTTTTGATTGTTAAAATAAATTTGCATTTGCAAGATTTTAAAAAATTAAGCCTCTCTTTTGTTTTCTGGAGCACTTCCCAGTATTTTCAGGGTTGCAGTCCTCAACCTTGGCCCAAATAAACTCTCTGTATTAATTTTGCTTTAGTTTCCTTCTTCAGATGGACACTAACAAACTTCTCCCCGTCCTTCTAAGCTCATCTCAAACAGCACTTCCTTTGTGAAATCCATTCTCAGCTGTCTACATTCATAGCTACTCCTCCTCTCTGCTGACACAGAACTTTATTTGTAACTCAAATTTTGTATTTTCCAGGATAAATCATAACTATTTAGTTTACGTGTCTTTCTTTCCCCCTCTCTCTGGAGGCAATTTGCTATAATAATCGATTTTCATTTCTACTTTGAGCTTTCCCTCTGAGCTTCATTCTCCTAAAATCCACCTGCCTTTTCTGCCACTGCTATTTGAATCCATCATAGGGACCTCAAACTCAAAGTATCCAAGGCTGAATTTGAAACACCTCTCCCTTTCCCAGTGTTGGTTCTGTCTCGGTGAATAGCTTCTATTTCTCTAGTCGGGAAAGCCAGAAATGTACAGTCATCCTTGGCACCCATGCCCCACCATTCTCCATGCCCACATCACTCAATAATTGTACTTCCTAAATACAGAATGTCGCCGGGTGCTGTGGCTCACTCCTGTAATCCCAGCACTTTGGGAGGCCGAGGCGGGTGGATCACGAGGTCAGGAGATCGACACCATCACGGCTAACACAGTGAAACCCCGTCTCTACTAAAAAAAATACAAAAAAATTAGCTGGGTGTGGTGGTGGGTGCCTGTAGTCCCAGCTACTCCAGCTACTCGGGAAGCTGAGGCAGGAGAATGGCATGAACCCGAGAAGCGGAGCTTGCAGTGAGCCGAGATCACGCCACTGCACTCCAGCCTGGGCGACAGAGTGAGACTCCATCTCAAAAAAAAAAAAGAAAAAGAAAAAGAAAAAAACTGTACTTCCCAAATACAAGATGTCTAGAATCTCTCCATGCCCATCCATTCTCCCTTTCATCACCCTACACCATGCTTGCAACTTCCTCTCTCCTGTACTCTTGCAATGTCTTCTCACTGATCTCCCCACATGTATTCCAGCCTACATCCAATGCATTCCCCCACTGCAGCCAGCATTATCTCTGGAAAATGCAAATCTGATCTGTTGCTGCTCCATCTATAACCATTCAGTGTCTTCCTTTACTCTTGGGATAAGGACCCAAGGCTCCAACATTCCTTATAAATCCCTGCATGGTCACCAGCTGCCCACCTGACCTGCCTCTTTTCCTCTCTATACTCTGTAATTGTCCCTTTTCTTTCTCTTCCTTCTCTCTTTAACTTATTTTGAAATAACTTTAGACATACAAAACAGTTGCAAAAATAGCACAAAGATTTCTCATATACCCTTTGTCCAGCTTCCCTAAACGTGAACATCTTACATAACCATAATACAATGACCAAAACCAGGAAATTTATAGTAATATGCAATACTATTAACTAATCCACAGACTTATTTGCATTTCTCCAGTTGGCTCAGGATCCAGTCTATGACTTCTCATTGCATGTGGGTGTCATGTCTCTTTAAAGTCTTCTCCAACCTGAAGCAGTTACTGTCACCTTGACCATCGCTGTTTATCTAGTTGGTCTGATTTGGGTTGGTCTGATGTTTTCTCACATTTAAGGTCAAGCTACACAATCTAGGGCAAGAATATCACCAAAGTAATGTTGTGTTCTTCTCATGTATCATATCAGGAGGCACAGGATATTAATGTGTCTCATTACTGGTGATGTTAAATTAACTTTGAGCCCTTGGTTAGGATGGTATCTGCAAATTTCTCCACCGTACCAGTAACTCTTTTGTGTGTGTGTTGGGGTTGGGGGGTGAGACAGATATTTTGAATCTATGTCATTATTCTGTTTCTCATTATACTTTTGCCTACTAATTTTAGCATCAACTGATGATTTTTGCATGAAATAAGTATTACTGGTGCTTGCCAAATGGTGATTTTCTATTTTCATCATTTCTCCTACATTTATTCACTAGAATTCTGTTGTAATGAATAGCCTTCCTTCTCCATTAATTCATTTATTCAAGTGTCTAATATCACTGTGGACTCATGGATATTTATTTTAGTCTGTGATTTGTAATCTATTCCTATCATTATATATTTTGTTCCTCAATCCATCCTAAATTTTGGACTTGTCCCTTTTTATTGTCCGGAAAGCAATTTGCCACATGGCCTTTGAACATGCTGTTCTTGTAGCCTGAAATAATCTAACTTCCCCCATCACTCTTGTTCTACCCCCAACTTCTTTGTGCAGTGAATCCCTTCACAGTTTTGAGATGTCAGCTCCAGTGCCGAATTTTCAGGAATTCCTTCCCCGCGCCTCCTAGAAGCGTTTAGGGCCTCTATTATAAGCTTTCACAGCATTATTTACTTTTTCTTCATACCACTTAAGATATTTTGAAATTAAACACTTCACTTTTAAGGGAAGGGATTACCTCTGTTTTAGATTAGCACATTAATAAGAATCCAATACATTTTTCAAATTGAATTAATGAATAGATAAACAACACTTAAAAGTGGATGGGCTGAGATCTTCACAGAATCATGCCATACTGACAATTCATTTTTTCTCCAAGAGAAGGTTTTCCCCCATGCATCTCTTCAATTCAGATAATATATGGTTGACAGGCAGCTGAACATGGTGAAGACTCATTTTTAAAAATTCATTGATGTCTCATTCAGTGACCTGGACTGGTCTAATGATTATTTCCTGGATGGTCTCAATTCCATGAAGGTTGTTTTAATTTACCTTTGTTTCTTGCAAAAGGGAAAAAAATTGCATCCATATCTCATGAATGACTTCTTGTACCTCCACAGTGTTTTATACAAAATGATTTAAACATTTGATACCGGACTATGTGGGAAAATGTGTGACT
Source organism: Papio anubis (assembly GCF_008728515.1). Taxonomy (NCBI): domain Eukaryota; kingdom Metazoa; phylum Chordata; class Mammalia; order Primates; family Cercopithecidae; genus Papio; species Papio anubis. The sequence continues at coordinate 96,608,238 of NC_044986.1, forward strand.
CCTTGCAAAGAGCTCTGCAAACACCCTTGTTCTCCGATCTCTGATTGTCTGCAATGTTTTCTTCATTCAGAACCTGGCAGGTGAAATATTTAGAAGTTAGATGTTGAAGCTTATCCTAAACCCCCAGGATCAATTCCACACTCGATTAGAATAAGATTCTCACTGAGCAGATTTCATTTTCAATTTGGAAACTTTGAGAGCCAAGATTTTCTGATATTTGAAGACAAGAAGAAGGGACCACAAGGACAGCAGACCTTCACTGAAGCAGTTTGAAAATCATGCCCCTGGGTAGCATTCTGATTTATGCTCTCAAACTGGTCACTAGGATTCTCAGGTGGATATGAACATTCCAAAGAAAAATTCTCCTCCCGGGTGAGAGTGGCCGAGCATGTCTGCAACCCAGGACAATCTTCAGGTTTTCAATCATCTGAGTGTGCCAGAGTTAAGAAAGAAGTATAAGGAATAGATGACTTGGAAAAAGATGGTTTTCTCTGGGAAAAGTCCTGACAAGCACAATTTCTCAACCTCCTCTCTCTCAACTGTATTTGGAATGTGACCTCTCCATAAACAACCACATGTGTTACAAATTATGAAGGGTCTGAGATTTTACCCTTCTTGCAAGCTAACAAGGTAGCCTGCCACAGTTTCATGTAGCTGGCAGGAGACACAAAACTCCTGGGTCAGAGTCAAAGAACAGTTTATTACTCACAGTAATGGCAGTAGTGAGAGTATCAGAACTTTTGCACCACAAGCATCAATTCCTACAGGGCAGTGACAGCCGCACACACAGTGGATTGCATTACAGGAGAGTTACCATGGCTTAATAAGGGACCCAAATATTTTATAATGGGCACTGAGTATGCCTGCTTTGCTCTGGAGACAGACACTATCTTTATTACACTGGACAGTTAGTATGCCTGCCTTTGCTTCAGAGACAGGTACTATGTACACTTTCTAAAGTGGTGGGCATACCTGCTCTTTGCTCTGGAAGACACACTATCTCTATCCTCCAAGGCTACCTGCTATATGAACATCTTGGAAAAGATAGTTTGACACAAAAGACAGTTGGTGTGCTGATCACAGGATGTGCAGAAACATACGAGAACCATGGGGAATTTCATTCCCAAAGCATACTTTTCCCTTTCTCCTCTTACTGAAGTCACACTGCATGTGTACACTTGAATGTTCCTGTATTATTTCTGATATCCCCTACATACACACCCACACAGACACACGCCCCAAAACTCACTTGGTTGCTGCTCCAAAATCCTTAGGACATTTATCTGTTGTGTCATTGGGCAATCTGCACTTAGATATATCCTTAGGCAAACTAATTGGTACAAATTACCAGGAATAAAGTCATTTTGTGGCTGTGGGTAGATGAGAGGAGGCTCTATGACTTTTGGTTTCTCATATCTATAGGGAATAGTGATAGTGTGTGACCACATGCCTGGAGCACAGCAAACACTCAACAGATGTTAGCTATTGTATTAGTCAAAAGATACTAGGCTTTCACTACAGTAACAAATTATCAAAACATCAAAGTGTATTGTTTCTTTACCTAACTACTTGCTCCTTACTCTTCATTGTCTCCCCTCCAGGGCCTAGGATGACAGGGAGAATTGCTGGCCCCTGTGATAGGGGAAAGAAACTTTCTCTGAAGAAACTAGCACAGGTTATTAAATGCTCTGGCTCAGAAGTCACATACATTGCTTCTGTTCCCAGCCCACTGGCCAGATCCAATGACAGGGCTCACAAGGGAGCCAAGAGGTACAATGCCACCACGTGCCCAGAGAGACAGAAAATGTGGGGAACAGCATGAAGACAGCCATAGCTCTTATGATTATCATTAAAAATTATAATAGAGGCTCACACCTATAATCCCAGCATTTTGGGAGGCTGATGCAAGAGGATTGCTTGAGCTCAGGAGTTTAAGACCAGCCGGGGCAAAATGGTGAAACTCCATCTCTACAAAAAATACAAAAATTTGCTGGGTGTGGTTGCACGTGCCCTGTAGTTCAAGATACTCGGGAGGCTAAGGTAGGAGGCTGGCTTGAGCCCCACAGGTCAAACCTGCAGTGAGCCATGATCATGTCATTGCACTCCAGCCTGGGTGACGGAGTGAGTCTCTTTCTCTCTCAAAAAAAAAAAAAAAAAAAAAAAAAAAAAATATATATATATATATATATATATATATGTATGATATGTCCTGTGGACATATCAAGAGGACACCACAACTGCCTCCTTTGCCAACTTTCTATCTTCTTTTTCTTTGGTAACAGAACCCCAATTTTGCTCATGACTCCCCCTCCACCCCCTCACCACTCCCCCCCACTCCCCACCACCACCACCCCCTCATGGGCCTCAATACAACACAATCAACATCCTCAACTCCAGGGTGGGGCTGACTGGCCGAGAGGTACTGCCCTCTCCCTTTCTAGTGATTCGTATAGGGAGTGACACATGTAATTAAGCTAATGGCACACACACACACACACACACACACACACACACACACACAAGCTCTAAGTTCCTGAGGGCTTAGGGGGAAGCTGTTTTTCTGTCTGCCTTAAACAAAACTTCCAGACTGGGCACAGTGGCTCACACTTGTAATCCCAACACTTTGGGAGGCTGAGGCAGGCAGATCACTTCAAGACTAGCCTGGCCAACATGGTGAAACCACCACATCTACTAAAAATACAAAAAAAAAAAGCTGGGTGTGGTGGCAGGAGCCTGTAATCCTAACTACTTGGGAGGTCAAGGCAGGAGAGTTGCTTGAACCTGGGAGGCGGAGGTTGCAGTGAGTTGAGATTGCACCACTGCACTCCAGGCTAGGCAACAGAGTGAGACTATGTTCAAAAAAAAAAAAAAAAAAAGAGAGACTTCCAGAGGTGACTTTTTCTTTCTTCTTGTGGACATTCTCAAGCACAGACAGGAGGCCTAGGACTAGCTGCCACCAGCCTGGGGGTGAAGTTCACAAAAAGAACCCACAGGTAAACAGACCAAGCATCACGGGACTAAGACTATCCTAAAAGGTCCTGTACTTCCCATTAGCTCTAAGAAACCTAACTGATCCTACTGTCTTGCTGTTAACTTTGGGAAGAAGAGCAGACTGGAGTGGAGGAGGGGCTGAGTTGGGGACAACAAGTACCAGGGAGTGGCAAGAACACAGCAGTAGCAATGATCAGAAAGTGCACATGATGTCTAAGATTCACTGCCAAACCTACCCACCACCCTGGAAAACTGAGCCTGCAGCCCTGGCAACACGGGCATTTTGCTGGCCGGCTCAGCAGCTGTCGTCTTAATCTCTTAGGAAAGATCGATTACACTGTCTGGAGGAAAGCACTATTCTTAAGACCTATGATTACCCCCAGATTTTGATCTTCGGCACAGATTTCCTGCTGATTCTCTTTGAGCCCTCTTGAAGGATGTGCCTGTAGGGTTTAAGTGCAACTTTTAGGTCAAGGTCATAAGATATTCCTGTAACTTGTCTGCAAATCTGGTTGTATCAACTGAGCTATTGCAGATAGACTGCATCCAAGCGTGACGTGCCAGCCCTGTTGATTTTTATAGGATTCCCTTGGATGGATTCTGCTGGGCTTTATGTCACGGCTAAGCAAGTCCTTTGGCTTTAATTTTCTGGAATTAGTTTTCTTTAAGCCTTTTCTTATGTCATCCACTCCAAAGCATATCAGGTTAGAGTCAGAAGGCATGTCTTGGATCAGTATCTGCAGCAGGAAAAAACTCAGCCAACCTCTGACTGTTTGCTGGCCTTTCATTTCCTGTGTTATTCTAGTTTCTACTGAAAGGGAGAATGACTTTTTTTATCCTGCCACATTAAATAAAATCCTGGTTTATAGTTAGGCAAGTTTTTATAAGGAAGATAAAAGGGCTGTTTTCAATAAAGAGGGGTGAACTGATCAGAGAAGTCTTCTCTCTGCGGTAGCTGAGGGACACAAGAAAAGCAGGGGCATCCTCAGCTCCGTGAAGGATTATTAGCCTTGGTGTGATCAAAAAGCAGTGGTTTGCTGTCTCATCCAGGAACAGAGAAGGAAACGGGCTTCACTTGTTGCATCTGGCTTTCACTTACATGGGTCTTTAAAGAATGTCAGGAAACTTTCAAAACAGCATGGATTGTTGTCGGGTAGTAATATGTTCACCACTGTTTGTAGTGAGCGCCAAGGAGGGGGAGTTGTGCTATTTGAGGGGTCACTAGAAAGGGATAAAGCTGGTTCTCATCTGTCCTGTGAAAACAGGGATAAACCCACTGGACCAATGCTGCAGCAGGTAGGGGTGGTACCTTCAGGGTCACTCAGGTGGCTGAGTGCTGGCATAAAAGTGAAAATCTGCTATGTGAAGCAAATAATGAATAGAACAAGACCCTTGACATGCTGGGAGAACCTCTTCCTGGAGTTTTCTTTCTTTTCTTTCTTTCTTTTTTTTTTTTTTTGAGGCAGAGTCTCACTCTGTCACCCAGACTGGAATGCAGCGGCATGATCTCGGCTCACTGCAACCTCCGCCTTGCGGGTTCAAGCGATCCTCCTGCCTCAGCCTCCTGCGTAGCTGGGACTACACATGCACGCCACCACACCCGGCTAATTTTTGTATTTATTGGCCAGGCTGGCCTTGAGCTCCTGACCTCAGGTGATCCGCCTGCCTGGGCCTCCCAAAGTGCTTGGATTACAGGTGTGAGCCACCATGCCCAGCCAGGAGTTTTCTTTCTACCTTTCCACCTTTCTTCACCAGCTCACTTCTACTCAGCTGTCACAACAGAGCTCCTTGCAGGTGTCCCCAGACATGTCTCTGTTTGAACTCTTGGCACAAGATTGTGAAGGTCACATTTGAGGAGCACTCCCGAGGCATTCTGCTGATGGTGGGTGGCAGAAAATTAGCTAAGAAACTCTGGGGGTTTTGGACACTACTTAGAAAGCAAACCCAGGGGCCGGGCACAGTGGGTCATGCCTGTAATCCTAGCACTTTGGGAGGCTGAGGCGGGCAGTTCACCTGAGCTCAGGAGTTCTAGACCAGCCTGACCAACATGGTGAAACCCCATCTCTACTGAAAATACATACATTAGCTGGACATTAGCTGTAATCCCAGCTACTAGGGAGGCTGAGGCAGGAGAATTGCTTGAACCCAGGAGGTGGAGGTTTGCAGTGAGCCAAGATCATACCATTGCAATCCAGCCTGACTCCATCTCGAAAGAAGGAAAGAAAGAAAGAAAGAGAGAAAGAGAGAGAGAGAGAGAGAGAGAGAAAGAAAGAGAAAGAAAGAGAGAAAGAAAGAAAGAAGGAAGGAAGGAAGGAAGGAAGGAAGGAAGGAAGGAAGGAAGGAAGGAAGGAAGGAAGGAAGGAAGGAAGGAAGGAAACCAAGGGCAAAGGGTGAATAATTCCTTCCTAATCAGAACACTGGAGGTTGGCTGTTGAGGAACTGACAGTCTATTGGGAAGGGCAATATATGAGTATAATGCGTACTTCCTCAGACTTCATCTGGTAGTGATGATGTCTATTTCCTTTGTTATCTCAAATCCAAAGATGCTGGTCTATAACTTTCTATTTAGCATCTTGTACAGGCCTAAAGATCTCAGTAAGAGTTTGCTGCAACAAACAAGTGAAATGCATGTGATGATGCATGAAAGTCCTGTCCCAGCATCCGCACACTGCTGACAACACTGAAAAAGCTTCAAGTGACTTTCATTCAAATAGGTGACTCCATGATGGAACAGTGGCTGGAATTTTAATTTACAATAACTAAGAAAAGTCAATATTTATTAACCACTGGCTGTGTTTAAGATATTATCGGAAGTTCTTCACAACTGGCCTTAGAATGGGGTACTATTATAATCCCCAGTTTGTAGCTGATCAATAGATATTACAGAATAAATAACTGGCCCAAAGTGACACAGCTTTGAACCCAAGCTGGCTGGTTCCACAACCCTCGGAGAATGGAGAAGCAGATAAACTATGGTGCTAAACTAGAAAAGAAATGACAGCCAACAGGAGGCTGGAAGGAGGGAATGGCAGGTGAGGCAGAGAGTAGGCAAAAGCCAAGTGGGCTGGGCATGATGGCTCAAGCCTGTAATCCCAGCACTTTGGGAGACCAAGGTGGAAGAATTGCTTGAAGCCAGGAATTCAAGACCAGCCTGGGAAATATAGTGAGACCCTGTCACTACAAAAATTAAAGATATTAGCTGAGCATGGTGGTGTATGCCTGCGGTCCCAGCTACTTGGGAGGCTGAGGTGGGAGGATTGCTTAACCCCAGGAGTTGGAGGCTGCAGTGAGCTATGATTGCATCACCGTACTCCAGCCTGGGTGACAGAGCAAGACCCTATCTCTAAAAGAAAAGCAAAGTACTGGTGCAGGGAGATGTCACATCCTGATGAGTCCTACATATTGTTGGGTTCAGCTGACAAATCCTTTTTCATGGACTTTTGGTCATCTCTTACCATGAGGGACTGAAAGAGCCTTCTGTGACTTGTGGTACACTTTTTACAACCCCTTTGGCCAAAGATGGCATCGTTCCCTAATGCAGCTGACTCTGATCCACATTCAGTCATTTCCCTCAGAGGATGAAGGCTTGCTATTAATTTTAATAGCCAAAAGATAGTTGGTAGTGCCTGATGAGGCAGCAGCATAAAGAAATAACTACATGACTTCTAGCTATGACAGCTGCTTTGAAAAGGAGGAGCAACTCCTGCTAAATTAGTTCTGCCCCACCTATATTGTTAATTTTAATTAAAACCTTTGTTTATGTATTTCTCTTAATACCCAAACTCTTGTGAATTTTTAAGGTATTAAAGAAGGGTTTATTAATTATAAAATTAGAAATCAGGCCAGGCACAGTGGCTCACACCTGTAATGCCAGCACTTTGGGAAGCCAAGGTGGGTGGATCACCTGAGGTCAGGAGTTTAAGACCAGCCTGGCCAACATGGTGAAATCCCATCCCTACTAAAAATACAAAAATTAGCTGGGCAAGATGGCAGGCACCTGTAATTCCAGTTACTTGGGAGGCTGAGGCAGGAGAATCACTTGAACCCGGGAGGCAGATGTTGCAGCAAGCCAAGATCATGCCATTGCACTCCAGCCTGGGCAACAAAAGCAAACCTCTGTCTCAAAAAAAAAAAAAAAAAGGAACAAAAAAAGAAATATAGCTGTTTAGTCCATTCTGTATTAGTTTAACAGAATACCTTAGACTGGCTAATTTATAAAGAAAAGAGGTTTACTTGGCCCATGATTTTGATGACTATAAAGTCCAAGATTATGCAGCTGCATCTGGTGAGGGTTTCGGGCTGCTTCCACACCTGGCAGAAAGTAGAAGGGGAGTGGATGTGTGCAAAAAGATGACATGGTGAGAGAAGAAGCAAGAGAGAGAAACCAAGGAAGCTGGACTCTTTTTTAACAACCTGCTCTCTTGGGAATGAATGCATTCCAGTGAGAGTGAGAACTCAAACCCATGGGAGCGTATTATTCATGAGGGATCTGCCCCCATCACCCAGACATCTCCCACTAGGCTTTACCTCTCAATACCGCCACATTGGAAATCAAATTTCAGAAGGAGTTTTGGTGTGGACAAAGTATATTTAAAATGTAGTAATAGTTAAAAAGTATTCTCTGTATTTAGAAAAAAAAATTCAACTGACACCCATCTAGTTTAGTTTCAATGGCTGAAGCATGGCTAGAATTACAAATAATATCAAAGAATAAGAATATTTCAGCCTCCGAAATTTTTCAAAACCACTTTTTTTTTTTTTATTTTGCCAACCCATCCTGTTTATTTCCTGCCCCAAAAACTAAAGAAGTAGAATAATCTGGAACCCATTTTAAAGTTTTGTTAAAATTCATGCTTGTCACAGTCTGATTTCTTTCAGATTTTGTCCATCTTCCAAATTCAAAATATAATTCCATAATAATATTCATGGCTAAGTGTATTTCTATTTAGAAGTAGGAGAATAGAGAAGTTGTCCTTCAGAATTTTTTTTTTATTATAATTTTGGCTGTCTCTGGCCCACCCTATTTGTCTCCCTTTACAAAAAAAATCTTAAAAAAATCCATATACCCCTGGCCCAAGTTTCAGTTTTTCTAATCTGCCCAGATCAGAATAACTAAAGCAACAACAAATGAGGAGCAATAATATGTATTCTTTATTTACATGGCAACCTTCTTTTACAGATTCTAAACTTTAGACTAGGGAGTGAGAATCTTCCCTTCTAAATATTTGTGGGCTGGATCTAGGTTCCTCGGTTAAAGGCTTTTAATATGGATGGAAATACTTGGCATAACTCTCAAGGTTATAGTTTTCTAAGGACTGTTTGTTATTTTTCTTTGTTATATAACCCTATCTCATCTCTGCCCCTCTCAATAGGCCTTCCAGACTAGCGGACTATCAGAGATTAGAAAGCTCTACCCATTAACAGAACACATTGTTTTGAGTGCTTCAGGCTTCTCTGGGCTTCTTAGATCTCCGACTCTAACACAAAGAAAGCAGTACTTTTATTTCAGTGAAGGTTAGCTTCATAACAGATTTTTAATCTTGGAAGATTCGTGCTGAAAATTGGATTAGGAAATCCCATGTCCCTGTACCTCTTGCTCTTGTCTGGGGACCTTGGGGAACAACGGCTGTATCTAGCAGCAAACCAGTCTCTCTTCCCTTCTCTGTGTCACTAGTATCATTTCTACCTACTCCCCAACAGACTCCAGCCAAGGGGACTTCCCACACCCAACTTGCACATTTTTACCCACCTCCAGGCCATACAAGCCTTTACAGAGCACCTACTGTTTGCAGAGGGAGCACTGTGTTTCTCTCTCCATGCTTTGCTTAACTGTACCCCTCTCCAAGAGCTCCCTAAATCTGGGCTCTCTGGTGAGCACAGCTCCAGCACTGCCTCAGGCAGTTGTCACTTCAGCTTTTTAACTGTGACCTACAGGGAGGAATATATTTGACAACACAACAACCCTGCACACACATAAATACATACAACTCATAAATACAGTGAACTGAAACAAAAGATTTCATGAAAACAATACTTTTTTTTGAGACAGGGTCTTGCTATGTTGCCCAGGCTAGTCTCTAACTCCTGGCCTCCCGCCTTGGCCTCAGTAGCTAAGGCTACAGGTGTGAGCCATCATATCTGGGTTCAATACTTTTTCTTACTATGTAGGATGTACTTTAGTGTTTTTACTTCTAATTCTGTTTTATCAAAAAGTAATAATAATAAAGCTGGTCTTTATCCACAAAATTGATTCCAGGACCCACAGTTTGAAAAGCTCTGTGTAAGGAACCCAGAATATTTAGAAGGCATAGAAGCTAATTAGGGATTCTAAAAGATGAAACTTTATTTTCACCAGGAGATGACTTAGGGAGAATGTTTACAAAGTATTATCAAGAAAGCGAAGATTATCCCAAATAAGGTATTTGCAACAAATGCTATGTTTGAACAAATCCTCTGACTTTCTAAGAATTCATTCATTCATTAAAGCAAACACACACATACATATAATTTTTTTGGAGCATCAAGTTTAACCTAGACTTCAAACTTGCAAAAATGGATAAGGCCTTTGTCCTCCAGCAGCTCACAGGTTAATGAAGGACACAGAAAACTGACCCGGTGATTACAGTCCAACGTTTGAAGGGCTATGACTGCAACTTAATTGGGTGCTGTGGGAGCAGAAAGGGGGTCCTTCGTTCAGAAAGAAGCAAGCAGGCTTCCTGAAGTTGGTGACTCCTGGAGGAGGCTGGAAAGGAGGTGACACCTTCTCTCTAGACCAAGTAAGTGTATTCAGAGAGTATGGAACCTCTTGAATATGCAGGGCATTGGCACAAGTGGTCCCTATGGTTGGTATGAAGGGTGCAGATGAAGTCATAGCCAGAGATGGGCCAAGGAGCTTGCGTATTTCTCCTGGAACATCCAGGGAATCCATTGAGAGGGTTTAAGAAGGCCCGCAGGGTCATCAGGTTTCTGGTTTTGAAAGATCACTGAAGATACGGTGTGTGTGATGCTGGCTGAGAAGCCAGGCTGGAGCAGGGGTCAGGAGGCTGGCGTCAAAAGCCAGAGGGGAAATAGTAGAAGGGCCTGGACTGAGGCAATAGTGGCAGGAGTGGGGAATAAGGAAGCCTCTGGGAGGCATCAGGGATGTCGTAGCAAATGGATTGAAGCTGGTGAGGTGTAAAGGGTGAGGCAGGGGGTCTTGTCTCAGATGATGCCAGGGTTTCTAGCAGGCACGACTGTGGTGGAGCTGGTGCCATCCACTCAGATGGGTAATACAGGGAAAACAAAGTTTGGGGAAGAGTTCAATTATGGCTGCACATTAATGTGCTTGGAGTGTCTATGGTAATCCAGCAGCCACTGGATCTGCAGCTTGGAGAGGGGCCTGGCTTGGTGTTACGAAGTCAAGGGTGCAGTTGGGCACAGTGGCTCATGCCTGTAATCCCAGCACTTCGGGCGGATCACTTGAGGCCAGGAGTTCAAGACCAGCCTGGCCAACATGGTGAAATCCTGTCTCGAAAAAAAAAAAAAAAAAAAAAAAAGAATAAATCAAGGGTTGGACCAATCTACAAAGAAAAGTTACAAAGTAGGATCAGTAAGTGCACTTAATTTGGGGCAATGACCAATTTGTGGAAGATGACTTTTTTCAGATGTCTCTAGATAGTGTGGGGTCAGCACCAAAGCCCTCATCCTCACATCCTTCCTGTCTACCCCAGCTGTAAATGTGTCAGAGCTCCCGGAGACGGCAGGAGGAATGAGGCGCCTTAGACGTATTTGTATTTATTCACTTCAGTCTCTAATTACGGAGCCCATGGGGGATGACAATGACATGGGGAGCAGGCAGAGAGCGGAGTTTGGGGCAAGGGTGACTCTGGATTAAATCGCTAACAAAGGCTTAGAGGCCAGTTCTGAAATGTTTGCTGGTAAAGGATTTCAAATTCCTGATAGATCCCCTATATTCTTTTCCACACTGGAATGTCACTGCTGCTGCTGTGACCATAAACCGAGTTGAAAGGGCTGTTTCCTTACTGCATTTTCAATCCTTCCAGCTTCCCTTCATAGCACTTGACCATGCGTGAGTCCACAGGTCAGCTTGTCGTGGAAAGGATGAGATGGAGTAGGGGATAGGGTAGGCTGAAGTCCAATTTCTATTTTAGCATCTTAGGAGCAATGGAGCTCACAGTTATGGACTGAATTGTGCACCCTTCCCGCCCCCCCATCCCAATTCATATGTTGACGTCCTAACCCTCAATACTTAAAAATGTGATGTAGGCCGGGCACTGTGGCTCATGCCTGTAATCCCAGCACTCTGGGAGGCTGAGGCAGGCAGATCACGAGGTCAGGAGATGGAGACTATCCTGGCCAACATGGTGAAACCTCGTCTCTACTAAAACTACAAAAATTACCTGGGCATGGTGGTGGCTGCCTGTAATCCCAGCTAGTCGGGAGGCTGAGGCAGGGAGTCGGAGGATGCAGTGAGCCAAGATTGGGCCACTGCACTCCAGCCTGGTGACAGAACAAAACTCCGTCTCAAAATAAATAGATAAATCAATAAAATAAAGTGATGTAATTGGAGACAGGGTCTTTAAAGGGGTTATTAAGTTACAATGAAGTCATATACCGTCTTTAGGAGAAAAGATTAAGACGCAGACACAGAGGGAAGGCCTTGCAAAGACACCACAAAAAGCCATTTACAAGCCTAGGAGACTGGCCTCAGAAGAAACCAACCCTGCCCACATCTTGATCCCCAGAACAGTCTTCCAGACTCCAGGACTGCGAGAAAATCAATTTCTGTTGCTTAGGCCACCCAATCTGTGGTCTTTTAGAGCAAACAAGAACACTCGCTTTTCTTTTTTGTCTGATGGTGCATATTCAGGAGGAAACATAGTCACAACACAACTACCTACTGAAACAGACAAGTAACACTAACAGGTTGAAATGTATTTACTTATCTACTGTTCTGCCGTTTATCAAGTATTTTCACAAGCCCTAACTCAATCTTCGCAGCTGCCTCAGCATCACCTAGGAATCTGTTTGAAGTGCAAATTCTCAGGCCCCACAGAAGTCTTACAGAATCAGACACTGGAAGGGGCACGAAGCGCGGCAGTCATGGTGTTTTCACAAACGTTCTGGAGGACTCTGGTGTAGCTAAAGTGCGAGAACCACCGAGGCAGGGTTCCGTCCCGGTGGAGGAGATTGGGGGATGCCATGACTTTTTCACAGGTGCGCGTGGCCAGCAAGGACGATCGCCTTTGCAACTGGCCCACAGCGTTGGCACGGGTCGCCAGATTTTATTTATCCTTGGAAGGTCTGGAGACTTAGAGGGGCGTCTCAGGGCTCCAGGGTAAGTAGCTGCCTCCGGGCAGCAGAGCCGGTGAGAGACAGGGAGCCCCGAGCCGCCGGGCGCGTGCGCGTGGGCGCGTCCCTGGGCCGGGCGCGCGCCGAGGGGGTGGGTGGCGCCGGCCCTGCCGGCCTGGCGCGCGGTCCGAGCCACTCAGAGCGCCCGGCGGCCAACACCCGGGGGCCCTACAATTAATACCGGGCGCCTGCCCGCTGGCCGGGACTCGCGCGCCGGCTCTCGGGGACGTAGGCGTCCGGTCTGCCCTGACGAGCTCGCCACTGGCTCTGCTCCGGCGGCGACGGCGACAGTGGCCCGGGCCGACTCTCGTGGGGCCCCCACCTCCTTGAGAGCGAGCTTGGGCAGGGGACGGTGCCGCACCACCGAGGTCCCGCGCAAGGGTGCGCCCCCGGCCCGGGCCCGGCAGGTGTGCGAGCCCGGTCGGGGCTCGGCAGGAGCGCGCGGAGAAGGTGAGTCGGGGGAAAAAGTGGGGACGGAAGTGTGGACGCGCTAGTGTGGGCGCACCCCCGGGAAGGTCTCGGAAATGTCCTCTCTCCCCTCTTCCTGGTCCCCCTCCAGAGTTTCGCTCAGGTCCTCAGGGAACAGCCTGAGAGGCCAACTTGCTGGAAGAGTTCACTTGGCGCGAGTGGACAGAGAGAGTTGGACAGCCACACCCCCGGCCGGGAGAGCGACAGGGCGGCCCTGGCCTCCAGCCCCACTGGGATCCTAAAGCCCTGCATCCCCGGGGCTGCAGCTGAGGCTCACCCAAGCCTCTTCCCAGCCCTGGGACCCCGGGGGCGTGACTGCCACTACCCTGAGAGCTACTGAGACACAGGACACAAACTTAGTTTCCAAACAAAGTAAAATCTGCCTTTCTGGTGTTTTAAGACAGGACGTGCTTATGCCGATTCATCGCGGTTTCCTTGGGCCACCTCCGAGGACGGGGCTGGACCCGCTGGCCATGGAGGGGGTCGGCTTCGGGCGCGTGTTCGTGTCCTGGGGCGTGGGGACAGCTCTCGTGCCTCCCTCGGGAGTCGGCCCAGCATGGTCCCCGCGCACTGGTCCCTGTTTTGGGAAGGGGTGCCCGTGTTGGGAGAGGCGGGGTGCCTGCGCTCGGCCCCCTTCCGTGTCCCCACCCTCTCCACCCCGTCCGAGGGTGCTCCCGCCTGGTGGCCCAGCAGAGGGCGCCAGCTCCCGGCCGCCGCGCGGGTCGCAAGGGGAGGGGACGCGCGAGCCTCCAGGTAAGGAGCGAAGTGAATCATCCCGAACGGGGACCCGCTCCCCTCGCGGTGGGAACGAGGCGGGGCGTGGCCGCGGCACTGCTGAGAAGTCTGGGCCGCCGAGCCACTGTCGGCGGGAAGCGGCGATCCTGCCACCGGTAGGTGTGGAAGAGCCGGGAAGGTGAGGAAAGTCCCTCCGCCCGGTGGCCGAGGGGCGCGCGCAGCCAGGGCCGGGAGACGCCAGTACGCGCCGCTGCGTTCCGCTCTGGGGCCGCAGGCGCGGGTCAGTCTCTCTCTGGCTGCGGGCGGCCCTGTCGGGGACGGAAGCGGGAACGGGGGGAGCTTCCCGGGGGTGGAGGCCGGTGGGTCCCTGGGCCGCTGCGACGGGGCGCTGCGCTCGGCCCGCGGGGTCCCCGAGCCGTAACAAAGGCGCGGCGGGGCCGCGGCTCCCACCCACTTCCGTCCCCAGCGCGCGCCGCGGGGAGGAGCGGGCCGGGACAGGGTTTCTCTCCGCGGAGTTTCGGGAAGTTAGCGCGGCTGCCCGTTACGCGGAGAGCAGGGCGGGGAGGCGGGTGGCCCGGGGAGTGGCGCGCCAGTGATCAGAACTGCGACATCGCCCGGTTCCTTTCCCGACACCAGCCGCAAGTGGCCGGGGCTGCGGTGGCCCCCACGCCCCAGCCCGGGGTCCCAGGCCGGCGCCTCCACAGGGCCCGCGCGGGTTTGAACCCGACGCGTGGTGCGCCAGGCCACTCCGCCTGCCCACGTTTCTGCGCGCGTGCGGGCTCCCCGAAGGGAGTGGTTTAGCATCCGTCCCCTGCACTCTGAGTGGAGCTCCAGAAGGCGGTAATTGCATTACAGTGAGTGAGCGGCGGGGAGGCTGCAGTCCAGGCCGCAATCTGGGTCAGGTGCGGGGTTAAGCGCTTCAGGCGTTGGCTTGAGAGATCTTGTGGAGTCTGACAGTTTATTGCAATGAGAAGTTCCTCACAAGGGGAGAGGCCAGCTGGGGAAATTAAAGGAGCTCCTGTCTGCCATTCCCAGTCCCATCCCGAGGTTGTGATAACTTGTGCCCGAGCAAACCCTAGCACAGGCACACGTTTTGTCATAGAAATGTCAGAGGCAGCATCTCTACTGCGCCAGATGTTTCTCAGCATCTGAACAAGAGAGGAGGAGGTGGTGTAGAAGAGAAACCCAGGACGTTTCTCTTAGTCTGCTTAGTGTGAACCCTGGCCCCTCGCAGTCAGTCGATGGAATTCACGTTTTCGTGTCTTGTCTTATCGGCCTCCACCCCCTTCTTCTGTTGGAAGGAAAGGGCAGGCACTGGTTTTTATGAAGTGCTGTTGGATGAGGGACTCTCCCCTACACAATGTGGAAGGCTCTTCATTTTCTCTTTAAACGTTTCCACCTCTTTCCAGGAGGTGATTTCTGTTTCACAGATGAGGAAACTGAGGCTTAGAGAGGTTAACAGATCCAAGAGTCTGCCCTGTGCCAAAGAGGACTGTTTATTCCTTGCAGGTTATTTTTTTATTTTTGGCAAAGTCAGTTACTGAAGAGCGCTTTATGAACTGCTGGGTGTGTGCTGTACCCCGGGGTTCAGGTTTGATTATGTTAGGCTTTAGGGCTTGGTGGATTTTCCACCTGTCTCTGGCTTGTGTTAATGCCAGTGCCATAACTGAAGCAACTCGTGTTTAAAACTTAATGTATATGAAGAGAACTAAAGTTTCCTCCCCAAACCTTTAGAATTATAAGACAATTCCAAAGAGAGGTGGAAATAGTCGTCCTTTGCTTTTTGCAGTGTTTCATCAGGCAGGTGGGCCCGGCGTCAGGAATTCTACACAGCACGGAGCACTGTTTGCCTTTTCTTTTGCAAGGAGCTACAGTTTCCACCTTGTTTAAGCTGTATGTGACTTTGCCACTGTGCTGAATGTGCGTTTAAAATTAAGTGAAGCATGCTTTGGATATAATGGCCCACCTTACTGACTGATAAGTTAAAACCTCAGAATTTCTTTGAGGGATCCAAGGATGTGGTTGTATTCACAACTTTTATACAACATTTGAGCTCAAGTTTACAAAATAGGACTTCGGCATTGTCCTGAATATACTTAAAATGTATTGCCTTCAAGGAAGATGTTTGCAGCTCTGGTGTGACAGTCAGGGACTTGGAATGTCCCAGGTAGAGGCAGCGAGGCGCGCTGATGACGGCGAGCCTGGGAAGTCAGAATGGCTGGGTTCAGTTGCTGCCTTACCCAACATCTGAGCTTCACTTTCTTTTTTAAAATATAAATCAAAGGCCAGGTGCCATGCCTCACACCTGTAGTACCAGGGCTTTGGGAGGCCGAGGTGGGAGGATGGCTTGGGGCCAGGAGTTTGAGACCAGCCTGGGCAACATAGTGAGACCCTGTTTCTACAAAATATTTAAAAATTACCTGTACTCTTAGCTACTTGGGATGCTGAGGTGGGAGGATCACTTGAGCCCAAGAGTTCGAGCCTGCAGTGAGCTATGATTGCGTCACTCCACCCCAGCCTGGGTAACAGAGCTAGATGGCTGTCTGTAAAAAAACTAAACAAAGCAAGCTATGAGTAATAATAGTGCCTCCTGGTTTCAAACCATGAGGACTAAATTAGATAATTCATGAGATACTCAGCACATTGCCTAGCACATAGTTGCTATTCAACAAATGTTAACTAATGACGATGTTTAAGAGCAGAATCCTTCCCTTCCTTCCCTCATCCAGAGAGGTAAAGTGGTTCATAGTTGCCCTGAACACCCTATTCTTAGTGAATATGGCAATATAGTACAGTTAGCAATTCTGCCTTCTCTCAGCAAGTTGAGGCTCGGGAAAGGTTGGTAGTGATGGAAAACTTGGTCCAGTCGCCCAAGGAGTTTACAAGGAGCTCCTGAACTGTAGAGCTTTTCTCCTGGTTTTGCCACTGTGTAATTCTGTGGCTGGCCTTTCAGCCATTTCCCTTTCTTTAAAATGTAAAGCCCAGTATTCTAATGGCCAAGATGGTAGGAATTTATTTTAAAAAACAAAAACCCAAACCAAATGAACTGGTGAAAAGGAAATATGTATTCTCTCTTCTCATTCACTAGCCATAAATGGCATTAAAGAAATGTAACTGCTTCTGTGAAAATTGTGCTGGCCTAATCCTGGGAAGAGGGACCATTTCCTTGGAAAATGTAATGTTTTCTGACAGTCTGTTTAAAGGTGAACCACCAAGTTGATCGAAGAGGAAGGAGAGTTTGAGACATAACATTTCAAAAATATTTCCTTAAACATGGTCAACTATGTATGATCTGAAAGTTGCTAAACTAACTTCTAGATGACAGCATGAAGTATAGGTCAGTTAAGCTGAACAACTAATGAGCAACCAGTATAGCTATTTCATATGTTAAAAAAACTTGAAAGTTTTTCAAATGAGCAAATATACTCTCTATTGTATATACATGCAAGAAATAGAAAATTGTATATTGTATCTGTAAGTATACTGTATATATAATTTCTTATAATACATCTGATCATTTTTTGCTATTTTATACCTTTTGATTTGGGTTTTGCTCTTTTAAACAATTGGTATGGACTAAAGCACCATAAAGAAACGTTATAATGTCATTATACACCACCCGATGTGTAGTTACCATGAACATTATCTTCAAGAAAGTGCATGCACAGGAGGACAGGGAAGGATTGTCATTTATGTAGGTTTTACATCTGGATATGATATGCAGCTTCTCCCACACTGGAAAATGAGCTGCGTGCATAACCAATCGGAGGCATGTAAAGAGTTAGGAGCAAGATCCGTGCTTTTGTGCATCTCACTCCATTTGTAGCCACTTGTTGCACTCCATCTGGGAAGAAAGAAGCCGCTGCAGGGCATGCGCCAGACCTGCGCTGGGCTGTCGCTTCCATTGTACGGAAGATGAACAGGCGGCGTTATTTTGGATCACATAGCAGCTTGTTCAAAAGCATCTTGCATTCCCCAGCTGTTCCACAACTTCTTCGCATATGGGAGAGAACTTGCCAGCTGCTGGGGCAACTGTACTTACATTTGCTGCCTTTGTTCAGTAAACAAGGAAGGTAAAAAGACAGGCGCCTTTGTTAAACTGTAGTCATTGTAAAGAGACTTATTTGTTTCTGTTATGTCAATGTTATTCCAGATATAGTCTGTCAGGGGAGGAGGTTTAAAAGGAAATGTCAGAATTAACATTTTTTTAATCCAAATAAATGTTATTTTAGGGTAACCGGCATGTATAGTTTTTCCATATGTAAAACCTGAGGCTGCTTTTATATTTCGTTGCCTAACAAAGGAATGGATCTAATACCTAAAAATAAGTGTTTACTTAAAAATTGACATATGAATCAGATTTAATTCTATACATTTTTTCTATTGCATGAAATACATAAAAGTTACAGTGTGTCTCCAGACAGTGCTTTTGTGTTTTCAGAACATTCTGTTGGTTTTGCATTGGAGCTGGAGGGTACCTTGCCCACACCCTTTGTTTAATCAATGAGAAAACTTCAGTTTATAAGAAGTTGTTGCTTATCCAAGGTGGTTTGGCTAGTGGATTTAATTCAGTAAAGCTGCTGTCGAGTGTTTACAGTGTGACAGGCCTGGGAAACCTATAAAGATGAATAAGGGTTGGGCCCAGCCCTGGATGGACTCGCAGTTCAGAAACAACAGACGTAAACAAATACTTCAAGTATGAGGGCTAGAGCAGAGGCAGCACCTTTTTGTTTTCAGAACAGTGTTGTAATCATGTCAACTCAAATAAAGCCAGAGTAGCAAGTTGCTGTGCCAGTAAGAATCGAGGAGCAGAATCTTGGGTACAGGAAGATAAGAGGAGGCATTACGTGGTTTATTGAATTTTAAGTACATGTCCCTAAAAAAGATTTTGTATTGTGTCTCCACCTAGGCCTGCTTGTCTTCCAGTTCCTGGCCAGCACCCCAAAACATCTTGCCTTCCTAATTATTGTGAATTGTGAATAAATGGCCCTCTAGTAGCTCCAGCATCAATCACAATCCTTTTTGGGATATTCAGTCAGTTTCAATCCCCTTTGTTCTATAAGAGGTTGTAAAATAAGCCAGAATTGCTTGGGCATGTATAAAACCCTCTGACTCCAAATCTCCTCTAAATCTTAGGGGTTCCTTGTACTGGAAACTGCTGTTGCTTCAGATCCCCTGATGATTCACGGTTGCTGAGTTGCGCCCACAATTCTAAGCCCTTAATCCACTTCTGGGCTCCATTTATACGTTCGTGTATCTCTTACTTCATCCTTTTTGTGCAGTAATAACAGATTTTTACAGTCTTTCAGTTTTCACTTGGTTTTACTGACGTTTTCACTTGAGACGCTCAAGAATTCCATTGGGTTCTTAGGGCTGATGACCCAGGGTTTCCATCTTGTAGAAGAGGAAACCAAGGCTTCACGGTTGAGAAACTTGCCTGGGCTAGGATTAGAAGTAAAATCTCCTGATTGAAAGTTCAGCACTGCCCTCTCACTGGAAGGGTCAACTTATACAAAGCTGGAGGTTGAGTTTCATCTTCTTCTACAGCTTCATTGTGCATGCCCTGACTTCAGTGATCCTCACTGGGTTTTCCACCCAGGGCTTTCACTGGGATAAATCTCCCTTTCTTTTTTTTTTTTTTTTTGAGGACACGTTCCACATTTTATTTACATTTTAAGACTAACTTTAATCTCCAAATCACATATCTATACACCTATTTCCTTTTTGTTGACTTCACTTAAACTTAAATGCATGGTTAAACAAAGACTGTAAACAAATATTTACCATGTCTGTTACATGTAACACACAAGAACAGCTTTTAACAGAAATTCATCAACTCCCCCCAACATTTTTTATTATAAATACAGGTATCAAAACAATCCTGAACATATTTTTGATACTACTAGTAGTCAGCATCCACACCGCTTCAAAAATTAACACATCTGTGACAATATTCGTTGTACCTGCTACTTTTTAAACAATTTCAACTGCAGCTCTCTTTTACTAAGCAAGATGGGTAAAGCATGCCATTTCTGTTTTCTTTCTTGAGATTTTCACTTTTTAGAAACACACATGCTTCCACTGCCATCTGACACTTCTCCACACGCTTTCATCTTGTAAACCTGAATTCTACTTTGAGTACTCCAGGTTTATGTTTAAATGACAGTGCCTTAACAAGAGAAAAAAAAATTGTGCTGCATTTTTCCTCCTGTTACCTGAAAACATAATGGGTGTACATGTATTAAATATATTCTTACAAATGTCCAGGTCATGTTTACCAGCTGGAATTCTTTTACTTAATGTGTGGGTATTTTTCATTGTGATATTTAATCAAGACATTAACATGAGTAGAAGGTTGTTGATTTAAGACAAGTTTGAGATCCACTAAAATTAATTGTTGTATGTTTGTCCTTCTGGTGGCTGTGGAAGCTTCATATTTTCTTTGGACATCATTAGACGTCTTAGCTCTTGAAGTACAACTTTAATGCTATATGAATTTCGCCATTTTGCTAACACTGGTATGCTCCGGGCATCCACCATCCCACTGGAATTATTTATTCCATTCATATTAATTTTTGTTACAAATCTAACTGACGGAGCAGCTTCTGGGTATTTAGGTCCACATTCTACTTTCAGGCTATATATTCTGTTTTCATAATTTGTCCTTGGTGGCCCAATAATCATGCCTGTCCACCTTGTAAGTGTCATATCTTCATCATCTTCAAGGCCCCAGCTAACCGTACCATCGCCTACTCCTTTTTGTCCTTTTTCAAGTTCTTCCAACAAGCGAAAATTACGAGGAACTTTAACTCCTGTGGAGACCGCCATCTTCTCCTGCAGCCCGACAAATCTCCCTTTCTTAGTACATTTCTCTGCACATTACAGTTCTCTTAGCATCTTATTCTTCTTTTACTTTTTTCTTTTTTAGAGACAGGATCTTGCTCTGTTGCCCAGGCTGGAGTACAGTGGTGTGATCATAGCTCACTGTGGCCTTTAACTCCTGGGCTCAAGGATTCCTCCCTCTTCAGCCTCCCAAGTAACTGGGACTACAGGAGTGCACCACCACGCCAAGCTAATTTAAAAAAATTGTAGAGAAATGTTGCCTAGGCTGGTCTCTAGCTCCCTGGGCTCAAGTGACCCTTCTGCCTCAGCCTCTCAAAATGCTGGGATTATAGGCAATAGAAACAGTACCCAGCCATCATGTTACATTTCTAAGTCTTGTCTCTCAAGAGCAATTGCCAAGTTTTTTTGTTTGTTTGTTTGTTTGTTTGTTCTTTGGGACGGAGTCTCACTCTGCCACCCAGGTGCAATGGCACGATCTTGGCTCACTGCATCCTCTGCCTCCTGGGTTCAAACAATTCTCCCGCCTCAGCTCCGAAGTAGCTGGGACTACAGGTGCATGCCACCACACCCAGCTAATTTTTGTGTTTTTAGTAGAGATGCGGTTTCACTGTGTTGGCCAGGCTGGTCTTGAACTCCTGACCTTGTGATCTGCCCACCTCGGCCTCCCAAAGTGCTGGGATTACAGGTGTGAGCCACCACGCCCGGCCAATTGCCAACTTTTAAACACATGCATCCCTCTGTCCTGCTACACACACACACACCACACACACACACCCCTCCATATACACAGAGGCCCAGCATGGCTACTGCACCCACTATCCTTTTTCACCCAGCCCAGCTCCTGTCAGAAGACGACTTGACCTTTACACCATCAAACTTTTTCCTCCTGCTTAATGCCTTGGGATACTACAAAATTCTTGATGGATGTCAGATATAGGTGGATGGTCAAAGTTAGCCTGGTTCCTCTTTTTCCACAGGGGTACTGTTGGAAAACGATCCAGCTCCCCATGGTAGTGGTGACTGTGTTGTCCCCCCAACATCATGGTCCTTGGGGTTAGAAATAAGAGCCATTTTCCTGTAGGAGGAAGAAGGTGATGAGCTTGGTGGGGGAGGGGGACCTCCTTTGCTCAGGACTTCTCTATTATTCCTTACACAGCCATAGTACCGCTCCCCACAAACATCCTAATACCGCCCCTCATCCCCAGACTTTGGCAACTTTCTCCTCCTTCTAGGACCCTTTGTTTGTTTCCCTCTTTGACATTCTTCCCCTCCTGCTCCTGGTCTGTTGCTGTCTCCCAACCACCTCCTGGCAGGCCTGGGTTTCAAGTGTCTTAGGGACACATTTGCCTTGGATGCCCTTATCTCCATCTGTCATTGGTATTTAATTGCTCTCCACTCTCCAGCCTGCTCTTTGACTTGGGGTAAGTTTCCCCCTTGCAATCCTTTCTGATTACTTCTTTCAGCTTTCCTCTGGCCAATTCAGCTGCCTGTTCAGCTCTTCCACGCTGCTAGCTCACCCTTTGTGTCTGCAGTTTCCCAGGGTTTCCAATACATGGCTTTGTTTCTATCCAAGGCTGCTCTGCTCTTTCTCCCTTCCTTCCTTTCCTTCCTCGCCCTTTTTGACAGTGCTTCTTGAGGCTTGTATTCTTTTCCCTTTCAGTTTTTTTCTTCTTAACAATTTGCAAACCCTTCTGCCTTTGTTCTGAGTCAATCTCATTTGGCTGTCACCTTTGTTTAGTATAATAATGATATTGAATACGCTATCAAAGTTTTTATGTACAGGAAATTTTTGCTTTTAAAAAGGATTCTTTGGAACTGTAACTTGGAAATACCAGTTTTGAAACTGGTCAGGTCAGGGCATTTTAGAAGGTTTGAACTTTGGGGAAAATTGTTTGAAATTTATTTTGGCTGTCCTTGCCTGTGGCAGTACCTTGAAAGTAACTGAAACATAAGCTTGTTTTGGATAACCTTTCCCTTGCAAGTGGAAATTGTACATACACAGAGCAGAATTCACGTTGACTTTTTTTTTTCTTTTTCAAATCATATTTCTGGAAAATCTTAGAAGGGAGTTTGTGCTTTGTAGCCAGTCTAGGGTGGGTGTAACTCATGAATAATTGGACATATTAAGACTGTGCTAGACCCTTTTGATCAAAAGGCTCGCTAGGGATGCTTTCTACTTACGATCCTCTGTCCATGAGAATACACCAGAGAGTAGGTATTAGGAAATCCTTGACAGATTGACTTGATTAAGGAATCTTTACTTTTCCCCCAAAGCTGTGAACCTAAGGGTTTCCTCAGGGTCAGGAATAGAGTAGGATGGTAGTTGGAGGTTCTTGCCCTGCCTTGAGGTAGAGCTGTAGGCTACTGTTGGTCCTGAGCAGCCAGGGGGCCTCAGCAGTGTTTGCTGTGCACCCAGAGCCCTCCCACCTGGCAATTGTTCACTGCAAAAATATAAAAATATTGCTCTTTTTGTGACTTTTTTCTTTTCTTTTTTGTATTCACGACTTAATGCACGTTTTTCCTTTCTCTACTTTAAATTCTGCAAAAAGCGAAAAGTTGTTTACCCAGGCCAAAATAGTTTGGTACTTTAATTTCCCAATTAAAAGGGAGCACAATATTCTTGCCCCGGTAGATCTGGGACTCTGTTTACGGCAATGTTACTTATCCCAGGTGGTTTGGCTATTGCATGTAATTCAGCAAAGTTTCTGTTGAGTGTTTACAGTGTGACAGGCCTGGGGCACTTATAAAGATGAATAATTGTTGAGTCTACGGTGCCCAGGGAGTTTGAGTCCAGCCTGGGCAACATTTCTCTATAATTTTTTTTTTTTTAATTAGCTAGTGTGGAGGTCCTCACCTGTAGTCCCAGCTACTTGGGAGGCCAAAGAGGCAGAATTCCTTGAGCCCAGGAGTATGAGGCCACAGTGAGCTATGATCACACCACTATACTCCAGTTACTGTTAGTACAGACTGGAGCACACACAGACCAAGGGATCTTTGTTTCAGCAGTCTTCTTTAATTGGTGTTGCTGGACATAGAATCTTGATGTAACCATCAACTTCAGTTAACCTAGTCAAGTTATCCACCTATATTAACATTATTATGTTATTATTAGCATCTGAAGAAAGGTCTTTGAAATTGGAATTATATAGAAACAGGAAGTAAAAGTAATCAAACAGACTGTTGATTCTGTCATTCCTTTGTTCAGCAAACATTTGATAACCATGTGTGTGTATGATTGTGCACGTGTGTGTATGCTTGGTATGTGTGTGTATGCTTGGTATGTGTGTGTATGCTTGTGCACATGGATGTGTGTGCCCATTTGATGCTTGTTATTGAGACAATAGAGTGAATCCCGCCTTCACGGAGCTTACAGTGGGGGACACATTTGTAAATAAACAAGCATAGGAATTGTGATGGAAGCACATTCTAGATGTCATGGAGGCATGAGAGGATGCCATGACGGTGGTGCTGCCACTGGTAGCATCATCTGTTGACTGTTCACTGCTTGTCAGGTCCTGTGCTGAGGGCTTTGAGGGCTTGACATGCTGTACTTTATTTTTTTTTCTTGAGACGGAGTCTCACTTTATCTCCCAGGCTGGAGTGCAGTGGCGTGATCTTGGCTCACCACAACCTCCACCTCCTGAGTTCAAGCCTTTCTCCTGCCTCAGCCTCCCGAGTAGCTGGGATTACAGGCATGCGCCACCACACCTGGCTAAATTTTATATTTTCAGTAGAGACAGGGTTTCATCATGTTGGCCAGGCTGGTCTTGAACTCCTGACCTCAAGTGATCTGCCCGCCTCAGCCTCCCAAAGTGCTGGGATTACAGGCATGAGCCACCGCGCCCGGCCACAATTAGCACAGTTTTTTAAGTGGAAGCCTTGGTAGGTTAAGTACCTCAAATAAGGTATGACAATAAGTGGTCGAGTCTGGGTTTGGATTCAGATCCAAGGTCATAAACCTTTTGCCATAAATGACAGGATATATCAGTAGCTTCCTAAGTTTACTTTTCCTCCTCGAACCATCCCTATCTCTGCACATAAAGCAGGAATAAGGAAGCCTGGAGAGCCACTTGATATAAAAGATATGTGGGGGCCAGGTGCAGTGGTGTATGCCTGTAATCCCAGCGCGTTGGGAGGCTGAGGCAGGAGGATGGCTTGAGCTCAGGAGTTTGAGACCAGCCTGGGCAACTTAGTAAGACCCCATCTCTACAAAAAATTAAAAAATTAGCCATGCATGGTGGCACACACCTGTAGTCCTCGATACTTGGGTAGTTGAAGTGGGAGGATCACATGAGCCCATGATGTCGAGGCTGTAGTGAGCTATGATTGCACCTCTGCACTCCAGCCTGGGCCACAGAGCAAGACCTTGTTTCTAAAATATACATATTTTTATTTTTTAAAAAAAGGATGTAGGTGGGGAGTTAGCCCTAGCCTCACTCTCTCCTATAAAGGATGTACCATGGGGATCTAGTCTAGAGGGTTCCTCAGTGTCTGTAATTATGCATTTTCTCTGAGTATTCTTTATATTCAGTGTTTTGCCAACTGTGTTTCTAAAGAGGCTTTCTTTTCCCTCTGCTGAGCGTTACAGAAACTGGCCATCAGCCTGACTGAGCCCCAGAGCCCTCTGCCTCCTTTCTCAGTGCTCAGAGGTGCATCGCAACCAGCAGCCTCTGGTTTCTGCCTCGATCCCCTCAGTGGTACTTGGTGAGGCAAGCGGCTCTATTTCAGGCCTGCGGAAGCGGAGAGTCACTTCCTCTTCAGGATCGGTTCTTTAAATGAACCGCTCATGGAGGGGAAGCCTGCCTGCTAGGACACATCTGTGTGCATGAATACAGGCTCTCAGAAATCTCATCCTCGCTTTCAGCAGCCTGCTGGTTACACTGCTCTTATCTCCCCTTTCCTGCCTTTTAAGGACTGCAAGGCTCTGTGGTTCTGATAAGACCCGGTTATGATCCTGAAGAATACTGACTGGACAGGTTGGAGGAAACCTATTACTCTTGAAGGGAAAGAGAGGCTCAAAGAGGGCATGAGATCCTGCCCTTTTCCAAAAGGAACCCTTGAGGACCCAAGAGCGGTCCTCTGCAGGATGAATCGCCCTGAGGCTCTAGGAGAAACTTTGATAAGCGTGCTCTTCCTTAGCGCTGTGCCTGTCCTGTTTCCTCCTCTTGATAGCAGGCAAGTAGAAAGACGGACCTCTGACCCTGAACCGTGTGCCATAATGAGGAAATTCCACCTTGAAAATTTAGAAATTTAGAGGTGAGCATGCATGCTTTTTTTTTTTTTTTTTTTTTGAGACAGGGTCTCACTCTGTCGCCCAGGCTGGAGTGCAGTGGTGTGATCTCAGCTCACTTCAACCTCTCCCTCCTGGGTTCAAACCATTCTCATGCCTCAACTTCCCGAGTAGCTGGGATTACAGGCATGTGCCACCACACCCAGCTAATTTTTGTATTTTTGGTAGAGATGGGGTTTCACCATGTTGACCAGGCTGATCTTGAATCCCTGACTTCAAGTGATCCCACCCGCCTCAGCCTCCCAAAGTGCTGGGATTACAGGTATGAGCCACCTTACCCAGCTGCTCATCAGTTTTTAAGTCCAAAAATAAGGCTAAGAACTTCCTGGAAAAAACTGATAGACCATGAACTCAAGTGAAGAGACAGCTTACTTCAACCAGTGTTAGACGATGTCCATCCACTTCCTGAAAATGAATTCAATATTAGACTTTGAAATAGGATTTATATATGTTTTTTTCATTCTGACCCCAGAATTATCCAATTATTTTTTAAAAAATAGTCACCATGATATATCCTGACGTTGAGTTTCCAGGAAAAAGAAAAACCATATTATATGCTTAACAAGAAAATTATATGGTTGGAAGATATTTTGGAGGATTATTTATGTAAACCCAACATCTGTGTGTGTGTGTGTGTATGTGTGTTTTAAATCCTCATTAAAAAAGAATGAAAAGCTTTCATTGCATGGCATTTTTTTTCTATACACTTGCTTCTCACTGTGTTGGAAGAAGGCGCAAGTTAGTTATAGCAGGCAGTGAAAGCAGTTTATTTTTTTCCATGAACAAATTGGTTCCATCTCTTGTATTTAGGCTTCTTGAAAAAAAAATACAAAGAGAGAAAGAAAACAAAAAACTCAGAAGAAACTGTAAGCTTATTGTGGAAAACTTCTGACTTTCATTTTGAGCACAGATACTAGTTGTAGGTTCAAACAGTAGTATCCTTTATCTGTTTGTAGAACTTGGTAGGTCTACAATTTATAAACCCATTCATACTTCCCTTGCGCCATACCCAAGTCTCCCTACACACAATGTCTTCTCCATTATTTTCCATTTCAGCTAGAAGTTGGTTTTGAAAAGTTAAGTGCTGTGTTTGCATAATCTTCACCCAACCCTTTTTCTCCTCCAAACTTTTTATCTTCTTTGGTTGCCAAATTCACACGCATTGCTTGTAGTTACCCAACAATGGCTTTTGTTTCATTTTTTCATATGTTCTCAATGGTTTTCCCATCAGTTTTGATTCTAGGGACAACTAGGAACAGTTAATGAGTTGCAGAAACAGGGAAGGTTGCCTCAATTATATGTAGGCTTACTGAATTAGTTACCATCACCAAGTGTAGGTAAATAGGAGAATAACTATTTAAAAGATGAGAAGAATAGATTTCATAGTAAGAGAAGTTTCCTCTCTCAAGATGTTCCTCTTTTTCTTCTTCCTCCTTTCCCTCCTCTTATTATATAATAGTAATAATTATTATTCCCTGAAGCATTGTTCACAGTCTGGTGGGAGAAACAGTTGTTGCTAAGAGTAATGCCTTCTTAACAGTGAATACCGAAAGTTTCAGTTCAAGTACTAGAAAACGACTTGTAATGAATAATCACAGTTTAAATTTAAGTGATGCTTAATTATACATTTACTTTTTATTTTTTTTGAGACAGGATCTCACTCTGTAACCCAGGCTGGAGTGCAATAACACGATCTCAGCTCACTGCAACCTCTGCCTCCCGGGCTCAAGTAATCCTTTCACCTTAGCCTCCCCAGTAACTAGGATACATTTATAATTTTTTGTTTTTTAACTTTTTGGCCAGTGACTGGCTAATTTTTTAATTTTTTGAAGAGACAAGCTCTCACTATATTGCTCAGGCTGGTCTCCAATTCCTGGGCTCAACCGACCCTTCTGCCTCAGCCTTTCAAAGTGTTAGGATTACAGGCATGAGCCACCACTCCTAAATGTATAAATATTTATAGAGGACTTTTATGTACAGGGCATGCTGCCAGGATTTTCACTTATCTAATGTCATTTAATCACAAATACCATGTGAAGTAGGTAGTATTATTCCCATTTCACAAATGAGCAACATCAAGCCTCGAGAGGAAAAATGACTGGTCACAGTCACATATCTAGGAGTGACAGGATTGAGATTTAAATCAAGATCTTCTGATTCCAGGGTCACATTCGCTTCCCAGCCAATAAGTAAACGGCAGTGATGTTACCAAGGAGGTCCTATGTGTGTATGACAGTGGATTCTGGAACTCAGCTTGAATGCTCATGTGGTAGAATTTTAAGAACAAAACTGTTAAATTAGGGTTGGAGTTTTTAGTGCCTCTAAATTGGATTTGGAGACTAGAACTCAAGTATCTGCCTGCTTTTTGCTGAAAATATTTATTGTACAAGTCTGTACCCAACTCGTGAAAACACCAGGTTTTTATTTTTGAATGTGCACATCTTCCAAAGGCCGGTTTGGTGCTGAATTGGAAAGAATTCTAGTTCTCAGAACCTGGAAAATGACCATTACTCCTGTTTTCTTTCTTTCGTTCTTTTTCTTTAAACAGCTTTATTGAGGTAGAATATTACCACTGTTTTCTTAACTTAGCCTTTTGGAAGAAAGTTTGGGTCAATGTTAAGCCAAAATTTCTTAACTTTTAGGGCTTTTTGATATGGTCTTGCACAAGTTACTCAAACTCTCCCACTTCTTTATTACTCCCAGAGAAATCTTTTCAGTAGAAATTTGGGAAATTTTGCATTTTAAAAACTCGTACTTGCTGATGCAGTTTTTTTTTTCTTTTTCTTTTTCTTTTTTTCTTTTTTTTTTTGTTTGAGGTATAGTCTCACTCTGTTACCCAGGCTGGAGTGCAATCTCTGCAACCTCTGCCCACAAGGTTCAAGCGATTCTCCCGCCTCAGCCTCCCGAGTAGCTGGAATTACAGATGCGCACCACCACACCCGGCTAATTCTTGTATTTTTAGTAGAGACAGGGTTCTGCTATGTTGGCCAAGCTGGTCCTGAACTCCTGACCGAAGGTGATCTGCCTGCTTCGGCTTCCCAAAGTGCTGAGATTATAAGCATGAGCCACCGGCGCCCAGCCTGGTTTATTTTTTAAGGTTAGCTTTCCTGAAAATGCCTTCTTCTGTAACTCCTGGTTAGCCTGGAAGCCAGACACAAGAGTGCTAGTTATGATGATACCAGTAAGATGCCAAAATAAAAATTTGCCACAAGTCAACCCGGATATGGACTGCTCATTAGTATAGAGCAGGTGTCCCTAGCAGTATTGAAATATGTGACTGTAAATTTGTGTTTCCTTGTGCAGTTCTGTCAGTTTTTGCTTCATGTATTTGGATGCATCGCTATTATTAAGGTGAATAAATACTTAGGATCCTTATGTCCCCTTGAGGAACTGGTTACTTTATTGTTATGAAATGACTTTCTTTAGACCAGCTGATATTCTTTGCTGTAAATTCTACTTGTTATTAATAAAGCCACTTCAGCTTTTTTTTTTTTTTTTGGATTGGTGTTAGCATGGTATAACTTTTTCCATCCTTTTACTTTTAACCCCCTTTTTTTTTTGCTTTATTTCAAGTTCATTTTTTTTTGTAGGCAGTATACAGTTGTATCTTTTTTCCCCAGTATGAAAATTAAGTCTTTTAATTGGTGTATTTAGATTACTGACGTTTAATGTAACTATTCATATAGTTAATTTTAAATCTGTCATCTTGCTATATGTACTCTATGTATCTTGTCTATTCTTTATTCTCTTTTCCCTGGTTTCTCTGCCTTCTTTTGCATTGAGGTTTTTTTCTTTTTCTTTTTTTGTAATGATTCCATTTGTCTCCTTTGTTGGCTAACTAGCTATATGTCTTTGTTATTTTGTGGTTACTTTATGATTTACAGTATAGTCTGGGCACAGTGGCTCATGCCTGTAATCTTAGCACTTTGGGAGGCTGAGGCAGGTAGATTGCTTGAGGCCAGGAGTTTGAGACCAACCTGGCCAACATGGCAAAAACCCCATCTCTTCTAAAAATACAAAAATTAGTGGGATGTGGTAGCACATGCCTGTAGTCCCAGCTACTCAGGAGGCCGAGGCATGAGAATTGCCTGAACCCAGGAGGTAGAGGTTGCAGTGAGACAAGATCACACCACTGCACTCCAGCCTGGGTGACAGAGTGAGACTCTGTCTCAAAAAACAAACAAACAATTTACAGTATACATCCTTAAGTTATCACAGTCTACCTTTAAGTGATATTATATCACTTCACATATAATATAAGAACATTACAATAGGATACTTCCATCTTGACCTTTGTGTTATTGTTGTACAGTTTACTTTTACATATGTGATTAACTCCATATAAATTATTATTGTTTGAGAAGTCACTGCTCTTTTAAAAGCTTAAATAATAAGGAGAAAACTCTTATGTATTTACCCAGGTAGTAACTATTTCCACTGTTCTTTATTCCTTTGTTATATTCATATTTCTACCTGATTTTTTTTTTTTACTTAAAAGAATTTACTTTAGCATTTCTGTTATATAGGACTTCTGGTGATGAATTCATTCCATTTTTTTTATGTCTGATAAATCCTTATTTTGCCTTTATTTTTATAAGTAAAATGTGCTAACTAATTGTACAAATGGAGCTACAGCTTTATTTTTGGAAGCTATTTTTGCTGGGTATAGAATTATAGATTAACAATTTTTTCTTTCTAGTTCATTAAAGATTTTGCTTCACTATTTTACACTTGCATTGTTTTTGACATAAAATCTGCTATCATTCTTATCTTTTTTGGTTTATGTGATATGTCCTTTTTTTCTAATTGCATTTAGTATTTTTATTTTGGAAAAAGTGAAGTCTCACTGTGTCATCCAGGCTAGAGTGCAGTGGTGCAGTCATAGTCCACTATAGCCTGAAACTCTTGGGCTCAAACAGTCTTCCTGCCTCAGCCTCCTGAGTAGCCGGGACCACAGGCACATGCCACCACACCCAGCTGCCTTTTAAGATGTTTTGTTTGTTCCTGGTTTTAAGCAATTTGCAACATGCTTTGATATATGTTTGTTTATATTTCTTGTGCTTGGAGTTAAATGAGCTCCTTGAATCTTTGGGTTTATATTTTTATTAGGTTTGGCATATTTTTTCAGCCATTATTTCTTTAAATATCACTTTCTATCCCTCTGTTCCACCCATGTGGAATCCAACTATATGTGTATTAGGCTGCTTAAAGTTGTCTGCACAGCTCACTCGTGCTTTGTTCAATTTTTTTTTTTTCTTTCCTGTTTTTCATTTTGGACATTTCTATTGCTATGTCTTCAAGTTCAATAGTCCTTTCTTCTGAAATGTCTGCCTGCCATTAATCCTATCCAGTGTACTGTTCATCTCATACATTGTCGATATTGTTTCCAGAAATTTGATTTGTGTTTTTATATATTCATATCTCTGCCTAAAATCTTGAATATTTGTACTTGTCTGCTAATTCTAATATCTTTCTTAATTCTTGATCAGTTTCAGTTGATTGACATTGCTTCTCATTGTGGGTTATATTTTCCTGCTTTCTTGCATGCCTGGTAATTTTTGACAGGATGCTAGACATTGCGATGTTATATTTTGGGGTTATGGAAATATTGTTGAGCTTTGTTTTGGGATGTAGATAAATTACTTGGAGACAGTTGATTCTTTTGTCTTACTTTCAAAGTTTATTAGATAGGACTGGAGCAGTGCTAATTAGACAGGGCTAATTATTCCTTAAGCCATTTATGCTGCGTGTTCCATTATTGGAACACTAAACTTGTGGGAGTTATTTATATCCTATTGCTTAAGGTCATCACCAAGGTCGGATTTCTCACACACAAAAAAATTTGCAACCTCCGGCATAAATGGGTTAAGCAACATCTTTCTGAGTACCCAGTGCTCGTGAATTATGAATTTTCCCATTCTTTGTTGTTTGTTTGTTTTGAGAGAGAATCACATTGTTTCACCCAGGCTGGAGTGCAGTGGCATGATCTCAGCTCACTGCAACCTCCACCTCCTGGGTTTAAGTAATTCTCCTGCCAGCCTCCCAAGTAGCTGGGATGACAGGCAGCTTCTACCACACCTGGCTAATTTTTGTACTTTTAGTAGAGACAGGGTTTCACCATGTTGGCCAGGCTGGTCTTGAACTCTCGACCTCAGGTAATCTGCCTGCCTCGGCCTCCCAAAGTGCTGGGATTACAAGCATGAGCCACCATGGCCAGCTGAGTTTTTCCATTCTATCAGGTGGAAACAGACACTATTTTGCATCAGTACCAGACACTGTTATCTCCAATCTTTTCTAGTGTTCCCCCACCCACTCAGGCACACGTAGTTTGCTCAAAACATGCACTGACTACTCAAAGATAAATCTCTGGACTTCTCTGTGTGGTTCTCTCCTATTGGGTACTTGGTCCTGCAAATTCTAATGGCCTGGGTCTCCCCCAGACTCTCAGCTCTGGGAGTCTGCTGGGTGATAGCCTAGGGCAGTCGTATTGCCTGGAATCTGAAAATCCAGATTCTGTCAGTAGGTTTCTGCTAGGGTCTGAGATTTCTAAGAAACTTTTAGATGCTGTCAATGCTCTGGAAAAAGACTATTTCGAGTAGCCAGGGTCCCTAAATATTCGACAGATGTGTAATGTAAACCACATATGTAATTTTACATTTCCTAGTAATCACATTAAGAAAATTAAAAAGAAACAGGTGAATTTTTTTTTTTTTTTTTTGAGACAGAGTCTTGCTCTGTTGCCCAGGCTGGAGTGCAGTGGTGCGATCTTGGCTCACTGCAACCTCCACCTCCTGGGTTCAAGCGATTCCCTTGCCTTAGTCTCCCAAGTAGCTGGAACTACAGGGATGTGCCACCACGCCCAGCTAATTTTTGCATTTTTAGTAGAGATGGGGTTTCACCATGTTAGCCAGGATAGTCTCCATCTCCTGACCTCGTGATCCACCCGCCTCAGCCTCCCAAAGTGCTGGGATTACAGGCGTGAGTCACCACGCCTGGCCAAGAAACAGGTGACATTAATTTAATTATACATTTTCTTTAACTCAGTCTACCCAAAATGTTATTTCAACATGTCATCAATGTAAAAATATTAATATGGCATTTTTTCTTAAATTTTACAGTAAGTCTTGAAATTTGATATGTATGTTATAGCTACCAGATACTACATTTTTATCTGAAATACTTGGTCTGTATTTAGCTTTTATAAAATTTGTAGTCGAAAAAGTATATTTGTTAACCAAACCCAAATACACAGGTTGTCCAGCAACTGAACTCAGCATCAAAAAATCATTCTCCATGATGTTTGCATTCAACTTGACAAAACTGGTTCATCTTTTTGAGACGAATTAATATGATTTTTTGAAACAAAAAATATCAATTTCAAAGCTACATCTGTTCAACTTAGGCAAATTCGCTAACTCTTATGCCAGCTCAGAATTGTTAACATTAAATTCAAAGGAGTATTGCAAAAATGGAAAAACTAACTCTAAATTTATCAATATCAACAAAGTATTCCTCAACATTTTCTTACGGATTTTGAAGGCAATTTATATAATGCTTTTGATTTCAGTGAAATCATCCACATATTGGTTCAAGTTACAAAAATGCATGAAACCATTATTTTTTACTTCTCTTATGAAAAATGTCAGTTTTGACATAAATTCTCCTGCCTGTCTAGCTAGGTCACAAATAAGTTTTTCCTTTCCTTGGAACTTTAAATTTATCTCTTTCATATATGGTGTGATATCTGTGAAAAAAACATAAACTACACTGCCTATTTTTTTTGGGGGGGGGGGGGGGGGTCTCGCTCTGTCGCCCGGGCTCGAGTACAGTGGTGTCATCTCGGCTCACTGCAAGCCATTCTCCTGCCTCAGCCTCCTGAGTAGCTGGGACTACAGGGGCTTGCCACCACGCCCGGCTACATTTTTTTTTATTTTTTTATTTTTATTTTTAGTAGATGGGGTTTCACTGTGTTAGCCAGGATGGTCTTGATCTCCTGACCTCGTGATCCGCCTGCCTCGGCCTCCCAAAGTGCTGGGATTACAGGCTTGAGCCACCGTGCCCAGCCCATGCTGCCTATTTTTGCCTTCATTGAGTATTCGGCAAGCATTCTTTTTTTGTAAAGAAAATCTTGCATTGTAGCTAACTGTGCAGGGAATGTTTGTAAAAATTCTTTGTGATTCAACCCGAGATCACTGGCAAGGAACACATGATCAATCATTTCTGGTTTTGTATTTCTTTCAGCAGTTCCATAAACTGGTTCAAGAATCCAAGATGTTTTATAACTGGCCAGAGTTATGAGCTGAGATGTAAAAAATTATTAAAACAATTTTTTGGCCATTTAATTCTGATTTTGAGTGACGAATTTCATTGATCTGTTTTTGACTGCTGAGGGGAGATGGCATCAAATTCAGTATGTTTTTGCTGAAATTGTCTGTTAATATTTTCTGCCTTATTATCTTTGACTTTTTATGTAACACACAGCTTTCTCCTTTTGCTCTGCCACAGCAAATTACAATTGCCATTGATTATGTCGCTTATTGCTTACCTTACTCTCCTGTCTCTTTTTCTCTTTACTGTTCTGATTGTATTATTAATTTTTGTATCTCCACTGGATTTTGAATCAGTCCTAAGATTTTGGAAAGTGTCTCTGCGTTAGGACTGCTACAAAATTTTCAAAGTGACAGATTAGAAAAATTGACCATATTTATTTTATAAACTAGAGAAACAATGTAATTGTATCTTAATTAAAGCAAGTATTTTAATATGATTGCCAATTATGATTTACATAGTTATCACCATAACTTGTACTGTCTGTGTAAAATATTCAGGTGAACACTTTACAGTGTTACATCAGTGTTTAGAAAAAAACATTTAAATGGAAACACTTTATTGACACCAAGTAGATCAGTGATGCTTTCGTTTGTAGACTTATCTGCTACAATGCACCAAATAATATTTTAAGCAATATAGTATTTAAAGTGAAATGTAGTTCTACAAAAGCAATGCATTAATGTTTAATGGAACATATTTTACATTGCTTCAGTTTTTACATTTAAATAAGATCACTTGAAATTAATTAAAAGCTGACACTCAGTTCCTCAGTTGCATTCGCCAACTTAAGTAGCCATGTGTGCTCTTTGGTTCTTGTATTGGACAGCACAGGCCAGGGGCTACTTGCATTTGAACCTAGGGACCTTGTATCAATAACTAGATGGTTGCTCACTTTTCTTGCCCAGCAACTACATCTTCCTTGCCTTGTCCCACGGCACTCAGGAATTTTAGGAGTTTAGCAAATGAAGTCTTGTATAATTAAGTGGTCTCTGAAGGTCTCTTGATGACCATGACTCTTGGACAACGTCCCACTGTGCTAGGCCATTAGGACAAGTCTGGGGACAACTTCTGACTCCAGGGACAGTCTGTGGGTTGTAATAGGGGTTAGCTTGGGACAAGGCCAAGGCAGAGTTTATAGGTCAACTGCAACTACTCTTCCTCTTCCCATGGGTTACTAACCAATGACTCAAGAGCAGTCTGGCTTGAACTTAGTTGGACGAGAATGTTGTCGGCAGAGGTAGCATTCTCATGGCGTTGGAAGGAGCAGATTTCATTTTCACACCAATCATGAGAGTGTTAGGGGAAAGCTGTCCCTTAGCTAAGTTGGCTAGGCAGGTTTTCAAAAATCCATTTCAATTAATCTTCATAGGCTATGAAATTATACCTGATAAATATGAAGAAAATGGAATGGCTGATTTGTGTGTTGAATACAAAATAATGATATAAGGCATTCTAGAATTTAGAAACCAACTTATGAACCAAGATGTTATTTTCAGAGTGGGTATACTTACCTTGCCTGGACCCTGATTAAACTCCTCTTTTTTTGTTTAAAGTTCAATTTATATTCTGACCATTTCTTTGTTTAGAGATATATTGCTTTGGTTCATATATTTGTACTGCCTTCACAAAATATTAGGGGTGTTTACTTAGATCTTAGGTTTCTCAAGTCTTTTTCTTCCATCCTTTCTTTCCTTCCTTCCTTCCTTCTTTCTTTCTTCTCTTTTTCTCTTTCTCTCTTTCTTTCTTTCCTTCTTTCTTAATTTCAGACAAGGTCTTTCTCTGTCACCCAGGCAGGAGTGCAGAGTGGTGCAGTCTTGACCTCCTGGGCTCAAGTGACCCTCCCGCCTCCGCCTCCTGAGTAGCTGGGACCACAGCTGTGTGCCACCATGCCCAGCTAATTTTTAATTATTTTGTAGAGATGGGCTCTCACCATGTTCCCCAGGCTGCTCTTGAACTCCTGAGCTCAAGCGATTCTCCCACGTCAGCCTCCCAAAGAGCTGGGATTACAGGCATGTGTCACCACGCCCGGCCAAACCTTTTCCTTTTGTCCCTGATCTTCTTAAACTTTCTTTTGTCTCCCAAACTCTTGCTCTGTGCTTTGTACATTGCTGTATGTTCAGATAAAGCTTAATCTGTAGTTACTCATCACTGCTGATTCATAAAATACAAAGTGTGCTTTAGTAACACTGAATAGTATAGTCTAGAATCCTAAAAAAGTTGAGAAAAAGATTTTGTCCTCCATATTTTCTGTTTTTTTCTATTGCTCCACCTTCTATTAGAAATTAGGAAAGATTCATGGTGAATATGTCCAATCAATTCACCTTACCTCATGATGTTTCTAAATAAAATAATAAAATCTGAACCCATAGTCTTCGCCTTTTTTGAAGTTTAAGTATTGTTTCATCTGTGTCATTATGTACTTTCAAAGTGCCTTCCGGAAAATCCCTCGGGATGGAGATGACTCAGGATAGCCTTGCGCTGGTTTGTTATGGGGCCATCTAAATGAATGAATGGCCCTCTGAAATGGCAGCAACCACCCTAAGCTGCCTGGGTTCCAGTCCCAGTTCTGACACCGTCTAGCTGAGTAGCCTCGGCCAAGCAACTTCCCACTCTCTAAACCTCATTTTTCTGTCTACACAAGGTAGGAATTAGATGATGACACTGCTTCCCAAGCCTTCCCACCCAACATTAGTGGCCCTTGAGATATCACTGATTGGCTGCTTCTCCAGTATATCCATGGAAATTGGAGAAATGCTATGTGCTGAATTCTATTCCATATTTGGCTTCCAAAAGCTCATAAGCACATTAGAGACTGCAAGTAGCCTTGAAGTTAAGAAATCTGCTTAACATTGTTAAACCTAGCATTTTCTAAACTCTTTGAACTGGAAACTCTCCCTCTTTTGGAGGAAAAGCTTCAAGTATATTGGAGTATCCTGTCGTACATAGTTTGGGAAATGCTGGAGTAGATCAGTGGTCAGCAGATAGCAGCCTGCAGGCCAAATCCCTCTTGCCACCTGTTGTGTAAATAAAGTTTTATTGGAACACAGCTACACTCATTCATTTATGAATTGTCTGTTTGCCCCAGAATAGCCAAGTTGCAGAGCTGTGAGAGAGACCTGTATGGCCCATACTGCCTAAAATATATGTACCATCTGGTTATTTACAGGAAAAAAACAATCTGCTCACTCCTACACACAGGATTATTTTCAAAGTGATTCATGAACATGGCTGAAAAAAATCAGATCGTGGAGGAATGTTATAAATGAAAAGCAATAGCTTTGTTCCAGAAGCAACACATTTTTAATGGTTCCAGTTAAACTTATTTTAGTGGTTATTACTAATAGTTGTATAACTCCTCACTCAGCCGTTTCTGATGTATGTGCTTTGGGTTGCCTTGTTTGATAGACCACGTTCACATGCACAGACACACACACACACAGAGGCATGCACAACTTCTTAGTTTTATCAGTACATGAATTCCTCTCTTGATTACCACTGCAGTTTTTTTTTTCTTTTTTGAAATGAACTCTTGCTCTGACTCTCAGGCTGGAGTGCAGTGGTGCCCTTGGATCACTGCAACCTCTGCCTCCCAAGTTCAAGCAATTCTTCTACCTCAGCCTCCTGAGTAGCTGGGATTACAGGCACCTGCCACCATACCCAGCTAATTTTTTTGTATTTTTAGTAGAGACAGTGTTTCATCATGTTGGCCAGGCTGGTCTCAAACTCCTGACCTCAAGTGATCCACCTGCCTCAGCCTCCCTGTGCTGGGATTACAGGCGTGAGCCACTGCACCCAGCCCTACCATTGCAGTTTTAATGTTCATAAACCTCTGTATCTTGTTGCATCTGTTTCCTACCTTTTATCTTAGGTGCCAAATTTTATAAGATGAAGGGACTAGTACCACTAGCCTTCTGCATTCCTCTCTTTTCCTCTTGTCCATCTTTCAGCTTTTCTCGGCTATGTCTTTATTTTTACAGTGTTGAGTCTGATAACATTTGCCTTCTCTATCTGGAAATATTTTCCTTGCATTGCCCATTGGGCGAGTCTAAAGGTTGCAAGCTGTCTTAGTCCCTTTAGTGTTGCTGTAAAGGAATACCTGAGGTTGGGGAATTTATAAAAGAAAAGAGGTTTATTTGGCTCACGATTCTGCTGCTGGAAGATTGGGCATCTGGGGAAAGCCTCAGGCTGCTTCCACACATACTGAAAGGCAGAGAGGAGCTGGTGTGTGCAGAGATCAGATGGCAAGAGAGAAGGCAAGAGAGAGAGGAAGAAGGTCCCAGGCTCTTTCTAACAACCAGCTCTCCTGGGAACTAATAGAGTAAAAATTCACTCCCTGTCTCCCCACCCCCCAAAGAGAGCATTAATCTATTCATGAGCAATCCACGCCCATGACCCAAACACCTCCCGTTAGGCACCGCCTCCAACATAGAGGATCAGATTTCAACGAGGTTGCAAAGGGTCGAATATCCAAACCACAGCACAAGCCAATGAGCAGTGTTAATGTAAATACTGTCTGTAGCAGAGCTAAGTAGTGCTTGCTGTGATTTTACTTCCCTCTCTATAATTCTAATATCACAACTGCCGCATCACTCAAAGTAGATAGTTCTTAATATCTTTTTCTTTAAATTTTTTTTAACTTTTATATTTTTATTAAAATATATTAAAAAATGGGAACACTTCATGAATTTGCATGTCATCCTTGCGCAGGGGCCATGCTAATCTTCTCTGTATCGTTCTGATTTTAGCATATGTGCTGTAATCCACCCGCCTTGACCTCCCCAAGTGCTGGGATTACAGGCATGTGCCACCGTGCCCAGCTGCTCTAGTATCTTTTCCAATTGAGTTCATTCTGCTAATTTTTACCAGTTGCTCTAAATCATGGCACTTTTTTTTTTTTTTTTTTTGAGACAGAGTCTTACTTTGTGTCACCCAGGCTGGAGTGTAATGGCGTGATCTCAGCTCACTGCAACCTCCACCTCCCGAGTTCAAGTGATTGTTGTGTCTCAGCCTCCTGAGTAGTTGGGATTACAGGGGGCATCACCACACCTGGCTAATTTTTGTATTTTTAGTAGAAACAGAGTTTCACCATGTTGGCCAGGCTGGTCTGGAACCCCTGACCTCAGGTGATCCGCCCGCCTCGGCCTCCCAAAGTGCTGGGATTACAGGCGTGAGTCGTGGCGCCTGTCCAATCATGATGCATTTGAACCGTGTCTCTCCTGCATTTTGTTGGTGGCATTTGTTTTCCTTTGAGATTATTAATTAATTAATTAGTTTATTTATTTATTTATTTATTGAGATGTAATCTTGCCCTGTCACCCAGGCTGGAGTGCAGTGGCACGATCTCACCGCACTACAATCTCCACCTCCCAGGTTCAAGTGGTTCTCCTGCCTCAGTCTCCCCAGTAACTGGGACCACAGGCGTGTGTCACCACGCCTAGCTAATTTTTGTATTTTTAGTAGAGACAGGGTTTCACCATGTTAGCCAGGATGGTCTCGAGCTCTTGACCTCAGGCGATCTGCCCCCTTCGGCCTCCCGAAGTGCTGGGATTACAGGCGTGAGCCACCACGTCTGGCCCCCTTGAGTTTTTTATTGTTTTTTTTTTTTTTTTGGTGTGTGTGCCTTGTTGAGGGAAGAATTGTGCCTCCTTGACTATTTCCCTAAAATCCTCTAGTTTCTAACCCATTTGTCTATTGCTTGAATAAATGATTCTTTTTGAAGACATTCTTTGTGGATTCCACTCACTGATGTCCTAATGGCTTCCTAGACTTGCAGTTGTTAATTTTCCTTAAATTCTAGGCTTTGTTCCACCATGTGTTGAATGCCACATCTCTCTTTGGCTGTGTTTTACATTCATTTTTTTTGAAATATGTTTAATAGTCTCAAGTGACTTATTCCGATTGAGGCTCGCTTTCGGAGTCTTACGTGTTTGAAAACATCTTTGATTGATATGAGTTTATAGGCTTGAAATAAATTTTTCTTTAACCTTCAAAAATCTTGCCGTGTTGTTGTGGATTTGAAAAGGCACATGCTGGTCTGTTTGTTATTAACTGACTCTTTTTTCCTTTTTGAAAGCTACTAGAGTTTCTTTCTTTCTCTTTATTCCTCAATATTCTGCAATATTTATTAATACAATTATATAGTAATTTGACAGTGAATGTCTAAATGTGAGTCTTTGCTCATTTATTGACTTTGGTAGTCAGTGGGTGTATCAGTCAGGTTCTTGTCACACAAAAATCACACAGAAATTTGAACAGGGAAACTAAACAATCATTAATTTGTAGCAGGGGATTAACTACTCAGAGGAAAAGAGAACTGAAAGAATACAGGAATGGTTGGCTGGGTGCGGTGGCTCACGCCTATAATCCCAACACTTTGGGAGGAGGCCAAGGCGGGCAGATTGCTTGAGCCCAGGTATTTGAGACCAGCCTGGGCAATATGGTGAAACCCTGTCTCTACAAAAAATTAAAAAATTAGTTGGGCATGGTGGCATGCACCTGTAGTCCCACATACTCGGGAAGCTGAGGTGGGAGGATTGCTTGAGCTCAGGAGTTTGAGGCTGCAGTGAGCCATGATCACACTCCAGCCTAGGTAACAGAGTGAGACCCTACCTCAAAAAAAAAAAAAAAGAAAGAATATAAGAGTGACACATACATTGAGCAGCTCCTCCCTCTAGGGCTGAGACAAGATCGAGTTCAGAAGCGACTGCCTCTTGTGCACCCCCAAATCTGAAATTCAGATCTCAGGGCATGGCTTCATGGCCCATTGAGGCAGCACAGTTTGGGGAGGAGCTGCATGCTAGCCCATGTGGAATACCGCTTGCTCAAGTGTTTAAAACACTGCTAGGAAACCACCCACCTACTGGGTGCCTGCAAGCCTCGCTGGGAGCCTGCTGGGTGCTGGGAGTACTCACTGCTGGAGTGTCTGCCAGACTTACCGGGAACCACCTGCAGGGTGCTGCCAAAACTCACTGGGGTGACACTCCTGGGTATTCCACAGGCTGCTAGCTGCTGCAGGCACAAGCCAGTGAGAGCATACCCCATAGGAGAAAAGCCCCTTCCTCCTGCACGACTCCTTCAGCACCCTCAACAAGCAAAGCTTAACCTGATGTCAGCTGGCAAAGGGGAGACATTGACCACACCCAGCTCCCATAATTCAAAGGAAGGCAAAGAAGGGTATCTTTGCAGCTGAGAGGTAACATGCGGATAAACAGCAAACATCTTGAAGTCTAAAAACTTGTCTCCTTAGCTCTGGGGAGTTGCTTGCACAGGTTAAGCATCCCTAATTCAAACATTTGAAATGCTCTGAAATCCGAAACTTTTCCAGTGCCAACATGACATGACACTCAAAGGTGATGCTCATTGGAGCACGTAGGGTGTCAGATTTTTGGATTAGAGATGCTCATCTGGTAAGTACAATGTAAATATTCCAGAATCCAAAAATGTCTGAAATCCGAAACACTTCTGATCTCAAGCATTTTGGATAAGGGATACTCAAACTGTATTATTTCTTTGATAATTTCTTCCTCTTCCCCCGCCCCACATTTTTCTGTGGTTTTTAGAACTGTGATTAGTCAAACGTTAGGCTTCTTCAGTTCCCTCTCTGGTTTTGTTTTTTTTTTTTTGCGACGGAGTCTTGCTCTTTCACCCAGGCTGGAGTGCAGTGGTACGATCTCAGCTCACTGCCAGCTCTGCCTCCTGGGTTCAGGCCATTCTCCTGCCTTAGTTCCCCAACCCGAGTAGCTGGGATTACAGGTGTCCGCCACCACACCTGGCTAATTTTTGTATTTTTAGTAAGGACAGGGTTTCACCATGTTGGCCAGGTTGCTTTTGAACTCCTGACCTCAGGTGATCCACCCACCTTGGCCTCCTAAAGTGTTGGGATTACAGGCGTGAGCTACCACACATGGCCAAAATCTTGTTTTCTGATTTCTTTTCTCATTGCTGATGTAAGTTTGTACATTTTTTAAAAAGTTATTTTTACCATCATTTTAGCGGACCAGACTACCTGAGTTTAAATCACAGCCCTGATATCTACTAGCCATATGACTGTTCTAAGCCTTCATTTCTCATGTATGAAATGGGGATGATAATAGTGACCTAGGTTATAAATCATTAGAGTATAAATGAACTAATACATGAAAAGTCCTTAGCACAGTGCCTGGCATATACTCACTGCTTTAAAGATAGCTTTAGCTATGATTATTTGTAAATATACTACATTATACTGATTATAATCCATTTAATCATTATTTTGAAAGCACTTCTAGTCTGTAAAATATAATTTCTTTGGTCTTATTAATTACCACTACTACTACTATCACTATTACCACTGCTACCACAGATATCTTCAAGCAAGCGGATGTAGGAATTAATAGAAATTTGGTTTAAGGGCAAATTAATGGCATAAGATTTGGCGACATTTACTCAGGATACAAAATCAATATGCAAAAAACACAAGCATTCCTATAAAACAACAATAGACAAGCAGAGAGCCAAACCATGAATGAACTCCCATTCACAATTGCTACAAAGACAATAAAATACCTAGGTATACAGCTAACAAGGGATGTGAAGGACTTCTTCAAGGAGAACTACAAACCACTGCTCAAGAAAATAAGAGGATACAAACTAATGGAAAAACATTCCATCCTCATGGATAAGAAGAATCAATATGGTGAAAATGGCCGTACTGCCCAAAGTAATTTATAGATTCAATGCTATTCCCATCAAACTACCACTGACATTCTTCACAGAATTAGAAAAAAACTACTTTAAATTTCACATGGAACCAAAAAAGAGCCTGTATAGGCAAGACAATCCTAAGCAAAAAGAATAAAGCTGGAGGCATCACCTACTTGACTTCAAGCTATATTACAATGTGACAGTAACCATAACAGCATGGTACTGGTACCAAAGCAGACACACAGACCAATGGAACAGAACAGAGACCTCAGAAATAACACCACACATCTACGACCATCTGATCTTTGACAAACCGAGCAACAAAAAAGCAATGGGGAAGGATTCCCTATTTATTAAATGGTATTGGGAAAACTGCCTAGCCATATGCAGAAAACAGAAGCTGGACCCCTTCCTTATACCTTACACAAAAATTAATTCAAGATGGATTAAAGACTTAAATATAAAACCCCAAACCATAAAAACCCCAGAAGAAAACCTAGGCAATACCATCCAGGACATAGACATGGGCAAAGAACTTCATGACAAAAACACCAAAAGCAATTGCAACAGAAACCAAAATTGACAAGTGGGATCTAATTAAACTAAAGAGCTTCTGCACAGCAAAAGAAACTGTCATCAGAGTGAACAGGCAACCCACAGAATTGGAGACAATTTTTGCAATCTACCCATCTGACAGAGGTCTAATATCCAAAATCGACAAGGAACGTACACGAATTTACAAGAAATAAAACAACACCATCAAAATGTGGGCAAAGGATATGAACAGACACTTCTCAAAAGAAAACATTTATACAGTCAACAAACATGTGAAAAAAAGCTCAACATTACTGATCTGAGAAATGCAAATTAAAACCACAATGAGATAACATCTCACACCAGTCAGAATGGCAATTATGAAAAAGTCAAGAAACAACAGATGCTGGAGAGGATGTGGAGAAATAGGAATGCTTTTATACTGTTGGTGGGAATGTAAATTACTTCAACCATTGTGGAAGACAGTGTGGTGATTCCTCAAGGATCTAGAACCAGAAATACCATTTGGCCCAGCAATCCCATTACTGAGCATATACCCCAAGGAATATAAATCATTCTACTATAAAGACACATGCATACATATGTTTATTGCAGCACCATTTACAATAGCAAAGACATGGAACCACCCAAATGCTCATAAATGATAGACAGGCATGAGCTGCCATGCCCAGCCAAGTCGGTTTATTAAAAGTAGTTCAGTGTATATCCAAAGGAATATAAATCAATCATTCTGTTATAAAGAAACATGCACATATATGTTCATTGCAGCACTATTTACAATAGCAAAGTCTTGAAATCAGCCTAAATGCCCAGCAATGATAGACTGGATAAAGAAAATGTGGTACATATACACCATGGAATACTATGCAGCCAAAAAAAGGAATGAGATCATGTCCTTTGCAGGGACATGGATGAAGCCAGAAGCCATTGTCCTCAGCAAACTTACACAGGAACAGAAAACCAGACACCACGTGTTCTCACTCATAAGTGAGAGTTGAACAATGAGAACACATGGACATAGGGAGGGGAACATCACACACCGGGGCCTGTTGGGGGGTTGCAGGGCAAGGGGAGGGAGAGCATTAGGACAAATAGCTAACGCATGCAGGGCTTAAAACCTAGGTGATGGGTTGATGGGTGCAGCAAACCACCATGGCACACGTTTACCTATGTAACAAACCTGCACCTTCTGCACTTGTATCCCGACCTTAAAGTAAAA
Source organism: Papio anubis (assembly GCF_008728515.1). Classification (NCBI taxonomy): domain Eukaryota; kingdom Metazoa; phylum Chordata; class Mammalia; order Primates; family Cercopithecidae; genus Papio; species Papio anubis. Next base: position 96,652,703 of record NC_044986.1, read on the forward strand.
AAAAAAAAAAAAAAAAACGATTTGGAGACATTTAAATTTTCCTTCCTTGGAATTTTTCTTGCAACTTTTTAAATTTTGAAAATGTGATAGCTACAGAAAAGTGGGAAGAACAATCTCTATTCTCCCTCCACCTCCTTTCTGTATGGACCCTGATGGTTACATTGGGGCCTTCCAGAAAATCTAGGATCATTTCCTCATCTCAAGATCCTTAAATTTATCACATCTACAAAATCTTTGCCATATCAGTTAATATTCACAGGTTCCAGGAATTAGAATGTGGATATCTTTTGGGGGTCCATTATTCAGCCAACCACACATACCTTTTTTCCTTTTGTCCATGAATAAAGTTAATATTTATACTAGCTTTGGCCATACCAAAAATCTCCTTGGGAAAGTTGCAAATTGGAGGAGAAAATGATCCCTTACATTTTTCTTTTAATTTCCAATATCCAGGGATAAAGAACTTCCAATGCTACTTCAAGGTTTATATCACTATATTTTAAAAAATTGTGAGGCTCTCATTCCTAGTCTCTTTACATTTCAAAGGCATTAATACCCCACTTTAGAAATCAGCACCAAATGTACATGGTTTAAACAGATCCATTGCATACATCTCAATCTGTTGTTACCTAAGCGAGAAGTAATTTTTTAAATTGCTTCTTTAAATGTAGTAGGAGTTAAAGGAGTTCCCCATTTCCTTCCCCAATCCCCTGAAAATCCCCAGGACTCTGAGAGGTATCTGAGCATGTCTTTTGGTTTGGGTGATTAGGGCTTGAGTCACTCTGGGTTATCCTCTAGGATGGAGGGGGCAGTGACATTGAACAGGTACCTGAATGGCCAATGAGGGGTCAAGTGTAGAATTCAGTTTCACCAATAAATGATTATCTTGGTTGTGAATGAAGGGAACAATTGCCGGGAGTGGGGGAGGATAATGATCCATACACTGAGAAATTAAATTTTAAGTGGAATTTGGTGAAGAAGTTATTGAGACTTACTCTACATGAGAACCTATGTTAGATGCTTTGGAGGATTAAAAAAGAAGAGACCAGCACTTTGGGAGGCTGAAGTGGGAGGACCACTTGAGGCCACGAGTTCCAGACCAGCCTGGGCAGCACAGTGAGAGCCTATCTCTACAGAAAAAAAAAGAGGAGAGAGAGAGAGAAAGCATGAGAAAGTCATTTCTGCTAGTGAGAGAGACATGGTATAAATGTTTCAAAATTATCTGTAAGGCAACATATTTTGTGGCACAGTTTGGTGCATGCTCAGTTCCTCGGTGTACACACACATACACACACATACACACACACACACGACACTGCAAGTTTAGGGAGTGGCGTGAGCTCTACAAGCTTGGAAAACTTAAGAGAAAGCACAGACTTGGCTGAGGGAGGAGTGGTTGCGATTTTGAGCATGGTAGGCTGAGGCGCCCAGCTCACTGGAGCAGGAAGTACCAGTGAACTAGGATATTAATGAACAGTTCAAGAACCCACCTGAGGCTGGGCACAGTGGCTCACGCCTGTAATCCTAGCACTTTGAGAGGCCGAGGCGGGAGAATTATTTGATACCAGGAATTCGAGACCAGCCTGGCCAACATAGGGGGACACCCCATCTCTACAAAAAATAAAAAAAATTAGCTGGGGGTGGTGTCATGTGCCTGTGGTCCTAGCTACTCAGGAGGCTGGGGTGGGAGGATCGCTTGAGCCCAGGAGTTTGAGGCTGCAGTGAGCTGTGATCATGCCAGTGCACTCCAGCCTGGGCGACTGATCTAGACCCTGGGCTCCCCCACACAAAACAAGAGCCCACCTGACAGTGACTTCGGAGGAGAGACTTGGCTTTTGCTATTAACTTTCCCCGACTGTTTGTCAGGGCCACTGAGGAATCCCATTTGGGATGAGAAACACCCCACATTGCAGGGCACGGCTACCTGCAGGCAATCCTGGGAATCCCCTTGGACACTGGTGTCTGGATCCTTCTGATGCCTGCCTGCTGAATCCATGAGTCTGCTGGCCCCAGGCCAGGCTCTTTGTTGGAGCCCCAGCCACAGGGGCTGCTGGCGTGCACTTGGAGAACCAGCTGACAGAGGGCCTGTGTTCTATTCCCCTCCCCTTCTCTGCTTCACTTGCCATGAATGAACAGAACATGAGTGGAAAAGAGTGATGCATTTAGGGTGGAAGATGCGATTGTCAAGAGCAGGGTTTCTGGCACCAGGTGGTGGAGAAGGAGAAAGGCCAGACATCTCTGGAGCAGTGGGGGGCTGGTCCAGGGAAGGAGAAGCGCAGAGGTGCTCAGCATCTGGCATTTGACCCCCACGGTGATCCAGGTTACCCTCAAATCCAGTGTTAAGAGGGAATGTTAAATAATGAACCCAGAGAAACTTTAAAAATCGCAGTGAAAAACTATGAAAATGGGGGAATAATCCTGAATCTGTTTCAAGGTCAGAATTTTGTTTTTGTTTTTACAAAAACTAAGCTCTCTCTTTTTTCTGTATTAAAAACAAATACCTAGATCCTTTCATACTGCACCTTTGCCTATGTGGGGCCCCTTCACATTGTTGGACTGTCTTGGATGACAGCCTAAGATCCAAGATGGGTTCTTTTTTTACAGCAAAGTGAAAGGAAAGACGACTCATTCATTTAACGAATATTTGTGAGGCAGCCTGTCAAGTTGCATTAGAATCTGGGCCAGGTAGTGAGATCAGTAAGATTCTACCCTTTTTGTCCTAAAGTTTGAAGTCAAAGGAGGCAACTTCAAGATAAATGAAGGTGTGAGTGATGGGCTGAGTGTCGAGAGTTTGCACCAGGGACAGCTCAGAGAACAGCTGCGTGGGCACAGGACCTCTCTGGGTGAGCAGATTGTCCACAGGTAATTCAAAGTCATCAAAGGTCAAAGGTCTGTGAGCTGTGCTTGTTTAAGGATTCATTTTCAGTGTCTCTATAATAAGTGTTGAACTGATGGCTGTTAGGGTTGCCAAAAGACAACCTTACCTTCTTTATGAAATGGTATAATTTTATTGATCATTTCTACCACATCTGATAAACCTCGTGAACATATGATCTGAGCTAATTTCCTGATGTTGGCTGCAGCTTTGCTCAGTATCCAGGAAGTATTTGAGTGAGCTCAGAAACACAGAGCCCGTGGCTGCTTAGTGGGTCCATGCAGTTGTTAATCTCCCGCAGAACCCAGCGGGGAGGTCGGTGTGGATGGTTTTTGTCTTAGATCCAGTGAGACAAGTAAATGCTATAAGAAGACTCTGGTTGCACTGTTGAATGTGTATTTTTTTTCTTTGAGTAATTTTTCTTATTTTGATGGAACATTTATTCAAAATGTAGCACCTCCTCTGTCCTTTATGAAGTTATAGTATGGGACAGTTCATTGTGACACACTTTTTAAGCTCTTTACTTTTTTTTTTTTTTTTTTTGGAGATGGAGTCTTGCTCTATTACCCGGGCTGGAGTGCAGTGGTGTGACCTCAGTTCACTGCAATCTCCACTTCCCGGGTTCAAGTGATTCTCCTGCCTCAGCCTCCCGAGTAGCTGGGATTACAGGCGCCCATGACCACGCCTGGCTAATTTTTGTTTTTTTAATAGAAACGGGGTTTCACCATGTTGGCCAGGCTGGTCTCGAACTCCTGACCTCAGGTGATCCACCCACCTCGGCCTCCCAAAGTGCTGGGATTACAGATGTGAGCCACCCTACCCAGCCTACACCTCTTTGCTTTTTAACATGCCACCGTATCTTTTCTGACGTGAGATTATTCATTTAGAAACATTTTATTTGGTCTTCCAAATACATTAAAATGTCAGCCACAAAAGATAGCTTGGGGCCTTATAACTGAACCATTTACTTATAAGATTTCAAGTGTCAAGTTGGAATAATTTTCTGCAAAACGTAAGTAACTATTTTATGAATACGTATTTGTGATGAATGATTTCCTACACAAATGAAGAATCTGTTTTAATAGAAAATGGTAACTGGATCCATTATTAGATACAATTTTTTTATTTCCCTATTTTCAGTTTCAATAAAATTTTCCTTATTTTATTTCCCTGTTTCAATGAATGAAATCATTCAATTATAAGCAACCCTAAGTCTCTTGAGGAAACTTGGGCATGATACATCTCTCTCTTCTCCCAAACTCAAACTAGCTTAAGCAAAACGTGGAATTTGTTGACATGAATAATAGGAAAATCCAAGGATGAAGCTGGCTGCAGATGGAACTTATGAGTTTTTTGGGTATTGGCCTTATTCTTTCTTGGAGTACAGGGGCCTGAGAGGTGGCCCCTGGAAGTGTTTCCAGCTTCAACCCAAAAAGAAAAAAGAGAGACCATCTTTCTTCTAGTGCTACTAAATCAAGTCTTGTGGAAGGAATCTCTTTGGCTGTGGACAGAGGAGTGGGTCTGTGCATGGTCTGTTTTTGCGGTGAGGGGTGGGTAGGGTATGGTTATAAGGAGAGAGGAAGAATTTCCAGATGAACAGAGTAGTATAATGCAGGCAAAAGCCATGTATGTCCACTGTAACATGCAAATATGATCCACACCTGTGCGCACACTTCAGCCCTGCATCAGCTGGAACACAGGCGGCAGGGCTAGAGCATAGAGAGGGAGGTGGCCCGACCAGCTGGGTCTACAGCTTGTCTGCTTCCTCCTGAGAACAGTCAGGTGAGCCTTGAAGTGATGGGCTAAGGTGCAGTGCTTCTCAAACTTGTTTTTGTTAATACCCAAATAACCAAGAGGACTGAAATCGTGATTGCAGGTGGGAGTAGGGGTGCCACAGGTAACTCCTGGCTCACATAAAGAGTGGAAATAGTGGCCAGGCACGGTGACTCACGCCTGTAATCCCAGCACTTTGGGAGGCCAAGGCAGGCGGATCATGAGGTCAGGAGATCGAGACCATCCTGGCTAACACGGTGGTGAAACCCCGTCTCTACTAAAAATACAAAAAATTAGCCGGGCGTGGTGGCAGGCGCCTGTAGTCCCAGCTACTCGGGAGGCTGAGGCAGGAGAATGGTGTGAACCCGGGAGGCAGAGCTTGCAGTGAGCGGAGATCGCGCCATTGCACTCCAGCCTGTGCGACAGAGCGAGTCTCTGTCTCAAAAAAAAAAAAAAAAAAAAGGAAATAGTAAGAATTTCTTCTCTCTATTATGATCTTTTGGAGGGGAGTCACTGAGCAGTGTGCCCAGAATTTTTCCTGTGTGACATTTTCAGGCTGTAGTGGGTGGAAAGATTTTGTAAATGTATCTTCTTGGTGAGAGGGTGTCCTCTGAATCTGCTGGTAGGTTGGAGTGTTTGCAGGGAAATATTCATCAAAGGGCTTGCTCCGTGAAGAACATGACTTAGGATGATCTTTATTTTACACGCATTTCCATCATATGTAAGCAAAGTTAGGGTCTCAGCATTCCCACCAGCACCTTCTTCTTCCAACTCTCAAGCTTCTGTCTTGTCAAAGCGTTCGCTGTAGAAGCCTACACTTTGAGCCCATCCTTAGTTTAGGTGAAATCATTTATTTCATCTATGTTTTTACTCTCTAGTGTGTCATCTCTTACTTTTTCACTTCTTGAAGATAAAAACCAATTCTGTCCTGAGTTTGGAAACCTTTCCTTGATAAGCCAGGGCCCATGTGCATAGAGCAAGCTTTTCAAATCACTTTACAGTTCCTTCCACACTTGTTGAAAGGGAGAGTTTAGAATACAAATCACTGTTCAGTAGCCAACTATATTACCAGCTCATCAATGCCCTGAGGGCACTGCATGGCAGACATTCTCCCACCGGTGCCTTCAGGTGCCCCGAGGCCTGGGCCTGAACTGGCCTTCCACCCTCTTGGCTGGAGATGTGTCTCCATCTGGCTTCACCTTCAGTGCCTCCTAACCCATCAGTAATACTCAGTAAAGAATTGAGCAAAACTTACTGAGAAAACAAAACCTCTTTGTGAGTTTTTATGGCTTCAACGTGTCCTGAGCTATCTTTAAAAGTAGAGCAACTTGGGTCAGACATGGTGGCTCACACCTGTAATCCCAGCACTTCGGGAGGCCGAGGCAGGTGGATCATCTGAGGTCAGGAGTTGAAGACCAGCCTGGCCAACATGGCGAAACCCTGTCTCTACTAGAAAATACAAAAATTATCCAGGTGTGGTGGCGGCACCTGTAATCCCAGCTACTCAGGGGGAGAATTGCTTGAACCCGGGGAGGCAGAGGTTGCAGTGAGCCAAGACTACGCCACTGCATTCCAGCCTGGGTGACAGAGCGAGACTCCGTCTCAAAAAACAAAACACAAACAGACAAAAAGAGCTGCTCATGGTGATGCATACCAGTAGTTCCAGCTACTTGGGAGGCTGAGCCAAGAGGACTGCTTGAGCCCAGGAGTTGGAGGTTTCAGTGAGCTATGATCACACGCTGCACTCTAGCCTGGGCAACAGAGCAAGACCCTGTCTCTAAAAAAATAAAAAATAAAATAGAGCAACCAAACAGCAGTTCAGTTATTAAAATCTATTCATGTATTCAGCTATTAGACAAAGACAAGGACCGAGTTAGATCCAGCCTGTGGACCAGTTGTTCAGATTTGTCTCTGAGCACACTGAAATACAGTTTTATAGTGTCATTCGATGAGGGTGCTTTATGCAGCCCGGCTGGCTCCTTTTTGCTGGAAACAGGTGTAGTCACAGCCGGAGGGAGATTCACCAGTTGTGTAGAGTTTTTCCATTCATCTTGATTCTGAAAAGAGCTTGGAGACAGTGTTAAGCAATTGTTACTTTCTTTGTATGTGTCTGCTAAGGTATACCTTCCTAAGGTCTATACCTTATACCTAAGGTCTAGCGCCTAGACTTCTTTTTATGTACAAAATGTGTGATTTATTTTCCTTAAAAATTTGCTTCTTTTTTTTTTCCTGGAGTCATATGACTCATGCAGCGGGGTTTTATTTTTTATTTTATTTATTTTTTTGAGAGGGAGTCTCGTTCTGTTGCCCAGGCTGAAGTGCAGTGGTATGATCTTGGCTCACTACAACCTCTGCCTTCTGGGTTCAAGCAATTCTCCCACCTCAGTCTCCTGAGTAGCTGAGATTACAGATACCCGCCACCATGCCTGGCTAATTTTTGTATTTTAGTAGAGATGGGGTTTCACCATGTTGGTCAGGCTGGTCTCAAACTCCTGACCTCAGGTGATCCACCCACCTCAGCCTCCCAAAGTGCTGGGATTACAGGCGTGAGCCACCACGCCCGACCTATTTTTTAAATTTTTTAAAATTTCAACAACTTTAGGGGTACAAATGGTTTTTGGTTACATGGATGAATTGTATAGTGGTGAAGTCAGGGCTCTTAGTGTACCCCTCTTTTAGTGTACCTGCCACCTGAATAGTGTACATTATACCCAATCGGTAATTTTTCATCCCTCACTCCTACTACCCCTTCTCATAGGAGACATCAAGGTGAGTCAGCCTTCAAAATTACCAATTAGTGTTTTCAGTAAGCAGCTGGTACATTTGATACTTTCTGGCGTGGCTGCTGCTTTCAGCTGCTGAAGCCCTAGTGTTAGTGGTGCCACATCTTCATTCCTAGTTTGTTGTTATTGCTTTGGGACCCGGGGGTCTCTCTTGACCTCTAGCAGACATTGTCCTCCAAGGCCCTGGAACCCCAGTTCACTAGAATTGCCGAATTTCTAACCTCAGAAGTACTGTGCATATTGCGAGGCATGCAGAACAGAGGAGTGCTGAACACTGCAGAGAGAACGCAGGCCCCTCCCTTCCTCTAGATGCCTTTCCTTTGGAATTCACAGTTTCCTTATAATTCTGTCCCTCGGTCTGTTTAGGTCCAATGGCTTAAAGCGTATGAATCTCTCACCTTGAGCTTTCCTATACATTCCAAGTTCTTCCTTAGTTTTCCTTTTCCGCTTTGGTTATATTAAGAGAACATTAAATTGTATTTTGGGGCCAGGCACGGTGGCTCACACACTTTGGGAGGCCGAGGTGGAAGGATTGCTTGAGGTTAGGAGTTGGGACCAGCCTGGCCAACATAGCAAAACCCTGTCTCTACTAAAAATACAAAAATTAGCGGGATATGATGGCACACGCCTGTAATCCCAGCTACTGGGGAGGCTGAGGCAGGAGAATTGCTTGAATCCGGGAGGTGGAGGTTGCAGTGAGCCAAGATCATGCCACTGAACTCCAGCCTGGGTGACACAGTAAACTCGATCTCAGAAAAAAAGAAAAATTGTATTTTGGGAAATGCTTGTAATGTAACTGTGCTCACAATAACTGCATCAATTGATTTTTTTAAGAGACAGAGTTGCACTCAGTCATCCAGGTTGGAGTGCAGTGGTGCGATCCTAGCTCATTGCAGCCTCCAACTCCTGAGCTCAAGCCATCCTCCTGCTTCAGCTTGGACTATAGGCATGTGCCACCAGGCCTGGCTAATTTCAGAAAATACTTTTTTTTTTTTTTTTGGTAGAGACAGTGTCTTGCTCTGTTGCCCGGGCTGTTTCAAAGTCCTAACTAACCTCAAGTAATCCTCCGGCCTCAGCTTCCCAAAGCACTACCCTGCCAATATCAATTTTTGTTATTCCTGTCTTTGTTTACATCTTCTTACTTCGTTGGTTCATCACAATTCTGGGTCGGGGGGCTGTCTATGGGATGTCAGAGGACACTGGGCTCCTTAGCCCATCATAGGATCTAGAAGCTGGAATTGCAATTTTATCTATCTATCTATCTATCTATCTATCTATCTAGGTATCTATCTATCTATCTATCTATCTGTCTGTCCGTCCGTCCATCCATCGATCTATCATCTCTCTGTCTGTCTATCTGTCTGTCTGTCTATCTATCTATCTATCTATCTATCTATCTATCTATCTCAATAACTATGTCTTAGGCCAAAACACTCCATCTTTTAGGCTTGCCTCTAAAATGAGGATAATGATCTAATGAAGAAAGAAGATTTGGTTGATGTTGGTAAGGAACTTTCATAGGCCAAGCACGTATTATTTTTCCACTCTTTTGGTAGTAACTATTAGTATGCTGGCTTTTCCCACATTTGAATAAGGCATTCCTATTTAAGAAGGTGCTTTGAAAGACCTTTTTTCGGGAGAAGGAAAGGGCTGGCACATGCAGGTGTCTTGTGTGTGTGCGGTTGTGATGCACGTAGCGGCTTGGCTCTGGAGCGCAGTGAGGTCTGGCACCCCCCCGGCTCTCCAGGGGCAGCTTAGTCCTGCTGGGTGCTCAGGTGTCTCTTCTCTCCCACTTTTCCAGGTATCTCTAGGAACTTACTGCCCTTTCAACACGAAGCTTAAATTTTTTATTTGAAGAACCAGCCAATGAGAATGTATTTGGTGATGTCTTCACAGCTGAAATCTTTGCTATGTATGTGTGCCTGTTAAGGGGTAGGAGGGAGAAATCTTCTAGATTGTTTTCTTTTTTCCTTTCTCTTCCCTCCTTACCTTTGCTCCTCTCCCCCACCCCCCACCTCCGAATAAATACACAAAACAGAGGTCCTATGGTGTCATGCTTGAGAATATGGATTCGGGCCACCCTGCCTGGTTTGAATCCTGACTTGGCTCTAACACTTGGGCAAGTTGGTTAACTGTTCTGAGTCTCAGTGTCCTGATCTGTAAAATGGAGATGAAGACAGTTCTTACCTCGCAGGATTCTGATGAGGGTTAGGTGAGTTAACATATGGAAAACACTCGGAGTGCCTGCCATTAACCCATTGATGCCTGAGTTGCAATATTTTTGTGTGAAAAATCAGACCTCGGTGATGACCTTGAGCAGTGGGATATAAATAACTCCCACAAGCTTAGCGTTCCAATAATGGAACACCAGGCATATGTGGTTAAGGACTATGTCAGTGTCAGTGACCATGAGACAAAAACCATATGGGTCATAGCTATTTGGGAGTAATTGTTAGGAAAAAGAATTTTAGAATGGAGCATTCTGGAATACTAGTGTTTCCATATTTTTACAGTAATAGGGAACAAAGGCCCTGCTGGGCACAGCAGCTCACGCCTGTAATTCCAACACCTTGGGAGGCTGAGGCAGGAGGATTCCTTGAGCCCAGGAGTTTGAAAGCAATCTGGGCAACATAGGGAGATACCGCCCTTATATTAAAAAACATATATATATATATCATATATAAATATAAATATTTATATGTATTGTTATATATATACATAACAAAAAATCCCCAAAGTCCTAGTCACCATTTTGGGTGAAAAGGATCAGCTGTAATTTAAGAAAACACCTAAAGCAGCCTCCCTCAAGGTTCAGAGAAAGTAGAATGTTATTGTATTCGGTGTCTAGCAGGAAAAATAATCATCACAGATCTCTCCTGAACATTTGGTTTATGTCAAACACTATACTGAGTGCTTGACACTGATGATCTCATTTCAGGCTCTTATGAGTTTGTTCCTGTACTTGTTTTGCAGAAGAGGAAAGAGGTTTGGAGAGATTAAACTTGCCCAAGTTAGGAAGTGGCTGAATGCAATGGGATTCCTGAGCTCACCTGCTCATATGGGGTGGAATGTTCTGCCTCCATCCTTCTGCTGAGCAGAACCAGGGAGAGAATTCATCGGCTTTGTCATGATAATCACGTCATCTCTTATGGTTGTTAGTGAATCTAGTATTGCATTTCCTTTAAAAGGCAGTTTTCATGTTGATGAACCTCTACTTGCCTCTACTTGTAAGCCAGAATGCCAAAAACAAGAAACCAAGTTCTCAATTCTTTGTTTTCTACAATTTGATGAAGGTTTCTGGCATGAGAACCTTTTTTTTGTAGCTGTAAAGCAACTGAGGTTCTTCCCTGAGATTGACAGTGTCTTAGCTGAGTGAGCTGCGGCAGGGATTCCCCTGTTTCTTGTGTTTCCAGTTACTTGTTGGCTGATCCAACTTCCGGCTGGGTGCTAATTTCATTCCAGGAAGGGGACCAGAGCTGAGCAGCTCATCTGTTTTCCTTAGCATGCTCCTCAGTTTTTTGAAAGGGTGATTTTGAGCTTATTTTTCTTCTTGTTTGTAGACAACAGTGGTGAGATAATTCGAGTGTCTACCTGTAACAGAGTGTGACAGTGATTCCGTAATCTTTTCTATCCAGCATCTGGTGGCCAGGGGTAGATGGGGGCTTTGTTGTCCTTGGAAACCTGGAAGGAACTATTAGTCATGTCTTAATCCTGAGCCATAAATTTACACTCGTTTGAGAGATAAGCAAATTTGGCAGAAAGACTGAGTCAAAAATCTTTGTCTTGATATCTCAGACATGATTAGTGGACAAACTAAATCATAGATTATTTATTATTTTGGTCAGAGAAACTGGAGCGTTGCCAATAAAGGAATCTTTAAAAATTATTTATTATCCCACACCCTTTAAATTGTTCATTATTGGTCATTTAGACTCCGAATACTGTTACAGATTGAAAAGTAAAAGAAAAAAATATCTTTCTACTATAGAACATTGCAATTTTATTTAATGGGAAAAATATTCTTTTATTCTTTTTACTCGTCTAGAAGAAAATGTTCCACTGAATAATTGATGCTTCTAAAATGAAGCTTTGCATTTTATGATACTAGAATAGCTTTCATTATCTGAATGAATGAATGTTAGCCCTGAATATTAACTATTTTCATATAAAAAACATTTCAACGTAAGAAAAATCAGCCAACTTGATTGTTCTCAGGTAAAGTTCAGACCATGAATTATACAGAACCACAGATAATTGCAGATGATGGAACTAATCACAATATGCAAATCAGCAATGATTAACAACCATATGCAGGTTTTCTCATGGTTGTGTTCAAATGAAATAGGATATTAAACTAGAAACTTAATTATGTAATTCAGGATGAAAAATACTTTATTATGTTTCCCATTTTTTAAAAGAATTGAGACAAATGTAGTCATTTGTGATTTTGTAATCTTTGTTTTAATTTTGTATAAATTAAAATATAAAATGCATTATTTTTGATGACAGAGGTGAAAGAAAAACATAGCACCTTCTAGTAGTACATATTCTGGATCTGATTTTCTGCTTTCAAAATGTATGCTTGGTTCTAAATGATATAACTAGCCTCCATATTACTGATTTATACTTCTAAAACTTCCTTCTGAAGATTCAACAGCAGTTCCTTGTTTTCCGAGGATAATGAGCACCAGAAAAAAAGGCCATTTAAGGTCAATCCACTTAAATGGGGACCAACATTTCATAACACAATGAAAGAAAGCTTTGGGACTTTATCGTGAAAAAAAAATTAATTAAAATTATGAAAATAAGTTTATTTTAGCATATATTTATCAAAATTTAGGTGATCATTGTGACTCTGGCTAGCTCTTAGAATGAGCACTGCAAAAGTCAAGTGTTGATTATTTTGAAAGGAGTAAATTTTTTGCATAAAATTAGATGATTCTACATTTTGGTACTTTTTATATCACAATTGACATTTACATCACAGCATAAAGATGACCAGTGCTACAAAGGTATTCAAGATCTTGGTCATTTTCCTTTGGAGCCTTTTAGATTCTTGAATATGAAAATCACTCTAGAAAGTTCTATCTTGTCACCAACGTTAAATTTTTCTCTTAAGTGACTCCTAATTAAACTGCTCAGCCCCTGCTTGCCATTGGTTTACCTGTTATTGGGGAAATTCTCTAATGCCATTTTGATTAGCCTCATGAAATTCCGTATTTGGGGGAAAGTTTTGCAATGCTACTCTGCAGTGGCCATACATCTGTGGGAGGTATGAGACAGTCACTAACAGACAGGATTACGGATAGAGGCTGACTTTGAACAAGGATGGATTTTTAAGAGGGACTCAGGTCAAAAAATGGCTATTAGGAAATATTTTAGTATTTTGAAGGTGTGCTTCCCTGAACAAGCCCATCATTTGTAGGGATTTGGGTCATGAATACTCCGATAACAAGGACTCCCCGACCTATGTGTATGAATGCATTGCAGTATGCAGTATGAAAAAGAGACTCAGCCAGGTGCGGTGGCTCACGCCTATAATCCCAGCACTTTGGGAGGCCGAGATGGGCAGATCACGAGGTCAGGAGTTCGCGACTAGTCGGGCCAATATAGTGAAACCCCGTCTCTACTAAAAATACAAAAAATTAGTCGGGTGTGTTGGTGTGCACCTGTAATCGCCACTACTCGGGAGGCTGAGGCAGGAGAATCACGTGAACCTGGGAGGCAGAGGTGCAGAGACCCGAGATTGCGCCATTGCATTCCAGCCTGGGAGACAGTACGAGACTCCGTCTCAAAAAAAAAGAAAACAAAGAAAAAGAGACTCATGAGTCGGGGAGATACCAGTTCTAGCCTCAGTTCTGCCAGTGGGTAGCTGTATAATCATGGATGAATCACTTCCTTTCGGCATAAATTTACTTATCTGTGAAAAGGAAAGGTTGAGCTAAGGTCCCTTCTACTCATTCTGTGATTCTAAGTTGGATATTTTGAGTTGGGGAAGCGCTGTATCACTGTTGGCATAATTCCTAGAGCTTAGCAAATATCAACAACTCCTTCTTTTAGTTTATTTGCACTGTATATATATATGCATTTTGTGATTTCAGTAGCTTCATCCATATATAATTATGCTCTTGGTACAGTTGTAATCAGCACTTTGGTACAATTTAAAATTCTGCTGTTTTCACTAGTCTTAACTCATAAGTGTTTGCATATATATTGTAAACTTAACATTTTTCTGTTTTCACTTTTACCTTTCCTAATAGCTGATAACCCATTGAGTAAATGTATTTTAATAAGTGTATTAAAACATATACTTAAAACATATTTAAATATATTAAAACATACTGATATACATCTTGACCACTGGGCAACTGAGCATCTCCATACTTCAGAGAATTTTTAATGTTTTTTTGGACCGTGTTACCCTAGACATTTTTGTAGATAGACAATTTTTTAAAAAGAGCTCCTCACACTTGTTGCTCAGTTCTATGTGCATTTCAGTGCACAAATGACTTTTGCCGCTGCTGTAAACAGGAAGAAACAAACTAAGGCAAAGAGCCCAGCTAAGTGAAACAGAGAGGAACAAAAGAAAATTAGAAGAACTTGGCTTTTGCTGCTGCCAAGCTGGGCAAATAGCGATCTGGGGAGCCTGGTGTTAAATAACAAAGGAAGCAGGGAACGGGGCAGAAATCCCAGTGAGATCTGAACGGCATCTTCAGATGCTTGGCTGCCCCTGCCACACTCTAGGGAGCATCTGATCACCTGGGAAGGCTGGTGACCTTTGGCTTCTGACGTTGCACTGGTCTCCAGAGAACTAAGCCATCAATCATCCCCTGAGGGGAGACAGTTGGGTTCACAGCCTCACCGCCTCGAAGCATCCACAAACTGAATTAGCTAATGCTACGTTATTAGACATTTCTGCACTTTTCATTTATATTCAGAAGCTTGGAAATTTTCAATGTGTCCTTGGGGGAAAATAGTTTGTTCAACCATTATAATTAGATTTGCCACCTCTTATCCAGATAAAGGAAGCGTAATTGACACTTTCCCCTTCTACCGGGGAAAGTGCCATTGCTGCTTCTGCAATGTATGGGTGAACTATTTGCAATGCTTGTTTCTCATGGCTTACCCCAGGACTAAGGCAGTTATTGGGCAAGAAAGGGAACTATCCATTGCTGAAACTGGGAGTAACTTGTGATAACCAAAATGAGTCACTGAGGCAAAAGTCTCAGTCAATCAGTTTATTAAGCCATGTTAAGGGCACATCCGGGGGAAAAAATGCCATAGACACATCTGTGGCTGTTATTCCAAACAAGTTTTCAGGTGGTTTAGCATTTATATCTTTTCTTAAAGGGGAAGGCATTGTAGAAAAAGGGGCAGGTAGGTGGTAAAGCAAATTTTACTGCTTTGTTTGTTTGTGTGTTTGTTTTTTATTGAGACAGAGTCTCAACTCTGTCACTGAGACTGGAGCGCGGTGGCACGATCTTGGCTAACTGCAACCTCCCTTCCCAGATTGAAGCAATCTTCCTGCCTCAGCACAAGTGTGCCCTACCACGGCTGGCTAATTTTTGTATTTTTGGTGGAGACGGGGGTTTTACCATGTTGGCAAGGCTGGTCTGAAACTGCTGACCTCAGGTGATTCACCCGCTTCAACCTCCCAAAGTGTTGGGATTACAGGCATGAACCACCTCACCTGGCCAAACTTTACATTTTTGGGAGACTTTATTTGGGGCCCAGTAAATCTACATTTTGCATAAGGTAAGGTGAATGTTTGAAGAGAAAAAAGGGAAAAAAGGAAGATTCAATTATGCAGAGTTTCTGGGTAGGTGGAGGAATGATTATTCTGGTGTTGTCTTTGTTTTGTACCAGGGAAGATAAGCTTTAATTGACATTATTGGTGTGGAATCGAATAGACTTTACTTTTAAGAGCTAGACTTAGATGGTAAACATAAAGTTACAATTGGCATGTCCTTGTTTACGGGAGGGCAGCAGAAAGTTTACTTACCCATGGGGACAGTCCTGAGACCTTCTACTCTGGATAATGCTAGTAACAGCTCTTCATTTGAAAGAGGATGTTGCACGACTCAGCTTCCAGGCTTAATCTTTCATTTTGCATAAGGAGTTTGGGGGTCTTGAGATTTTTTAAATTTTCTTTTACACTTGGTTTGCAATAAGTAATGGCAAAGTCTGGTTAAAGTGGATTCAATCAAAACAATTTTAGTCGTGATTTAAATTACCAAGTAGGAAAAATCTAGAGGATTCTAGAAATTGTGTGTCAGTTTCAAATCCTACTGTGCTAGGTCATATGGAAGTGAGGAATATTGATAAAGTAAGAGGCAGTTCGGTATTTCTAGAGGTTAAATGCAAACCAATTCATTCCATTTCATTTAAGTATATATTTCTTGGCTTTGGAAATTACATCCTATGATATTTAAAACTTTTCTTCCCCAGATTCTGGCTACATTGGAGATTGGCTGCTTTCTAAAACTGAAGGAGAAGCCCATGAAGAGACAGTGGATTCTTATTGAGTTTTGACTAGCAAAAGAAAAGATAATTATTGATGATTTCAGAATATGTTTGCAGTACCATGTGAGTTCAGCTGCAGTAGCAGCAAAGACAACTGAGAGTTTTAGACATTTTCTCTTGTAATAACAACTGGTACCATTCTCATTTCATTGTGTGAGATGGATTTTTTAAAAACAAAACTTTAAATGTTCTTCTTAAATAAGCTTTTCCAGGTAGGTCTACCTGAGGGTTAAGGTGTCACCATCAAAGCAGTTGACTCCTTTCCTTCGACCACGTTCCTGGGCCTGATTCCCAGCTTGTTCTGTGTGACAGCCTCACATTTATAGGGATTATGGAAGAATTTCCAAGATAGAGGTTACAGGAAGACCTCTAAAGTGTAGGAACTCGTTTTAATCACAGGTTCCTTGCTTGTCCATTCTGAAAGTATCAGTTTGTTTTTTCTCTCTACTTCAAGTTGCTCTGCCTAATGATTGGATTTATAGTAAAAAATAAACCATACTTAAATTCATATTGATCTACTTTGTTAGGCAAATTGGTCCTAGGGCCAATGGGTGGAGGATATAAAGAAACAGATTTGAATTCTATATTAGGAGGATTTTTTTGAACATCTGACTGACTAATGAATGGGTTGCCTGGCCTGGAGGAAGCTCTCCATTGATGGAGATATTTCTATTATAAACCAAAAATAAAATTCTAAGCCAAGTGACTGAATGGAACATGCTCTCAGCCTAGGGACCCAATGAAACCTGAAAAATTAGTTCACATCATGATGGGAAGGGAGGGGTCAGGCACGCCTCACTATACTCTCCTCCCTTTGGAGTTCAGGCAAACAACTGACCAGCATTAACTTTTCAAAAGAAGACATACACTTGGCCAACAAGCATGTAAAAAAAAAAATGCTCAGCATCACTAATCAATAGAGAAATGCAAATCAAAACCACAATGAGACCATTTCACACCAGTCAGAATGGCTACTATTAAAAAGTCAGAAAGTAACAGATGCTGGCGAGGTTGCGGAAAAAAGGGAATGCTTATACACTTGGTGGGAGTGTAAATTAGTTCATTGTGGACAGCAGTGTGGCAATTCCTTAAAGAACTTAAAGCAGAATTACCATTTGACACAGCAATCCCATTCCTGGCCATAGACCCAAAAGTGTATAAATTGTTCTGCCATAAGGGCACATGTACACATATGTTCATCACAACACCATTCCCAATAGCAAGACATGGAATCAGCCTAAATGCCCATCAATGGTAGTAGACTGGGTAAAGAAAATGTGGTGCATATATACTATGGAATACTACACAGACATAAAAAAGGACGAGATCATGTCCTTTGCAGCAACATGGATAGAGCTGGAGGCCATTATCTTTAGCAAACTAACACAGGAACAGAAAACCAAATACTGCATGTTCTCATGCATAAGTGGAAGCTAAACAGTGGGAACACCTGGATACTAGGAGGGGAACACGAGACACTGGGGCCTACTTAAGAGTGGAGGCTTGGGGGAGAGAAAAGATCAGAAAAAATGCTCATTGGGTACTATGCATACTACCTGGATAATGAAATATCTGTACACCAAACCCCTGCAACATGCAGTTTTACCTACATAATAAACCCGCACATGTAATACCCCTGAACCTAAAATAAAAGTTAAAAAAAATAAAGATCCTAAGACTGACATAACGGTAAGATACCAAATTCCAATCTGACTCTAGTGTAGCATCATATGGCCGATAGCAGGCACTGAAAACAAATCAGAGTATTTTATCCCTTTGACATATTTTGAAATAGCTTTGTAAAGCTGTTTCTTTTGGGAGAGATTTACATTCCATAGAGAATCGCTTTCCCTTTCCAGGTCTTTTCCTGATACTGAAGAGATTGGCTGAGAGTCTAGCACCTTTTAATGGTCCGAATAGGAAACATTCGCCATCTATTGCCTTTGGGGGCAGCCACCTGTGAGACTATGAGACTTCACCTACGTAAGAACCTTTGTCTGGAATGGCGTAAACCCGGGAGGCGGAGCTTGCAGTGAGCTGAGATCGCGCCACTGCACTCCAGCCTGGGCGACAGAGCGAGACTCCGTCTCAAAAAACAAAAACAAAAACAAAAAAAAAACCTTTGTCTCCACAACCCCCATATTAACCCAAACACTCCTTTATATCTATTCCAGGTCTTTAGATAATAACTTAACTCTTTCAACCAATTTCCAGACAGAAAATCTTTGAATCCACCTATGATCTGTAAGCCCCCGCTGCCACAGTTGTCCCACCTTTCTGGATCGAACCAGTGTGTACCTCACACATATTGATTGGTGTCTTCTGTCTCTGTAAAGCATATAAAACCAAGCTGTAACCCAACCACCTTGGACACATGTTCTCAGGACCTCTTGAGGCTGAGTCACAGGTCATGGTCCATAACCTTGGCAAAATAAACTTCTAAATTGACTGAGACCTGTCTCAAATACTTTTTGGTTCACGCTATAGAAACTCTGTGTTTGTCTGACAAGGATGTTGCTGCAGAAGAGCCTCCCTGAACTGGGGTGGGTCAAACTAAATCTTCCTAGGTCCATTTTAGCCAAAAGGAATTCTACAACTTCTCTATTGATGGCCCAAAGGAAGCATAGTTTTGTGGGTTTTTTTGGGGGGGTGGGTTTTGGCTTTTTGTTTTCACACATTGAAAAAATTATGCAAAGATGTTCACTCAATTATTGCACTTGTAATTTCTGGTGCTTCTGTCATGATTTGGGGTGACTTTCATGAAAAGCTTATTCTCAAGCATATTTCCTGACCAGTGTGCCATGAGGTTAAAGAGGCTATTCAGAGTGAGGATGATTTTGCGCTTCCATGGTGAAGTGCAGCACAGAGGGTTTCTCTGGTGCAAGGTGGGAATGCCCAGAGTGCATGGAGAGTGAGGGTCTGGCACAGGCTGTGTTTGGATCCCAGGGAACCTCTTAAGTGCAGGTGAATCAGGGTAAATGATAATGAAAATCTGCCTGAGGGAAAAGATGTGATCAAAGTATGTGCAAAGCAAGTGTGTGTGTTTCGCTAGGTTGGAAGGGAGAAGATTGCTATAAGTTGATTATGAAAAGCCTGTGTAAACCAGAAATAAAATTCTAAGCGCCTCAGTCATTTGAATGAACCAGCCTCTTGGCCAAGGCCATTCCAAAATTAGCCTGAATAACTATTTCAGGCCATGATGGGCAGGGGGAATCAGACATGCCTCATGATACCCTCTTCCCTTTTGGAATTCAGACCCAGCTGACCAGCATTAAGATCAACACAGACCTTAAGACTGATAGAACAGACTCTTTAAGTCTAATAAGAAATATTTACAATCAGTTTTCTGAAGCCTGAAGCCTGTGACCTGGAGGCTTCATCTGCATACTAACACTGTGGTCTCCACAACCCCTTATCTTAACCAGACATCCCTTCCTATTGATTCTAAGTCTTTAGAGAGTAAGTGAACTCTTTCAGCCAATTTCCAATAAGAAAATCTTTGACTCTATCTATGACCTGGAAACCCTCACCCCCACTCCCAGCTTCCAGTTGTCCCACCTTTCTGTACCAAACCATTGTACATCTTACAGGTATTGATTGAAGTCTTATGCCTTTCTCAAATCCATAAAGTCAAGTTGTAGCCCAATCACCTTGAGCACATGTTCTCAGGATCCCCTGAGCCTTTGTCATGGGCCCTTGGCCTCTTATCTTTGGCTGAGAATAAATCTCTTCAAATGTTACAGAGTCTGACTCTTTTTATCAACACTTGACTTAGAATCTTAGCACCATCTTTGGACCCACCTGCTTTGCTACCTATGAGTCCTTAGTTTCTGCCTCCCTTGGCCAAGTCTCCCCATTAACCATTCTATGAGGACAGGTGAATAGTCATTAAACATGAGGTGAAGCACAGTGTTTTTTGAGAACATCTAAATATCCTATGACCATTCCTGTAGCTAACATACACTTGAACCTAGAAAAGCATATTTGAATTGTGACAGAATGTGTATACTCCTCTTTCCTCACCAAGCCCGTCTAATTCCAGGAAGAAGTGCTTCTCCTTCTTCCTTCTAAATGCAAGATCATTTTTCCCTTTGCATGTTTCATTGGTTTGGTTCCTTTTATTAATTATGTGTGTAAAGGGTATCTCCTCACTGATCACTAGACAATAAGCTCCTGGAGCAAAAGGATTTCTTTCTGTTTTGGTTGCTACTTTATACCAGGAACCTAGAGCAGTGTCTGGAACTTAGTAGATCCTTGACAAATATTTACTTAATGAGATAACAAATGCATCTCTCTGGCTAAACTGAAAGCTTCTTGGGGACAGGAGGAGTCTCTTCGTCTGTCACTTCATCGCTGGGCTCACACAGCAGCTGCCCTCTCCCCTGGCTACGGGACTGTGGCTGAGATACCTACACGTGGGCTCCTCTCTCAAAAGGGCTGAGGAGGGGGTGTGGTATTGGAGCTGTGTTGGTGACTAGAGGTTAAGATCTGCCAACATGCTGCTTAAGGTGTAGAAGATTCTTTCCAAGATGCATACAAATGAGATTTGGAAGAGATGCAAAGCCCAGAGCCAGCGTGGGTGTCCATGCTAGGACCTTTGACTAGCCAGGATCACCAGCCCCTCCCAGGAAACTGTCTGATGGGCCGAGGGAGGGGGGACAGGAAGGGCGTGTGCTGGGTGTCACAACAGAGCCTTCCCTTCAAGACAGGTCTGAGAGGAAGTGTGTGGTAAGTCACACGGAGGCAGAAGGTCTGTCCCTGATCAGGGTTAAGGTGCCCTTTTGGTCTCCCTTCCAAGCCTGTGTAAGAAGCCCTGCATCTGTTGAAATAAACAAATGAGACAAGGAAGCACAGAGGCAGCGAGCCTTACTGCAATGTGCCTAGTGTGGTTTGCAGCAAGGAGGAAGTCCGACTGGTGGGAGCATCCAGCCGAGCTCTGATGATCTGATACCATCTTTGAGTAACTGCTGCCCGGAGGGAATGTTTTACTTTTTGGCTGCTTTTCCGATGTGATCATTAGGAAAGAGGTAGGCACACTTTTCCACAACTTCTATGCTAAGCTTCTTTGTATGGAAAGGAAATTTTAGGTGCAAGGACTTAAAGTTGCCTTCTTGTGAGCTGATACTTTTGAGACAGTCAGGAGGATGTTAATTTAGTGAAATCATGAACTTATGCTTCTTATCTCCTCCTCCTCCTCCTCCTCATTCTTCTCTCTCTCTCAACATGCGCGCGCACACACACACACACACACCATTCCATCTTTAGAAGTCATCATGCCTTTGCATGTCATGCTTTGTGCTGTGGTGGCTGGAGACTCTCCATCACCAGCTGTTCCTTAGGCTGTCATTCTGTGTGACATCCTTGCTGCTGACTTCTCATCCCTCCCCACCTGCACATGCCCTAAATCTCACTTTCCTGCCCATCCTCTTTGGCTCATCCTCTTCTCTTCCCACACAATTCCGTTCTCCCTCCTTCCCAATTGTACCAGTCCTAGCCCCATTCCCTACCATGCCAATTACAAATGCAACCCCTTTATGACGGCTTCCTGCCCTACCTTCACAGGGAACTCACCTCTCTTCTGTCCTCTAGTGCTCTGAGCTTCTCCCATGAACTTTCCTTCTCCTGCCCCTGAGCCAGTTATTTGTGAGGCAAGCCCAGCCGATGGTGTCCATGCCTGCTGGTTGCCTTCTCCTTCCCTGTCACTTTCCTTGCTATTTTTTTTTTTTTTTTTTTGAGACGGAGTCTCATTCTGTTGCCCAGGCTGGAGTGCAGTGGCATGATCTCAGCTCACTGCAGTCTCCACCTCCCGGGTTCAAGCTATTCTCCTGCCTCAGCCTCCTGAGTAGCTGGGATTACAGGCACCCACCACCACACCCAGCTAATTTTTGTATTTTTAGTAGAGACAGAGTTTTACTATGTTGACCAGGCTGATCTTGAACTCCTGACCTGAAATGATCCACCTGCCTCGGCTTCCCAAAGTGCTGGGATTACAGGCATGAGCCTCTGTGCCCAGCCTCTCTTGCTACTTTTGATTTACCCTAAACTCCATTACCCTTCTTAAATGCATGGTACACTTTTTACAGCATAAATATTTGGTAATAGCCCTGAGGCTAAAGTGCAACATCGCAGCACGCATCTGGGCCCATCTGGTGCAGGCTCCCATCCCATGGTCCCCTGCCCATGAGCCATGCTGTAGTGTATGTAATTCCTATCAGCTTTCTGAAAATACCAGGCTCCAGGCCTTGTGTTGCATATACCTCTTCTTCTTTCCCTCTTCCTTCTCAACTGGCTACATCTGACTGATCACTAAAGATGCCATTCAGGTGCCTCCTCCAAGAAGCCAACTGGGTCAGGTGCACCTCCACTGGTGGGATGGGGGGAGTGGACAGAATGCCTGTGAGAACATGTGCCAGACTGTATGTTTATGGTGCTGATGTCCTTGACTAAACAGACTTTTATTATTACTGAGATAGGGTCTTATTCTATCACCCAGGCTGGAATGCAGTAGCACAGTCACCGCTCACTGTAGCCTCAACCCCTCGGACTTAAGAGATCATCCCACCTAGGCCCCCCAAGTGGCTGGGATGACAGGCACATGCCACTATGCCTGGTTAATTTTTAATTTTTTATTTTTAGGAGAGATAGGATCTCGCTATATTGCCCAGGGTCTTGAACTCCTAGGCTCAAACAGTCCTCCTGCCTGAGCCTCCCAAAGTTCTGGGATTACAGGTGTGAGCTACCGAGCCTGACCTGGACTTTTTTTTTTTTTTAATTTTAGATTCAGTGGGTACATGTACAGGTTTGTGACATGGATATTCTGTGTAATGGTGACGTTTGGGCTTCTGTAAATGAACTTCTGTAAAGATGGAACTGGATCCCTGACCTCTAGCAGTGCCACCCAACAGAAAGGCATTTAGAAAGTGGCTGGCTTGGCAGGGCATGGTGGTGCGTGCCTGCGGTCCCAGCTACTTAGGAGGCTGAGGTGAGAGAATCTCTAGAGCTTGGGCAGACGAGGCTGCGGTGAGCTGTGATCAGCGCCACTGCACTCCAGCCGGGGCAACAGAGTGGGATCCCCATCTCAAAACAAAAAAAAAAAAGAAAAAGGAAAAAAAAGTAGCTGGCTTTCTAATCATTCATCTTCAGACTTTCCAATCTGTACTCAATGCTTTTGGTTTTAGATTTTTGTTTTTCTAGTAACATATTTGATGAAGAAGTCCCATCGGATGCAGAGGAGACTTGCATGCAGAAAGGAGTTGTCGCTGTTTCTTAAACTGTGGCTTCACTGGCTTCATTACCTACATCTTCTCTTCTCACAAATATATGTTGTTTGTATTTACCATGACATTTGAGAATTTAGTAAAAGTTAGTGGAGCAAGTTAGTCCCCTTAGTTGCCCACAAGCAGCTCTAAACCCAGGTGTTTTGTTTTGTTTTGTTTTGTTTGTTTTTTTGAGACGGAGTCTGACTCTGTTGCCCAGGCTGGATTGCAATGGCACCATCTCTGCTCACTGCAACCTTTGCCTTTCAGGTTCAAGCCATTCTCCTGCCTCAGCCACCCAGGTAGCTGGGATTACAGGCGTGTGCCGCCATGCCAGGCTAATTTTTGCATTTTCAGTAGAGATGGGGTTCCCCATATTGGCCAGCCTGGTCTCGAACTCCTGACCTCTAGTGATCCACCCACCTCAGCTTCCCAAAGTAGTGGGATTACAGGCGTGGGCCACTGTGCCCGGCCACCCAGGTGTTTTTAATTTTATGCATGGGCTGCTACAAGAAAACCAATGCTGGGAGATGGTCATGCATTCAGCTCAGGTCACCTCAGGGTACCCTCAACATAAAATGTGAGAGGAGAGCTGCAGAAGCAATGGACAAGAAGAGAACATGGGTTTTAATATCCCCCACACATCTTCCAGCTTCTACTCTGCTCACTAATTTCCATTTGAACAAAAGCCTGTTGATTCTTCTTACTCAGGCTAGTTTCCTGCATTTACTGAACAGAATTCCTCCAGGGAACGACCTCTTGGCTAAAACAACATACACCTGTCATTCACAGATGCAGGGCTCTAGCAAGATTCTAGAGCAGGGTCCCCAACCCCCGGGCCATGGATCGGTACTGGTTTGGGCCTGTTTGGAACCTGCACAGCAGGAGGTGAGCAGCAGGTGAGCCAGTGAAGCTTCATCTGTATTTGCAGTTGCTCCCCATTGCTTTCATTTCCCCCTGAGCTCCGCCTCCTGTCAGATCAGCGGCAGCATTAGATTCTCATAGGAGCATGAACCCTATTGTGAACTGCGCGTTTGAGGGAGCTAGGTTGCATGCTCCTTATGATAATCGAATGCCTGCTGATCTGCCACTATCTCCCATCACCCTTAGATGGGACTATCTAGTTGCAGGAAAACAAGCTCAGGGCTCCCACTGATTCTACATTATGGTGAATTGTGTAATTATTTCTTATATATTACAGTGTAATAATAATAGAGATAAAGTGCACAATAAATGTAATGCACCTGAATCATCTGAAACCATCCCCTCCAACCCCTGGTTCATGGAAAAATTGTCTTCCACAAAACAGGTCCCTGGTACCAAAAAGGCTGGGGATTGCTGTTCTAGAGCCTTTGTCTTTTAGATAAGGTAGACCCTGGCTTCACTTCTAAAAGGAAGATAAATGACTTTCTAGTGATCTTGCCCATTTTAAACAAATGTTTCTGCACCTTAGACTGAGGGCAGGTAGGCAGGGTCATTGCTGGAGTGGCTTCCTGCTTGAACATTGTAGTTTCTTTGAGTTGAAGGTAGAACATTAAGATGTGATCACTGAAGGATAAGCATCAAGCACAAATGAGCTCCTGACATAGTTTACACAGCACTTGGATAGAAAGGGCCATCCCTTTCCCTCTTTCCTTATGGAATTGGGAATCTGACAGTAAGTGGCCAATGAAAATGTATCCTGGCTGGTCACAGTGGCTCTTGCCTGTAATCCTAGAACTTTGGGAGGCTGAGGATGGAGGATCGCTTGAACCCAGGGGTTGAGAGCAGCCTAGGCAACATAGTGAGACCTGTTTCTATAAAAACATAAAAATTAGCTGAGCATAGTGCTGCACAGCTATAGTCCCAGCTACTTAGGAGGCTGAGGCAGGAGGATTACATGGGCTCCATTACCTGGAGCCCAGGAGTTTGAAGCTGCAGTGAGCTATGATCGTGCCACTGCACTTCAGCCTGGGAAAGAGTGAGATCCTGTCATTCTGACCCAGGTGTTACTCTAAGCAGCACTGACAACCTTCATGGCTGGGCTGTGCTTGGTTCTCCTGGCAAAATTTTTTCTTTGGTTTGGGGATATCGCCAGTACATGACAAGACAAAGGGGCACGAGGAATGGAGACCTTCCAGCATCTTTCGCGTTGCATGCTTGGAAACACTACTTGGGGGTGGAAAGTGAATGCATCTTTGTGGCATCTGAGTTCCCAGCAAGAGGTGTGTGCTGAGCTGAAGGCAAAAAGGGAAGGGGTAGAATTTTATAGAATAGGACATCTGGGGCATTCACAGGGAGGGAGATTCAATCCTATTCATTCCCTGGAGTTATTTCTCTTTCCTTAAGTTTACACTTTTTAAATTTGAAATTGAGATATGACCACATTTAAATAGCAATGATGAAACATGTAGTTGATCCAGTTACTTTGTCATCCTTTATTTAGAAATGTTCCTAAGTAGTAAGTGATCTCTAGTCCAGGAGGCAGATGGGTTCTGATGACCTGGGAAGAACTCTGTTGTTACCAAGGCTAAATCTCAACAGATGTTTCCAAGACCCAAGGGTCACGGCTGTGTGCCAGTAGGAAAAGAAAGGTGGAAAATCTCCTCCATACAGCCAAATGGGTGTTACATGCTAGGCAAATGCCAACCTAAATGTAGCCCTTTATGTGGTCAAGGCTGTTGTCAAAAGCAGAAAGAGCTAGCTCTAATTTATCCAAACCAATGTCCAGCTCAGCGTTCCAACTGCCAGCTGCTCCGGCCCCTTAAGGTGATAACTCAGGACCCAGAGTGACCTCTCTTGCTCCATTGGAGCCAGCCAAACCCTTGTGGTTCTTTTTCCTACTTACCTTTGACAAGAGGAAATCTCTGCAAACCTCTGTGTGCAGTTCCAGAAACATGTTTTACTTTGTCATCATGCTGAAAGACTGCTTTGTAAGTTCTCTGCACTGGGGGTAAGCTGGCTAGCATTTACCAAGTATTTTTGTATAGCAAGTTAGTCTTTGCTCTTAAAGAGTTATATCGTGCACACACACACACACACACACACACACACTTTTTTCCCCCACTTAAAAACAGAAGAATGAATGAATGTATATATGTTTAGGTGACACAGAGAGGCAATGTTACCAAAACACCAGGGGTTTGTTCTTGATCCTGCTGCTGCTCGCCACATAGAAAGCCAATCACTGAGACAATCAGTATTGCCAGGAAAGAAGGCTTTATTCAGGTGCTGCAGGTGAGGAGATGGGAGATCAGTCTCAAATCCATCTCTCTGACTGACTAAAATCAGGGGTTTATATAGCAGGGAAAAATGTAACCATGCCTGGGAACAGGAATTACGGAGAGGTAAGGATGAGGAATTGGTCAACAGGAAGCAGGGGGGTCAGTAGGTATCATGATGGGTGAGGGGTCTGGTGTTTTGTTGCCTAGATGCAGTGATCTGGTGAGTTGCAGCTCCTCGATACTATCTCAGAGGACTGATGTTGGTTTCCTGAGAAAGGAGCTCAGATAAGACAAATGTAACTTTCTCAGGTTTCAAGATTGGGAAGGGTCCATTTCTATGTTTAAAATCATAAACATCAGTCCCATGGGCAATTGGGCTGATCAGGCATATAGCAATAAGATACCCATGAATACATCTTTACTATCATGAACACATCTTTGTGTAACACTTGGGTGAAGACTGGAGGAAAGGGCATGGTTTTTCTATTGGGAGGGTGGATAAGGGGGAGAAAAATTATTAGTTTTATTCTTAGAACAGTTGAGGGTGAAGATGTAACATGGCTTGATGGACAGGAAATGGAAGCTTGCTACAGTGGGACTGGTGGAAGAGCAGAGGTGTGCCTTGTGAGGTTCTGCGGGTCTGCGTGGGTGGGAGTAGCTTGGACAGGGCTAGTTTCTTCTTCTTTTTTTTTGTTTGTTTTAGAGACAAAGTCTCACTCTGTTGCCCAGACTGGAGTGCAGTGGCGCAATTGTAGCTCACTGTAACCTTTAATTCCTGGGCTCAAACGATCCTCCAGTCTCAGCCTCCTGAGTAGCTAGGACCACAGGCATACACTACCATGTCCAGCTAATTGGTTAACTTTTTATTTACAGAAATGGGGTCTTGCTATGTTGCCTAAGCTGATCTCAGACTCCTAACCTCAAGCAATCCTCCCACCTTGGCCCTGCAAAGTGCTGGGATTACAAATATGAGCCTATTGTGCCTGGCTGAGGGCTGGTTTCTATAAATGGTGGTATGCCAGGCTTCATACTGGGGCCATGCGTGTGGACTGGGCTCATTGGCCTGATTGCTCTAGCGATATGTGGGATAGGAAGAATCATGCCCCCATCTCCTCCTCTTCAAAAAATGTCCACATCCCAAACCCTGGAAGCTGTGAATATGTTCAGTTATATGGCAGTTGGGAATTAAGGCTGCGAGTCAGCTGTCCTTGAGATGGGGAGATTATCCTGGACTATCCAGGTGGGACCTTTGTAATCACAAAGGTCCACGGAAGTGAAGAAGGAAGTCAGGAGAGTCAGTGTCAGAGTGATGCCATGGGACACGGTCTTCAGGGCTGTTGCTGCCTTGAAGATGCAGGAAGGGGCTGTGAGCCAAGGAATGCAGGTGGCTAGACAAGGCAAGAAAATGGATTCTCTCTGAGAGCCTCCAGCAGAAATGAGCCCTGCCAACACCTTGACTTGTAGCCCAGTGAGACCCAGACATCTAACAACTAAAACTATACATAAGAATTTGTGTTGTTTTAAGTCACCATGTACATAGTCATTTGTTACAGCAAGCTATAGCAAACAATCCAAATGGAGACCTGTCTCTAGTTTGGAAATGCGAGACATTCTTATTTATTTGTGGAATATAATATAATGGAAAATTTATGGAATATAAATAACTCCAAGAAGATTCTTGTCAACATTAATTCTGAGATTTTTCTAAGCTAATTTATTTTACTACAGTAAGGCCAGGAACTTTATTGCTTTGCTGTTGTCTCCTCACTGCCTCAATCGGTGACTAATTCATTCCTTTTTGAATGAATGAATCTTTTCTAACCAAACCCATGAAAAACGCTAAGAAACACCCCACCACCTTTTTTTGAGACAGAATCTCATTTTGTCACCCAGGCTGGAGTGCAGTGGTACGATCACAATTCACTGCAGCCTCAACCTCCCAAGTTCAAGCTATCCTCCCCACTCAGCTTCCCAAGTAGCTGGGACCACAGGTGCACACCACCATGTCCGGCTAATTTTTAGTTTTTTTTTTTTTTTTTTAGAGATCAGGTCTTGCTATGTTGCCTAGGCTGGTCCAAACTCCTGGGCTCAAGTGAACCTCCTGCCTTGGCCTCCCAAAATGCTCTGATTACAGGTGTGATCCACTGTGCTTGGCCCCACCTTTTCAAAAAAAAATTTATGCTAAAGGGTATCACTATTAGTAGAAATGTTAAATTGAGGCTCTTGTTACAGACAAGGCATATCATACTTTGCATTATCATTCAAAGATGAGAGGCTTAATTAGAGAATTTTCTACAGTTGGGTTTTAACAAGAGCCGTTATTACTTCCTTAGGGTCTAAGAACTTCTTGGTACCTACACATGGTTGAAATGTTAACCCTGTCCTTTGCTGCTTAGCAAGACTGCTGTAATGCTGATATGGTTTGGCTCTGTGTCCCCAACCAAATCTCATCTCGAAATTGTAATCCCCACACATCTAGGGAGGGACCTGATGGGAGGTGATTGGATCATGGAGGCGATTTCCCCCATGCTATTCTTGTGATAGTGAGTTCTCACAAGATCTGATGGTTTAAAAGTGTTTGGCAGTTCCCTCCTAGCTCTCACTCTTTCTCTCCTACTGCCATGTAAGACATGCCTTGCTTCCCCTTTGCCTTCCGCCATGATTTTAAGTTTCCTGCGGCTTCCCCCACTATGCAGAACTGTGAGTCAATTAACCCTCTTTTCTGTATAAATTACTCAGTCTCAGGTAGTTCTTTATAGCAGTGTAAAAATGGACTAATACAAATACATAGCAAGTTAGGACATTAAGTCAGTGATTAAAAAAAAAAGTATTCACTATTTGTGAAACTCAGCTTGGAATATCTGATATTATTTACTAACATATAATTAATGGTCATTGCACAGCATCTTTTAGAATAAGAATATTCCTAGTGTAGATTTATTTCTTCACTCATTCTCTAAAGAAATCTTTGCTAAGGCAGGTCACAGTAGCTCATGACTGTAATCCCTGCACTTTGGGAGGCCAAGGTGGGTGAATCATCTGAGATCAGGAATTCAAGACAGGCCTGGCCAACATGGTGAAATCCCATCTCTACTGAAAATACAAAAATCAGCTGGGTGTGGTGGTGGGTGCCTGTAATCCCAGCTACTCGGGAGACTGAGGCAGGAGAATTGCTTTAACCTGAGAGGCTGCAGTTGCAGTGAGCCGAGATCACACCACTGCACTCCAGCCTGGGCAACAGAGTGAGACCCTGTCTCAAACAAACAAACAAACAAACAAAAATTTTGCTAAGATCCTGCTGTGTGCCAGGCACTGGAGAAACAAAGATAAATAAATAATATATGGAATTTTTTCCAGAGGAAGCCACATTCTAAATTCTAAGAAAGATAAGTGAGTAGCTCAAGAGAACATAGAATAGCAGTGATAAAATGATTTAGGGAGCCAAGAGGAAGGAACTTCCCACTTTGCAGGGAAAGTGCAGCAGAGAGGAGGAGATATTTGTACCTAGTACTGAAGCACAAGGAGGAGCATAGCAAATGGAAGGAATAAACATTATTAATTGCCTACTGAATACCAGGCACCATGCTGGGCACTTAGGTGTGTAATTTTATTACTTAAGTTTTACCCTAAGGAAAATTGGATTTAGTTAAGTAACTTTGCAAAGCCACCCAGAGTGGCATTTCTATTTTTTTCTTTTTTCTTTTTTTAGAGACAGGATCTTGCTCTGTCGCCCAGGCTGGAGCACAGCGGCATGCTCACGGCTCGCTGCAGCCTCAACCTCCTACGCTTAGGTGATCCAGGGTGGCGTTTCTGGTTATTGTCTTAGACGTCATTGGTTTTAACACTCTAGAGGAGAGATTGGCAAACTGTAAAGGGCCATATTATAAATGTTTCAGGTTTTGTGGACCATACAGTCTTTGCTCTAGTTATTCAACATTGACACTGGAACATGAAAACAGCGATAGGTAATACAGAAATGAATGAGCATGGCTGTGTTCGAATAAAACTTTATTGGCAAAAATTGGCAGTGATCTGGCCCACAGGTTACAGTGTGCTGACCCTGGTCTAGAAGAGCAATTGCAGGTACCATTTTGTTTGGGGATATTTCTGGAAAGGGAGCCTATAGGTTTCATTAGCTTCTTAAGTGGGTCAGCAACTACTGGGATTTCTGGTCAGTGACAGTTTCAGAATGTATTATAGAACCTCACAGAGAAATGATAGCAGGCGGGATTAATAATAGAGATTCAGACTGACCCAATTTTCTAGCATTTTACATCATAGGGATTAATATTTTACAGACCTCTGAGAATCCAGATATAATACATCTTTAGGTCATTAGAGAGGAGTCCAAAGAGAAAACCACACTAATTCAGTCTTGGCAGAGGGTTTGACATTGTGTGGCCATGTGTATAGTTTAACTTGGAGATTTAAAAAAACAGGAATAGAGATGATATGTCTGGAGCCATTGGAAAGAAATAAGGTAAATATCTGAATGGATGATCTAGGAGAAGCCTAGAGTATACAGCCTCTATCCTGCTGTCTTCTGGAAAGAGGCAGAAACAGCTGGTTAGTGTAGGAAGGGAGGGGATGTGTGATCGGAAGTCCCAGCTTCAGTTTGGAAAAGCAGAATGCATCCTTGACATCTTAAAACAATAAGCCAGAAAAATCTGTGTTGAATAGTTGATACTGTGGGAAAAGTCACTAAGTTCAGAGATTTGAGTAAGGAATACTTTAGAGCAAAACAGCAAATTTTCTTTTAAGAACAGATCTTTCCAAAGCATATCCTGAGAGATGTAGTGTGGTGGGAAAACACCTGGGAAAACCAATAAAGGATTTCCAAAATGTTATTGAAAGGAAACATTGGGAAGTTGTTGAAGGCATCTATCCCGGGGCTACGTGACTAAAAGGAGATTTTTCTCTTGGCTGATAATGGAAGGGTGGATAAGTAAGGTTACTTTGGGGAGCTAATTTCTTTTGAGTAAAATTTTCAAAAATGAAAAGCAGATGAAGTTTTTAAGATGGGTTCAAGGTTTAGACGGTTCCAGCTGGATTGAAACATTTTCTCCTTAACAGAGGAAATAGATGAAAAGTGAAGTCGGTGCCTGCAGTCTCTGGGGTCTCTGCGCCTGGTGTTCCAAAGTGGATTTTGATCCGGTCCCTCATCAGACTCTGCTGTTGCTCTTAGGGTTGGATAGGAGGAAAGCGGGAGGAAAAGATGGAAAATAGAGGAGTTGATGGACTCCTGGAAGAAGCACATGTTAGCCAGACATAGTTATTCCAATCAAAACAATGTAAACTTTCCCTTCCATTTTGAATCCTGGGCACGATTCCTGTCTTGGATGAAACAGATGTGATTCTGGGATGTGTACAAAATCGTATAATATGGAGGCTGAGCCTTGCTGGCTTTCCTGCCGCTGCACTTCACTCTAACTTGCAGGGATCAATTCGATCCTGTTTTACATTCTCTTGTTGTTTCTGGCCTCTTTCTAGATGAAATGCAGCTTCGTAAAACTCAGAGTTTCCTCAACCTATAAATCTTAGGACAGCTGAAGAAAATAATCTGTAAAGCCGATAAATACTTTGATATGGATTATGTCAAACAAACGATGTTTGCACAAAAGACTTTAACATGTAAACCAATTAAAGATTCTTGTAACTTGACTTCTCTTTCCCATCAGACTAAGCCTTTGCGTCGCAGAAATGTGACAGAAAATACCCACACTCTGCAGCCTGGCTGACATGCTTTTGTTTTAGCAAGGGTTAAATAAAGGGGCTCTTCAAAGCATTGATGATCTATTTTATAAAGCTTTGAAGCTTTCATTAGCTTCACTGGAAATCTTTGTTTCCTGGAAAGTTCTCTAATGGAATATATCGCTTCTCACAGAAATCCATTTCTTAGCTGTATACAGTCAGTGGCCTAGTTGGTGGAGATGCTATCGCAAGATTAAATTAATATCTAAACTGGTCCTGAGTCAACTATTTCCATTGTAAAATGTTTAAAGTCTTAAGGTTTAAAACTGTCGGGGTCAAATTAACCTTTTCTTTATCTTTTTATTTTATTTATTTATCTTTTTTGAGATGGAGTCTCACCCTATCTCCTAGGCTGGAGTGCAGTGGTGCAATCATAGCTCACTGCAGCCTCGACCTTCTGGGTTCAAGTGATCCTCCCTGCTCGGCCTGCCAGGTGGCTGGGACTACAGGTGCACACCACCATGCCCAGCTAATTTTTAAATTTTTTGTAGAGACAAGGTCTCCCTGAGTTGCCTAGGCTGGTCTTGAACTCTTGGGCTAAAGTGATCCTCTCATCTCAACCTCCCAAACTGCTGAGATTATAGGCGTTGCCACCATGACCGACAGCTTTCCTTTATCTTAAATCACATCACTAACTCCCAGAGAGTGATATCAATACATTTTCCAGCAATTCAGGTGGCTGCTAACCTGCTTCATCCCAACGTCTCGATCTCCATCTCCATCAACGGCACCTTCGTTCACTCAGTGACCCAGGCTGGCTGCTTCTCATTGCCTCCACTGTCACCTCCCAGCCCAGGGCCATCGTCTCTGTCAGTAGAGCTGTGGGGGCCTCCTATAGAGCTCCATGCTTCTTCTCATCCACTTTCCTGTCTACCCATTCCCCAAAGTCTGTTTTCCTCAGAGCAACTACAGTGAGTCTTTATAACTAAGTTGAGATTATGTCACTCTCTTGTTTTTATCCAACTGGGGCTTCTAGAAACTCTGAGAATAAACTCCAAAGTCCTGGCCCCAGAGCCTGTGTGGCCAGCACTCAGCCATCACTGACCAACACTTCCTGCTGGCTACCCAGGCTCTCTTCCTTTCACTCTCTGCACGCCAGCCAGACTGGCCACTTTGCAAGTTTCTTGCACATACCGGTCATACTCTCATCTCAAGAGGTGGAAGTTGGCGCTTGTTCTTTCCCCCAGTGAAACTCTCCCTGCAGATGTGCCCCAGCCTTCTTCCCCAGTTCTTCTGGGGGCTCTGCTCAAATGGTAGCTCCTCAGAGACACAGACCACTTTATCTAAAACAGAATCCCCCATCCTCTTAGTCTACCTTTCCTTCCCTGCTCTTATCAGCTGACGTTCAGTCTCTTAGGGATCAATGCGTATATTTGTCCATTCATTTATTTATTTGTCAGTTACTCCCAAGAGAATGTGAGCTCCATAGAGACATGGACATTGGTTTATCATTGTACCTGTAGTGCCTAGAACAGTACTCAGCACACGTGGGCAACCAGGAGTACTGACTCTAGAAAAAAACCAGAATCCTTCACATTGTTTTTGGTCTGGGTATGTAGACTGAATCGTAGTGCAGTTATGTTTTTTCAATAGTACAGTGATTTGAAAAAATCTTTCTGCCCCACTAAAGGTTTGCCATTTGACAGTCAAGGTTTATTTTAGATTTGGCCGGCGCAGTGGCTCACGCCTGTAATCCCAGCACTCAGGGAGGCCGAGTTGGGTGGATCACCTGAGGTCAGGAGTTCGAGACCAGCCTGGCCAACACGGTGAAACTCTGTTTCTGCTAAAAATACAAAAATTAGCCGAGTGTGGTGGCATGTGCCTGTAGTCCCAGCTACTTGGGAGGCTGAGACAGGAGAATTGCTTGAACCCTGACGACAGAGGTTGCAGTGAGCTGAGATGGCGCCATTGCACTCCAGCCTGGGCAACAGAGTGAGACTTCGTCTCAAAGAAAAAAAAACTATCTTAGATTTTACTTCTTGCCTGAAGATTTTAGCAGTAACCTTGACTTACTTTCAACATAATTCAACATTTGGATCGTAGTACCTGATTATGTCAGTGAGTTAGCGGTTTTGTAGGCCTCATCTGTATAGACAGACAGCTACTGGACCCTTTCTGCCTTCTTTCCTCGGTGATGAGCAGGTGCATACTTAGCATGAGGGGAAACAGCCCCATATTCCTCTATTTTTTTTTTCTTTTTTTGAGACAGGGTCTCACTCTGGTGCCCAGGCTACAGTACAGCACTCCTCTATTTTTAATACATGATAATTCCCATTATTATCTAAACACTCAAGAGGTTGCTTTAAGAAATGTTATATGACTAAGGGAGCTTTACTTTCTAAAAATAAATAACTAATAATCTTCCTGTAAATATAGGGTGAGAAGAAATTGGAGCTGGGAGTTAGTAAAGGAAGTTACATACATGGTTTGTAGAACCTTTAGAAGATGGCAATAGCCCTATTCCATGAGATGATTTTATTGGCATCATTTCTCTGAGCTACTTTTAGAAAGTCAGATTTATTGGTATATAACTCATATATAATAAAATTGCCTCTTTTTAGTGTACAGTTTATTTATTTATTTTTTTTTTTGAGAGACAGGGTCTTGCTGCATCATCCAAGCTACAGTACAGCACCACAGGTATGGTTCCCTGCATCCTTAAACTCCTGGGCTCAAGCAGTCCTCCCGCCTCAGCCTCCTGAGTAGCTAGGACAGTAGGTACACACCGCACCACTACTGCTGGCTTATTTTTATTTTTTGTAGAGACATGGTCTTACTATGTTTCCCGGTCTTGTCTTGAACTCCTGACCTCAAATGATCCTTTCCTCTCAACCTCCCAAAGTGTTGAGATTACAGGTGTGAGCCACTGCACCTGGCCCAGGTCTGTTTTGATAAGCCCATACCGTTGTGTAACCACCGCCATAATCAAGATGTAAATATCCATCATCCTGAAAAAGTTCCTTTTTGCCCCTGTGTCATCAGTCCCCACACTCAGCCCCCAAACCCTGGCAACGACTGCTGTTTTCTATCCCTATAGTTTTGCCTTTTCCAGAATGTTATGCAAATGGAGTCACACAGGATGTCTTTTGAGTCTGGCTTCTCTCATTTAACATGATGCGCTTAAGCTGATCACGTTGTTGTGTGTCAACAGCAGTTCCTTTTTGTTGCTGAGTCGTGTTCCATTGTATGGCTGTAGTTTGCTTATTCACTCACCAAAGGACTTTGAGATTGTTTCCACGTTTTAGTGATTATGAATAAAACTCCGGTTCCATTTATGAGTAGATTTTTCTGGAAACATAAGTTTTCACTTTCTCTTCTTCACTGTAAATACATAGGGTGTGGAGTTGCTGGTTCATATGGCAAGTTTAACTTTATGAAAAAAGGAAGAAACACCTGCTCGGCTGTTTCCCAAAGGACCCGTGCCGCTTTTTTGAATTCCAACCAGCAAAATGTGAGAGCTCCTAGCTCCTTCAGAGCCTTCAAGCACTAACGCTCTGTATTAGTCTTTTCTCACGCTGCTAATAAAGACATACCCAAGACCGGGATATTATAGAGGAAAGAAGTTTAATGGACTCTATGGGAGCTACAATTCAAGATGAGGTTTGGGTGGAGACACAGCCAAACCATATCATGCCCAGTGTGATTTTCCTCCTTGAAGAGAAACCTCGGAATATGACTTTCCCCTTTCTTCCCTCAATTTTGTGTTCCCATCCTTCTACTTAGAACTTCAAATTACTTTTGCTTA
Organism: Papio anubis; assembly: GCF_008728515.1. Taxonomy (NCBI): domain Eukaryota; kingdom Metazoa; phylum Chordata; class Mammalia; order Primates; family Cercopithecidae; genus Papio; species Papio anubis. The sequence continues at coordinate 96,688,612 of NC_044986.1, forward strand.
AAAGTCCTTCTAGCCTCACTATTGCCTGAGTTTCTTTTTTCCTTCTCTGCACATAACACAGTGTGTTGTACTCTGGAGATGCTAAGTGCACATCTGTTTCACTTGGGTGTAGCAAACTAAGTAAAACTGAGCTCAAGGGTAATACCCACCCTTAGTGAGACCTTGGCGTAAGTGTACCAGGCTCACTGGTCGTCTGTACGAGGCGGTGGACTCCTATCCGCAGATCTAGGGAGAGATCCCTATCATGTCTTTCCAGGCAAAAAGGTATCCTTAGGTGTGGGATATAAAACTATGTTGGGGCTTTCTCAGTGACAAAGATCCCTTTTGCCCCTGGCAGAGAAGTCAGGTGCAAATCTCTATGCTTATTAAAAGGCATATAGATTTATCCTGGAGATACTATGAAGGATGTTGTGAAATCTTGTGAAAACCTTTTTACCTCTCTGAAAGCTTTTGTATTATTTTTTGAAAGAGTGGAACATCAGAGCATAATGGTTAGGAGTAGGCCAGGTACACAGTGGCTCATGCCTGTAATGCTAGCACTTTGAAAGGCTGAGGCAGGAGGATCACTTGAGGCCAGGAGTTTGAGACCAGCCTGGGCAACATAGTGAGACCCCATCTCTATAACAAATAAAAAATTAACCAGGCATGATGGCATGCGCCTGTAGGGCTGGCTACTCTTGGGAGGCTAAGGAGGGAGGATCCCTCGGTAACATGCATCCAGAAGGCATCACTTAAACCATGAGAAAGGAGGTGAAGGTCATCCAGAATCAATCAGGACGCATTCCCTTTTTTCCTCCATTATGGGGGTTGATAGACAGAGAGTCTGAAGAGTGAACTGGATCTCTTAGTGTATATTTGTCTTACCAAACATAGTTTGCATAGCAGTAGGTTTGTTTTGTTTTGTTTTGTTTTGTTTGAGACGGAGTCTCGCTCTGTTGTCCAGGCTGGAGTGCAGTGGTGCAGTCTCGGCTCACTGCAAGCTCCGCCTCCTGGGTTCACTCCATTGTCCTGCCTCAGCCTTCCAAATAGCTGGGACTACAGGCACCCACCACCACGCCCGGCTAATTTTTGTATTTTTAGTAGAGACAGGGTTTCACCTTGTTAGCCAGTATGGTCTCAATCTCCTGACCTCGTGATCCACCCGCCTCGGCCTCCCAAAGTGCTGGGATCACAGGCATGAGCCACCGCGCCTGGCCAGCAGTAGGTTTTTAAGTTTGGTATTTGTTGTCCACCTAGACAAAAAAGAGCAAGACCTAGTGTAGTAATTTATTTTCATGAAAATGTGCACCTGTGAAGTCAGTAGAGAGCAATAGAAAATATTTGCCTTCGCCAGGTGCTGAACTGCCTGGATTGCAACTGTATGGGATTCAGGAGTCCAGAGAAGGATCAGCATACCTCGAGATACCACGATTGCTTTGACTCTACTGCGAGCTGCTGGGGAAACCACGGTTTACCTCTTTTTTTTTTTTTTTTTTGAGATAAGATCTTGCTCTGTCACCCAGGCTGGAGTGCAGTGGTGGCAATCACAGCTCACTGCAGCCTCGAACTCCTGGTCTCAAGAGATCCTCCCATCTCAGTCTCCTGAGTAGCTGGCACTACAGGCTTACTTAAAAAAACTTTGTAGAGATAGGGTCTCACTGTGTTGCCCCAGCTGGTCTTGAACCCTGGCCTCAAGCGATTCTCCCACCCCAGTCTTCTAAAGTGCTGGGATTATAGGCATGAGCCCTTGCTTCTTTCTTAGTTCTCTTTTTATTGAGGTGGCTACATGAATCGTGTCTCCTGGACCTTTCTGTAAAAATATACTTATGTGATTATATGATTTGCAAACTTCTTCAGGTTTGAGGACAATTGGAGGAAATCATGGTGTGCTTTGAGGCACACTGAAATGTTGAAATGTTGCACTCTGTTTTTCTGTTTTACAGCTTAGCTCATTATAGGTTTTATCATCATATATACAAATGTATGCATCCATATATGTATGTGTGCATGTGTATGCGTATCTATATATAATTACCAAATACAAAATTGACTGTTCTCTAATGGATAGATGGTTTTGTTGATTTGGCGTTTTATTGATTTACTTTTTACAAATGTTCAAATAACAACAACAATTATTATTATTATTATTATTATTCCTGTGGCTAATCCAACCCTGGATGGCTGAGAATTAGCTATAATTGTTATTTATGATCAAGATCAGGCATTTGGCATGAATTAAGGAGAGAGGGAGAGTTTTCTGAGGACGAATCCAGGTAGGCAGAAAAGATCTTCTGCTATAGACAATATAAAATCATATTCACACATGCATGTATCTGTCACACACCAACCTGAATTTTTCTTCAATGTTTGCTACTTATTTATTCATTTTCTGGTTGCTATTAAGCAAGTGGTAAGAGCCATCAAAAAAACATACATTTGAAAAAAATTATGAATATACATTTTGAGAAAGTGTATGAGAGATTCTTAAAGTTGAGAATTCTGCCTGTTACCTTAATTTTTCCACTTGTGATTTTGGTTAATACCCATATCCCTGAAGCAGAACATCTCCCAGGGGTTTGCAGGAGTGTACTAAAAAATGTACGAGGACCTGATGTTTCCTTTTGGGAACTGTGGTGTCATGGGATACATGGGAAGGTCACCCAGTGGCAGCATAAAGCCCATCAAATGGGGAACGTGTCCCGTAGGAAGATATCACCAAGGACAGGGGGGTGGTGGAGTTTCTGGATCTCACCAGGGAGGATTGCGGTGCTTATTTTAGCTCCCTCTCCTTGATGTGCCCTTGGCGTCAGTTGCTATTTTGACTGTGAGCATCTTCTTGCAGTTGCCGATGTGCTGACCGCCAGCCGCACTCACTGGGAGAACCAATGGCTGCTCTGCCCACTGCCTCCTTGTCAGTCTTTCCGCATCTCTTTGTTGAGCATGGGACTCATGCCCGTGAAACACTGAAAACATCCAGTGCAGGAGAAGAGTCTTACTGACGAAAACCGAGTCTGATCTTAGAGGGAAAAATCCATATGAAATATAGGCATCTCTCAACCAGGGCATAGTGGCTCACACCTGTAATCCCAGCACTTTGGAAGGCCAAGGAGGGCAGATCACTTGAGGTCAGGAGTTTAAGACCATCCTGGTCAACATGGTGAAACCTTGTCTCTACTAAAATACAAAAATTAGCTGGGCAGGTGGTGCACACCTGTAATTCCCAGAACCTGGGAGGCGGAGGTTGCAGTGAGCCGAGATTGCGCCACTGCACTCCAGCCTGGGCAACAGAGGGAGACTGTGCCTCAAAAGAAAATAAAAATGAAATATAAGTGTCTGTTGATTGAGAGGTAAAGTGCAGAAAAGTTGTCACCATCAAATCTAATATGTTCTTCATAGTGGAAACTACCAATGTTTACTTAGTGAAAAATCCAGTACTTGGAACAACATTCACCATTCTATAGATATTGTCTTACTGTGTAAAAACATTACAAGTCTAGGATCACAATATCTTCTATAGTTTTCTTGACAAACAAAATGGGCCAATGGTTAGTACTCTTAAAATGGTCTATTATTTTATATTATTATTATTATTATTATTTAAGAGACAGAGTGTTATTCTGTTGCCTGGGCTGGAGTGCAGTGGTGCGATCATAGCTCACTGCAGCCTCAAATCCCTGGCCTCAAGCGATACTCCAGCCTCAGCCTCTCAAGTAGGGCTACAGATGCATGCCACCACACCCAGTTAATTTTTTTATTATTTGTAGAGATGGGGTCTTGCTTTGCTGCCCAGGCTGGTCTTAAACTCCTGGCCTCAAGTGATCCTCCCGCCTTGGGCTCCCAGAGTGCTGAAATTACAGGCATGAGCCACTGCACCTGGCCTATTATTTCTCTTTTGTCCAAGTGTTCTGTGTGTGTGTGTGCACATACACACACGAGCACCACATTAAAATGAAGTTCAGCTAGCCTTAATGTGTCATTGAGAACCATCCTTTGCACTTTTTAAAGGCGTGGCCCAGTGGTCTTTGAAGGGAGTCCTCCCTCTCACTATCCCTGCTGCCCTGTCTCTTAATGCCAGCTTCCCACTTTTATTGTTGTTCATTTCTTCTAACTTGGCTCACACATGTGATAGTCCAGTCACTTACTAGTGGCTTTCCCATCCATGTGTTTGCTTCTAGAATTATTGCTGTCAGAATGGCAAGCCTTGGGCACTAATATGGTAGGCAGCTATCTGAAGGGTGATGGATGCCTGGAACTATTCCAGACACGGTGATGTCTGCAGGTCACTGTGCAGTTCCAATCAGTGGGGACCTTCTCTAATGGGGAGACGGTTTGTTGATTTGGCATTTTATTTATTTACTTTTTACAAATGTTCAAATAACAATGATGATTATTATACTTATTATTATTCCTGTAGCTAATCCAACCCTTGATGGTTGAGAATTAGCCATATTGTTATTTATAATCAGGATCAGGTGTTTGGCATGAATTCAGGAGACAGGGAGGTCTCTGAGGATGGATGAGGGCAGTCAGAGAAGCTCTCCTGGAAACTGGGGGCATCCGGGCTGAATCCTGAAAGATTTGTATGAGAACAGGGAGGAAGTGGCCGAGGCGCTGCGAATATGTCTGGAAGAACCAGCTTTCCTTGCTAAAGGCATCTAGGGAAAAAGTTTGGAGAAAGAAGCCAGAATAAAAGTTGGGTCTCATGGCAGCCTCATCCCTGAGGTCTGCAATGGAAGTTGTTGGCTGCTTGGTGGAGAGGGATAAGTTGCTGCTCAATGCTCCAGACCTAGAGGTACTTGCTACTCTAGTAGTTTGGTAGTATGTGAGTAAAACTCACTATGTGAATAAAACTCACTGGGGCTGGGCATGGTGGCTCACTCCTGTAACCTCAGCACTTTGGGAGACCAAAGGCGGGAGGATCGCTTGAAACGAGGAGTTTAAGACCAGCCTGAGCAACATAATGAGACTCCATCTCAAAAAAAAAAAAAAAAAAAAAAAAGAAAGAAAGTTTATTTGATTATCAGTTCTAGAAGTTGGAAGATGAAAACAAAAACTCACCAGAAACATCCATTCACTTTGGGCACCTCCATGGGCACCATCTGTCAAACCTCTGGCTTGAAACATTAACCTAAAAGGATGCCTTTGTCCGGCCTATCTCTCTTCCAGATGCAATTGGTCTAGATTTAGTCCCAGAGTCTAGTCCGAGTTTTTGCACAGGGGGTTGATAACCTGGTGAAAGTCGGTAACAGTTTGTTTTGTCAGGAAAGAAATGGCTTGGAAAGGTCAAGAGAGCCGTGGAGGGAAGAGACAAGCCCTCCTGGTCTGCCTCCAGCTTACCTAGCATCTCCTGCTGCTGCGTGAATCATGCTCGTTCTCCTTTCTCCGGTGTCCTCTTCCCCTCTGGAATTCTTTTCTGCTTTTATTCTGGTTTGACTCATTTCTTGAACTTCAACCTGTCCCTAAATTTGGACCTTTTCCTGGTTGTATTCTTGCTCTTTTCTTTTTCCTAAAGGATTCTGACAGCATGAAAGCTAGTTGATGGTGGGGTTTTCCTGTCAATATATTCTGAAGTTTTACTGTCTAGTGACTGAGGTTTTTCCTTTGTCTTTAAGCAAACCAGATTTCTAGAACTCAAGAGTTTCAGGCAGAGGCTTTTTTTTTTTTTTTTTTTGTGAGATGGAGTCTTGCTCTGTCACCAGGCTAGAGTGCAGTGGCTCGATCTCGGCTCACTGCAACCTCTGACTCTCTGGGTCTAGCAATTCTCCTGCCTCAGCCTCCCGAGTAGCTGGGATTAACAGGCATGTGCCACCACACCTGGCTAATTTTTGTATTTTTAGTAGAAACAGGGTTTCACCATATTGGCCAGGATGGTCTCGATCTCCTGACCTTGTGATCCAGACTCGCCTCAGCCTCTCAGAGTGCTGGGACTACAGGCTGAGCCACCACGCCCGACCCAGGCACAGGCTTTTTAAACTCCTCCTTTGTCCCTGAGCTCACGATTTCACTGCAGATTTTCTTCTATCTGGACTCACAGTTGTGGAGCCCCCAGGCGATTGCTGTGCACACTGATGAGTTTGAGAGCCCATGCTCTGGAGGTCAGGAGGGGAATAAGCCAGGAGAAGACGTGAGCGTCTGGGCAGAGAGTAGCACTCTCTTTAAGAAGAGGGAGGGATGAGAATGTTTCTATTCTGCCCTTTCTTCTTGGCTTCCTGTGATTCTCTTGGCCTGTTCCCCCCACCAGAGTTTTGCTCTATGGTCTAGGCTGGAGTGCAGTGGTGAGACCATGGCTCACTGCAGCCTCAACCTCCCAGGCTCAAGCGATCCTCCCACCTCAGCCTCCCTAGTAGCTGGGAGGTGTGCAACACCATGCCCGGCTAATTTTTTGTATTTTTGTAGACACAGGGTCTTGCTATGTTGCCCAGGCTGGTCTCAAACTCCTGGGCTCAATTGATCCTCTCACTTTGGCCCCCTAAAGTGTGGAATGATAGGTATGAGCCACCCCACCCTGCCTTTTAAATTTTTTTTTTTTTGAGTCAAGCAAGGTATTGCTTTGTTGCCCCAGCTGGAGAACAGTGGTACAATCGTAGCTCACTGTAACCTGCAACTCCTGGGCCCAAACAATCTTTCTCCCTCAGCCTGTTGAGTACCTGGGACCACAGGCAGGCCCAGCTAATTTTTTACTTTTTGGAGAGACAAGGTCTCACTGTATTGCCCACTGTGTTGTCTCCTGGTCTCAAACCATCCTCCTGCCTCAGCCTCCCAAATTGCTGGGATTACAGGCATGAGCTGCTGCGCCCAGCCCGTTTTCTTTTTGAGTAGTTTTCTTTTTCTTTCTTTTGTGGCTGGTTCAATAAGGGGTTCTCCTTTTCCTAAGCAGGCAAAGGAGTTTTGAAACCAGCTTGGAGCCCTAAGGAGGATTTTTTCCCAGGGGAGAAAGAGAGGCTTACATTGGTCTAGCCCAGTTCTCAAGGCACCAAATCTTTTTATTAATAAAGAGATTTGTGGAGGAAAGAGAAAATGATTTTTTTGTTGTTGGCACAAAAAACAGTCTGCTTAAACCCAATAATTTGTCTGTGTTTACCGCAACCATCTTTGTGGCTTACAGGAATGAGTTCATGACTGACTGAATTCCACCAGGCAGTGGTGACAATAATTTTATTTTATTTTTTAACCTTGTGGGAACTTCACATGGGCTGACTCCTCTTTGACCCCGCACCCATCACAAGATGATTTTTTTCCTAGAAGTTGCCTCTGGGGCTGGGCTTCTGGAGATGAACCCCGTTCTCTCTATGCCGGACAAACCAGGCTTCTGACATCCTGCCTGCGGAATATTTATAAAAATGAGCGCCAAGGGATTCAGCTGTGGTTTCTTGCAATGCCTGGTGTGGTGCCAGCTGTTGCCCAGTTCAGAGTCCTCTGTGCTTTAGTGAATTCTTTCCTGACTTTTTCCGGCGGTAAGAATACAAGGAAGTGCTGAGTAGACAACAGAGAGGAGATGAGAACTTCTGATGGACCTCCATAGCCTAAGACAAAAGACTTCCCGAAGCCACGCTTGTTAACCACTAACCAGCTGATAAACGAGGGGCTTTCCTCTGTAGTCTGGGATTGCAGGGCTGGAGCCTTCTGTGTTGGGGACCTCTCCCAGGCTGAGTCATCAAGAGCCACACAAAGTGTCAGCCCTCGAGTCTAAGGAATGACTCTGTAACCTTGTGAGTCATCTTTCATACAAATTGCACCTCGTCAGGCAAACCACAAGGGGAAATGCATGGTTGCCTTAATTCTACTCTGGTACATTCTAGCTTAGGTGGGGTTTCCCCTCACTCTTTGAGGAAAATAAATGCAGAGATCGTCTTTGCCTGGAATGCTTGGTGTAGACCGACTCGTAGCCAAATCACTCACCCTGGATGCTTTTGATGAGTTATTCCAGTCTCCTGACTCTCTACCCAGCATGTCTTTTTCTGTGGTTTTGAGTCTTTGTTAGTTCTATCCAACTCCGTGATGAATTTCAACCCATTTCTTATTTTCTCAGATGTCCCTTTGTGACAAGGATGCTGTTCCTAAGCCTCCATATTTGTTCTTTTGTTTTTAATTTTTTTAAAGGCAGGGTCTTGCTCTGTTGCCCAGGCTGAAGTGCAGTGATGCAAACATGGCTTACTGCAGCCTTAACCTCCTGGGCTCAAGCAATCCTCCTGCCTTGGCCTCCCATGTAGCTGGGAACACAGGAGCGCACCTCCACGCTCAGCTAATTTGTTCAATTTTTTGTAGAGACAGGGTTTCACTTTGTTGCCCAGGCTGGTGTTGAACTCCTGGCCTCAAGCAGTCCTCCCACCTCAACCTCCCAAAGTGCCAGGATTACAGGTGGGAGCCACCATACCTGGCCATCTCTATATTTGGATCTGATTTTAAATTTGAATTTAGGAAGTACTCATATTTACCAAAAATGACTCTTGCTTATAGACCAAATAATAAAATTTTAGTCCTCCCAGAAAAATAAGAGCTTTGGAGAACCATTGCATAGAAATAACTTTATTCACTGAGTTTACGATGAATGGGAAAAAATGCATTCTTTTATTGAGTACTTTTTATAAGAGGTTTAAAAAGATACTTTAACCACTGCCTGTAATTTGTAGTTGCTGATGTTGATGAGTATTTGAGAGGGAAAAAGCTCTTTGGAGGCAGCAAATTAATCACAGCAGAGTATCCAGTTTCGTTTGTACATGTGGTTGTCTTGTATTGTTTGCTATTTTCTTTCTTAGATTTTTCAGTAGAGACTTTGTCCTTTTTCAGAGACAGTTGGAGTGGATGGCCTTGAGGACTTGAAAAGCTGACATAGGATGATTTTGAAGTCATTTCACATCTGAAGCCATGATTTAAATATCAGCGTTAAGGTAAGTATTGAGAAAAGAAATATGACGCTTTTGTGGTTAACACATTATTGACTTTGCTTGCACTGTTACAAGAGGTTAAAGCACATTGGTGATTTTGGAGGTTAAAGCACAAGGGTGATTTTGTTTGAATCATGTTCAACAAACCAGAGCTTGGAGAAGATTAAAGCGGCCACTGTGATGCGGTGTGGGACCACAGACATACAGGGGAGCTGAGCCATTGTGATGCTTGGAAATGCCTTCATTTTTCCTCGGAGGTCATGTGTCCCAGTGTGCCCTTTAGGAACTCCAGGAAAGAACAGGAAAACTTAAAGCTGTGGTTTTCTTTCTGAGCTGAGCTGTGGCTATTAGGGAGCTTTTGGGGAGTGTGAATTAGATAGGACCTTTAGGAGCAGAGCCAGCCAAAGGAGTGGGAGCAGGAGCACCCTTCTGGAAACTGTGCTATTTGACCTGCCTCTCTGGAGCGGGAGTTCTCAAAGTGTGTTCCCTGGAGCACAGCTCCCTACACTAATACAGTGGGGACCGGGGTCAGAGGATGGGTCTATGCCTAATTGTGTTTGGAGAGCATTGGATTAAAGTTAAATGAACTAATGAGCTTTATGCATCTTGATAGGTGTGTGTAGCGGCCAGTACTAACCAGAGTTCCATGGAACTATTTTCTTGTGAGGCATCTTAAGACCAGTGTTCCATTTGTTCATTAAATATTGATTGCACATCAGCCACGGATGGTGTTCGATGCTGGGGATGCAGCAAAAACTGAGATTGACAGTGCTCATGTATAGATAATTAATACATTAACATGTAAGGAAAGGTAATTATTGAGAGATACAATAGCAAGTGTTTTAGAGCCTGGTATCTGCAGCTCAGTGGCTTGGGTTTTCATCCTGGGTTTGACACTTATAAACTGCATGACCTTGGGAAAGACATGTAACCTCTCTTTCAATTTCCTTATGTGTAAGATGATCATAATAGTATTCACCTTGTAGATACTTTTATTGCGAGGACTAAAATTATGAATATGTGCTGGCAAATGCCAAGTTTATATTAATAGAAGTGTCATCAGAATATGTACATATATTAATAGTAATTGTTACCAAAACACCAGGGGTTCGGTCTGGGTCCTGCTGCTCATGGCACAGAAAGCCAATGACTGAGACAACAAGTATTGCCAAGGAAGAAGGCTTTAATTGGGTGCTGCAGCCGAGGAGATGGGAGCTCAGTCTCAAATCCATCTCCCTGACTGACTAAAACTAGGGGTTTATATAGCAGGGAAGAAATGTAATCATGTGTGGGAAAACAGGAACTCAGAAGGGGCATGGAAGCAATCGTGTTGAATCAGGGGTCTGCATTTTATTGTCTGGATGTGATCTGGTGAGTTTCATTTCTTTGATACTTTTTTTTTTGAGAGGCCTGAAGGTCATTTCCTGAGTAAGGATCTCAGATAAAACGAATATAAGTTTCAAGTGTTCAGACCAGAAAGTTCAATTTCTATGTTTACTTTTTTTAAATAAAAAAAAAGCTATATGGGACTGTTGGGTCGATTTCATAATGACTGAATACTTTGAAGGCTCTGTGGTTGCATGAATGGAGAAGATAGGGTAATGGGTGAGGACTTTTGAATAGGATGATCCAGGAATGCCCTGAAGTAGAGACCCATAAGAATGAGAAATAGCAAGTTATGCAGGTGGCATAGAGAAAGCTTCCAGATTGAAAAGCAAAGGCAAAGGGCATGTCTTGTGCAGAGAAAGCATTTAACAAACTCCAATACCTCTTCATGTTTAAAACACACACACACACACTCAGCCGGGCACAGTGGCTCACGCCTGTAATCCCAGCACTTTGGGAGGCCGATGCAGGCAGACCATGAGGTCAGGAGATCGAGACCATCCTGGCCAACAGTGAAACCTCGTCTCTACTAAAAGTACAAAAATTAGCTGGGCGTGGTGCCACATACCTGTAGTCCCAGCTACTGGGGAGGCTGAGGCAGAAGAATCACCTGAACAGAAGTCTGAGGTTGTAGTGAGCCGAGATCGCACCACCACACTCCAGTGACAGAGCAAGACTCCAAAAAAAAAAAAAAACAAAAAAAGAAACACCCACACACACACACTCAATTGACTAGGAATAGAAGGGAACTTCTTCAGCCTGAAAAAGACATCTATGAAGAACCCACAGCTAACATGACACTGAATGGTGAAGGGCTGAAAGGTTTTCTCCTAAGCTCAGAGACAAGACAAGGATATCCATTCTCACCATTTCTGTTCAGTATTGGTGAACAGTAAATTTTAGGTGTTGTGATGGTTAATATTAGGTGTCAACTTGATTGGACTGAGGGATGCTTAGATGCCTGGTAAAGTATTTTTCTGGGTGTGTCTCTGAGGGGCTTGCCAGAGGAGATTGACATTTGAGTTGGTGGACTGGGAGAGGAAGACCCACCCTTGCTGTGGGTGGGCGCCATCCAATCGGCTGCCAGCATGGCGAGAACAAAGCAGTGGAAGAAGGTGGGATAAGCAGCTTGCTGGGTCTTCTGGCTCTCTTTCTTCTTCCTGTGCTGGATGCCTCCTTCCGCTCCTGCTGCCCTTGGACATCAGATTCCAGGTTCTTTGGCCTTTGGACTCTGGGATTTGCACCAGTGGCTTGCTGGGGGTCTGGGGCCTTTGGCCACAGACTGAAGACTGCACTGTTGGCTTCCCCGGTTTTGAGGCTTCAGGACTTGGATTGAGCCACTACCAGTTTCTCTCTTCCCTAGCTTGCAGACAGCCTGTCATGGGACTTCACCTTGTAACTGTGCGAGGCAGTTCTCCCTAATAAATTCCCTTTCACATGTATATGTATCCTGTTGGTTCTGCCCCTCTGGAGAACTCTAATACATGTGTCAACCTGGCTGGATTAAAAAATACCTAGATAGCTGATACGACATTATTTCTGGGTGTGTCTGTGAGCATGTTTCTGGATAAGATAGGTGTATGAGTGGTAGTCTAAGTGAGGAAGATCCACCCTCCATGTGGGTGAGCACTGTCCAATTGACTGGGGGTCTGGATAGAACAAAAGACAGGGGAAAGGTCTTTGCTGGAGCTGGAACACTTCTTCTCCTGCCCTTGGACTTCAGAGCTCCAGGTCCTCTGGCCTTCGGACTCTGGCATGTGCACCAGTGGCCCCAGGATTCTCAGATCTTGGGCCTTAGGTTGAGAGTGATACCATTGGCTACCCTGGTTCTGAGGCCTTTGGACTTAGATGGAGACAGGCTACCAGTCTTCCTGGTTGTCCAACCTCAGGACACCTGGTTGTGGGACTTCTCAGCTCCCATTATCCTGTCAGCCAATTCCTCTAATACATTTCCTGTCTACCTCTATCTATCTATCTATCCTATTCATTCTGTCTCCCTGGAGAACACTGACTAATACGGTATCGTGCTGGAGGTTCTAGCCAGATCTATTATACAAAAAAATGAAATAAGAGGCTTCCAGATTGGAAAATAAAAGGTAAAACTATCTTTACTTACAGATGGCATGATCTCGTTTATAGAAAATTTTTAGGAGTTCACCATACTATTAAAACTAATAAGTAAGTTCAGCAAGATTGCAGGACATAAGATTAATATACAAAAAATCAATTTTGTTATGTATGTACTTGTAATGAATAATACGAAATAAAATAGAAACAATAATTCATTTTATAATAGCATGAAAAAGAATAAAAAACTTGGGAATAAGTTTAACAAAAGAAGTGTAAAACATACACCTTAAAACTACAAAACATCATTGAAAGAAATTAAAGAAGACCTAAATAACTGGAAAATCATTGCATGTTCGTGGATCAGAAAACAATATTGTTAAAATGACAATACTCTTCAAACTGATCTGCAGATTTCATGCAATCTCTGTCAAAAATCTCAGATGAATTTTTTTTAATTGACAAATTGATACTAAAACTAATATGGAAATTCAAGGGACCCAGAAAAGCCATGACAATCCTGAAACAGAAGAACAAAATAGGAGACACAGCGTCCTGATTTTGAAACGTATTACAAAACTACAGTAATTAAGATAGTGTGGTACTGGTATTCTATTCTATTCTATAGAATAGAATTGAATCTAGAAATAAACTCATACATTATTTATGGTCATTTGATTTTCAATAAATCAATGGAAACAATACAAAACAATGCCAAAACAATTCAATGGGGAAAAATAATCTCTTCAACAAATTGTGCTGGGGAAACTGTATATCCATCTGCCAAAGAAAAGTTGGACTCCTACCTCACATCATAAACAAAAATTAACTCAAAATTAGTAAGAGGCTTAAATGTAAGAGCAACAACTTTAAAACTCTCAGAAAAAGCATAGATATAAATGTAATGATCTTGGATTGGATTTTTTTTAGATATGATACCAAAAGGACAAGTGACAAAATAAAAATAGATAAATGTATCAAAATTAGAAACCTTTGTGCAGCAAAAGACAGTATCAAGAAAGTGAAAAGGGCTATGCATTACTCCATTCTCGCATTGCTATAAAGAACTACCTGAGACTGGGTAATTCATAAAGAAAATAGATTTAATTGGCTGATGGATCTTCAGGCCATACAGGAAGCATGGTTGCAGAGGCCTCAGGAAACTTACAATCATGGCAGAAGGTGAATGGGAAGTAGACACAGCCTGCATGGCTGAAGCAGGAGGAAGAAAGAAGGGGGAGGTGCTACACAAGTTTAAACAACCAGATCTCTTGAGAACTCACCATCACAAGAACAGAAAGGGGGAAGTTTGCCCCCGTGATCCAATCACTTCCCACCAGTCCTCTCTTCCAACATTGGGGGTTATAATTCAACATGAGATTTAGGCAAGAACACAAATCCAAACTATATCAGACTGGGCACAGGGACTCATGCCTGTAATCCTGGCACTTTGGGAGGCCAAAGCAGGAGGATTGTTTGAGTCCGGGAGTTTGAGACCAGCTTGGTCAACATAGCGAGACCCTGACTCAGAAAAAAAAAAAAAAAAAAAGGAAAAGGAAAAAGACGATTCACAGAATGGGAGAAAATGATTACAAATTATATGTGTCATAAAGGACTGTATCTAGAATACATAAAGAACTCTTAAGACTCAGTAATAAAAAGACAATTTGATTAAAAATGGGCAAAGGATTGGAATGGATAGTCCTCCAAAGAAGATATGCTAATAACTATTAAGCACATGAGAAGACTTTTACTATCATTAGCCATTAGGGAAATGCAAATTATAACCACAATAAAAAACACTTCATACCCACAAAGACAGATAATGACAGTCATTTGTGAGGATGTGAAGAATTGGAATGCCCGTGTTTCCAAAGCAACTGTTATGGGAAACAGTTCAGCAGTTCCTCAAACAATTAAACACAGATTTACCTTTTATAACCCAATATATCGACTCCTAGGCATATCCCCAAGAGAAATAGAAAACATACCTGTACAAAATAATATTTCTAGCAGCATTATTCATAATACCTAAAGAATGGAAACCACACAAATGTTTGTCAGCTGAAGAAGAGACAAATAAAATGTGGTATATCCATACAGTAAAATACTATTCGGCTTTAAAAAGGAATGTAATGCTGACAAATGCTAAAACATGGATGAATCCTGAAAACATGCTAGGTGAAAGAAGCCAGACACCAAAGAACACACACTGTCTAATTCCGTTTTTGTGAAATTTCCAGAACAGGCAAATCCAGAGACACAAAGTAGATTAACGGTTGTCTACGACTCGGGGTGTATGGTGGCAAATTACGAGTGACTGTTATGGGTCTGTGATTTCTTCTGGGAATGATGAAAGTGACTAGAATTGACTTGCTAATGGTTGCACAATTCCGTGAATATATTAAAAACCATTGAACGATACATTTTACATTAGTGAATTATATGGTATGTGTATTTTATACCAGTAAATGTGGTTGTGTGTGTGTGTGTGTGTGTGTGTGTCTTACATATATTGGAGGGTTAACTGTCAGCACTTGGTGATAGATGAGACTTAGGGAGTGAGGACAAGGGAGGAATTAAGAATGACCTCTGAATTTTGGTCTTGGGCAACTTCTGAGAAGGAGAAGAAAGACTGAGATTAGGAGGGTTTCTTTTTGCTTTGTTTTGTTTTTGTTTTATGGAGAGGGCCAGGTTCGAGAATTAAGAGTTCTATTGTAGACATATTAAGTTTGAAGTGTCTATTAACTATCCAGACAAATCTTAGGCAGACAGTTGAATGTGTGTCTGGAACTCTGAGGTGTAATCCAGCCTGGAGATAATATTTAGATGATAAGTGAATCTGTAGGAAAGGATGAAAACAGAGAGAGAGAGAGAGAGAGAGAGAGAGAGAGCGTGAGGCACAGGATGAGGTAGAATAGGAGAGGGGAGCTACAAAGCAAACTGAGAAGGAATGGCCAGCCAGAGAGGAAGGAGAAGTAGGAGAGTGAGTGCAAGGTCACTGAACTCAGGCTCAGAGTCAAGTCCTACCAAGTAGTCACAGGAGGACAGAAGGATCTATTGGAATTGGCCAGGATGGATGCTGCCCTTGACTATGACAGGAGAAGTTCGGATTGGGAACTCCAGATCCGAGTGGGTTGAAGAGGGAATGTGAAGTGCTACAGTGGAGACAGTTTGGCACCTGTTTTCAGAAGTGTTGCTGTCACCAGATTCTGGTGAAAAATTGCTCTTGGATCCTTACCTGCTCTGCTGAAATGCCCACAAGGTGCTGTTTGAGTTTGAAGGTTGTGTCTTCCTGGGAGCCAGCCCTTCTGGGTATGAATGGTGCATCTATGTAGGGAGCTGCTAACTTGTAGGCCGGGTTGGGGCACGAGGGTGGTGTGAGGCTGGGGTTCAGAGAAGAGTGCCGCTCTTTGCCTTGTTCTCTGATGGTTTTGATTTTGTTTAGTTGTTTTGATTGGGAGAAAATGTAAAGAAGGGGTTTACTAACATGCTTTTTCAAAGTCTAGGTCAAACTGATAAAAAGAAATATCTGTTTGAAATCAGAATAAAGAGAAAAGACATTCCATGCTCTTGTTGTGGGGACAGGGTCTCCTTCTGTTGCTGCCCAGACTGGAGTGAAGTAGCACAAACTCCTGGCCTCAAATGATCCTCATGCCTCAGCCTCCCATGTAGCTGGGATTACAGGCATGTGCCACCATGGCCAACTTATTATTTTTATTTTTGTAGAGACAAAGTCCTGCTATGTTGCCCAGTTGTTCTCCAACTCCTGAGCTCAATGATCCTCCCAGCTTGGGCCTCCCACTGTGTTGACATTGCAGGTGTGAGCCTGTGCACCAACTTCATTCCAGGCTTTTATCTGTAGTGAAAGTTTTTATGAAACACAGTCCTAACTGTACATATATAATTGCCTTGCATTTATTAGTGCATCAGTTGGTTGGGGTTTGGGAGACTGTAGCAGTTCCTGCAGTGAGCTGGAAGGCAAAGTGATAACTTTCTCAAAATGCACACACACAGATGCTTTTCAGAAACCTCAAAAGTGCATTGCCCACGGCTCTTACCATTTGCATCAGTACATTCTTTCCCCACGCTTCTTTACTAATTTAGATTATGTGAAAACAACTTTTTAAGACAGATGTTCCTTCAAGTAACAACCCACTCTTTCTCTTCTCTTGAGAAAATATTAGTTGGAAATGGACTGTTACTTAGGCTAGGAAGTCCATTTGAAATGTTTTGAGCAAACATCATTGTCTAAGTCCACTTCGTGCTGCCATAACAGAATACCACAGACTGGGTGGTTTATAAACAATAAAAGTTTATTTGGCTCATGGTTCTGGTGGCTGAGAAGTCCATGATCCAAGCGCCGCATCTGGTGAAGGCCTTCGTGCTGCGTCACCCCGGCAGAAGGCATCACATGGTGAGAGCAAGCAACAGAGAGCTGTACTCACTTTTATAGCAAATCCACTCTCATGATAAAGAACCCACTTCTGTGATAATGATATTAATCCGTTCACAAGGACAGAGCACTCATGACTAAATCACCTCTCAAGGGTCCTACCTCTCAACACTGTAGCATTTGGGATTAAGTTCCCAACACTTGAACTCTGGGGGACACTTTCAAACCATAGCATTCATATTTTGAACACATGACTAGGGACTGCTCATCTTGGATGAATCCAAGCTGTGTTTGTTTTTCTTTTACCAGATGTGTGTGTGTACGCCCATGCACTTGCATATTTTGGTAAGTCAATTGTTTGAAGTTATATTTGAGTGTTCCTAGTAAAATTTTTTTCTTATTTGGAATACAAATGGCCTTTAGTGTTTTCTAGCTGGCTTGGCATGAAATTAGAGAATGCCCTTATTTCTGTAACCTTAGGTAAAGTCTTCTTGTAGCAATTTTCTTATGTGTGTGGTTTAAAAAACAAAACTATGTGGTTATAATTGTTTGGTTGCGTTTTATTGTATATGTAAGAGGCATGCCATGGGGGTTCAGAAGAAAGAATTGTTCAGTATTACTTTCATAAAACATTGAAAGAAGCATTGTTCTAGAGTGCATATTCACAGGGTTTTTAAATGTATTATTCTGAGAAGATGATATTAGTAGTGTGTCCTAGGTGAAAAAATTTCTGGCTTAAAAGAAACCCTGCTTTTATTTATTTATTTATTTATTTATTGAGACAGGGCCTCGCTCTGTCACCTAGCCTGGAGTTCAGTGGTGCGATCACAGCTCACTGCAGCCTTGACCTCTTGAGTTCAAGGGATCCTCCTACCTAAGCCACCTGTGTGGCTGGGACTATGGGTGTGAGCTGCAATGCCTAATTAAAAAAATTTTTTTTTTGGTAGAAATGGGTGTCTTAGTGTGTTGCCCAGGCTAGTCTCAAACTCCTGGGCTGAAGCAATCCTCCCCGCTTGGCCTCCTAAAGTTCTAGGAATACAGGCATGAGCCTGTATGTCCAGCCCAAGAAACAAACCCTGCTTTTAGAATCTTTCTTCCCCCCCCCCCCCCCAAGCTGTTCTGTGCCCTAGGTTTATAACTTTGACTAACTTCTAGCAGCTTCCAATCATGGGAGAATTAGAGTAGTTATCTGGGAAGAATTGTTTGAACTTCAACCTGTTATCTTGGCTGCAGAGCCTTCTTGGCCACAGGGCCGTGCTAAAGGGCACTTTGATTTCTTGATTTTAAAAGAGCAAGAGAAAGTGATTGCCAAGAGGAAGGGTTTGGTTGGCTTTGCTCAGAACTAACTGCCTCTCCAGAGAAGTCTGCATCGGCTGCTCATCATGACTAGGGTCGGGCAAGGTCAGTTTCCACTGTCTTCTAATTGTTTGCAGAGAATTGGACGGTACAAAGCAGGTGCCACTGACAACATTTCCCATCATTTTATGGACGAGTACTGATTCCGTCCTTTCTGTTCAGGGTGGATCTGTGCAAATGACTTTTGTTTCTCAAAAATGTCTGGTTTCTCTTGGGATGCAGCCAGGTCTCTAATGTGGTGGTGTGTGCTGTGTCGCAAACCTCAGCCCTGAAAGCCTGAGCTTGGCTTTGTCAGATCCGATGAGTGTGCAAGAGCAGGAAGCCACCCTTCGGGAGAATTCAGGGGCAAACGTACAAGTGATGTTTGTGAACCTGTGCAGACAAAACTTTGGGTAGATTCCTGTGAGGTGTGGGGATCTGGGTGACATGAAGGGAGAAGAACAGAAAAAGACAGGTAAGGGACTTGTGGGTTTTCTTAACTCCATGTGGCTGCATTGAGAAAACCAGTTAACATTTCATGGGCTGGTGGGAGCGTCATCTTATCGTTCTCTCTCTTTTTTTTTTTTTTTTTCGGGTAATGATTTTTCGATATTGTCAAAAGCTTAAAGCGTTTCAGTTAAAAATGACACTAATTGGACCTTTTAAGTAAAAAATACGTGGGTTTTTAAAACTCCTTTCCTACTACCAAAAAATCAGGAAGTATCTAGCTCTCTAAATTGGGAAAGCAAGCAATGTTATAAAAATGCTGAAGGAATCTCTTTCTTCGTGACCTTTTGTTAAACTCAGTTTAAGCTGTAGACCTTATGTAAAATAAAATTTACCATAGAACAGGAAATAGAAGCTGTGGAAGACTCGAAATACACCTTTGTACTTCTCTGTTCTTCACCTGCTCTCTCGCTGTCTCTACACACACACACACACACACACACACCCCTACCTATATTTGCATGACGAATGGGTAATAAAAGTAGTGAAGGGCAAACAGAAGGTCCAATACAATCAAGTAAGAGGTTGAATATAAACTGGAACAAGTCTTAATTTTTTATTTCACTTTCATTCGGATACGCTTACTAATTTTCTTTGCTAGCTTTAAGACTTTTAAAACATTCTTTGGCCCTGGGAGGGAGTTGTATAACCATAAAACTTGAGAATCCTGGCCCTAGAATAAATGTTCCTTTTAAAACCCCAAGGACAGAAAATTGAATACAGCTGTGCAAAAAAGAAAAAAAAAAAAAGAAGCAAGAAAAGAAAAAAAAAAAAAAAAAAAAGCCAAGTGATGGTTTAGGCTTGCAGGCACCCTGACCAACTTTCCCAGTGCACTTGGGCTGTGGTTTCCTGGAGATGGGAGATGGGGAGCTTTGGTGTACTTCTTGAAGGTTTCAGAAAAAGGCCAAGACTTCTTCAGAACTGTATGTTTCTGGGATGTGGTTAAGAGCACATTCTTTTTGGCATGGTTATCTATCATCTTGCTTGTCCTAAGCATATCCTCTTGTTTTCCCCTGCAGAGGATTGGGGTTTCTAGGTCATTCTCTGAGATGCCGTGATTCTGCAAACTTTACAGTTCCTACCTAAAAGTAAGCTTCAGAGTTTAAGCAGTTTCCACCAGTCAGAAGTTGGAAATGGATGAACTGTTGAGACCCAGTCTTGCTCTTCTCCCTTAGTCACTGAATTTGCCTCAGTATGGCCAGTTTTCAGGCATGATCCTAAGAACACGGCATTGCTACTCCCTGCTTCTCCTCTCCCTGGATGGAGACCAGGATGTTGCTTCTCTGATGTTTGCCTCGTGGGTTCCCGTGTTAGGTTTGTGGCCCACGGGGAGCTGTCACTGGGGACCCTACTGCAGCCTGGCATTAATCACTTTGCTCTTTGTCAGGCCGTGTCATGATGATTCATACTCCTTCCTCTACAAGATTAGATTACTGTAATTTTCATATCCTGGACTGCCCACAAGGGATTTGAATTAATACTTGTTGGTATAGAAAGCAGGATCATGTTTCTGGGGAGAAAGGACTGAACTTGCCCACTTGGCCATCATCAGAAAACATTAGGCAGGGCCTGGCTGAAAAATAATCCTGCCTTCAGGGCTTACCACATCAATTAGCTTACCATACAGGCCAGCAAGCCGTGTCTCCGTGAACACATGGTCCCTGGGCAGCAGATTTGTGGAAGTGATGCCAAGTCCAGGAGATCAGAATGCACGGAAGATTTTGTAAGGGAGTCCTATATTGAAATCAGACACTGCTTAATGAGGAAAATCTTTCCCAAAGAGGTATTTGAGAAGGAGGTAAACTAATTCAGGCATGTGGAACAGCCTGCACAAAGCCAGCAGGAATTACGATCACAGATTTCAGGGCGATGGGGGGGTCTATGAGGGATAAAGTCACTTTTGGAAAAGAACTCATTGCCTTGTCATTTTCCCTGTAGCATACGTATTATTTCCTTTATTCGTTCAACAAATATTTATTGAGCACTTACTATATCCTAGGCACTGAAGATGAACAGCAGTTCACAAACCAGACAAAAATCTCTGTCCTCACACAAGTCACATTTTAGGGGGCCCATGTCACTAGGGGTACAAGCGTAAGCTGAAGGGAGTCAGAGCAAGGAGTTAGGAGTACCTGGAAGAACTCCTAAGTAACTATAGTTGTTTGAAAACGTGTTTGCTTATTATTTCCTCTCTTCCCTTTGATGCAGTTTGTACCCTCTATCCCACTAATGAGATTACCAGCCATCTTTCAATAGATCTTGGGAGGAAATTACTTGTACTTGCTAATGAATAATCCACTTTAGTAGTCCAATATATAATAACTTCGGGGTCTTCAAAGGGCTATC
The DNA here is from genome assembly GCF_008728515.1 of Papio anubis. Lineage (NCBI taxonomy): Eukaryota > Metazoa > Chordata > Mammalia > Primates > Cercopithecidae > Papio > Papio anubis. The sequence goes on from NC_044986.1 coordinate 96,709,513, forward strand.
TGCTTTGGCCTGAGTCTCTATTGGAGGGAAGTTGAGGCATGATCAAAGGATTTTATGTTTGCTTGCTCTCCTACTGTCTAATAATTTGTATTTCAGAATGCCTTGCTTTAACATATTTTATCTCTCTTGGAGCGCTTTATTCCTTCTTATTTATTTATTTATTTATTTATTTATTTATTTTTGAGACAGAGTCTCACTCTGTCACCCAGGCTGGAGTTCAGTGGCACAATGTTGGCTCACTGCAACCTCCACCTCCCGGTTCAAGTGATCCTCCTGCCTCAGCCTCCCGAGTAGTTTGGACTACAAGAGCCCACCACCATGCCTGGCTAATTTTGTATTTGTAGTAGAGACACGGTCTCACCATGTTGGCATCTTGAACTCCTGACCTCAAGTGATCCTCTCGCCTCTGCCTCCCAAAGTGCTGGGCTTACAGGCGTGACCCACAGCATCTGGCCCCTTCCTTTTTTTCCCCCTCTCATTGTTTAGGCGTTTCTTTGGAGAACGTGAGATGGTGCTATGCCTCAGAATTGTAGAATTTCAAGTTTTTAGAATTTGATGGCACTATAGGAATCTTAATCCAGACCAGCGATTTTCAGTCCCCAGACTAAAACCAAGCCCTTACCTGAGGGCAGTGCAATGAGAAATCTAAGAAAATGAAGTGAATGTTGTATTAAATATAAAGCTAAATTTATTCAGTTGATTTCTACATCATTCTGTTATTTTCTTTTCTTGAATTTTTCAAGGTTTTTTTAGTGTCCTCCACCTACCCCAAAAATCAATCATCCTGATCTCAGCCTTCTACCCCCCACCATTCTGTCCCCACAGCTGACTCCTGTCAGACCCCATCTTCCCACGCCCTAGTTTTCACATGGGACCCTCCTCCTCAGTCTTGTAGCCCCTGCCCTCAATACAGAAGTCACTGGCTAAACCTTAGGGTAGGAAGTTCCCACTCATGCTGTCAGGGAGACGTGGCCCAGGATCCACGGTTGGAGCCACAGATACATTGTAAGATGCAACACACAGTGGTTCTGGGTTTTTTTTGGTTTTTTGGTTTTTTTTGTTTTTTTTTTTTTTTTGAGGTGGAATCTCGCTCTGTCGCCCAAGCTGGAGTGCAGTGGTGCGATCTCGGCTCATTACAAGCTCCGCCTCCCAGGTTCAAGTGGTTCCGTTTTAGAGAATTATCGGGACTGTGGTTCCACTCTATTATAGGCTTATCAGGTTTCTGTGGGTTGGCCAAGTGCACAGCCATTACTTAGAGCTCTGTTTCTGGAGGAAGATGACAATGGAATCCTTGCTGGGCTAGAGAGTGCTTGACCCAGGGGATGTGGGGTTTCTCAGTCACTGGGGCTAGGAGAACATGCTCAGAGAAGGCTCCTCGCTCCTGTGTGTCTCTAAGGTATAGATGATGCTCTCTGAGGAGCACAGGCTCCTGGAGTTTTTCTTTCAGGAATAAGAATGATCCATTCCCTCTTGGTATTTGGAATCAGCCAAGGAAACCACATGCGGTGCTGAGCTTTGTGATGTCAACAACAGCAGGGAAGGGAAGAGCCTCCCGGGTCCTCACTCCACTGGCCACATCGCCATCAGCTCATGTCCCCATTTGAGCAGCAGCCTCCGTGGTTCTGTTGGTGCAGCAAGCTGCTGCTTGACAGCAGACAGAAATCCCATATTTTTAGATATCTAGCGGCCCAAACGGAGCATGTCACACTCTGTCCATCTCTGATTACTCTTGAGACTCTGAGCCTGGTGTCCAGGAATGCAATGTTGCTCCAGCCATGTGAGAGGCTGGGTCTCTGGAGCCAGGACTCATAAACCACGGTCCAGGCTCACCCCTGGCAAGCTCACATCTCATTTTGACCACGAGGCCAGCAGTTCTCTTTGTGTTGAGCTCTGCTACACACCCATTGCTCTGAAGCCACGGCCTGGGAGAAAGCGTTGGCTCGCTCATCGGTGGTTCAAGCCAGTGACTTACAGATGACCTTGGAGCTCAAAGATTTTCAGCTAAAGCCAGTAAAGTTCTCCAAAAGCTTTCAGAAAAAGTGAGACCAGACCAGACAGACAGAAAGACCGACTCAATTGATTGAATTATTTATTGATTAATATTTCTGGCAGGGGTGGGGGGTTGTTGGTTGAAAAATATTAACTGAAAATAATATCCCCTTTTTTGTCTTTAAAAAGAAATTTATGCACAAACAAAATGACTTGCCCGTGGTACAGAAGGCCACAAGCTCAGATTCATACAGGTGTATCGGCGTACATATCAGTAGACTACAGCATGTCTCTGTCTTCTCTCATAGAGGTCAAAATCCTGAGCTTTTTGGGAAAAGGAAATCATTCCAAGTCTGGTTTCATCATGGCAGAAAATAGGGCAAAATACAGGTCCTGGTTGCCTAGCCTTTTCATCTCCTGGAAATGAGCTGCTCAAAAAATACCTCCAGTGATTGATCAAGTTCATTGCCCTGTGGAAAGCAGAGTTCTTCAGAAGGCAGAAGCAAGGAGACAGAGAGTGTTGTTGTCTTACTTTCCTGCACTGACAGTCCTGGCCAATGCTCTGACATCATCTTGAGTCCAGAAATAGGAGTGAAATGGACAGTGAGGCCACTACACAGAAACACTTGAGCTGGTGATGCATGTTTTCTTTTCTGCCTGTGAGCTGAGTATGCAACTTGTGACTTTTTCTCAAGCTCTGGAGGGATATTACATATTGATTAATCCACACTGACAAAAGGGAGAATGTTGTAGCTGCATTAAAATGAGAAGAGATCGACCGGCGCAGTGGCTCACACCTGTGATCCCAGCGCTTTGAGAGGCTGAGGTGAGTGGATCATTTGAGGTCGGGAGTTCAAGACCAGCCTGGCCAACATGGTGAAACCCAGTCTCTACTAAAAATATGAAAACATTATTCAGGCATGGTGGCATGTGCCTGAGGTCCCAGCTACTTGGGAGGCTGAGGCAGGAGAATGGCTTGAACCCGGTAGGCGGAGGCTGCAGTGAGCTGAGATCATGCCATTGCACTCCAGCCTGGACGACAGAGTGAGACTCTGTCTCAGAAAAAAAAAAAAAAAAGAGAGAGAGAGAGAGAGAAGACATCTAACTGCAGACTATTTTGATATTTTCAGTCCACATCACAAACATTTATTAAATTTACACAGTGGCAGATGTGGCTAGGTCCTGGGAATATGAAGATATCATGGAGTCTCTGCTAACAGTCTAGAGATTGGGAATCAGAGACCATGTCCAGGAGAGGTTTATAGGGGAAATATTCTCAACTAAGGCTTGAAGTATGATTAGGGGTTTTCTTTCTTTCTCTCCTTCTTTCTTTCCTTCTTTCCTTCTTCCCTCCCTCCCAATCGATCTCACGCTTTTCCTTTCCTTCCTTTCCTTCCCGCCCTGCCTGCCTGCCTGCCTGCCTGCCTGCCTGCCTGCCTGCCTGCCTGCCTGCCTGCCTGCCTGAGTTCTGCCTGCCTAAGTTCTTCCTTCTTCCTTTTTCCTTTTTCCTTTTTCCTGTTTTTCTTCCTTTTTCTTTTGACTTGAGTGAGATCCATATTGAGGTGAGAGGGAGACATCTGAAGATTGGGAACCTTTGAGCCTGAGTCTGCGTGACTTCTCAGTCTCGGGAGTAGCTGGGGTTACAGGTTTGAGCCACCATACCTGACTAATTTTTGCATTTTTAGTAGAGACAGAGTTTCACTGTGCTGGTCAGGCTGGTCTCGAACTCCTGACCTCAGGTGAGCCATCTGCCTCAGCCTCTCAAAGTGCTGGGATTATAGGCATGAGCCACCGCACCCGGCCAGATTAGGGGTTTTCTAAGTGAGAAGGTGGAAAGGCATTCTGAGCAGAGAGAACAAACTAGATAGGCATAGGAAGGATGGCCAGGGTGGCGTCTCATGGTTGGGCACAGGTCACCTGCTGGTGGGAGGGAGGATAGGAGGTTCCAGCTCAGAGAAGTGGGACTTTGGAATATATCCAACAGGCTGGCCATCCTTTATTTTTTTGTTTTGTTTTGTTTTCTGTTTTCCACCCACACAAGTAATCACATCCCTCGTAGGTTTATCTAAATGCGGTGTTGGTAATGAAGCGAGGTATCGCAGTTCTTGTAAGCCTCACAGCTTGTAGAAATACACCTGCAAAAGTAAGTCACTGCAGGTCTCAGTCTGTGCGAGATAACCTGAGGGTTAAGTGTCATTTCCAAAGTGTTTATTTGTAACTGGATACCTTTTTTCTCCTACTGAGGAATATCTAAATGCAAGACAGTGACAATGATTCTAAGGATAGTCTTACATTTGTCCTTTAACAACTTTATTTTTATTTTTTATTTTATTTTATTTTATTTATTTTGAGATGGAGTTTCGCTCTTGTCACCCAGGCAGCAGTGCAGTAGCGCGATCTCAGCTCTTTGAAACCTCTGCTTCCCAGGTTCAAGCAATGCTCTTGCCTCAGCCTCTGCAGTAGATGGAATTACAGGCTCGCACCACCATGCCTGGCTAATTTTGTATTTTCAGTAGAGACGGGTTTCACCATGTTGGCCAGGCTGGTCACAAACTCTGGACCTCAGGTGATCCTCCCACCTCCGCCTTCCAAAGTGCTGGGATTACAGGAATGAGCTACCATGCCCAGCCTATTGTTTTAAACTTTATATTTTATTATATTCATTTTACTATTTTTTTTTAAAAGAGATGAGGTCTCACTATGTTGCCCAGGCTGGTCTCAAACTCTTTGCTTCCAGTCCTTCCATCTCGACCTCCCAAAGTGCTAGGATTACAGGCATGAGCCACTGCACTCAGCCCCTTTTAACAAATTTAATTTTAAAAACTTGCCATATGTATCAGGATCTGGGAGAATTTGCTAGATTAAAAAATAAAAACATAAAATATAAAAAAGACAAAAAGTTTGCCTTATGGGCTTCCATGGGTGAGGAGCAAGCGCTATCCACCTGTCTGGTGGAGGCAGCACTTGCAGGCCTATGCTTGAGAACCGCTGGGGCACTCCCCAGGAGGGTTTTGATTGGGAGTGAGCAGGCAGGGTGGGGCTGTTTAAAGGCCATTCTTGAAGCAGCAGAGAGGCTGGGTTTAGAGAGGTGGGAGTGGAGTTTGGAGACTCCAGGCATAAGCCTGACTCAGGCCCATGAGAACATCAACGGGGTGGAAGGAGAGAGGAAGGTTAAAGGCAGGAACGAAGGCATAGTGACTGCTGAGATCTGAGTGATCACTCAAGTGAGGCAGGGCCCTGATTTCTGGTTTGGGTGGCCAAGTTGCGATGGGGAGGTTGTGGTCAGGTAGGAAACCAGGAATAAGTTTCCTGATGGGAGATGGGAGATGACGGGTGTAGCTTGATTTCTCTTGAGTTCCATGTTCCCGTGAGATACTCCTGGTTTGCTGAACTTCAGGGAATCTCCAGCCTTCTGACTTATGCTTTAGGTGTGGCAGACGGAGCTCACTCGAGGAGAAGGTAGGATGATACCAGCAGGCTTGGAGTCCTGGGAAACATATGGACTTTTGAGGGAGGCAGAGGTGGACATTCAGTGAAACAACTGAGGAGTGATCAGAAAGGCCTGGGAGAGCTGAGGAAAGGAGTGTTGGAGACATTTTACGAAGAGGACATTCTGTGGAGGCGGAAGTGAACAGAAAGTGCCAGACGCCATAGAGGCCACGTCCAGATGAAGCCTCAGAAGAGTGTGTTGTCAGGAGAGCAGTTTCTGGGTTCTAGGGGAGCCAGAGTCCAATGACAAAACTGGCTGGGAAGCACATGGGGCTGGGGGAGAGGAGACAGTGGTTCTGGAACATTCCGGGTGATAAAAAGAAGAGAAGGTGGGCGAGAGCTTGAAGAGAGAGGTGGGGCCAAAGGAACTTTGGGGGCAGAAGATGAGTCGCTGGAGCATGTTCTGGGCTTGTTCTGCCTCCTCAGCGAACTGAAAAGAAGCCTCATCTCTTCCGTGCATGACCTGGTGTTCCCCAAAGCGCCAGAAAAGTCCAGCATTAAGTTCGACTGGCCTCCAAAGTGGCGATTTAGGGAGTTTGGGTCTAGGTTTTATGTTATGGAAACTGAGAGGATAAAGGGCCCTGAAACCTCCATCTGCCCATTCCACTTCTGGGAAGGCTGAACTGTTACCTATTTATTTTCAAGAATAAAGAGTTCGGCCAGGTGCGGTGGCTCACTCCTGTAATCCCAGCACTTTGGGAGGCCGAGGCAGGCAGATCACGTGAGGTTAGGAGTTTGAGACCAGCCTGGCCAACATGGTGAAACCCCGTCTACTAAAAATACAAAAATTAGCCGGATGTGGTGGCACGTGCCTATAATCCCAGCTATTTGGGAGGCTGAGGTAGGAGAATCGCTTGAACTCGGGAGGGGAAGGTTGCAGTGAGTCGAGATCGTGCCACTGCACTCCAGCCTAGGCAGCAAGAGTGAAACTCCATCTCAAAAAAAAAAAAAAAAAAAATTGGGGGTCAGGTGCGGTGGCTCATGCCTGTAATCCCATCACTTTGGGAGGCCGAGGTGGGCAGATCATGAAGTCAAGAGATCGAGGCCATCCTGGCCAACATGGTGAAACCCCATCATACTAAAAATACAAAACTTAGCTGGGTGTGGTGGCGCACACCTGTAGTCCCAGCTATTTGGGCGGCTGAGGCAGGATAATCTCTTGAATTCGGGCGGCAGAGGTTGCAGTGAGCCGAGATCATGCCACTGCATTCCAGCCTGGCGACACAGTGAGACTGTCTCAAGAAAAACAAAACCAAAAATGACAAAGGAAAAGTTCTAGAGAACAGATTTCAAAAACTTGTTTTCTATTATATTTATAGCAGTATTCACATCGGAAGACCAGTGCAGTGCACAGTTTCATTATTCCAGTTACTCAGAGGGCTGAGGCAGGAGGATCACATGAACTCAGGAGTTCAAGACCAGCCTGAGCAAAATAGTGAGACCCCATCTCTAAAAATGAAATAAAATCAAAAATTGAGATGACCCGATCTCCTCCCTTTCCAAAAAGTTGTTTTCTTGCTATTTCTCCAGGGTAGGTCAGGTTTTAAAAATTAATAATCTGGGGCAGTAGATGAAATTTCTGAAAATTATGTGCAGGTTTCCTTTTTTATTTTTGGATGGGCCTTAGATATTAGAGGTGCTCTTTTTAAGTATCTACACAGCCTGCTAAATAAACACATTTGATTGGAAAGCAATACTTTCCATTTCTTATTCTATATCAGATATTTTACTTTTGGATTAACTTTCATTCTTGTAGGGAAAAAGAAATATTTCCAGTTTGAAATTCTTAAGATGGCACTGATAATAAGTAAACCTCTATAGATTTATGTGAAATACAGTTACAGTAAGTCACTCATTTACAAATGGATTATATTTGAAAGTTTCATTTGAAGTAGGTTTGTTTTTTGGGGTTGGGGTGCTTTTTCCTTGGGAAAAATACTTAATTAAACTTTTTTTTTTTTTTGAGTCAGAGTTTCACCATTGCCACCCAGACTGGAGTGCAATGGCACGATCTCAGCTCACTGCAACCTCTGCCTCCCGGGTTCAAGCAATTCTCCTGCCTCAGCCTCCTGAGTAGCTGGGATTACAGGCACTTGCCAGCCACCATGCCTGGCTAATTTTTGTATTTTTAGTAGAGACAGGGTTTCACCACATTGGCTAGGATGGTCTCAAACTCCTGACCTCAGGTAATCCATCTGCCACAGCCTCCCAAAGTTCTGGGATTACAGGTGTGAGCCACCCCTCCCAGCTTAATTAAACTTTTACTTTTGAGATAATTATAGATTCAGATGTAGTTGTAAGAAATAATACAAAGTGATCATGAGGGCTTTTTACCCAGTTTCTCCAGTGATAACATCTTTCCAAGCTATACAATAGTATTACAACCAGGATATTGATACTGATATGGTCAATCTAATAGAAGAGTTCCAGAACAGGGGTCTCTCATGTGGCCCTGCTAAACCACCTCACCCTCATCCCTCACCTCTAACAACTCCCATCTCTTCTCCATTTCTATAATGTTGTCATCTGGGAAATGTTATGTAAATGTACTTGTATAATATTTAACATTTTGGGATTGGCCTTCTGTCACTCAGCATAATTCCCTGGATTCTTATCCAGGTCGTGGCATGTACTAATAATTTTTTCCTTTTTATTGATGAGTAGTATTCCATGGTATGGACGTACCACAATGAGGATTGGGTAGAAGCTCATTGCTTTTGCCTAGGGGTGTCTAATTGCTTTAGCACTATTTGTTGAATGGCACAGAAATCAGTTTGGCATATTCATGTGGACCTGTCTCTGGGTTCTTCGGTCTGTTCCACTGATCTATGTTATGTGTCTGTCTTTTTGCCAGTGCTGCATTGTCTTGATTACTGCAGTTCTCCAGTTGGCCTTAATATGGGATAGATTAATTGCTCTAACTTTTTTCTTCTTTTGAGACAGAGTCTCACTCTGTTGCCCAGGCTGGAGTGCAGTGGCACGATCTTGGCTCACTGCAACCTCTGTCTCCCGGGGTTGGGTTCAAGTGATTCTCCTGCCTTAGCCTCCCTAGTAGCTGAGATTACAGGCATGCACCACCACGCCCGGCTAATTTTTCTGTATTTTTAGTAGAGACAGTGTTTCGCCATGTTGGTTAGGCTGGTCTCGAACTCCTGACCTCAGGTGATCCACCCACCTCAGCCTCCCAAAGTGCTGGATTACAGGCATGAGCCACCATGCCTGGCCTAACTTTTTTCTTCTTTTTCAAGATGGTTTTTAGCTATTCTAGGGCCTGTACCTTTACATATAAATTTTAGAATATCTGCCAAAAATCACTGTGAGGCCAGGCAGGGTGGCTCACACCTGTAATCCTAGCACTTCAGGAGGCCAAAGTGGGAGGACGGCTTAAGCCCAGGAGTTAGAGACAAGTCTGGGCAACCTAATGAGACCCCATCTTTATAAAAACTAAGAAATTAAAAAATTAGCCCAGTGTCGTGGTGCACAACTGTAGCCCCAGATATTCAGGAGACTGAGGCAGGAGGATTGCTTGAACTGGGGAGGTTGAGGCTGCAGTGAACCATGATTGCCCAACTCTACTCTAGCCTGGACAACAGAGCAAGACCATGTCTCAAAACAAAACAAAACCAAAAAAAACCTTGCAAGATTTTGATAGGAATTATGTTAACCTGTAGATCAGTTGGGGAATAACTGACATCTTTTGTATGTTGATTTTTCTTCCGATTCATGATTATCGTCACTGGAAAGAAGTGAGCGTGATGAGAGTTTTCTAAGTCAGGCAGATAGCAAAAAATTAGGAAAGTGTTTACATGGATTGCACAGGAAGAATTAACTGGGATTTAAATAGTCAAAGACAAAAAGGATATGTAAAAGAAGTGACAAAGGAGACTTACCCTATCCGACTCCAGTGCATTAATCTAGGACAGTTTGGTTGCTACAGGGAAGCAGTGCTTAAGAGGCATACAAAAGATTGATGTTTATTTTGTGGGAGTGAATCTTTTTTAGGAAGGAAATAGCACTATTGTGGTAACAGTGATTCATTTTCTCCTCTTATCTTCTCTTTACAGAGAAGACCCAGATAGTGAACTGTTTTATGTAAGTTTTTATATATTTTTGCCCTACTTTTCTCTAGGGAGGGGCTTAACACAGCTTATAAAAATACGTAAAACAAGATCAAATAAACTTTAAAATGAGGAAAAAGCCAATATGGTCCAAGGGAAAAGAAGATCAGGGTCAGGACTGAGATTAGGATGCAGAAGCCATGCTATGAAATTTTGTTTGTTTGTCATCTTGAGATGGGTTAAAAAAAAAAAAAAAAAAAAAAAAAAGTTGGCTGGGACAATTTTTTTTTACCCCTAGCACTAAACGGTTGTGAAGCCAATGTTTAATTATTACACCTGTCATCTCTTCACCTGGCCTCAGGACTGTCCTCTTAGGGAGAGGCATTGTTCTGTAGGGTTAATTAGTAACAGGAATTTAGATACTGCTTAGAGAGGCCTCCGGTGCTGGCTGAAGCAGCTGGTGGTCTGAGAACCCTGACACCCAGAGGCATACCACTGGGAGGCCCGGCGCAGCACACAGCTTTTGCTGTACTCCAGCCCAAGTCTTATGGGGTTTGTGGTCTATATTGAAGTTGGCGCAGACAATTAAGACTCTCTGTTCTTGGTACCGACAGGGAGAGAGACCTACAATTGTAAGTATTTTTGTAAACACGGTTGTGACATTTGAGTGTATTCCACATGTCAGTGGCCTTTTAATGTTTAAAAAAATGCATATGACCATTTAAGAAGTGGTTGTGCTTCACAGTTAATATTTTTTTCATTAGTTTAGGTTTATCTGGTTTTTCAGTGAGGTAAGCTACCTGAGAGACATAGGAAGATAGATCTTGCCAGTTCAGAGGACTGACTTTGGCTTTAAGATAAAATATTTGTGTCATTTTCGGGAAAGTACTTCCAGCACAATGCTTTCTTCTGATGATTCATTTTCTACAGTTATTGGAAGTGGGAAGAAATCCACAGAGGTTACAGAATTTGTAAACTTGTAGAGACATGTGCCGTTATATCATGCTGTTTCATAGATGTGTACGTCTGTTAGTTACTTTTCGGGTATTCATTGCATATATGTCTGTTACTTACTTTTGGGGTGTTCAGTGTCTGAGCTTTATCAACGATTGTGTGCTGTATTTTCAGCCCAAAAAAACTAAGTTAGAGAAATGTTTGTTCATCCAAGTCTGTATTGTTGTAGCTTATTCAGTAGACTGCTGTTGTGTTTTTAATTTCTCTATAAAGCAAGCCGAAAGACAGTGTGGACAACCTAATTGCATTTGAAGTAGCTGCTGGCCAGGCCTGCTGCAACAGCTGATGGGCTCCTCTGAATTTCCAGAGCTATTTCTGGTAGATGAGCTGGTATCAAGGCTCTCGAGTTCAGGCCATAAAAGGCCCGTCCCATGTGAAGTTGCTTCACTGCTCTGACTGCGTCCTCCCCAGGCTGAAGTGTCCTCAGGTTTCACGTGGATTTGCCCAGTAATGGATGGCTTCACCGAGTCCAGGTTGGGGAAGTTCAGCCTCGAGGACACTAGGGGACGAAAAACTTCAAAAAGAAGACTCTTTTTATTAATATTTTGGCGTTCTTTTTGGAGAGGAACTTTTGGGATGTAGCCTTTACCTGTTTCCTAAATTTGACACCCAGAAAGCCTTTTGGAAAACACCATTCTAAATTTATCCTGTTCTGAATCATCATTGCTTCTGATAGATGCAGTTGCTTGTTGACATCGTGATCTTTGATTTTGTACAACGCTATTTGGGCTAACGTTTGGGATTTTACTTTGTGCTTAGAATTTGAAAGTAGTATTCATTGGAAAGAGACTCCACGAAAATACTCGAAGACATCCAAAGCTGGATTCGAGGATATAACGTGTTTTGTTTTGTTTTTTAAATTAGAAAAATAAGGAATTGCAGTGTGATTTGCTTTCCTCCTTTAACTTAGAGGAACGAGGATTATACAGAAATTTGAAGTAAGTGAAAAATCTTCCTATAAATCTAAATGCAGTAGGTTTTTGTTTTTTTTTTTTAAGTACCATCTGTCTGAGCATGTTTCCTGAGGATTTGTTGACTTCAATCATTGGAAAACTCCTGCCAGCATTTGCCAGTTACTGCAGCCATTCCTGTAGATACCCTTGGGCATATTTCTTGGGTTAGGAAGGTTTGGACTTTTTTTTTTCTTTTTTTAAAAAGGATTTACTTTATGGTAGAGAAAGGTTTATTACTAACCATTTGATTAATATAACTTAGTCAGTACATTCTGTCCAAATGTTAGCACTCGAAGTCTTGGAATTAAAGTATATTCACAATGCAAAGTACTTTAATAATCGTAGCACAAGTATGGGGGTGGAGTTCAGAAGGGCAAGTTTTATTTCACTGCCACTATAATTCATGTAAAAATAGAAAATCACCAGTGATCCTTTTGCATAATCTTTGTTCTGAGGGTTCTTTGCCTTGGTGCTCTCATTCTTCAGGGTTTGATTTATAGAACTTGTAATGTTCCAGAATTTATGAGAAAAACCTCACTATAGGTTCTAGAGTTTGAACTGCATTTTATTTTTAAATTCTCCAAGAAAAAATACTGCATCAGCCTTTTAAAGCCCTGGAGATAGCTATGGTCTCTTTGTAATTTAGCTCAGTGATTTGCTTCTGCTGAAAAATAGCAGTGAACTCTAGAACATTGAAGGCTTATTTGACATGTTGCTTCTTTGAAAAAAAAAAAAAAAGATTATTTCTTTATACCATATCAGATGGACAAGTACGGGCAGTCATTATTTTCACCAGGTAGGAAAACAGAGTATTTATAGAGAAAAACCTCATCGGTGAATACTGCAAGAGTTCTTCACCGGAGGTAGTGTGGCAACCCTAGGGGGCGTTTGAAAATGTATGGGGGTGTTTCAGGTTTTCTCAATAACTTACTGGCATTTGGGAGGATGTAGTTAAGAATTGTAAATGCCCAATTTACATGGTGTAGGGGACAGTCCCATACAGGATTACCCTGGCCAAACTGCTGGTGGTATCCCCTGTTGAGTAAAACTGCGGGATATAAACTGTACCCTCTGTCTCCAAAGAAGAGCAGCCAAGTGCCAGGCAGATATGTGTGCTGTCTCTTCTCACCAAACCCAGTGATGTCTTTTTTTTTTTTTTTTTTTTTTTTTTTGAGACGGAGTCTCGCACTGTCACCCGGGCTGGAGTGCAGTGGCGCGATCTCGGCTCACTGCAACCTCCGCCTCCCAGGTTCAAGTGACTCTCCTTGCCTCAGCCTCCCAAGTAACTGGGATTACAGGCACCTGGCACCACACCCGGCTAATTTTTTTTTGTATGTTTAGTAGAGATGGGGTTTCACTATGTTGGCCAGGCTGGTCTCAAACTCCTGACCTCGTGATCCACCCACTTTGGCCTCCCAAAATGCTGGGATTATAGGCGTGAGCCCCTGCGCTGGCACCCGGTGATGTCTTGAGGATCCAGGGCGTCAAGTGCACACTAGTAGTGTCACCAAATGTGTCTTACAATGGAAACTTTGGAGTCTATACTCTGTGTGTGTTTTGTGTGTGTGTGAGTGTGTATTAAAGATGATTTATTTGGTCACCTTGATCACTGGATGAGGCTGATGCTATACGAGCTATTGTAGTACATTAGGTGCCTTCCTGCCTACCTTTATGTTAGTACTATTGGTGCATTTAATTTTGCCACGTGCATAGTCTTCAAAGTGAAATTTGGTTAATGCACCCAGCTTGCAGTGGACATCAGCCATTCAACAAACATTTCTTTATCTTTGCTTCTACTTTGGAGATAGACAGTTTTGTGGTTAACAGACTTCTGGAAGACTTCAGAGTTCAATTCTGAGTGAACATCTTTGGCAACACCTGGGGTTATACGGTATTCTTTTTTTTTTTTTTTTTGAGATAGAGTCTCGCTGTGTTGCCCAGGCTGGAGTGCTGTGACACAATCTTAGCTCACTGCAACCTCCGCCTCCCGGGCTCAAGTGATTCTCCTGCCTCAGCCTCCCAACTAGCTGGGATTACAGGCACGCGCCACTGCACCCAGCTAATTTTTGTACTTTTAGTAGAGACAGTGTTTCATCATGTTGCCCAGGCTGGTCTTGAACTCCTGACCTCAGGTGATCTACCCGCATTCAGCCTCCCAAAGTTCTGGGATTACAGGCATGAGCCCCCCCCCCCCCCCGGCAAGTTATTTAATACTCTACAGTTGAGGAATTGTATCTAAAGGAAAGGGCCCTTGGATTTTTATAAGGATGTCTGTTGAGCTCCAGCCTGCAGGGCTCTTGGACTACGTGGAGTGTTATGGAGAGTAAGCTGCTAGAAGCTTTGTGATTGTTAGGATACAAAGGCAGCCTTGGAGTCATCTCCTGAATCTGCAGCTGCCTGGGGTTTTAGGACACTCACTGCAATTTTATGTTAAAGCGCTGATCTCAGGGTGCCTCGCTGTGACCTGGAGTATCTGTAGATCTAGAACTTTCCAGCAGTTCTGGGCTTCATTGATTTGTGACTCAACTAGGAATCTTGTGGTCACCCTTGACTCCTCTCCCTTCAGGTCCCTGAGGCCTCTGCCCCACCACCTCCTCTTGAGCCTTACCATTTTTTTTTTTTTTTTTTTTTTTGAGACGGAGTCTCACTCTGTCAACCAAGCTGGAGTGCAATGGCGCAATCTTGGCGCACTGCAACCTCTGCCTCGTGGGTTCAAGGGATTCTCCTGCCTCACCCTCCTGAGTAGCTGGGATTACAGGTGCCTGCCACCACACCTGGCTAATTTTTGTATATTTAGTAAAGACGGGGTTTCACCATGTTGGTCAGGCTGGTCTTGAAATCCTGACCTCGTGATCCGCCCACTTCGGCCTCCCAAAGTGCTGGGATTGCAGGTGTGAGCCACCGCGCCCAGCCAAGCCTCACCATCTCTTACCTGGGCTACTGCTTTGCCCTTAATGGATCCCTTGGCCCCCGGTTTCTCCTCTGTCTGGTCCAGCCACAGAATGACCTTCCTAAACAAAGATCTCGTCTTCCTCACTGCTTACATGCAAAAGCCTGGGCTCCGTAGCCTCCCCTTCAGGGTCTTTCATGCCCCTGGAGTTTTGTTGGCAAGTCTCCCCAAAATGTTGTCTTCCCTTGCCTGCCAGGGAAGCAATATCAAAGGAGATGTGCCAGAAGTTTCCTCTGACATGCCTTTGGCCTCCTGGGCATCGACTCCAGCCTGTACTCTAGGGCTGCTGTCACTAGGTCCTGGTGGCCCTTTCCTCGGCAGCGGGGTACCCAGCGAGGTGCTTGGGTCTCACTTCTCTTTCCACCCCCAAGGTCTAGCCCAGTGGGCACTCCAGAAATCCGAGTTGTTTGAATGGATTGAATTGTAACGACTTGTGGATTCTTCATATCACAATTTGGTTGTGATCCATCCAGTACTTTTGCCCTCATCCTATATTACTCATAGGAGAAGCTCGTATTCTGTATTATAAGTTCTCCTTTTTTTTTTTCCTCTCATCTATAACAATGCAAGCAGAAAGGTTCGTGTTTCGGTAACAAGTCCAATGGGATTTCTGTATATGGGGTTTTTGCACACATGCTTTTGCCAACCCAGGAAATTAAGGTGTGCCGCATGAAGTCAGTCAGTTCATTATTGGAACTTTGCCTAAAATGAAGAAACCCATCTAGTGGTGCAATTTGACCTAAGTGTTTTACTCCAACATTCAGCTTCATCTTGGGTGACACATCTCAGGAGCAGTTTGCACGGTTGATCTCGGGAGCACTTTGCTATTGCTTCAGAGAGATCTCTGTCCCTCTTAGAGACACTCCCTATTGTAGGAGGTTTTGAAAGAGGCATTCTTTTTCCTCCTCATGTGCTTTTCCCCTTCTGAAAGTTGATCCTTTAATCCCGAACAAGTTTATAACCTGTGTCTAACTGGTTTTTGTGTAAATACAGTAAAAGAAATAGTTTTCGTATTTGCTTTGGGATCATTGGTCTGCCCATGTCGCAGCCCTAGGTATATTCATTTCAGTCCATATTTTTCGGGGACTTTCCCTGTGCAGAGCTCCGGGTTGGATCCTGTGGGATGCAAAAGCCTATAGCGTATTCCCTGTCCTTGGCAATCTCTTTCCCAGAGTGATTTGGACAGGGACATAATGGAGCTATTTTACCAGTCAGAGTGGAAGGGATGAACAATAATAACATGCCGTCTATTATCACTGTGTGCCAGGCTTAATGCCAAGCTCTTTACCTCTATAATATATCATTTAATTATTTTTATTTTTTGAGACAGTCTTGCCCTGTCACCCAGGTTGGAGTGCACTGGCCACGACCATGGTTCACTGTAGCCTCAAACTCCTGGGCTCAAAGCAATCCTCCTTCCTCAGCCTCCCAAGTAGCTGAGACTATAGGCACTCACTACTATGCCCAGCTAATTAAAAAAAAAAAAATTTGTAGAGGCAGGGGTCTCACTATGTTGCTTAAGCTGGTCTTGAGCCCCTGGCCTCAAGGTATCCTCCCATTAAGGCCCCTCAAATAACTGGGATTACAGGTGTGAGCCACCACGCCCGGACTCTAATTATTACAGTAGCCCCCAAGAAATATTAGTGCAATTGTCTTCATTCTGCTGAGGAAAAAACTGAGGGTTAGAAATGCTTGCCCAAGCTTGGGCACATACCATGAAGTCAGGGGAGAGCTGGATTTGAACCCAGGTCTAGTTGACTTTGGTGCCCGTATTCATAACCACTGCTTTAGCCAGTGCAGCCCAAACTTGAATAGGAATCACCTGCAGTCTTGTTACTGCAGCGTCTGATTCAGTAGGTCTGCACTGGACTTAGAGAGGCAACAAACAGGATCCAGGTGATGCTGATCCCTCTGTCTGAGGACCTGCTTTGAGCTGCCTTAGGTTAAATCTTTGCCACATGCCTGAGACGGAAGCAACCAGCTGGGGTGTGGGACTCGAAGGGGGCTTCCGAGGAGGAGAAGGAGTCTTTCAAGGCTCCTCCATTCCTCTGGGCTTTTCATGCCACCCCTTCCCACTCTCTACCTACAAGGTTCTCTCCCGTTTGTCTTATTTTCCACCCTGCTCTTCTCCTGGCTTCTCCTCGTGTTGAAAACATCCTCAAGTTTCATCCATTCTAAATAAAGTTCCCCTTGACCTCAAGCGATCACTTCTTTCTTTCCTGCCCACTCACTCCTCAGCACTAATCAGGAGCTCAGCCCTCTCCTCTTGGAGACCTTTCAAGACCTCCTGGTTACTTTGATGTGCCTGCAGCCTCCCTGGGATGGAGCCCCTCTCCGTGAGAATCCCATCTCAGGTCTAGTGAGGGTGATGGGACTCTGACCTCCATACTCTGCGTCCACAGCCTGCTGTGATCTTGACGTCTTCTGGTAGCCTTATTTTTAAAATCATTTTCTGTCTCTTTACTTGCTCAGCTTTCCTTCTTAAGGTCCATTTAAGATTAAAAAAAAAAATCCTAGTGTTCCTCTTTATAAGGTGAATTGTTTAACCTGTCCATTTCAGGTGGAATGCATTCATTTGGCTTTTAGAGCTGATTTTCTGTTTGTAATTAGACGTTAACTCCCAATTAGCTGTGTGAGAATTTGTATCCTCTGTATCTGCTATTGATAGAAAAGAACAATTCGGTTCTGGGCGAAGAACCAAAAGGCTTTTTGTGAATAATACACCTACGATTTGTGAACTGTGCATAGGTTCATCAGAGGCCTCTCGTTTCTTTCTGGACTTTCAATTATGTTCTGAGCATGGAAAGTTGGCAAATAACTTACGCTTGGATGGATAGATACAGTCATTGAATAGAAAAACCATATTGATATTTTTAGTTTTTAAGATCTCACATACTTTAAATATTTCAAAATTTTAAGTAAATACTCTTTCATACATTCTGAAACATTTTATCTGATTTATCTCATTTAGCCAAAAATTTAAGACATATACATTTTGCAATTGCATAGGTGTTACACACTTCAAAACAAACAAACCACTCCAGCCAAAACCCAAATGGGAGAGCAGTTGATTTTCAGTAGCTTAAAACATATGGAATTAAGAGGTAGGATATGAAAGCGAAAATGACATTTGAACATTTTAGTGGTTTTGGATATACATTTTCTTAGGAATTTTTTGTTTGAGTTAAGCTGATAGTTTAGTTTACTGTGTGCTACGTTGGTTACAAAATTCAGCTACATTTATTTATTTTGCAGTTAATTCAATTTTTTTGCAAATATTGCATCAGACATCTAAACCAGCTAATAACTCTATAGGTTTGAGCCAGGTTAGAAAAAAAGGCTTGGGTGTACCGTTAAGAAGCAGCTAGCTCTCCAAATTGTGCTGATTTTTAGTCTTAATTTCCCCCAGATGTTCATTTTAGCCACACACACAAAACCATTTGGCTTTATGATTTCATACATTTTGTATTGAAAGTGCTGAATATTTTTAAATTCCGTGATTAGATAAAATTGGTAATTGTGCTTCAGAATAGGGTGACTAAGCTTCACGGTATGTACTTTACCCAACACAGGAATCTGCCATTTGAGATGGAATTTATGAATTTGGATTTGTATCAGGTCTTCACTCCAGAGGCGTCAAGGAACTTTCAGGCAGCAAACTATTTTTTTTTTTTTTTGAGACGGAGTCTGGCTCTGTCGCCCAGGCTGGAGTGCAGTGGCGCGATCTTGGCTCACTGCAAGCTCTGCCTCCCGGGTTCATGCCATTCTCCTGCCTCAGCCTCCCGAGTAGCTGGAACTACAGGCGCCCACCAACACGCCTGGCTAATTTTTTTTTTTTTGTACTTTAGTAGAGACGGGGTTTCACCGTGTTAGCCAGGATGGTCTCGATCTCCTGACCTTGTTATCCATCCGCCTCGGCCTCTGAAAGTGCCGGGATTACAGGCGCGAGCCACCGCGCCCAGCCTAATTCTTTATTTTGGAAAGTTTCTGACACCTCTTCAAATTAAGCTCTCATAGTTTCTTTTGTGTTCATTTAAGTATGTTTATTTTCTTTTCTCTAACCTGATTTATTCTTATCTTCTTTTGGACTTTTGCTTTTTCTCCTGATGTGAAACCCCAAAGTAGTCGCAGCAAACTCGCGCAGGGATTCCTGAGACCGTCAGAGTCTGCCTATTCACAGCAGGATGGGATGTGCTTGACTTTCGTTTCCCTTTAAGTTTATTGGCTCGCTGCCAGGTATTCATTTATTCTCAACAGTTGTTTTCTGAGCACTTACTGTGTATCAGGGAGCGGTATAGGTGTTGGGGAAAGAGCGGTGAGAAACAAAATTCCTGCCCTCGTAGGGTTTAAGTTCCAACAGAATGGTACTAAAGTACCCTCAGTGATTCTCTTAATCTTCAACCCTACATCTGTTGTTCAAGTGCTTAGGTTAATAACCAAATGTAAAATACCTCCTGTGGTTTCACATAGTTTTATGTGTGTCTGATGTAGGGACCATAACCGTGTGTGTGTGCCTTGAGAAAACTTAAGATCTACCTTCTTGGCATATTTTAAATATATAATACATTGTTAGCAACTATAGTCACCATGCTATACCTTAGGTTTCCAGAACTTACTCATAACTACAAGCTTGCATCCTTTGACCAACATCGTTCCAATTTCTCCTACCTCCAGCCCCTGGTTACCACCTTTCCATTTTGTTTCCGTGAGTTCAGCTTTTATATCAAAACATCATGCTGCACACCTTGAGTATATACAATTTGCATTTGTCAATTATACCTCAAAGCTGAAAACAGACCCGAAGAAACCCAGTATGGTTCCTAACCAAAGGAGACACTTGTTAGGCTTTGTACCCTTCCACAGTTTACATTTTGTATCTTCTGAAATTCTCTCTTCCCCTAGAATTCATACTGATAAAACGTATATGCATTTAATAATATGTATTTGAGACCGGGTGCGGTGGCTCACGCCTGTAAACCCAGCACTTTGGGAGGCCGAGGCGGGCGGATCACAAGGTCAGGAGATAGAGACCATCCTGGCTAACACGGCAAAATCCCGTCTCTACTAAAAATACAAAAAATTAGCCAGGCGTGGTGGCGGGCGCCTATAGTCCCAGCTACTCGGGAGGCTGAGGCAGGAGAATGGCGTGAACCCGGGAGGCGGAGTTTGCAGTGAGCCAACATCGCACCACTGCACTCCAGCCTGGGCGACAGAGCGAGACTCGTCTCAAAATATATATATATATATATATATATATATATTTGAGGCAAGTACAAGTCAAATACCCATCTCTCTCTATTTTTAAAATTCATGCTCTCTCTGCCATCATAAAATTCTACCTATAAAATGTCGATTACCAAGGCAAAGGTTGATGTTGATATCAAGCAGGTGTTACAGAAATAAATCATTGGATCAACTTAACTTCTTTCTTACTTTCAGGCTTTGTCTTAGAACTTTATTAAACTTAGCAAAAGTTAAAAATAAAGGTAGTCTTTCCTGAAGACTTTGAGATGATTTTCGAAAGAGTTTAGTAACACTGGATGAACTACTGTGTGTCACTAATCGTGTCAGAGAATCTAACTTACAACTGAAACTTTGGAGTCTGTAATCTCTCTGTGTGTTTTTTTCTTTTTAAGACGATTCACCTGGTCACTTTATCACTGGGTGAAGCTGATTGTACACAAGCTGGAACATTAGCTGCCTTCCTGCCTACCTTTTTGTTAGTACTATTTTTACATTTAATTTTGCACAAGTTGAAAGAGATTGCTTGGTTCATGGGGCCTTAAACATTTTTAACATTTGTCCTTCACAAGATAATTATTTCATTAAAAGTAAATTACAACTTATTCAGTAGCTCTCCACATGAAAAATAATAATTGAATGGTAAATGGATGCCCTAAGATATGTGGAGAACAAATTACCGTGGTATTTTAATGGGGACAGTTTTCTAAGCTAATTTTTATGCATGTAGCATCTCCCTGGCTAACATGAGCATGGATGATAATTTCTACCATTAATGAGCTCAATTTTTTTTTTTTAATGAGACTTTGTTTTTACTTCTAAAAAACAATAACCTAAGGCAGGTGAAGTCAAATTGTTATTTCAGGGAAGTTGTGTTTCAAATGAGCACTGTAAATTATTTTGTTGAGCAGATGTTTTTTGTTTTGTTTTATTTTGTTTTTGAGACGAAGTCTCACTCTGTTTCCCAGGCTGGAGTGTGCAGTGGTATGATCGATCTCAGCTCATGGCAACCTCTGCCTCCCGCATTCAAGTGATTCTCCTGCCTCAGCCTCCTGAGTAGCTGGGATTACAGGTGCGCGCCACCACACCTGGCTAATGTTTGTATTTTTAGTAGAGATGGGGTTTTACCATGTTGGCCAGGCTGGTCTCGAACTCCTGACCTCAGGTGATCCACCCACCTCGGCCTCGCAAAGTGTTGGGATTACAGGTGTGAGCCACTGTGCCTGGCCAAGCAGATGGTTTTTAAACTGGGGTCCAAGAACAAGCTTTAGAATGTTAGAATATCTCCCCAAAACCATATGGAAAATGCTAGAGGTTTTTTTGTTGTTTTTTTTGTTTGTTTTTTTTTGTTTTTTAGCTCATTTAATAAAGGAGAGCATCCATTGTTTTCATTACTTTTCTTAAAGGGGCTGTGACTCCCAAAAAGTGAAGAACAAATGTATGTGAGGAAAAGTCACATTCTGGTTAGTCATATGTTTCTTAACAACAGGAGTACCTGCTGAGAAATGTGTCCTTGGGAGATTGCATCATTCTGCAACCATCATAGAGTGCATTTCCACAAACCTAAATGGTACAGCCCACCACATACTACAGTTGATGGTGTAGCCATTGTAATCTTTTTTTTTTTTTTTTTTTTTTTGAGACGGAGTCTCGCTCTGTCGCCCAGGCTGGAGTGCAGTGGCCGGATCTCAGCTCACTGCAAGCTCCGCCTCCTGCGTTTACGCCATTCTCCTGCCTCAGCCTCCCGAGTAGCTGGGACTACAGGTGCCCGCCACCTCGCCCGGCTAGTTTTTTGTATTTTTTTTTAGTAGAGACGAGATTTCACCGTGTTAGCCAGGATGGTCTCGATCTCCTGACCTCGTGATTCGCCCGTCTCGGCCTCCCAAAGTGCTGGGATTACAGGCTTGAGCCACCGCGCCCGGCCAGCCATTGTAATCTTAAGGGACCACCATGGCAAATGACTGTTTCTTTTGTTGTTGTTGTTTTTCAGACAGAGTCTTGCTCTGTCGCCCAGGTTGGAGTGCAGTGACGCCATCTCGGCTCACTGCAACCTCGCCCTCCCAGGTTCATGCCATTCTCCTGCCTCAGCCTCCTGAGTAGCTGGGACTATAGGCACGTGCCACCATGCCTGGCTAATTTTTTTGTATTTTTAGTAGAGACGGGGTTTCACCGTGTTAGCCAGGATGGTCTCGATCTCCTGACCTTGTGATCCGACCGCCTCGGCCTCCTAAAGTGCTGGGATTACAGGCGTGAGCCACTGCGCCCGCCTGGTAAATGACTGTGTTTCCACAGAAATGAAGATCTTAGACATGCCTGGATGGCTCCAGATAACACCCAGCTGAGCCTTATGGCTTCTAAGGGGTCCCATCCTCCCACTGAAATGAGATCAGGACAACCCATGGGGCCTGACTGAGTACTGGCCAGCAGAACAGGACAATCTGTTGATGGATTTGTTCTCAAACTGGTACTGTTCTGTTGGGTAGCCCCTAGCCACTGAGAAATTAGACCTTAACCTTGACTTCATGTTAATTAGTCAGAATTGCAGTGGCCCCTTTTGTTGGACAGCACAGGACGAGAGGAAGTGGATTTGCACTTTGCATCTGCTGATAGGAATTGAAAAACTGCCTTGCATTGCCTATTGACCTATCCGTGTAATTTGTCATACCTGGATAGCAGAAGAAAAATCGAAAATACTGTGTTTTTCAAAAGAAATGGAAGCTTATTGTATTAGGGACAAATTTTCTGGGGATTCCTTATTTCTTTCACATAGACACACACCCAGTGCAAGTGTGCGCGCACACACACACTCTCTCACACACACTGAATACGGTTTTGTAGGTTCTTTGTGTCCCAAAAACATAAAATGTTGATTTCCGCATTTTGAATTATGGATCTGAAGATCCATGCAGTGCAGTCTCAGCATCACTAATAACCCTCGAGTCGAATGCTCCAAGCTCACTTCACAAGGCAGCTCTCTTAGGGAGCGGTTTGCATGGAGGTGCTTTGAATTCCAGGACAGAGTGGTTTGGGGAACTAGGGGGATTGCAGTCTCTGTTGACAGTGTGTCCTTTGGCTGCTTGGTTGTTCTTTCCTAAAATTGTGTTTTGGTTTAAGGTCGTGGGGTTCTGTGAGAAATTAGTTTAAATTAGCGTTTTGTTTGTTTTTGCTTTTGACGTGTTTAAACGTACGGATAGAAACTAAAGTTGTCCTCTGGGAACCAGGGCTGTGATGTGCATTAGACCTTTCAGTGTTGATGGCCTGTGTGAGATCTTGTGATTACCCAGCGAACCGTGCCAAAGGCTCATCATTTATTCATTCCTTCCGATGATTTTGGAGTACCTGCTGTGGCTGCTAAGGATATCATGCATTTACCTCCCAAATGTCTGCAACTCATAATCATCTGACGGTGTAGAATGTGTGTGGAGTCGGGCAGGATGATCATAAGAACAGACGGTGCGCTTGTCACCTGTACAAGTCACGTAGATTCCCAGGGAGTTTCCTCACCTGAAAAACAAGAGATTGACCTTCAGTGTTTCCAAGGTTCTTTGCTGCTCCCAAGCCTCTGATGTTTGTGTGTGTCTCTGTGTATGTGTGCTTGTGCGTGTTTCTGTATGTATGCATATTTGTGTGTGTGATTGTGTATGTGTGTTTGTGTGTGTGCATGTGCGCATGTATTTAGATTTTCCTCATAAACTCTTATTATTAAAATGAGCCCACAACAGAAGAGGATGAGAACTCTTGGGCTATGTAGGAAATGCGGGACCCAAGGGTGTCTTAGGATCAAGAAGGGGCCAGACTGGCTGATGAGGCCAGACCCCCAGTTCATGGACCACTTCCTGCCGTGGGCCCACAGCCCATGTGGTTTTGTGAGGTCGCTTGAAAACCTGGTGAACCTGGAATGTGATTTTTAAACATGATTGTACTTTGTGGAAAGAGGCTGTTATTTTTTGTTAGAGGGATCTGGTCATCTTTTCTGCTCTGTTATCTTTGTTTATGCTCTCATGAGAGTCATGGTTCCCTCTGCACCTTGGGCTCGGCCTGCTGTGGGGTAACCCCAGTTTCCCAAGCACAGTGGGCCCCCCACTCTGCCTTCACATCTGTGTTCTCCTCCATCTGCTCTGCAACGTCCTCCCTGCCAGCACACCAAGCTCTCCAGCCTCAGGGAACTTGCTTCCTTGGTTGGGAAATTCGCCTTGGGATTAAGCGTTCCTGCCTTCACCCTCTCGCAGCACTTTCCTAGCTCAGAGCAGGCTCACAGAACGTGCCAGTGTCATTGGGTACAGAATACCATAGGCAAGTGAGATCATTCTCCATTGCATTTCTTTTTAACTACAGTTCGAGTGATTTTTCAGAAGTGCAACAAGATTTACCTGATTCTTATATGGAGGTAGTGATGTATTATTAAATACACAGAATACAAAGGCAAGGATGGGTGGGGCATGCACCTGTAATCCCAGCACTTTGGGAGGCCAAGATGGGAGGATTGCTTGAGGCCAAGAGTTCAAGACCAGCCTGGGAAATATAGTGAGACCCCATCTCTACCCAAAAAAAAATTTTTTTAAGAATAAAAAATCAAATTTGAAAAGTTTATTTAAAAAGTCAGGGATAGGCTGGGCACGGTGGCTCACACCTGTAATCCCAGCACTTTGGGAGGCCGAGGTGGGTGCATCACAAGGTCAGGAGTTTGAGACCAGCCTTGCCAACGTGGTGAAGCCCCATCTCTACTAAAAATACAAAAAATAGCTGGGCGTGGTCGTGGGCGCCTGTAATCCCAGCTACTCAGGAGGCTGAGGCAGGAGGATCGTTTGAACCCAGGAGGCGGAGGTTGTAGTGAGCTGAGATCGTGCCATTGCATTTCAGCCTGGGCGAGACTCTGTCTCAAGAAAATAAAAATAAAAACAAAAGGCAGGGATAATACCTCACTTCCCCTGCTTAACCCTAGCATCAAGAGTAGATGAACACACAAGTTGAATTGGATGAGGTGACTGTATATCAAAAACAATTCAGCTCAGCTGTTGCACTGAATGAATGTTTTTAAAATAACCGCACAGTTGACTATCTGAGTTGCCACGTGCCCTTATTTGGTTTGTCAGAGGGTGGGTGAATATTTAGGGACACTATAAGGAGAGTCCTCTCCTTTCTGTCCCACCTCTTTCCTTTTACTCTCTCTCCCCCTTTCCCTTCCTCTCTTTTCCTTTCTTCTCTTTCTTTTCCTTCCTTTTCCTTCTCTTTTCCTCTCCTCTTTCCTTTTCATCTCTTCCTATATTCTCTTTTCTCTTATTCTCTTTCTCTCTCCCTTTTCATCTTCAAGACATAACATGGCTATGGATATCTGTAAGTTTGACTGATTTTAACGTGTGCAATGATAATTTTTAAAACATGCATAGTATATACATAATATGTCTCCATTTACACAGTTCTGATGGCTTTGTTAATATTGCTAATTGCTAATACTAAAGAAACTTCTAAAAATTATTGTAACTTGAAACATGAATTCTGTTTTCTAGGCCTCATGATACCTTGTGGAAAGAGGCTGTTATTTCTTCTTGGAATTGGTCATTTTTTTCTTCTCCGTTATCTTTGTTTATATATGGATCATACATGTATGTACGAGTAACAGCCAAAAAAATCTACATTTAAAAAAATGTAGTTTGCAGTCGTCTTTTTAAAAATGTAGTTTGTCATAATATTTTTTAAAATGTAGTTTGTAATGAGGCGAAAATGAGTACATGACAATCTAGTTTAATTTTAGTAGAGCAAAAGTTAAAATCAAACCTCAGCTTCTGCTTCGGTGTTTGTTAACTCAAATTTAAAATTAGACATGTGGTCATTATTTGGCAGTTCTGGCTTTCTCAGGGAAACCATATCATATTGTATGTGTGTGTGCTGGCCTTTAAAAATAGATATTGCCACGAAGCTCATCATCTATATTCGTGGCCGACCCCTGGAAGTGGTGGGCTTTGGAAAGCAGGGCTGTGAGTTTGACTCTTACGTTTCCAGGGATCTCTCCATTCCAGCTTTGGTTCCCGTCAGTCCATCTGTGGTCAAAGCTCTTTTGTTTTCAAAACTAACTGCTGAAGAGTAAACACTCTTGACCCCGACCGTAAATATTTGTCATACGTCTGGTTAGTTTTAGTTTTAACTGAACAAAATCATTTTGGCAGAAGAGTCATTAAAGTTTGCACAAAATCCTGACCTTCACATCCCTGGTTTTCCTCATGCAGGCATCCACAGCGAGTCACAATCCATTTGAAAACATGTCTTCTCTGGGACTGAAAATCTCCTAAAACGTGTATTCTTCAGCAAACAAAGTATCTGGTAGAATGTAAATGTGGATGACCGAGGGAATGCAATTTTTTTTTTTTTTTTTTTTTTGCGTTTAATGATTTCTGTCAGTCCTCTAAGAAATTCAAAGAATTTTCACGGCTTCCAGTTTAAATTCTGTCGCCTCTGGCCATGGCCATGGTTTGTCCTGTGTTTGAATATCTTTCCATTCAGGGGTTTGATTGTTACTGGGCTACTTGAGACAAAGCTACCTGGATCTTGAGTTGCCACTTTTAGCCCCAAATCCCCTTCCTATCTGCGTATGGGGCAGTGGAGCACGTGGTGGCCACAGTGGAGCACTTGGTGGCCACACTGGCTCTGTGTTAAGATGTTTGCTGACAATTAGCTGTCTACAGTGGCCTATGCCTGTAGTCCCAGCTACCCAGGAGGCTGAGGGGGCGGGAATTCCTGGAGTCCAGGAGTTGGAGGCTACTGTGAGCCATGATGGCTCGACCTGTCTACGATGGCGACACCCTGCCTCAAAAAAAAAAAAAAAAAAAAAAAATCTGCTGAAAGAACTTATTTGTAACCAGGAAGGGAAGGAGTAGTCCAGGGTTTGGGGCAGAGCCTATTGCCTCTGAACAGACCCAGTAATTCTCTGGGGACTGCTTGTACCCTTGTATCTGGATAGTCGTCACACATGACTCAAAAGAAGGCATTTGGGCTTTGAAGATGGTCAAGAGCGTCCAGGCTAGGCC
Source organism: Papio anubis (assembly GCF_008728515.1). Classification (NCBI taxonomy): domain Eukaryota; kingdom Metazoa; phylum Chordata; class Mammalia; order Primates; family Cercopithecidae; genus Papio; species Papio anubis. Next base: position 96,736,229 of record NC_044986.1, read on the forward strand.
AGGCATGGTGGGTCTGTGTGAGAAGGAGAGCTTAGGAAGGCGGGGGTCTGAACATGCTTTGACTTTTGCTTTGTGCAACCAGTAATCCAGAAGAATCCTGCCTGAAGCCCCAGAGGCTGTGCCTCTTCTTTTCAGCAGGGTGGCGTATTGTCAGAGAGCTGCGAACAGCCTGTTGTAGTCAGAAAAGATGGTGTTTTCCTTTCCACAGCTTTATGGACATAAAATAAAACTTGAATTGGACAAACAATACAATAAATCCTCCTTTCCCAAAAATTACGAGTTGAGGTCATGGTTCCTAATCGGAACTGTGTGCAGCTGTTGGATTTTTGGCGCTTTCTAGCGCTTTCACTAAAATCAAATGCATTTAAATACCCTGCCTCCTCAAGAGGACGGGATTAGGCCGCCTTCCCAGGAGAACAGTGCTCTCCTGCCTGTGTCAGCGAGCTCCTTACACAGTGGTCTCCTGCCTGTGTCAGCGAGCTCCTTACAACAGTCTCTGTGCACGCCGCTGCACAGCAGTGCTCGCACCATCACTTTATCATGGATTGGAGGCTGCAGGATGTTTTCATGTGGCCCAGGATAATGTAATGATAGCTGGTACCTTAGGACTTGAAAACCTCTTAATGTCTTGGCCAGACTGTGGACTATTCTTTTAGGCGTCTGTCTTTTAAATCAGATATCTCCATTTGCTGTCAAATTTGGCCTGCATTGGCCAGCTTTCTTATTTCTATTGTTCCATAGAGAGCCACACTGAAACTGATTTGAGAAAAGTGTAATCTCTATTGAAAATTCGGAGTCCACCAGCAACAAGTAGACTGTATATTTTGGAGGGTCCTCTGAAGGCTCACAGTCACTGTCCCCTCATAACGATCCTTCCAAGGAATCTCCAAAAAGTAGTTTACATCTATATCCTTGATGGATATTTTCTTGTTAAGTAGACAGAATTTCTTTTTGTTTTCTTTCTTTCTTTTTTCCTTCCTTCCTTCCTTCCTTCCTTCCTTCCTTCCTTCCTTCCTTCCTTCCTTCCTTCCTTTCTTTCGTACGTTCTTTCTTTTTTAGTTTAGTTTTCCTCTTGTTGCCCAGGCTGGAATGCAATGGCACGATCTCAGCTCACCACAACCTCTGCCTCCCAGGTTCAAGCGATTCTCCTGCCTCAGCCTCCCAAGTAGCTGGGACTACAGGCACGCACCATCACACCTGGCTAATTTCTTGTATTTTTAGTAGAGACAGGGTTTCACTGTGTTAGCCAGGATGGTCTATCTCCCGGCTTCATGATCCACCCACCTCAGCCTCCCAAAGTGCTGAGATTACAGGTGTTAGCCACCGCACCCAGCCGACAGAATTTCTTAATGTGAATGTGCTTTTTCTCTAATTGACTTGGGTTTAAATAGCCAGACAGCATCATAAAGAACATTATGCACACACCTGTTGCAGTGCACACAGGTATACACCTGTTGAGGACCTGGAATATTCTAGAAGTGGAGGCGTGGCTTTTCTGTGGGCCTGGTCCCAGGCAGAGGAAAAACATTGCTTGGGTCTTCTCTGGCTCTATTCTTTACTCTGTTGTTTTAGGATCAGGCAAAAGAATTGACTACTGAAATTTAAAGTAAAACTTACTGCTTTCAAGAGAAATACATTAGAAATACAAGTGCCATGCTCTTGTCAGAGAAGAAAAAACTCTTTCTTTACCCTCTCTTGTGCAGTGACGAGGGGCCTGCAGATGTAACTGACAAAAGTCAGGTTCACAGCAGAAAAGAATACAAATGTTATTAATAATTTATATGCATGGGAGTTCGCAGGAAAGAAGTAACACTCAAAGAAGAGATCAGACTCGGGAGCTTATATACCCTTCTTCATAAAAGAAAGGAGCTTTGGGCTTCAAGGGATGATCAATTGTGGGGAAGCAACTGGGAAATACATGGGGAAACTAGGGGAAGATAAGGGTTATTTTAGTGAGATTTGTTTGTACAGACTTATCTCCAACTCAGTGTTAAGAGCTGTACTTCAGCCAGGTGCGGTGTCTCATGCCTGTAATCCCAGCACTTTGGGAGGCTGAGGTGGGCGGATCACCTGAGGTTAGGAGCTCAAGACCAGCCTGGCCAACATGGTGAAACCCTGTCTCTACTAAAAATATAAAAATTAGCCATGCATCATGGCGCGGGCCTTGGGATAGTCCCAGCTATCCAGGAGGCTGAGGCAGGAGAACTACTTGAACCTGGGAGGCAGCGGTTGAAATGAGCAGAGATCACGCCACTGCACTCCAGCCTAGGTGTGACAGAGTGAGACTCCATCTCAAACAAAATAAAAAAGAGTTACACTTCCCCTTCCTGGTACAGGAGTGGGAGACACCTGAACAAAGGGAAGTGTATGCCCTGCTTTTAGGCAGAAAAGGTGGGGGCAGAGATCCTCAGTTGCCTTCAACTCAGAATAATCCTTATGCCAGAGTGGCATATTTTGAGATAGTGTATTCCAGACCCTGCTTCATGCTTTACATAAAAAATATCAGTGTAGTACAATAAATTCTAATATCAGATTACTGTGTTTTCAGTGTGACATTTCGTTTATTGGAATCTGTCTTGTATGTCAGTTAATTGTATATTTTATTTGATTTTGGACTAACTTGCGTGTATTTTATATATCATAATTGCCTGAACTTCAGTGTTATAGAACGAGTTTACATGTTTTTGTTTTAAAAATGGAAATACAGGCTGGGTGTGATGGCTCACGCCTATAATCCTAACACTTTGGGAGGCCAAAGTGGTCATATTGTCTGAGCGCAGGAGTTCAAGACCAGCCTGTGCAACATGGTAAAACCCTGCCTCTACTAAAATACAAAAATTAGTTGGGCAAGGTGGCACACACCTGTAGTCCCAGCTACTTGGGAGACTGAGGCATGAGAATTGCTTGAACCCAGGAGGAAAATAAAAAGGAAATGCAATTTCTCAAATAGTAAAGGTTTAATAAGCCACCCACCTATGTGCTGAAATAACCTTGAATTGATAAAGATTTAAACAAAAACTAAATGTGGTCATCTTTAGAAGCATATTATTTAGATATGGGATATCATGTCATGTCATTGCAAATCGTGTAGGAAAAGCATCACCTTCTGTTTAAATTTGCTTGGCTGAAATGAATGTAAGGAAGTCAGTGTGGGAGTTTATGGCAAACTCTGAATTATTCTGAAAATAGGATATTTCAAAGAGGCAGATATCTCTAAATAAATCTAAACAGGATTTGGAAAACATTTTTGTACTTAAATTTGATATTATGCCTGATATTTAGGACTTCTAACCGTTACTGCCCAATGCTTGGTACATAGCAGATGCTCAATAAATATTTGTGAAATGAAGAAATTAATGAATGGAACACACATATTTGAATGAGCAGAAAGACTGAAAGTACACAGAGCTGAAAGCCTGTTTGATTTCTTCATCTGTCAAGCTCCCTAGTGAAAATTTACTTTGTGACAGTTCTGATTCATTCAAATCTTCTCCAGAAGGAAAGTAATTAAGTGTTTTTGTTTTAGACAGTTCCATTTTTATACTGCAGGTGACAAGTGAGGAATAACCAGCTTTAACTTTTAACACAATGAGTAATTAAACACAGAAGGTACTGCCAACAAAATTGAAATCAAATCTGTCATTTGATCCAGTGCTGTGTTGCATTTGCTTTGTGAATTGGTGGGGAAAATATGCTAAATAGTAATACACCATTGAATGTTAAGAAACAGCTGGGAGAATTAGGATAACTTTAAAGGGCTAAGAAGCAAGGTGGCAAACATCTAGAAAAGTCTTTAATTAAAGCTAAAGCAAATGAAATAAGATCAATCCTTCGATTGTGATATGATAGGTTTTTAAAAGATAGCAATTGTTTGCTCTGTTTCTTAAATAGATGCTGTCATCTACCTTAAAAGCTTTGCTAACCTGGAGGCTGACTGCGGGCCTTCTCTGTGGCCACTAAAGCTACTAGTGTTGGTTCAAATTCCAGCACTTTTTGTTATGACTTGTATTAGCATGAGGGGATAACTTAACTTCTGCCTCAATTACCTCATCTGTAAAATGGGAATGATAATAGTACATAGCATATAGAGTTGTTATGAGGATCAAATGGATTTATGCCTGTAGAACACCAAAAGTGCCACTTGCAACATGGGCATGTTTATTGAATGATGATGATTAATCCTCATTAGGACCCAGATGATTTGTAGATTTTGTTTTAGCCATAAGCTGCAAGGATTTTTTTTTTTATACTTTAAGTTCTGGGATACATGAGCAGAACATGCAGGTTTGTTACATAGGTATACATGTGCCATGGTGGTTTGCTGCACCCATCAACCCATCGTCTACATTAGGTATTTCTCCTAATGCTATCCCTCCCCTATCCCCCGACCCTCCGACAGGCCCAGTGTGTGATGTTCCCCTCCCTGTGTCCATGTGTTCTCATTGTTCAACTCCCACTTAGGAGTGAGAACATGTGGTGTTTGGTTTTCTGCTTCTGTGTCAGTTTGCTGAGAATGATGGTTTCCAACTTCATCCATGTCCCTGCAAAGGACATGAACTCATCGTTTTTTAGGGCTGCATAGTATTCTATGGTGTGTATGTGCCACATTTTCTTTATCCAGTCAATCATTGATGGGCATTTGGATTGGTTCCAAGTCTTTGCTATTGTGAACAGTGCTGCAATAAACATATGTGTGCATGTGTCTTTATAGTAGAATGATTTATAATCCTTTGCATATGTATCCAGTAATGGGATTGCTGGGTCAAATGGTGTTTCTGGTTCTAGATCATGCTGCAGGGATTTTTTTTTTAACTAAAATGTTATTGTAATTCTTTTTGTAACTTTGGTGTTAAAAGTAAATGATTTGAGCCTATGGTTTCCATGAAATATAGGGAAATGATTTAATATCCTTTAATTTAAAAGGTTCTGTCATGGTATCATTAGTGATAATAGAAAGCTCCTGTTCCTAGTGCCTTAGTGGCCATTCCAGAGCCATTTCCATAGGGAAATGATTTAATATCCTTTAATTTTTAAAAAAAATGGCTTTAAAAGGTTCTGTCATGGTATCATTAGTGATAATAGAAAGCTCCTGTTCCTAGTGCCTTAGTGGCCATCCCAGAGCCATTCCTGAGGAGGCTGAGCTCAGTGCCTAAGACTTAGCCATGATTCTGCAGCTGATTCACGGAGGAAACCTTGACCACAGTGGTCTCATACATTCCATAAGGGGAAAGGAAAACTTTCCTACTGATGAGTTGGCTGGGTTTTTGGAATTCATATGTAAGGTGATTGTCTGGATTTTAGTACCCTTAGGTCAATCCTTCAAAAAATACATAAAAGAAGAGAATATTCTAATGGCTATAATGTCCAATTATAGGTGAGTATCTGCATATTTATTCATCCAGGGAAAATTCTGGATTGACTGAAATAAAATATTTCAACTACAGCCATATCACCATGGGTTTGGAACAGATCATCATTCATCAAGGTTATTGTTTTCCAAACTGGATGATCATTAGAACTGCTTGATAAATGGCCAGGCCCCACACCTGTAATCCCAGCACTTTCAGAGGCCTATGCAGGAGGATCACTTGAGCCCAGCAGTTCAAGACAAGCCCTGGCAACATAGTGAGACCTCCATCTTTACAAAAAAAATTTTTTTTAAGTAGCTGGGCATGGTAATATGCACTTGTAATCCCAGCACTTTGCAAGGCTGAGGCAGAAGCATTGCTTGAGCACAGGAGTTCAAGGTTGTAGTGAGCCTTGATTGCGCCACTGCACTCCAGCTTGAGCAACAGAGCAACACCCCACTCTAAATAAATAAATAAAATACTTGATAAACCTCTTGAAAAATGTGGCTTTCTGCTCCCCACCCAGACCTATTTACTCAGAACCAGAGGGTAGGGATTATCAACCTCTCCACTGTACCAGAGCATCACTCATTTGGCCCTCATCCCTCCTTCTTTTTTTTTTTTGAGATGGAGTCTCGCTCTGTTGCCAGCCTGGAGTGCAATCGCACGATCTCTGCTCACTGCAACCTCTGCCTCCCTGATTCAAGTAATTCCCCTGCTTCAGCCTCCCAAGTAGCTGGTACTAGTACTACAGGCACGTGCCACCACACCCAGCTAGTTTTTGTATTTTTAGTAGAGACCGGGTTTCACCACGTTGGCCAGGATGGACTCAATCCCTTGACCTTGTGATCCGCCCACCTCGGCCTCCCAAATTGCTGGGATCACAAGCGTGAACCACCATGCTCAGCCTCATACCTCCTTCTATAGCATCTTGGCCCAGTGGCCATCCAGCCATGAGCTTGGGTGAACCCACCAGCATGGGGCTTTGTGAACATTGTCCTAATTGTCCTGTACAGATTAGACATTTGTGACTAGGAAAAGCACACTTACTAAGGATCTACGTTTTTGAAAGTTTTTGAAATCTTTTTTCCTTTGCTATGTGTTTTTCTTTTCTTAACTGCATAACATAACTCTCTTAGAAAATCACATTTAAAATCCGAGAGAACTCATGATGTCCTCCTCTTGTGTTTTCTGGGTACAGAGCTCCAGAGCTGTTTCTTTGAAATACTAGTTATCCGTTGAACTTAAGCATATTTGGCAGAGCACCCTGGGAGGACAGCACTGCCCCCAAACTCTGAGTCTCACAAGGAGGGAGATCATTTATGAGCGTGCAAGTGATGCCCCTATAATTCCACCCAGCCCACCAAAGAGCTCACTTCCGACTCCATCCCTGATATCATGGATGATGTAAAGAATGGTCAGTCATTCCACTGCCTGATGGTGCAATAGTCAGTCATTCCACTGCCAATACACAAGAAGCTAGAAAGGAGATAAACAGAGAGCAGGGAGCTCTAAAATATTTTCCCTGAGAATCACTGGAACAAGGGGTCTTATTGCTTCTCTGTTGGCTGTTGAGGATCTATAGTCGGTTGTAACTGTCCGTGCTCCTCCTGTTCCCTGGGACTCCTGCTCCAATGACCTCACCACCTGGCTGGCACATGCTACCCTGGGGTGGAAGCACATTCTCTTATGACTTGCAATGGGAAAAAGGACTAAGGATTGATTTTTTTTTTTCCTGAGATAGCTGAGGAGGTGAGTCCTGCCAACATCTGAGCTACCCCCTAGGGCAGGCAGAATATTTCTGGAGAAAAACGAGCCAACATATTGCAAACAGATTCCACGGCATTCCAAAGCCCACCCTGCCACTGGGCCACTTGGTATCTCCTGGAGCGTAAAGTCCATGGAATGAGAGATTCTCCCGCTGGTTCTGGTGTGGCCCCGTTTTCTAATAATACCCATCTGTAGTCTTAAGCCTTTAAGCTGTCCCAAGGGTAGGGGGTCTCAGGGAATCAGTTGGCTCCAGTCACCTCAAAGGATTCACTCTGAGTTCTGACTGGTTGAGATCAGAAGTTCTTGTAAGTAGCAGCTTTGTCTCTGAGATGCTCCTTTGCCTCATCTGCACGATTCTGCAGAGCTGGGGTCCTGCCTGCCTTTTAACCACATCTGACAATAACTACCCTTACCTTTTGCTACCCCTTGAATTCAGACTTCTTTACCTTTGGCATTGGTTTGCTCCTGATTCCTCTCCAAAATATTCTAGAATGCTAAAAAATGTCAAGTGATTTTTATCTTACACAAGGGCCGGTGTTTGAACTGTCATATGTTATAGGGACACGCCTGTCGGAGCTAAAATGAGACTTATTACATGTCGTCCTGCTTGGCAGCAGTGGGGGATGAGTAACCACTTGACACATTCCTGCATTACCCCCACCTCGGTTCCTATTCGAGACAGGAACAGTACCCCCACCGCGGTTCCTATTCGAGACAGGAACAGTACCCCCACCGCGGTTCCTATTCGAGACAGGAACAGTACCCCCACTGCGGTTCCTATTCGAGACAAGAGCAGTGGCCATACCAGCATCCAGTCCTTATGTTTAAAACAGATCAAGCCTCTACAAAGAGGGAGTTTTAAGTGCTTTTAGACATTTTTTGAAAGTGTGAAGGAGCAGTGTACTGAAGATAGTGAACAAGCTTCCTTCTCACTAAACAAGAGTAAACCAAGAATTGCATTCAGAGGGATATAGGCAAGGCACGAGTAGATGGCGGAAGTGTAGATCATGCTCCAACGAGGATACTTGACTGAGGGAGGAGGGGGCGACATTCCTCTCAGGCACTTAGTGAGCTGGGTATGAGTGTTACTTATTGGTATCCAAAAAGGCAACTAGAAATCAAGGTGATTCAGGTGGAAAAAGCAGAAGATTGTCCATGGTAATTATGAAGTAGCTGATGTCTCTGGGCACAAAAGTGAGCTGAACACGGTTATGGGCCAGTGTGCTTTGGGTAGCAGAGAACCTCCTTCAGCGGCTCAGAAGTGCAGGAGCGAGACTGCACCGAAAGAATCACAAGTGATGCACTGCACAGGAGTTATGGGAGGTGCGGAGCCAGGGGCTGAGGGAGTCTGGGAAGGTTTCATAGGCACAGAGGGTGGGTGGGATTTTCATTCATGAAAAGATGGAGGTTGGTGGGCAGGAGGAAAGGACACATGAAGGTAGAATGGGCCGGGTGCGGTGGCTCACGCCTGTAATCCCAACACTTTGTGAGGCTGAGGCGGGAGGATCATTTGAGGCCAAGAGTTTGAGATCAGCCTGGGCAACATGGTGAAACCTCGTCTCTACTAAAAACATAAAAGTGAGCCAGGCATAGTGAAGCATGCCTGGAGAATTGTTTAAACCCAGGAAGTAGAGGTTGCAGTGAGCTGAGGATCATGCCACTGCACTCCAGCCTGGATGACAGAGCGAGACCCTGTCTTGAAAAAAAAAAAAAATGCAGAATGAATGGAGCTTGTTTGGGCAGGGGAGAGTCTTGAATGACAAGACAAGTGGTATGTGTTTATGGACAATGGCAAACCTTGGGATTGTGGAAAAAGATGCTCTGGCCCTATGGAGGATGGAGAGAAGGAAGAGACACCACCAGAGGTAGTTCAGAGGCTACTGTGATTGTACAAGTCTCAAATTCTGCGATGATGGCAGTAAGAAGGAAAAGGAAGGGATGAGGGTGGGGCGTGAGGGAAGAATTGCCCAGGTTGAGGAACTGACTGGAGATAGAGATCTGCAAGAAGTCAGAGTTACAAGTGGGACAAAGTACTCAGATTGACAGGGAACCCGCCACAGTGTGGAAATGAGAACAGGGTGAGGGTTGCTCTGACTTCACCATGATGAGCCTGTCCAGTCCTTACTAGTCTCTCAGTGGGAGGGAGGTCACAGTGTCACAGGATCCTTAGGGTGTCACTTCACCAGCCAGAAACCTCTGTGACTGGTGGTGCCTTTGCTTGAGTTTTAGTCCAGGCACGCTGGCTGCTGCAGCAGGGTGGGAAGCTCCATGTGCCAGCTCCCTTCGAGGCTGCGGCTGGACCAGATGTACCACAAGTGACTTCCACTGTCGGCACCAGCATCTGGATGAGGGGAATGTGGTGGTGCCTGAAAGCTCGGAGACACCAAGAACTGCAGAGGCCCCAGATAGGTGTTACAGCATGTCACAGCCATGGCTCAGCAAGTGCCAAGGGCTGGGCTTCCAGAAGAGCTGTAGCTCTTCCCTACTTCTTCTTACCTACAGTGTGATGAGTGGGGGGACATGTTTCAGCCCATTTGTGTTACAGCTCTTTCAGTCCCACCACCTTGCTCTGGCCGTGGCCCAGTCCCACTGCTGCTTCCCATCATGTGGGGTGGCCACTCGGCACCAGCAGAGGGTGGGAGGGCTATAGTGTTACAGCAGCTCTAGCTCAGGGAATCCTGAGGTTTGGGCCCCCAGAAGGGTTGCCATCCTTTACTCCCATGGCGCAGGAGCATGTCATCACCCACAGCTCAGCGAACTGGTCAGGAGCATGTTACAGCTCCTTTCACTTCCGCCGTTCAGCAGGTCCTGAGTTCTTGCCCCATGTTCAGGAAGAATGAGGTTATGCAGACAACTGGAGGGTGAACAAGGCAGACAGGAGCTTAAATGAGTGACAGAACAGCTCTCAGGAGACCCAAAGTGGGTAGCTCCTTTCGACACATAGTCCAGACAAGTGTCTTAGGTTGACTGAGTCTGGGGTTTTTATGGGCTTAGAAGGGAGGAAGTGCATGCTGATTGGTCCATGGCTGGCCATAGGCGGGCCTGGAAAAAGCACCATCTGATTGGCCAAAAGGCACATCAATGAACTTCTCACTCCAGGTTGTGGACTCCACCTGGAACGGGCAGCTGAGCCCCCAGGCTTCAGGCCATCCCTGGCTTAAAAGTAGGGTTTCACCAGAGACCCACCCCTTCCTGCCTAGGAACCTGTCTGCCTCCCACTGCCATCAACGTGCCATCTATGGCACTGAGGCTGTCTGCACTGAGGGGCACCCACAGGCCCGTGCTCAGCTGCCATCAATGCCCCCAGCCTCCCTCCCATACTCATCACTGCCCAAAGTCCAGGGAGGGCTGAGGCAGCAGGGTGCTGGCTCTGCCACAACTTTGCTTCACACTGGTGTGGGCACCGGGAGAGAGGAGAGGCCAGGGAGTGGGAACAGGCACTTCTGCCTGCAGGAGTAGGAGGCTTCCCAGGCCCTGGAGAGTGCAGGGATGCCCAGGTCCAGAGCCATGGCTGGGCAGCTGCAACTGCCTGGGAGAACAAGCTCCCATCCTGCCAGCTCAGTAGGGCGCAGGGCTCCTGCTAGGATCACCTGTTCCTGGCCCCTGGCAGCTCCACAGAGTGCACAGTCCCAGCCATGGCTTCCCTGCTGCAGCTGGCATCCTCACAGCAACCACCCCAGATGGGCCACTGCTGCCATCAACAGTTGGCAGGAAGGCAGGCTGAGCCTCGTGTCTCAACCAGAGGACTTTGCAGCAGAGGTAATTGCCAACCCCACTTCCACTGCCTTGACATCCCTCTTGCAGCAGAGAAGCTAATCCTGCCCAGCCTGGCCATGAGTGAGGGCACCTGAAGGGGTGAAGAGGCGGGGGTAATGTTGTGTAGGTGGGAGGGGCAGTAGAGAGTCCCGTACTCAAAGTGACTGCCCAAATCCAGGGCTGTGCGTAGAATGATTGCTGGCAGCCTTTGATGAGCTTTGCTGTGAATCCAAAAGAATGATCGGATGGATGCCCGTCTTGCAGTGCATCTAGATTAATCTCATAGCAAATTATTTGTCTCATATTAGAGAAAGTTTAGCTTTCTTAGAAGCTTAATGGGAAAGAGCCTCCCAGCTCTTAGAGTTTGTTTTTTCACAACTCAGTTTACGTCTTCTTACTCCAGGTTCCCAGCTCCTTGAGCCTTACCCGTGAAGGGGTTGGAGTCGGGATGGGAGGCCTTGAGCTGCCTTGACCTGCGCCAGCTCTTACTCAGGGATGTGCCCTGCTTGTCACAGCGTGGGTGTGCTGGGCCTTGGAGCATCTTTTCAGGCAAAGAGTAAGATGTCGGCACTGTTGAAAGCTGTACCTCCAAACAGCAGCCCATTCACAGACTACAGAGGTAGAAAACACCACACTTGCTACAGTAACAACGCAATTCAGTACCAGGGAATAACTTAACATGAAACATGTCAAATCTATGTAAACAACTGGAAGATACTCCTAAAAAATACAAAAAAGAATGTGAAAAAAAAATATGTTCTAAATTAGAGAAGTTTGAGGTTATAAATATATCAATTCTTCCTAAGTTAATTTAGTACGTTTTACACATTCCCAGTAAAATACCAACCATTAAGAAAAAAGATAAACTAGACAAGTAGATTCCAAAGTTCACATGGATAAATAAGCAAGAGCTGCCAGTTATTGAACGCATTACACAGCCTCAGTAATTAAAATAATGTGGTACTGGCAAGTGAACAAACAAGACAGTAGAACATACTAGAAAGCCAGAAGTAGTCCCAGATATATATGAGAATACATAAATTTTGAAACCTGTCATTTAAAGTCAATGAAGAAAACTAGATTGCCCAATAAATGTAATGGCAACTGGGTAACCATATGGAAGAATAAATAAATCATGCCCCACACCAGGATAAATTTCTAATGGATCAAATATTTAAATAGTTAAATGTGTAGGCCGGGCATAGTGGCTCGTGCCTGTAATTTCAGCACTTTGGGAGGTCAAAGTGGACGGATCACCTGAGGTCAGAAGTTTGAGGTCAACCTGGCCAACATGGCAAAGCCTCGTCTTTACTAAAAATACAAAAATTAGCCTGGTGTGGTGGCACGTGTAATCCCAGTGACTCAGGAGGCTGAGGCAGGAGAATTGCTTGAACACAGGAGGCAGAGGTTGCCATGAGCTGAGATCCCGCCCCTGCACTCCAGCCTGGGCGACAGAACAAGACTCTGACTCAAATAAACAAATAAAAAAATAGCTAAATGTTTTCAAAAATGAAACCACAAATGCATTATTATTTGGACAAACCAACTGTAAAAATACATTTTTGAGGCAACTGGAGAAAACCAAATATAGATCAACTATTAGATGATACCGAATAATATTGTTAATTTTATTACATATAATAGCATTATAGTTATACATGGAAATATTCATAATTTTAAAATGCACATTGAAGTATATAGAGGTAAAATGACTTGATATTTTGGGTGTACTTCAAAATAATTTTGTTGAGAGAGAGAGTTAGAGAGAAGAGATAGAAGAAAGAAGTATGACAAAACCTTGATAGTGGTTGAATTTAGGTGGCGGTATATGCCAGTTTATTACAGCATTGTCTCTACTTTGTACAGGCTTAAATTTTTTCAAAATCAAAAATATTGGCTGGTTGCAGTGGCCAATGTCTGTAATCCCAGCAACTGGGGAGGCTGAGGCGGGAGGACTGCTTAAGACCAGGAGTTTAAGACAAGCCTGGGGAACACAGCAAGACTCCATCTCTACAAAAAATTTTGAAAATAGGCTGGGAGCTGTGGCTCATGCCTGTAATCCCAGCACTTGGGGACCAAGGTAGGTGGATGACTTGAGTTCAGGAGTTCGAGACCAACCTGGCCAACGTGACAGAAGCCCTTTCTACTAAAAATATAAAAATTAACTGGGCATGGTGGCGGATGCCTGTAATCCCAGCTACTCGGGAGGCTGAGGCAGGAGAATTGCTTGAACCCAGGAGGTGGAGCTTGCAGTGAGCTGAGATCGCACCACTGCATTCCAGCCTGGGCGACAGAGCAAGACTCCATCTCAAAATAAATAAAAATAAAAAGTGATAAGTACTAGAATGAAACAGAAGAATTTCTTTATAGCTGTGGATTTGGCAAACCTTTCCAACTGTTTTAAAATTAAGAAACCATGAAAGAAAAGATTGATAAAAATTAACTCTCTACACAAACACATATATATATTTATTTTATATAAAATATATAGTATATAAATAACATATATATTTGAATATATATATATATATATACACACCACTTTTCCACTAAGGGGAAAAAACCTGCCAAAGAGGAAAAAAACTAGGAAACTATTTGCCGCTCACAGCACAGACAAATGGCTAATATGTTAGTATAGACATTTCTGGAAATCCTTTTAAAAAGTTAAAACTATCAAAATAGACAAAAGATCTGAACAGACAGCTCACAAAAAAGGGAAAAGGAATTTAAGGAGCCTAAAACATATGGAGAGATGCTCAACCTCATTCTTAGTAAGAGGAAAGAAATGTACCATATCTGGGAAACCTCAGAGCAGCAAAACTCTAGCAGCTGCTCTTGCAGTCCTCTGAGGCTGGGGGAAGACGGGACCCGTGGCTGATGGGAAAGTCAAGTCGTGCGATTTGACAGTTTTTGTCAGAATTCTTTCAGATACACTTAGATTCAAAGTGATATAGCTTTGTTTGAAAATAGCAAAAGAATAGAAACCTTAAGGCCTATCCATAGAGTACTGGCTAAGTAAATCATAGAACCTGCATACAGTAAATACTATGCACCTGTAAGAAAATGAGGCCAATGCCTGTGTGCCTATATGGGAAGATCTCCAAAGCACATTGCTAAGTGTACTTTGCACATTTCTGCTTATATGTGAAAGGGAAACGAACTATCTATTTGTATTTGCTTGGGTAAAGAAACTCCATAAGGACAAACAAGAAACAAATACAGTATTCCCTCTCTTATCCTGGGGGATGCATTTGAAGACCCTCAGTGGATTCCTGAAACCGCAGATAGAACCTAATCCTATATATCCTGTTTTTTCCCATACTGTACACACATAAACCTATGATAAATATTTAATTTATAAATTAGGCCAGGTGCAGTGACTCGCGGCTGTAACCCCAGCATTTTGGGAGGCCTGGTTGGGAGGATCATTTAATCTCAGGGGTTCAAGACCAGCCTGGGCAGCATAGCAAGACCCTATCTTTACAAAAATTTTTTTAAAAGATTAGCTGGGCATGGTGACATGCACCTGTAGACCCAGCTACTTCATGGACCGGTGAGACCGGGCGATCGAGGCTGCAGTGAGGTGTGATTATGCCACTGCACTCCAGCCTGGGCAATAGAGCAGGACCCTATCAATCCATCAATGAGTAAGTAAGTAAGTAAATAAATAAATAAAGACACAATGAAAGATCAACAATATGGCCAGGCACAGTGGCTCACACCTGTAATCCCAACACTTTGGGAAGGCCGGGGTGGGCAGCTCACTTGAGTCCAGGAGTTTGAGACCAGCCTGGCCAACATGGCAAAACCCTGTCTCTTACTAAAATTAGCAAAAAAAAAAAAAATAGCCAGACATGGTGGCACATCCCTGTAATCCCAGCTACTCAGGTGTCTGAGGCACGAGAATTGCTTGAACCCGGGAGGTAGAGGTTGCAGTGAGCCAAGACTGCACCACTGCACTCCAGCCTGAGTGACAGAGCAAAAATCTGTCTCAAAAAAAAGGAACAATAATTAATAGCAAAATACAATTCTAGTAAGATACTGTAATAAAAGTTATGTGAATGTGGTGCCTCTCTTTCTCTCAAAATATCTTATTGTACTGCACTGTGGGTAACTGCAGCTTTGAAAAGGGAAGCCGTGGATACAGGGCGACTACTGTAACTGGCACCTCAGAAATGGGGAAGGGGACGGGAATATTTCACTGTGAACCTTCTGCTGCTTTTTGACTTTATTCAATCACATGAGTCAAAAAATTGCAAATGTAAATTGGATTTTTAAAGACTGTACTGTGGGCTTATTCCTGGCTTTATGTATGGCATCTATTAGCAGCCTAATTTTATATGAATTGAATGCAATTCCAAAAATAACATTTAGGTCATTTGAAAACATATGCCTTAGGTGCCCATTAAATGCTCTTTTCAATATCTATTTTGTTCCGAATGTAGTCTGGCCGGCCCTGGGTGAGTAGTTCCATGAAGTAAGATACTGTGATCACTTTGAGAGGGGAGGGTCCCTTTGCTCATTCCTATATCATTTCATCACTTTCCTCATGATCCAGCCAGCTGCTCTATTAAATATGAATACCAAGTATGCTTCAAACCTACAGGTGAAGAAATTAGATGAACTGTCTGGCCGTAAATTATATCATGATCCTTGGGAGAGTCCCGTAGCCTGGAGCCAGAGCTGTTTCACTGTGGTTGAGACCAAATTTCAAGCATCTGCTGACTGAATGCTTTTCCATTTTTGCTTTAAAAGCTTCATATGAGTGCATACAGCATTTTATTTGCTTCACAGCATGCCCCACAGAACTCTTTCTTGGAAATACAGAGATTCCTATTTTTAGTCTTTCAGGAAACAAAATTACTAACTTCTCCCCCTGCTTCCCTTTTTCTTCTTTATAAAGAAGAAAGGGTTGGAAATCTTATTTGCATTTTCATTCTCTGTGATACGAGGATGACGGGGGAGGGCAGGGTTTGTGGGACTCTTTCACAGTGTTTCTCCTAGCTGGGACTAAATACCATGCCTGGCTACAGCCTCGTCCTGTTCTGCACTTGCTTTTATTTATTTACCTCCAAAGCAAAATACATCCAGCAAGGGGAAGGAGTGCTCGAGTTTCAGTTGTCAGGATGGTAAGAAGTCCTTCATTATCATCTTCCTGGGCATGAAAAGATTTCAAAACAACCGATATACCTCTCTCTTTCTTTCTTTTTTTGAGATGGAGTTTCTCGCTTGTTGCCCGGGCTGGAGTGCAATGGTGGGATCTCAGCTCACTGCAACTTCTGCCCCCCGGGTTCAAGCGATTCTCCTGCCTCAGCCTCCCAAGTAGCTGGGATTACAGGTGCCTGCCACCGCACCTGGCTAATTTTTGTATTTTTAGTAGAGACAGGGTTTCACCATGTTGGCCAGCCTGGTCTCAAACTCCTGACCTCAGGTGATCCAACTGCCTCGGTTCCCCGAAGTGCTGGGATTACAGGTGTGAGCCACAGCACCTGGCCTCTCCATTTCTTTTTTGAAAAGATTATATTTAGCGTTTTTTCAGGCTTGACCATTTGCATCTTTAAACATTACATTGCAAAGCCACTTGAAAGCTGCAGTTTACAAATGTACATGATTGATAAGGCTATAGATTTTCATAGAAGGCCTGACTTCATAAGCATTTATACTCATGAATAAAAACATTTGCATTCTCTTTCTTCTCCCAAATCATTCTGGCAGTGAACACTTCACCTGCCTAGGCCTTTTGTGGAAGAGTGTATGTAGTCCCTCTGAGCCTTTGGGGCCTGGGATCCAGGTTGTCCCACAGCAAGGAGGGGAAGGCGAGACAAGGCAGGTTAAGCAGGTACGGCATGTTGGAAGGTGTACCATGTGCACTTAAAGATGAAGCCGGTGCACCTTCATGAACTGTGGTACACCTTTGAGAACTTGGTCCACCTTCATGAACACTTAAAGCACCAGGGGGCACTTCCTGAACCATCGTTAAGTTTCTTCTAAGTCGTTGCAAAATAATCAAAACTCTTTTGTCATGGACAGCATTTCTTTTGTAGCTGTTTAGAGTCACTAATAGCTCCATAAATTGTTAAAAGCAAAATATTGGCCGGGCGTGGTGGCTCAAGCCTGTAATCCCAGCACTTTGGGAGGCCGAGACGGGTGGATCACGAGGTGAGGAGATCGAGACCATCCTGGCTAACACGGTGAAACCCCGTCTCTACTAAAAATACAAAAAAAAAAAAAAAGCAAAATATTGAAATATAACCTAATAATCCAGGGCCCCATGTTTTGAAAGAACACTGCCAGATCTTTCACATAGACCAAACACTGTGTCAACATTTAGCTCAATCGAATTGACTGTGATCCCAACAAGCAATGAACCGGTACAAAGATAAACACTTAGAAGAATAAAGGACTCAGCCATCAACAAAATGAATAATGAACAAGCGGACAAAAGTGCAGATAATAGGGAAGAGAAGAAAGAGAGAGGGAAAGAGGTAACCAGTGCTCAGCTGGAGATGATGCCACTGGGTAGCAGAATCAGAAGCTGGCATGGTGCGGTGTGCGCTATTACAAATGTGAATGTCATCAATCCTTAGAACAACCTCAAAGTCATTGTCATTAGAAGAGAGAATCATTAGCCTGAGTCACATAGCTGAAAAGCACCAGAGCTGGGCTTTGAACTCATGTCTGATGAGGCCAGGCTCTTAATCTCCAGGCTGTTCTTTGCATTTATGGTATGCCATCAGTCACCTTTTTTTCTCTGCATCAGAACTGAAAGCCACAGGTTCAATCCTGAAATGTGCCTCTGGCAAGAACCTCATTCTATATAGTAGTTGCAGTTTGTGCCTCAGGCTTAAACCTCTCCCAGAACTGGGGCCAAAAGTCTCTAGATGCTATGGTGAAAGAATATGGATAGTTCAGTTTAAACACATTTCTACTTTTAAAGAAATAATGCATTAATGCATTATTCTCCCTGATACGTAATGATTTAGAAGCATCTTGTTCATAGATACAGAGGAGCACATTTTAAGCTTTATAATTTTCAGCTTCAGCTCTGGAATTGGGTAAAACTGATGTGTACATTGGTTTTAGATTAAAACGTGGCATGTAGCATTTTGGAAAGCAAAGTGCATAAATAAAAATCCAGGGGGAAATTTTTTTTCAATACTTTTGCTCTAGGAACTTATTTATGCTGGTATTGTTAGCTGTTCTTCTTGGATGACTAACGTGTGTAATTGTAGTGACAGATTTCTGAGATAGGATGAAAACCACAACAAAATACAAACCTTTCAAGTCAGCACATAAGTTATGTGTATTAATGACAAGGAGAAATGGAGCCAGGAAAAGTGGTTTTAAAGCCGCGCAGACACCAGGGAGTGTCCGTGTATGTGGTTTTATTAAATCTGACTTCTAGAAGTGAGTCGTTCACCACTGAGTGTGAGAAATAACCTGCAACATCATAATCATATGTATTGACCATAATTCCGATCAGATAAGTGGTCCCATAGCATGGTCCCTTGAAGAGAGATGCCATTGTGGGGTTTTAGTTAGGACGGTCTTTTGGTCCTTCTCCTGGTTCACGGGATTGGTTTGGATGTGTTCTCCTCACAATTCTACTCCTTCGTTTTTGCATAGGGTCCTTTTGTGCCCCGATATTTCATGTTCTGGGACTAAGAAAATGTTAACTGCCTATTCTCTAATAACATGTGTATAAAATGCATCACCAAGTGACAAACTTTACTATGGAAATGATGCTGCTGTTTATAAAAGAAAATGATGAGTTCTTACAGTCCCGATTTTGTCACTGACAGCACCTTAGCCAACCTGTGCGTTTCTCCATCTGACGTGGAGGTGCAGCAGGCCTGGGCTGCATGCTGAATCACCTGGGGAGCCTTCAAAAAATTCCCATGCCTGGGTCCCGCCCAGAGATTCTGGTGCCATATGTCGGGGTGTGGTGAGGGTGTGGGAAGGTTAAGGCTCCTTAGGAGGGTCTAACAATGCTCAGCTCCAGTTGTCAGTGACTAAACCAGAGGACTTCTAAAGCCTCCTCCCACCTGCCCCTTTGTGATTTCTAGTCTGTGTCCTACATAACTAATGGCCAAAATTCAGAGTAAAAATTTTTCGGTGATTCATGTAACGATCTCATCCAACCAGACATGGTGGCTCATCCTTGTAGCCCAAGCTATTGGGAGATTGAAGTGGGAACCCAGTTGAGCCCAGGAGTTTGAGGCTGCAGTGAGTCATGACTGCACTGCTGTACTCCAGCCTGGGCAACAGAGTGAGACCCTGTCTCTTAAGAAAAAAAAAAAGAATCAAAAAAGTCTCATCCAGCCCAAAGGATTAAATAGTAGAGTACCTCTTTTGCCACATGTAGTGGATTTTATCAGTTCTTTTGTGGGATGCATTTACCAGATTACCCCACTCCTACCTAACTCTTCCATTAGAATAGCAAACCCAACAGAAGAGGGCTGTCATTAGTAATCTCCTACTTAATAGACACCTGATGAGCATCTTCCACATTTGGTGTAAATTTGCATTCACCATGTGAGCCACCCACATCCTGTCTATCTGACCGCTGGGAAATTGGGTTTGCTACTTTTGCTTCTCCCTGGAGGGCTACACAAAGTTTTAAAACAGGCTGGGCACGGTGGCTCACACCTGTAATCGCAGCACTTGGGGAGGCCAAGGTGGACGGATCACCTGAGGTCAGGAGTTCGAGACCAGCCTGGCTAACGTGGTGAAACCCTGTCTCTACCAAAAATACAAAAAATTAGCTGGGTGTTGAGGCGCACACCTGTAGTCTCAGCTACTCAGGAGGCTGAGGCGCAAGAACCGCTTGAACCCCGGAGGCAGAGGTTGCAGTGAGCGCTGAGATCATGCCTCTGCGCTCCAGCCTGGGTCAGAGAGCTAGACTCTGTCTCAAAAAAAAAAAAAAAAAAGAAACAAGTTTTAAAACAAAAAGGCAAGACTGAACAAAAAAATAGAGGGCAAATAAAAGAAAGAAAACAACATTCTCACGATGTTGAATGTGTTCTAAATTTTCCAGGCAAGAGAAAAGAACAGCTGTGATTCTGCAAGTTTGCCTGAAGGTCAAGGTCAGGCTTAAGAGTTGAGTGTTGTCCTGGGTGTCAGGCTGAGGTTCCTCGCCCTCATCTCTTACTTGCCCAGACTAGTGATTGCAGAGATGAAATAGTCCTGCTATAGAAAACATATTTTTTTTTCTTTGCCGGATCAGCATGAGCAAATATTTCTAAAGCTAAACCAAACGACATATTGGCTTGCAAGGATTACCCACACCCTTGCATCAATAAAAAAAGAAAGAAACTGAACTGCCTGGAGGGAGGGGAGAGAGGCTATTTTGTGCTCTGAAAGATGCCCGAGGCAGCTGTAGATAGCATTGTTTTCATGAAACGTTGGCTGGGCTGGCCTGTGCATTAGCTCATGTTCCAAATCTGTCACCAGAAGAATGTAGTGAGAATCTTGTTTCAATCTTCTTTCCTTTATCACTTCACTCTTTCCTCAACCAGAGTCCAGCATCTGCATAGCCACTCCGGCCAAGGTTTGAAAACAGCAGTTTTGAATAAAACCTAACAGGCTTTTCACATTATTCTAAAACAGGGATGGAGGCCCCTTTGATACCCATTTCCAGGCCTTATTTCCCCACTCAACCCAGAGACAGTTGCTGCTGAGTTTTCAAACATATGGATTATCCTTTCCCTGAGGAATCTCCACTGAAACTAGAGATGGCAGAGGGAAAACGGGGGGCAGTCTTAACTGCATGCCGGCATTTGCAGCTCAGATTGGTCATTTCTGTCCACAGGGACACAGGCAACAATCCAGAGATTTTGTACAAACTTCAGGGACCAAACAGCCTTTTGGTCCTCAGTCCCACACCCACAGGTTCAGAACCCACCTGTTAACCCTTCATTTTTTCCTCTTACTAGCCCTGTGGGGCTTTTTCCCTCCAATTTTTTTTTATTGTGGTAAAATACACACACCATAAAATGTACTATCTTAACCATTTGAAGTATACAGTTTGGTGGTATTAAGTATCAGTACATTCACATTGTTGTGCAACCATCCCCATCCATCTCCCAAATTCTTCTCATCTTGCAAAACTGAAACTCTATTATACGTACTACACTTCTCCTTCCCCCAGCCCCTGACAACCACCATTCTACTTTCTAGCTCTGTGAATGTCACTACTCTAAGTACGTCATTATGTGGGATCATACAGTATTTTGTTGTGACTGGCTTATTACACTTAGCATGATCTAAGTTGTAGCAGGTGTCAGAATTTCCTTCCTTTGAAAGGCTGAATAATATTCCACTGGGTTTAGATACACCACATTTTGTTGACCCATTCATCCATCAAGAGACCCAGGTTGCTTCCACATTTTAGCCACGGTGAATAATGCTACTAGAAACATAAGGGCACAAAGCTGGGTTAGCGGTAGCAGAGATGCGAGTTACCCTGAGTTACCGGCTGTGAATCTGTAAGGGTCCACAGCAACTTCAGTCCTTGCCTCCTAAAAAGAAATAATTCAACTGAGGGGCATCAAGCAGAAAGAGGCTAAGGCAAGGTTCAGAGCAGGAGTGGAAGTTTATTTTAAAAGGCTTTAGGCCTGGTGCAGTGGTTCACACCTATAATCCCAGCGCTTTGGGAGGCCGAGGTGAGTGGATCACTTGAGGTCAGGAGTTCGAGACCAGCCTGGCCAACATGGCAAAAACTCGTCTCTACTAAAAATACAAAAATTAGCTGGATGTGGTGGTGGGCACCTGTAATCCCAGCTACTCGTGAAGCTGAATCCAGGAGGCGGAGGTTGCAGCGAGCCAAGATCGCCACTGCTCTCCAGCCTGGACAACAGAGCAAGACTCCCTCTCAAAAATAAAAATAAAAGGATTTAGAACAGGAAAGAACCCTTGGAAGAGATCCAGGTGGGCGCCTGAAGGCCCAAAAGAGAAAAAAGGAGGCGTTTACCCTTGATCCTGGGACTTTATAGACCGCCCTCTCTCCCATGATTCTTCCCTTAGGGTGGGATTTCCGCATGCGTAGTGCCCTCTTCCCCCTTTGGAAGTGAGCAGTGCAGCCCGGTTAAGGAGTTATGCACATGCCCAGAACATCATTCTTCGCCATTTTCTCTCTTAACGTGTATGCGCAAGGGGTTGCTTCTCCCTGGGGTCTGCATTCAGTTAACACTTTTAATGTTAACAGGTGTGCACCATCAGGAGCCCGTCTTTCCCTGGCTGCCGAATTACCGTTTTTAGAGAGGCAATGCAATAGTTGCCAGACCATCACCAGACATTGCTGGTAGGGAACGGGAGAGGCCTCTCCTGCCCTGCCATGCCTAACTACCTGTAGCCCCTGGAGATCAGTCTCCTCATTGCAGCGATGGGGACGGTATACACCTAACTTCGTACTAGCAGGATCACACGAAGCTGCCTTGATTAAAGCCCTTTGTAAATTATCAGACACTTTACCATTGTCCATTTATGCGGTGTGAAGATTAAACGAGATACGGAAAGCATTCTGCATGCAGTGAAATGCTGTACAAATGGACAGTATAGTGTGACTCATTTATGCTAACATCGGATGGGTTCTGTACTTGACCCTGGGTGGGAACTTGGCTTCCATACATGAGAAAGTAACAAAAGGGAGGTGCAGGAGGCGATGGGTGTCCTCCATCTAGCCCAATGCCCCGTGGGCTACAACCTGATACTCCTTGAGTTATGGCATCATCCCCCACCCCCATATTTTCTAAACCTCTTAATTCCTCGATTGCTGGATGGCTTACTGAAATGCTCTTCCCATGATCTCTGTGGGCAAAGGGAAATAATTTTTTTTTCTTTTGGAGACAGGGCCTCACTCTGTTGCCCAAGCTGCAGTGCAGTAACGCAATCGCAGCTCGCTGCAGCCTTGAACTCCTGGGCTTAAGTGGTCTTCCTGCCATGGCCTCCTAAATAGCTGGGACTGTAGGTGCGTGCCACCATGCCCAGCTCATTTTTTTTTTTTTATCTTTATAGAGACAGGGTCTCACTATCTTGCCCAGGCTGGTCTCAAACTCCTGGCCTCAGACAATCCTCCCACCTCAGCCTCCCAAAGGGCTAGGATTATAGGCATGATCCACTGTGCCCATCCAGGAAAGTAATTTTTAAAGGACAAATTATGATGGTGCGTAGCTACAGAGCCCACTAGGCACAGCTCTCCCTGAAGAAGGAATCCTCGTGAAGGAGAGGGGCGTGTGGTGCTTCCCGTGCTCTCATATATGACACCTGCTCACATGCACACAGGCTGGCCTCATCATGCGTGACCGTAAAGACATTTTGGGTAACACTGCAGAAAAGAAAGTGTCGGGACTGGTCTCTAAGCTTGTCCTGCAGAAACAGCAAGCTGTCCTAGCTGTCCTGGGAATGATGGGGCCATGGACTACATGGCCAAGAGCAGGCAGAGCAGCTACTGTTTCTCTAGGGCCACGTGTGGAATGAGGCACTTCATTAGCTCACCACAACTGCTGGCCTAGCACCTGGGTCCTACGGTGAGGGCGTGGGAGGTAAAACGCGATCACAGAACCACCAGGGACTGAAGACCGCGTTGCCTGCTTGGAGGATATGGGCCTGGCTCACTGGGCTGGAAGCAGAAGAGAGGCAATGATGCTAGAGACTTTCCCCTGGGCCATATGTATTTTTGTGTTGAAAGATGAGTTGTAAGGGTTTGCCTGCCCAAAAGCTATTTTGTTTCATATTTACATTTTTAATTCTTTCTTCATCAAGAAAGCGATTAGTGAAATGAATGGAATTCCCCTTCTTTGCTGCTATTGCTCATGTGTTCCTGTTTCACCATCTTTTGTGAATAACAGTGTTTTTGCTGTCACGGTGCTTCTCCCTCACTGGGCACGTGCCTTTCTGTGCTGTGGCCAGCCCACCATCGCCTGTCCTCACCTCCATCCATACCCTAGCAGAGCCGTGCTGCCTCTGAGGGTGCCGGGTGGGGCTCCGTTCTCACCCTAGCAAACTCACCAAAACAAAGCCCACCTGCTCAACCCTGTCCCTGTCCTTGTCTCATTTCCCAGCTTCCTGGGGCTTCCTTCCATGCCCACAGAGGCGGGACTGCTAGCTCCCCACTCATGAGAATCACAGGTTCCACAGAGAAGACTGATCGAGTTTGGACTGCGGGTGCCTGGTTTTGCAGATGTAGAGTGATGGAGGCCTAACCGAGGAGAGGAAACAGGAGTGTAACGGAGTCTCCATACCAGGACCAGCGTCCCTTCCCCTCCCCTTCAGGGGGTTTACCTTCCTGAATTTCTCAGTGTATGAAACACAGCAGGGACAGGGGAACTATACAGCCCAGAGGTGTGTGCTTTTCAAGTATTTTTTAGAGCAGTTTCAGGTTCAAAATTGAGCAGAGGCCGAGTGTAGTGGCTTACACCTGTAATCCCAAAGCTTTGGAAGGCTGAGGCAGGCTGATTGCTTGAGCCCAGGAGTTCAAGACTGGCCTAGGCAATATGGCGAAACCCTGTCTCTACTGAAAATACAAAAATTAGCTGGGTGTGGTGGTGCACACCTGTAGTCCCAGCTACTCAGGAGGCTGAGGTGGAAGGGTCACCTGAGCTCATGAGGCAAAGATTGCAGTGAGCCGAGATTGCACCACTGGACTTCAGCCTGGGTAACAGAGAAAGACCCTGTTTCAAAAAAAAAAAAAAAAAATTTAAGAAGGTACAGAGATTTCCCATAAACTCTCTGCCTCCCACTTGCACAGCCTCCCCCACCATCAGCATCCCCCCCTAGAGTGGTGCATATGCTACAGTTGATGAGCCTACACTGACACATCACTATCACCCAGAGTCCATAGTTTAATTAGGGTTTACTCTTGGTGTATAGCCTGTGGGTTTGAACAAATATATAATGATAACATCTATTATTATACAGGTTGAGTATCTCTCATCCGAAATGGTTGGGACCTGGGAGTGTCTCAGATCTCAGAATTCTTTTTTTATTTTAGAATATTTGCATGTGCATAATGAGATGTCTTGGGGACAGGACCAATGTCTAAACACCGAATTCTTTTGTTTCATGTACACCTTATATACATGGCCTTAAGGTTATTTTATATAATGTTTTAAGTGATTTTGTGTATGAAACAAAGTTTGTGTACATTGAACCACCAGAAAGCAAAAGTGTCATTGTCTCATGTCAAGGCTCAAAAACTTGGTGATTCTGGAACTGAACCAATTTTGGATTTTCTGATTAGGGATATTCAACCTGTAGTACACTACAGGGTATTTTCATCGCCTTAAAAATCCACTATGTTCCACCTATGCATTCCTCTCTCCCCTCGTAACCCCAGAGAAGCACTGATCTGCTTACTGTCTCCGTAGTTTTGCCAAGTTTCTTAAAATTGGGTGTAAATTAAGAATAAAAGGGCATTTCTCAGTCTCCAAGGATAAGAGCTTGGGCACAATCCGTTTAACAACATTATTGTCCTTTTGAAAAATTATAGGATTGATTTATTGACTATTTCTTAACATGTGTATGGTGTTAAATATTCTTAGTAAGTTTTGGCACATTGTCCAAAATATTACATTGCCAATTTGGGAAGTTCTATAGTTCTTTTCCTTAGAAGGTTTGAATTAGAGGTGAATTGCCCAAGCTCTGAGAAGGAGGCCGGGAGGCAGAGAGTGGAAGGCGTTTGGTGTATTTGGGTTTTGATAACCACTCTGGTCAGGTTTTAGTGAAGACCATCTTTGGCTTCTAAGGACTTGAGTCTGACAAGGAAGCAACTGGGGGCCCCATGTGTGGATTTCCTTTGGTCTGGAATCTTCCTGATGGGCAGATGGGGAGTGAGAAATGCTCTCGATTCCCCAGTTGAAGTATTTGGGGATCTTTAGTGACCCAGCCTACATCCTTTATGTGAAGGTCTAAGAGTGAGTTTCAGGCACTTAACAGTTAACATCCAACTGTCCGCTACTGTCAGAGCCTGCAGAGGACCGTGGGACAGCCTATGTCTTGTGTGTACTTTTATAATAGTGTGAAATGTTAATGAAGTACTGCGTTATAATATGATTTCACTATAAAATGACAGAATCTCTTTTCTTTTTAAACAAATATTCTCTAACTATATAAATATCAATGTGGCTGCTATCAAAAAATTTTAAACATAGCACAGAGATTAGGGCCACAGTCTTCAAGGTAATATTTAAACCTGAATCACTATATTTGATAGCTTTCAATGTGACCTTGAATATCCAAAGTCCTGCTTTTGTTTAAAACTTCCCTTCAACAATTCAATAAATTAGAATTTTAGAGACTTTTTTCCTTTAAATTTAGAAACTGAGTTGAAATTGAACTTATTTCCACTACCCTTTTACTAGCCCTAAAGAATGAGATAGAACATTAGTCATTAGAATGAACTTTAATCTAGGCCTTGATCATGAAGGAAATATTTAGATAAAGGATTTGAATTTTGTTTAGACTCAGTGTAACTACAGTCACACAGATTTTGCTTGAAAATCAACTAGACTTCTTTTCCGTCAAGAGAAGATTTTACCTAACGACGTTCACTTGCATGTTTTAGCATTGATTCTTTATGCTTACTTTACTGTTAATTTGGATCAAATATTGGATCTGGCAAAATGCTCCTCCCCTTCCTACATAACTGTCAGAGACCGTGCAATGGTGGACGCCTTGACATTGAAACCTCCATTACGGAGGTCTCACTGTTAACTGGAAGAATTGCAGCTGCCAGAAACTGAGCAGCACCTGGGCGACTTAGGTAGAATTTTAAACAGAAACGAGAAACCAAAATGTATTCAGCTTTTGTGAAATTATGTGCTTTTAGAAGATTTTTCTTGCCCCTTGTCTTGTGAAATATCGAAGTGGCTTTATTTTCTTATTCAGAAATAGGTAACCTGTTGGAAAGTAGAATATGCAAATATTACACTTAGATGCTTAAAAACAGTGACGTTGTTTCAGAGAAATCTCCTTTTTTCTTTCTTTTTTTGAGAAAGAGTCTCACTCTGTTGCCCAGGCTGGAGTGCAGTGGCACCATCTTGGCTCACTGCAACCTCCACCTCCCAGGTTCCAGCAATTCTTCCAACTCAGCCTCCCAAGCAGCTGGGATTATAGGCGTACACCACCATTCCCAGCTAATTGTTTGTATTCTTAGCAGAGATGTGGTTTCGCTATGTTAGCCAGGCTGGTCTCGAACTCCTGACCTCAAGTGATCCGTCTGCCTCAGCCTCCCAAAGTGCTGGGATTACAGGCATGAGCCACGGCACCCAGCCCAGAGAAACCTCTTTATGTCTCATGAGCATTACCCAGGACTATATAAGGTACTAGCAGTGGTAAATGCCTGGCAGGCTCTTTGCTCATCTGCCTCCTGAGCCAGGAACAGGCATCAGCCCTTACCCAGAGCACTTGGATCTCCCCACGTGTGCTAAGATCCCTTCGCAGCATGGAGCTTCATGCAGCAAGGCCAATGACATAAGCTGGCATGAGTTCTGTCTGCTGCCCTGGTATATTCTCTGGCACCTAATGTGCTGGAAGGACTCACATACTTAGGAACATGATAGTTCTTAGGCTGTCAGTTTTTTAAAAAGGTGGAGGGTGCAGAGGAGGAGAATCGGGGAGTTATTATTGCTTTGTCAGAGGTGAGGTTCTGAATAAAATGTTCACACAGTTGCAATGTTTACATACAGAATTTTTACTATGGCAGAGGATTGCATCAGGTTTTATAGAGAGAGCTATTGCTTTTTTACAAGACTGCTTCACTTTAATAACTGTCAGTATATTAGCTTATAATACAGACAATTGAAAACAGCAAAAGCCCTTTTATACAGCTGACAATAAAGCCTGTTAGTTTGGATTCCCTGGGTTTCAATGCCATGGTCCACAGTCATTTTATTCAACAGATTCTTCTTGAGGGCACGGGGTGGAAAGTTCTGGACCTGCCTGGGAGGTCAGGGTGAGAATGACAGCCAAGGTGCTGAAGAGAGAAAGCAGCAATGCAGAAGCACAGGTGTTCCCAGAGGATTTGAGATTTCACGCATGTAAACACATTTCACGTCATGTATATTAAAAGAGAAGGCCGATAAGCGTGTGAAACATTATTCTTTATTTGGTTATTACTAGAACATAAGCTCCTGTGATCCACAGCCCCAGAACCGGGCTTGGCCTCTTGGGTGCTCCATAAATATTTGTTGAGTGAATGAATGAAATAATTTGCTAACATTAATTTATTGCATGTTTTGGAGATATTAAAACTACTTGAAACAAAGATGTCCTTGCTTCAGGGTTTCTATTTGGAGTGTTTCGTAAAATTGGCTTTGGGAAATGCATCGATTCTTTTCTGCCACCAGGGGGCGGTATAGTGCAGTTCAGGAATCAAGTTTTTAAGTTTTTTCAAAGAGGGGTTAGTAGTTCAACTGATACTCTTAGATGTGGATAATTGTGACTAAGTTAAATCAGCACTGCAGGATGAGGTTTAAAGCTATGTCAGCATATTTCAAGCTTAACACAAGCATGTGTCCGGGTTAAAAATAATATCCGTAAATACAGCCTGATAATATGCTTAAAAATAAAACATATAAATAGGTTGCAAACGATGATTGAATCTTTCATCATTTTATGATCACTTTCTGCCACCCAACCAGATGGCATATGTGATCTACTAGCCAGAAGGTGTAAAGTACATGTTAAAGTGAACAAATACTCTTTTTTTCTTCAGAACAGGAAAAATCTCTCGTTCTGTCTGCGCGGTTGACACCATTTTAATGTCAGGGGGAAGATGCAGTGGTTCTAGTTCTGCTTCATAGACAGTGACTAAATATATACCGTCAAGGCTGAGTGTCAGGGGCTGGCTCAGTACTATCAAGCATGTGAGTAGCTCTTTTGTGCTGGGAACCTGTTGGGCATCCTTACTTAACATGGGAGCCATAGGACGGGAGGTCTGGTAATATCTTTATTATTAAAGAGAGAGTCCCAGGGGCTGGAAGGGAGGAATTTTCCTTTATAACACTTTTTTTTTTTTTTTGAGACGGAGTCTCACTCTGTTGCCAACGCTGGAGTTCAGTGGCGCGATCTCGGCTCACTGCAGCCTCCGCCTCCCTGCAGCCTCCGCCTCCCGGGTACAAGCAATTCTCTGCCTCAGCCTCCCGAGTAGCTGGGATTGCAGGTACATGCCACCACACCTGGCTACTTTTTTGTATTTTTAGTAGAGACGAGGTTTCGCCGTCTTGGCCAGGCTGGTCTTCACTCCTGACCTCGTGATCCACCCACCTTGGCCTCCCAAAGTGCTGGGATTGCAGGCATGAGCCACTGCGCCCGGCCAACAACATTATTTTTAATGAGAACAAACTTAATATTAGTTCAGTAGACATTGCCTATTATATGGGAAATTAATGTATTCTTTTATTACCATCTTCAGTTTGCGATTCCTGAGGTCTTGAGGTTTGGCCATATAAGAGCATCCAGGTAGATCCAGGTCTCTCAGCAGCTCCAGACCCCCTCTTTCAGGAGTCTTGATTGACAGAGCTTGCTGCAAGAGTCAGTAGCTAAATTGTCTCACCTCCTTTTCTTAACTTGCCTGGTCTCTGGGTGGAAGTTCTATTTAGGACTCAGCCCCCAAAGCCGGCAGCTGAAGAGGAAAGGGGGAATACGGTGGTGTTTCAGTGCCATCTAACTTGGCCTTAAACAGTAGGAAATTAGCTGCGTGTCATTAAAATAAACAAATGCCAGCCTGTTCCATGGCTGCACGCTGCAGGCAACTTGCAAGAGGACTGGTGAAGTCCCCACAGTTTCTGGGGGTCACAATGGGCCCAGAGCCACTCTCCTCCCCTCCAGATTCCAGCCACACTGTTGGCCAGCTGTAGATCCTCCTCCTTTGCCTAAGTTAGAGGAGACAAAGGTGAGTGTGAGCTGAGTGCTTCAG
The DNA here is from genome assembly GCF_008728515.1 of Papio anubis. Lineage (NCBI taxonomy): Eukaryota > Metazoa > Chordata > Mammalia > Primates > Cercopithecidae > Papio > Papio anubis. Next base: position 96,766,019 of record NC_044986.1, read on the forward strand.
GGTCAAGGCTGTGCAGGCGACGATGTGACAGGGGGGCATGGGGTTGGTGTTACTTTTTGAAACTCCGTTTCCCAACACTGCTTTCCACAGAGCTGGAGGACAGGCTTTTGGTGTCGAGTGTCTCACATCCTTGTTTTTTTTCCCTTTGCCATGAATATCTAGACAGGAGTTTCTGATAACCTCTTGTGAACCGAAAAGTCACTGAGGCATCTCAATCGACTTAAAGGTTTATTTTGCTAACATTCAGGATGTGCCTGGGGAAAAGGGGACACAAGTCCCAGTGGGATCAATGTCCTGTGCTTTTTCCAAACTGGGTTTGGGTTTGAGGACTTCAGTATTGAAAGGACAAGGAAAAAAAGGTGCGGTGGGGGAGGTAGGCAGTGAGGCAAGTGGTCACATTCTTGTGAGGCTCTGATGAGCATTCCGTGAGTCTACATTTTACATGTGAAAACAAAGGAGGGGGAAGTCAGTTACGTGTTTGCCTCTTGCACAGTAAATCTACATTTTATATAAGGTACCATAAGCCTGTGAGGTCACAGCTATCTTTTTGGGAACAAAAGGAAGGCAGTTTTTGTGTGACTTGGTTCCTAAGCTTAATTTTCCCTTTGGCATAGTGAGTTTGGAGTTCCTAAGATTCTATTTTCCTTTCACACTCTATTAGAGAATTCCTTAGGGACTATTTTGATTTGGTAAATGCTGGATTAGTGTAAACTAAAAATCAATCCGCTATTTACATCCCCAACATAATATCCCTTAATAGGCAAGCATTTTTTCATAAGTCTTGTTTCAGACATCTCAAACTCCATTCCCCAGAGAAGCAGAGAATGAATGGGTGCTGTATGTTTACTGTGGGTGTCCGAGAAGCTGCACAGGAACTGTCCTAACATGAAGAGAGTCCACACTGGACACCAGCGCAAAGGGCAGAGTGAAGGCATGAAGCGTCAGATGCGTCTCTGTTTGCCACCGGCACACGTTTCAGCTGTGCTAGATTTGACTAGGCGCAGGACTCTGAACTAGTGGTTTGGTGACTATTACCCTCCACGGTATTGCTATCACATGCTCCCTGACCCCCTTCCTAATATTGCTGTGGTTCAGCAGCTCCAGTCCGCTGTTGAAATGCTGGTAGTATTCAAAACTCCGTTGGGACATATTAAATTCTGGTGAGCCAGTGGGTGGGATGCCTTCTGAATGACAAAGGGGCCCCGTGGCTAAAAGCTGAAGGAAATCTGTGCAATGATGAATGTGCTGCAATTAATCACCAGAGATCTGTTCTTTTCTTTATATGCATAGTACAGCACAGGGGCCAGGGCCAGGAGAGTCTCTGAGCCCAGACCTTCATAGAATTAAAAATAATGAACGTTTTTAATCAGGCATGACTGGACCAACAACTCAGCCTCCATAGTTGGAAATACAGACGTCCACTTTTCGCTGGCGTGTAATGATTTTCTGGAATGCTGAGAATTGTTCCCTGACCTATGGCTCCTTTTTAAGCATCTGGGATATGCAGTCTCTTTGCAGGTTGCTATTTTGAAGTGAGTGAGTCTCAGGGAATTGAATATATGCCGCATAAGTTCCTGCAAGATGGACTTTCTGGGAGTCCTCTGATGAGGTTGGGAGAAGGCAAAGAGGAGAAGTTTCTGTGTAAAGGCTGAGCAAGCTCCAGGCCACTGCCGAACTTCGGCTTTCTTCAGCTCTGTCAGCTGGACCCTGTGGCTGGAGTCTGGCCAGCTGCAGTGACAAGTTTCTATTATTATGTAAATGGAGTCCCAGTGCAGCCTTGGAAGAGTTTTTGGCACAGGGTAACCCTTTGTCTGCCAAAAGGTAGCCTCTCCCTTTGTTTCAAGCCCAGAGTGTGCATTTTGCAGTGGTGACCTGTAAGCCACCAGTCAACCTGCAGATTGCCTTATTAGGCAGACTGTGGAGAATGGCGGCTGGGGACTGGCTGGCAGAGGCGGTGGCAGTGAGCTTGTGTCCTGTACGAAGCCGGAGAACCCGAGCCCTTGGGACGTGGCCTAGTACTGTTCTATTAATGACAGTGCTCCGCGATGACAGGAATATGCCCTCTCCTTGGCAGGCATACTTTATGGGTTGGTTGGAAAACAGGAGTTTTATAGGAGGAGGTGACTGCCCGAAGGACAGAATGGTATGGGGCTTTCTTCACTGCGTAGCTTGTGCTGTTCAGTCCTGTATCAGGGCTGATTCTAGAGTATGGACTTTATCAGGAAATGTTTTTTTAACTTTTAAGTTCAGCAGTCCATGTGCAGATTTACTATACAGGTAAACATGTGTTATGGGGTTTGATGTACAGATTATTTCATCACCCAGGTACTAAGCTTGGTACCTGTTAGTTATTTTTCACAATCCTCTCCCTCCTCCCACCCTCCATCCTCCGAAAGGCCCCAGTGTGTGTTGTTCCCCTCTATGTGTCTGTGTGTTCTCATCGTTTAGCTCCCACTTATAAGCGAGAACATGCAATATTTGGTTTTTCTGTTCCTGCAGTAGTTTGCCAAGGATGGCAGCCTCCTGCTTCATCCATGTCCCTGCAGAGGACACAGTTTCATTCCTTTTTATGGCTGCATAGTATTCCATGTCAGGAAATGTGGAATGTTTTCCTTTTAAAGCAAGATGTTTTACAGACTCTCAGAATCTTATGTTTTATAGTAAACTTTTTTGAATGGTGAGGTCATGTGTGTAGTAGGAAGGAAATACCACTAGATAATAAGGTGGTACAATGGAAACGGCAGAGTTTTAGGAGCCAGAGGACCTGTGTTCCAGGGCTGCCACAAGTGAGCTAAGTAGATAAGTCACTTGCATTGAGGAGGTGACTTCCCCAAGGACAGAATGGTAGAGCTCATGTATCTAGGGCTTAGTGGGCGATCACTAGTGACCACTAGTGAATCTGTGATCACTGTATATTAAATGTATTCAAACATCATTATGTATCCCATAAATATGTACATTTATTATTTGTCAATTAAAAACTAAAATAAAAATGTAGAGTAGACTGAATGCACTCCATTACCTCTCCCACCTCCTTTGTGTTCTCTTCAGTAAAGCTGTTTAATGAGTGTGTGGGGTTAACAGCCACAGCCGAGCATCCACAGGGACCATTTCCCGACGGAACCTGTAAGGCTGAATCCATCTTTTCTCTTTTGAGTTTCTTCCAAACTTGCTGCAGTAGCTGAAAGTTAGTGAAGATGGCACTTTCCTGCACTGAAATGCTCTTGCAGATGCCTCAGGTTCCATGGGTTATGTATGGTTCATGGACCAAAGCTGCAAGTGAGGCAAACGAACACCTGGAGGAACCTGTGTTCAGGATGCGGCAGTGACCACGCTTAGAGCGCTCAGGCTCACATCCCTTGTCTAAGCGGCTTCTCATTCATCGAGCTGAGGCGTCGGACAGCCTGCAGGGAAGACAGACGTGGTTCGCGGCTCACGCTGACTCCTGACTGCTCGGGACCCGGCTTCAGTACTCCTCGCCCTCCAGAGACCTTGGGTCAGCAGGGCTCATAAGCTGCTGCGTGAGAACAGGGACAGCTCTTACTGCTGGAGTCAGACTCAGAGCGTGTGTGTGTGTCTGTGTGTGTGTGTGTCTGTGTGTGTGTGTCTGTGTGTGTGTGTGTGGATTTTTAGCACAGTTGGGAAATGACATCTGAGGTGCTGCTGGCTCAGCTCTGCTGGTGTCTCTTTTGAGCATGGAGCAGTGTCCTTGTCTTCTTTTCACTGCTTATATCTGCTGCTTGCTGTTCAGGGAAAGCGCACATTCACTTTTCTCCTCTTGTTAAAAAAATAGTTTGGCTGGCGTGGTGGCTCATGCCTGTAATCCCGGCACTTTGGGAGAATGAGGTGGAAGGATTCTTGAAGCCCCTGTCTCTATAAAGAATAAGCTGGGCATGGTGACACACTCCTGTAATATTTGCACTTTGGGAGGCCAAGGCAGGTAGATCACTTGAGCCCAGGAATTCAAGATCAGCCTAGGCAACATGGTGAAACTCTGTCTCTATAAAAATTAGCCAGGTGTAGTGGCACACGCCCGTGGTCCCAGCTGAGGTGGGAGGGTCTGGGCTCGGGAGATCAAAGTTGCAATGTGCTGTGATCATGCCATTGCACTACAGCCTGGTCAACAGAGGGAGACTCTGTCTCAAAAAAAGAAGAAGAAGAAGAAGAAAAATATTATACTCCCAGCTACTTGGGAGGCTGAGGGGGGAGGATTGCTGGGACCTGAAGTCAAGGCTTCAGTGAGCTGTGATTGTAGCACTGCACTCTAGCCTGGGTGATGGAGCAAGACGCTGTCTGTTTTTTTAATGTATTTTCTCACCACCTGAAGACCAAGCAGCATGATGTATTCCAGCTTGTTGTCTGGGTGTGACAGTGTTGAATTTTCTTTTTCCACGTGGGCTTCAGGGATGGCTCTGATGCTTCCTCACGGGCTGTCCACGGCCTCCCTTCCCACCTCAGAATGCCCTGGCTGGGCCCATGGCACGTTCCGTCTGAATGTGGATGGGTGTCATGCCGAACCCTGTCAACTCCACGGGAAGGCAGCAGGTTCAAGAGGCGGAAGAAGAGACCTGGAGCCAGTGAACGAGACCATGGGGTTCTGTTGGGGGATTGCATAGAGGGGAGAGTCCAGTGGCAGCGGGGTGAGCAGGAGAACCGCAACAGCTTTCAAAAGGCGTGCAGTTGATATGGCAATAGCATGTCCACTTGGCACCTGCCCTGACAATCTCCACCTGGCAGCCTTCACATACCCCAAAACAAACAGCCCTGATCCCCTGTGCATGCAGTGGCGGGGGCGGGGCAGGGAAACTGCTCAGATGTTCCTCATAGATAAGGAATGAATCTCCAATTGGCTTCTCCTGGATTCCTTAGCTTGGAACCCTGAACCCCATGCAGGTGCCTCTGTCATACAGGACCATTCTCATGGTGTGCCTAAGTGATTGCTGTCAGGTGCATTTACCATACAGAGGGATGGGACCATTTAAGCCCATGCCCCCCTTAGGCCTCTTCCCAGTTCCAGCTCCCATGCTGTCTGCTCTTCTTCCTGGCACAGAGGTGAGGGCCCATGCCCTCCCCATTCACCTATGGCCATCGTCTCCTCCACAAATAAGCTCTCCAGCCTCCTCCTCCAGGAAGCCTTCCTTCATCACACTCACCCCATCTGATTATGCTGTTTCCCTGCTTCTTCCTGGGCTTTATATCATCAGTGGCTTGTATTCATGGTTTTCTAACTCTGTGGACGTATCCTAATCATCTGGGGTGAGGGGTCTTTCATTTTAAACAAGCACTGCACATGGTCTGAGGGCCACCCAAGTTTGATATCTTTTGCTTAATCAGATGTTACACCCATGCATAAGCGTAAATGTGTCTTGAGTCATTTCAACAGACAGTGTGGAATGTGCCTTTGACTTGTTCTGTGTCATGACCTCCCCATGACACCTGCACTGTGAGCACAGGATCTGCTTTCCTGGTGCAATAATATGACCATGAAGAAAGTCAATCATGAACGTGTGAAATCTCATGGACACGCCCTCCTCCGCCCCGTATCAATCAGCAACGGGCTGGGAACTTGTTCTGAGAGCCTGGTAGGTCTCAGGTACCAGTTAATACAACCCGCGGAGGCCGGGCACAGTAGCTCACACCTGCAATTCCAGCACTCTAGGAGGCCGAGGTGGGAGGATTGCTTGAGCCTAGGAGTTTGAGACCTGCCTGGGCAACATGTCAAGATCCCATCTCTACAACAAATACAAAAATTAGCTGGGCGTGGTGGTGTGTACCTGTAGTCCCAGCTACTCAGGAGGCAGAGGTGGGAGGAATTGGCTTGAGCCCAGGAGGTCGAGGCTGCAGTGAGCTGTGATTGTGCCACTGCACTGCAGCTTGGGCAACAGAGCCAGACCCTGTCTTAAAAAATAAAAAATAACCCATGGAAAACAAGGGTGACGTTGGGGATCGCAGGTTGATGAGCTTTTCTTGCACTTTGATACCGATTATTGTTGCTGAATTTGTCATTGTTGTTAGTTTATTAAGATGCCCTTCCAAGAACAAGGAGGGCCAGAAATTACTTTATTTGAAACTTTCCTTCAAATCATTCAAGTCTAGCTCTAGAACAGCTATGATCTATCGGGTAGCAACAGGCATTTTTTATACACTTGTCTGCCATCTGGACTTTTAGACTCATAAGAAATTCCCCTCTGTGATGATTCAGTGTTTCCCTGCTTTCTGTTCATGTGAAAACCATCAAGTAGTGAGCATGGAATGACTGCATTTGGCAGAGCCTTCTCCGCCCTCCCTGGACGACTGTACCGGAGTCAGCCCCTTCCCCTCTGCATGAGGTCTTCTCACGAGAGGAGAGGCGTGGGCCCCCGCAGCTCTGAAGGTGTGGCACGTTGCACCTCATGATGTCCCAGGATGCAGCCACAGACTTCATACAGTGAACACCTAGGTTTACTATTATTATTATTATTATTATTATTATTATTATTATTATTATTAGAGACAGGGTCTCACTCTGTCACCCAGGCTGGAGTACAGTAGCATGATCAAAGCTCACCACAGCCTCAAATTTCTGGGCTCAAGTAATCCTCCTTCCTCAGCCTTCTGAGTAGCTGGGGCTACAGGTTTATACCATCATGCCCAGCTAATTTAAAAAATGTTTTGGTGAAGATGGGGGTCTTGCTATGTTGCTCAGGCTGTTCTCTAACTCCTGGTCTCAAGCAGTCCTCCTGCCTCAGCCTTCCAAAGTGCTGGGATTACAGGCATGAGCTGCCGTTCCTGGGAACAGTTAGTTTTATGTCTATTCATCACATCATTGTTTAAGAGCCCTTTGCGGGTTGGGGCTTTGAACAGGTCAGAATCGGCCGTGGCGTCTCCTGGCCTCCTGCGAGTGGTGGGCCAGCCATGTGCCCCTCACAAGAGCTGTTCTCCAGGTGCTCAGCATGTGCCTGCATTTTACCTCAGCTGTGATTTGCCCTCAGTGTGCATTTTGTTGTATATTGTGCTGAAATATACATACCATTCGACCATATTTAAGTGAACAGTTCGGTGGCATTTAGGTGTATTTGCTCACAGAGTGTGCAGCCGTCACCTCCATCCCTCTCCAGAACTTTTTCATCATTCCAAACTGAAACTCTACCTCTTCAACAGCTCCCCAGTTTTCCCTCTGCCCAGCCCCTGATCACCACAATTCTACTTCCTGTCTCTGTATGTGACCATTCTAGAAGCCTCATATAAGTAGGATTGTACAGTATTTGTCCTTTGGTGACTGGCTTATTTCACTTCGCATAACGTCTTCAAGGTTCCTCAACATTGTAGCAAGTGTCAGAATGTCCTTCCTTTCTAAGGCTGAATAATATTCCATTGTATGTATATTTCAGTGTGTAATTTAAACACAGAACAGACCTATGTCTTTCTTTTCTGACAATCAGCTGACCACCCTGTCTTCCTCTGAGGTACCTGGATTTTTCTCTCCAGGAGTCATTAGCCATAGATTTGGAATGAACCAGAAACTAAAATGATTGGAGATAATTTCATTATAAATGTTAACATTACTCTTTTGAACATTTACTTTAAAGACACTAGTAAGTCTTTTAGGTGATTGCAATAAACCTTTTCTTTAAAAAAAGATTTCTGAATTACAGAAAGGCTGGCACGGTTTTCTTTCAACACATCTGACAAAGAAAACATAGCTGCGACTTGTAACATTTCTTATTGAACGTACTTTGCCTTTTCATCTCTATCTACGTGATCTGTTTTAAATTACCTTACGCAGTGATGTAACGCAGCATTTTATTTGCAGGCTTGTCCAAAATATTACCACTAACCAAAATTCACAGAGCATCTCACAGTGCACACAGGAGGAGAATTAGACTAAAATGAGAAATCTGGGAAGTCTGACTGACCAGTGAGATGTGATCAAAGGGAAATGAAAGGGCCTAAGTGGGCTTTTCCCAGGGGCAGTTTTCTCAGGTCAGGCAGTTCTGCCTCAGATTAAGGATCTGCACTCATAAAGAAAATCCACCAAAGAAGATGAGAATACCATTTATGGCCATTGCTAGCATACAAAATGCTCCTTTACTGGGCTATAAAAATACGTTCTTCACTTTGGAATTTCACTCCAGCCATCATCATTAGTAGCTTATAGTAGATTTCATTAAAATCATTTCCATAGCACTTCTTGATTTTGGAAATGTATTGATAAGTCACGTCTGTATGTATTCAGACAACTGCTAGTCGTAGTATCACACTCCCCTGTACTGTCCATTTAAATTCCAGCTCATGGTTGGCTTGGTGGCTCATGTCTGTAATCCCAGCACTTGGAGAGGCCAAGGTGGAAGAATCAGTTGAAGTCAGGAGTTTGAGACCAGCCTGGGCAACATGGCAAGATCCCATGTCTACAAATTTCAAAAAATAGCCGGGCATGGTCCCAGCTACTCAAGAGGCTGAGGTAGGAGGATGGCTTGAGCCCAGGAGGTTGAGGCTGCAGTGAGCTGTGTTTGTGCCACTGCACTCCAGCCTGGGCAACAGAGCCAGACCCTGTCTCAAATAAAAAAAATACATACATACATTAATTAGTGAATTCATTCATTCCAACTCATGTTTCTGTAGACTGGGAGTGCTTTCATTGATGTTCAGTGAGCACAACAAGGTGACATGAGGTGACATCATACGGACCTCTGGAGGAGCGTGTAGTGCACCTGAATCTCTTTTTGATACAGATTCCTTGTGTGGATTAAATAATGCAGTCCATTTTCAGGGTGCTTCTGTATGTGTTCTCTCATTTTATCCTGACCTCACCGTCCTATTTCCCTCTTTGATTTTATTGTGGCTGGCCAGGGAATGGCTGTTTTGTCTTTATTAAAAAAAATTTTTTTAGAGACAGAGTCTTAATCTGTTGCCCACACTGGAGGAGTGCAGTGGCGTGATCATAGCTCACTGCAGCTTTGGCCTCCAGAGCTCAAACTATCCTTCCACTTCAGCCTCACAAGTAGCTGATTACAAGTAGGGATTGCAGGCGTGTGCCACCATGCCCAGCTAACTTTTTTTTTTTTTTTTTAATTTTTTGTAGAGACGGAGTCTCACTTTGTTGCCCAGGCTGCTCTTGAACTCCTGGCTTCAAGCGATCCTCCTGACTTGGCCTCTCAAAGTGCTGAGATTACAGGCATAAGCCACCACCAGGCCCTGTTTTGCCTTCAGGGATGTATTTTAAGTTGTTGGTTTAGGCTTGATGTATCTATCCTAGGTCACGCGCTATCCTGGTTTTCTCATCTGCTTATGAGGATAAGTCATAGGATCCCCCCAGCAGGCACTGAGAAGACTAAAGGAGTTAAATACTCCAGGACCCTCAGTGTTGCATCCACCCCCTCCAGCAATGAGCCAGGGCAGGTTACAGGTGCCATCCTGTTCAGCCCTGGTGGGAAATGGCTGGCTGCAGTGGAGGTGCTGGCTACTTCCCTTTTCCTTGGCTTTGCCCTCGTTTTCTCCCCCAGGATCATGGCCCCCAAAGGAGAGTTGCCCCAAAGGACAGCGTTGCAGGGGTTGTTGCGGGTCATCAGCCAGAACAAGTGACAGGGTCTGACTCCCCAAATAGCCTACCTGTAGTCTGAGCTGATGCTGTGACCTGCGTTACACAGTCCCTGAAGGTTTAATACCGTGACTGTCATCTAATGCCTTATTTTTTGACCTTGTCAATTTGGGAGGTGACACTTCTCACCTGGACTCATACTGAGACATTGTCAATAGTTGGACTGCAGGAATCATTGTCCCTGGGTTTTTTTGTTTTTTGTTTTTTTTGGTTTGGTTTGGTTTGGTTTGAGATGGAGTCTCACTCTGTTGCCCGGGCTGGAGTGCAGTGGTGTGATCTCAGCTCACTGCAACCTCCACCTCCCGGGTTCTCGCCGTTCTCCACCCTCAACCTCCGGAGTAGCTGGGACTACAGGCGCACGCCACCACGCCCGGCTATTTTTTTTGTATTTTTAGTAGAGATGGGGTTTCACCGTGTTAGCCAGGATGGTCTCGATGTCCTGTCCTCATGATCTGCCTGCCACTGCGCCTGGCCAGTTGTCCCCGTTTTTACCTTTGCCTAACTCAGAAATCCTGTTAGATACCCAGGAACTCAGATGATCACATTTTTCTGAAGAAAACTAGGAATACACATAGTAATGAAATAGATGAAATAGAGAATAATAAGATACTTCCAGTTTCCCCAGCGAATCTTTAGCACGTTCTCCCTGATTCTCCTTACATGCAAATATTTCTGTTTCACATCACGGCTTCAGATTTTAGGAAAGATAAGAAGACTTTAAGTAAGAGTCTCAAGCTGAGGAAAGAGAATTAATACTTTTCCTCTCTGCAAACTATTCATGAAATGAGGTGGGCTAAGAATGGGAAAAATTTAAGGATAGAAGTAATTTCAGTGCTTGTCTGCTCGTTTGATTGATTGATCCATTCAACCAGTATTGATAGTTCACTTGTTCTGAGCCAGGCTCTGTGCTAGAAATGCACCCAGAAGTGTGCGTCACGTGCTGTCTCTCCAGTTTTTATAATCCTTTAGTTAGGAGACAATAAAGGCTTTTGAGCAGGAAAGGTATGATTGGTAATAAAGAAAAACATTTATGAAGGGGATTTAATAGGTGAATTCAATGTTATTAGGCAGGGCGAGGTTCTTCTGTGCATACCTGCTATCAAAGTTAAGCAACACTTGCGCCTGTTGTCAAGGATCTTGGTGACCGTCTAGGTCAACTCCTCAATTTAGAGCCAAGAATATGCATCTGCTGGAGGAAGTGAGCAGGCTGATTTTGTGCCATAGGGCCATAGGCGCCATTCATTCACGCCAGGATTTTCTCCTGGATTTTTAGCCTATGTCTAAGCTTTGGGGATTTAAGAGGTCTTATTGCCTTCATCTTCATTTGTGTTTAATTGTTTTGCAATTACAGAAGGAAATCGTGCATACGGTGGGTACTTTGGAAAACAGAGAAGTTACTTAGGAGAAAACATCAACAGAGTTATCTCTGAGTTGTGAGAGAATTAATGTCTTGGTCTATTTCCTGTCATTCTGATTAGGTGTGTGTGCATCTCTAATATAATATTTAAAATTTTTCAAATCAGTAATGGAGTTTCAACCCTGGTTTGCTTGTGTAATTTATTTACCCAGTCTTCTATATGCACCCCAGGTAGACTAATTCCCATTTTATACATGTATAAATGTATACACAAATACACATTTATAAATGTATACACAAATGGGTCTATTAATTTTACCAATATTAATTATTCCAATTCATGGACCCATTTATTTGAGTCATCTATAATTTCTTTCATCAATGTTTTATAGTTTTCAGTATACAGATCTTTCATCTTGGTTAAATTTACAACTATTTTTTTGATACAATTATGAATGGGATTGATTTCTTAATTTCTTTTTAGGTAGTTTGTTGTTGGTGTATTCCTTAAGGAACCAAAAGTAAAACTACTATTTAATCCAACAATCCCACTACTGGGTATCTACCCAAAGGAAAAGAAGTCATTATATAAAAAAGACACATGCACCCTCATATTTATAGCAGCACAATTCACAATTGCAAAGATATGGAACCAACCTAAGTGCCCATAGACCAACAAGTGGATAAAGAAAATGTAGTATATATACACTGTGGAATACTACTCAGCCATAAAAAAGAATGAAATAATGTCTGTTGCAAGAACCTGGATGGAGCTGGAAACCATTATTCTAAGTGAAGTAACTCAGGAATGGAAAACCAAATATCATATGTTTTCATTTATAAGTGGGAGCTAAGCTATGAGGATGCAAAGGCATGAGAGTTATCTAATGGACTTTGGGGACTCTAAAGGGGAAGGTTGGGAGAGGGGTGAGGGATAAAAGACGACATATTAGGTACAGTGTACATGCTTAGGTAAGGGTGCACTAAAATCTCAGAAATCACCACTAAAGAACTTATCTGTTTAATCCAAAACCACCTGTACCCAAAAAACTGCTGAAATAAAAAAATCATTTGCACTCAGGCGTGGAGGCTCATGCCTGTAATCCCAGCACTTTGGGAGGCTGAGGCAGGCGGATCATGAGGTCAGGAGATTGAGACCATCCTGGTCAACACGGTGAAACCCCGTCTCTACTAAAAATACAAAAATTAGCTGGGCGTGGTGGTGCGTGCCTATAATCCCAGCTACTTGGGAGTCTGAGGCAGGAGAATCACTTGAACCCGGGAGGTGGAGGTTGCAGTGAGCCTAGATCGTGCCACTGCATTCCAGCCTGGTGACAGAGCAAGACTCCATCAAAAAAAAAAAAATCATTTGCATTGTTAAAAAAAAGTAAAAGAAATGCTACTGGCAGGGAGCGGTGGCTCATGCCTATAATCCTAGCATTTTGTGAAGCCAAGGCAGGAGGATCACTTGAGGTCAGGAGTTGGAGATCAGCCTAGGAAACATAGTGAGACCCAATCTCTACCAAAAAATTCAAAAATTAACCAGGCGTATTGGCACATGCCTGTAGTCCCAGAGACTCAGGAGGATGAGGTGGGAGAATTGCTTGAGCCCAGGAGTTCAAGGCTACAGTGAGCTACGGTCACGCCACAGAAAAAGATATACTACTCATCATTGTATTTAATTTAATAAATGATGAGATATGTATATATTACAATTAGAACAAGTCGCCATAATGCCATATTCTTTATGTTGTGAGTCATCATCAATAAACCACAAACATTATAAAAACATAGCAACCTGACATATAAATTAGATGTTAATAGGTTAACTTCTATATTTAGACCAAATGAATATCACCTCTTACAGATGATACCAATAATCACAAATCTTGTCAACATGATATCCGTGCAATTTTAGTAAAAAACCAAGTTTCCCTCTTGTAGATCCCATCAAGTATGCTAGTCAGTCATTGAGAAGAAGAGTATACAAGGGTAATCATGTTGCCTGAAGGAATGGCCCTTATCATCATTCATATGAGTGTCCATAAAGGTCCTATTTACCGTTGACATCATTCACAGCACACACTTTCATCGTAACAGAAATGAAACCAAACGTACTCGGGAGAGGAAAGTCAGGTACCAGATTGCTCATCAATTTATCCAATTTCAAGTTTCATGGGAAAACACATATTATTGTAACTCACATTTTTACCCCAATTGCAAGGGTACTTCAGTCATAAAGATTCGTCAGTGATCAAAACATATCCTAGCACAGGTAGAATACTATACTAATATTACAGAAAATTTTGTCTGTATTTAGATGTCAATGACTATAATGCATTGAGGAAAATTGCAATGTGTTACATTTCTCAACCCTCAAAAAAATCAATCCTAGGTAAAAAGTAAGGATTTTCTCATGAGGATTGCATCACGTGTCAGTCAGTTATTGAGAAGAACCTATCATGATATTCATGTTGTCTGAATGATTAATTCTAATTATCGTAGAGCTCAGTCTTCACTAGTTCAATGATCTATATGGAATTTTTCAGCTGGCCAAGGCAGCCTGTCTCCTCCACTCAATAGAATAGCACCAGAGGGGCTTACTAAATCATCCAGTGAGAGAAAGAGAGCAAGGGTCTTAGTGCCAAATAGCCAAGAAAATTAGGAACTATTGGAAACTTAAACACTTAAAGAATCAGAATTTATAGTTTACTCAGAAGCACACAGATAGAAGTGTGCACAACAAGTTTCACAGAACTATTTCATTGCCAGAGTCCCGAAATAAAATCTCCATGGAAGGAAACTAAGAAATCCAAACTTCTTGTCTCACAATTGTTACCTAGGCCTGGCCTCAGCGTAATCCAACTAAGCTTGATTTTTATGTCATCATTTCTCGTCAAGATAATAACTCATCATTGGCCCAGCCCGTGGCACTCATATGCATATGCACACTTAGATCAAATATGCTTAACAGAGATGGTTTCCTTAAACACTGGTGGTAAAGTGGACTGGATGCCACATCTTCAGTGCCAGACAATTGCGTGGTATTGGTATACAAATGGTAAACCCCCTTGAGTTCATTCATAGCACTTTCCTTGTGTGCATTTTTAGAAATAGAATTAATGAGTCATTGCTTCCTACACACTTCAAAGTAGCCATGTCCACATCTTATTCCTCTCCAATATGGTGGGAGAATTAGGAAGAAAAAGAAAAATCATAATCAATTGCTTCTTTTTATACACAACACCCACACCCCACCAGGGACACTGACTTCTCTCTGAGCCTTACGGCCTTAGCTATGCCCTAGTTACTCATATCTCGGGGCACCCCTGGTTTCGAGCAATGTCTTTGGGATCATACTTAGACTTAGAAACCATGTAAGGTTTATGAAAGACAACTGCAACTGGCCTGACATCTCCTTCTGGGGTCAGGCTGGCCCCTTTACCAGCAACATCCCTGCGGGCCAGGGCTGGGAGGCCCTATGACCTCAATCCAGGACAAGGTTACAGCAATGGCCCCGGTTCTCTTGTGTTCAGGCTGATCAGGGATGTGGGAATTGTCCTGGGGAGAGTCAGAGCATGTGGATTTTCAGCCTGGCACTTCCACGCCACAAGCTTTGCGACCTTGAGTATTCTATAGGAGTCACCTAACATTTCACTACATGAAGACCAGGTGATCAGAAAGGCCCCTTCGGCTCCAGTCTTCCCAGGGTCCACCCGGGCCTGATTCGCTTGTTCCAGTGATACCACTGTGGGGTGTCAGCATCGCAATGTCTCACTCATAGATCCTTCAGGTCTCCTCCAGCCACCACCCGTGTACCATGACACAACATGGCATGTACCATGGCCCGATGTCATGTGTACCATGGCATGGTGTGAAGTATACCATGAGATGACCATGTTCCATGACATGCTGTGACAGTGACCTCCCTCAGCCTCTCCCAGGCACACGGTTTTACCCCTTCTCCTAAAGCAGGTTTGCATGCCCGTCTAAAGGCAACTTAAATAGTTGCTTTTATTTCTCTTTAAAGATTACAACCTTAAAAATATCCAGTAAAATATGGTACTTCCATAAAGCATTGCCCTGAGCAAGATTAGTGCTTCTCAGTGGACACAGCAGCAGGGAACTTTGTGCATTCATGCTGAGCTGGTGGCTGTGTGATGCTATTGAAGAGGGAATACACCATCATGAGCGCTCAGTTAAATTGTCTTCTCCCTGAAATTTGAGAAAGCCACAGGCTGGGCGCGGTGGCTGACACCTGTAATCCCAGCACTTTGGGAGGCCAAGGTGGGCAGATCACCTGAGGTCAGGAGTTCGAGACCAGCCTGGCCAACATGGCAAAACCCCATCTCTACTAAAAATACAAAAATTAGCTGGACATGGTGGCGCGCGCCTGTAATCTCAGCTATTCAGGAGGCTGAGGCAGGAGAATCACTTGAACCCGGGAGACAGAGGTTGCAGTGACCCAAAAGATGTGCCATTGCATTCCAGCCTGGGTGACAGAGTGGGGGAAAAAAAGTCACAATCACAACTTAGAATTCTCTGCAAATAAATATGTTAACCTACAGAATGATGTGAAGAAATGTTTGGGTGTTTTGTAGCTCTCCTGTGTGAATGAGCTAGCCTAAAACAATAATGATAATAATAATAGTAATAATTTTTGAATGTCAAGTGGAAAAATTAGAAATAATAATTCATTATAATTATTGGAGAGTAAATGAAAATTTTTCAAAGATACTTTCTATTAACATAAAATAGAGGTTTTTCTTCACAGTCTTATTTGGTTTCATATTGATAGAATACTTAAATAATAGATTAAATTTTATATCCATAATTTCATAAAGAATGTTGTGCTTTTTCCTTTCAACAATTATGTCATATTTAAATCAGTTTGCTTTGTACCATAATCCATGGGTGAGGCAAAGAATTCTGGTAAGACTCTGTTACCAACTTAAAGAGAACACCCAACAATTAAGAAAATTCTGTACTGGAATTTTACTTTCAAAATTTCAAATAAGGGAAGGGGGCGAGGGCTGGAAAACAAACAATTGGGTACTATGCTCAATACCAGGGTGATGGGACCCACTGTACCCCAAACCTCAGCATCACTCAATGTACCCATGTAACAAACCTGCACATGTACCCCTTAATCTAAAATAAATGTTGAAAAAAAGAAGAAAAGGAAAAACAAGTGACAGGAAAATTTGAAAAAAAAAAATTAGAATAGACTTATTCCTTAATAATAATTCAAAATAAGCCTTTAGATTCTTTTAGGATAACTGTAATTGAGAATTCTATAGGAAGAGTAATTTTCAGGCACAGAAAGGGTGATGAGCAGTGACACTGTGTTCCATAAACTGTTACATTCTTTATAAAGGATTATTTATCAACATGTCAACATGTATATTATTTCATCCTATCTCTCTATTCTTTTTTCTTTCTTTCTTTCTTTTTTTTTTGAGATAGGATCTCACTCTGTTGCCCAGGCTGGAGTGCAGTGGTGCAACCATGGCTCACTGCAGCCTTGACCTCCCGGGCTCAAGTGATCCACCCGCCTCAGCCTCCCAAGTAGCTGGGACTGTAGGTGTGCACCACCACACCCAGCTCATTTTTTATTTTTTTTAGAGACAGGGCCTTGCCATGTTGCCCAGGCCAGTCTTGAACTCCTGGACTCAAGTGATCCTCCTGCCTTGGCCTCCCAAAATTTCAGGATTATAGGCGTCAGCCACCATGCCTGGTTCATCTCTTTATTTCCACATCAGTGGCTTCTACTGTTTCCTCCCCTTCCTCTTCTCCTCCCAATACTCTCGTTTTTCTTTTCGTTGCTAATTATCTATGACCTTACCATCAAGTTTCTGATTTAGTTATCCAAGGTACGTTGTTCCTCGCTGAGTTTTTTTTGACTATCCTATTTGCCATAGTTTTTCCTGATTGTATGACTACAGTGTAATGAGTGTGGAGAAAAATGGCAAAAATGCCACCACTGACCCCTCCAGTACCCAGGGTTGATGTACCTTGTGTTTATGTGTGTTTTTATTAATTCGGCAAATAATTCTTCATTTTCACTTTAAGTGTGCTTGTATTTTACAAATTAGTCTAAGTTCACCTGATTTGAACACAGGATACTAACTCCACGCACCTATTTTAGAGAGATCTCTAGCTTTTAGAAGAGATTATCTCATGGTTTCCTATGTTCATTCAGCAAACATTTCCTGCAGACCTACTGTGCACCAGGTAGTGTCCAGAACTAAAGATATAAAGACAAACTCAGAGTCCCTGCTCCTGGGTGGGGGTGTGGTGAATCACAGTCTTGAACCCACCTCCCCAAGATCCCGTAGCTCCATCACCAAACAGTTGTCTATCCAGGAGCAAGCTACTCGTCTAGCCCTATTTCCTTAGCTTGCAAATGACACCATTTCTCTTGGTTCTCTTGAATGTCCCATTTTTCTGTACAGTCAGTCTGTGATTATTGCAAATTTTTCTTGGAATTGCATGAGCATTGCTTGAGCTCACCGACTACATATTGTGGTTAAAATTAAATAGGGGGCAATCTAATAGGCAAAGCTTAACTTAGTAGCTTCTACCTCAGATTAAAATTTTGAATCTCTAGTAATATCTACCCTTTCTTTTCCCACAGTTTCACTCACATGTTGTTCATAAATCTTAAGTACGGGTTTTTGGCTCTCTGTTAGGTGAAATACTTCATTTAACTTAGCCAAAGCCAGACTTGGAGCAGCCTGGAAACACTCAAGTGTCCCTTCTTCCCAGTACACGAGGGTCTCTGTAGGTTTTTCTCTGTGTGTGTGTCTGTAGGGAGAGGAAGTTGTATTTGACTCCTCCGATGATGGTTAGGTTGCAGCACTGTCTCTTTAGCCGGAGCAAATGCTGGGATGCGCCATGGCTTTGCCTTGGTCATCTACATCACGCACGTCCCATCACTGGGCTCCAGTCTGTTGCAGCGCCTCCAGGCTTAATTTCTGTTCGTAATCTGATTATGGGGTCTGAGCTGTTTCAGCCAGCGGCCTCTTGCTTCTCATGTACCACAGGCTCAAAGACACAAGTGCCTGGTCGCTCTAGTCCTGCACTGTGAAAAATCTCAACCCAGTTTTGCTTAGACCAGACGAAGGTCGTTGCTGGCTGAGAATTAGCTGTAGAGCAGGCTGTGTGACTGAGCCTTCTGTGTGCAGCCATGTTCAGAAGCCCAGGTTTTTCCAGCTATTTGGGAGCTTTCAAATTCTCTGAGAAACAAGGTAAGGCAAGATAAACATGAAATACTCTTATGTATGGATTTTATAACATAATGAATGCTTGGGGTCCTCTATTTTGCCCTATGTATTCTCCTGTGTTCAGTTACTTATACACATTTCTCAAAAGACACTTTAAATAGCTAATTGAGTTTATAACTGAGCTTATCCTGTGACTGTTGATAATGTGAATTTTTTTTCCCTTAGTAAGTTAAAGTTATTACTAAACCACTGAAACCTTTATGTAGGAAAAATTGCAAATGCAATCAGAATGCCCACACTTTGGATCAAATTCTAGACGTGCTGCACTTTAGTTAAAATATTTTTCTAAATCAAATGCTATACATACTAAATTATTTCCAGTAGGCAGTGGTGCGTAGTGTCTTTTTATTAACTCTTCATGTGAGACAGTTTGGAAGAAGATACTGTCTTTTCAGTGGCTTTCTTCCAGCCCGGAGGAAAATACATGCTCTCAATTTAACTACCAAAGTGGTGTGGCATGTTCAGTTTACTGATTGAACAAAAATGAAACGCTAAGGTTATTTTGAGTATCATATTTGAAACTCAGCCATGATACATCAAAACTGTTTTCCAGCTCAAATGCACTATTGGGAAGTGACTTGAACAATTCAGACCTCAGATTCAGGAATTTTCTCCTACCGCACTTGATAGTTTTGTGAATTGATTTCTCTTTTGTTAATTACATAACAAGAAACTTGCATAGTTAGGAGAAAAGCTTAGATGTTTTGCTGGCATTATATCTTTCATTTTATTGTATTTCTTTAGTTGGCCACAGTTCCAAATTCCAGGACTGAGGATGTATTTTGATGGATAATGAAGTGTCAGCATCTGATATATTTTGTACTTATTTTTCCTCAGGCTTCTGCCCCTAAATATTAAAGAGCAAAAGGCACTTCCTTAGGGGAAGAAGTTTCTGTAAATGGTCTATTTGTGGTTTTCTTAGTGAACAAATGCTGTAAGCCAAAGGCTGTAAAACAGATTGCATGCCATTAGACTGGTTGTAAGTTTTATCTGTGCCTGGTTTTGATTAACCTGTTCATTTGGGATGTGTTTTTCCTGTATAGAATTGTTACCAGCTGTCTTTACATAATACATATCTTGTCTTCAAAATACAAATAAATGGTTATTTTTATTAGTTGTTATTGTTTAGATTTTAATGAGAGCAAAAGACACAGTTGAGTTGTCCTTTGCTCTTTAGACCCCACCCCCATTCTTTAAAGGCATCTCAAACATTTCTCGTTACCTGGACCAAAATTGCTTTTTTTCCTCTCTATTCCTGAGTATATAGCTGTGTTATTTAGTATTTAATTGCTTTGAGTTATTCTTGCTGCCATAAAAAATTTAAATGGTAACATTGAACTAACTATGTTAGAAGTATTATTGTTATTATTGTTGTTATTATTTTCATTTACCCGTGGAGTATGTTGGCTGCTTTCTGGAAGAGAAAAGCAAAACTTGCCTATGTACATTTCCATGTGGAATCTGATTCTTAGAAGGTGTCATTTTTGCATTTCTATTTTTTGTTTGGTTAACGGTTTTCTTTTTCTTAAATTATATGTCCAAAAGGAGTTTGGAGAGTTTTTTCTCATTGGATTTTTAACAATTTGCATAACTATTTCAATGTTACATTATTTCTTTTCCCTTAGACTTCAACAAGAAAAACTTAAGCTTCGTTGGATTCCCACGTCAAAGGAAAGTTTCAAGGTAAAGTAGCCTTGTCTCAACGACTGTGAAATTTTGAAGATTTGTTGTAGCTTTTAAAATTATTCTCTTGAATGTCTAACTCATGAGTTTAAATGTTTGGCAATATGTTTTCTATTGATTTATTAAAATTTATGAAGCAAAGGAATCTTTGTATTTAATTCTGTTTATGGAAACTATTTGGAGAACAGAATCTGGGTGTCTCTTGTCATTGCAAACTTTTAAAGGACTATTATCTTTTCTTTCTCACACCTGCCTCTAAGCAAGCACTGTCCTTTTGCAATCTGTCCATCAAAGAAGGGAGCTAGATTCTTTTTAGAAATGGTTTAAACTTGTTTCTCCTCCCTCTTCCTTCCTCCTTGCTTCCTCTCCTCCCTCCCTCCCTTCCTTTTTCCATAGACATACATACACACACATCCATCCATCCATCCATCCATCCATCCATCCATCCATCCGTCCATCCACCCATTTGAGTTATTCTTCCCTGGTCTTTCCATCTCTCTCTCTCTTAACCTTTCTGTACTTCCAATCCCCTTGGCCCCAGAATATTATGGGTGCTAATTTGATTGACCTAATGTGCTACAACTCCGTGACTCATCATCATGGATGTAAGAGAACGTGGAAATGAATGCCTGTGCCATACACAGTAGCTGTATCTCAGGTACTTTTTAGTAGATTGTTGCCTATATTAATAGAGTTTGATATTTTCAGATGGAGGCACAAAGTTGTCCGCTACACAGTCAGGCAAAGGTCTCAATCTGTGCTTTACTATAGTGGCTTTATTTAATTTTTACACACAATATCATCAAGCAGCACATCTAAGTATAAGGTTAATTAGAGCAGTGATGATCCAGAGTCATCAGTGAGGCTGTCTTAACTGACTCACAAAACGTTACTTTTTTAATGGGATGTATCCATCATCTATATTTCTCATCTTGGCCGTTTTTTAATAGGATCTGAGGCTTGGTTTCTTTCTTTTTTTGATGGGGGGGGACGGTCTTGCTCTGTCGCCCAGGCTGGAGTGCAGTGACGCAATCTCGGCTCACTGCAAACTCTGCCTCCCAGGTTCACGCCACTCTCCTGCCTCAGCCTCCCGAGTAGCTGGGACTACAGGTGCCCGCCACCACGCCTGGCTAATTTTTTTGTATTTTTAGTAGAGATGGGGTTTCACCGTGTTAGCCAGGATGGTCTCGATCTCCTGACCTCATGATCCACCCGCCTCGACCTCCCAAAGTGCTGAGATTACAGGCATGAGCCACTGCTCCTGACCCCAGCTTGTTTTCTAATATGTCCCTAGTAGGTTGATTTAACTGTCATGGAGCTAATAAGTGATTAAGGAAACAAGAGACAGGAAGGCATTCCTTATTCAAGGATAGGAAAAGCATGCAATATGAAAGTCACACACGTCAGTGGACAGAGACTCAAACAGACACAGCTGTTCTCAAATCATGGGTGTTACGTCATGCATACCTAGTAAAATGACAGCCTATGTGCTATGGTGCTAAGTGTAAAATAGGCTGGAGGTACAAGAGCCTGCTTCCTTAAAAGAAATCTAGTCAACCAGACACCAGCTAAAAGAGACGAAAATATGAGCTAAAGGGGCTTCGTCTCCCGTATCTTGTAATTTAAACTTCAGTAGGGGAATGAACAGATTGTGGAGGAGACTTACACTGTGTGGGTGCTGCACAGTCCTTGTAATAGTAGCATTTCCACGTTGTGAAAAATAGAGATGATAACAGCGGAGTATCCTGCTCTCCCTTTAATAAAATTCCCCCTGTTGCTACGGGTAGGCATTTAAGTAGGTTAATGGGACACATTTAAAAGAAAAATTGTCATGGAAGCAGGGGGCATTCTCTTCTTAGAAGCAGAGGAAGGGGGGTGGTGGCACAAACAATCAGTCCTAAAGAATGAGCGCTGTTTCAAGGGAGACAGAGAGTTGGATAAAAATCCAAAAGGTGTTTCTCACTGTTAGAAAGCTAAAATCAGAATGCAGAAAATGAAGTGGACAGCACTAACTTTAGTATCTATGGAGAGATGCCTCCCTACTGAAACATAGGCTCTTACTTTTGGTTGAGCTCTAGTGAAACACCAAGGCCTGCAGAGGTTGCCCCTGCAGGCACCCCTTTGTCCCTCGGGGGGTGACTGAGGAGGAAGGGCAGGATCCAGCATCTGAGAGCTCCATGCTTTTGGGGTCACCAGTCCATGTGCGTTAGTAATGGGCCCTACCAGTCTCCCTGCTCTGGAGCCTCTGGGTCAGAAGAAGCAGAGAGGAGAGGAGAGTCCGGACCCTCCCAGGTGCTTGTGTTTCATCAGCGTTAGATGAGCCGGAAAAGGTGCTCACCGATGAACCGTCCTGAATTTTACAAGCACGTCTTACCTGTGTTTTCACTGATGATCGGTGCCCTCAGGTAGAGAAAGTTCAGGGAAGAAACACGATTTTTTTTTAAAGAAAGAAACTCGATTTCACATGTTGATTTGAGGGGTCTTGCATCAATCACAGCTTGTGGCACCGCCTTGAGCCAGAGCCACACTTTCCAGCCCAGTCTGCCTGCTCCCGCTCCTCCTGCCTGCTCATCTGCTTTCTCAGAACGCCCCAGTCATTTAGCAGGAGCAGGGGAGAGAGTCAGGGGAGAGAGGCAGCGGAGACAGGACCAGAGGGTGATGACAGCCGTGTGGACTCAGTAATAAATGTTTACCTGGAAGCTGCAGATTCTAAAATCGATACTTTACAAACACGTGCAATTACACCAGTTTTTCACACATGTATGCAAGGTGAGCGAAGGTGCTAAGGGATGATGTGTTCCAAATTATGTCCTGTCCAAAGATGAAAGAAGGAAAGAAAGGAAGAAAGGACAGGAGGGAGGGTGCGATGGAAGGGAGGGAGGAGGGGCTTATGACTGATGTTATTGACCGTATGCTCTTATAGTTATTCTCAATGTTTGTAATGATTTTACCCCTGGCCGTCACATCAACTTTGCATAAAAAGTACACAAAAAATACTTCAGGGTGAATTATAGTATTCATTTGAAGTGTTTTGTAGTAGTCGTTCATTCATTCAACATATTTTAATTTTTTAAAGATAATTTTTAATTCAATCATTTAATTTTTTAACAGACAGGGTCTCACTCTGTCTCCCAGGCTGGAGTACAGTGAAATGATCATAGCTTACTGCAACCTCAAACTCCTAGGCTCAATGGATCCTGCCACCTCAGCCTCCTGAGTAGCTGGGACTACAGGCTTGTGCCACTGTGCCTGGCTAATTTTCCTTTTTTTTTTTTTAAGAGATGGGATCTTGCTATGTTGACCACGCTGGTCTCAAACTCCTGGGTTCAAACAATCTTCCTGCCTCAGCCCCCAGAAAGTGCTGGGGTTAATGAGGTGTGTAATATACTTTGGGTTCTGGTCAGGATAGGCAGTGGGTCCAGGTGCTCTGCCCTGAGGACATGACCAGTCAACTGAGGCCCAGATGAGGAGTGAGACGAAGCCACAGGACGGCAGGAGGCTGGTGGGGAGAGAGCTCAGGCGGAGGAAACAGCATGTCGAGTGAACCACATCAAGAAGCGTCAGAGACTTTCCTCTTAGAACTTGGGTTTTCTTTGGTTTCTGACCTGCCATCAAAAGGCTGCACTTCACGTGGTGCTGGCGCTATCTGTAGTGTGTTTGGAGAAAATAAGTGCCCGTGGAGCCAGGCAGTGTTCGGTGATGACTCGTAAAGCTCACTCTGTACATTCAGCGGAGTATTTAACTCAGGGACACTTTCTTGCTTTTCATTAGTGGCTCCATTGAGCTTTCTGAGAAACAGAAAAAAAGAGGAAAATAAAGGCACACAGATGTTTATTTCTGAAAATAAAATACAGCATTTGTACCCCAAGTCAGTGCTCCACAAGCTAAATATTTCAGGGATTGCATTATTTCACTTTAATGTAGAATTTTTTTTTTCCTGAAAATATTTTAGTTTCCCAAAGAAAGTACAGAGCTTTGTCAAGATGTTTAAATTAGCAATTAAATAATCAGTTAAAATAACATGCCATTCCTTAAGTCAGGTACATTTCTGCCATTATTTAATTTTTTGAGGTTTCTACATTGAAAGCAGTAGTTACTGCCTTACAATTCAGTGTTTAGAAGTCAGTGCTAATTCCAAGTTTCTGACTAGGCAGGTGTCCTAGGCTCTTCCAGCCAATCTGGAATGTGGCTTATGAAGCCTAATTATTCTCTAGACTTTTCATTAAATAATGTGAACACTTACCTGTGGAGTGTAAGCTTTGCTACATTGGATATGGAAAGACAAAGATTTCAGATGGGCTTGGTTCTAGGAGCGCGGGATGGCGGCCACGCTTTGGACTGTATGGAAGTTCTTTCCGTGTAGTTTACACAGAGGGTAGAGCTTATTCAGCTGTCCCACTTACACAGTACCCACAGCGGCTTCCTGGGTCTCTTCCTTGGCCTCTATGGAAATGCACCCGTACAGGGGGAAGGTCAGCTTCACAGGGAGTCTTTTTCATGCCCATCTTTTACCCCTCTGGAGGTCACACTGACCTTGAGGAACTGCAGTTCCCTGTTTCCACAGGTTTGTTTTCTTCCTTCGAGGCAGCAGCACCCTCTGCCCTGCCTGCTCCGGGCACATCAAAGACGGAGTTGTGTACACAGCAGTCTTGGGGTGACTGTGGCTGGTATTAAACTAGGAGACGAATTTGAATCTCATCTCCTCTTCTTGTCAAATATGAGTCTTTGCACAAATCACGTAACAATTTCTGGATCTGTAAACTGAGGATGGTACTAGTTCCAGTGTTGTGCTGCAGCCTGACGTGCGTGCCTCTCTCCCGACTTTGAGTTCAGTGAGTCCTGTGGGAGCCTGAGATCCTCCATGGTGGGAGTGTTGGCACCACCAGTCAATACTACAAAGCAGGTGCCAGGTGGAGGGTCTGGGTGGGCGGGGCAAGAGGTCAGGGCCATTTGTACCTTTATCAGCACCCCGCTGAGGAGTTCATACCTCCTAGGGTCTTGGGGAGATAATTAAGGAGATACCTGGGGTGTGCTTAACATGGGGGAAAGTCCACAGTAAGGGCTCATTTCCTTTATTATTCTCCTCTTTCATTTCCTCTTTTATTCCAACACGAGTCTTCATGAGGCTTTCCAAACTTTTGACCATGCTTTGATGCCTTGGTTGTTTGAAGGCATCTGTTACTTTAATGTAATTTTAACACTGGAGGACAGGGTGTAGATCACCTAGACAAGTTACTGATTTTCTGAAGAAGAAATTGTAGCGCAGAGAGGTTGAGTAATTAATACAAGCTTGCACAGCTATTCTTAGGTCAAGAAGAGGTGGTCAGTCTGAGTTAAAGCACACGACTCCCAGTTCAGCAATGTCTTCACACACCACACCACCCGACAATCCTGCTGTAATTACTTAGTTGCACAAAACATCACAATATTTACAGAAATATAAATACGTGAAAAAAGTTACCAATTTACTCCCCAATATAAAATGTTTTACCTGCGATCTATGTATACATATTTAATGATGTGGAACAATATCATAATTTTTATGTTCTGCATTTTTTCACTTATATATCTTTATTTAAACGGACTTAACTTTATTAATGGAGTAATTTTTAGCTTTCAGAAGGAGTTCTCACTCGAAGATAAAGATCAGCTCGCTAACCGCAAAAGAGGAACTGATGCTAAGCTTTTAGTTGCACTTCCTAAAGGTAAGGCTGTTCCTAAGTGACCAACCAGGTCTAGGTAGATGCTATTGTGTTGTCCGAATTTCCTTGAGCAGAACTCTCTCCCTAACCTCCAGCTTACAGTCTCCTTTGCGGCCCTTCCTGCCTCCTCCAAGAATTAGCTTCAATTCCCTGCCGTCTCCATGCATTTTTAATCCTCACCTTTCTACTCTTTCTTGCCCTTTAATTTTCTACTCTTTCTTGCCTTTTAATTTTAGTTTTCTTTTTTTTTTTTTTTTTTTTTTGAGACAAGAGTCTGGCTGTCTCCCAGGCTGGAGTGCAGAGGTGCGATCTGGGCTCACTGCAAGCTCCGCCTCCCGGGTTCACGCCATTCTCCTGCCTCAGCCTCCCGTGTAGCTGGGACTACAGGCGCCCGCCACCACACCCAGCTAATTTTTTGTATTTTTAGTAGAGACGGGGTTTCACCGTGTTAGCCAGGATGGTCTCGATCTCCTGACCTCGTGATCTGCCCGCCTCGGCCTCCCAAAATGCTGGGATTACAGGCGTGAGCCACCGCGCCCGGCCAGGGCTTTTGCATTTAACATCTTGTAGCTTCCCTGCTGGGCTGCGAACAGCCCGTTCAGACTATATCATGACCATCTTTCTTCTTCCCCAGGCAGGCACTCACATGTGTTTGGTGAATTACTGTTTCCACTGGTCAAGGTGCACATGCAGTAAAATGTCTGCACCACTATAAACCAATTCCCCCTAGTTTTTCCTGTGAAATGATGGAAACATCGCCTGGTCTTTGTAACTGTAACAGCAGCACAGGGAACGATCATTGGTCCAGGCTCACTTCATCCTGACTGAGCTGTGGAGACCTTCCAGGGGAAGAAACAGATTTGATGGAAGGGCAGATTTTTTTCTACTCTGAAAGAAAAAGCAAAAAGCATGCCCCAAAGAAATTAGACCAAACAACATATTCTTTTAATAGAAAGTAAATCCAGTAAAAAAGGCCCACTGCTGAATTGGAATACATCTGAGGAACTGAACGGATGATGGGCCAGGGCGTAGTCTGATGAGGGCGGATGTCTGAAAGACTCCGGGGATTTGGCCTGGTGAGGAAAACCCAGACAGGGACATGTGGCAATTCTCAAGAACTGACAACACTGTCAGCTGGAATATAGCTTTATTCTATGTCGCTCCAGAGGCAAAAGTAAGAATAATGTATAGAATTACAAGAAGGCAGATGAGATTTCGTTTCAAAAAGAAAATTAATCGTTCATGCCACCTGGAAATGAGGTGATCCACACTGTGCTCGCATCAGAGTTTTCAAGGCAAGCCAGTGGCCTCGTGTCCAGGTAGGACGGGTGCAGGTGGGGCGTAGGACGGGTGCAGGTGGGGCATAGAACGGCTGTCAAATGGAATGACTCTGCCGATGTTTAGGACTCTCTGTGAAAGACCAAAAAAACCAGTTTCATCTGAGCCAAACTAAAGTGCTTAAAACCTATGCAGATGATCAAAACAAAGTATAAGAATGAACAAATCGATATCAGCAATAGCTGAGAAGAGTTGATTAGGCGAAGTTCTACATAGCAGAGGTTGTTTCTACCAGTCAGAAGCGTCCCTCTTTCCCCTTCTCTATCCCAGTTCTTTCATTTGATGCATAATACCACAGGCAATATTACGAGCAGAAAAATCAAAAGCAGTATGAAATGTTAGGTTCCTTAAGGTTCAATAAATGGTAACTTCATCTGTAATAAACTTTTAGAACACCTAAGCTTATTAGCCAGTTGTATTAAAAATTTTCTCATAAATGATTATAAAAAATAATTTTTACAAATCGAAGATGATGATTTCGTGTATTCACCAGATTGATGTTTCTAAAGTAACATGGTCCCTTAAATCCTTAAAACATGCTTTAAAAGCGCCAGTGCACCCGCCGGGCAAGGCGGCTCACATCTGTAATCCCAGCACTTTGGGAGGCCGAGGCGGGCGGATCATGAGGTCAGGAGATCGAGACCATCCCGGCTAACATGGTGAAACCCCGTCTCTACTAAAAATACAAAAAATTAGCTGGGCAAGAAGTCCCAGCTACTCAGGAGGCTGAGGCAGGAGAATCGCTTGAAACCTGGAGGCGGAGATGGCAGTGAGCCAAGATCATACCACTGCACTCCAGCCAGGGCAACAGAGCAAGACTCTGTCTCAAAAAAAAAAGGTGCCAGTGCCCCATGTCCCCTGAATTTCACCTAAATTCTCTACAGTCTTATTTCGTATATCTTTGCTTTTTATGAGAAAAAATAGGAAGATTTGGAAAGACCAGCAATTTCGTTGTTTCTCTGATTTAACACATGTATTAATGATTGTATGTGTCAGCTCTTAGCAATATTATGTTAAAAAGGGATTTGGTTATAATTTTATTTGAATGACATCAAGTTTTATGTGTGATAAGTTTATAGAAGTCTCTTTCTGTTCATTTCCTGTGAAACTGGGCATTAAAGTGGTTGTTACTTTTTCTCTACAGGACTTCCTGTAAGTGTGTATCACAAACAAGTAATCAAGGGATTAAAAATCTTTACCTATATAACTTCTATAATATTAAAAAAAAGATTTTTTGTTTAGGAATTGTGACGTGGACCAAATATATTACTCCACTTTCTTTAGCAGCTTTATTAAGATGCAGCACACATACCATGCAATCCTATCCTTTGAAGTATGCCATTCGGTCGGTTTTAGCAATTCACAGAGTTCTGCCTCCATCGGCACAGCCAGTTTTAGAACATTTTCATGACTCCGTAAAGAAACGCTTTAGCCGTCACCCCTCCCCTTATTCCTCTAGTTTGTAATTGCTTGGTTTATGAGCTGCTTGTCTTTATATTAGTGGCTGCCATCCAAGAGTAAAAGTGAAAGGGCTTTACTCCTGTGGGAAGTAAGATCAGAATATTCCGGATCTGGCCTGGGCTCTTGGGCTGTGGCGTGAAGGAGGAGAGAAGTGTTCTTGGCAGTACCGCTGCCACTTATATTTCTTTGGAAGGTTCTACTGTGCTCACGTTTGGAGGACTGAACTCAACAATGTCTTAACCAGAAACCGTCTGTTTCTTAGAGCTAAGGGAATAAACTGTTTCCTAAGAAAAGCACCCTGCAGACCAAATTGTCCAGAATATTGGTGTTATATAGTCTTATTGCAAAGCATAGTAGGTGGTTGTAAATAACTTATGAAGTATTACAGCTCTGCTGTCAAATTTCCTTAAATCGCCTTACTTGAAAACTAACCTCCAGCTCCCATTAGAAATAACTAAAGAATCCTCCCTAACTCATTTTATGAGGCCAACATCATCCTGATACCAAAGCCTGGCAGAGATACAACAAAAAAAGAGAATTTTAGACCAATATCCCTGATGAACATCGATGCAAAAATCCTCAATAAAATACTGGCAAACCGGATTCAGCAACACATCAAAAAGCTTATCCACCATGATCAAGTGGGCTTCATCCCTGGGATGCAAGGCTGGTTCAACATTCGCAAATCAATAAACATAATCCAGCATATAAACAGAACCAAAGACAAGAACCACATGATTATTTCAATAGATGCAGAAAAGGCTTTTGACAAAATTCAACAGCCCTTCATGCTAAAAACGCTCAATAAATTCGGTATTGATGGAACGTACCTCAAAATAATAAGAGCTATTTATGACAAACCCACAGCCAATATCATACTGAATGGGCAAAAACTGGAAAAATTCCCTTTGAAAACTGGCACAAGACAGGGATGCCCTCTCTCACCACTCCTATTCAACATAGTGTTGGAAGTTCTGGCTAGGGCAATCAGGCAAGAGAAAGAAATCAAGGGTATTCAGTTAGGAAAAGAAGAAGTCAAATTGTCCCTGTTTGCAGATGACATGATTGTATATTTAGAAAACCCTATTGTCTCGGCCCAAAATCTCCTTAAGCTGATAAGCAACTTCAGCAAAGTCTCAGGATACAAAATTAATGTGCAAAAATCACAAGCATTCTTATACACCAGTAACAGACAAACAGAGAGCCAAATCATGAATGAACTTCCATTCACAATTGCTTCAAAGAGAATCAAATACCTAGGAATCCAACTTACAAGGGATGTAAAGGACCTCTTCAAGGAGAACTACAAACCACTGCTCACTGAAATAAAAGAGGACACAAACAAATGGAAGAACATACCATGCTCATGGATAGGAAGAATCAATATCGTGAAAATGGCCATACTGCCCAAGGTAATTTATAGATTCAATGCCATCCCCATCAAGCTACCAATGAGTTTCTTCACAGAATTGGAAAAAACTGCTTTAAAGTTCATATGGAACCAAAAAAGAGCCCGCATCTCCAAGACAATCCTAAGTCAAAAGAACAAAGCTGGAGGCATCACGCTACCTGACTTCAAACTATACTACAAGGCTACAGTAACCAAAACAGCATGGTACTGGTACCAAAACAGAGATATAGACCAATGGAACAGAACAGAGTCCTCAGAAATAATACCACACATCTACAGCCATCTGATCTTTGACAAACCTGAGAGAAACAAGAAATGGGGAAAGGATTCCCTATTTAATAAATGGTGCTGGGAAAATTGGCTAGCCATAAGTAGAAAGCTGAAACTGGATCCTTTCCTTACTCCTTATACGAAAATTAATTCAAGATGGATTAGAGACTTAAATGTTAGACCTAATACCATAAAAATCCTAGAGGAAAACCTAGGTAGTACCATTCAGGACATAGGCATGGGCAAAGACTTCATGTCTAAAACACCAAAAGCAACGGCAGCAAAAGCCAAAATTGACAAATGGGATCTCATTAAACTAAAGAGCTTCTGCACAGCAAAAGAAACTACCATCAGAGTGAACAGGCAACCTACAGAATGGGAGAAAATTTTTGCAATCTACTCATCTGACAAAGGGCTAATATCCAGAACCTACAAAGAACTCCAACAAATTTACAAGAAAAAAACAAACAACCCCATCAAAAAGTGGGCAAAGGATATGAACAGACATTTCTCAAAAGAGGACATTCATACAGCCAACAGACATATGAAAAAATGCTCATCATCACTGGCCATCAGAGAAATGCAAATCAAAACCACAATGAGATACCATCTCACACCAGTTAGAATGGCGATCATTAAAAAGTCAGGAAACAACAGGTGCTGGAGAGGATGTGGAGAAATAGGAACACTTTTACACTGTTGGTGGGATTGTAAACTAGTTCAACCATTATGGAAAACAGTATGGCGATTACTCAAGGATCTAGAACTAGATGTACCATATGACCCAGCCATCCCATTACTGGGGATATACCCAAAGGATTATAAATTATGCTGCTCTAAAGACACATGCACACGTATGTTTATTGCAGCACTATTCACAATAGCAAAGACTTGGAATCAACCCAAATGTCCATCAGTGACAGATTGGATTAAGAAAATGTGGCACATATACACCATGGAATACTATGCAGCCATAAAAAAAGGATGAGTTTGTGTCCTTTGTAGGGACATGGATGCAGCTGGAATCCATCATTCTTAGCAAACTATCACAAGAACAGAAAACCAAACACCGCATGTTCTCACTCATAGGTGGGAACTGAACAATGAGATCACTTGGTCTCGGGAAGGGGAACATCACACACCGGGGCCTATCATGGGGAGCGGGGATGGGGGAGGGATTGCATTGGGAGTTATACCTGATGTAAATGATGAGTTGATGGGTGCAGCACACCAACAAGGCACAAGTATACATATGTAACAAACCTGCACGTTATGCACATGTACCCTACAACTTACAGTATAATAATAATAAATAAATTTAAAAAAAAAAAAAAAAGAAATAACTAAAGAAATAGACTCATAGAGTCCATATTGCCACAGTGGTACCACTCCGAATCACTCAAAGAAGAGTAACAGACCACGAAACAGGTAAAACAAGGGACATATGGATATGTTTAGAAGTCCTAATGTATTTGAAAGCAAAGTAGAAAATGTCTTATTATAATGGAAATTAGACCATCGATGCTTATTTATATCTGGATTGCATAATAACTACTATTACTGAACATGAACCGTATATTAATTATAATTATGACACAGCATATAATCATTGAATTATAGCTGGTGAACCTAATTTTAAAGAGCATTCTTATTCTTTTTTGTTAAGAAATGCACACTGAAGAATTTAGAGATAAAGGGGCCTCATGCTGCAATTGACTCAGATGGTTCAGAAAAAATATTATGTATATATGTACGCAGACATATGCACATATAAATATACTTAAGAGAGAGAAAAAAAGAATAAAAATAAACCCAATGTAGTAAAATGTTAACATATTATGAAGGATATCTCTTACATTTTCTGTATGTCTGATATTACAAAAAATTTTTTTGAAGTTTTAAAAACAAACCTTCAAGATTATCAATCAGAAGGTAACTTTGGTAGAACTGTAGGTAGGCTTTATAAATAAAACAACAGAGTTACAACACAGATTTCCACAGCAATGGTGACTTTCATGCATGATGTTTTTAGTACTGGCTTTATGCTAATAATAGTACAAAAACATGTTTTATATGATTAATAATAATATAAAATAATATAAAACTTGGTTTATATAATAATATAACACATATAAATCATATTTTATATATATATATTTTTTTCGAGGCAGAATCATGCTCTGTCACTCAGGCTGGAGTGCAGTGGCACAATCTTGATTCACTGCAACCTCTGTCTCCCAGGTTCAAGCAATTCTCCTGCCTCAGCCTCCCGAGTAGCCGGGATTACAGACACATGCTACCAGGCCTAGCTAATTTTTTGTAAATTTAGTAGAGACAGGGTTTCATCATGTTAGTCAGGCTAGTCTCAAACGCCTGACCTCAAGTGATCCGCCCACCTCAGCTTCCTAAAGTGCTGGGATTACAGGCACGATCCACCATGCCTGGCTATTATTATAAATAATAATATAAAACAGATATGTAATATAATACACATTAGTTACACACTAATTATATTACATGTTAGTATAGATTTGGGGAAAAGAGGCAAAACTCCAAATGTCTCTCTGTTGCTTCTTTTTGTCTTGTACCTCATTTCTTAAAATCCCGTTTCTATAGGAATGAGGCATATGTTGGTAATTAAAAATATATTTGCTAGAAAGAATAGACTGAGAGGACAGCATTTGTTTTC
Source organism: Papio anubis (assembly GCF_008728515.1). Lineage (NCBI taxonomy): Eukaryota > Metazoa > Chordata > Mammalia > Primates > Cercopithecidae > Papio > Papio anubis. Next base: position 96,798,793 of record NC_044986.1, read on the forward strand.
TAGAGAGACTTTTTAATTTTCCTTTAAAAATTCACTATAGATTTCCACTAAGAAGTAATAAGCTCACTAATACATTTAAAGGACAATTTAATTTATGAGCTCATTTAATTCCTCGGTGAATGATCAGAGAGGACCCTAAGGTGTCCCTTCAAGTACCCACTATGTTGATGGATTCTAGCTTCCAGGAGCAATAGACTTGGCATAGCTTTGCGTTGAATCTGGGCTTGACTGAGAAGAGTGCAGTGCTGGGCTAGTGGCGTCTGTGCTGTGTAACCTAGGGCCTGGGTGTCTAAGGCACAGGCTGTGTATTTGAAATTCTAATACTGGGGGATCAGTGATTCTCAATGGTTCTCAATCTAAGACAATCCCTAAGGGGCTTTAGAAATATATGAGGATATTTTTGTGTCACAGCAACTGGGGGTGATTTAGCATCACTAGGAGAACCTGGGACATTCAACATCCTGTGGTACAGAGCTTACAGCAAGGCCACTTCCCACTCAAAAACCATTAGCACTTCCATAGTGATCTGGGAGCTCTCCAGAGCCAGCCTCCTCAGCCCATGACCCCGATGAGGTCCATCTGTGTGTCTGCTAGATCCTGTCCTGAGAATGTCTTGTCTTATGCCCGGAAGTGGATGGCTATCATAGGGCAGTGTTCCCTGGAAGGGCAGTGGGAAAGTCTGCCTTTCCTGTGGACGGGAGGCTTGCACAGTCTCCCAACTAGATCTTTCCTTCTGGAATACGGTAAATCGAGACTTGCAGGAAGCAACATGTTGCTTTGCTTTTCCATGCACTGTTGTAATCTTTTTTTAAAGTGTCTTTAGTTGCATTTCTATGGAAAAATTGTTAAATTAATTAAAACTTGGATGAAATGAAAGTGATTTTCAACAGTCTCTAATTAGAACCAAGAAAAGTCTATCTTAACTTTTTCCAGTGGAAGTTACATGATACTCTGCATATTAACGGTTTTGATGACTTATCCAGTTGAAATAACGTGGGGTGAGAAAAGGGACATTTTAGGCCAGGTGCGGTGGCTCACGCCTGCAATCCCAGCACTTTGGGAGGCCGAGGCGGGCAGATCCCTTGAGCCTAGGAGTTCAAGACCATCCTGGATGACATAGCGAAACTCCATCTCCACAAAAAACAACCAAAAGCTAGCCAGGCGTGGTGGCACGTGCCTGTCATCTCACCTACTTGCGAGGCTGAGTTGGCAGGATCACTTGAGTCTGGGAAGTTGAGGCTACAGTGAGTTGAGATCATGTCTCTACACTCCAGCCTGGGTGACAGAATGAGACCCTGTCTCAAAAAGAAAGAGAGGGGGGAGCAAAGAAAAGAAAGAGAAGGAGAAGGGAGGGGAGAGGAGGGGATGTGATTATGTTACTCAGGACCCTAATAATATTTTCTATTTCTCAGTTGGGGTTTGAGGTATGGGTTCAAGTCGTACCTTTTAGGCACCCTTGGAATTTGGTGTCGATAGCTCCTTGAGTGGTCTTTTGAAAAACAGGGCTCCACTCTTCTCTTTGGGGTTTAAATAATTAAATAAAACCCTTTGGTTTTTGTCATCCTTGAAAATATTTTGAAAATATGTCCTATCAGCCATTAAAGTTTTATCACCATAATCTCACTAGGGCTAATTTGTTGACAGGGAAGCTGTTGTTATTGACCAAGCCTCCTCTCCCAAGGCCGCATGGCAGGGTGCACCATTCTCACTATACCCCTGTCTTCTAAATAGCAACATAATTAGAAGGAGGACTTCTCTGCCTCCAGCTACGCTGGTTCCTGGGGAGGCCAACTGGGAGACCTTTTGAAGTCAGAGGGAGAGAGGTTTTGTTTCTACGAAGCCAGCTACCCTAACAAAAGCCAATTCAACTGAAGTTTTAAGATGGCTATCACTTAAAAAATAAATGAAGAAAAACAAGGCTTCAATCCCTGAACACAAAGGGCAATATAAAACTTTGTGTGTGTATGCATGCGTGTGTGTGTGTGTGTGTGTGTGTGTAGTTTTGACTCATTACTAAAAATTACCACTTAGAGAAAAGAAAAAGGAAATTGAAGCAGTCGAAAACCAAATTCCTTTGAGTTTCTCCTGTGACTCAGCCTTTCAAAACTTCTCATTGGCCCTGGCCCCGGGCTGTCCGGCCACCCCTCTCTCTTTCTCCCACCCCATTCTGAGTCTTTCATAGGAGTCACTCAGATGTACCCTTATTAATTTAAGCTATTGAGGAGGAGGCAAAAAGAGAGATCTTTATTCTCCATGAACTTTGGCCATTTATCCAAAGAAACAGTTGTCTGGCATCTCAGTAATATGCTGGTGGTCAGTGTCATGTGAGAACCTCCCAACCTCAGCACATCGTTTGTTCTGTTTCTCCAATGCTGCCAGAAACATTGGGGTAATTACCTTGCCCATCATCCACCTAAATTATAGCAAGGAAACCAATGTTAACATTTCCTTCCAGCAAAAGCTTGTGCAGGGAGGCAGAGGACCTGTGTTCATCTAAACTGTAGCTAATTGAGCGGCCACTTTAGGCACTGTGGGAAACAATCAGATAGTTACAGCCATTGACAGATTCCATGAGAGGGAGGAGGAGGAGCCGCCGTGAGTTCATGCTTGTAGCTTGCGGATGGCCCTGTGGGGTTCACACTCCTAGTCTATGCTTCTGTAAATGATTTCCGTAGTAAAAGCTTAGAATACTTTGTTAAACCAAACAAAAGTTAGAAACAGTTATTGAGATTTCTCCCTAAAATACTTTCCTAGAGAGACCTTGCTCGTCAGGTCTCCCTGGATTCCCCTAGATGAAATAAAACCTTCTCCTTTACCCTGTATTTTACTTCTTAGCCAATCTATATATGTGACATTTACATGAGTCACCTATAAAGGTGTTGCAATGTATATACAACAAAGCATTCTATTTAAATTATTTTAATGTACGTAATTTTAAATTGATTACATATTTATTTCATATTGTACAGTATGTTGAATGAGCATGACTTCACTTTGCCTTGATAACTCAGTCATTTTTATGAGCATCAAATATTCAACTTGACCTTAGAAGAGAATGATGCATCCTAGTGTGTGTGTGTGTGTGTGTGTGTGTGTGCGCGCGTGTACACACTCTTATTCATTTGGCATCTGCCTCCCCTACTAGGAAACAGTCTCCAAGAAAGCAGGAACTTGATCAGTTTTGCATGTCACTGTTACATAGGAACCAAGAACTGAAATTTGCAGTTCAATAAAGATGTTGCGTGAGTGAATAAAATGAGCGCATGACTACTAATACTATATTTTGTTCTTTTTTGGTTTTCTTCTAGTTGCAGAATTAAGACAAATCTTTGAACCAAAGAAAAAAGAATTCTTAGAAATGAAAAGGTAAGATGTTTATAGTGGGAATTAGGAAATAGAAGAGAGCTTGGCAAAGCAGTATTCTGCTTTCCTTTAGACTCGATCGCTGTTGCTCACTCTGCCTCTTGTGGTGTATCTCACAGAAAAGAAAGAATTGCCAGGCGCCTGGAAGGGATTGAAAATGACACCCAGCCCATCCTCTTGCAGAGCTGCACAGGGTTGGTGACTCACCGCCTGCTGGAGGAAGACACCCCTCGATACATGCGAGCCAGCGACCCTGCCAGCCCCCACATCGGTGAGCGTGGAGCTGGGTGGCCCATTTTCCAGCAGGCTGCCTGGCTGGTTACACGTCGCCTTTTCCACCCAGTGGTATCAGAACGTGAGATATTCCACAGAAGTGAATTGTGTGGATATAACTTTTTTAACACAAGGTTTCACTCTGTCACACAGGCTGGAATGCAGGAGTATGATCATAGCTCGCTGCAGCCTTGACTCCTGGGCTCAAGCTCAAGGGTTCTCCCGCCCCAGCCTCCTGAGTTGCTGGGACTACAGGCTTGCACCACCACACCTGGCTAATTTTTTTAAAAAACATTTTTGTAGAGACAGAGTCTCACTATGTTGCCCAGGCTGGTCTCGAACTTCTGGCTTTTAGTGATCCTTCCACCTTGGCCTTCCAAAGTGCTGAAAATATAAGCGTGAGCCGGTGGACTTGACCTACTTTTTTGTTAAGTGTATTTGGTTTTTGTTTATTTTTAGTTTTAGTTTTTTCAGAGCCAAAGTGCAGTGGCCTGATGAAAGCTCACTGAAGCGTCAACCTCCCAGGCTCAAGTGATCCTCCCGCCTCAGCCTCCTGAGTAGCTAGGACTACCAGCACGTGCCACCATGCCTGGCTATTAAGTATATTTGCTAAAAACAGCGACAGTAAAAACAGCATGTAATCTCTGCCCCGCCTCACGGACATGGCCTTCCGGTGTCACAGCAGTATGAAATGATTCCTCTCGGCACATTATTGGGTAACTGAGGGCCAGTCATTCCTCCTCCCTAGACTGGGGCCCTCAACCCTCAAAGGCGGTTACTGTGTCTTTCTGCACCCTCAGGGTCCAGCACAGGATCCGTGCTCTGAGATAGGGGCCTCTCAAGGTTCCGACCCAGCACAGGGAGCAGCTGCTCTCAGCAGGGAGCATTAGAGGCAAAGCTGCACCTTGAATGAGTACGGTTCTTACTCTGGAGATACAAGAAACTTTCTATTTACATTGCATATTTATTCTACATTGCATATTTATTTCATATTAAACAGTATGTTGAGGGTGCATGACACAGCTTTTCCCTAATCACTCAGTCATTGTTGTCATCAAATATTCAACTTGACTTTAGGAGAGGAGGATGTACACAGAGCTGTTCTTCCCACCACAGTCCCTGGCTCTGAGGCGCTGTGCTGCTGTTTTGTATTTTTTTATGTTTTTTTATTGTATTTTATTTTTGGAGATGGAGTCTCTCTCTTGTTGCCCAGGCTGGATCTTGGCTCACTGCAGCCTCCACCTGCCAGGTTTAAGCGATTCTCTTGCCTCAGCCTCCAGAGTAGCTGGGATTGCAGGTGCCCGCCACCATACTGGGCTAATTTTTTTGTATTTTTAGTAGAGATGAGGTTTCACCATGTTGGTCAGGCTGGTCTCGAACTCCTGACCTCAGGTGATCCCCCCGCCTCAGCCACCCAAAGTGTTGTGATTACAGGCGTGAGCCACCAAGCCCAGCCATGCTGCCGCTTTTTATAGCCGGTGTTTTCTAGTTTCTTGCTCAGAGAGAGCTGTTGATCTCATTTTATGATGTTATCAGTTTGCTTGTCTCTACAGTTTCCAATTTCCTGTGGCCAGAAAGCTAGAAAACTAAGATATTTTTAAATCACATGCAATTATTTAAAAAAAAAAAAAAAAAGGCTGGGCATGGTGGCTCACACCAGTAATTCCAGCACTTTGGGAGGCTGAGGCAGGAGAATAGCTTGAGCTCAGGAGTGCAAGATTAGCCTGGACACCACAGCCAGACTCCATCTCTTAAAAAGTAATTACACGCATGAAATGTCAATACATGGATCAGAGTCTCAAAATTTATAGCCAGAAATAAACCTTGGTGTATATGAAATGGTAATCTGTGTAGTATATGATAGTTTAAGCTTCACATAGTAATGAGAAAAGGAAGAATTATTTAATAAAATCATAATAAAAAAATGAGTTCGCCAGAGGGTGGGAAGAGGCATATCCCTCTTCTCACTTCATACCAAACTCCAGAATTAGTTCCAGTTACTCACCTGTTTAATTTAAAGAAAATAATGGAAAAGATACATGTATATTTAATTCAGGTGGAATGAAAAAGACCATATGGGAAGGGTTAAGGTAATAATGAAATGCCTGTTAGATAGACTGTTAGGGCCCTTAAATGACGTCTTCAAAATAGATTTCCAAATATGGGAAATTTTTGTTTGTTTGTTTGTGACAGAGTCTCACTTTGTTGCCCAGACTGGAGTGCAGTGGCATGATCTCGGCACACTACAACCTCCGCCTGCCGGGTTCAAGCGATTCTCCTACCTCAGCCTCCTGAGCAGCTGGGATTACAAGCGCACGCCACTGCACCTGGCTAATTTTTGTATTTTTAGTAGAGACAGCGTTTCACCATGTTGGTCAGGCTGGTCTCAAACTCTTGACCTCGTGATCTGCCTGCTTCGTGATCCGCCTGCCTCAGCCTCCCAAAGTGCTAGGATTACAGGTGTGAGCCAGCCGGGAAAACATTTTTATAGAATGTGCCAAGCGGGAAATCATTTTTATAGAATATTAATAACACTAAATAATTTATAAAGAAAAAATTCTATGAAAAACTAGAAGGAATATATTAAAATGTTATTAATTTGTAGGGTAATGATTGGTAGGTTTTTTGTGGTTTTTTTTGAGACAAGGTCTTGCTCTCTTGCTCAGGTTAGAGTTCAGTGGCACGATTGATCATAGCTTACTGCACCCTTAAACTCCTGGGCTCAAGCTAACTGTCCACCTCAGCCTCCTGAGTAGCTGGCACCATGGACATGTGACATCATGCCCAGCTAATTTTTAAAATAATTTTTGTAGAGGCAGGGTCTCACTATGTTACCCAGGCTGGTCTCGAACTCCTGGCCCCCAGCCACCCTCCCACCTCAGTTTCCCAAAGCGCTGGGATTACAGGTATAAGCCACTATGCCAGGCCCACATTGGATATTTCCTACATCAGGCATGTGTGTTATAATTGGGGAAAAAAACACTTCTGTAAAAAAGAAAAGCCTGGTGAATAGTGATATGGGCCATATAGTTATGGTTACTCTCAGATCCCGGGAAACCAGCATCCATCCCTTGTCCATTGGCAGCAGCTCAGTTGTCTGGTGTCTTTCCCAGAGGACTCTGAACCCATCCTATGGCCTCCCACGTGAAATACTGAACTCCACAAAAAAGAGTAAATCAGTAAGGGGAAATAAGCACTGAACAAGCACCGAACTCTGAGGTGCTCTCGGGAGTGAAGGGGCTGAGCTTAAGTTAAAGCCATGCCTTACGGGGCTTGTAGAACATGCACAGTCACAGCCTTTGTAGATTTCACTGCAGGTCTCAGACTTCTTCAGCAGTCCAGGTAAATAATCACTTTAGGTGAACACACCTCAGTGAGAAACTGGTCCTTCACCGCATGGGCACCCAAGTGTGTGCTGTGTGCAGTAGAGAGTGTCACTCTATGTGTAAATACATGTCTTTACTTGAAATCTGCACCTCTCATCCATGTGACCTTCTTGTAGGCCGATCAAATGAAGAGGAGGAAACTTCTGATTCTTCTCTAGAAAAGCAAACTCGATCCAAATACTGCACAGAAACCTCTGGCGTCCACGGTGACTCACCCTATGGTTCAGGTACCATGGACACCCACAGTCTGGAGTCCAAAGCCGAAAGAATTGCAAGGTACAAAGCAGAAAGAAGGCGACAGCTGGCAGAGAAATATGGGCTGACCCTGGATCCTGAGGCCGACTCTGAGTATTTATCCCGCTATACCAAGTCCAGGAAGGAGCCTGATGCTGTCGAGAAACGAGGAGGAAAAAGTGACAAACAGGAAGAGTCAAGCAGAGATGTGAGTTCTCCGTACCCCAGGACCGAGACAATGGGGCTCAGGACCTGTGCAGGTGAATCCAAGGACTATGCCCTCCATGGGGGTGATGGTGCTTCCGACCCGGAGGTGCTGCTGAACGTAGAAAACCAAAGACGAGGTCAAGAGCTGAGTGCCACCCGGCAGGCCCATGACCTGTCCCCAGCAGCAGAGAGTTCCTCAACCTTCTCTTTGTCTGGGCGAGACTCCTCCTTCACTGAAGTGCCACGGTCCCCAAAGCACGTGCACAGCTCCTCCCTGCAGCAGGCGGCCTCCCGGAGCCCCTCCTTCGGTGACCCACAGCTATCCCCTGAGGCCCGACCCAGGTAAGCATCCAGCCCACGCTAACCACCCTGAAGGCAGGAGAATACCTTCTTTTTGCCTCTCTGTGTGATAGGGTTTGGGTATTCTTAGCATCTTGTGGAGGTTGAGGCTCATTGGAGAAATATCATGCTACATGATTTTTTTTTTTTTCCCCAAAGACAGGGTCTCACTCTGTTGCCCAGGCTGGAGGGCAGTGACACGATCACAGCTTGCTGTAGCCTTGAACTCCTGGGCTCAAGCAATCCTCCTGCCTCAGCCTCACAAGTAGCTGGAATCACAGGCACATGCCACCATGCCTGGCTAATTTTTACTTTTTTTTTTTTTTTTTTAGAGACAGGATCTCGCTATGTTGCCCAGGCTGACCACAAGAGATTCTCGTGTTCGACCTCCCAGTGCGCTGGGATTACCGGCATTGGGAGGTCGAACAGGAGAGTCTCTTGTTTCACTAAAATGGACACGATACCATACCTGCCCTAAGATTCTTACATTTTGGCCATGTCAAAACAGGTTCTACCAAAGCAGGAAGCCTCGTGTTCTTTCTGTTTGTGTGTTTCTTATGTTCTTTTTAAAAACAAATTGAGCAAGTATCATGGGGACACTTTCATGGACTCCTCACTTCAGGACCCTCTTGCTGGATGTCTCACCCCCGTTTCACAGTTTGTCTTTTCACGGCTTTTCTGTAATCATATCAGAGACTGATGATTGTTGGTGATTGCTTCTGTTGCTGTGGTTAGAATCACAGAGCAGAAGAAGCACCACTAACCAGTGGAAGCATCTCAGCACAGGGCACAGAAGTATCACTGCAATATACACGGAACAGAACTAGACTGCCTAGTTCTGTAAGTATATCACATACTAGGACACAGATATGTGTGAGAATCCCGCATTATAAAGACCAGCCATTAGAAAAACCACTGTGTAAAAGGATCCACTCAATATAAGAGCAGCTCCCATTTGGAGAAATTGAAAAAGGTATGAAATCAGAAAGTCAAATGACAGAAGAGAAAATATGTTTACTTCCAAATTTATATATATATATATATATATATTTTTGAGACGTGAGTCTCGCTACAAGAAGTCACCCAGGCTGGGGTGCAGCCACTGCATGCTTATCTCGCTCACTGTAAGCTCACTTCTCCAGGCTCACGCCGCATTCTTCCCTGCCTCAGCCTCCCGAAAGTAGCTGGGACTACAGGCTTCCCTCGCCACCACATTCCAGCTAGTTTTTCAGATTTTTGTCAGAGACGGGTTTCACCATGTTAGCCAGGATGGTCTTGATCTCCTGACCTTGATCTCCGCCTCGGCCTCCCAAAGTGCTGGAATTACAGGCTTGAGCCCCAAATTTATATTTTAAAACCATGATGACCATATTAAAAATGCGATTTACTTAACTGTCCTGCTTAAAGATTTGGGATAATTGTCTAGGTGGATCTTAACTGTATTTTTCAGTTCAAACAAGCAATAACTTCCCAGGCGAATTGAGAAGGGATGAGAACCTAAGGTCAGGGAGATTCATTCTGAAAGAAAAAGACTCATATGTGAGAAACACCCTTATTTGTTTCCCATTGGGACAGAGGGGTGCACACCTGGTCATCTCTAAGGGGCAGGAACAAATGTGAAGCAGACCCTTGTGGTACTGAAATGTATTAACCCAAAGACCTGTCATTGCATACTCAAGCATCCAGACTGAAATATTTAGAGAGATCAGCTTCCAACAGAATTAAATACTATAGATCCCAAGGATCCATTCTGAGCACGCTTGTTCAGCCTTTCGCTTTAACTACTGGAAATGTAGGGACTGTGAGTTACTGTCTCATATTTTGAAAAGAAGGTTTTTGTTTGAGAATTTGCATTTCATCATAGAAACCATGTTCTTGGTTTAGTTACTCTCTACCAAAGGAAGTTCTTCCTGTGTTTTGCAAGTAGGACAAAGAACCTAACAGACTCCAATTTAAAAAGAATATTAGAGATATATAATTACACTGGTTTAAAAGAAATGAGGAATCTAATTTCAGATTGCCACATGATGACAGCTGTTGAAGTCGTTATCATGGTATGTGAGTTAGTCACCTAGATCACGTATGATAGATTCTCAGTAAGATTTTAAATCAGTTATAATAGTAATTAAGACTTTGTTGAGCATCCCAGGTAAAAGGACAGGATACTTCATATTTCGTATGAGTTAAAATCTTAATATTAAAAAATGTATATAACTTGTCTTAAGACCTAGAAAAAAGCATTGTCGACATATTTAGGCCTGTAACAAAATAAAGCGACTTCTTTATAGGTTATTTTGAAGATGCATATTACCTAGAAGTTTTCATAAGCCAAGCCTTAGCTTCACAGCACTTTACTTTCATGAAAAAGACTTAAAAGAATTAAGAAATTGTAAGGACTTCTAGAAGAGGTGCATACCTTCTTTTCTAAGCCATTTAAGGTATACAGTTCTATGATTCATAGGCAAAGAAACCCAAATTAGTTTATGTATTTATTAGGAAAATACCTGGGACATATTTACATAAAGAGGGATGGAAAATGTGTGACAAATCTGACGTTTAAAACAGTTAAGATTTACATTGTAATGACAGCAGTGATTCAGCTTGTAAAAATGGATTTACAAAGGATTAAAATTCTGCTTAGATAGTCTTTATCTAGAACCAGGAAATTCGAGTTTCAGAAAGTCATTTTCTGATTCCTGCTTAGGGGGAAGTAAGATGAACCAAAAAAATATATATATATATATATTGTAACCCAAAACAGTAACAAAAGAAACCTCCTTGGTGACCTAAATAACTGTATGTGAAAATAATAATGTCATCTGATATGGAAACATGTCACCGAAAACTTTAAAATTAACAAGTGAAGAGAAAAAGTATCCATAAATAATGTTTAATGCTGTGGGTTTTTGTGAAATTTTTCTGTCACTAAAATGGAATATTTTTCTCACTGCTGCACTCTCCCATCATCTAGCTCTGCCAAACTTTTTGGCTGTTAAATCTCTGAATCAACTCCTTCCCATTTAATCATTTTGCTCTGTGCTTGCTAGCAAGAGGCTGTCTTAATTAAATATGAATACAATGACACTCATGAATATACCATCAAAAGACCACCTATAGTGTCCTAAACATTCAGATGTGAGTCCCATCTCCAATGCTATTTTTGAATGTGCTCATGTACACTAACACCTGTACACACCTGTGCATATATACAGAATAATCATTAATTCTCATACTTCACTATACTATACTCATTAAGCATTATAGGTAAAATAACAGTATTTAGGACAATATTTACCTGAGTAATACATTTATTTTATAATTCTTTAGTATTCAGTTTATATGATAAAGAAGATTTTTAAAAAATTAGTTAATTGATTAGTTGATATTACAGATCTTTAACTCAGAAATTCTGTTAGATGCCTGGGAATTCAGATGGACACATTGCTCTGAAGAAAACTAAGAATACACATAGTAACAAAATAAGTGAAGTAGAAAATAATAAGATACTTCCAGCCCCACTCTCCAACTGTTACAAACCTATAAACTTGGAATTTCAGAAATGGTATTATTTGCTGGAGAGGTAGTGTTACTGATTATGAACCATTCTTTGTTAATTCCACCACTGTGAATTTTAGAATAAAATTAAAAGGAATTTAGGTCCTATGGATTATTCAGAGTTTTAAACATCTGAGCTTGAGCTTCTGCTACTACTAGAAATTCCGAATCCAAAGCTCTGGTTGAATTTGTTACTTTATGCATCTCATGTATCTATGTAAAGGAAATGTGCTGTGTTTGTTACTTTTATGAGTGGAGAAACTCACTGTCTTCAGTCCTGCTGCTACCTTTGCTAAGCATCCAGCTGTCACTCTTTGCTCACAGGGAACTATGTGACTGGCAAAGAGAGTGAAATGGAAGGTAGACCTCATTTATTTTCTTTCTTTCTTTCTCCTTCCTTCCTTCCTTCTTCTTCCTTCCTTCCTTCCTTCCTTCCTTCCTTCCTTCCTTCCTTTCTTTTTCTTTTTCTTTTTCTTTTCTTTTCTTTCTTTTCTTCTTCTTTTTCTTTTTCCTTTTCTTCTTCTTCTCTTTTCTTTTCTCCCTTCTCTCTCTTCTCTTCTCTCTTGTCTTTTTCTTTTTCTTTTTGATATTCACTCTGACACAGGCTGATGGTAGTGGCGGCACTTGCTCACTGTAACCTCCAACTGGTTCATAATTCTGCCTCAGCTTCCTGTCCAGTTGATCACAGGCAGCGCACACCGCCCAGCTCTATTTTTGCATTTTTAATAGAAATGGGTTTCACCAGCATGATGGTTCTCCATCCTTGATCTGCGATCCATCTGTCTTTGGCCTCCCAAATGTTGATTATAGGTGGAGCTATGACGTTTCGTTGTCAGAGACTTTCATTTTAGTAGGATCCACTCCTGAAACTGCTGAGTTGTTTTATTTATCAATACACATTGTACTGCAGCCCCTCACCCCTCCTTTTCTCCCAGCAATTTTATCCTTAGTGGTCAGAACACTCACATGGAGGTTTCATGCAGAGCTGAGGCTGACACTGAATTTCGGGAGAGTTGCCGCTGGTGGATGATGGTCTGGGCAGGCTCCCAGGATGCTGCTGCAGGTGGCATAGCCATGGATCTGCTCAGGAAGTAGATCAGGGCACCTCTGAATGCAGCTTCTGCAACCTTGACACGGCAGCCCCGGAGCCACTAAGAAAGGAAGGGGCCGAAGCAGCACTGGAGTTTATTTCTGGCTGCATTTGTCATCTCCCGATGAGAGGTTTTATTCCAAAATCCAGACTCCAGAGCCTCAGGCTCTTGGCCTCAGGACTCTCCTGCCGCACTGAAAGAGGTGTCTTGGTGAGAGCATCATGCTTCACCTTCCATCTCCCCGTCCACTAGCAGGCAGGCTTTTCTGACACCAGCCAAGTGGGATTCAAGGACAAAATGATCATGGGAAACATACATCCTCAGGGGAGCCACTCTGTAAAGTACAGACCTCTAGGGTCCTCCTTAACAGCTTGTTCATTAGATTGAAATGGAATTACCACCTTTTCAGTCCCTGTACCCCTCAAACACCTGTGCTCCACATACTCTAGAATCCAGCTGTTAAAATAGATGGGTACGCCATTCCATTTTTATTTTTCTATTTCCATCGCGGTTCTTATTGGCAAGAATAAATTCTGTCTTTTTATTTTTGTTTTTGAGAAAGACTTTGGCCCGCTGCTCCAGGCTGGTGTTGCCACACAATCTCACTGCAGCCTGACTTCCTGGGCTCCGCTGCCTCCTCCCGCCTCAGCCTCCCGGAGTAGTTGGGACTTAACAGTGCACACCACCATGCCCAGCTAATTTTTGTATTTTGACAGAGACAGGGTTTCAAGCCAATGTTGCTTCCAGGCTGGTCTGAACCTCTGCATTGGGCTTTCTATCCACCCTACTTTGGCCCCTCCCAAAGTGTTGGGACTGCACATGTGAGCCACTGGGCCCAGACAAATCTTGTCTATTGGATTCAAATATAAATATATCTTCAAACCTTTAGTTACATTATGTACACTAGCTAAAAACTCAAAGGAGGTGTGAGATTTTAAAATGCAAAATGTCCTTTGAGCCCAGTCCTGGTGATTTTGTACTCAGCGTGATTCGCAGAGCAGTTTATTAGTGTTTTTCCAAACAAGTTGTATTTTTAGCAAATTAACTGTTAATTTTAATGAGATCTGAAGTTAATAAGTCATTCTAACGTTTTATAATTAGAAGCTGGCATGTATTAGGAGCTGGACACCCACATGGTGGAAACTTCATTTGGATTCTCAAAGTGCTGATTTGAATTTCACTTTGGTAACAGGAAGCACTTTTTAGTCTGTAGACCCTTGGGAGTTGTAGGGAGTTAAAGCTGACTATTATATACTCTTTATATACTAGATACACAAAACCCCTGGCCTTTATGAAAACTTCTGAGTGACATATTTCCTGGTAATATAATTCTCTGCCAAAAGCCAGTTGCTGCATCAAAACAGTTCTGATACACCTGAAGTCACCACTTCATTGTTCTGGTCCCCCGTAACCCTATAAGCCTCTCCCCTTGTAGGTGACCTCTGCCCTGTGAAGGGTTGGCTCACCCCAAGATTCCACAAAATAAATTATCTGTTTGTTTATGAGAACAAGGCTTTTTAAGCACCATATGTAATACATGCATATAAATGCATGTATTTAGATCAGATTTCTGGAGGAGGGATTGTAAATAAGTTTGATGACTAAAAGAGAGGGATGAGGACAGAGTTGGAGGGGGAAGAGGGGGAAGAGAAGTAAGAAGGAGGGGGAGAGAGAGAGAGAGAGAACAGGATCATGTAGGCAAGAGAGCACATGTACCTGGAACAATGGTTAGAAACTAACAAGGTGAAATTTAGTAAAGTCCTGTATTTAGATGGAAAAAAAATCAGTGCACAAGTTCAAGATTGTGGAAACCTGATTTAACAGCAGTTCATGGGAAACAGACCTAGGAGTTTTAGTTGACAGCAAGTTCTTTATATGACTGCCAAAGTGATTAGTCCAATCTTGGGGGACATTAATGAAAGTGAGTCGCCAATAGCACAGGTAGGCAATGGTTCCCCTGCGTCCTGCAGTGGTCAGATTACATCTGGGTATCTCTTTCTAATAGGGCCACTGACAAATATGTCCAGAAAAGAGTCCACCTTCCCATCTGCCCTGCTTTCTTGACCTTTCCAGGTTGTTTTTTGTTTTTGGTAACTTCTCTCTCCTTAACCCATGTATGCCTGAGGTTGCAATTTTTTGAATTTTTGCAATCAGACCTTGGTGATGTCCTTGAGCAGTAGAATATAAATAACTCCCACATGCTTAGCGTTCCAGTAATGGAACACTAGGGATAAATGGGCTCCTAGAAACTGGGACCATTTTTGGAGTCACTTCCACTTTCTTTGGTGTTTAGACTCTCGCACCAGTCTGCTCCCATTATCGTATTGTGAGTTTCCCAGAGACAGAGCTGGAGCTTGGTTCAGCTTAGCAAAGGGAGCCCCGATGTTATCAGTTTGGCTTCTGGGTTGGTGATGATTGTGCTAAAAGGGAAAAGAGGAGAAAGAGGTCATGAGCCAAATGAGGAGTCCCACAGATGCCACTTCACAGCCACCCTATGTCATAGGAAGGATAGTCAAATGTCCAGCACCTAATGGGTACAAAAAATAGTTAGAAAGAATGAATAAGACCTGCTTTGTGATAGCACAACAGGGCGACTATAGTCTAATAATTGTGCATTTTAAAATAGCTAAAAGTATAATTCAATTGTTTGTAACACAAAGAATAAATACTTGAGGGGATGGATACCCCATTTTCCATGATGTGATTATTACACATTGCATGCATCAAAACATCTCAGGTACCCCATAAATACGCACACTATGTACCCACAGAAATTAAAAATTTTAAAAAAAAGACACCAAATGCTAAGCACCGTAGATCATGGCTGTCATATCCAGAAGAGGACTTTAGCAATTTCGTAAGGATTTTTGCAGACACGGCACTGTAAATTTGGTATTAAGCTCTTCTGTAAGTCTGGTAAGGATGATTGCAGTGATAGCATTAATTTAGTGGAAGTTTTAAGAGATGGGCAGATACCTTGCCCTAGTCATTTTCATATCTCCTTCACTGCAACTGGGATATCCAATAATTTCAAGTGGCCTAGAAAAATCATTTTTGAATGAATGTTCTGCTGTTTTCTGTTTGCTTAAAGTGTCATCAAACTATAGCAATGCTGTTCAACATAGCCAATCTGCGAACTGTTTATCAGCACACAACCTATGAGACACTTGCGCCTGAATGTAAATTATGTATGGTTTCCTTCATTGAGAAAATGATGCTGTGAAGAAAATGTCAGCTGAACTACACAGCAGGCTTAGTGATGTTGTTAATTTCCCTTCCGGTGTGAGCCTTTTATCTAATCATGGAGCAGGGACACCGATCGGCAGAACACACTGTGAGCAGCACTTGTTTATGTGACAAGGCTCTTTCTACTTTGTCTGGGATTGGAGTTCTTGAATGTGGTCTGAGTCAGGCTGCTCATCAATATTATTAAACAGTAAATGCAAATCGTGATAAGTGAGCAGAAAATCATCAGCCACTTGTGGAGCATTGTGAACTGAGTCCACAGCCCTGAAAGGCTGATTCTAGTCTAGCCTTATGATGAAAGCTGTCAAGTCCCTATTTACCTTATTCTAGGAGTGGTGGCTCAAATCAGGAGATAAGGGGATGCCAGTCCAGCCTCACACCTTCCTCAGATTCCAGCATTTTCTGACAATTGTGCATCTGCACATATCTCTTCCCTCCCTCCTTTCTGGGCTGTGGTTATAGCATTCGGGCCTTCACTGAGATGAGCTCAAAGGGAGACTGGAAGAAATTGGTTATCTCACATGTTTATCCTGTTTTTGCCCCCGGAAAATGCTACATTCTCAGTACTAATGAAGTCCTTACTCTGTAACCCAATGATGACATATTTTTTAAATGAGGTATAATTTGCATCAGATATACAGATTTTAAGGATGCAGGTTGGTGAGTTTGGTAAATGTATAACCATTATCCCAGTCAGGATAGGAAACATTTCCATGATCCTTTGTGCCTCTGTCTACCAGAACTGATTCTTGACTCCATGTGCAAAGACTGGTATATCCTCACAGTATCCTGTGTTCAGCTCATTAGGTTGTATAAAGCAAATCTCCCACTGTTAATTTCTTAACCAAACTTAATTTATCAAAAATAATGAAGCAAGACTTCATGAAATAACGTGACACAAGATTAAAAGAAATGAAGAGAAAATAAAAGAGAAAAATAACCACCATAATTCAGATGTGATCTCTTTTCCTTCATGTTTTTTTAAAAAACTCACCTGCTATTTTACTATCCTCCAAAACAATGCCCTCTGCACCCCTGGAGTAAGTTTTGTACTTTGATGGATGATATATTTTAAAATTGAGTTGGGCATCGCTTTGCCAACCCCTCAGTATTATGATCAGGCTGTGCTGCTCCGAGGTGGAAAGCTCAGTCCACAACCTTCCACGGCCTGACTCTGTTGATTTTTATGCTGTTCATTGGAGAAACAAAGGAAGAAGGTTATTGGGTTCTGCAGAATTCATAGGTAATCGGGTAACTCTGCTGACGGTGGAACCAGCACTAGAGAGAGATCCACATCCGGTCAGGGTTGTGGCTGTGACCAGGAAGTTCTTGGTGTCTTCCTTGCTTAACCTTGGAGTCCATGAACACTGGCATCCCAACCTCATTCTTACCCATTCAAGCCAAGGAAGCAGCCATTTTCCAGAATGTGGAAGCTTGTTGCTCTGGAAGGCTGGAAGGTGCAGGCTAGGGGTTCCTGCTGCACTGGGTACAAGCCCCATCCTTTTGTTACCAGTCGTGTGATTGCAGGCAGTTAATGTCCTTTTTCCCTTGCACCTTACCGTCTGCATCTATAAAATGGGAACAAGAAGACCTCATAGAGTTGCTGTGGAGAGTATCATGCACTAGTTCGTCTATTCCATGAGCATCTGAGACCTGCTGTTCGCCACACATAGCTGAGTGCTGAGGAGATGAACATGAACGAAGTCTCTCTCTCCAGAGGCTGTCACATCCTAGTGAGGAGAGAGGGCTGTAACGGAGCGGGCGGTAGGGGTGATGTTAGTGAGACCACAGATCGGGGAGGGCCTCAGAGCCACCGCAAGGGCTTTGGGTTTGGCGCTACTTGATATGTGGAGCCATAGGAGGGTTTGAACAAAAAGAATGACCCATCTGCCTTACATTTCAAAGTATTATGCTGGCTGCTAAGCGGAAGATAGACTTTAGGGGGCCAGGATGAAAACAGGTAGAATAATGAGGGAGTCATCTTGGTAACATAGGTGAGAGACGGTGGTGGCTTGAACTAGAATGATGGCAGCACAGGTGGTAGAAAGAGGTTATATTTTGAAGGTAACCAGGAGAACTTGCTGATGAGGTAGGGGTGGGGTTTGAAAGAAACAGAGGAGTAAAAAGTGAGTCTCAGTTTTTTGGCCAAGGCAACTCGAAGCAGGGATTTGGCATAGGGAAGACTCCAGTACAAGCTGGGACAGAGGGAAGTTAAGAGTTCATTTTCTGGGCATGTAAATAAAAGACGTCTATTAGACATCCAAGTTGAAATGTCAAGAGCACCTGGGGCTCTGTATAGTGGGGGTGAGGAGGAGAACTCAGTTAAGAAGTCTGATGGGGGAAGTGGGAGACGGAAGAGGGGAGTGACCAAAGTATAGATGCTGCTGCACGACTCAGAGATGGCTGCATTCTGTGAGATCATCACTTCGCAGTGCCCAGCACAGCCTGTGCACCGTTGGTGTCTGATTTAGACCTCTCCTCATCCCTCTCTCATTTTCATTTTGTATGGTAGATAACCTCACCCAAATACGTGTCATAGCCAACCTCAAGGATCCTGAAACCCTTACTTGGAGAAATGCTTTTCTAGATCACTCCTGCTTTAAATGTACTAAAGACAAACTCAGGCCCTCCTAGTGAGGCTGGACTCACCCTGCTGAAAATCGCATGATTTCTGAATTGGGTCTCCTTAAGTATTATGTCTTCAAAACATAAAAAGAGAAATTTGTAAACTTTCATTGCTGTGATGACTATGAAGAAGGAAGAAGATAAGAAAAACATTTAAAAGGCTTATTATGTCCTAGGCATGACGCTTTCACATACATTTGTTATTTATTTTTTTATTTATTATTAGAGGCCGAGTCTCACTGTGTCTCCCAGGCTGGAGTGCAGTGGTGCAATCATAGCTCACTGCAGCCTCAAACTCCTGGGCTCAAAGGATCCTCGTGCCTCAGCCTCCCGAGTAGCTGGGTCTACAGACGCATGCCACCACCTTTCATTAACTTTTTACTTTTTTAAATAGAGACAGAGTCTTGCTATGTTGCTCAGGCTGGCTCGAACTCCTGGCCTCAGGGGATCCTCCTGCCTCAGCCTCCAAAAGGGCTGGGATTACAGCAGGCGTGAGCCACCACACCTGGCCTGTTTGTTTCTTATTACATACATTCGGATTTATTTTACAGATGTTCCTCAACTTACGATGGGGTCACATCCCAATAAATGCATCATAACTTGAAAATATTGCAAGTCAGAAAAACAAAGGAAACATTAAGTCAAAAAATGCATTTAATACACCCAACCTACCTCAGACATGCTCAGAACACTCACATTAGCTTGGATTTGGACAGAGCCATCTGGCCATGCAGCACACTTTGGGGACGGGTTGTTCCCCCCACGGCTGTGTGGCTGGTGGCAATCTGGGAGCGGCGGCTCACTGCCTCTGCCCAGCATCGCAGGGGAGCGTCACACCACACACCACCAGCCCAGGAAAAGAACAGAATTCACAATTCTAAGCACAAGCGCTCCTGAATCCCTATCGCTTCCACAACATCCTAAAGTCAATAAATCTTACATTGTAAGTCGGAGACTGTCTATATACTCAGACTTTGAGTATTCTCCACCCTGGCGGTAGTCCTTTGGTTTTTGGCTGGTTCCATATCTCAGGTGTAACAAGCAAATGCAGCCCGGCAAGTCCCCTGTGTCTGTGTGGGATTTCCATTTTATAAATACTGACCCAACATGCTTCCACAAGCCCCTGATGGAGTTTGATGGTGATGCTGACCAAGTTTTATTCTTGCCAGTGAAGGTCATGTTCAAAAAGTTGTATTGCACTTCGTTTACAAAGCCCTCTATTATACGGAAAGCGTTCAGCCTAAACATAACCCCGTGAAGGCGGCAGATTCATTATAGGAACTTGATGTCATTTCCAACAGCAGGCGTCTGCTGGCCCCTCTTCCCCTCTGCACGCTGGACTGAGTTGCGCTGCCTTCGTTCCTGGCTGCGGGTGATGGGCCAAACTCTTCCCATCAAATAAAAGTTGAGAAATTGGACCCTTTGTAGTTGGAAATGAAATGACTCTAGATACATCTTAACTTTTTATTAGCTGTGGGCAAAATTGATGTGATGCAGAGGATTGGGAGGTGGGGTGATAGTTTTAGGAGTAGCAAGGCTGGAGGATCTTACTGGAGAAACAGATCAGTCCAAGCCCAGACTGAGACAGAGGTCAGTGGTTACAGCAAGATGTACAATAGCGGTTCCGGATACTTGCCTGTCCCCTCCAACCAAAACTCAAACCAAAATGATTTTAGAAAATTAAGTTGATTATAACTCTTATTTTCTTTTAGAAATTGCTTTTTGAGCTGCAATGTGTTTCCAGCCTGGTGCTGAGAAATTCTTGCAGATGGGCCCATAAAGTTTTGAGCTGGTAAACATTGTAACTAGCCTGTAGAATTTCCTTTTTTCCCCTACATTGTAAGAGGAGGCAGGGCAGTAATCTGAGTGTTCCTCCTATGACTTGCTTTACATTGTTAAAACAAGGTTGTCCTTACCCATGATGTTTCTCTAAAATACCTTCAGTCTGGTATAATTACTCATTCCCATTCTGCTTGGCGTCATACTCAGTCGTGTGTTGAGGAATGAATGTGTGGATTATATATGACCTTGCCTACCTGCGGTATAAGGTTTTTAACGGCTGTGTTGATTTATGATTCATTTTCGTCGTTCCTTAGCTCATTACTTGGACACACTAGGAGCTCAATAAATATGGGCAGAATGGACCTGAATTAGTACTTGTAACTCTTGTGTTGGTCACATTATTCAGTGATAATTATAAACGGAAAATGTGTAATAGTAACTAAAAGTGTGATCTCATTTATTTTTTTATTTTATTTTTATTTATTTTAATTATCTTCTTTATTTGAAATGTGTTGTTTTACGTGGATGCTATTTTTATATTAGGCTATTTACAAATGTGCCACTGCAAAATTCATGGAAATTAAATTACCTTTTACTTTTAGTCAGCTGCTTACAAGAGAATTGCCTGGTATTTGAGGCCAGAGTGTGACTATAACAGACTCCATTCTTTTTTTTTGAGACCGAGTCCTGCTGTTGTCACCTGGGCTGGGGTGCAATGGCACAATCTCGGCTCACTGCCACCTCCACCTCCCGGGTTCCAGCAATTCTCCTGCCTCAGCCTCCCGAGTAGCTGGGATTACAGGTGCACACTACCACACCCGGCTAATTTTTTGTATTTTTAGTAGAGACGGGGTTTCAACATGTTGGCCAGGCTGGTCTCGAACTCCTAACCTCAGGTGATCCACCCACCCCGGCCTCCTAAAGTGCTGGGATTACAGATGTGAGCCACTGCACTCCGCCAACTGACTCCTTTCTAATAATTTAAAATTACTTGTGAAAACACGTGATTTAATGGCCTTAGATACATTTATTTTTACCTCTTGATTTTAGTAGTGAGCCACATGTCCTGGAAACTCCGTGAAGTGAATATAAACTCTATAGCAAAATGTGCTTATACATTTTCAAAAGCCAGAATTATTCTTTCTTTTTCCTATAATATTTCTATTTATTTTTTTTTAAGTTTTAATTTAGGTTCAGGGGTACATGTGCAGATTTCTTATGTAGGTAAATTGTCACAAGGCTTTGGTGTATGAAATATTTTGTCACCCAGGTAATAAGCACAGCAGCCAACAAGTTGTATTTCAATCCCTATCCTCCTGCCCCTCTCCTCCCTCAGGTGGGCCTTCATGTCTGCTGCTCCCTCTTTGTGATCATGCGTACTCCATGTTTAACTCCCACTTATAAGTGAGGATTATTCTTAATAAAAATCAGCCTTTAGGTTTTAAGTTATGGTAAAGTCTGTGTATGTGTTGACATTTTAATAGAGATTATCTGGTTTTGTTTTTTGTACACAATAGTACAGGGAAACCCAAACATGAGTGGTTTCTCCAGAAAGATTCCGAAGGGGACACACCTTCACTTATCAACTGGCCGTCCAGGTACCCGCACGCCGGCCTCTGGGGTGTGCGTGCATGAGTGTTGCTTCTTCCCGCCTGACCTGCGGTTCCACACATCAGCTAACACTCACTCTCCTCTTGCCCTTTTTTAATACCAGTGCACTTGAAAATCATGTGGAAGTTACTTTCAAATCATTTGCTTTTCTCCTCCACTTGCCCTAATCCATGCTAATAGTATCTCTCCTTCCCCTTCTTTTTCAATCTTTCTTGATTGACAAACCTTTTCCTTGACCTTTTGCTTTTTCCTTCTCACCAACTCACATAGGACTGGCCAGTGAGGGGCAGTAGTGAGCACCCAGCCAGGCCCTGGGCTGCTTTCCTGAGCTGACTCACACCAGCCGGCGTCCCCTCTGCTCAACTCCCCACTGCTCCCAGCCCTTCCAACCTCCTTGCTTTCATATCTCCTCATCTCTAAACCAGAAGTTAATTTTCAACAGTTAAATTTAGGGCATGCGGTTTTAAAAGCAAACAAAACCCCCTATCATTTCATTTTTAAGACTGGGGGCAGGGAGAGGCGGAAGGAGTCAGAATGAGTAAGTCATGGAAGGACAAAGCTCCCCACACAGAGTTTCTGACAGTCACTTTGTTCTCGGCTGAGGACAACATGCAGATTGTCTCTGATCAGAAGTGCGCATTCCACAGGAGAACTGGAGCCGTGCATCAGTCTCCTTTTGATTAACAAAAGTTTTAAGTATGAAAACCTCCAACACTGGCTCGTTTCTGAGCAAAATAACAACTCAGAATGTTTTCTTTTCCTGAGTTGTTCATAGTCACCACCTATATGTGTGTCTGTGTGGATTTTCCTTTAATGACACATATATAGATGCCCTGCCTCTTATGTTAAAAAAAAAAAAAAAAAGGAGTTTTTATCAAATTTAGCAGGGTGCACTTGTCATTTTTCCATTCTCAAGTAGTTGGAATTATGTCTCCTTTCCCACTACATGGTACTTCAAAAAGCAAAAATAAGAACTAGATAACACTATTAAATGTTTACTCTTTGCTCAGCACTAAGCCATGTGCTTTGCAAATGTCACATTACACTATGTCACTATTATTTCCATTTAAAAGGTGAAGAAACTGAGGCTTACTTAGGGCAGGTGAGTTGCCCAGCACCACCCAGGCCAATCTGACTGAGCCGGGATCTGAGCAGAGGTCCAACCCCACCCCACGGTCAGAGCTCTTGCTTTCTTTGTTTTGCAGTAATGGAAAAAGGTCTGTAGCTTTTGAAAAGGATGCCAGTTTTGCTCTCAGATATTTGAATATCTTTAGAAACAACTGGAGCAATCTCTCTTTATTTTTTATTTTATTTTTGTTTTTTAGAGACAGAGCCTCTCTCTGTTGCCTATGCTGGAGTGCAGTGGTACAATCATAGCTCACTGCAGCCTCAAACTCCTGGATTCCAGTGGGCCTCCTGCCTCAGCCTCCTAAGTAGCTGGGACTACAGGCACACGCCACTGCACCTAGCTATTGTTTTTCACTTTTGTAGAGACAGGATCTCACTATGTTGCCCAAACTGGTCTCAAACTCCTGGCCTTAAATGATCCTCCTGCCCAGGCCTCCCAAAAGGTTGGGATTACAGGCATGAGCCCCAGGGCCCAGCAGCTCTTTTGGGATTCGTTTTTGACTAAGAGCATAACAGCAGGAGAGGGGGATGGTGGTGGGAAATGTTCACTTCATTAATTCTGTCAGCAACTATCTTTTCTCTGACATTCTTTTGGCGCTAGAATTATTCATAATGATGCCCAAACTGGCCACGTGCCTTCTGAATGAATGAATATACTCTGCATTGCATGAAAAAGCTTGTGAATGTCTAATTGAGTGCTTTAAAAGAGAGGCGGTTGTTGTATCTTGAACTAAATGAAAAGCGTAAATAATCATGAGTGCCCTTACATTTTCAGGAAGCAATGAAATTACAACGTTTGGTCAATAGGTGTCTGTATGCCAGGAACCTTCCCCCACAGTCCATGTTCCAGGCCTGTGCGTGAGGAAAGCTTCCTGATTCAAGGGACCAGCCTCATTGTGCCCCAATGCATACTGGTGGTGTATATTAATGCATTTTTCTGTGGCTTCTGGGTATTTATTTGGTCAGAAGGGACCCATTCTCCCCCAGGATAGCATCTGACCCCTGCCAGCTTTTACAAGGGTTACAGTTAGTTTTGTACCACCTGGGCATACATATACAAATTGGAAACTCAACTGAGGATCATCTGACAAGTAGTTGACATTAGACACCAAAATGCTTTTTCACAAGTTATTTTCTCTTGGGGTCGGTTTCCATTCGCTGGTAATCTGGGATCTACGCTTGCTTTCCTCCTGTGAGGCTGTTACCGCACTTTGCAACTTAAATCCTTTTTCTTTCTTAAAGAGTCAAAGTTAGAGAAAAATTGGTGAAAGAGGAAAGTGCTCGAAACAGCCCTGAACTCGCCTCAGAGTCCATAACTCAGAGGAGACACCAGCCAGCGCCAGTCCATTACCTGTCATTTCAGTCCGAGCACTCGGCCTTTGATAGGGTCCCCAGCAAGGCAGCAGGCTCTGCACGACGGCCAATCCGTGGCTATGTCCAACCCGCGGATACCGGTCACACCGCCAAGCTGGTGACGCCAGAAACCCCAGAAAATGTATCTGAGTGTAGCTGGGTAGCATCAGCCACCCAGAATGTCCCCAAACCTCCTACCTTGAAGGTTCTAGAAGGTGATGGAAGGGATAGCCCAGTTCTCCATATCTGCGAGTCAAAAGCAGAAGAAGGAGGAGGAGGAGAAGAAAAAGAAGAAGAAGATGTGCTCTTCACTGAAGCTCTCGAGCAAAGCAAGAAAACCTTACTGGCTTTGGAGGGTGACGGGCTTGTGAGAAGCCCAGAAGATCCCTCTAGAAACGAGGACTTTGGTAAGCCTGCTGTGAGCACAGTCACCTCAGAGCATCAGAAAGAACCGGAAAGCATGGCGCACCCCCCTCAAGCTCAGCACCAGCCCACTGAGAGGACAGGCAGGAGCGAGATGGTTCTCTACATTCAAAGTGAGCCTGTGTCCCAAGACGCCAAACCAACTGGTCACAACAAGGAAGCCTCGAAAAAGCGCAAGGTCCGTACCCGCTCTCTGTCAGATTTCACAGGCCCCCCTCAGCTCCAGGCCTTGAAGTATAAGGACCCAGCTTCCAGGAGAGAGCTGGAGCTGCCCAGCTCCAAGACTGAAGGGCCCTATGGGGAGCTCAGCATGCTGGACACAAAGGTCTCTGTCGCCCAGCTCCGAAGTGCGTTCCTGGCATCTGCCAACGCCTGCAGGAGACCTGAACTGTAGGTGATGCTTCACACACCCTCCAGCTGTGTCACTTGCACGTCCCTGGCAGAATGATTCACTCCTCGACCTGTGTTGTGTTCTGCATTGAATCATATTAGCTTAGCTCACAAGTGTGTGCAGAGCGACTATGTGGAAAATGGCTCAAAAACTACCACTCTGCTTCTGCCTACTAATGGGGAACTAGCGGATTGGGTCTCTGGAATGTCTCCTTCCTTACCTGCATGGTAGAGGCATGAAGAGGGGTTTGGCGGTGTCTGTGCCTTGACTCACAGAGATGCATAATCCTTTGCTGTCTTCTCTTTCTCTGTCTTCGTTTGCCTCCCTTATACTCTCTGCCCTTTGATTCTAAAAGCAAATCACGGGTGGAGAGGTCGGCCGAAGGACCTGGCTTGCCCACCAGTGTGGAACGGGAGAGAGGGTCCCGGAAACCAAGACGCTATTTTTCTCCTGGTGAAAGTAGAAAAACTTCCGAGAGATTTAGAACCCAACCTATAACTTCAGCAGAACGAAAGGAATCAGATAGGTAGGCGTGTGTATGTGCAGTTTCCTAGTCCAGGAACATGGCAATGACACGGGAGTTTTACCACACTGATGGCCTTGATGCTATTTATATGGGATGTTGGCGATTCCATAATTCTTCCATCTAATCTATAAGCATTATTTATTTGGCTTATTTAAAAGTCTTTTTAAAGAATGTTAGCCTTTACAGTGGTATTATGATACATACACAATTTTACGTTGCATTCAGATGATAAGAAGTAAGAAATATTGTTTTTCTTCATGTAATGTTTTTAATATTTTTTACTTTCTTGTTAAATTAGATTCCAGATTGCATGTTCACCAGATTTTACAGGGAATATAACTGACGAATTTTATATTCATTTTCTAAATGTTCGTCTACTTGTTGTATTTGAGTTTTAAACTAAAGTGTCATATACTATTGCACAAAATGGTAAGATTTATCTAGAAAATTGTCATCAGTGGTGTTTAATAAGTTGTTCTTGTGCCTGGTCTCTCTCCACGGGGTGTGTAGTTGGCTGGGATTGTGTGCACACATGCTGCAGTGTCACTTCACAACTGTATGTGTGTTTTCACAACTAGAATTGCTACCAGGTTTTTTCTTAAAAGAATTTAATTGCATTTTTATTTTTACTTTCAATATGATGTTTTATTTCCATCTTTTGCTCCCACCTGCTAATTTATTATTATTTGCTAATGTCTTTCCTAGGTGCACTTCACATTCAGAAATGCCAGCTATCGATGGCAAGTACCTGTTTCCCTGTTTTTCATTTGTCTTTATTATCTCATCTAGACTGGATTTAATAATAAGGTTTTTGGCTTTTTGAGAGAATAAGATGATGGAGCATCTTGTCTCTCTTTGCTGCAGGTTTTCATTCTGTGAATATAATAAAATCTAGTTGAAATTTTCAGATGAGCTTTCCCTTCTTTCTGAGCGCAGTTAGAGAATCATACAGTGACCAGTATAAAAACAACTAATTTAAACCAAAGGAGCAGGTTCTTCTTGTTGTGCTGCTGCTACTATTTAAAAATAAAAGAAATTCCCCCCATAAAATATATTCGTGAAATCTCGATTGAACTAACGTTAGAGTAGAAATCCTTGGACAGAGTTTGCTTTGGTTTGGCTGGGTTGAATTGCAAGGGAAATTAGTACCTTTTCACTGAGCAGGAAGAATGGGCTCCCTGCCAGGGGAAACTACCACCAATTCTTATTTTGGTGCACCTATTCTTGTACTCAAAGATTTCTAGGTTAGCCCTGAAAGATTTTTTGGAGACCAAACTTAACCTTTTCTAATGATGTCCGGTTTTTAATTTGTGGCTTTTTGCAGATGAAGAAAAGGTGGATGAACGAGCCAAGCTAAGTGTTGCCGCCAAGAGGTTGCTTTTCAGGGTAAGCCGTGCTGACGTGCTTGAATAGAGATCACTACTGGGTGCAGTAATCCCAGCTACTTGAGAGGCCAAGGCAAGAGGATCACTTGAGGCCAGGAGTTTGAGACCAGCCTGGGCAACATAGTGAGACCTGGTCTCAAAAAAAATAAAAATTGTCAGCCTTAGGGAGGGAGAATCTTGTGGCCCCAGCCTACTTCATGCACCTCTGGGCATGCTAAGGCCCTCCTGGCTTTGGCCTACCTGTTGTTTTCTTCCTAATCTTTGGCTGGTTGTGGCCATCTTGTGGACACAGCATGAGTGTACACTTCTGACAATGATACGAGGTGCTCATTAGTGACCCCTCCTGTAGGTCCTGTAGGAGAACAGAGTAAAGACTTTTTACCGCCCTCATTTCTTTTCCTTGAATTTCTTTGTTATTTTAAAAATTTTTTTAGAGATAGGGTCTCACTCTGACACTCAGGCTTGAGTGCAGCGATGTGATCATAGCTCACTGCAGCCTCAACCTCCCAGGCTCAAGTGATGTTCTCACCTCAGCCTCCCAAGTAGCTGGGACTACAGGCCTGTGCCAGCTTGCCTGGCTAATTTACACATTTTTTTGTAGAGATGGGGGGGTCTCACTTTCTTGCCCAGGCTGGTCCTGAACTCCTGGCCTCCAGCAGTCTTCCCTCCTTGGCCTCCCAAAGTGTGGGATTACAGGCATGAGCCACCATGCCCAGCTCTTTCCTTAAATTTATAAGGGTTCCACAATGTTTCTAATCTTAGGAGATGGAAAAATCTTTTGATGAACAAAATGTTCCAAAACGACGCTCAAGAAGTGCGGCTGTGGAGCAGAGGCTACGCCGTCTGCAGGACAGGTCCCTCACCCAGCCCATCACCACCGAGGAGGTGGTCATCGCAGCCACGTAAGTGCCCATGGACTTCTCAGCCTTGGCTATAATGTCTTTTTTTTAAAAAATATATACATTTAAAGAGTGTTCAATGAAAATGAGGCACTGGGGAGGTGGTTTAGCTAAAAGCCACAGAGAAGTTAGTACTAAGGGGTTTTGTTTACTGTGGTCTCTCTAAACTGTAATGGGATGTGTATCTGCTAGAAAAACTTGAAAGGAGTTTTTGTTCTATTTTGTTTCTGTCTCTGCATATTGGTGTTTTAAAAATCTCTTTGACAACGGAAAATAGAAACATGAAACTTGGTGGATTCCTGTGATGAAACCCAGCTTCCATGGTCACCCGCTCCTGGCCCCCTCCTGGCCGGCGATGCTCAGCCCGTGTCCCATTCACTTCCCCTTTCCTCCTGTGCTATTTTCAAGCAAACACTAGAGGTCTTACCATTTCATCCATAAATATCCCAGTATGCCCTTCTAAAAGATAAGGGTTTGTTTTGTTCTTAATCGCCAGAAATCTCTTTTCTTTTCTTTTCCTTTTTTTTTTTTTTTGAGACAGAGTCTCACTCTGTCACCCAGAATGGAGTGCAGTGACAGGATCTCGGCTCGCTGCAACCTCCGCCTCCTGGGTTCAAGCGATTCTCCTGCCTCCACCTCCCGAGTAGCTGGGATTATAGGTATGTGCCACCACACTCAGCTAATTTTTGTATTTTTAGTAGAGATGGGGTTTCACCATGTTGGCCAGGCTGGTCTCAAACTCCTGACCTCAGGGGATCCACCTGCCTCAGCCTCCCAAAGTGCTGGGATTAATTGCCAGAAATTTCTAAAAATTAAATTGCAGTTTGATAACTTTCTAAACAACTGGAAGTTCGTTTTGAATAACGTGTTTCAATATATTCAGAATTAATTTCCCAAAGTAGTTCATTCAGAGATCATTGCTTCAATCAACTGAAAATTTTTATTATTTTTTGAGGGGGCGTTTGTTTTTTTGAGACAGTGTCTCACTCTGTCACTCAGGCTGGAATGCAGTGCGCCATCTTGGCTCACTACAGCCTCAACCTCCTGAGCTCAATTGATCCTCCAACCTCAGCCTCCCAAGTAGTTGGGACTACAGGCCCCACCACCACACCTGGCTAATTTTTGTATTTTGTGGGGATGGGGTTTTGCCATGTTGCCCAGGCTGATCTTAAACTCCTGGGCTCAAGCGATCCTCCCACCTCAGCCTCCCAAAGTGCTGGAGCTACAGGTGTGAGCCACTGTACGCAGCCTAGTTTTGTTGTTGTTGTTGAAGTTGTTAATTGGTTTTGTGCTTACCTTGGACACAGAGACACCCTTCCTGAAAAAAAAAAAAAAAAAAAGTTCATCCCATTAGGTTACTGACATCCCAAAAGGCCTCCATGTCAGTGCCCCGTTCTATGGACCTGCTATTAGATCAGCTGCCTGCAGTTCCTCCCAAAGTTGTTCCTCAGTTTCTTGGTGCATTTGTAGCTAAGTATATCCTTGCACTCATTAGGAACTCTTTACAAATCAGTTTGTTTTTTTAAAAAGAAAATATTTGAATGGCTGGTGTAAAATAAGCAGACACCCATGGGAGCAAAACAGTAAATATAAGAAAAATTAACCCCATTTTAAGGCTCAATAAATCTACCTTGATGTGCCTATAGATTGTATAAGAACACTGATACTTTTAAAAAGTAGATTGAGGCCGGGCGCAGTGGCTCACACCTGTAATCCCAGCACTTTGGGAGGCAGAGGTGGGCAGATCACCTGAAGTCAGGAGTTCAAGACCAGCCTGGCCAACATGGTGAAACCCCGTCTCTACTAAAAAATACAAAAAAATTTGCTGGATGTGGTGGCGCACGCCTGTAATCCCAGCTACTCGGGAGGCTGAAGCAGGAGAACTGCTTGAACCCAAGAGGTGGAGGCTGCAGTGAACCGAGATCCGAGATCGTACCACTGCATTCCAGCCTGGGCGACAGAGTGAGACTCTGTCAAAAAAAAAAAAAAAGTCCAGGCGGCCAGGTGCAGTGGCTTATGCCTGTAATCCCAGCACTTTGGGAGGCTGAGGCAGGCGGATCACGAGGTCAAGAGATCGAGACCATCCTGGCCAACACGGTGAAACCTCATCTCTAATAAAAATACAAAAATTAGCTGGACGAGGTGGCATGCACCTGTAGTCCCAGCTACTTGGGAGGCTGAGGAAGGAGAATTGCTTGACCCCGGGAGGCGGAGGTTACAGTGAACCAAGATCATGTCACTGCACTGTAGTCTGGTGACAGAGTCAGACTCCATCTCCAAAAATTTTTTTTAAAATTAAAAAAGTAAAACACAGAGAGAAAAAATTTAGATTGAAAACAGTATTCTAAAACACAGACATAATCTACTGATTTTTTGATGGCTAATATTTGCTTTTTAAAAATTTTTTTTTTTAACACCAAGACATGTATTCTCAAGACAGAGTGAATCCTCCCAGCTCTGAACACCTATTCTTACCCCATTTGCTTTGGGTAGCTGCTATCTCTTATTTCCTGAGTTTGTATTTGCTTTTCAAGTTCTTTCGTGATTTTTTTTCTCCCCAAAAATAATTAGCAAAAAATTCTGTTAAAATTTTTGATTTAACGTTTCTGAATTTAAAACTATGCTGTCCTTAATGCTTCTTTTCTTCTCTCTCCTTATGAATGTTTCCTCTTTGGCAATTCCTTTTAAAGTGAACCTATCCCTGCTTCGTGTTCTGGGGGCACCCACCCTGTAATGGCGAGACTTCCTAGCCCCACTGTAGCTAGGAGTGCTGTGCAGCCTGCCAGGTACTGGACAGATACAGATGCATGCGGCACCCGGTGCAAAGGTGCCGAACAGCAGATGCACCCTAAAGTCTTGAATGTCTGTCGTTTGTTTGACAAACAAGTCAGTGACGTGAGTTGTTCAGAATGTGTGGCATTTTGTTTTGTCATAGCGCAAGGCGCTGATAACTACGTGCTGGCATGCGTGGGAAAAAATTTCGTCTCTCTGCCTATGTTATGTGTTAGAACTAGAATCACACTAACTCATGTATCCAGTTGCTTTGTTTGTTTTTCATAATGATGGTCATCCCTCAAAAATTTTGTTCTTCGTCTAAATACTGTTGTAGCACTTAATAAAGATTAATAGAAAACCGGGACATTGGCCGGGCGAGGTGGCTCACACCTGTAATCCCAGCGCTTTGAGAGGCCGAGGCGGGTGGATCACGAGGTCAGGAGATCAAGACAATCCTGGCCAACATGGTGAAACCCCGTCTCTGCTAAAAATACAAAAATTAGCTGGGCATGATGGCATGTGCCTGTAATCCCAGCTATTTGGGAGGCTGAGGCAGGACAATTGCTTGAACCCAGGAGGCAGAGGTTGCCGTGAACTGAGATCGCACCACTGCACTCCAGCCTGGTGACAGAGCGAGACTCTGTCTCAAAAAAAAAAAAAAAAAAAAAAGAAAGAAAGAGAAAAAGAAAAGAAAAATGGGACATTAATCTGAATGTTGAAATGCTGATAACACCTAGTCTTTTTCAAACACCTGTAGATACAAATACATGCTGAAAATAATCCTCCCTCTTTCTAATTTATAGAGAGACAATGCCATTATATTTTGGGACTGGGAAAATAACAATTTATACTGTCTAAACGTAGATGTTTTACCATCGTGTTTTAGATTGTGGTGCTTTAAAATTATGTCCTTACACCAGGTCACATCCCTTCATTTTACTGTTATGTGAGCCAAACCACAAAAGCTAAAAATGATGGCAGTGCGGGGATAAAGCTGGCACACCCAAGGCAGGGCCCTCTTGGAGAAGTGGGTTTCCCTGCCCTCCTGGTTACTGCACGAGGTCCACGGAGGACTCTGAGGCTCGGGTGGCTTTTTTGTCACTGGCCTCATTATAGACCTGGAACTTGGAGGCTGACTGCTCTTTGGCCTGGGACAGCCTGTGCATTGGGGATTCACAGGAGTCAAGGCAGAATATTTCCTTTACTAGATCTGAGAATTGGATTGGTCAGGGGCAGAAGGTGTATTGCATTAAAAACCTCTAGAGATTCACAGTGACTGTGAAGACTTCAGGCTTTCCTTCTCTTCTAGCTGGAAGTTGGAGGGAGCTACTTACTTATTTACTGATTTATGTATTCATTTATTTATTTTTGAGACAGAGTCTTGCTCTGTCGCCCAGGCTTGATCACTGCTGACTGCAGCCTCAATCTCACAGGCTCAAGCGATCCTCCCACCTCAGTTTCCCAAGTAGCTGGGACCACAGGTGCACACCACCAAGCCTGGCTAATTTTTATTTTTCTTGTAGAGATGGGGTTTCACGATGTTGCCCAGGCTAGTCTCCAACTCCTAAATTCAAGTGATCCTCTTGCCTTGGCCTTCCGTAGATATGAGCCACTGGACCTGGCCAGTTGGAGGGATTTATAATCACCTGAAAAATTCTTTACTACTCTGGTTACTGGAAATTGCAGATTTAAGTACCTTTTAGAAAACTGGTAGGAACCTATGAGAGTAAATGCTAAGATGAAGCAGTGACTCTTTAAAAATGAAGCTGTTTGTCTTTAGCTAGTGAAAATCAAGACCTTCTGTTATTACATTGTTGACAGATGACTATATCGTTTCCTAATTATTTAACATGAAAGACCACCTTCTGAACCACGTCTTTACATGAGGTCTAAATACACCATAGGTAATGCTTTGCGACTCCCTTTCATTCTATTTATTAGGATACTAACAAAGCCACCTGTCTGTCTAAGATAAGGCATAACCAAGCTGACTTCAATGTCTTAAATAGGAAATTCATTTTGTAGAAATAATTCAGAGCTCAGAGTCTGCTCTTTGTAGAAGCGATGATCCTACGTGTCCTGTGCCGACTCTGCTTGCTGAGTAGCTGAACAGCTGCCTGCCTGTGTCCTAGATGTGTTTAGGGAAAAAAAAGCCCTTTGCAAAATGATGTGACACTTGGCAGAAAGTTAACATAGAAACTTAGCGGTGGGCTTTTGTTTGTTGGTACCTTTGTTGCTGACATTTTATTGTTTTCAGATTACAGGCCTCTGCTCACCAAAAGGCTTTAGCCAAGGACCAGACAAATGAGGGCAAAGAGCTTGCTGAGCAAGGAGAACCTGATTCCTCCACTCTAAGCTTAGCCGAAAAGTTGGCCTTGTTTAACAAATTATCCCAGCCAGTCTCAAAAGCGATTTCTACCCGGAACAGAATAGACATGAGACAGAGGAGAATGAACGCTCGCTATCAAACTCAGCCAGTCACGCTGGGAGAGGTGGAGCAGGTGCGTGCGCTCTAGTCTGATTGCAGTTTGTGTGTGTGTTCTTCAATTATTGCACTGCAATATTCCTCTGAGGTCAGTGATGTAATTAAGGTGCTCTGCCAGGAAACTGCTGCCGGTAGGTGATGTGGTGATAGCTTTCTTCCTAAAAATGATAACTCTACCAAGTATGTTGCTCTTTTTCTGTTTTCATACCTTGCTTGCGGAAATATGTAGAGTGAGTCCATTTTGGAGAGAAAAAAATAGTATGCACAACTGCATTTCACCCAGAGGATTTTGTTTCATGAAACGTATTATACAACTATGTCCAGGAATGGTTTTCCACTAAGAGAAACAGTGAAACCGCATCAAATCAAGTATTTCAGCTTCTGTCAATTCATAAACCAGGATTTATATAGGTGATATTTTTCAAGCAGCTTTTTTACTTTTTAACTGTGTCCTTCCAGGTGCAGAGTGGAAAGCTCATTCCTTTCTCACCTGCCGTGAACACGTCGGTGTCTACCGTAGCATCCACGGTTGCTCCAATGTATGCCGGGGATCTTCGCACGAAGCCACCTCCTGACGACAATGCAAGTGCCACTGACTATAAGTTTTCTTCTTCAGTAGAAAATTCGGACTCTCCAATTAGAAGCATTCTGAAATCGCAAGCTTGGCAGCCCTTGGTAGAGAGTAGCGGGAACAAGGGAATGTTGAGAGAATATGGAGAGACAGAAAGCAAGAGAGCTTGGACAAGTCGAGACAGTGGGATGGAGAAGTATGGGTCCTTTGAGGAAGCAGAAATGTCCTACCCCATCCTGAACAGAGCCAGGGAAGGAGACAGCCATAAGGAACCTAAATATGCCGTTCCCAGAAAAGGAAGCCTGGAACGAGCGAATCCTCCCATCACCCACCTTGGGGATGAACCGAAGGAATTTTCCATGGCTAAAACGAATGCACAAGGAAACTTGGACTTGGGCGACAGGCTGCCCTTTGAAGAGAAGGTGGAGGTGGAGAATGTTATGAAAAGGAAGTTTTCACTAAGAGGTAATGACTAGTGCCCCTAAAGCTTTAGAAAGCCACTGGGTTTTAGTTTCTGCTTGATTTGTCCTGTGTGTCTGATTGCTTTTAACAAAGTTCTAAAGGCAGTTTACAGCTAGCATTGGTTAAAAGTTCAGTGGGAATCCTATTCTACCCCGGATCTGACTAGAGGATACATCAAGTTTTCAGCAGTAAAACCACCGGAAGCGCTTTCACGCATCTTCATAGGGTTTCTGTTGACTTTGGTCACGTCAATCACACAACGGCCTTCTGAGCTGGTTCGTTCTGGTGGCCCCTTTTAGAAATAGATGACCCCGAAGGTCCAGGCTGGGTAAGCACAAGGAATTAAGGAAAGGCTTGACCCCAGTCTCTGAATCGCTAGAGTGTTTCTTCCTGCACGCCTGTTTTGCAGGCTAGCAAGCCACACTGCATGGGCCTTTCATCCTCCTTCTATTTTTGCATGAAACAGTACAGCGTAAGTTATAAGAGGAGTTTGCATTTGTGAGTATAACACATTTGAATGTTAAAGTATTGTTTTGGAGAATTAGAATCGTTCGGGAGTAAATGGTTAAAGCTGACTTCCTGTGTCTCGCACACAGGAGAGAAACCAATTGCCACGAAGCGTTTTGCTGTGTGGGTAACCCTCCGGGAAGTTTGGTTTTCTCCGAGTGTAGCGTGCTGCAGATTTGCATACATCCCAGTGGATTGGGTCACCCGCCGTGTGCCCACGGCTTGAACTCCCAGAGCTGCGCTGTTGGGGGTGAATCGCTGGAAGAACGTTCGCCTGAGGAGTTCAGTGCTGATGCTGCTCTTTTCCTTCCCGCGGCAGAGTTCGGGGAGCCCACTTCCGAGCAGACGGGGACAGCTGCTGGGAAAACTGTTGCTCAAACCGCAGCCCCGGTGTCCTGGAAGCCCCAGGATTCTTCGGAACAGCCACAGGAGAAGCTCTGCAAGAATCCATGTGCGATGTTTGCTGCTGGAGAGATCAAAACGCCAACAGGGGAGGGCCTTCTTGACTCACCCAGCAAAACCATGTCTATTAAAGAAAGGTAATGAGATTCGGTGAGCGAAAAGTAATTCTCTCGGGGAGGAGCTTACAGCTTGCTTTAGAAAACGATCTGGGTGATGGGCAAAGAGATGAAATCACACATTCAGCTTCTCACAGGGCTGTGCTGTTGTCCTGGAGTAATTTGGGGAAGCTGAGGTGTTTGAGAGTGAACTGCCTTTGCTCGTGAGCCTGGTTCGGTAATGACAACAGGGCCAGTTCCAGACGCAGATGAGAAAACAAACAGAAACAGATTTCTGCTTTATTTATTTGCTTCCACTGTCCCAATGTCTTTTATAATATTAAATTATTGGACTGTCTAGTGACAGGAGCTGAGATTTTGGCTCTTCCCCTTTTAGATACACAGGGTTCATACTGAATGCACAAACCACTTGTGACTTGTGTAAAATTTGTGTAGAGGGAGTGACGATAAATTTACTTATAGGGTGTATGTCTTTGCACTTAGAATCCAAGTTTTGTTTCCTTTACAGATTGTAAAATGGATGACTTTCTGAACTGCGTTTAGAAATTGTATGTCAGGTAATAGCTTGAAAGATTGCATTTCAGCATCAAATAACACAGTAGCCTAATTTCTTTCAAAAGAATGACGTAGGATGCAGAGGAATATATTTAAATGAGACAGATACAGAGAATTGGAAGTAAATTACCTTGGGGATGTGTTTTCCTTATTAACCCTTAACATAGATGAATTAAGCAGCAAAAGATGCAATAGGGGGAATAAATTCAGGGTTTGATAGCAGAGTAGGGTGACTAAATAAAAACGTACTGTACTCAGCTGATGGACGTTCTAAATACAGACTTGATCACTATGCATTTTATATGTGTAACAAAATTTCTCATGCACCACATAAATTTGTACAAAAAAAAGGAGAACATCTTCAGTAGGTAAAAAACATGATGGAATAGTGATAGGAAAACTGGGTGAAGAAAAGTCTTGTCAACTCCATATTAGGAGAACCATTTCCAACACCTTTTCCCACAGTTCTGCCAACCTCCACCCTGCCTCAGCACCTCCCACCACACAGAAGTCTGCATGCTTTGTTAGGCACTGACCACTCTTATTTTTCTAGATACATTTCAGACTGCCTAAGAGTATACCAAGCCATAATGAAAAGTCTTCTTTTCTTTTCCTTCTTTCTTTTTTTTTTTTTTTGAGATGAAGTCTTCCTCCGTCACCCAGGCTGGAGTGCAATGGGACGATCTTGGCTTACTGCAACCTCTGTCTCCCGGGTTCAAGCAATTCTCCTGCCTCAGCCTCCCCAGTAGCTGGGACTACAGGCGTGCACCACCATGCCCAGCTAATTGTTTGTATTTTTAGTAGAGTCGGGGCTTCACCGTGTTAACTAGGATGATCTCTATCTCCTGACCTCATGATCTGCCTGCCTCAGCCTCCTAAAGTGCTGGGATTACAGGCGTGAGCCACCATGCCTGGCCCCTTCTTTCTTTTTTTTTTTTTTAGAGGCATGGTCTTCCTCTGTTGCCCAGGCTAGAGTGCAATGGTGCTGTCACAGCTCACTGCAGCCTCGAACTCCTAGGCACAAGTGATCTTCCTGCCTCAGCCTCCCCAGTTGCTGGGACTGCAGGCACGTACCACCATGCCTGGCTAATTTTTTCAAAAAGATTTTTTGTAGAGTTGGGAGGTCTCACCATGTTGCCCAGGCTTGTCTTGAACTCCTGGCTTCAAACAGTCATCCCACCTCAGCCTTCCAAAGTGTGGGGATTACAGACGTGCACCACCATGCCTGGCCCTTCTTTCTAGTTTTAAGCCAAGCTTCTTGAACATTATTTATAAAGTAATAGATGCCATCTTTTTCAACTGACAAATTAATAAGATTGTTAAATCTGATTGACTTTCTCCTTTACTTACTTAAGATTCATGAAAAGTTAGACCTGGCAGGCTGAGGGGCCTAGGGAAGGGGCAGAGGAGTCAGTGCAGTGAGGCAAAGGATGTCTTCAGTCAGGGAAGCAGTTGGGCCTATTGAGGCTTGAAGTTCTCTTCCACGGAAACGGGGCTCGAAGAGAGTTTCATCCCAGAAACCCAAGTGTTGATAACTGGTTTGGTGAGGAAGAAGGGAAATCATTTAAGGAAATTAACAATAAATATCACTCATACACAAGTTCTGATGCTTTACACATGAGAAAATATCCCTGGGGTATTCCCCAGTGGAAAATACTAATATTATGCCCCCTTCTTTCAAAGGCTTTTAAAGGAGCCTTCCCATCTTTGGGAATATTCTGTCCATCTGGACTTAGGACTTTTGATGAAGAAGTCCTGTGTCTACCCACTAAGCAATAATTCCTGATTTACTTGCCTGTTTTTTGGTAAATTCTAGTTGATCTATATTTTTCTGAAAGCTTTAATCCTACTGTAAAATTCTCATTTTTAAAACTGAGATACTGGAAAGATGAAGCTTCTTAGCTTGGGCTTTGTGGACATCTGAGGCTTTCAAGGGTGGCTGTAAAGTTTCTGTGAATGGCCCAGAAATGTATTCAGAATTGAATGTATTCAGAATTGAATGTGTGAGCATGCACACCTGCTGGCCACAAACTCCAGGTTCTTACTCTGTAGCTGGGAAATTTCAGCCACCAGAGGGCCCCAGATTTATGTAGGAATAAGAATAGAGCAGCAGTTCCCTTTTGCTCCCTCCTTTTCTTTTTCTTCTTTTCTTTTATTTTTCTAGACAGGATCTTGCTCTACTGTCCAGGCTGGAGTGCAGTGGTGCGATCATAGCTCACTGCAGCCTCAGTCTCCTGGGACTCAAACAATCCTCCCACTTCAGCCTCCCAAGTAGCTGGGACTACAGGCACACACCACCATGCTCAGCTGACTTTTTATTTTTTATTTTTATTTTTTTGTAGAGACAGGGTCTTGCTCTGTGGCCCAGGCTGCTCTCCCACCTCCTGGCCTCAAGTGATCCTCCCACCTCAGCCTTCCAGAGTGCTGGGATTACAGGTGTGAGCCACCACACCCGGCCCTCCTTTTTCAATGTTTGATTTGTCTCTCATTTAAAAAACACTTTAGTTCGTTCACTCATCCAACTTGTGAACCAGCAAGGACCAAGATCTAATATAAGTACTTATGTGTGTTGGTTAGCCCTATCTGAGATCTATGGGGTGCCTATAATTCTCTAAAACGAAGGGAAAATTCTAAAAAAGAGAGAGAGAAAACACACCTTATTTAATATTAGGGGCACGTGGTTGTCGTGTCTCCTGTTTGACCCAGCCCTGACTGCTCTGAGTCTGAAGTCCTTGTTCTCACCAAGCAGGGCTCTCAGGCCAGCATTCTCTGCTGGAATAGTGTGAGGTATGGAAGAAGAGGCACCGTTTCCCCGGGTGGCCTGGCAGGCACCTGTCATGGTGGCCCTGGACCAGGCGTCGGGTAAGCGGGCCAGTGTCGTGCCTCTCCCTGGATTTACACAGCCCCAGGCCAAGCCGCTGCCCAGGCTCCCGGCATCACAGTCCTGCAAACAGCACTTCGGCTTGGCAGTTGTCAGAAGCGCTGACAGTTGTTTGAATTGCACCAGCAGGAATTTATGTCCTGTGTAGACCCAGATGTCGGCTCCTCGACCCTCTCAGAGCCTGGCGGTCTGCGGTGAGCCGGAGGGCTGTGAGCTCACAGGAGGAAGGAACACATTTGGGAAGATCTCCCTCCCTCCTCAGCATGGTGGACACCAGTGAGGAAATCTAAAGGGACAGGAAGAACCCACTCAAGTTTTAGTGCGTGTTATTTACGAGTTATTCATCATGTGCTCCGTAGGCTGGAGGCGAGGGCTGGCTCCAAGTGCCATGGGGGCTCCATGGAAGCACAGTTTCTTCCAGGTTTTTCTGGTTACTCTGTAGTCTTCGGAGTCCCTAATGGTAACTCTGCCAGCACATGTAGAAGCAAAATTTCAGGGTTTTAGAATGGAGGAATTCTTTGGAGGCCTTCCCATGGTGGGAAAAACCTTATAAGAAAGCCAGAATCCTATGCCATTCCTAAAATGGTGTGACAAAAATGTGTCTGGTCAGCTAATGTTCTACCGCAGTGAAACAAGCACAGGCAGGCAAGGGTTGCAGTCACGTCTCTCTGCCCACTAACATCCAGGGTGACCTCAGTCAATGGAATTCTTGACCCGGATGTTCCCACGTTCCTTGTCCGTCGGAATGGAGATAACAATTCCCAGTGTCTCGGGTCGCCGAGCAGATCAGCAGAGTATAAGGTGGATGAGGCGGTGATCTCAGATGCCACAGCGTGTGTTTTTCCAAGTCAGTTTTAGATGCCACAAAGCAACCACCAGGGAAACCGTCCGATGACACAGGTGCTGGTGTCCCTGCCCCAGACTTTTGAGAGCTTCTTTTTCAGAAGGTCTTCAAAGACCAGAGCTCATGACTTCTAATAAACTCAGGAAGATGAATTTGATTGTTTTTAAATTCATCATTTGGATCCAACCTGATTAACAAGGTGGATGGTCAAGAGGAGTAGCTGCTGTCCTGGGTCGAAGGTGAAGTGAGAGAAGCTGGTTCTGGGGCCAGTTGCAAGGAGAATATCAGTGAGATGAGTGCCTGGCTCCACGAGATGATGAACTGGAAGGACTTCTTCCTTCTCATTTGGGTATTAAAGTGCTGGTATGCTTACTTTTTCAAAGTCTCGTTTATTGATACTTTGAAAGCTCAAGTACAGCATGCGAATACCAATTTCCTTTAATGATTTCATTTTGTGAGATTATTTTATTAGAATAAAACTGACTCATTCAAAATAATTGGAGAAAAGATGAATCATAGTTATTATATAGTATGAAATGATGTGGATTAAAACTCTTGAAGGAATTTGGACTTTGTGTCCACGCCCACGAACTAGCTCTTGTAGCGTGCAGGGTGTTGTTCAACATTTGAGAATTACAGGAGTTAGGACTAAATGAGACCTTGACCAAAGGGATCTGCATGAGATTGACAAGGCAGCCTTACCACAGTTCTAGAGAACGGGCATGTGAGATCGTATCTGCTGCCACTTAGGAGAAAGAGGAAAACAGAAAGGAAGGGAGGAGAAGAAAGAGATTGAGAAAAGGGGCAGGCCCAGAGTTCAAACCTCCTGCCTCCTTTGGGGAATTCCTTTCTTCACGGCTTACTTCCCATTATTTGACTGAGTAAATAGACAAGTACAAGGCGTGATTATGTACACATACATAGATGTCGCCGAATTCTTAAGTACAAAATTTGTTTTCTTATTAGTGTAACAAAACTTATCACAGGATATATCTCATCCCATCTCCAAAACATATATTTAATGGGAACGTCAGAAGAAAGACCTCAGAGATCATCTGGTCCAGTTCCTGATGTGGCAGATACAGGAGGGAGAACTGAGGCACCAAAGGAGCAGTGGCCATCTGGGGACTTAAGCTGATGTGCTTAAAATACACTGTTGTCTAGGGGCGGCCAAGGCTTCAAATCCTGTTACTACTGGGAGGCTTATGGGATCAGCTTGAGGCCAGGAGTTCAAAACTGGCCTGGGCAACATAGTAAGAGTTTGTCTCTACCAAATAAAAAATTTAAAAATTAGCCGAGTGTAGTGGTCCACACCTGTCGTCCTAGCTACTCTGGAGGCTGACATGGAAGAATTGCTTGAGCCCAGGAGTTCAAAACCAGCCTGGGCAACATAGCAAGACCTTGTCTCTACAAAATAAAAATTTTAAAAGGTAACCAGGCACAGTGATGCACACCTGTCGTCCTAGCTACTCTGGATGCCAAGACAGGACTATCGCTTGAGCCCAGGAATTCGAGGCTGCAGTGAGCCATGACTCTGCCGCTGTACTCCAGCCCTGGTGACAAAGGAAGACCCTGTCTCTAAAACAAATTTATAAAAATAAAAAATATTTATGGATAAAAAATATTTATGGATTTAATATTTATGGATAAAAAATATGTATACCATTTATGGATTATGCATTAGTGATATCAGTGAGACCTAGCGCATCAGGTGCGGCACAGAGGGAAAGGGATCTAGTTATTTGGTTTTTCCCTGCTCTTTAAATTATTTGAGCATAAGCTCAAATGAGTTTAATGATCATCACCTTTTTTTTTTTTTTTTTTTTTTTTTTTTTTTTTACATTTTATCT
Source organism: Papio anubis (assembly GCF_008728515.1). Lineage (NCBI taxonomy): Eukaryota > Metazoa > Chordata > Mammalia > Primates > Cercopithecidae > Papio > Papio anubis. The sequence continues at coordinate 96,840,058 of NC_044986.1, forward strand.
TTCCCATGTTTGTTTGTCCAGCGTAAAAAGATTTTTTCATTCATGGCAATACAGTTAGCTGAAACAGCCTCATGTTTGTGAAAAATAACCTTTCAGGATTCCAGTATTCAAGCAGCTTCCTGTCAAGTCACATCATCATTGAGCTAAAGTAGGTTAGGTAACAATAACAGTTAATTAGATTCTTTTTTTGTATGTATCCTTTCCCTGAGGAAAGTTGAAGTGATAATTTTAAAAAATGGGTTTGCAGAAAATAGTTTGTGTCTAAAGAAGACGGATTAGAAAGATCAAATTCATTTGTAGGAAAAGTACAGGGCTTAGAACACCTGAGGAGAAACAGTCATAAACATCAAATTTTACCTCTAATTGAAAGGGATGATATTAAGAGACTGTAAGTGCTTCGTGGCTTTATTTTTTGTTTGTTTGTTTTTTGAGACAGAGTCTCGCTGTGTCACCCAGGCTGGAGTGCAGTGGCGCAATTTCAGCTTACTGCAACCTCCACCTCCCGGGTTCAAGTGATTTCTCTGCCTCAGCCTCCCGCCCGGTTAATGTTTGTATTTTTAGTAGAGACAGGGTTTCACCATATTGGCCAGGCTGGTCTCGAACTCCTGACCTCGTGATCCACCCATCTTGACCTCCCAAAGTGCTAGGATTACAGGCGGAAGCCACCAGGCCTGGCCAACTTTATGGTTTTTTTGGTTTGTTTTTTCTTTTTTTGGATAGCCTCAGAAACATTATTTTATTAAAACCCAGGTGGAAATAAAAGCAAACAATTAAAGGTGTCCTTGACAGAGTCTATCACATAGTTTTCTTATGTAATAAAGCATTTTAAGTATTTTGATAAAATAACATTTACCTTTAAATATAGATTTGCTGATCCTAAATTCTATAGTATAATACATGACAATTTAAAAAAGAATAATCAAAGTATTATCTTCCAATAAACCCTCTCTTCTAATTTTACTTTTGGCTTATCATTGATGACTCTCTCTCACCCACAATCATTATTTGTTTCAGTTGTTGCAACTCTTTTGTCACACCTGAGAATAAGAAAGCTATATGTAGCCATGTCCTTTAAACAACACCAGAAAAATAAACTAGTGATAGAATATCTTTTATATAATGTTTCGTTTAAAAAACAAATTTTTAAGCCCATGTCTACATCATTTTCTGTAACACAGCTTTATTCCTTTAATGTTATTTCACCAAGTGACCAGAAGGCCTCGCTAGAAGACATTTTTCTCTGGGGACGGTTCTCTTGCTTTCAGCCCAAGGCCAAGGAACAGACATTCCTTGGCTGGGATGACGGTGCATCTTTTATCTAGCAAGTCACATTTTGGCTCTGTGTTTCAATCAACTGTAAAGTCTTCGGGGCCATCTTAGAAAAGGGATTTTATTGTTTTTCCAGATATGCTGTCTTCAGAATAAGTGAAATTCAATTTTCTAGATATGCTGTCTTCAGAATAAGTGAAATTCAAAATGTTAAAATGAGGTGGCTGTGGTCGTGTCTTGGCCAAAGCATTCTCACTTATCTAGATTATGGTTCCATCACAAGGAAGAGTTTGGTGCTGAACTCTTTGTGGCTGGCATGTTCTCCTCCTAGATTGGCACTGTTGAAGAAAAGCGGAGAGGAAGATTGGAGAAACAGACTCAGCAGGAGGCAGGAGGGCGGCAAGGCTCCGGCCAGCAGCCTGCACACCCAGGAAGCAGGGCGGTCCCTCATCAAGAAGGTAACGTTCCTCGTGTTAGGAAAAGCCTTCAGACTAACACCACTCTTGGAAGTGCATCAAAGAGACAAGCATGTGCCACCTAATTCCTTCTCTGTGAAGCATTTGTGCGTTTTTGCCCTTAGGGTACACGCTGAGAGCCTGTCACAGAGCAGCTAAAATTGGGTGGAAGGCTGTGCCTGGAGATGCTTTAGAACTGGGATCAGCAACACACACACACACTGTGTCAGCAAGCAAGTGCCTGAATTTTAAAGTGTGTACTTTTTCTTTAGTTTAAAAACCTTCTTAAATGATGTCTGGCTTTAGAGTGTTATTAAAGCCTTTATAATGAAAAAAATTGAACATCTTTAAGTTGCATATAAAATATGGACTTGCGTTTCCTATGCAGAGATTTTAAACCTAAGTATAAAAAATAAGGACATAATTGTGGTTCATGAGTCTTTAGTTCATCATTTAAGCATGTTTCATGAATAGCTATGTCTTTTATTGAGAATATACAGTAATGTATGTTACAAGTTGAAACAAAATTAGGTAATGCATGGTGATCAATACTAGCAAGCATTTCATATGCGAAAGTATTGATGAATTGTTAAATTACAGATGTGATGATGACCAACTTTTGACCAGGTAGTGCACACTTTCAAACCTGATGGTGACTGACTTGCTGGCTGGCCCTACAATTGCAAATGCACCTTCTGGCTGGAGGCGAAATGATGCACCGGTGGCGCACTCCCTGCTCACTTTCTAGGATCAGAAGTCTTCAAGTAGAAAAGAAAAAGGATGCTTTCAACCAGATGATTCCCAGGACCCTTCTAGCTCTAAAATGAGTTAAGCATCTGTGGAAGGGAGAGATGATGAGTGTGACTTTCATGCATTAAGAAACTTACATAAATATGAGATGTGCCCATAGAAGGGTGAGTCAGGAGCTCTGACACTATTTCATCCGATACTTCTGTGTCTTCTTAGGTTACATTGTAATGGCAATTTGAATTCTCTTCTTTGAGACATATGTGGTGTTAAAGATAATATAACTAAAGAATTTAACCCTCGGCCATTTATAAAGTTCTCAAATATAACTAGATGTTTAGAAAGTATACCAACATGCACATATTTTTCACACACCATGTCAAATTCAGGTTTCAAAAATGAGATCCTGAAGTGAAAGAAAATCCATCTGTCAAATAATGTATCCCCACTACCCACAAACTTTATTTAAAAGAATCTTGAAATCATTGCTCCAAAAACAACTTTAACACATTCCTCATTAGCAAACCTGCCAACTACTGTGTCCTGGCACCAAGCAGCGCCTGGCCCCTTGTCCATTATTTTGGAAGGTGCAGAGACTCCCCGACCCATCAGGAACTGGGAGTCCTAGAGAGCCGGTGGAAATTTAAATGAAGCCAAAAAGCACAAAGCAGGAGAGGGTCCCGGTGAATAGTGAAATAGGTGCGTTAGCCCTTAGAAGAACGGAGGATCACCTTAGGTGTGGAAGCCAGAAGGCATTGAGTGGAGGATGAGATCCGAACCGCCTGAGGCTGGCTAAGGTTTTTAGAAGGCAAGAGAGGCCAGTTGACTGCAGTTGCCCTTGGGGTAGAAAACCCAGTGACCTAAAGCCCCGGGGCTTCCAAGCAGGATGGGGCTAGAATGGGAAATACCGCCTCTGGGCACGTGGAGGCTGCTGTTCCTGCAGCAGCGGTGAACTCTCCCACTCTTCCTCAGTGGCCTGCTTCCCTTTGGCTGGAGACAATAAGCTCTTTGAAGTTAAAATAAGCCGATCTGTCTTAGGCCCTTGTAGCCCACATTGGGCAATCTCAGGTTCTGTTGAGGTCAGGTGTTTCTCATTCCTTCCCGACGGCTGGCACTGTTTTCAGTCACCCCCGGCTGTGCTCACATGTGGTGGGTGAGGCGCCTTAAACCTGGTCTGTCTTAAGGGAGTCCCCCAATAGCTGAGGAGGCTTGACACGCCCACTGCTTGTGGGGTGTCTGAATGCTGCCTTGAAGAAGGACAGACAGTCATGACACGTGGGGCCTGAACAGGGGCGCTTGCTGCACGGAGTAGCTCTAGCCTTGCTGATGGAGAGGTACCCAGGAGAGCAGGTGCCGGAACCTTCCATCTTTAGCACCAAGGGCAGAAAGGAGCTGGTGTTACAGTCAGCTCATCACGCCCTTCACGGTTCCTGCGTTCCTTTTGAGTGTGCAGTCTGTGGAAATGTAGAAGAGGCAGGAAACAGAGGGAACTCTAGAAGTTCCTTCCATTGTTCCTATGAAAATACACGCAGCATGGAAGTCAGCACCATCCAACAAAAATAGAATGTGTGCCACATAGGTCATTTTGAAATTTTCTTGGAGTCACGTTAAAAAATACGTTAAAGGATGTCTTGAAAAGTCTATAACTGTTTTGTTTCTGTCAATGGATTGGTCTCAAAAGAAAATATCTTTGAGGTGCCCCAGCCAGCATCTCATTTTGGGTCTTTTGTTATGTTAAGATTTACTTTGGGGCCAAGCGCAATGGCCGTGCCTGTAATCCCAACACTGGGAGGCCAAGGCAAGAGGATCACTTGAGCCCAGGAGTTTGAGACCAGCCTGGGCAACGTGGTAAAACCCCATGTTTACAAAAATTAGCTGGGTGTGGTAGTATGCACCTGTGGTCCCAGCTACTTGGGAGGCTGATGCAGGAGGATCGCTTGAGCCCGGGAAGTTGAGGCTGCAATGAACAGTATTTGTGCCACTGCACTCCAGCCCAGGTGACAAAGCAAGACCCTGTCTCAAACAAAAAAAAAAAAAATTTTTCGACCCATGAATAGATACTAAGCTGGAGTTTTCATTTCTGTACTAAAAGATCAGGCACATTCGGGGAATGGAAAACTTACCAGCAGTTCCTTCTTTCCCCATTTTACCCCCCACCCCCCAAAATGAGGATTGATGATCTAGAGCTTAAGAGCACTAGTTGTTTACCTAGCCAGCTCTGTCATTTCCTGTGAAAAACTGTTTCGGTATTCTCTCTCTCTCTCTCTCTCTCTCTCGCTCTCTCTCCCCCCCCCCCGCCCCCCCAGCTTTCTCTTTCTTTCTCTTCCTTGCGGCCCTTCTTATCTTTCTCCTGTTCTTGGTTTAGTCTAGGCCAGGCTAACCTGACTTAAACATGTGTGAGTCTCGTAGCATATATACTTGGTGTAAAGCTGGTAAAGCTGTCTGTTTTGTGGATTTGGTCTGGTCTGCACGCTGTGGTTTATGTGCACTTGAGCATGACTTGTGTACACTTCCCTCCAGAGTAATTCATTCCACCAGAGAGAGAGAAACCAAATGAAGCAAAGTCTCTCAGAAGTGGTTTGGCAGGAGTCTCTGTTACAACTAGCTTTCAGTTATGTATTTATATTCACCAAATAGTTATTTTCAATTCCAACCCTATTTCGGTTTATGCGACGTTAAGGCACACACGGTGGCTCCCGCGTCTTTTGTGAAGATAGTCATCCAGCGAATCAGACCTTTTCCAAGAAGTGAAAACCATTTATAGACTTGGCCATTAAAACCCTGTGTCTATTTCTGAGTTCCAGATGGGAACTGGATATCCTACTGTGCTTCAGTAGCTTTGAGGTCAGTACACCCAGCTCAGATCTATGACAGTCCCTGAAATTTCAAGAAAGGTGAATCTGGCACATTTATATTCTCTGTGTCTGCTGCCGTTGAAATTCCAGATCACAATTCAGGAGAATTTAAAAGTCACTTTAAAGTGCGAGGATGACAGGGAGAGAAAGGCTGGTGGGACGCCCTCTAAACTCCAGATGCTCATTCTGCGGTCAGGGAATGAGTTGGCCTGAGGTTCACATCACTGCATTGTGTGAGCACGTGCATGCTGCTGTTTGAACCCAGGCACGAAATACTCGAAGGCGATTGTGATGCCCTGATGAGGCTCTTCTCTTCCAATACTCTGCAATGTTCCTTGTTTGTTTTAACCTTTAGGAAGAAGGAGGAGTTGCGGATGATATTGCCATTTCTAATCTGCTTTGGGTAAGCCTGACTCTAACACAGGTGTCCTCTAGATGGTGGCCAGTATTACACTTCACGTGGGTGTACACTTCTGATCCTGGGTGGTTCCTTCGTGTGCACCCTCCCTGGTGCTTTTCTTATCTCCAGACCAGAAACAGCCTTTGTCCAGAGTGGAGAGCTGAGCCTGTGCCCTTCAACTATTTTTTAAATCATGTAATGAAAATAGTTTAAAGAAGATAATATTTTCTGTTAAATGTTAAAACTGTCAATGAAATTAATGGTTTCCCTCTCTGTAACTGACAATCTTCTATAAATTAACTCATTTAATTACTGCACAAAGCTGACTCAGGTATATTTACCACGCTTGTGTGGATTTATTTTAGCATCAGCATTCAAGCAAGGACTCTCTTGAAAAGAGAACTGAAGTTGCAATGAGTAAATTAACATTCTGTTAGAAAAATCATTGTTTTGTCTCTCCTTCCCCCATGTCCCTGCCCGGCCCCGCTCTGATAAATCTTCTCTTTTCACCTTAAATCCTCTTGCTTTGCTCTGTAGGAACCTGTATATGCTTCTACTTATTCTCCTGCTATTCCTGCTGCCCATAAATACCTGTCTTTTGTGTCGATTAATCAGGTGAGGAAAAGCCACTCATCTTAAGCCTCACTGCAAGTTCTAAGCAATAGGAAAAGAACTTCTGTTTTAATTTTGGGAAATAACTTATTTGCTGCATTTCACTGTGAAACAGAGGAGTGTGTGTGTGTGTGTGTGTGTGTTGCAGTACAATTGTGTGTGTGTCCATGAGAGTGTATCTATGAGTGTGTTTCTGAGTGTGTATCTGTGAGAGTGTGTGTATGAGTGTGTGTGTGTCTATGACAGTACGTGTCTGTGTCTGTAAGTGTGTGCACAGGTGTGTGTTTAATTGGTTCTTCATCTATTTAGGGTCAGTCACACACACACTGATCCTTGGCTCAGATTTTCAGGTGGACTTGATGGCATTAATTCCCCTCATAGTCATGAAACTGGTTTAAGGGGAGAGTGTCCCCTTTCAGCCTCCAAGCTTGGATCCTGAGTCAGGAGCCCAGGAGAGGTGGCCGTGTTCTTCGCTCCGGCCCAGTAGGGATGTTGTCCTGCTCAGTTCCTAGAGGAGGAGGATATGGTGGAGGTGGTTTGGGGTGTGGAGGGACAGGGAGGAAGACTCAGCGAGGGGAGGCCCCTCCAGTAACCCTATTAAAGAACCAGGAGGAGCTGGTTCCAATGGCCCTATTAAAACTAGAGACCACGGACCCCCTGTCCCTTCCCTCCATCCTCGCTGTAGCCCCTCTGAACCCCACCCCAGAGGACAGACCCGGCCTGGGCTGAGCCACTCTGTGGGTGAATAACATGAAAAATAGGAATGGCTGTTTTTTTTAATTCCCCGTGGAATGTCCTTGGTGTCAAAATAGCTCTGCAAAGTGGCAACATCCACTTTTCCATGAACACCAGGCTCCCGACTCCTCCCTGCCAGGCTTTGCCCCATCACTTCCCTCCTGGGGCCTCTGTCCCTCCCTCTAGGCCCTCTGTCCCCTCCCTCATAGGGTCTCTGTCCCCTCCCTTTGCCCGACCTTTCCCCGACCTCGATCCTTTGTCGGAAACCTTTTCCCCTCGCCTGTCCCTTTCTCCTCGGCCTTTGTCCTTCCCTCGGTTCTGTCCTCTTCCCCTTTGTCTTCGTCCCTTCCCTCGCCTTGTCCCCTTCGCCTCTTGTCCTCGGCCCACCATCCTCCCTTTGACTTTGTCCCTTCCTCGGCCTCTGTCCCTTCCTCTGTCTTGATCCTTGTCTTTTCTTCCTTTGCCCTTGTCCTTTTCGTCTTTTCGGTCCTTTGCCTTTGTCCTTTGTCGATCCTTTGTCTTCTGTCCCTTTGTCTTATCCTTTTCCGCGTTCTTCGTGAAACCTTTATTCTGTCCCTCCCTTTGCCACTTTGTCCTTTGCCCTTTATCCCTTCCCTTTGTCTCGGTCCTTTTCCTTGTCTTTTCGTCCCTTCCTCTTTGTTCGATCCTTTTCGACTGGTTCTATTCTCCTTCTTTGTCTTTGTCGATCCTCGGATCCTTTCCTTTGTTCGTCCTTTGTCCCTTCCCTTTGTTCCGACTTCCCTTTGTCTTTGTCCTTCCCTTTGTTCGAGTCCCTTTGTCTTTTCGATCCTTTCCGGTCTTTGTCCTTTCCCTTTGTTCGGTTTTCCTTTGTTCGTCCTTTTCTTGATCTCGAGTCCCTTTCTCTTTACCTCGATCCTTTGGTTCTTCGGATCCTTTCGTCTTTCGATCCTTTGGTTTTCGATCCTTTCCTTTCGAGCCTGATTCTCAGCAAGACTGGGGCTTTCTTAGCTCTCAGGTGGCCTCTGACAGTGCCTCGCGGATGGCCTGTTCGCAGCACCAGCAGTTATGAATGAGGGTTCAGGGTTTCAATGCGCTGCTGACAGAGAAGGTGTCTGGGGTCCTCCTGTCAGCCATTCTACCAGAAATGGAAGCTGCTCCACGCCTTTCTCCCCCTTAGCGGCTCTTCCCTCACTCTGCTGGTTCCTTTCCCTGAAGCTGGAAATGCTGGTTGCAAGAGCCCAGGTCCCACATACCCAGCCAGTGTCTACCCCAAGAAAGAGGCTGAAATCTGGAGCAAACTTCCTATCCCATCACGAACGAGGGGAAATGAGCTTGTGTTTCTTTGAAATAAGCCAATATTAAACTTTAAAGGAAAAGATATATTATTGAAGTCTTTAAGTGTTTACAGTCAGCCCTTCATCTCTTCCGGTTCCGCATCCAAGGATTCAACCAACTAGGGATACTTGGGAATAAAGCCAATACAAAGAACAATACAACAATTAAAAAATTTTTAAAAATTGTTTTGACAAATACATAATGACATATGTCCACTATTACACTATCATACGAAATCATTTCCCTGCCCCGAAGAGCCTCTTTGTGCCTCCTGTTCAACACTCTCACTTCCCAGTCCTTGGCAACCTGTAATTTTTTACTGTCTCATAGTTTTGCCTTTTCCAGAATGTCATTGAATTGGAATCACACAGTATGTAGCCTTTTCAGATTGGCTTCTTCCATTTAGTAATATGCATTTAAGATTCCTCTGTGTCTTTTTAAAATTTTATTTATTTTAATAATAATAATAATAATAATTATTATTATTATTATTATTATTATTGGGATGGAGTTTCACTCTGTCACCGAGGCTGAAGTGCAGTGGTGCAATCTTGGCTCACTGCAACCTCCACCTCCCAGGTTCAAGCAATTCTCCTGCCTCAGCCTCATGAGTAGCTGAGATTACAGGTGCCCGCCACCACACCCAGGTAATTTTTTTGTGTTTTTAGTAGAGATGGGGTTTCGCCATGTTGGCCAGGCTGGTCTCAAACTCCTAACCTCGGGTGATCTACCCACCTCGGCCTCTCAGAGTGTTGTGATTACAGGCGTGAGCCTCCACTGTGTCTTTTTATGGCTTTAAAGCTTTTTTCTTTGTATTGCCAAATAATATATCATTATCTGGACATGCCACAGTTTATTTATCTATTCATCTACTGGAGGACAGCTTGGTTGCTTCCAAGTCTTGGCAATTATGAATAAAGTGCTAGAAGCATCCAAGTGCAGGCTTTTATTTGTATGTAAGTTTTCAAGTCAATCAAGGAGCATGATTGCTGTATCACACGGTAAGAGTATGTTGAGTTCTGTGAGAAACCTCCAAACTGTCTTCCAAAGTGGCTGCACCACTTTGCATCTCCATCAGCAATGAATGAGAGTTCCTGTTGCTCCATATCCTTGCCAGCATTTGGTGTTGTCAGTGTTTGCATTTTTGCCATCCTAATTGATGTGTAATAATGTCACCTTGTTTTAATTCACAAATCTCGAATGATGAGATTTGCAGATATGATGTTGATCATATTTCCATGTGCTTATTTTCCATCTTAGATCTTCTTTGGTGAGGTATCTATTCAGATACTTTTCCCATTTGTTAATCTGGTTGTTCATTTTCATATTGTTGAGTTTTAACAGTTCTTTGTATATTTAGGGTAGTAGTCCTTTATCAGATACGTCTTTTGCAAATATTTTCTCCCATTCCTTCATTCTATAGTTTGTCTTCTCATTCTTTTAACAGTGTCTTTTACAGAAGTTTTTAATTTCAGCGAAGTTCAGCTTATCAGTTATTTCTTCTGTGGATATTGCCTTTGGTGTTATATCTAAAAACTAATTACCAAAGCCAAGATAATCTAAATTTTATCCTATGTTATCTTCTAGGAGTTTTATAGTTTTGATTTTTACATTTAGGCCTTTATGATCCATTTTGAGTTAATTTTTGGGAATGTATCTAGATTTTTTTTTTTTTACATGCAAGTGTCCAGTTATTCCAGCATCATTTGTTGAAAATACTATCTTTTCTTCATGCTAATGTTTTTGTTCCTTTCTCAAAGATCCGTTGACTAAATTTATATGAACCTATCATTGATCTATTTAACGGTTCTTTCATCAGTATCACACAATCTTGATCACCGAGGCTTTATAGTGAGTCTTGAAGTTGACTGGTGTTGGTCCTCCAACTTTTTTCTTCCCCTTCAGTGTTGTGTTGGCTATTTTGGGTCTTTTGCCTCTCCATGTAAACTAAGATCAGTTGGTCAATCTACAGAATATCTTGCTGGGACTTTGGAACTGCATTGAATTTACAGATCAAGTTGGTAAAACCTGCCATCTTGACAAAATTGAGTCTTCTTATCCATAAACATGGAATATCTCTCCACATATTGTTAAGTTTAAAAGAAATTAACATTTGCTAAAGGCATTTCTGTTCCATCACTTCAAAATTAAAATTTCAAAAAATTATATGCTTTTACTTCTGAACAGTTTTTCCCAGCTAAATATAAATAGTTTACGTACCAGGTATGTAGCACTAGTTCATCTGCGTTCTCAGAGGTCAAGTCACTCCTTTTTCTTTACTCCAGCAATACTGGTATCTTAATATTTAATAATACAAAGGTTCAGAGAAGAAAACAGAGCATTTAAACAGCACACAGGCTCTGTCTAAATGGACTATTTGTCTCTGTGTCAGGCTTCAACCTGAATTCTCTTCTTTCTCACATGCCTCAGGGCTGTACCAGAATAAGATTTCACTTTTTTCCCTTCCTTTCATCTTAGAAGCTGGTAGATGGTGACAGGATTGGAAAACAGTTGCTTTGAGGTCTGAGCCTTGACCTGTGATCTTTTCTTCATCTTTTGTTCAGGCTACTTGAGGCTGTATGCAGTGATGAGGGACTGAAATTTCTCTTAAGGAAGGGGCAAAGCTAAATTTCTTTCATAGTGTGTAGAATTCAAAATGATCTTAGCATTTTTGAAAACTGAAAAGTACAACTTTGTTACTTTCACCTTATTTCTATTACTTAATATGTGCTTTATAATTTCTTCCTTTAGAGTTTAACTACATGTGAATAAGATTAAAAAAAAAATTTTAAGTCAGATCACAATATTTTCTTTCCATAAATCTCTCCGGTTGTGGAAGAGTTTGACCCTTAAATCTGCCCTAATCCTTATAATACATCTTAGTTCTATGCTCTGTTGTTGGATCACATCCCTGTGTGAGAAACATTCAGTGAGATTTGCTGTGATTTTTCAGTCAGTGTATACAGAGAGAAAGAAACCCATCAGCAACATCAGGCAACCTAAAAGCATTCGTGCTGATTCGTCCTTTGCACGGTTTCAAGCTGTGACTTAGCCAGTATCTGACCATCCCTAAGACAAGAACCTCCTTCCTACCTATTTCACTACCTTCTACACACACACACACACACACATGCATACACATACACAAATACTCATTTTCTCCTCCACCCTCTCTCTCTGCCTTTCCCCCACCACATTCATGGGATCTCTCTTTGAAAGAATGAAGGACAGATGGGGTCGGTTTCTGTTTAGATTCTTCCTCAACTCTCTGTTCCTATTCCAGCCAGTCCCAAACATGTGTCAGCTAAACCTGGAAAAAATGACACAATACTTATTACTGTATATATTACATCCTTCTCTAAATAAAGAAGAAAAATTTGGAAGGAAAAAAAAGACAGTAATGAAGTTTTAAGCTTAAAAACAACCTTAAAAACAACCAAACAAACAAATATGTGTGTGTGTGTGTATATATATATATGTATATCTTCTTTGTTCTCACATTTTGAGTTCTAAATTGTGATAAATGTTTATTAGATTATTTAGAGAATAAACAAACTGTATATGCTTTACACCCTTATAGAGCCACATAAAGTCGAATTGCAGCAATTAGGGGATCATAAACCAACCCAACTAAGTAGCAAACTTAAGTCAAAATTTCTAGAAAAACAAAAACATTTATGTTTAATATTATTATTTAGAAGGGAGTAAAAATTATTTCTTCTTGCCCTAGATCTGACAAACAAATGGGAGCTTTAAATTCTAAAATGGTTGTATCATCCCAAAGTTTGTATCCATCATGTGTGTAAAGGGCTCTGGGGGAATCCCAGTGCTTTGAAAAATGAAATTTTGGACTTGAAGATATCATTTTCTGAGTCATTATCCACACCCACTACCCCACCCTAAACTGTCGAGATGCCTGAGAGAATTCACCACAGAGTTGATTAAGTGAATAGTGAATCACCATCGTGATGGCTGGACCTTTGGAGACGCCAACTTTCTTGGCACTTGGTATGTTTGTTGGAAATATTTGAAGCCAAGTGTCATCTTGGTTTGATCACTCCTGAAACTTCATTTTCAAAGAAAACGTATTCTCTTTGTTGAATTTTGATGAAGTCTTCTGGGCAAGTGAACCTCATCGTTTATTTAAAAAGGATACATGATTCAGAGAGTTATTTGGAATTAGGGACTTCTCACCGATCATGAGGGGAAATGTTAAGGTTTTTAGGAAAAATTTTTAGTAACTTTTAATTTTGATAAAATGTTAAACTTAAGAAAAATTTCCATCATAGACAGAACACTTTCATACCCTTTACCAGAACCACTCATTGTTGACATTGACCCCTTCCTTCACTCTCCTGCCCTTTTCCCCTCGACCCCTCACCCCACTTTCTTGCTTCTCTTCCCCCATCTCGTTTTCCCCACCCCAACCATATGCCAGTAGTTTGGAAATGTTGTGCTCCTCTACCTTTCAAGATTTGACTTTATTTCCTAAAGCCAAAGATATTTCCTCCCGTAATCATGGTACAGTGATCAACATGAGGAAGTTAATGTTGATATAATATTTATCTGATCCACATCCATCTTAAAATTATGTCAGTTTCCTCCAGTAATGCCCTTTGTAGCCCCCACCCCATCTGGGATTCAATCCAGGATCATGCATCGCTTTTGGTTGTCATATCTCTTTAGGAAAAGGTTTTTAACCTAATTTAAATTGGCAGAGACCTCAAAATCACTTCTGGCTATGAGAGTTTTATAAAAGAATCCTGTGAAAGAAAGATTCATCACTTAAATGATGGAGAAGTCCACGTTCATAGCTTAAACCAAATCTTCCCAATGCAGACCTGGTTTTGTGCTGCTGGAAATGAAGGGAAGGTGCCTTTCCTCTGTCAACCCCCATCATTCCAGGGCGTTAAAAAAATGAACTGTCTCCATCTCCACTCTCTTCCTGTCCCTCCTGAATCAGGAAGTTCTCTCTCTTGGGTCAGTTAAGGGAAGTAGTTTGCCATAGTGATGTGGAAAGGCCTCGGGGAAGAGAATCTCTAGGATGGGCTTCACTCGGGGCTCTCCGAGTCCTCCCCTGTGTCAGCACGAGGCCTTAGGATCACACTGATCCACGGTGACTTCTTAGCCCAGGAAAACGCCTTAGAAAGGCAGAAAAGCTGGGGGACCTGCTAGAAGTTGAGTAGTGCTCAGAAGTAGTTTGAAAGCAGGTGCCCTAGCAGCAATGGCCTTCCTCGGGTCCAAGAGACAGGGGAAAGCAAGAGGGCAAAGCTGGGAGGCCATCGCCAGCCTCCAGAGCCCCTCCCAGAGACCTGCAGGTGACAGCCAGGGATGCGCCTCCTGCTCTGGAGGGGGCGCCTTTCCGCTCTTCCTTCCTTGGCATTAGCTCCACAGTTCCCCGGCTCCCCACCCAGCCCTGTGCCTCACCATAGACAGGGGTCTTGTAGTGCAGGGAGGGATGGCTTGAAGGAGGAGGGAAAGCAAACTCTGCCAGCCAGCATTTGAGGACCTCCTGCTCTGGTTATCACCCGCGACCGCCACCTACACTCTTCTCCCCAATACACATCACTCAGTGGCATGAGCCCTGACCTCTGCCTCCATCCCTGCTCCTGTCCCTCCCTCCTCAGCCCCATTTCCCCATCCCAGGCCTGTCCTGAGCCCCTTCTCCTTTCCTGATGCCCTCTGAGTCCTCTGTAGCTTCCTCCCCTTCCCCTCCTGCCACATCCCCAACCGCAAGTCTAATGAGCATCACCAAAGGCTTGGAAATGGAAGAAGCAGATATCTCCAGAAACTTTCCAATTAGAAACTGTTGAAAGCATTTTCAGTAGAATGTTATCGTGCATGTAGGTTACGTCTACAGCATAGTTCATCTTCAGCGTCAGATCTCTCACAGCTTAAAGCCACTTCCGTGGGCTCTCCTGGTTGCCTACCTGCCCACAGAACATCATGGCTGCAGGAAAAAAGCAAACAGAGCCCCAGCAAACCTTCTCCTGCCCCTTATTCCTAACCAGCGTCCCTCCTTCCAACTGGGCAAGTTCCTTGCGTGCTCACATGGATAAAGTTTTCTAGATCAATCATGTTCTTTGTGAGTATATAGGGATAAAAATCTCCCAGTTAACAGAGTTTAACTAGATGGGATAAGACAGAGAAACTTTAAAACCCTGTAGAGTCCAGGGCATGAAAATAATCTATTTTGAACTCTTTGTGTTTGCAAAGGATTGTTTTGGTGCTCCAGTGCCCCAAACCAGTAAGTCACAGGACAAAGGTGTTCATCTAAAGTTTCAGTATCGCCAGTGGTGATCTCCGACCCAACCTGGATGTAAGGAAGCCGAGCTCATTTCAGATAGAACATTTTTGAACATCTTTGGACAATATACTTACTCCTCTTTGTCTACCTGCTTTTTTCACTCATGAAATGCTGCAGGCTGAGATCCACACCGCTGTCATTTCTCTCTCCTGTTTTCTGTTCTGTACATTTATGAACAGCGGGTCACAGAAAGTCGAGAGAGCCAGATGACGATTGAGGAAAGGAAGCAGCTCATCACTGTGAGAGAGGAGGCCTGGAAGACGAGAGGCAGAGGAGCGGCCAACGACTCCACCCAGTTCACTGTGGCTGGCAGGATGCTGAAGAAAGGTCAGTGTGTGTGTGTGTGCGCGCGCACAATGCGCACAATGCACACCTGTGAGCACACTCACCCATGGAGGGCATGGTGGTACATGATAACTCAATTTAAAAGAAGAAACCATGGTCTCTTTAAGTGTTTTCTAAGAGACAAGGTCTTGCTCTTTTGCCTAGGCTGGAGTGCAGTGGCTCAATCATGGCTCACTGCAGCCTCGAACTCATGGGCTGGGGCAATCTTCCCACCACAACCCCTCTAGTAGCTGGGACTATAGGTGTGCAACACTGTGCCTGGCTTTTTAAATTTGCTTTATGTAGAAACGGGGTGTCACCCCAGGCTGGTCTCGAGCTCTTGGGTTTAAGTGATCCTCCCACCTCAGCCTCCTAAGTAGCTGGGACTACAGGCGTGAGACACCATGCCCAGCCTTCTTTTAAATTTTTTTAAACTTACTAACATTCTATAAATGTTTTTTGTGTAGGTTCTGTGAGATATTCCTACTGAATATCTTTTCTTCGTAAATAATACCTTCTTTAAACTTTATATGATTCTTGGAAATAATTGAAGGTCATAAAACAGTGACACATAATTCATTTTGTCACTGTTTTCAAAACTTACCCATTTGGAATTGGTGCAAGTGTAGGTTTCAAAAGCAATTCAAATCTGCTAACAAATTTTGGTCCTTTCCCATAATTACATCTATTTCTTTATTTAGACGGACTTTCACTCTTGTTGCCCAGGCTGGAGTGCAATGGTATGATCTCGGCTCACTGCAGCCTCCGCCTCATGGGTTCAAGCAATTCTCCTGCCTCAGCCTCCTGAGTAGCTGGGATTACAGGCGGCCACAACCACACCTAGCTCGTTTTTAATATTTTTAGTAGAGATGGAGTTTCACCATGTGGGCCAGGCTGGTCTCAAACTTCTGACCTCAGGTGGTCCACCTGCTTCGAACTTCCAAAGTGCTGGGATTACAGGCGTAAGCCACCGTGCCCAGCCCCCATAATTATTATTATTATTATTATTTTGGTTTGTGGGGGAACAGAGGCTCGCTCTGTCTCCCAGGCTGGAGTGCAGTGGCGTGATCTCAGGTCACTGCAAACTCTGCCTCCCAAGTTCAAGCGATTCTCTTGCCTCAGACTCCTGAGTAGCTGGGATTACAGGCATGCGCCACCACACCTGGCTGATTTTTGTATTTTTAATGGAGATGGGGTTTCGCCATGTTTGTCAGGCTGCTCTCAAACTCCTTACCTCAGGTGATCCAGCCGCCTCGGCCTCCCACAGTGCTGGGATTACAGGCATGGGACACCCTGCCCGGCCCATAATTACTTTTAAGTCGTTTCCATTTCCTTGTGACCCAGCAACTACATACCTACCCTAAGTCAGCCTTTCACAGTAAAGAAGTTTATCCCCTCTTCCTTTTAGGTTAATTCCTAGGTCCTTCTCCATGAAACCTGATTTCTCTGACCGAGCAAAGCCAATTCCGTATATGCTTTAATAGATGTCTAAAAGGTGTCCTCAGTTCCAAGGCAGTGGGATGTCCCTGCCACAGTCCTCTGCTGCTGAACTCTTGGAACTGATTTGATGCCTGTATTCAAACATGTATGAAACTGACTTACATATGAAATGCTTAGTAAAGTTATTGGAGAGCTTTGAGTCTTCATAGGAGTGTTTGGGACTTTATTTCCTATCTTGCAGGAAATCGTTAAAATTTGGGCTCCCTTTGTCACCTATATGCACATACCATCATTTTCTAAGCTATTATTTCAAAGCAAATTTCCCAACTTAGTGGTATTCATTTTCACATTCACTTCATCTTAACATCTTGTCATCAAACTTATGGATTTAGCTTTTCTTTTTCTCAGAACCTTTAGGGATCCACACTTTTATGATGAGTACCTAACTCATTATAGGTACATAATGAATGTTTGTGGAAGGAAGGGAAGGAGCGAGGCATGGAAATCCCTGAATTGTGATTAACTCAAATCTTAGTGGGGAATCCTTTCTAACACGTCTATTCTTACCTCATCTTGGAATTGTGAAAAGATAAGAGAAGAGAATTTATTCACACAGAATGAGGTACCATTTGCCAATTTCCTGCATCAGATCACAGAACTGGATAATCGTGTTTAAACTCCTTTAATGTGAGTCCCAACCCTTCTTTAACAGAAGCACCTCCTTAGGCGCAGAGTGGCTAAGTAGAACTGGAGCTGAGAACTTGAACCTGAACTCAGGTTTTCCAACTTCTAGCCCGGACTTTTATCTTGATGATTTCCTGCTTTGGTTTCTTTTCTTTCTTCCATCTTAAAAACCCTAATATATTTGCAAGTGGGTTCTTACTACCAAATGCCACTGCCCTTGTCCACACTGACATCTGTGAAAATGTTCCCTAAGAGAGTACGTGACTGGTTGTTGTACCTAGAATTCATTGAAAAGAGCTATCGGGGAGATTTTTGTTTTGTTTTAATGTTTTGTAATTTGCATCTCCCCACCATGAGCCATTCACTCCCTAAGGATCCTTAGCAGGGTGGGGAGCACTTTCACATAGTGCCACTGCCTGAACCACCAGCAGGGGGAGCCATGGCAGCGGGGTTTGCCCGGCATCGGCCAGGACAGGGACGGATTTCTCCGGTTGCTTTGGAAACCAGCCTTCAGAGTCAGTCCTGCTTATTAGCTGCGGAGCCAACGGCCTCTGTGCTAATAAACTCCTCTGATGTCTCTTAAGCATCCTTCTAGTAAGTGATGATTTCCCTGCCCACCCTGTGATACCAGATTTTATTTATCTTTATCATCTTTCAATAAAGTTTACTTTCTCATGGATATAAACCCTTTGCAGGTCTGGTAATTGAAACAAATTTTAAAAGTTTTATTGACATCATCAATCAAATATATGTATAAAATGAGAAGTTCTTGTAGAATATTACTAACACTTGAGTTTTAAACCATTTAATGGTATTTTTTATTAAATTTTTATGCTGTTATACTTCTCCCGTTCACAGGAGGAAGGAACAGAATCATTCATTCATTTGGTTTTCCTTGCGATAGTGATTGGCATATTCTCTGGATGTTGTTCGTCCAGGGATGCATTGTCATCTAAGTGGCAATGTCATCTAAGGATTTCACATTTATTACAAATGAGTGCAGAGAACATTCACATCTCATTTTGGTTTTTGTAAATGCACTAGTTTTCTTTCCAATGCCTTCCACTTAGGTTAGGGAAGCGATACTCATCCTTCTCTTTACTAAGTTTTCTTCTTCCAGCTGGATACTTTCTTCATGCTGGAATTCCTCCCTTTCCCTTTCGTATGTCTCTGACCATTTGCCCTTTTAAAGATTCCTCACCCTGCTTCTCAGTAAATATACGAGGAAAAGCATTTCCTGTTTCCGCCCACATGGGAGATGAACAGGACCTTCCAACATGCACAGTCGGTCCAGACCTGCCCTGGTCTGTGGTTTCTTCTGAAAGGTTGGCCCTCCTTGGATTACTGTCTGTATAATGTCCCCAAGGCCACTGTCCCTCCCTCCCCTCAGCCTGAAGGAGAGCTTCAGTGCTGAGGGTCACTTGCTGGCGAGTGTGACACAGTTCATTCTGCAGATGGTACCAGTGCACTCTCAGCTGCCCCCGCCATCCCCAGAGGGCCTCAGAACTCACAGCTGCATTTGCCCAAGTTAACGTGTCATGGACATGTTTTCCCACGTCTTCAGCATTCATTTTGGAATATCAGCTTGTCAGCCACTACAGTCCTTGGAAATAATAAAATCCTGTCTACATTTGCAGTTGGTTGTCCCACAGTCGCCGTACCTGTGAAGTGCGTGTGTGTGTGCCTGCATGTGTGTACACTCTTATATGTCGTGCCATCTACCCTGGGACTCCTGGAGATTCATCAGGGTCCCAGAGATTTCCAGAAGTGACCCTGAGATGCTCAGTAGCTCGTCTGTGTGTTCTGCAGGTTTGGCGTCACCCACTGCCATAACCCCAGTAGCCTCACCCATTTGCAGTAAAACAAGAGGCACCACACCCGTTTCCAAACCCCTGGAAGGTAAGTCACCAAGGCCCCGGCCACGCCAAGCCTGAGCAGAAGAGGCCTCAGTGATGCGGTCTCACTGACAGTTTCTGCTCGCCTAGATATCGAAGCCAGACCAGATATGCAGTTGGAATCGGACCTGAAGTTGGACAGGCTGGAAACCTTTCTGAGAAGGCTGAATAACAAAGGTACCTACCAGAAGCCAGAAGGCTTTGCTCTCAGAATCTTTAAATCCTAATTCTGGTTGCTTTTCTTCCTCAGCTAAATTGTTTTCTTTCCATTATGGCTTTACTAAGTCATACTGTAATCATTATCTTTGTTGTTATCTTCAAAAAATGAAGTTTTGGTCAAGACTGATTAGACTATCAACCCCTGATTCACTTGATAATGTACTAAATTGGGGACTTCCAATAATACATTTTTTTCTTGAATCTAAACCCTTGGGGTGTAATCCAATCGGAATTGTGAACTGAGTGATTTTGCTTATAATCAACGTGATCTTGGGCCTGGTGAACTTTAAATTGTATGTTACCAACTTCCAATAAGGTAAAAGCTAATATTATTTCATATAATCACAAATGATTTCAAGAAGAAAATTATGGCAAATGAATATTGAAATGTTTCAATATAAAAGTCAATGAGGTATACAAAATAAAAGAGCAATATGCAAAAACAGCCTTTTATCTCTTGATTAAAATGTCCATTCCTGGAAACTTACCAAATACTAGGCTCTGGGAGTCCCTACTATTGACAGTGACCACTAAAAGGTTGAAAATAATACAGTCACCACTGAACAGAAATATAAAAGTGTAATTTAATCACTGATCTGGCTAGGCAAGGAATGCCAATCAGCAAAGCATTTATTACACACATGGAGCAGTGATCTAGCTCGCGGGTCAGCAAGCGATGGCCACTGCCAAATCCAGCTGCCCACCTGCTTTTGTTTTTTCTTGTTTGTTTGTTTTTAAGAGACAGGGTCTTGCTCTGTTACCCAAGCTGGAGTGCAGTGGTGCCATCATAGTTCACTGTAGCCTTGAACTCCTGGACTCAAGCAATCCTCCCACCTCAGCCTCCCAAGTAGGTGGGACTATGGGCGTGCACCACCAAGCCTGGCTAATTTTTGTTTCTGTTTTTGTAGAGATGGAATCCCACTATGTTGCTCAGGCTGAACTCCTGGGCTCCAGTGATCTCCCAGCCTCAGCCTCCCAAAGTGCTGAGATTGTAAGCGTAAGCCACCATGCCCAGCCTTGTTTTTGTAAATAAAGTTTTACTGAAACACATCCATGCCCATTCATGAACTATTGTCAGTAGCTTTTGCATTATAACAGCAGAACTGAGTAGTTGCAACACAGGCCCCATGTTGCCCCTCCCCATGCAAAGCCTAAAATGTTTACTGGCTGGCCCTTTTCGGAAGAAGTTTGCTGACCCTTGATGTAGAATGAGGCCGAGGCTGGTTCATCCACCCTCAGCAGAAGCAAGTGCAGGTTCAGAAGCGTTCAGTGGGCTCGTGTGTGCAGTAAGGTCAGCCTCCCTCTCTCCCACCATTTTACTGCAGAAGATTTGTTCAGGTGGGAAGTCCTTACGTCAGAGATTAAGTAAGGGCCTGGGAAGCAACCGCAGGACCCTGTATATCACAACCGTGTTTCTTCCACTCCTGGAACTTAGGAGGAAATAGAATTTTTAAACTATTGTGAAGCATAATTGGAGTCTTGTTTTTATAAAACTCTTATGTCATTTTCTTCTTTGTTGATAGTTGGCGGGATGCACGAAACGGTGCTCACTGTCACCGGCAAATCTGTGAAGGAGGTGATGAAGCCAGATGATGATGAAACCTTTGCCAAATTTTACCGCAGCATGGATTATAATATGCCAAGAAGTCCTGTGGAGCTGGACGAGGACTTCGATGTCATTTTCGATCCTTATGCACCCAAGTGAGTTATTTGGGTCTGCGTCTTTCCTCCACTGAGAAGGGCTTCCTTCGCCTACACACAGCATATCCACCAGGCTCTTTCCCCATGTGACCTCCTTCTTCTAACTCCATCACAGGGGCGTTAGTATTCTAGAGCCAGGGCACACTGTTGCAGGAGCCAGGGGCACGGAGCCTGGCAGCAGATAAAACATGCAGACTAGATGTGCATGCAGGCAGACCGTGTGGGCCACAGTTGCTTGTCCTGTGCCATAAAGAGGGCGTCACTGGATTTTTCACATAACTTGAATATTGTTTTGCAGTTTTTAGGTTTACATCACTTAGCAGAGAGTTCAACGCCTGTCTTTCATTGGCATATTGAATTCTTGCTCATAATGTTGCAAAATATTTGGATGAGATGGGCTCAAATTAGTACAGCTCACTAGAAAATCAGTAAGGCATGTTACTTAGCTTCCAATCATTTACAAAATCAATAGATCTGTGGGTTTTCTCAGTGATGACTAAGGGTTTCTCTTCCCAAGGGAACATGACGAACCCAACTAGGAAAAGTGATTATGGTATTAGGAGTCCGTCAATTTCAAGTGCCAAGAAGAAGATCCCAATTCAAACTGATTTCAGCAAAAAGAAAAGTGTGGAGAGGTTTACCCGCTCACTGGCTGAACAGTGCGGAGGGGTTTAGGCGCTCACTCACTGAACAGTGCCGAGGGGCTGACCGGCTCACTCGCTGAAAAGTGTGGATGTGGCCTCGGGTTCTAGCGGCCCCTCAGAACACAGTCTGTCTTGGCTTTGGGCTGGCCTCACTCTCCATCAGGCAGTGGCCTGGCGGCAGATGGACACCCCAGCTCTGGAGTCACAAGGCTGCCTCCCTGGCCAGCCCAGCACAGGTAGCTTCTCTTCCCAGTAGTCCCAGCAGAATTTCCAGGTTTGATTTTCTTGGCTTCAAGTTGAGTCCCGTGTCCATCCCTAAACCAGTCACTGTGGCCAATGGGAGAGAAGATGCCGACTGGCTAAAGGCGGGTCTCTGGGTCTCCTCTAGAGCCACGGTGGGGGCGCAGGGAGGTGGTTTCCCCAAAGGAAAATCCAGATGCTATTACAGAAGCAGAGGAGGACAGGCTGGACAGGCTCCACCCACGGCAGTCCACCACGCCCATCGGGTCTTTCCTGCGAAATTGTCAGAGTGACATATACCATTTTCTACAAGCTGCTCCTGATAAATTCATTGCATATTCCGGTTTGCTCAATTTGTTTCAGTTTGCATGTTTTAATTTCCTACCTTAAAAAATGAGCCCTTTGCTATTTTCTACTTCAAAATAGTATTTTGGGTATTTGCATACATAGCTGTTTAACCATTTCTCAATCTTCCGCCCACCCAATGTCACTGTTTAAATTATTGTATATCATAATGTAAACATATATGTATATTACACACTTGACACCATGGTATGTAAAGAGGCCTTTCGGGCACAGAGGCCCGCGCAGCTGGAGGTGGAGAGCGGCAGCGGGAGTCTGTTGGAAGATCGCTTCCCTCGGTCTGCTCACCTCCCTGAGTCTGGTTTTCCACCCCAGAGTTGTGAGAATGTGGGGTGGTCACAGATGGTTGCGGGCCTATTTTATTTCAGATATTCTTCCAAAAAGTGGTTATTTTTCAGAGGGGGGCAGTGAGTTGTGTGGAAGCTAGTCATGGAGAGACAGTAAGGGGACCGAAAGCTATTGCACAGGGAGAAAGTTTAGTCGGAGCGAAGAGGATTACATCAAGGAGCCGTGGTCTGCAAATTCCCGAAGGGCTTGCGGGAGACAGACAAGTAGACATGGGTGTATGATTCCAAAGCGAGAATTAGGACACGTGCATGGGCGCCGTAAGGAGAGGAAAGAGCTTCCTAACTCCCAGAGCTGTCTAGCAGAGCCATGAGCTGCCCGGAAGTACTCCACACCCTTCCAGGCAGAGACCAAGGAGCATGACTGAGTGGAGGCGTCCGGGCGTGGCTGAGATTTGAACTCAGTGGGCTTTCATCCCTCTTCCATCTCCAAGATTCTACAACTCCATATTAGGGGAGTGGCGGTGGGAGGAGGAGTTGCAAGATTTGTAACAAAATCAGGAAATACCCTGTGGAGTCCAAGACCCACAGGTCATCCCGGTGCGGTGTCGCAGACTGGGACCGCGGCTCTGCTTCCATCCGCAGATTGACATCTTCCGTGGCCGAGCACAAGCGCGCAGTTAGGCCAAAGCGCCGGGTTCAGGCCTCCAAAAATCCCTTGAAAATGCTGGCGGCAAGAGAAGATCTCCTTCAGGAATACACCGAGCAGAGATTAAACGTCGCCTTCATGGAGTCAAAGCGGATGAAAGTAGAAAAGAGTGAGTATTTGAACCCCCACCCTGCTTCTGTGCTGGGGAATGGTTTCTTCCGAAGATTTACTCATTGCTTGGTTTTCTGCCTTGTGAAGGCCAATAATGGTGCTCAGAAGACCCTCATGAAGTAAAAAGGAGTAAGTTTGCACGTACATGTGCACGCTTACCTAGACTTTCAAGATTTTTCATGGAAATTCTCACAGTGTGTATCACCTGTTCAACTGGTTAATTCAGATTATCCTGGGGTTCGGTTTTTGTTTTTAAGAGACTGGGGTCTCATCCTGTTTCCCAGGCTCATCTCAAACTCGCTGGCCTCAAACAATCCTCCCACCTTGATCTCCCAAAGTGCTGGGATTACCGGCACGAGCCACCGTGCCTGGTTACAAATTATCCTGTTTTGTTGAGTTTTCTTTCTGGAAGTTAGAAGAGATGGATATTTCTGGGTATGGTAATTCAGCCATTTTCAGCTCTGTAGATCCTGAACACAACCATTCTTCATTTAATCTTATTCAAGAGCAAGTCATTTGATCTCTTATAGTAAAACACCTCAAATCGCTGGAGTTTCTAATCCTAGATTTTTATATTATTAACTAACACATACGCCAGTGCTTTTCAAATTGTTCTTGGTAGGACCCTGAGCTTCTCTGAGTTGGGATGTGGGCTGGAGGGAGCCGGCTAGGGGCAATGAATGCAGGCGAGGAGATGGGCTCCAGACTCTCACTCCCGCTGTAGGCTGAGCCACACTGCTCTCATCTGCCCAATAATGTGGGGTTCCATCATTCTGAAACAATGATTTTCTTGGTTTGAGGTGATAGCATGCATAATCTTGATTTTGGGAATAATCTTGCTATAATTTTCATTTTCCCATAACACTCATAAACCTATTTCCTCATGTTTTTCTTAGAAATATAGTATTTAGATGAAGTGGTTGAGTCTTTTCGTTATAACTGGTTTACTAAGAAAGTATATTTCAGACCACGCATGGTGGCTCATGCCTGTAATCCTAGCACTTCAGAAGGCAGAGGCAGGAGGATCACTTGAGTCCAGGAGTCTGAGAGCAGCCTGAGAAACATAGCAAGACTTCATCTCTACAAAAAATAAAAAAATTAGCCAGATGTGGTGGCACTCACCTGGGGTCCCAGCTACTCAGGAGGCTGAGGTGGGAGGATCACTTAACCCCAGGAGGTCAAGGCTGCAGTGAGCCATGATTGCACCACTGCACTCCAGGCTGGGTGACAGAGCCACACCCTTTCTAAAAAAAAAAAAAGTGTATTTCAAAACCACAACACCATAATGAATTGACAAGTGGTGGTATATGTCTTCAAATCTAATCCCAGTGAAATAAATTTCTGAATTTCTCTCCAGCATATACATTTTTAAAAACAATAAGTTGGAGAAATAAATGTTTGTTGGCACAGATTTTACATATGTTTCCTCTGCCTCCACTTTTGGGGGCCCAGGGGTTGGATTAGTGATGACTGAGCGATCTGCAGATGTTTGCTGTTTTGCACTGAAGACCCGTCTTATAATTACAGTCTTAACTCTAAGAGCCGAAGACCTCAAGATACCATCTGGCTGATCACTTTGTCTTCAGATAAAGATTAGAATCGAATCATCCCTTACAGAGTGTCTATTTTTTTGTTTTCTTTACATATAAAGGCTTTTGGTGAAAACTGTCTAACAGTCATCTGGCATCTGTACATTCGAGCATCTAAAAGTTGTTAGGATTTATAACAGCTTCCAGTGGAATTGCAACAAGTGAATCCGGCTCCTGGTTTTGTACTAAAGTGGCTGGTCCACATCATCACTCAATTCCTGTCCCTCTGCACAGCGCGGTGTGACACTTGTCAACAAGCAGTTTATATTTTCAATGCTGTATTTAATTCTTAACTGGTGGTTAAGCACTGAATTGCACATTTAATCAAACTTGATTATGTTTTCCCTTTCAGGATTAACTTGAAAAGACAAAGGTGTTGAGTCAGTTGTGAATAATTTCTGACTGTAAATATTGTCACTGTAACTGAACCTCCTGCGTTGTCTTTCCTTATTCAACCCGCCCAGTGTCTTCCAACTCCAGCTTCTCAGAAGTCACCCTGGCGGGTTTAGCCAGTAAAGAAAACTTCAGCAGCGTCAGCCTGCGGAGCGTCAACCTGACGGAACAGAACTCCAACAACAGCGCTGTGCCCTACAAGAGGCTGATGCTGTTGCAGATTAAAGGTATTTCAGAGCAGCCTGGCACGGTGACTCAGGGCCCGTGGTTTCTGTCTGGTCACATAAAGCTTCCTGACTGTGTAATTCATCGCCTGTGCCGGGAAGGGAACGCACGCTTTTTGAGAACCTACTGTGTGTTCCTTGCTATGCAACCTCCTGTCTCTTAAGCTTCCCCCAATCCCATGACATAGGAAGTATTCTGCCCATCATGGCTTCCAGAGGCAGGAATGTGTCTGGGGTCCCAGCAGCTACTGGGTGGCACAGCTGGATTCGAACGCAGGTCCCCCCACTCCGGAATCCCAGCTTTTGCTCCTGGTGCCCCATGCCCCACGTGGTGGCCAAACATCCATGCAGTTACCAGAGGTGCCCTGCGTCATCAGAGGGGCTCTCTGCTCCCTGCCCAGTCCTCCCCGAGTCAGTACAGAACCGGGGAGGAAGACACAGCTTAGGGAAGGAATCAAGGGAAGGTGGATGCAGATGAAGCCCACCTGCCTTGCACTCCAGTGCCCTTCCTGTCCGTAGCCAGGGAGATTCCAAAGACTAGCCAGGGAGATTCCTAAGACAAACCAGGGGGGCTCTGGGCCATGAGGAGGGAGACTCGGCTGCCTCCTGGCGGCCACTGTATAGATGAATCTTCAGGATGTGAATGGAGGAAATAGCCTCTCCCTCCAGGAGGGCTTCCCACGTCTTTCTGCATGACCGCTGTCCTATTGTGTGTGTTTAAAAAGACCAGTGACAAGCTCAAATAACCGATCTCTGTCCTGAGTCCTAACCCAGAGACTACACGATCAGTGTAATTGTGGAAAGCTCAAAATCAACAAATATTTAGGAAAAGGTGTTGAAAGCCACAGAAGGTGGTGGCTCCATCCTTCCTGTTGAGAGGCCCCTAGGGTTCATAGTGGAAACTCCCCAGGGGAAGATCTGACCCTTCCTGAAGGCGTGGCTTCCCTTGCCTGGGCCACAGATGTAATTGGGTGCAGGAGGTGGCCAGGGGAGAGAAAGGCCCCCGGAGAAGAGTGAAGGAGGGAAGAGGAGCCTGTGCGCTCATCTCCCTGGAAGGGGGAGCCCTCATTAACCCACACACGTGACACTGATAATGGTCCTGAGAAGCGGGTGACATTTGGGAAAGCACGAACCACACAAGCAGCTGCTAGTGCCATCATGATGCCCTTTCTAAATCCCCCTGCTGCCATCCTGGGCATGGGCACTCTTATCAGCAGACAAGACTCTTTAGAAGTGAAAGTGTCTGCAGCAGAGATGCTTCCAATGTGGGTGCGTCCTGTCCCCGTTCTGTCTGGAAAGACGGTGATTGTCTGCCTTGTGTTCAGGAAGAAGACACGTGCAGACCAGGCTGGTGGAACCTCGAGCTTCGGCGCTCAACAGTGGGGACTGCTTCCTCCTGCTCTCTCCCCACTGCTGCTTCCTGTGGGTAGGAGAGTTTGCAAACGTCATAGAAAAGGCAAAGGTTGGTACCTGCAAAATAAAAATGCTTTAGCTAACCTCTCCTTTACACACCAGTGGAGTGTTCTTCCTGGCGTCAGTCACAAAGCTTCTCAAACGCCAGGTGTTGCATTCAAATGAGAAGGGATAGGTAGGATTTCTTTTCCTGAATGTCTCTCAAACAAGCCTTCATTACGTGTTTAAATGGAGTGTTTTAGGACTATGACCTACACCCAAGTGTTTAGGTCCCGGGTTCCTTCTTACTCCTGTGTAAAAAAGGAAGTGGCCCCCTTTAAAGTCCTTTATCCCAGGTAGCTGTGAAGTTCTGCCATAGACCTACTGAATGAGACTGTCATGGGGTAAAGCCCAAAGAATGGTGTTTTTTTAAAGCATCACATGTGACCTATTGAAGATGGAGAACTGTTGCTCTAAAGAATTGATACTCCCTGGTCTTTTGGTTACCTTTTCTTGAGGTCATTGAAAATACCCAGTAACCAGCATCCACCCACACCCATGATCACAAGGCTTTCCCTGCAGGCACACAGCTTCTCCCTCTGGTTTTGACATGTGCCACTCTGTCTAGCCAAGGGCTTTTCTACCCAGGTAATTGTGTTCCTCTCTTTTTTTAGGCCTCAGAACTTGCAACTTTAATTCAGACAAAGAGGGAACTTGGTTGTAGAGCTACTTATATTCAAACCATCGAAGAAGGAATTAATACACACACTCATGCAGCCAAAGACTTCTGGAAGCTTCTGGGTGGCCAAACCAGTTACCAATGTAAGACTTCATTGTACTTCAGAGATTGACAAGACTTGAATCTCCTTTCATCTCCCTTAGCTCATTCTTCTAAACCAGCTACTTTGCAACATAAAATGTGATGCCCTCCTGTTGTTCTTATCCCCAAGCTGCTGGAGACCCAAAAGAAGATGAACTCTATGAAGCAGCCATAATAGAAACTAACTGCATTTACCGTCTCATGGATGACAAACTTGTTCCTGATGATGACTACTGGGGGAAAATTCCAAAGTGCTCCCTTCTGCAACCCAAAGAGGTACAGTCTGTGGGCTCTGCCCTTCAATGAGAAAGCATATTGAAAGCACTCAGCACAGGCTGCCCAATAAATTAAAGAGTAAGTGCCCAATAAAGGTTAGCCAGTGTCAGTACCCATTGTAGAACATTTACAGTTTTTTAAAGGATATTTGTGATTTCAAACCATTACTGATATCTTAAATGCTAATATGGAATCCAGAATATCATTTAGAGGTGGCATGGATCATTGAAGGCTTTTATGTCTTAGGCAAAATACAAATATTACTTAGCCCTATCTTTTGCATTTTGCATAAACATTATAATAAAACATTTTTAAGTCCTTAAGTTTGAGGAACACTAGATGCACGTATATATAATTTATGGATTTCCCAATTAATGTGCTGTTTTTGTCCTGTCACAGTAGTAAATATTTATTAATTACATACATTTCCAGTACCATTAAGCATGCTAAGTGTTGAGAAAGTGGAAGACACACAGGCCTTTAAGTTTAATTGGGCAGAAGAGTATTAGAAGGAATGTAATCTGGAGCAAGGTTGACTGTGTGATACGTATGGGCATTTACATGAGGGAAAAGTCACAGAAAAAGAAATTTTCAGGAATAATTTTACATAGAAAGTGAAATTGAGCCGAGTTTATAGTTAAGCAAAATTTGAATTGCTGGAAGTGAAGGGAGAAATCATTCTAGGAGAAAGAATAAAATGAACCATGAAAATAAGAAATAGCATTACATTCATGTATTCATTCGGCAAACACTTCGTAATCAACCCCTCCTGTGTGTATTGTTATGATCTGATCCTTGCCCTTAAGGATTTTGGAATTGTGTACAGGAGGGAAGACACCATTGGACCATGAGTGCCTGGCATATGTGAAGTGGCCTCTGTGTATATATTAAGTGAATGAATGAGCACATGAGAGGGGGAGGAATCGGGGAGAGAGAGAGGAAGTCGACAGGACGATGTACCTAAAGAACTCTTGTGAATCACAAGTTGTTAGCAGTTTGAGAGTTCAGAGGAGAGAACATTATCTTGGCCACTTAGGACACTGGGAGGAGGAATCATGCCCCCAGGGCAGCGGCTGGCTTGACGGGGCAGTGCCAGCTGAGATCTCCTGGCGTTTTTGTGTCTGCGTTGGTTGCCCCATTGGGATTTCTGTCTTCCTCCCGTTTGAGTCGCTGTCAGCAGAGACCCTGTTGCACCTGATTCAACTGTTGCACGTTCTTGAAGTTAACAAATTCTTTTGTGCCATTTCTCCCAGGTACTGGTGTTTGATTTTGGTAGTGAAGTTTACGTATGGCATGGGAAAGAAGTCACATTAGCACAACGAAAAATAGCATTTCAGCTGGCAAAGCACTTATGGAATGGAACCTTTGACTATGAGAACTGTGACATCAATCCCCTGGATCCTGGAGAATGCAATCCGCTTATCCCCAGGTACTCCTGCCACCGCCTGGGGACGGCTCCCCGAGCGAGCTGATTCCCTTCGATCCCTCCGTTCTCACCACAGTCCTCTACTCTCGCTCTTTATAGGGTTCAGTTTTCATAAACGGTTATATGCAGCGGACTGTGAATAGTCACAAAAGGAACCGTTCTTTAACTTTTATCTAACTATTGTGGAAATATGGATGCTGTAGTCTTCTGGAAGAGGTTTGTTACAGTTGATTTCTTGAAGTGAGCAAGAAAAGCTGCCAGTTCCCCTGCGGCGTCCCAGGTGCTGCTGTGGCAGACGAACAGCAAATGTTGAAACAAATGCATGCAGATCTGAAAGGCTTCCCGGTCTGGAATTCAGCCATTGATCTGAAAGTGCAAAAGCAACCTGCCTCCTTCTAATTTCTTACCTTCCCAGCATCACCCTCAAAGTCCAGGATTTATTTGGCAGCAGACATGTTTATGTCTTTATACCTTTGGGAAGGGAAGAGGGGGAGAAGATGGTATTAAAATTATGATTGCAATTTTAATATTCCCTGCATGTACTGGACTCTTTAAAGTCATTTTGGCAATTCAATAGAGTATGTGCAAACTCTATGAAAAAAAGAATTCTTACATGCAGAAGATTGTTGTTTTTTCAACTATCAGACCAAAAAAAATAGGCTTTTTAACTATGTGTGCCATTACAATAGATTAGAAACCAATGAACCATGAAACAGCGTAGAATATTGGGCATCACACAGTACATTTTAATGTTTTCCATTGAACTGGTCTATGAATTTCAACTTTCCTGCCTAGTTTCCTGCTGTAAAATCCAATTATTGATTTTCTTATTAATTAATGATTGTAGAAACCATTAAAAGGTATGGCAGTGCGATAAGTTTTCAAGTCCCTTTTAAGCAAATGCACTAATGTTTAACATCAGTATGGTAACAACTGTTGTTTTAAGGACTGGAACTACAGCTCAAACGATTTTATTTGGTATAGCAAAGGAAAAAAAAACAGGCTAAAGCATAAAATCTATGTGATGGCCAACTGTATTTAATAATGGCGTAATCACAGATCTGGAAGTAGATGACGGAGCTCCTAACCCACTGGTTTTCAACATCTCTGAGACAGAATCACCTGAGGGGCCTTTAAAAAGATGCGTTTGCTCAGCCCAGCCCCAGAGATGTGTTTTCCATTCATGTGAGTTAGAGCTTACGTGTCAATATGTCTTAAAAGCTCCCGGGGATTTTAAGATGCAGCCAGGATTACACACCCAGCCCTTCTTAGCAACGAGGCTGAAACCACTGAGCCCAGTTCCAGCTGTAAGTCAGGGAAGCGGGGAGAGAAACACACCTGGCTCCTGGCCCAGGTTCGTCCCCCTCACCCTGCAATCTGCCACGTGGCTTGCTCACGACGCTTCAAAACATAAACGACAGATTCTAAAGCAGAAACCAAGAACTCTTTCAATCATCATCTTGGCAAGCCTGCAGAGTAGGACTGACATAAGAGACAGGCATTCAGATATTTTCTGATAAAGACCACAGCCTTTCAAGACCGTGTGCATTTTCCATAGGTGCTTATGTTTGGTTCCCAAAGTCCCACAAGAGCACGAGGTGGAAGTGTCTGTGTTCTATGATTTATCCGGCAGCTTTCTTTGAATCAGGCAGCCTTTTTGATGTGCCTCAGCTGTGACATCAGCAGCTGTGGTCTTGACGAAGCAGGAAGCCACTGAGGCAGTAGCACAGCAGGGCAGGAGCAGCAGGGCGGGTTGCTCTAAGGGGTGGCTGCATCCCGGGCCGGATTCACAACCGAAGATGGATGTGGAGGGATAAGAGATCGTGCATATTATTCCAGGGCTACGCCCTCCACAGCATATTTTCTCAGCTCTACCTTTATCTAAAATACCTGTGTTCTTGGGGACAGTGTAAATTCTGAAATCTTACGGCCACACAAGACCTACAGGTGGCGCTGTGCCGTTTTCTTTCCTATCTCTCCGTGCTCTCCATGTCTGCTGCCCTGGCCAGTGGCTTAGAAATAAGTGCACAAAAAGGCACTTCATGATCTATGAAAGTGTGTTCATTTTAGTGACGGGAGAATCTCCGTACTCTGGAGAGCTTTGCTGTAACACGACATAAAATAGTAGAGAATTGAGGGAGGAGCTAGGTAGCTTCCCTATGTCTATTAATTAATTGGAAGGGAAACTTGGTGAGTGTCTGCAGGTGACTGGGCGGTTAAAGTAGACAAGTGAGGTTTCCCCGTGGCTCCTGCCTTTGCCAAAATCCCCACCCAACGTGCCACCCCAGGGCATCCCAAAGACAAGAATTTGCTAGAATGTGGCCCACGCCTGTAGTCCCAGCACTTTGGAAGACTGAGAAGGAAGGATCACTTAAGGCCCGGAGTTCAAGACCAGCCTGGGCAACATTCCAAGACTCCTGTCTCACATAAAAAAAAAAAAAATCAGCCAAGCATGGTGGCACACACCTGCAGTTCCAGCTGTTTGCAAGTCTGAAGCAGGAGGATCACTGCAGCCCAGGAGTTCGAGGCTGCAGGGAGCTATGATTGTGCAATTGCACTTCAGCCTGGGCAACAGAGCAAGACCTTATCTCTAAAAAAAAAAAAAAAAAAAAAAAAAAAAAAATTTGCCGGAATGTAAGAGAAGTCTAGTCCTGACATGGTTCATGTCACATTCAAGCATATTTAAGACTCTGTGGACACAAAGCTTTGCAAGACTTCAGACTAAAATAACAAAATGTCATTGTTTGGTAAAACGCAGGAAAATAAACCATTTGTTTTATATGTACTTAAGTACTTTGAGGGTTTTTCCAGTAGCCGCATGTGTTTTAGATTCCTTTGTTTAAGCTTGGCTTAATCTTGGTTCCTTTCCTGTCTGTTCTCCCAACCCCCACCCCCACCCTGCAGAAAAGGACAGGGGCGGCCCGACTGGGCGATATTTGGGAGACTTACTGAACACAATGAGACGATTTTGTTCAAAGAGAAGTTTCTGGATTGGACGGAACTGAGGAGACCGAATGAGAAGAACCCCGGGGAACTTGCCCAGCACAAGGTATTCCAGTGACCAAGTCTCAAACCTCAGGGCTTGGTTCGGGTCCCAACAAATGTGGCCTTGATGTAATATGATCAAATCAGGATAGTTTGCATGGTCATCACCTCAGATGTATCATTTCTTTGTGGTGAGAACATTCAGATCTTCTCTTCTAGCTCTTTTGAAATATGCAATACAGTATTGGAAAACAGTCACCCCACTGTGCAGGAGAAAACCAGAGCTCATTCCTCCTCTCTGGTTGTCATTTTGTACCCATTGGCCAACATCTCCCTATCCTCCCTCTCCCATCTCCTTCCCACACGCCCTTCCCCATAAAACAGATGCATGTATCAACACATCAAATCATACTCATAATAATGTGTCAACTAAAATACTTTTTTAATTAAAAAAAAAAAGTCATGGACACACACACACACACACACACACACACACACACACACACACACCCTTAAAGCTAGGAAGCCTTCCCAGGATTCACTAATAGAACAGGAGACAGGCCTCCAATTCTAATCTGACTCGGGGAGGTGAAGAGTCTGGTTTGCACCTGTTCTCGGGCATCCATGTGCTGTTGTGGCAATGGGTGTTCAGACCTCCCAGAGTCTTTCTGGAAATGCAGCCTTTCCCTGACTGCAGTTAAACATCCTGAGATAGAGGATGGAAGCTGTATTTTTATGCTGTCCCATGAACAGCTGAAGCAGCATTGAGTGTGACAAGGAATGACTGTGGAAACAGGCAACTGAATCGATGTCTTCATGTTCCCCACAGGAAGACCCCAGGGCTGATGTCAAGCCGTACGATGTGACACGGATGGTGTCCATGCCCCAGACGACAGCAGGCACCATCCTGGACGGGGTGAACGTCGGCCGTGGCTATGGCCTGGTGGAAGGACATGACAGGAGGCAGTTTGAGATCACTAGTGTCTCCGTGGATGTCTGGCACATCCTAGAATTTGACTATAGCAGGCTCCCCAAACAGAGCATCGGGCAGTTCCACGAGGGGGATGCCTATGTGGTCAAGTGGAAGTTCATGGTGAGCACGGCAGGTTAGTGAGCGCTTATGGTTTTTTCCAGCTGAAAGAGGCTGGTCTGGCAGCCCTGCGGGAGCCAGCTTCCCCAATGAGCTGTGTTGTGCTCTCTGCTGGGTGTGTGCAGTGGGGCACTGCAGTCATGTGCCTTTGAGAGCCACCTAGTAAACCACAGAGATGAAAAGAAGTAAGACCAAATTCCTAACAACCTAGCATTGCCAAGGCCACTGGTGTTCACCTGTAGAAATTGAACTTGCACATCAAGTCTTCTCGGCTCCCTCTCTCTCTCCCCTGCCCCTGTCCCCAGAGCTTTTCTGGGAAAGAGATGATTGGCCTCTCAATGATATTTCCCATGTGGCTGTGTGCTGCTTCAGTTAAAGTGGTCAAGTACAGCATATCTTCGTGATTTAAAGCTGGAACCAAATGGGCTGTAACATTATAGTCAATACATGCACGGAAGATTGATTTGAAAAGTGAAAGAGGCTGTTTCTCCCGAGACTGAGAGCACGGATGGTGCTTTGTGGGTTTGGTGTAGTAAATGCAGAGTCTAAACTCTCCTCGATTCCTGTTGGTGATAGACCCTATTGCAAAACACTCGCCTGGATGCTCGGCGCTGGGGAAAGGGGGAGCCCGGTGAACTCTAGAGAAATCACCCCTTTCCTTGCCAAGGAGGAGCCTTTCCCACAGCGCTCCTCACCCCTTCCCATTTAGGAGAGCATGCAGGTCACAGGTCTGTGATTTCAACTCAGAAGAGAGTTTTTTCGCCTCTTTACAGCCCCCTTGCTGTGCAGGTGCACCTGCCCCCGGGGCCACAGGAAGCACAGGCAGCTGTTTGCTGATCAGAAAACTGCAGGCTCAGAACCACGTGATTTCTTTCCTGATTTATACAAGATGTATCTATTCATCAGCTGACATTTCCTGAGCACCTACTCTATGGAAGACACTTTGTAGGGACCAAGTAGATATTTCGGACCCTGTCTCCAAGACGCATGTGGTATCAATGACATAAAGCAAGTGCAGGAACAGCCAGCAGGCGGGCCTCGCTGAGTACATGGCCGATGGGGTTGTGTGCTGTGCAGAGCCAGGCTGTGGCCCAGAGGTCCCCTCGCCTCCTGGGGCATGATGCTGGGGGCTTTACCCTGTCTCTAACTGAGTGCCTACCGGGCTCCGTGAGACTTGTTCTGCTGTGGTGCTAATTTCTCAGATGAGGACCAGGACAGTAAGATCAGGGAACCTGCCTGAAGCCACACAGCTAGCAGGCAGCAGAGCTGGACACTCACACCCAGGCCTGCCTCTTTTCAAACCCAACTGTGCTGTTAACCCGCTCTGCAGGCAGGGAGTCAGAGTGGGGCTCCAGCACAGGATGTGGGGAGCCATGAGTTTGGTTACAAGGATGGGCCAAAGATCCCAGTCACCAGACCGTGGAGCAGGTCAGGGTTGAACCAGCACAAGGCAACTTGAGGCTAGGCTGCTGAACACACCAAACTTCAGGAGCTTCTTAAACAGCAGGAATGGGCTCTTCCAGGACCCAGGCAGCTCCAGCCTCTCCTTCCAGGGAGTAGTGGGGTGTCAGACAAGGAACCCCAATGGGAGGGACATTTCTTTCTCTATTTTCATTCTTTTTTTTTTTTTTTTTTTGAGACAGGGTTTCACTCTGTCTTCCAAGCTGGAATGCAATGGCAGAATCTCGGCTCACTGCAGCCTCAACCTCCCAGGCTCACGCCATCCTCATGCCTCAGCCTCCCAAGTAGCTGGGACTACAGGCACGTGCCACCATATCAGGCTAATTTTTTATTTTTTGTAGAGATGGGGTCTCATTATGTTGCCCAGGCTGGTCTCAAACTCCTGGGCTCAAACCATCCCCCACTTCAGCCTCCCAAAGGGAGTGGCATTTCTCATCTGCTTAATTTCTTATGAGCAAGCAATTGGAACTGCTCCTTTCCTTTTTCGTAAGGAGCCGTGTCCCTTGAGGGAAGGCCACAGGCGCTGGGGCCCTACAGCCTGGGATTCAGAATCTCAGGCCCTCACTTACCAGCTGTGTGGGCTGGGTAAAGTTACCCTGTCTGTGCCTTGGTTTTCTCAGCTGGAAAATAGGGATTATAGTACTCAGCTCACAGGACTTTATAATCAGGTATATGTGATGTTTAGCAGGTGCCTGGCCTGTGTTCACATTGTAGGTGCAGGAAATACTCATCACTGACGTGTCAGCAGGAACAGCATAATTACTGTTTTTAACTTGAGGATGAGATAACATGGATCTCCCCAAAATAATAATTTCTGAAGAGTCACTGTCGTGGATTTCCGCTCTTGCTCCTGTGCAGAGGTGGCATGTACAGTGATCATCTCTGATGCTGGTTACCAGAGACGACAATAATAGGGAATTGAGTGTGTTTTGGGGCAGGCAGATCTCTTCACCTTTGGAGTAATGGAACTGGGAGCTTTAAAGAACAAATTAAGGCACTTGGAGTGCCCGTTCCTAGAATGCAAAAAGGGAAATCGTGTTGTATAAAACCAGACATAGTTTAATTTAGCCATTTTCTTACTTTAGCTGTTAGTTATGAGGGGAAAAGAAGGTAATAGTGAGTGAATGAATGAGTAAACCTGTTAAAGTGACTTAATTAAAAATAAAGCGAAGAGTTCAAAGACTTTCATGGACTATTGACTTGGAGGCCCCTAGGAAATATGATTTGACCCAGGTGATTCCTTTCTACATTTCTTCCCAATAAACACAATGGACATCTCCCAGCCAGCTCCAACAACATCTTTTCCAGCTGACTTACAACTTAGAAAAAGTCCAGCTTTAGAGAATTAAGTTAAAGCAGGGAGCGTTCAGATTCCAGACCATCCCTCCAGCAGCAGAAGCACAGCCCGATGGCACTTGCAGTCACTCTGTAGCCAACGCGGAAGCTCTGGCCCCTTGGTGACACTCGTCCGGCTCCTCTATCACTTGTGCCCACAAGAGCCACACCTGCAAACAGGACCCAGTCAGAGCTCAAGGAGCACTTCTGGGAGAGGGTTAGCACACCTGCAAACAGGACCGAGTCAGAGCTCAGGGAGCACTGCTGGGAGAGGGTCAGCACACCTGCAAACAGGACCGAGTCAGAGCTCAGGGAGCACTTCTGGGAGAGGGTCAGCAAAAAGCAGCAGCTGCACAGGTGGTACAGCCTCCGCTTGGCCGATGCTGGCCGTCCTGCTGGGGTCAGTGTCCTGGCCCAGCGCCTGCAGGGTAGGGTTGCTTGCACTCCAGCAGGGTCAGGGGACAGCTGCTCGAGGTGCCCAGGGATGCTGAGCCAGGCTCCTCCAGGGTGCGAAAGGGGTTTAATTTCTATAAATAGGTGGCTCTGAGGCAAGGATACTTAACCATGAACAGTCTTCACATTTGTGTTTTCTGTTATTCCTAAATAGAACTACTAGTACCAAACTTATTCTTGAAAGTGCCTTGATGGCATAACATGTCCACACTTTAAATTAGGTAACTAATCAAGGTTGTAAAGAGAATAGCTGGCAGGGCATGGTGGCTCACATCTGTAATGCCAGCACTTTGGGAGGCTGAGGCAGGCAAATCACGAGGTCAGGAGTTTGAGAGCATCCTGGCCAACATGGTGAAACCCCCGTCTCTACTAAAAATACAAAACAATAGCTGGGCATAGTGGCAGGCACCTATAATCCCAGCTGCTCAGGAGGCTGAGGCAGGAGAATTGCTTGAACCCAGGAGGCAGAGGTTGCAGTGAGCCGAGATCATGCCACACGGCACTCCAGCCCAGGCGACAGGGTGAGACCCTGTCTCAAAAAAAAAAAAAAAAAAAAAAAGGAATAGCCCAGAAGTTCTTACCACTAAAAATTTAATCTTTACATTGCCAAAATTAAAAATGAATACACATATGAAAAATTAAGTTGCATATAGGACTAAATTTGGATATGTGCAGGAAAACTGTCACGAAAACTAGTGAAATGTTTGCTTCATAAAATATCTTTAAAGAAAGAAAATTCTAGACTCACACTTGTAACCCCAGAGTTTTGGGAAGCTGAGGTGGGAAAATCACTTAACATTGTTTGAGACTAACCGGGGCAACATACTGAGAGACCCTGTCTATACAAAAAAATAAAAAATGAGCCCAGCATGGTGGCATGCAGCTA
Organism: Papio anubis; assembly: GCF_008728515.1. Classification (NCBI taxonomy): domain Eukaryota; kingdom Metazoa; phylum Chordata; class Mammalia; order Primates; family Cercopithecidae; genus Papio; species Papio anubis. The sequence goes on from NC_044986.1 coordinate 96,877,699, forward strand.
TAATCCCAGCACTTTGGGAGGCTGAGGCAGGAGGATCACTTGAGCCCAGGAGTTCAGGGGTGCAGTGAGCTATGGTCATACCACTGCACTCCAACCTGGGCAACAGAGCAAGACCCTGTCTCTAAAGTAAAAGTAATTTTAAAAAGAGCTACAATTCTGTTTTGGGTATATACACTCAGGTCTCTTTGCAATGCTAGGATGTGATGTTGATTATTTAAGTGTGAATATGTATTTACACAATGTATTTGAGTGCTAACAGATTTCAAGGTCTTTATAAACGGTTATGATCTATTTGAAACATATCTTTCCTCAGTAATCTATTTAGTGCAACAGATGTTCACTATTTGAAGAGTGAGATTGCTATTCAAAGGCAAAGTGTTGCTAAGTTAGCAGAAATTTCATCATTGTCTTGTTCATCATCTTGTTCGTCATTGTAGCCCCGAATCCTGAAGTCCCCGCTCAGTGAATATTTGTTGAATGCATGAATGAGTGAAGGGAATCTAGAGTGAGACATATTCTTACAGGTAGAGATTTGGATGTCTGTAACGACGTCTAAAATGCCCATTTGGCCTATAATTCCAGCACTTTTGGAGGATCACTTGAGGCCAGGAGTTAGAGACCAGCCTGGGTAACATAGTGAGACCCTATCTCTACAAAACGTTAAAAATAAAAATTAGCTAGGCATGGTGATGTAGTTCGAGACCATCCTGGCCAACATGGTGAAACCCCCATCTCTACTAAAAGTACAAAACAATAGCTGGGCATAGTGGTGGGCACCTATAATCCCAGCTACTCAGGAGGCTGAGGCGGGAGAATTGCTCGAACCCAGGAGGCAGAGTTGCAGTGAGCCGAGATCATGCCACACGGCACTCCTGGGCCTACAGCATGCCTGTAGTCCCAGCTATTTGGGAGGCTGAGGCGGGAGGATCATTTGAGCCCAGGAGGCTGAGGCTGCAGTGAGCCATGATTGTGCCATTGAACTCCAGCCTGGGTGACAGAGGGAGACCCTGTAACCTCCCCATGACTGCTCTCCACACCAAGCAGTCTCATCTGCCTCCTGTGCTGCTCATGTTTACTGAGTGCCTGTGTGGTGCCAGCCATGGGGACCATCAGCTGTAGTCCCAGGAGTGCTGTGTGGCATGATCTCGGCTCACTGCAACTCTGCCTCCTGGGTTCAAGCAATTCTCCTGCCTCAGCCTCCTGAGTAGCTGGGATTATAGGTGCCCACCACTATGCCCAGCTATTGTTTTGTACTTTTAGTAGAGATGGGGGTTTCACCATGTTGGCCAGATGGTCTCCAACTACATCACCATGCCTGGCTAATTTTTATTTAATCCCGGCAACAGCCCTGGTGACAGACATGAAATCTCAGATTAGTTTATGCTCAAGTGATATGTCAGCAACTTATCTCCTCATTTCTGACAGAACTTGAAAACTTCAAAGTTGTATTTTTTACTAGAATAGTTTTAACAGCCTGCAGCTTTTCCTTTGTACTTAAAGCTGGCCCTGCTAGTGTTTTTAATATCTTTTCCCTACCAGCTAATCTCTTGCCGAAGAGTGGCGTAATATGGAAAATGCGTTTGTGTCTGTGTGAGCCCTTGGTCCTGCTCTGGCAGTCACCAAGTACTTGTTTTTTTTTTTTGTAAGAGAGTCTCACCCTGTCACCCAGGCTGGAGTGCCATGACACAATCATGGCTAACTGCGGTCTCAAACTTCTAGGCTCAAGTGATCCTCCTGCCCCAGTCTCCCAAGTAGCTAAGACTACAGGTGTGCAACGCCACACCAAGCTAATTTCTTTAAATTATTTTAGAGGTGGGTTCTTGCTATGTTGCCTGGGCTGGTCTTGAACTCCTGACCTCAAGCAGTCCTCCCAGAGTGTTGGGATTACAGGCATGAGCTACTCACCTGGCCTCACCAAGTAGTTTGAAGAAATTACTGTGTCGCACACTTGGAGTGATCTGCCGCCCCCTCCGGATGACACATCTTTTTCTCAGGGCACCAAGAGGGCCCCTCAGATCCTTTCCCCCCCCGACGTTGGAAGCTCTGGGTCAGGAGCTGGAAGGAAGGTGATTTCTCTCTTCTCCTGGGCGTGACCAACCTTCCCTCCAGGTGCCAATGGTTTCTCCCCAGCCCCAGGCCTGAGGCTGTCTCTTTGCCACGGGTCCTCGCAGGCCCTGGGGAAGTGAGCCAGACATTTGCTTCTCCTCAGGTGTGTCAGCTGCTGACCTGTCCGTCTGCCATTCTGTGTTTGCAGTGGGAAGTCGCCAGAAGGGAGAGCACTCGGTGAGGGCGGCTGGCAAAGAGAAGTGCGTCTACTTCTTCTGGCAAGGCCGGCACTCCACAGTGAGTGAGAAGGGCACGTCGGCGCTGATGACGGTGGAGCTGGACGAGGAAAGGGGGGCCCAGGTGAGTCCTGGGGAGCTCTACACCCCAGGGACTGAGAGGAGCGTCCTCTCCTGGGAGCCGATGGCGCTCGGCCTGGTCCCTCCCAACATGATTCTGATAATGGAAGACCATGTCACCCAAAGCACTTCAGTCCTGGTCTGGCTTCTGCAGATTTCAGGCTGTGCCTCCCATTTCTTTCTTCCTCCCACTTTTTGTAAGATGATCCCAGAGAAAATGTTGTATCTGCAAATAGGAAATCCACATGACAAGTGCAGATGGCCGACGGGTGACTTTGAAAGGTTTCCACCTAACCAATCAAGGCACTGTGTGTAAAACAAAGAGATGCCATCATCCACTTCTCACAATGGTGGTGATTTTTTAAAGAACAGATCCAGGGCCAGCTGGCAAGGCCTCAGTAGGATGAGGATGCTGTGTTTTGGGTGAGAAGTGTAACTTGAGCAGCTATCCTGAAATTTTGTCAAGAGAACCTTAAAACTTTGATCAGTTGTTCCATGTACACGAATCTACCTGAAGGAAGTATCAGGTGAATGTAAGGACTGGGAACGACCATCACCTGTATTCACGGCAGCCTGAGTGGGTTTTCTGGAACAGGTCAGACTGGGTCACTCCCTTGCTGTCTGCCACACACACTGCAGTCTAAGTGGCTTCCCGGGGCTCCAGCACCTTCGTGGTGGGCCCCGGGCACCTCTCCAAGCTCCTCCTGCTCCTCTCCTCCACGCAGGCCACTCCAGCCTCTTCCTGTTCCACGGACCACCGCCGTCCACTCACCTCCTGCCCTATGCCTCATTCCACTATCTGGAAACTTCCCCTGCCTACTCCATACTGCCTCTACATACGTACCCCTGTGTACTGCCTCTTATGAGGCAGGTTTCTGTTCAAATGTCACCCACACCCTGCCCCCAACCCCTGCTCTATCCACAGCCTTCTCATTCTCCCATCATTCTCAGTCCCTGCACTTGATCCCTTTATTTTCACAGCACTTCTCACCACCTAAAGCTACATGATCCCCTACGAGCATGACAGACCGTGCAGCCCTGCCCTTACAACCCCATGGCCTTCTAACCCCAGGGCCTGCATCGTGCCTGGCAGGGACTGCTGCCCAGATCCGAGGCCTGCAAACATGTCTCTAACATTCAGATGATCTCTGCCTGGGTCTCGTCCGCTCAGTACAGAGTACCAGCCATTAAGATTTAACTCTGGGATTCTTCGACAACAGGGCAATGCCATGTGCAAACCTCTGTATTCTCCTGGATGAGTGATTAACAATAGCAGGGGGGAAGGCTGCAGAGACATTCTTGCCAGAAATAGATCCACACTCACCCAGCCTTCCACTGTCCCAAGAACCAATCATGTTCCCTAAAAAATATTTTCTACTATGGACTATGTTTTAGAAATGGTATTGGTAACAGTTGCATTTAAATTTATTCCTAATAATCATTTCAACTACCCCTTTATTTTTTTTTAATTAATAGATTTTTTTTTTTTTTTTTTTGAGACGGAGTCTCGCTCTGTCGCCCAGACTGGAGTGCAGTGGTGCGATATCGGCTCACTGCAAACTCCTCCTCCCGGGTTCACACCATTCTCCTGCCTCAGCCTCCGGAGTAGCTGGGACTACAGGCGACCACCACTACGCCCGGCTAATTTTTTTTTTTTTTTTTTTTTTTTAGTAGAGACAGGGTTTCACCGTGTTAGCCAGGAAGGTCTCGATCTCCTGACCTTGTGATCTGCCCGCTTCAGCCTCCCAAAGTGCTAGGATTACAGGCGTGAGCCACCGCACCAGGCCCCCTTTATTTTTTTTTGTAAAGACCATGAATGAAAATGCTTTTATCATGCCTTCAAAATCAGCCTCAGAGTCTGAGTCTTAATCTCTCTCATTTGAGCATTTTACCTGTTACCAATCCAGTGGATGGAGAATCATTTTATTTGTATTTGTATTATTTTTTTGAGACAGGGCCTCACTCTGTCACCCAGGCTGGAGTGCAGTGGCACCATCACTGCTCACTGCAGCCTTGACCTCCCAGGCTCCATCAGTCCTCCTTCCTCAGCCTCCTGGGTAGCTGGGACTTCAGGCGTGCACCACTACAGGTGTGAGCCATGATCCAACCCTGGAAAATCATTTTAGATATGAAATACTGCCAAGAAATGGCAATTGGTTATGCAAAATGGGCACTGAGATTGATAAATTAACTCACAGTGAGAAATGCTTCCCCTCAGTGCCCCCTGACTACCAGCTCCAGGAAACATTTCTTCTTTAAGTAACGGTGTCCTAGACGGAGGTGACTCAACCCTAACATTATTCATGGTGCAGATAACGCCCGAAGGAAAAGCCTTCTCTAACAGCAAGGGAGAGGCTGAGTGGACTGCTGGGATGGCCGCAAACCATATATTTTCCGTAGAATGATTACCAAGTCAGCGATGAGTCATTCTCATTGCTGAGAGCTATCTTGTTAAGAATGTGTTTATATCAGTCTTGTGACATCAATAACCACAAAATACCATTAAAATATCAGGAGTCATGTTTTAAAAGAATGTTGCTTGACAGAACAACATTATGTAAAGAAAATGAGGCTGTACATCACTATAAAGCAAGGCTCCGATTTTGTTTAGGAAAAGAAGACCCTCCCTGAGTAACACCCTGAGAGGAGGCCGCACACGGCAGCGTTCGCGGAGCTTCTCTTTAGGCTGTAGTGTTAGCACTGGCTTTTGTTTGCACATCTTGATATGTTTCAGATTCTCCATGAGAGGCATGTATTGTTTTTAGGACTTCGAAAACCCCACGCCCGTTACCTATTTACCTCTGTTTACATTGGAAGGTCCAAGTTCTCCAGGGAAAGGAGCCCCCCTGTTTCCTGCAGTGTTTCCAGGGGGGGATGGTGGTGCACTCCGGGAGGCGGGAAGAGGAAGAAGAAAATGTGCAAAGTAAGTCACTTTTACTGCTGGAATTCGACTTTGCCTTTCCCCGTCTTGGAAGGAATTTTTATAAGCTGGGGGCTGAAAGTGAGTCTGTCTTCATCTAGTTGTGGCTCTACCTCTGAAAGCCTCCTGAGGTTTGCCTGATAACTCAGCTCTATGGGTGTTTGTGACCCGCCTCTCTCTGGAGGATTTACTCGAGGATTCACCTTTGCACGCAGGAGGCTGGAAGGTGGTCTCCCCTCCTCTGTCTGCTGTTTTTAGGAGGAAAGAAAAATCAGTGGTTCTTCTATTATAAATTATGAAAATTTTGTTGACCACCACCCCCCACAAAAAAAAATCTTAGCTCTAGAGCCTTTTAAAATGTGCCTATTATAGAACTTGTTGTATAAATCTTGGAAACATGATTTTTCTACATTGTGAACTTCAGATCACCTGCTTCTAACTACCTAAGAACCCACTTTTGGGGGTGGCAGGAAGGCCTGATGCCTCAGTGCTTGGCAGGGCTCCCTGCGCAGTGCCTCAGCCCCTCTAGTCCCCTAAGTCCCTGGCCCTGGATGGAGGTGGCTGCCGTGGGCGGCACAGCGGGCACCATGAAGGGCGGCGTTCGCTGCCACTTGCTCACGTCCTGACTCCTCCGCGCCGCTGGTGCCCCCTGCAGGTGAGTGGCGGCTGTACTGCGTGCGCGGAGAGGTGCCCGTGGAAGGGAATTTGCTGGAAGTGGCCTGTCACTGTAGCAGCCTGAGGTCCAGGACTTCCATGGTGGTGCTCAACGTCAACAAGGCCCTCATCTACCTGTGGCATGGATGCAAAGCCCAGGCCCACACGAAAGAGGTCGGAAGGACCGCCGCGAACAAGATCAAGGAACAGTGAGTGTTGTGTCTGCGACGAGGCCCCCACACACCGGGCTTCCCAGAGGGACGGGGCAGGCTCAGGGCTACCAAGACTCCCAGCAGATCCCAGGCTGCTGAAAGTGACTGCAGCAAGGGATGGCTGGGAACGTGGTCGGGCGCCTCTGACATGCCAAGCAGAGAGGACACACATCCCAGTCCAGACCTCCGACTTGGGGGCCGCTCTCGCGGTCTGAGGATTTACCTGGCTGGGTGAGCTAATGCAGGTGAGGAGCCAGGGAGTGACTCTCGCGAGCACTCTGGGTTCTTTCTTCATAGTTGCCGTTCTGCTTGTGGATCAGAAGCCTGGGGGCCTTTGATATTTAAAGGGAGCACATTTCAAATACCTGTTAGGGATTTTGAGTTTTCTTTTGCCAGAACAGCGGAGTGTTAAAAAGCTAAAGACGAGGGTGGGAAACTGCCACCTGTGTCAGACGATAAGATGTCCCCCATTCTGGAGAGCAGCACTGGGGAGGGATCGGACTCTCCGGGCACTTCCCGGGTACAGCACTTCCGGGTTGGGTTTTCTTCCCCTCCCAGGCAGGCACCTGCCCTTGGCCACTTGCAAAGGCTCAGCACACTGTGAGACAGCACTGAGTGGGGACCTTGGGGAAGAGGGGAACCGGAAGGGCAGTGAAGGCCACAGCCCAGGGAGGATGCTGTGGTGGCCGGCCCCCTGCTAGGGTGGTCTGCTGCTGTGGCTCTGTGCTTTCAAGCCACACAGGCAAAATAAACACTGCAAGCTGCCAAAGAAGCCCGGTGTCACCCAGGCATTCAGGAGGTAACTGAGACCCGTGAGGACCTCAGTGAGTAAAAGTGAAGAGCTTCCTAGGGGCACAACATGCCACCAGAGTTTGATTTGGTGAACCCCATTCTCTGGGTTCTGGAACAGGGCAGTGGCCGGGGCCCCTGTGTCTGCTCTGAAAACACACTACACAGAGAGGGCAGAGAAGAGAACAGAGCAGGTCACCTCTCCACAGGGAGGCAGATGTGAAACAAGATGTTACATCTGAAAACACTACCTGTGGGCTAGGGCAGGGGGAGGGGTGAGAAATCACGTGCCCTGAGGTGGCCCAAGGCATTTGGGGCCCATCAGAGGGTTTACTTGGACCACTGAGGAAAAGAAAAACAACGAAGAGCTCATTCACATATTCACTCAGTAAACATTTACTGAGTACCCGATGGCGCCAAGCAATCTGGACGTACAGGACTTATCCTATAAATCTTGGAAAAATGGTTTTTCTACAACACAAACTTTGGGCAACCTGCTTCTAACTCCCGAAGGACTGGAGTCAGGAACTGGGGACTTAGTGTTGAATAAGCCCAAGTCTCTGTCCTCATAAAGTTCATGTTCTAGCAGGAGAGAAAGACAAGAAATAGTCAATATGTGTTGTTCTATATAAAAATGTGTGTAATTTTCATGACACATTAGATGTGATTAAACATCCCTCCCTAGGGGCAAGTCAACTTCCCCTCCTGCACCACACACACTCATAAACCGCAGAGCACTTTTCCATTCATGAGGAAGAATTGCTTTTCCTTAGAAAGTAGAAGAGACGGTGAACTGATCTCCAGGTTTAGTTTTGAATAATTTTATGTCTGTACCCCATATATATATGTACCTACTATTAGTATATACCCACAAATATTTAAATTTTAAATTTTAAAAAAGCAGACAATAACAAGTATTGGCAAGGATGTGAAAATTGGAACCCTTACACATTACTGGGGAGGTTGTAAAACAGTACAGCCACCTTGGAAAACAGTCTAGCAATTTCTCAAAAGATTTAACCATACAGTTACCATATGACTAGCAACTCTACTCCTATATATCTACCCAAGAGAAATGAAAACACTTGTACATGAAGGTTTATAGCAATGTTAGTCATAGTGGTCAAAAAGTGGAAATAACCCAAATATCTACCAACACATTAATGGATGAAAAAAATGTGGCAAAGCCATACACTGGAATATTATGCTGCCATAAAAAAGAATTCAGTACTGATACATACTACAACATGGATGAACCTTAAAAACATCACATTAAGTTAAAAAACTCAGTCACAAAAGAACATATATAATTCCATCTGTATGAAATGTCCAGAATAGGCAAGTCCATAAATACAGAAGTAGATTAGTGGGTTCTGAGGACTAAGGATGGGGGAAATGCAGAGTGACTGCTAATGAGTACAGGGCTTCCTTTTCCGGGAGATGAAAACGTACTGAAATTAGTGATGACAGTTGCACAACTCTGTGAATATACTAAAATCTGTACACATAAAAAAAGTGAATTTTATGACATGTGAATTATATCTCAATAAAGCTATTATAAAGCTGTTATCATAATAGTAATAATAATTTTGGGTCGCCAGCGCTCTCCAGACTTATAAAGAACTCTTGGACTTTCTCCCTTGCAGATGCCCTCTGGAAGCAGGACTGCATAGTAGCAGCAAAGTCACAATACACGAGTGTGATGAAGGCTCCGAGCCACTCGGATTCTGGGACGCCTTGGGAAGGAGAGACAGGAAAGCCTATGATTGCATGCTTCAAGGTAATGTGGCATCCACAGCCTGCGATCTGGCTTTTTGGTTTATTTTTGGAAACGAGAGTCTTGCTCTGTTACCCAGACTGGAGTATAGTGGTGCGATCACAGCTCACTGCAGCTTCGACTTCCGGGGCTCAAGTGATCAGCCTGCCTCAGCCTCCCAAAATGCTGGGATTGCAGGCTTGAACCACTGTGCCCCATTCATGTTTTATCTTAATTCTTCAGTCTGTCTGAAATCTAGTGTGATGAGTATTATGTCCAGCCGATTGAACAGTATTTTTCTTTCCGGGGGTGAGTTTAACTTGGACACCAAGACTTCAAATTCCCCCTGGCGAATCAGCTCCCAAGGCTTCCTGGGGACCAAGCCATCTTCCAGGGTCTTAGGGACTCAGGGCACCATTTTCTTTCTTTCCTCATAGCTGCCACCTGAGAAGCAGTAGTCCTCTGGGTGTTGGAGTGGGACCTGGGGAAGGAAGCCAACCTCTTATCCCCTTTCCAGAGCCCTTCAGTCATTAACCTGCTTGGAAATACAAAGGCCGTGTCTGTATAGAATAGGCACTCCCGTTCACCGGGGTGAGGTTAGGTGTGTATATGGGTGCTTTCCCAGCTGTTCTCAAAATACAGATGAACATAAGAAGAAAGTGAACTTTTGTGAAGCAGTTCCAACAAACCAGACACCAGCCAACACCTTACATATAGTAACTCCGTTAGTACAACCCAACACTGTGCCATTTTTACAGATGAGGAAACTGAGGCATACAGAAGTTAATCAAGTTGCCCAAGGCTGGGCAGCAATGGAGTATCCTCATAACTGCTTCATAATACTCTGCCCCTCAATGTTTATAAACTTTTATATAGCTTTTTAAACATAATGCCTAGAAGACGTTTGAAATTATGAAGTTAAAAAAAGAAATGAAGTCACTTATAACCACATTTCTTAGATGTAACAGAATTCATATTTCTCTATGCTATAATATCTATTTTTAAAAATAATATGTGGATCTACTGTTTTGTAACTTGCTTTTTTCCTTTATTATGAATAATTTCCCAAGTTATTAAAATTTAGATATCTAATGGCTGTGAGATATTCTATTATTCTGTGAATATATGCCACTCTCTACCTGACAGTCTCTGGCAGCTGGGAAGTTGAGTTGTTTCTTGTTTCTGATTTTTCTCCCTTATATAATAATGCAGTTTGAATACTTTTTAAAATAATCCTATACATTCATTCCTAATTGAGAGGAATTCCTAGATGTGGAACTGCCGTGCTCATCATGAAAGTCTGATAGCATGTATCAGCTCAGGCCAAGTTGTATTCTCACTCGCAATATACAAAAGCGTTCATTTCTCAACACAATCATAAATTCAACATATTATCTTTTTCCTCTTTGCCAAATTGATGAAAGGAGACAGATAGCTAAGCATTGTTTTGTTTTACTTGGAAGTACATATATATGTATACTTATATACATAATGTGTGATATACACATACATATATCTGTGTATATATATGCATATGTATCTATATTTTTTAGCCATTTTAGTTTCTACTTTGGTGAGTGTTCTATTTGTGTCTTTTGTACATTTTATTATTTTTTCCTTATGTATGTCCCTTCATGTATTAAGGATATTAACTAGTTGCTGTATTACAAATATTTCCCATTTGTTACTTGGCTTTTCTTTTTAATTTTGCATTGTTGTTTTTCATTTTTCTATAATCAATGCATTATTTTTCCTTTTGATTCGTTCTTTTACTATTGCAATTGCTAAAAGGCCTTCTCCACCTTGAAGCTCAGATAAATCCTACCTGTGTTTCCACAGTGCTTTGAATTATTTCGTATTTTACATTCATTTTTCATCTGGAATTTACTTGGATGCACATGATATCTTCAGCTTTGTTCTCTTTTCTTTCAAAGATCCTGGAAGTTTTAACTTCGCACCCCGCCTGTTCATCCTCAGCAGCTCCTCTGGGGATTTTGCGGCCACGGAGTTTGTGTACCCTGCCCGAGCCCCGTCTGTGGTCAGTTCCATGCCCTTCCTGCAGGAAGATCTGTACAGTGCACCCCAGCCAGGTAAGGCCTGCAGGGGGCAGCTATGCTGAGCATTAGAAGGCACATCTTCCAGAAAGCCTTTTGATTTTACGCTGGTATTTATTAAGCAGCTTCTGTTTGCCCAGCACACTCCCAGAACACCCAGAACATGTGCTTACACTCATTTCATCCTCACCCCTACACCAAAAGGAAGGAGGGTGAAATCAGCCACACTTTATAGCATAAGGAACGAGACTCAGTCACTTAACCCACCCAAAGACATAGCTAAGAACAGGTTGAGCACCACAGTGGCAGGCCTGGCGTCTCTGCTTTTCTCCCAGCCTTCCTCTCAGTCTTGTTGCTGCATGGTCACCAGTCAACTACCATTGCTCCAGCCATCATGTTTGCATTCAAGATAGAAAGAGAAAGAAGTGGGGAGGGAAAAAGGCCACTTAATAGCCACATCAGATAAAGCACATGTTTTCCCAGAAGCCCCGAGCAGACTTCTGCTTACATCCCATTGGCCAGAGCCTGTCACATGGCCACCCCAGCTGCAAGGGAGCGTGGGGAAGCAAATGGCAGAGGAGAAGGGTGTTGGGGTATTGGCTAAGTTAGCCAGGGAACAGGGTCTGCCATACCAAGGCTCCACAGCAGAGCCAAGACCCCAGCCCAGGTCTTCTGATCCCAAGGTGAGGGCTCTGTGCCCTCATTCTGGTTGGGAAAGTCACAAGAGACTGGGCTTGACAGCCCCTCCCGCCTGCCCTCCAATGAAGCCAAGGTCAGCTGCCTCTCAGTTTGTGTTTGTTGCTTCTCACATTACAAGAGCCTGGAGCTGCAGCCAGGGACCTCACCTTGCACTGAGAGCCCAGGGCACCACTGAAAGTTTGACCAGTGCACATGTCATGCTTGGAAAATCTTAGCCATCAGAAAGAGAGGCTGTGCCCACGCCCTTCATCCTGGGGCTCAGGGCGGGTTATCAACCTCCACTGGGCTTTCAAAGTGTGGCTTTCACAGAATCCTGAAATGCATGCTGGGAAAGGACACACGGTGAGCCGACCAGCAACAGTGAGAGGCGTTTTGCCCCGTGGAGTAAGAGTCAGGCTGACAATTTGAGGAGGAGAAAAAGTGAGGAGGAAAAGGCAGTAGAACAATTTTGATTTTGATTTCATTTTATATTTTTTAGAGGCAAGGTCTCACTCTGTCATCCAGGCTGGAGTGCAGTGGTGCAATCATGGCTCACTGCAGCCTCGAACTCCTGGGCTCAAGCGATCCTCCCTCCTTAGCTTCCTGAGTAGCTGAGACTACATGCATGCACCACCATACCGGCCTAATTTTTTTTTTTTCTTTTTGTAGAGATAGGGTCTCATCATGTTGCCCAGGCTGGTCTTCAACCTCTGGGCTCAAGCAGTCCTTCCTCCTCAGCCTCCCAAAGCACTGGGATTACCAGCATGAGCCACCACTCACAGTTTTGATGTTTAAAGCCCATTTCTCTGTAAGAGAACCATGAGCTCACCTCACTGCTAAGCAGTCACGCGCAGGGCAGGAACGCCTCTGACCTGTCTGCCGTGAGATGTGTGCTCCAGTGTTGATTGTGCTCTTTGGAGATACGTGGTACTAACAGCCCCTTGAGTGGCACATGCATTATCCCTTCCACTCTTAGCACAGTCCTGCCAGTATCCAGAAGGGCCAGCGGCTTCAGCTTGGGCAAAGGGAGGAGGACCTGGAGGACGAGGAATGAAAGAGACTAACTCCTTGACGCCACCTCTCTCTGCCTAGAGGCTTCTCCCAGTTGACCTTTCAAAGGGCTGGGGTGTCCTGGGTTTCTGTTTGCCTCTTTGCCCCTGGTTTGACGGCCAAGGGGGTTTCCCCCATGACACAGCAGCGGGGAGGAACAGCATCCACTAGGTTTGGGGAAGAGTGAGCTGGAAGTGTCCGTGAAAGAGCTTCTGATGGTCGAGCTCTGTCCCTGCCCTCACAGCGCTTTTCCTTGTTGACAATCACCACGAGGTGTACCTCTGGCAAGGCTGGTGGCCCATTGAGAACAAGATCACTGGTTCTGCCCGCATCCGCTGGGCCTCCGACCGGAAGAGCGCGATGGAGACCGTGCTCCAGTACTGCAAAGGTGAGGCTCCCTCTAACGCGCCTGCAGCATGGAACAGATGGGGAAGCCCCTCAGGCACGCCCAGCCAGGAGACCCCCTTCCCTTTCTGCGTGTGAAAGCCGGCATCCATAAAGCCTGGCCGGTGGTGATGAAACCAATTTTTTCCACTTTAACTTTCTGAGATGTATTAATTTTTAGATTAGCGCATTCTCAGCTGCCAGCTTGAAGAATAACTAGTTTGTCTGTCTGATATTATGAGGCTAACTTGTTACCCTCAAGGATAAAGGCTGTATTGTGGAACGCCCCAGGCAGATTAAAACCCCACTGTACTCGGGGTTGATCATGCTGAGAGACAAGTTGGCCTCTGCCATTTATATTATCTGCAGGCACTACCATGCTGTTGGAGAATGGAGGTCTCCCCCAAGCAGTGAATGGCCATTGCCAACTTTTTTATTATTCATTATTATTTTTAGTATTATATCCAAAGAGAAATACCCATAGTAAGTTTGTGGTTCTTTACTATATACATGAAATTTCTAGTCTTTTATATAAAATGAAAATGCCAGTGATTAATATCTTATTTAATTTTTATGGTTTCATTGATACAACTAGTTTAATGTCACTGAGTATGTGCAATTGATTCTCTTCCTGAAAAACTCTTTAGCAATAAGTAACATATGAAACCTTCCACCCAATGTTATAGTGAATGTGGATGTATAAGATGCTGTCGTTCGCTGTCGGCCATATTGGAGTTAATCCCGTGGTAGGAAGGCAGAGGGAAGCCGCTACAGTGAATTCAGGAGGAAGAAAATGCTCCACCCAGAAGCTGCAGACAGAGGAGCTCTCCCTTCCAGGAATACAGAGCGTTTTGTTAGGTTCAAGAAGTATAGACTCAGGTTGATTATAGGTCACTATTGTAGTCACAGGCATGAAACTAACATCTTACATAAACATTATCCATGTGTTGTTATGAACTACTCGTAACTTGCATTTTAAGCATGAAGTCATGAGTTCTGACAAAGAAGAAAAGATTTCAAGGGAAATCAGTGAAAGACAGGGTCTCCCTCTCCCTTGGGTCTACTGACATTTTGTTCTGTGTAACTACAGGGAAAAATCTCAAGAAACCACCCCCCAAGTCTTACCTTATCCATGCTGGCCTGGAGCCCCTGACATTCACGAATATGTTTCCTAGCTGGGAGCACAGAGAGGACATTGCTGAGATCACAGAGATGGTGAGCACGCTTTCCTGCCCTGTGAAGGTGGCTCCTGCGCCTTTTGGATTGTGGGTTGACTTTACTTTGGGGAGAACATCCAGTTGCACTGTCAAAGTGGGAAAATATTTTTCCTTTTGTAACATCTTAACGAGTCAACATAGAATTTGCTTAGGAAGAAGAGAAGTCTAATGGAAAATCAATTAACCATTGTAGTAATTTTTTACACGTGATACCTAAATTTTAAAAAATTAAAAGCAAAGGTGAGTTGAATCATGCTGAGGACTATATATGTACATAAAAGCCGCGAACTCTTCATTCTGTTTGCCAAGAATCTGTTGCTTGGCATCGCTTGTCTCTCAGTGTCCATGTGACGCACAATCAAACCCTAATGTTTCAGATGTTAACCTTGTGTAGAGGAGACACAAACGAAATCTGATGAATTAATGTGTTCAGATAACTGAATGAATGGATGTACTGTGACTCACTTATGATAAGGTATCGCTCAACATCTCATTAATATTGTCTTTTATGAGACCACCTGGTATTTCCACATGAGCCATTTATCATAACTTCTGTCTACCAAAATATATTATTATCTAGAACGTTTTCTTTTCCAACCACACAGGAAAGAATTTTACTATAGCTATGTTGAATTTCTTATTTATGAGCTATTAACATTGCTAGCAATAGCAAATCCAAGGATTTGTTTTGATTTGGTGAGAGATAGGTTTTTTTTAACCATTTTAATTTTTTTTTACCATGTGGAGAGCTGCTTCGCTTGGGGAAATGACCCAAGTATATTTTATAGGAAATTCGAGTAATTTCAAACAGAGTCTACTTCTGCGTAGCAATGGAGAGGGCCTGTTGGGTAGTACAGACGTCACTGCTCACCCTAACCTGTCTCCCTGGAGCCAAATGGACTTGATGTACACAGGGAAGGGGCTGACTACGGCCTGGTCTCAGCCACTGCTGGCTTTTTGATACTGTCGGAGAGGCCTGATGGCTGGTTTCCTGAGAAAGGAACTCAGATAAGACAAACATAACTTTCTCAAATTTCAAGACTAGGAGAGTTAATTTTGAGGTTTATTCCAAATAAACCAGCAAGTTATACAAATAATTAACATTCCCCAAGTGCTCACTCTGCACTAGGCACATCTCCAAGCACTTTATACTGATTTTCTCATTTATCAGAACAGTCCATCAAGATCTATCTTATTGTTATCCCCATTTTACTGGTGTGGGAGCAGAGGCACAAAAATACGAAGTCACTTGGCCAAAGTGACTTCAGTGAGTGGAAGAGTCAGTACTCAGATGCAGGCAAAATCATCCAAAACCCACCTCTTCTTTTTTTAGAGAAAGGATCTTGCTTTGTCACCCAGGCTGCAGTGTGGTGACTCAATCATGGCTCACACAAACCTTGAATGCTTGAGTTCAAACGACCCTTCCACTTCAGCCCCCCAAGGAGGTAGAACTACAGGTGCACACCTCCATGCCTAGCCTATTTTTATATTATTTATAGAGACAGGGTCTCATCATATTACCCAAGCTGGTCTCCAACTCCTGGGTTCAAGGAATCTTCCCACCTCAGCCTCCTAAAGTGTTGACATTACAGGCACAAGCCACTGCACCCAGCCCAAAACCCACCTCTTGACCACCAGTCTGCCCCATGTATTTCTAATATGAGCAGCAGTTCTTAGTCATGCATTCCCATCATCCACCCACCCAAAAGGAGAGCAGCCAATCTGGGGTCCCAAGTTTAATGGAGGACGAGAATTTACCCAGAATAGTTTGTTCATATTAAATTCACACAGTGGTTTAAAAATTTTTACCCAGAATAGTTTGTTCATATTAAATTCACACAGTGGTTTAAAAAAAAAAAAAAGGTTCTGCTCCAGAATATTCTAGATGCATTTTCTGACCTTTTTCTATTTCAGATTAAGAAATGGAGCTAGGGGAGGGAAGAGGGATGTGATTTCTTTTCAGGTTATTTTTTAACATTTTTAAACAAATTCCATTATTTGGAGGCTTCTGGTGTTTAGACTTCAAATCTACTAGTCTTGGTCTGTAATTCACTCATGGGAAAGTCCCTAAACATTTTTCCGGAGACAGTTCTGAAACAGGGTTTGTTTGAAACTCTGTGACAAGGTGAGAAAACATCTTAAAGTCAGAGAAAGACTCCGTCTCTCCAAAAAAGTTTTTAAAATATATTAGGTGGGCGTGGTGGCACATGCCAATAGTCCCAGCTACTCCAGAGGCTTGAGGTGGGAAGACTGTTTGAGTCCAGGAGGTTAAGGCTGCAGTGAGCTATGATCGAGCCACTGCCCTCCAGCCTGGGTGACAGTGAGACACTCTCTCTGAAAAATAACAAAATTTGAGGTCAAGTGTGGTGGTTCACACCTGTAATCCCAGCAGGAGGATCGCTTGAGGCCAGAAGTTTGAGACCAGCCTAAGCAATATAGCAAGACCCAGTTCTCTACCAAAAAAAAAAAAGAAAGAAAACAAAAGAAAAAGGAAAAATAAATTAGCCAGACGTGGTGATGCACCACACCCATAGTCCCAGCTACTCAGGAGGTTGAGGCAGGAGGATCACTTGAGCCCAGAAACTGGAGGCTGCAGTGAGCAATGATTGCACCACTGCACTCCAGCCTGAGTAGCAGAGTGAGACCTTGTCTCAAAAAATATCATTTTTTAATTTAAAATTTAAACATTTAAAAAATTAAGAGTCTGGACAACTGCAGGGCTTTGGGCAATCCCTTATCTTTCAGAGACGCTTCCTCCTCAGTGATATGGAGCCATGCATCCTCAGGCTGTGTGCAGATGGCACAGGGCTGTGTTTGCAAGCACTTAATGAAACAAGTTCAGATGTAGGCCACAAGCTCTCCCCTCTGCCCCCTTCTCTTCTCTAGGACACAGAAGTTTCCAATCAGATCACCCTCGTGGAAGACGTCTTAGCCAAGCTCTGTAAAACCATTTACCCGCTGGCCGACCTCCTGGCCAGGCCACTCCCGGAGGGGGTCGATCCTCTGAAGCTTGAGATCTATCTCACCGATGAAGACTTCGAGGTAAGCGGTTCTTCCGGTGGGGTGGGGATGGGAGTAAAACAACACATGCATACCTGGCTCCTTTCACTGAGCCACGGGGCGCTTCTCCCAATGTTTCCAGTTTGCACTAGACATGACACGGGACGAATACAACACCCTACCCGCCTGGAAGCAGGTGAACCTGAAGAAAGCAAAAGGCCTGTTCTGAGTGGGGAGACGCCAGAGGAACCTCGGAGTCACGTCCAGTACCATCGCACCAGGGAAATGGATATATATTTTTGGACTGGTGTTTTCCACAAAGTATTTTTCAATTAGAGTTTTCAGAACCTGACATTGTTAAAGATACTACTTGTCCGGGAGTTGTGTATTTTGTAAATGCTCAAGGGAACTGTTTGGAAACTTCTTTCCACCATTCAGCAGGTTATCAGAATTAATAAAAGTATCTATTATGTGCACTTAAGCCGCAGCTGCTATAGATAGCACTGCCTTCTTGTTCCAGCTAGGCAATGCCTCTTTTTTTTTTTTTTTTTTTTTGAAGCAGTTCTCTTTATAAAGTGTTATTTTGATAGTTTGTGGATTCTAAAATATATATATATATTTATATAAACACCATATAAGTCAAATATGTATTTAACAAAGCAATATGTATTCATTCACTTTCAAGATTTGTTTTGGTGTCAAAATAATATGAAAAGGTAGATGGAGTTGCTTCTGTTGAATTAGCTCTGCCACCAATACGTATCTTCATACACGTTTGGAAACGTTTCCTGCAGCATTAGGTATGACTTGTTCTGAGTACTGCTTCCGGTGCTAAAATGAACAAAGAATTTGTACTTAATGGCATGGACTCTGGAGAATCTATGCGAATCAGCCTTTCTACCTTAATATCTCCCCCGAAATGTATAGTGCCTTGTTTTTATGTACAGTTTCTATACAGAACAGTTTGCTCTGCGTCTTTGATGATGGTTTGGAACATTACCTACGATTTTACTCTCAAATAGTCAAAATAAAAACATCTCAATTTCTAATACCTCTTGTAAACAGTACACATGTCATTTTGTGATATAGGACTCCCAAATAAAAGCATCAGAATAAACACAACAATGAACTGATTGGTTCACATTGAATTCCAAGCATGTTCCTTTTTGGAATTTTTTTTTTTTTAATATTAACATAGCACCAGTATTTTGTCATTAAGTATAAATGACTATACATTTGAATTTAGTTTAGGGCAAGATTTTATACAAAGTCATAAGATTAAATACAGAGTTATTTGCCCCATAAAATTAGTACTCAGTACTATATTGAAGACATACTTTAGCAAATCATCATTCAGCAGAAGTTCTTTATCCCACAACTCTATCTACAATTTCAATTTTAGGATCTCAATGCCTTTAAAAAAAATTTTATTAGCCAGGCGAAGTGGCCCACACCTGTAATCCCGGCACTTTGGGAGGCTGAGGCGGGCGGATCACCTGAGACCAGGAGTTCAAGAGCAGCCTGGCCAACATGTTGAAACTCAGTCTCTACTAAAAATACAAAACTTAGTCGGGCATGGTGGCACGTGCCTGTAATCCCAGCTACTCAACAGGCTGAAGCAGGAGAATCATTTGAAACCGGGAGGCAGAGGTTGCAGTGAACCAAGATCACGTCATTGCACTACAGCTTGGGTGACAAGAGAGGGACTTCGTCTCAAAAAAAAAAAAAAAAAAAAAAAAATTGTATGGATAAGACATCTAGAAAACTTAAAAATCAATTAGAAAACTCCTCACAAGCTCCTATGTTCTTAAATCCATGGTTTTGTGAACATATTCAGATCTACTCTGAATTTTCATAGCCCTTCCCCACTCCGTTAGTCTAATATAACACATCCAGTCACAGCATATTTGCCTGAAAGTTCAGGACTTAAGGGCGCCATCCTGGGACTGCACCAGGGTAGAAACCTATAACCTGCTCCTGGTCTCACCATTTTATGATTTTTATGATATTGGGTCATCACTGAACTTTTCTACCTCGATTTCCTTTAAAAGGAGACACTCCTAGCTATCCTGCCTGCATCACAAGATTCTGAGCAAGGAACTGGTAGAAGCTGTTTGAAAATTGCCAAGTGCTAGATACCTGCCAGTATTAAGATTATTGTGATGGTAGTTAAAATGGGAAAGCAAGGGGGTTAAGTTAGGGAGTGTTGTCACACACCTGGAAATGATGGATTAAACCAAAGCAAGGAGAGGAAAAAGAAGAGAGAGAGGTTCAAAGTCTATGTCCCATAGATAGCACACAAAGAGGTGTGGAGAAAGGTTCCTAGAGTCACTAGGGCAACCTGAGGGTCAGAAAGAGGCAGGATTACAACCTCTGCAGTAGGTTCCAGCAATCACCTGGATCCTTAGATACCCAGGAAGGAGGCTGAGTTGCTACAGGAACTTCTAGTGGAGAGCTGCTGTAATGAATAAATAAGACAGGTGTCCTCATTAATATTCATTAACATCAGATTTTTCCAAAGTCCTTTAAAATTGTCTATCTACTTGTATTAAACATTGGCAGCCAGGTGTGGTGGCTCATGTCTGTAATCCCAGCACTTTGGGAGGCCAAGGCAGGTGGATCACTTGAGGTCAGGAGTTTGAGACCAGCCTGACCAACATGGCAAAAACCCTGTCTCTATTAAAAATACAAAAATTAGCTGGATGTGGTGGCGCACGCCTGTAGTCCAAGCTACTTGGGAGGCTGAGGCACGAGAATCACTTGAGCCAGGGAGGCGGATGTTGCAATGAGCTGAGATCACACCACTGCACTCCAGCCTGGGCGATACAGTGAGACTGTCTCAAAAAAAATAAAAATTATTGTCCCCCACAAAATGTGCTGTCCGTCTGCTTCTTGCCTCTTCTTGGTGAATAAGACACCCCAGCTTGTAGTGCCAGTTTACTTTTTGCCTCTTTTCCTCTGAATTGTTTCCTGCATCTCTTTCCTGCTTACAGAACCAGATCCTATTTTCTATGTTTTTTTTCTGATCCTTTTCCTTCTATAACTGCAATCTTTGACCTTTGTGCACTGGGAAGCTGAAACATGCGAATTGCTAAACCTCAAAGTCTCAGCCCTTGAATTGACACTGGTGCCTGGGGCTTTTCTCCACAGTCCTCCAAACTCAAACCCCTGCTCTCACTAAATGCAGCGGGGCAGGGAAGTGGGATGTCCTTCATTTGCTGCCCTTGAATGAAGGGACTCATGAGAGGGGTGGGTGTTTGGGTTGAGATCGATGTCAGAGGTGCTGCGGGGCAGACAGGATGTTGAGCGTGTTCCGGAGCTTTGGATGAACTGTGCGATATGAGCCACTTCCAGAGTGGGACAATCGTGCCCCTTCGTTCCCGAATCCGAGGAGGGGAAAGGCTGCTGCGAGCCCGCTTCTTTCTCTCCTACTTTACGTTTCCTGCCCCACTCTTAGAATTCCCATTTTGGTAAAAGGAAATGTATTCCAGAAACAGTTCCAGAATTCATTTTGGCCCTTTGGTTTTGTTTTTCTAATTACAAAATTAGCCGCGTGTGGCCACACAGAGACCTGGACACAGATGTTCATAGCGGCATTATTCATAATAGCCCAGACCTGTAAACAACCCACGTGACCGTCAGCTGAGAAACAGAAAAACAAAATGCAGGACCTCCATGCGATGGCGTCCTCCCCGATGGCAAAGAGACAGATATTCCTGCGTATACATGATATACATGTGATACTCACTACAACATGGATATGCCTCAAAAGCATTAAGTGAAAGAAACCAGATGCAAAAGGCCACATATTGTTTGATTCTTTCTATATGAAACTTCCCAAAAAGGCAAATCTGTGCACACAGCAAGATCAACATGGCTGAGGTTGGAGATGGGAGTGGCAGTTTACTGCAAATGGCATGAATGATCATTTTGGAGTAATGGAAATGTCTCAAAACTGGATTGTGGTGATGATTGCACAACTCTATGAAGGTATTAAAGATTTTTGAGGCCGGACGCCATGGCTCACTCTTGCAATCCCAACACTTTAGGAGGCCAGGCTGGAGGATTGCTTGGGCCTGGGAGTTCAAGACCAGCATAGGCAACATAGTGATACCCCATCTGTACCAAAATTTTTAAATCAGCCAGGTGTGTTGGTGTGTGCTTGTAATCCCAGCCACTTGTGAGGCTGAGGAGGGAGCCTCCCTTGAGCCCAGGAGTTTGAGTCTGCAGTGAGCTGTGATCATACTACTGCACTCCAACCTGGTGACAGAGTGAGACCTTGTCTCTAAAAAAGAAAAAATAATAATTAAGAAATTATTGTTCACTTATATGAGTGTATTTTATGGCATATATATTATATATATACACACACACACACAAACACACACACACATATATATATATATAAAATACCACAAAAAAGCAGTTTAAAAAATAGTAACGCCTGATCTACGTAAAAAATGCAATCACTACAAGGATATATAATCTAGGAATCAAAAATCATAAATAATACCACTAAACAAATATAAGTACCTTAATAATCTGATTTATATTCTTCTGGATTTTTCTTTACATCTACTAGCATAGATGTATATGCTCACATTAAAAACAAACAAAAAAAAAAAACTGGCACGTCCCTGTAGCTTCAGCTACTTGGGAGGCTGAGGCAGGAGGATTACTTGAGCCCAGCAGGTAGAGACTGCAGTGAGCTATGATTGCGCTACTACACTCCAGCCTGGGTGATAGAGCAAGACCCTATATTAAAAATATATAAATGAAAACTGTTTTTGTTCGGCATCCTAATTTTTTTGTTAGCAATAAGCTGCAGACACTGCTCCTTGGAGGTTTATTTATGGGTGTTGATGTTCTGAGATCACGGAAGGCCCAGTGTGAAGACCTAGATCAGCGATGGTCCTCAGCCCCAACCCCACTGACCTCCCACCACCGTCCTCAGCCATTCCTTATTCCTCCCTGAGGGTGGGTAGCATCTAGCCACAGTCCAGACAGAGAATTTGGGGCTCATTTTCACAGGACTTTCTTGATCTGAGATCTAGGTAAGGCACAGAAATCTCAAAGCGGACCTCTGTGCAAAGCATTTCTGAAGTAGCATTAGCGACTAGTAACGGGACAATAACCAAGAAGTCAATAAAGAGAATGGTGTGAGGCCAGGTGGGGTGGCTCACGCCTGTAATTCCAGTGCTTTGAGAGGCCAAGGAAGGAGGATCCCTTGGGGCCAAGAGGTCAAGATCAGCTTAGGCAACATAGTGACATCCTGCCTCTACAAAAAAATTTAAAAATCAGCTGGTAATGGTGAGGACCTGGCTTTAGTTTCAGCTGCTCTGAAAGGTGAGATGGGAGGATCACTTGGACCCAGGAAGCAGAGGTTGCAGTGAGCTATTATCCTGTCAATGCACCCAGCAACAGAGCAATACCCTGTCTCTAAAAAAAAAAAAAAAAAAAAAAAAAAAGAAAAGTAAAAGTACAGTGCTCTATTTTCAGAAATATCAAGGTAATTCAAATGCAAAAACGTCAAGGTAATTAAAGTGCAAATAACTGAGAATTAACTATATTGGTATGGCATTTGGCCCAAAGAAGCCTTCCTCCTTTTGAAAAGTAAATACGTTGCATGGCATGCATTTGCTCTTCTACCCAGAGAAAGGATGCTGGGCTGCTTCAGACCTCTGACAATGGATGCACCCCGAGGATTAGATCAGAAAGATGGACCTGCCAGGGGAAAGCGTCAGAGGCTTCTGTTCCTACCATCAGTACCACGGATGCGATGAGAGTGTGGAGCCTGCATGGAAATGCCCCACGGGCTTCACAGTGTCTAAAGCTGATCCTTGGGGACTAATAGAGAAGAAAGATTAACAGACCAGCATCCCTCGTTTCTAATACTGAACTGGCCTTTACTGAGCTCTTCTGTTGCACAGCTGGGATTGGAAAGGAAGCCGCAGGAGCAGAAGTGAATGCAAGCTAACAGAAAGGAAGGCAGCACGGAGGACGCCGCAGCCCCAGCGCCCTCACAGTCTCAGCAGAGCTGTGGGGATTGTTCTTCACATCTGACGCCATGGGGTTCTGGAAGTCTCTTAAGGGATATATTGGAACTGACTTGTATTATTTGGAAATTGACATAAATTGTCTGTTGTTAAATCTCACTGAGTTAAGCCCAACTGTACCATCTGAACACCGTTTTAGCATTCATCCTGAAATGGCTGGAACATGATTTGTTAGCTCCATAAGGGTAAAGAAATATTAGCTGGGCGCAGTGGCTGCTGCCTGTAATTCCAGCGCTCTGGGAGGCCAAAGTGGGAGGACAGAGTGAGGCCAGGAGTTTGAGACCAGCCTGGGCAACATAGTAAGACCCTGTTTCTACAAAAAATTAAACCATTAGCCAGGTGTGGTGGCATGTCCCTGTAGTCCCAGGTGCTCAGGAGGTTGAGCTGGGAGGACTGCTGCAGCCCAGGAGGTTGAGGCTGCAGTGAGCTGTGACTGCACCACTGCACTCCAGCCTGGATGGTGTCTCCAAAAAGAAAAGAAAAAAGAAATATTGAGCAACCACTGACCAAAAGCCCGTATGGAAGCAAAGAAAAGTAAAACAAGCCTAATTTTGAGTAGTGGTTTCTGCATGTGGAAGACAGCAAATGGCAGGAGAGTGCATTTGGGATTGCAGGACTTGGTTAGTGTCAGAGCCCGTCCTAAAAGACGACGATGCAGCAGGACCCTACTTCTCCTTATGACTTCCTTTCTTCCTCCACGCCCACCCTCCGTGCTTCCTTCCTGAAGGAGGCCATTCCATTATTAAAATCAGGAACTGCAAAGAGCTCGCAGGGAGCATCGTTGGCCAGTGAGGACATCTAAGGTCCCAATGGGGAAGATTTTTTTTTTGGTTGGATGGGGTCTTTCCACAGATTCACATACGGTCATCACAACAGCCACAGCATCTGCTGAAGTCTATTTCTAGCATCATGTTGCACATTCCAGACCCCTCATTATTTGCAGTGGTCCACATTCATTCATGAATACTTATATTTACCACTTGTTCATTCAAATATTTATTGAGTGTGTGCTTAGCTTAAGGGTCAATAGAACACAAATACGCCTTATATCAAGGCTCTGATGCCCCAAGAGGCCTGCATTCCAGGAGAGGTGAAAATAATGATAATACACCAAGAGGTATAAATAATGATGCAGGGTCAGACGTGGTGGCTCACACTGTAATCCCAGCACTTTGGGAGGCCGACGCAAGAGGATGGCTTGAGCTCAGGAGTTTGAGACCAGCCTGGGAAACACAGTGAGACCCCATCTCTATACAAATATTTAAAAATTAGTCAATCATGGTGGGTGCACCTGTAGTCCCAGCTACTTGGGAGACTGAGGTGGTGGGAGGATCACTTGAGCCCAGGAGTTCAATACTGCAGTGAGCTATGATTGCACCACTGCACTCCAGCCTGGGCGACACAGTGAGACTTTGTCTCTAAAAATAATAATAATAACAGCAATGCAACAAGAACCTGTTCTGGGTGGAATTGTACCCCGCTTTTCCCCCCTCACCCACTCCCCCCAAAAAGATTGGAGTTCTAACCCCTAGTACTGCAGAATGTGACCTTATATGAAGATCCTCAGGTAATTAAGTTAAATGAGGTTTTCAGGGTAGGCCTAATCGGATCTGACTAGTCTTTTTATGAAGGGGAAATGTGGAAGTGGCAGCAGGCGTGCACAGAGGGAAGCCCGTGTGCAGATGCACGGGGAGAAGACGGCCCTCCGCAAGCCCAGAAGAGAGGCCTCAGAAGAAACCAACCCTGCCCACACCTTGATCTCAGACTTCCGCCCTCCAGAGCCGCGAGATGATAAAGGTTCTGCTGTTTAAGCACCCCAGTTTGTGGTACTTTGTCACAACAGCCCAAGGAAACTACTCGTGTCCAAAGGAGGGACTTCTGGCTGGAGGTGGGAGGGAGGGGAAGGAATCAGGGTGGCTTCCGGGAGGAGGTGTCCTCTGAGTTGGCCTTGAAGGACTGGCAGGATTTCTCACTGCAACTGGACATCTGTCCTTCGGCTATCAGCTCCGAAGAGAAGATCTGGAAGGAGGAGAGAGAGAGGAGAGGCACGCCCAGTCTCCCACGTGTGGCACTGGCAGAATAAGGGCATAGCAAGTAGGGCCTCAAGGCTGAGGTGAGGGTGCACAGAAGGAAAGTGGACTTGAATGTGGACAGGCCAGGGGACCCCGACAAAGGGGCTCTTCAGATATGGGGATGACCCAGCAACAGCACCTGCGACTGACTCCTCTGGTCCGCAGGATCCCCAGGCCTAGTGCCTCCCTTTCTCATGGGGCCCGGGGTGTTTCCAGGGCTGGGGCTGGTTTCACAGCATCCTGTGCCCTGTGCTAGCACTTCTACCTCGGACCGTGGTGTTGAAACCATTAGAGGTGCTGACTCTGTTACATCCTCCTCTCCCTGATCTTCATGTAAAGATATTTCTGAAATCTCCAGCAAAGGACATGGTACTTGGAAAATGGCGGACTTGGGTTTCCTACACAGCAATGCCGTTTTTAGTAGACATCAGTGACCATGTGGCAGCTCTACCAAATGCTGCTCTGATCTTATAAGCTGCTCAGGGAAACGAAATTGTTCTGTTGCACTGAAAATATGGAAAGGTTTGGAATCTTACCTCGCTGTTTTAAAGTATTAATATTTTTAGATTTTGACTCTTAAAAAAATCTTTGAACGGCCCTGGGAGACAGATTGGGCACGTCATAAACAAAAGACCAAGGCACACGAAAGTCACAGGACTCGGCTAAGACAACAGAACTGGGCGTGGCGAGGCCCTTTAAGGACAGCACCCAGATGTGGCTGTCCGCATTCCCCTGTACCTGATTATTGTTGAATAATGGAGGTAAACTGAGGCCCGAGGTCACCTCCTGCTTTAGGGAGGGCCTTAGGGAAGGGCGGGAGAGGAATCGCAGTCCCCGCCCAAACCGGCTGCTTTCTCTGCATGATTTCATCACATCCTCGAAGGCAGCCCCGAGAGGCACCTGCTGTGCCCCTTACCGAGGACGGTCTCCGACATTCAGTTCTTCCTCATCCTCCCATCGCTGGTAAGAGACGCATTCCAGTGGGAGCTGAGGAACGAGACCTGCCTGAGAATGAGACCTTTCCTCATGAACACTAATTTTATCCAGGGGTGACAGGGTCAGGGGGGTATGTTTGCTGTGAATATCCAATGTCTCTCTAACAGATTTCTATCACGTTTGGTATAACCTGTCAGCTGCCATCCTCCAGCTGGAGAAGCCAGGAAAGGAAATGCAGGGAATGGCCAGGGAAGGAAACGGAAGCGACAACGGAGAAACCTTTGCATCTGGCGCGGGGCAGCCGCGCTGAGGGAAGGCTGTGGTCAGCAGGTGGCGCTGTTGCTCACCGCAGAAGCCAAGGCTCCAACTCCAGCGCCGCCTCCAGCTCGCAGTCAGGATCTGCAGAGGAAGCATCTGCTTTTAGGCACGTGACTGGGCCAAGATCTTCCCCTAAAGATCCCAGGTGCCAACTCCAGCTCCATCCGGCTCATTTGTTTCCAGCTCAAGGAACCTGAACTCTACGATGGGCTGACCTGGGAACGCTCCCATTGCCCTGATGCAAGCAGTGATAAATTGTGCAGTGACATGAACGTGCCCAAGGGGGGATTCTGCAGACCACAGTTCCTCTTAGCCAGGCTTCCCTCTGCCTGCATGCACACGCTTTTACATTTTATTTATTTATTTATTTATTTATTTATTTATTTATTTATTTTGGCTTCTTTAAAGCTCTTCCCTTTGCCAGTTTTGCCATCTATAGAATGAAGGTGATACCTTTCTTTGGCTCAATTAGTTAATGTCAGGAAAGCTCTCTGTAGATGAAAAGCACTAAATTCTATTGATCAAATATTTAATTAGCCACACTTGTGGATGATTCATAATCATCTATTCAACTTCCTGAATTACCCAGCAGAGAAAATGGCATGATTAGAAATATAATTTTAAATAGTGGTTTTCATAGATTTTGTATCTGTCAAGGCTATGGGAGAATTTCTGAATTAGCATACCAGTTCCTCCCCGATTTTCCAAGGGCCTAAAGAAACGAACTGTGTTCCCACTCAGCCTGTGGCTGTGACCAAAACTGCCCTCCTCCATCCACACCTGGCCTGGGGAGTAACTCAGCCGCAGGGCCTCAGTGGCAGTGTCCAGAGGGTCGGACCACAGTGCCAGGACCTCACCCCCCGGCCCGGGGCTGCCTCTCAGCCCTGTCAGGCCACAGCACCTCTTCTGCCTAGGGCAGTTCCTTCATGTTCTGTCACGTGCCTGCCCCTTTTCTGCCCTGGTAGGGACTCAGTGAGGAGAAACTAGGTCATGTAGGAGACACAGACACTTTCAAAAGCAAGACACCCGAGCAGCTCAGAGTGTAAGGACATTTCCAGGCATTTCCAGTTGCTTCGAAGCACAGTCAGCAACATGGCCTAGTTTGTCTTCAGCTCCGGGTTCCAACCCAACCGAGACTGTAGATTCTGGTTGTGCATGTGGCCTCTGAAAGCAAAATAGGCTTTTTCTTATTCCTTCATTCTGCAAATATTAGTGTAAATGCTATGCTAGATATGCAGGCTAAACTGGTACAGACGATTATCTTTGACTTTCCGGCAAAACATAATTTTCAAAAAGTGAAAAAAAAGGAATCATACAGATAGATGGGAAGCACGTGTCATTTACGGTCCTTGGGAAGCAGGCACCAAGACAGAGCTAGACGTGCAAGACATTTATTGGGAGGAACACTTGTTGGGGATAAGAACAGTGGGAGGAAGAGGAGGCAGGGAGGGTTTTGGGAGGGTGCTGCAGGGCTGACCCCTAGGAAAGGAGAGGGGAAGGAGAGAGAATGGGGAGGAAAGAGCCTCTGAGTGAGGGGCAGCTCTGAGAAGGTCTGACCAGCCCCCAGGGAGCCCCAGGGCAGAACTTGACCCTTCAAGGAAATAGGCAGGAATAGCCACGTTCTAGGATGCCCTGGTGGGCTCTGTCACTGGCTGGGCCTGACCTTGGCATGAAAGGTATAGTGCAGTGGTCCCCATCTTTTTTTGGCACCAGGGACTGGTTTGGTGGAACACAATTTTTCCACAAACAGGGACGAGTTAGGGGGATGGTTTGGGGATGAAATTGTTCCACCTCAGATCATCAGGCATTAGATTATCATAAGGAGTGCGCAATCTAGATCCCTGAAATGTGCAGTTCACAAGAGGGTTTGTACTCCTATGAGAATCTAATGCCATGACTGATCTGACAGGAGGTGGAGCTCAGGTGGTAATCCTGGTTTGCCCGCTGCTCACCTCCTGCTGTATGGCCCAGTTCCTAACAGGCCACAGGACAGTCCCCTGGCACCTGTTGGGACTGGGGCATGTGAATATCTTCATATCAACAGGAAACCCAGGGCCCCTGTATAACTCTGAAAAGATGAAAGGGTGCCTTGTACTCCTGATTAAGTCAGGTTCATCTGAAATAGAGGAGCTCGGCATTTCTTGGTGGCTGGATAATCTTCTTTCCCTCTGGGCACCATCCTGGGGAAATGGATTATGAAATCATCTATATCTTCTCAATATCTAAGACACTTAAAGGAGAGTTAAGCCGATTTGCCTCACAAAAGGGAAAACCAGGCCAGAGAGTTCTTTTCACCATATTATGCAGGTTCTAAAAATAGCATTGCAAAGACTACAACCTCACTTAAAATTTCAAACAACGTAGGATTAAAACATAGACATCTCCCAGTTCTACATTGTCCACTTCATTCCTCAAGGGCGAATACTATTTGCAGTTTGGGGTGAAACCTTCTAGATATTTGCTCTGTATGCACCACACACATGTGGGTGCAATGATTTCCTCCATTCTGTGATGCCATCAAATGTAAAGCCAGGAGTGAACTGGTGCCACTCCTCGAGGCTACTATCCCCTCCCATTGCATCCTCTCCCATTGTGCCCCGAGTGTAGGCACAGCCCAATCCCTTTCTCCACAGCAAGACTGATCAGTTAAGTGATGGTTTGCATAGCGACATTTTGAGAAATACTGGCAGGAATTACATGACATAACAAGCCAGAAAATGAAACTAGATATTACACATTATTGCTCTGAATTGGACAGCCTAGGTTCATATCCCAGCTTTTCTACTTACTAATGGTCCGACTTTGAGAAAATTACCAAGGTGTCTCAATTTTCTCATTTGTGAAATGAAGATAATAATGGTACCTGCCTTATAGGATTGTTCACAGAATTCTATTACATACATGAGAAGAGCTTATAGCCATGCTGGGCAAGAATGAGAGCTCAGCAAATGTTAGATTTGTTAAACTCTTCAAAAAAGTCATATATTATACTATAAGGCAGGGGTTGGCAAGCTTTTTTGGTAAAGGATCACATAGTAAATATTGTAGGCTTTGGGAGCCATATAGTCTCTGTCAAACTCTTCAACTCTGCACAGGGAAAACAGCTCCAGACAATACATAAGTGTATGCGTCTGGCATGTTCTAATAAAGCTTTATTTATGGACACTGACATTTGAATTTCATATAATGTTCACAAGTCATGAAATATTCTTTTTCAAAAATTTCTCAACCATTTTATGTAAAAACCATTCTTTACTCCTAGGCCATGCAAAATCAGGCAGTGGGCTGGATTTAGCCTACACGCTATAGTTCACCAACAAATCCCCTCTCCCCACCATCACAGGTGTCCCCACCATCACAGGTGTCCCCACCTGGCCACTTCTGCACTTCTCTTCTCCAGGTCCCCATCTCCCTATTTTTGCTCATCTTTCCTCTGTAGGAGAAAGCAAAACTCAGTAACCACCTTTCTACTCAAGAAGAGCCCTTTTCCATTAGGACATAGGGAGCATGGTCCCTCTGTCTCAGCATCTACACTCCAGGTTGAGCTCTGCCCTCACCTTTGCAAACTAGAGGGACCGGGGAAAATGATCACATGTGTTGTAGGTGGAAGCCTGCCCTCTGCTGGGGACATATATTTTGTATGCATAGCAGTCAACTGCTTGAGTCCACCAACTTCTTTAACTTGTCCTTTGGTAATTGACATGGTTTGGATGTGTGTCTCTGCCCAAATCTCATGTTGAATTGTAATCCCCCGTATCGGAGGTGGGGCCTGGTGGGAGATGACTGGATTGTAGGGGTGGATTTCTCATGAGTGGTTTAGCATCGTCCTCTTGGTACTATCCTTGCAATAGTGAGTGACTTCTTGCAAGATCTGGCTATTTGAAATCATGGCACCTCTTTCTCTCTCTCTCTCCTGTTCCCACCATGTGAGATACCTGCTCCCCTTCACCTTCTACCACAATTGTAAGCTTCATGAGGCCGCCCCAGAAGCAGATGCCTGTGTTATGCTTCCTGTATAGCCTGCAGAACTATAAACCAATTATACTTTTTTTCTTAATAAATTATCCAGTCTCAGATATTTCTTTATAGCAATGCATAAACAGCCTAATACAGTAATGAGTGTTTCTATTATGTTGTTTCCAGGTTCCAGGTTTGCACTGTTACAAAGAATGCTGCATTTTCTCATAAAATCCTCAACTCTATGAAAGGGGAACAATTTAATCCCATTTTACAGATGAAGGAATGGAGGCACAGAAAAATGAAGTAATTTGGCTAATCTCACACATGGTTATAATGGTTAAGGGGTCTGTGATGGTTAATACTGAGTGTCAACTTGACTGGATACAAAGTATTGATCCTGGGTGTGTCTGTGAGGGTGCTCCCAAAGGAGATTAACATTTGAGTCAGTGGGCTGGGAAAGGCAGACCTATCCTTAATCTGGGTGGGTACCATCTAATCAGCTGCCAGTGTGGCCAGAATATAAGCAGGCAGAAAATTGTAAAAACAGAGACTAGCCTAGCCTCTCAGCCTACATCTTCCTCCCACGCGAGATGCTTCCTGCCTTCAAACACAGGACTCCAAATTCTTCAGTTTTGGAAGTTGGACTGGCTCTCCTTGCTCTTCAGCCTGCAGATGGCCTATTGCGGGACCTTGTGATCATGTCAGTTAATACTTAGTAAACTATACATATATATTCCATTAGTTCTGTCTCTCTAGAGAACTCTGACTAATACAGGGTCCCTGGAGAATCTCTGACCTGCCCCACAAGTGTTTCTACATTAGACACTTTTATGCAGATGAGGGAATCTGCCCAGGACCTTGTCTGAGCCAGCCCACATGTGCACTGGGGGAAGTGGGGGTTGCCACAGGCAGTGGGAGGAACCTGGCCTCTTCAGTTCCTGTGTGGTGGCCTGGGATTCAATCTGTGAGGTGGGGGGCCCGTTAGCAGGACTCCATTTCACTTTGCTGATTTTTTTTTTTTTTTCTCTTTTCACCCAATAAAATCCTATTCTACTCACCCTTCAATGTGTGTGCATGCCTAAATTTTCCTGGTTGTGTGACTAGAACCCGGTTTTAGCTGAACTAAGGAGCAATATTCTGCAACACTATGACCTACTTCCAGGATACAACTGATTGACCTCCAAGGGTGGTCACTGGAGCCAAGATATTGTTACTGTTGTATTCATTTCCTTTTGTTACTTAATTGGCCTATAAGGAAGCACATGGCCCATGCTAAGCCAATCGGTGTCCTTTTCCTAGAATTTTGACCTGGAATCAAGAGACTGTTATAATTCAAACTCAGGTCTACTGGCAGACTTTTGGAGAAAAATTCCTCTGTTTTCAAAGAGAAGGAAGCCAGGGCAGGCAGAAAAATGGATAAACCATGAGAATCTTGAGGGAACTTAAGGCTTGGTTCCAAGCGTTCCGGAGGCCCAGCTGTACCCCAGACCTTCCAGAAGCTAAGTTGTTTTGTAAGAGTCCACAGTATATATTTAATCGATTCCTTTCTAAGTGCTTTTATTTAAAAAAGATTTCCTTTCACTTTTATCTGAGAGAGTTCTAAGTACTTTAAGTAAATTAATCATCTGGTGGTACTGTAAACATTATAAGAAGATAGCCATGAGGATGAGGACATTTCTCTGATGGCCACTGAAAGTTTAATAGGTTTGTAAACCGAAAATAAATTCCTAAGCTCCCCCCAACTGACAAAATAGATCCCTTATTGGCCAAGAAGACCCCAGAGAAATCTGAAAGATTGCATTCCTGCCATAACAGGAAGAGAGTTTGGACATATCTGATTATGTCCCCTCCCTTTTGGAGTTTAGGCAGAACTGACCATCATCAACATTAAAATAGAGATCTCAAGACTGAAAAAACAGACTATTTGTGGCAGTAAGATATCAAATTCCAACCTGACTCTGGTATAGCACTGCATGATAAATGGCAGACCCTGAGAAAAATCAAAGTATTTTACTCCAAAATATATTTATTTGACATATTTTGAAATTGCTCTGCAAAGCCATCTTTTGTGGGGGAAATTTGCATCTGTATTGAATCTCCATGAATGCAGCCAGGCCTTCCCTTTCCAAGCCTTTCCTGGATCTAGGAGAGATTAACTAAGAGTCTGATATATTTTAAGATCTGAAAAAAAGACATTTACCATCCAGTCTCTCTGAAGGTTGCTACCTATGAGACTTCATCTTCAAAACAAGATCTTTGGTCTCCATAAGCTACCTTATCTTAACTCAAGCATTTTTTTCTACTGACTTCAAATCTTTAGACAAAGCTTAACTTTTTCAACCAATTGCCAACCAGAAAATCTTTGAATCTACCTAGGACCTGTAATCCCACCCCACCTCACCCCCATCTCACTGCCCACTTCAAGATATCCCACCTCTTTAGGCTGAACAAATATACACTTTCCATGTCTTAATTTAGTATTTTACCTGCAATTCCCATCTCCCTAAAATGTATAAAACCAAACTGTAACCCAACTGCTTGGGGCACTCTTTCTCAGAAGCTCTCAAGATTGTTCCCTGGGCCATGGTCACT
This sequence comes from Papio anubis, assembly GCF_008728515.1. NCBI lineage: Eukaryota > Metazoa > Chordata > Mammalia > Primates > Cercopithecidae > Papio > Papio anubis. Next base: position 96,910,749 of record NC_044986.1, read on the forward strand.
CATATTGGCTTAGAATAAACCTCTTCAAAATATTTTACAGAGTTTGGGGTTTGTTTGTTTGTTTTTTACATCAACAGGTTATAGACTCAAGACAGGTATTTCTACTGAAGAGTCAAAAGAAAGTACATTTAGCAAACCAAGAAGCATACTCTATTAGCCATGGCATAAAAATAGACAAAAATAAAGCCACCAGTGTTGCAGAACTTTCTTTGTTAAAAATAAAGAGGGGGAAAAAGTAGAGAAGTAAAGAAGGAATAATAGATCCCAATCAACAGGAATAAACCATTTAAACTCTATTCTGTACCTCCTGAGTTTTATGTAAAAAAGAAAAATCTATTTAGTTCTGATGTTAAAAAATGTCAACAGTAATTCACAAATTTTTTAAAGTCCTGAAAATATGACAAAGACTATTTTCGTACTAAACACAACTGTCAAAAATGGAGATCTTACAGCTTAGCTGCAACAATAGAACCATACTGAATATTTCAGAATATTCTTATTGGTTAATCATTTGTGTTTATGATAAATTGTCACCAGCTCTCAGAAGTGACCTGTGAAGTCTAAGACATAGCCTGTGCTTTTTAGATACTAAAATATATAAAACTGTTGTGTCACAATTAAAGAAAGCAAAATCAAATTGCTGTTATTTATTTCTGTATGGCTTTTAATTTAAATTTGCTAATCAGCTCAAGATCCAACTCATATTTATTTTAGTTTTAAAGTCTACTTCATTTCACACTAATAGTTCACTTTATTATGAATATTTTCTTTACTATGTTAAAGGAAAATCTCTTGGCCCCCAAATCACTAAGCTAAAGGGAAAAGTCAAGCTGGGAACTGCTTAAGGCAAACCTGCCTCCCATTCTATTCAAAGTCACCCCTCTGATTACTGAGATAAATGCATATCTGATTGCCTGCCTTGGAGAGGCTCACCAGAAACTCAAAAGAATGCAACCGTTTGTCTCTTATCTACCTATGACCTGGAAGCCCACTCCCCACTTCGAGTTGTCCCACCATTGCAGACCAAACCAATGTTCATCTTACCTATGTTGATTGATGCCTCATGTCTCCCTAAAATGTGTAAAATCAAACTGTGGTCTGACCACCTTGGGCACATGTCATTAGGACCTCGTGAGACTGTGTCACAGGTGTGCATTCTCAACCCTGGCAAAATAAACTTTCCAATTTAACTGAGAACTATCTCAGATTTTTGGGGTTCACAACTGTGATTTACTATAATACGTATGTGTGTGTGTGTATACACACATACATATATAAAATCATATATGTACATATATATAATTCAAGTAATAAATACAAAACATTTTTGACAGGTACAGAAAATGGTCATTAATGTTTTCCAGCTGCCACATGGTATATCACCAAAAGAGCCACTGGCCCCACAGAATAAAGCAACACCTATGCAAGTAACCCAGCAGCCTTTCTGGACTGAGATTCTTTCAGTTCCATTAAAGCGTATAAGCCCTGGCTTATTCCAACTCTTACTGTACATACAAATTCCATACAATGAAAATGTTAAGAAAAAATAGGGCTTACATCATGCAGCTCTCCCTTTAACAGTACCAGCAGAATAGGCACCAAAGAATCTGCTCTGCTCTCCCCTGACCAAACCCTTAGGTCAAGGATGGGCAGTGGGGTGTCATGAAAGCCGTGAGCTTTATACACCCATGTTTATAGCAGCATTACTCACAACAGCTAAAACATGGAGGCAACCCAAGTGTCCGTCAATGTTTGAGGGATATGCAAAATGTGGTACAATAGAATGTCATTCAGCCTTATAAAGGAAGGAAATTCTGACACAGGCTAAAACACAGATGAACCTTGAGGATATCATGCTAGATGAAATAAGCCAATCACAAAAAGACAAATACTGTATGATTCCACTTATCTGAGATATTTATTTGGAGTAGTCAAAATCATAGAGATAGACAGGAGAATGATAGTTAGATGGGGGCTGGGGGCAGGAGGAATGGGAGGGTTTAAGAGATACAAAAGTTTCTGGTTTTGCAAGATGAGTGTGTTAGAACCGAACTCTCGATTCCCTCCTCCTGGGCAGGGGTCGCCGCTGGAAGGATCACCGGCTAATGCAGGTTCACAGCAGAGAGTTGATTTATTACTACGCTAGGGTCCCAAGCTCTGTTGGCCCTGGGACTGACTGCTTGTTACAGGCTGTTTATATAGAAAACACAAGTTCAAACACAGCCATGGCTGAAATTCAAACAAAGCTTAAGCAAAATAATTGGGTCTAGCTTATGGCCTGAGCAAGGTGTCTTGTTCTAATTGCTGTGAGCAGGACCTATGAGGTTCTTTTCCTGGAGTTGCTGGGATTCTGGAACTTCGGAGGCAGGGTGGGACCCCCAGAATTGGCAGGGTGGGGACCCCATGAGGCTGTTTCCCAGAATTGGCAGGGTGGGACCCTATCAGGGTGGGACCCCTATCAGGCAGTGTGGGACCATCTAGGGCCACCTGGTGCTAATTTTTAAGTTTTATGAGGCCTAGTTTCATTCCCTCCTCTTTTAGGCCAGAGGCTCAATCTTGGAGCCTCTCTTTAGTCCTGAGGGTCTGCATTAGTTGGGTCAGAACCATAGCATGTACTCATGTTTAATCTATATTTCTTTTACAAGGGCGAGTAAACGGTTAAGTATGCACGGTGTCTAAAGTCAAGATGAGCGTGAGAGCAGGATGAGGGTCTTAAGATGGTGGAGATTAGAAGTAAACCAAGGGATTGGTTGTACTAATTTTAAACCAACTTTGCTGAGATTTCTTTTCTTTTTTTTGTCTAATTTTTTTAGTTTTGCCATAGAATCTTTAACTACCCTGAATGATCTGCATAAAAACAATAACATTGCTCTTTCAGGCTGCACAGAGCCCGCCCTCTTTCAGAAAGATAATTTCTAGTCCTCGCCGGTTTTGTAACACAACTTCAGACAGGGAAGTAAAAGACGCTTTTAAGTTTTGTGATGGAGTGTTCTATGGCTCTACTGTCTTCATTTATGGCTACTCTAAGTTGTTGTAGATGATGGTTACTATGCACTAGGGCTGCTGTCCCGGGTCCTAACTCCAGCTGTTACCCTAATTCCTAACATGACGGCGTAGGTAAGGGAGATAGGTTCTCTTTGGTCTAGTATGAGTTTTTTATTTCCAAATAGTCTGGCCGGGTGATGTCTTGGGTTGAGGATGCGATTCAGAGGAGGCGGAGATCAAGGGTGGGAAGTACTCTTTGAGTGAGCTTTTAGTTGGGGTTTCTCCCGATAAGGGAACCGGGCTTCCCAGCTTCTAATAAAACCTGGTTTGGCCCTACTGCAACACAGGGCACTGTCCTGGATTGACCAATAGTCTGATTTGGAGGGGAATTTTAGGCTGGCTTGTGCTGGTAAAAAAGTAGAGGCCCCATATTAATCCTGTTGTTATCTATCTGTTATCAGATTTTGCTGCATCTTTTAAACTTGATGACCAGGTTGCAATTTTTCTAATATCGGGTTGTGGCACAGGCTGACAAAGGACATGGTTATATACTGAAGGTTTTGTGGCCCATTTTCACTCTCCATTATTAGTAGCGCACAGGACCAGCTTTTGCAATACAAGTGAGTCAGATCTTACAAGTTTTTTACTTGTCCTGTCCTGAACTGACAGGCATAAACCCGCTCCGGGCTGATGGACACCTTTCTAGCATTGCCTTTTTATTTTGTCCGTCCTGAAGCAATACGTAACTGAACGAAGTAACAAAGCAACACCTATGCAAGTAGTAACCCAGCAGCCTTTCTGGACTGAGATTCTTTCAGTTCCATTAAAACGACATAAGCCCCTATGTGTTATTCAACTCTTACTGTACATACAAATTCCATACAATGAAAATGTTAAGAAAAATAGGGCTTGTCATGCAACTCTCCCACTAACAGTACCAGCCAGAATAGGCACCCAAGGAGGTGAGCTCTGCTCTGCTCCTGACCAAACCCTTAGGTCAAGGATGGGCAGTGGGGACCATCAAAAGCAAAGCTTACTGCTGCCGTGACTTTATATACACCACATGTTTATAGCATGATACTCACAACAGCTGTTTTTATGGAGGCAACCCAATTGTCAGAATCAATGTTTGAGGGGATAATACAAATGTGGTACAATGAATGTCATTCAGCCTTATAAGGAAGGAAATTCTGACACAAGGCTAAAAACACAAGATGAACCTTGAGGATATCATGCTAGATGAAATAAGCCAATCACAAAAAGACAAATACTGTATGATTCCACTTATCTGAGATATTTATTTAGAGTAGTCAAAATCATAGAGATAGACAGGAGAATGATAGTTAGATGGGGGCTGGGGGCAGGGAGGAATGGGGAGTGGTTTAAGAGATACAAAGTTTCTGTTTTGCAAGATGAGTGGTCTGGAGATGGATGGTTGTGATGGTTGTACAACATTATGCCACTGGACAGTACACTTAGAAATGGTTGAGACTGTAAATTTTATGTTATGTGTATTTACCACCGTTTTTTAAATTGGGAAAAACAAATATCCACCAATAACCGAATGATTAGAGGAGCTATGCTATATCCTTTTTTGTGTGACATTTTGTGACATTATGCAGCAGTTAAATATGCCATCTCTAAGACGCATTGTTAGTGAAAAAGGAAGCTATAGAAATATATATATATATAATCAGTCACGGTTCAACTAAAGAAACAAAACCAGTAGGAAATACATATTAAGAGATTTATTGCAAGGAATATGTGTATGCAGTTGTCAGGCTGGCTAGGTAGTCTGAGAACCACAAAGCAGGCCATCAGGGAGAGAAGTCTGGAACTGTCAGGTACAAACTGATGCTGCTATCCACAGGCAGAATTCCTTTTTCTTCAGGGAAGACTCAGCTCTGCTCTTAAGAACTTTCAAATGATTGATTCAGGCCCATCCAGATTATCTAGGATAATCTCCCTTACTCAAAGTCAACAGAATATAGATTTTAGTCACATCTACAAAAATGCCTATTGATTGAACGATGGAAACTGTACCCTAGCCAAGTTGATGTATAAAACTGACAATCACAATCATATATGTTTATATATATATATATATATATATATAGTGATCCAGATGCACTGTGGGTGCACGTGTGTGAGTGTTTGTGTGTGTGTGTGTGTGTGTGGCTATACTGACAAACAGAGTTTGGGAAGGATTCACACTACATGGTTAACAATGGTTACTATTGAGGAACAGTGTGAAAATAGGAAAGTTCAGGAACAGAGAGAAAACTGAAAGGAGGAGTGGTCTAGGGCAAAGATAAAATTCATGTTTTGCTCTTTATAGTTCCAATTTTTAACCCTTTTATCCACCAGATCATATAATAAATCACATGTCTGTGTGTGTATTTTTTTTTTTAAGAGACAGGGTCTCACCCAGGCTGGAGTGCAGTGGCATAATAATAGTTCACCACAGCCCCAAACTCCCAGGTTCAGGCAATCCTCTGGCCTCAGCCTCCTGAGTAGCTAGGACTACAAATCCACACCACCATGCAGGTCACATGGGACCCATTTTTATAGCACTCCAATCTAAAGGACTTGTTGGATACGAGTTCTAAATTTCTTTTCAAAGAATCAATGTCAGTATGTTCAATTCTTTGCCTTTTACTTTTAAACTTAACTTCCTTGTAAAGCAACCTTTTTTGATTACTTGCTCCACCCTGACTCATTCCGATTACCTACTCCACCCTTCATTCCGATTACCTGCTCTGTCATAACCACTTTTCCTGCCAAACCATTCACCACCCTGTCACTCTCTTTAAATTAGCCAATCAGAATTAGTTTAGCATGCACAGTCTAACCCTAGCCAATAGGGGAACAATGCAGCAGCAGGGGCCACACGGGTCAGGGATAAGAACCCCTTCCCCTCCCTTGTCCAAGTGTGTGCTCACCATTGCTCCATCTGTAAGGGCACACCCTTCTACAGAAGTAACTTGCCTTGCTGAGAATTAAAAAGAAAATTTTATATTCGAGTGCTATTTCTTTTGCTGCACCAAAACTTTATTTATAACAATTTGGGGGCTCACCCATGATTATGTTCTCCTCCAGGGCGATCTCTGGTTCTCTCTCCTGAGGAGGCCACCCTGCCCCCTTGTGATGGCGTCAGGGGTGAGAAATCAGGACCCACTCAGTGCCAGGAATAACCCAAGCTCTCCGCAACGTGGAAAGAAACTGGCCAGCAACCTAGCTTAAAGGATCCTCACATGCTGCAGCAAGGACTCTGTGTACAGACCAAGGAAGGAGAAACCACAGGAGCCGGTAAAGTATTTCCTTGGTGGTCGGAACTAAGGAAAAAGCCATGGGTTGGTAAAGCATTCCTTGATTACGATATACCAAGGAGAGAGAAACCACAGGGGTGATAAAGCATTCCTTAGTCTGGACTAGGGAAAGAAAGCCATGGGGGGCAGTGAAGTGTTCCTTAGTTGGGATGTCTTGGAGGTTAAAAAGAAGTGAGAAATCCCCATGGTGGGGTCTCGGGGGGTTGAACCTCAGAAAAAGGTGAGAAATTCCCATGGCAGGGGTTGAACCTCAAAAAGAGGAGTGAAATCTATGGAGTGGGGTTCGAGACCTCTGAGACAGTATGGGAAAATATTCAAGTCTCCTTTCTTTCTTCGGGGTGAAGCAGTAGCTCCTTTCCTGCCAGTGCCTCCCCTGGGGGAAGGGGAAGGAGAGGGAGGAACAGCATAAGCAGCTGGCGGGGCGGGGAAAGATCGGCAAGGAAGACAGGTGAGAGAGTGAGAGGGAGACAGAAGGCGAAGAGGGGAGAGAAGGAAAAAGAAGAGAGAACAGAGAGAAAGGAGAAAAAAGAACAAGAGATCAAGAAGTCAAAGAGAGAGAATAGAGACAGAGAGAGAGAGGAAGAACAAGAAGAGATAGGAGATCCGAGAGAGACAAAGTCAAAGAGAGAGATAAAGTAATCAAAAGAAAAACAGTGTACAAAGTCAGGGTAAATTCGGCTCAATTGATGGTGGTCTTCTCCATGACCATAACAAATGCTTGTTGTCAGAAGTGAACAAAGATGCTAAAGTGAGATAGAATTCCAGAAATAATTGATGGTGGGGTCTTGTCAAAGCGTGGGAATGCTATAGAAACACTAGAGATACACTTACTGACAACCCATAGCCCTCTAATCAAAAGATGTAACAGTAACCAATGAATGGCCCAAATGCATTCAATCTGTAGCGGCAACTGCTTTGCTAACAGAAGAAAGTAGAAAAATAACTTTCAGAGGAAACTTCATTGTGAGCATACCTCATCAGGTCAGAACTATCCTAAGTGGAGGGGAAAAAAAAAAAAAAGCAAAAAGGTAGCTTACTGACTCAAGAACTTTAAAGTATAAGGCTATTCTGTTAGAAAAAGATGATTTAACATTAACTACTGAAAATTCCCTTAACCCAGCAGGTTTCCTAACAGGGTATCTAAATCTTAATTACCATACCAAGGTCCGACCAGACCTAGGAGGAACTCCCTTCAGGACAGGACTATAGATGGTTCCTCCCGGGTGATTGAGAGAAAAAGACACAATGGGTATTCAGTAAGTGATAAGGAAACTCTTGTAGAAGCAGAGTCAGGAAAATTGTCTAATAATTGGTCTGCTCAAATTTGCGAGCTGTTTGCACTCAGCCAAGCCTTAAAGTACTTACAGAATCAGGAAAGAGCCATCTATACCAATTCTAAGTTAATATGAACAAGGTCTTATTAACAGCAAAGAATAATTGAAATCCCAAACTTACAAGGTTTTCAACAAAAGTAAAGTTCGCTAAAAGTCAACAGTGTAACATGTATTATCCTAACTTCTAATCTTGCGGCCTTAGACAGTCTAGTCCACAGACACGAAGGAAGTTCACTTTGGAAAAGAATGGTTATCATCTTTGAGAAAAAAAAAGCGGGGGAGGGGGTGGGGAATTTATGTAAAAAGGAATGTTATATGGTAAATTCTTATCCTAAAATAAATTAACTGATTGTTTAAAGAAAGGGATGCTTGCAACAAGTCAGAAAGTTGAGGCACGTCAAAGAATTGTCTGTAAAAGTCGTGAAAAAAAGTTATAATAGGGAATTTATGTAAGAAATGTTGTATAATTTAAAAGTAATTAGGCCTCCTGAATGTAAAACTATTGAAAAAACAGTTTATGTGCAAGGTATATATCTTGGACTTCCCAGCCACCAGACCCATGAACCAATAAATTTGTGTTCACTATAAATTGCTTGGTCTGTGGTATTGTTATAATGGCACAAAATGGACTAAGATAGGAGTGAACTACAATTCAATTCTGACACAAACCATGCAGAGTTAGCATCAAACTCTGCAGGTTTTAAAATTCAGTTACAAGTAGGGTCCCCAGCCCCTCACATTTCTGACAAACTGGTTACAAATTCAGAGTTCTCACTATCTCTTCAGGTTTGGCAACTTACTAGAATGACTCAAATAACTCAAGAAAATACTATACGTATTATTACAGTTTTATTTTAAAGGATACACATAGGGCAAAGTCTGGGAGAGTCCAGGACAAGCGCTTCCATGCCCTCTCCCCATAGAGTCAGGCTATGACAGCCTCTTAGCACATTGATGTATCCTTCAGCCAGAAAGCTCCCTCAAGTCTCCATGAGCAGAGTTTTTATTGGAGTTTTATAACTTAGGCATGATTGATTAAATCATTGGTCACATAACTGAACTGAGTCTCCAAACTTCCCCTCCCTAGAGGTCAAGTGGCTAAAAGTTCTAACCCTCTAATCCTATTATTGGTCTTTTTGGAGGGCAATTCCCATCCTGAAGCTATCTAAGGGCCCACAGTGAGTCATCTAATTAGTATAACAAAACCATTCCCATCACACAGACAATTCCAAGTGTTTTGAAGCAATTTTTAGGGAAGCATAAACAAATACTTTTCTTTTTTCTTTTTTTTAAGAGACAGGATCTTGCTGTGTTTCCCAGGCTGGAATGCAGTACTGCAGTCATAGCTCACTGCAGCCTTGAACTTGTAGGCTCAACTTAATACATTAGTTAAAAATTAAAAATGGAAAGGTCACAGTGAAACATCAGAGCAACTGGAACACAGAGAAAAATCGTAAAAACCTTCATTTAAAAAAGGACAGATTACTGGAAGTCCTAGGTAGAGCAATCAGACAAGAGAAATAAATAAAGGGCATCCAAATTGGAAAGGAGGACGTCAAATTATCTTTGTAGATGATATTATCTTACACTTGGAAAAACCTAAAAACTCCACCAAAAAGTTATTAGAACTGACAAATTCAGTAAAGTTGCAGGATACAACATCAACATGCAAAAAGCAGTAGCATTTCTATATGCCAACAACAAACAATCTGAAAAAGAAATAAAATAAAAAGTAATCCCATTTATAATAGCTATGAATAAAATGCCTAGGAATTAACCAAAAAAGTGAAAGATCTCTACAATGAAAACTATAAAACATTAATGAAAAAAATTGAAGAGGACACAAAAAAATGGAAAGATAGTCCATGTTCATGGATTGGAAGAAACAATATTGTTAAACTGTCCATACTACCCAAAGCAATCTACAGAGTCAATGCAATCCATATCAAAATAACTAATTACATTCTTCACAGAAATGGAGAAAACCATCCTAAAACGTATATGGAACCACAGAAGACCCTGAATAGCCAAAGTTTTCCTGGAGGGGGTGGGAAGACAAATATAAACAACAACAACAACAAAAACTGGAGGAATCACATTCCCTGACTTCAAATTCAATTACAGAGAGCTATCGTAGCCAAAACAGCAGAGTACTGGTATAAAAGCAGACACACAGATGAATAGAACAGAATAAAGAACCCAGAAAACAAATCCATACATCTACGGTAAACTCATTTCTGACAAAGATGCCAAGAACATACACTGGGGAAAGGACAGTTTCTTCAATAAATAGTGCTTGTAAAACTGAATATCCATATTTAGAAAAATGAAACTAAATCCCCATCTCTTGCCAGATACAAAAATCAAATCAAAATGGATTAAAGATATAAACCTAAGACCTCAAACTATGAAACCACTAAAAGAAAACTTTGCAGAAACTCTTCAGGACATTGGACTGAGCAAAGATTTCTTGAGTAATATCCCCTCATCACAAGCAACCAAAGCAAAAATGGACAGATGGGATCACATCAAGTTAAAAACTTCCGCATGGCAATGGAAACAAAGAGAAGAGGCAACCCAAAAAATGGGAGCAAATATTTGCAAACTATCCATCTTACAAGGGACTAATAACAAGAATATATAAGGAGCTCAATCAACTTAATCAGAAAAATCTAATAATCTGATTAGAAAATTGGCAAAAGATCTCAAGAGACATTCCTCAAAAGAAGACATACAAATGGCAAACAGATTTATGAAAAGGTTCTCAATATCATCAATCATCAGAGAAATGTAAATCAAAACTACACTGAGATATCATCTCACCTTAGTTAAAATGGCATACATCCAAAAGACAGGTAATAACAAATGCTGGCAAGGCTGTGGAGAAAAGGGAATCCTTGTACACTGTTGGTGGGAATGTAAATTAGTACTATGCAGAACAGTTGGAAGTTCCTCAAAAAAACTAAAAATAGAGCTACCAAATGATTTAGAAATCCCACTGCTGGGCATATACACAAAAGAAAGGAAATTGATATATTGAAGAGATATATGCACTTGCATGTTTACTGAAGCACTACTCACAATAGCCAAGATTTGGAATTAACCTAAGACCCCATCAACAGATGAATGGATAAAGAAAATGCAGTGCATATATAAAACGGAGTACCATCCGGTCATAAAAAAGAATGAGATCCTGTCATTTGCAACAACATGGATGGAACTGGAGGACATTATGTTAAGTGAAATAAGCCAGGCACAGAAAGACAAACTTCACATGTTCTCACATATTTGTGAGAGCTAAAAGTTAAAACAATTGAATTCATAGAGATAAAGGGTAGAATTATGATTACCAGAGGCTAGAAAGGGTAGTAGGGGTGGGGGGTGGGAATGGAGATGGTTAATGGGTACAAAAATATAATTATGTAGAATAAATAAGATCTAGTATTTGACAGCAAAACAGGGTGCCTAGAATTTATTATACATTTTAAAATAAAAGAGCATAATTGGATTGTTTGTAACACAAAGAAAGGATAAATGCTTGAGGTGATAGATAACCCATTTACCCTCATACAGTTATTATACATTATATGCCTGTATGAAAATATCTCATGTACTCCATAAATATGTACACCTACTATGTATCCACAAAAGTTCAAAATTTAAAAATTTAAATGACAGATTAACTGTAAAGAAATGGCTCTCATGTGGGTAGCAGAGCACTCACAAAAGTAAGCAAAAATGAATGCTAAAAGATCATGGGCAAATATCTTCAATGTACCCAAAGTAAAGAACTCTAAACCTAAACTTGTACACATAATAAACTACCATTGAAGAAAGAAAAGATAATTAAACACATATCCAGACATTTTTAAAAAAAAACAAGAGTTTATACCTCACTGACATTTGCAAAGAAACTACTGAAGAATGGGCACCAGGAACAAAACTGATTCAAGAAGGGGGAGAAATGCAATGGTGAGCAAATCAATTCAAAAACATATTGCTGAACTAAATTAAATATCAACACTGAAAATAATAAACACACTAACTTTCATCTAGTGTTTCAAAATCAAAGTGGAATTAAAATTCTATATAACAGTAACATGGAAGTTGGGTGTTTCAGCAAAAAATTTAAAATATAAATATTTTTGTTCATTTTAGAATAGAATTTAGTAAGTAACTTTAGAATTTGTTAGAGAAATATGAAGCTGACATATATGTTAAAAATTCAAGAGTAACTTTTAAAGCAAATCACAGAAATAAAGAAAACCACCCTAATCCAGCAAAAGGGGCAAAGAATAACAACAGAAAAAGCAGGTAGGGATAAAGTCATGGTAGACAACACAAAACAGGATAATAGAAATAATTCCAAAAATAAATCATAGGCTGGGCGCAGTGGCCCAGGCCTGTAATCCCAGCACTTTGGGAGGCCGAGGCAGGGGGATCACTTGAGCCAGAGTTCAAGACCAGCCTGGGCAAGATAGTGAGATCCTGTCTCTACCAGAATAAAAAATAAATAAAAATAAATTTTACATCTGTAGTTCTGCTACAGGGGAAGCTGACGTGAGAAGATTGTTTGAGCCTGAGAGGTCAAGGCTGCAGTAAGCTATGATAGTACCACTGCACTCCAGCCTGAACAACAGCAAAACCCTGTCTCAAAAAGTTCAAATGGGTGTAAAACACCAATTAGGAGACAAACTTTAAAATTAGGTGTTTTTAAAATTTTTAAAAAATAAGATACATACGTAAAACAAACCAATACTAAATGCTTACAAATAAAGACACAGAAAAAGACACCAAAAGTAATAAATTGTGCTGATTTAGTGATACTTTTAAGCACCAAATATTTAATGAGGTAAATAGAGACATTTGATACTGAGAAAAGGAGAAATTTCCAAGAAGATCATAAGCAAAATATCCTAGAATATAATGGAAACAAACAGAATTACAAGAATAAATTAACAAAATTCACAATTATGGTAAAAGATTTTACATCTCTCTCACTCAGAAATTGATAGGAAAGCAGATAAAAGATATAGAAATGTGTAGCACAGGCCGGGCGCGGTGGCTCAAGCCTGTAATCCCAGCACTTTGGGAGGCCGAGGCGGGTGGATCACGAGGTCAGGAGATCGAGACCATCCTGGCTAACACCGTGAAACCCCGTCTCTACTAAAAATACAAAAAAAAACTAGCCGGGCGTGGTGGCGGGCGCCTGTAGTCCCAGCTACTCGGAGGCTGAGGCAGGAGAATGGCGTAAACCCAGGAGGCGGAGCTTGCAGTGAGCCGAGATCGCGCCACTGCACTCCAGCCTGGGTGACACAGCGAGACTCCGTATCAAAAAAAAAAAAAAAAAAAAGAAATGTGTAGCACATTTATGGAGAAAGGATCTTGTACACAAAAGAATAAATATTTTCAAGTACATATAGAGATTTACATATATTAGACCAGAAAAGATATCTCAACAAATTCCAAAGAACTGACATTAAATAAATCATTTCTGACAATAATAAAATCATAAAAAATAAAATATAACCAAGAAAATTGAGTAGTTTTAGAAATCATCCTACTTTAAAATAATCTGTCACTTCTAGGCCATGTTACAGCTATACCCACAGCAGAGTCTAGAGCTCTGAAACAAACAGGAAAGCCCTGCACAGTAACTCAAAGATAGCAGAGGAGCTCATAGAACATTTGGCCTGATTTAATTTCCTAAAAGCTGAATTCCTTCTATAGAATGATACAGAAAAACTGAAAAGAGAGTAATGAATGGTAGTCTTTTTCAATTGACCTACTAAACCCACACAAGTATTAGTAATCTGGATATCTGAATTACTGAAATAAAATAATCAGAATAGTTCATCTAGAATGAGGAGAGTAGATTAAACCAGATCCTGAAACACATACATGTTTTACTATAGAACTTAGTACTTTGTAGTGACTGATTTGTTGAGTAATTGTAGACATTTAGTTGCTGTGCTTTAAGGAGGTAAAAAAAAAAAAAAAAATTCTGCTGATGTGTAACAAAGAAACACCCTCAGGCTGGGCACAGTGGCTGGGGTCTGTAATAACAGCATTTTGGGAGGTCAGGGTGGCAGGATCGCTTGAGTCCAGGAGTTTGAGACCTGCCAGAACCACATGGCATGACCACATCTCTAAAAAACTTTAAAAAAAAAAAAGATAGCCAGGCGCAGTGGAATGCACCTTTAGTCCCAGCTACTTGGAAGGCTGAGGCAGGAGGATCACTTGAGCTCAGCTCAGGAGTTGGAGGCTACAATGAGCCATGATCATGCCACTGCACTCCAGCTTGCGTGACAGAGTACAACCCTGTGAAAGAAGGAAGGAAGGAAGGAGAGAGAGGGAAAGAGAGAAAGATAAGAAAGAGAAAGAAAGAGAGAGAGAGAGAAAGAGAGAAAGAGAAAGAGGGAGAGAGGGAGAGAAGTAGGGAGGGAGGGAGGGAGGGAGGGAGGGAAGGAAGGAAGGAAAGAATGAACGAAGGGAGGGAGAGAAAGAAATATAGGAAGGGCAGCGAGAGGGCCTGGATTTAGACTTGCTCCGTTGTATAACCCCCTAACTCTGACTTTTCATCTAAAATGCTTAGGAGAGCAGCTGAGCTATTCTCTCCTTAACGTGGATGTGGTCCAAAGAATGGAATTCCAAAATTGGTTACTCCATCTATTGACTTTAAATGTGATCCAGCTGCTACTAAGTTTATGGCTCATGAATGATAACCTCAAGAGGCAGCTATAACTAGGACTTGGAACATGCAAAGATGAAAGACACAAGAAATCCTCAGTCCAATTTACCATATTTCTTTAAAAATAGAAAACTGATGCCATCTTGTGGTTATTTTAATAAGGTCACTCTTAAACGACTAAAATTTTGCAAGGCTAACAAAATCTCTTCTTCCTTTCTCCTTTAAAATATTGTTAAATATATTTTTCCTGGACTTTAGATGCACTTTCCTTACAATCTGGAGATTTCGTTAAAATGCTGCATCTACCCACATGGAAACACAATTACTATTAAAGTATTAATGCTAAGTGATTGCTAACCATGGAAAAGCACCAAGCAATTTTCATAGTTTTAGAAAATGCATGACCTGGCTTTCAAGAACTGAGTTCAGTGCATGTTAAAAGGGAGGATTTTCATTAAAATGGTGACATGGACACATGGGTTCCCCCTTCCTGGGATCTGCAGAATAGACCAAAGAAATTGAGCAAAAAGAAGACAAGCTTACAAAAATGCTGGCGACTGGAGGCGGTACCTACCATTCATATCTCACAAATTTTGGGGAGTTTCTTCCAGATAGAATTAAGAGGAAATCGGCCGGGCATGGTGGCTCAAGCCTGTAATCCCAGCACTTTGGGAGGCCGAGACGGGCGAATCACGAGGTCAGGAGATCGAGATCATCCTGGCTAACACGGTGAAACCCCGTCTCTACTAAAAAATACAAAAAACTAGCCGGGCGAGGTGGTGGGCGCCTGTAGTCCCAGCTACTCGGGAGGCTGAGGCAGGAGAATGGCGTGAACCCGGGAGGCGGAGCTTGCAGTGAGCCGAGATCTGGCCACTGCACTTCAGCCTGGGTGACAGAGCAAGACTTCGTCTCAAAAAAAAAAAAAAAAAAAGAATTAAGAGGAAATCAGATTTTTAAAATGATCCCATGGACTACTCATAATTGCTGGGATAAATGGTGCAGGCAAGTCCTCTAAACATGACTAGATATGACTACATAGATGCATTTGTTTTATTCATAGATTCTCATTATCATTAAAAGAATGTATATATCAGTCCTCAAAAGTATGCTTTCTTAGCCAAAATTACCAATGGTAATTTGCATATATAAATACAAAATACATTAAGATTAAAAGAGATACTATTAATATATTCTTCCGAAATGATAAATAAAATAACAAAATATATCCATATGACACCTATAGACGTATGCATGGCTTGTATGTAGGAGGTGTGGATGAGGATAAAGAATGACTTGGGTATGAGACTTTTAAAATACAGTTTGACTAAATCAAACAGCTCAGAACCACTCCCATGGAACACAGAAACTGAACAGACCTTTCACTATCCCAAAATATCACTGAACCGCTCCCTACCCTGAGTCTCCCAGAGTATCACAAAAACTTTCCTTTTTGTATGTTCATGACATTGAGCAATGGCTAAATAGCTGGTATTGTTTCTGGGTGTGTCTGTGAGGGAGCTGCCAGAGGAGACTGACATTTGAGTGGGTGGACTGGGAAAGGAAAACCCACCATCAATATGGGTGGGCACCATCCAATCGGCTGCCAGCAAGGCTAGAACAAAGCAGGTGGAAGAAGGTGGGGTAAGCAGCCTGCTGAGTCTTCTGGCTCTCTTTCTTCTTCCCAGGCTGGCTGCTTGCTGCCGCTCCTCCTGTCCTTGTACATCAGACTCCAGGTTCTTTGGCCTTTGTACTCTGGGACTTGCCCCAGTGGCTTACAGGGGGCTCTTGGGCTACACGGTCAGCTTCCCTGGTTTTGAGGTTTTCAGACTTGGACTGAGCCACTAGCAGCTCTTCTCTCTACCCAGCCTGCAGATGGCCTATCGTGGGACTTCACCTTGTAATCACGTGAGCCAATTCTCTCTAATAAACCCCATTTTATATATACACATATCCTGTTGGTTCTTTCCCTCTGGAGAGCCCTAATATAATAACCTATCCCTTGATCCAGTAACCTAGATTACACTCTTCTTGCCTCAGAGCTGTTATCACTTCAGCTAAATTAGTTGAACAGCTTCAGTTCTTGTACTGGGATGACCGTCAAATCTGAAGACAGCACATGCAGTACAATCGCCATTGATAACTAAAAGCACTGCAACTCCAGTCAGTTGGTTAACTATGAAATAGGAGTCCTTTCTCCTCATATTTCTTAATACTTTTTATTTTTTAAAAAAGTAGAGACAGGGTCTTGTGTATTGCCCAGGCTGGTCTCGAACTCCTGGCCTAAAGCAATCCAGGCTATGCTCCCTCTTGCTCCAAACCACCTGGCACTAACCAGTAGGATGGTTTCTGCCAACCGTGTGGCCAATCTGGCAGCTACTGTGAAGTCTGGGAGATTGCTTCTCAGACCCCTGGTTCCAGTTTCAGCCTTTCCCCACCAAGGACCGGAACTGGTGCATGGTGAGATCAAGGGAGCAAGGGCAGAGTGCAAATCACACTCCAAATTCAAGGACACAGCATGCCATCTCTTCTCCCCAGGCTCATCCAGGCTCTAAGACTTTCACGCACCTTTATTCTCAAAGCCTCTTGGTCACCACAGGCACTCAGACTAAGTTAACAAACAAAAACAAACCTTGGTGCTGCAGTCCCAAAGACAGTTTGGCCAGGGTGTATGTGGGGAAGGTGGCAATTCTTTATGAGAATGGAAGGTAAGGAAAACACATGCACAAACAGTTTCACCTACTCCAGGGCCACACCAGGGCCTCCTGGTCTAGTTCTCCTACTTTCAATGACAATGTAATGTTTATAAATTGATCAAACCAATTTTATATTATTACTTTCACTTTGTTTCTGGAATAGGCAAGATAGAGTAGGTAGTCATGTATCACTTAATGATGTAGACACATTCTGAGCAGTGTGTCATAGGCGATTTCATCATGTGCGAACATCACAGAGTGTACTTACACAAACCAAGGTGGTAGAGCCTGCGACACGCCTAGCTGTATGGTATAGACGATTGCTCTTAGGCTATAGATCCGTACAGCAGGTTATTATACAGAATACCACAAGCAATAGTAACACAACGTATTTTTATATCTAAACATGGTAACAAAGGTACAGTAAAAACACAGTATTATCATATGAAACCATCATCATCATATGAGATCTGTAGTTGACCAAAACATGTGGTGCATGACTGTATGATTCTTAATTGGGCATATGAGCAAACTGAGGCATCAAGTGATTCAGTGACTCCTAAATGTTGACTGGTGAGTTGTGAAACCAGGATTAGAACTCTCGCTGTGGTCTATTTCTACTATGTTGCAAATTCTGCTTTTCTGGGTTATGTAAGTTTTTGACGTTTATATTATAGTGAAATAGAATTAACTTTGTATCAGTTTAGGGATCCATGAAAATTGCATGATCAATCTGATGTGCATGTAAGATCCTCCTTATGAGATGACTTACAGTTTTCATGAAGTTGCTAAAAGGGTCTCTGTAACCAAAAAGATTAAGAACGCTGGCGTGGTGTGTCATAATGAGACTGAGGTCAAGTCTAGGGTGCCCTTTTTACGGATTGTAAACCCAGAGAAGATGGATGTCAGGGGTGGGAATCATCTCCTTCTTCAGAGTCAGAGAGCACTGGAAGGTGGTACACGTGCTTACAGCTCTACAAGTGCATTCATACAAGCTTAGAACCTTAGATCAAGGAGGATTTTTGATCATTAAACCTGAGGGTCTACAAATCTGGCTACACATCAGAATCATATGGGGACCTTTGAAAGACACCATGTCTGCGACCAGTCCCCAAGGATTTCTATTTTAATGGTCCTAAGACTATGGCTTCTGTATTTGTTTTTAAAGCTCCTCAGATGATTCTCATGTACCAGAGTTAGGATTACCGATCTTCTAAATGAGTAGTTATCAACCTTGGCTGAACAATGAAATCACTTGGGGAGCTGTAAGAAGTCCTGTTGCCTCAATCTCACCCTCAGGTCTTCGGATTTAATTTGTCAAGAGTGTGCCAGGCATGAGGAATTTTTTTAATGACCCCAGGTGGTTTTCACAGGCACTCCAATTTGACAATCACTGTTGGGATCTAACCTGACACTTTCTGCTGCAAAGAAAACCAAGCCAAAGAGAAGTGGCCTAAGGTCATAGGGCTAAGACAGAACCAGGATTAAACCCAGGACCCCTCTAGGCTTGGACTCTGCAGTTCACCTAGTCAAGGTCCATGGAGTTAACTTAGACAGTTCAGGGTGGATCTGAAAAAGGGAGCTCGTCAGGGACAGGCCTTGCTTCTTTGATTAGAGAGAACCATCTAAACATATATATATATGTGTGTGTGTGTGTGTGTGTGTGTGTGTGTGTGTGTGTGTGTGTGTGTGTGTGTTTGAATGAATGTTGTCCTGCTTAAGGTATGAAATCCCTGTGTTCTGGCCCAGATGCATGGTTCCCTGTGGCCCCTCAGATTGGTAGCTAACTCTACGGGAGACAACCTCTAAGATGAGCCCCAACAATCCATGCCTGCATTCACACCCTTGTGTGATCCCTGCAATGGAGTATGGCTAGACCCACAGATTTGCTTCTAATGAACAGAATATGGCAGAAGGGATGTGACGCTTTCTAAGATTAGATTATAAAGACGTAGTAGCTTCTGTCTTGCAAACCTCTCTTGCTTACTTCTTTATTGCTCACTTTGATAGAAGCCAGTTGCCATGTAGTGAGCTGTTCTATGGACCCCCATATGGCAAAGAACTGAGGGAAATTCACTGACCAACACTCAGTAGGGAACTGAGACCCTTAATCCAATAGCTGGGAAGAACTGAATTGCGCCAGCAACCATGTGAGTGAGCTCAGAAGTGGATCCTCTCTCAATTGAACCTTCAGATGAAACAGCAGCTCCAGCCAATAACTGTACTACAGCCTAGTAAGACTTTGAGGCGGTTATCCAATAAGCCATGTCTGGATTCCTGACCCACAGAAACTGTGAGATAGTGTTTGTTGTTTCAAACAACAATTTAAGTTTTGAAGTAATTTGTAGGCAGAAATAGATAACTATTACAAAGTCCATGCATAAAAGTTCTTAAGTCAAGTTACAATTGTTGAAACCAAGGTATCAAAAGACTAAATGTATTTTCCATAGTCAATCAGGGAAGCAGTGACAAAACAAGAAATGGAGTTTAGATGCCAGTTGATTCTCAGATTTATTCTCTCCTATAAAAAGGTGACATTTTTCATGAAATAACGCTAGTAGAACCCACGAGATTGGTAGCCATGTTGCCTTTCTTAACTTCCCTTGACTTTCTTTTCAAATCTCTTTATAGAGTAACTGTTGAGCACTGAGCCTTTTCCCTGGAAATATTATTCCTTTAACAATGCAACTTTGTCTCTTCTAAAACAAAGAGATCCCAGGCATTCAGTGTGCATTCTAAAAAGTGAGATGCTGAGACATGGGAGGAAAGTGACTTTCAAATAAGCACGTAATGATCAGGTAATCTTCTCTCTCCCTTTCATGCTGAGAACAGTCACAAATTTTTCATTCCTGAGAATCTTGTTCCCAAATTGACAATGCTTCAATAAGCACCTTTCTGTACTTTCTTCTTAATCAAGTAGAAAGAAAAACCATCATAAATACAAGAGGAGTATTTTCCCCTCTAGTCAAAGGGTGTAGTCAGGAGCCCCAGCATTCTTTCCAGAGAGAGATAGTATGGTTCTAAACTACCACTTAGGCGACTGAGCACAGTATTTGGATAGAACGATGCTTTGTATCAACCATGCCAATTAAAAAAAATCATTGAAGACATCTAACATGCACTTTAGTAACAGTGAAGAACTGGTAACATTAGGATATATTCTAACACCTAAAATTAGGAAAAAATCTAACCGAATATTAGTAATACCAGGTTAGAGTACTTCCACTTAATAGGAATTGGATATGAGCAGAAGTTCTTTGAGAGAAAACTGAGGATCAGAAGTGTAAACATTTGTCTAAGGCCATAAACTAAGTTTCCACTGGAATCAGGATTTAATTCCATAATGCACTTTACCTTCTTAATTCTGGCTACTATTCTTATCTCAGAGAGAAGACTCATTACCCTTGAAAAACTCCTCCTGAAGGGGTCAATGTGAGAAAGAGGAGGCAGGCCACTTGAACAAATTGTCTGCCATATAGCCATACACAGTAAAGAAATCTCATAGAAGCTTTTGAAACAAAAGCAACACTAAGAAGAAGCAAAACTTAGCTTTACTAATAAGTTAAATCAGAAAAGAAAAAGACAGATCTAGAAGACACTATTTCCAAAACATGTATTCTATAAACTGAAACGGAAATGCAAGTGGCCAGCTTTATTTCATTCTTTCACCGGCCAAGGGGGAGTGATGTTTCATGCAGGGCCACTTCACCACCAAGGACACTGACCGCTTCTCCGCCTCCAGGACCAGCACTGAGGCCAATTTCACCTTGATTCTGAATGTCTCCCACTTTGATGCAGCGCCATTTCACCACAGAGGACTCCAACCACTTCTCCGCCTCCAGGAAGAGCACCGAGGCTGATATCACCTCCATTCTGGTGGCCTTCCACAGTAACTCACTGCTGGACCCAGACATCTTTGCTGAGGTCAGTTGACTGGACAGTACAGTGCAGGATCTGTGTGTGGCGCAGGGAAATGTAAGCCAGATCCAGTACCAGTAGGTGTGGGCCAGATACAAGATGCTCTGCGTGGTGCCCCCAACCCGCTCCTGGCAGGTGAACAAAATGCTCGACCCGAGCAGCATCTCCTTCCCCATCTACAACCATGGTGGACACCCCCTCTACCTGACCAGCTTCTTCAGAGGACACATCTTTGGGGAGAGCCTAGGAATGGACCACTTACTCCTTCGGGCCAAAACCATGCAGCTGCTGTACTGCTCGAACCCTGAGCACCCTGAGGACTATGTGCAGAGCAAGCAGTGGCTCACCCATTTCCTTGATCAATTTAGCAACATTAAGAACAGTCTGACCTTGAAGAAAATTGAGGTACCTGGTGGTTTGGGTTTACAGGCAGGCCAGGAGAAGGTGGGAGGGATGAGGAGGATTTGCGCCCAGAACCCTAACAAAAGTACTGCATGACTATTTTATAGGGTCCTTGCCTCAAATCTGGGTTTGCTCTGCTGTATTTGGTACTCAATCCAATTTTCTTAACACTGACAAACTCCAGAAATCATGAATCCTGGGTAACACTGTGGTCGTTAACACAAATCCTGTGTCCACCAGATGGGCCGGTTCAGTACGGACACTAATCTTCACATTTAATTTTGGGGTTTGGTTTCTAATCCAATTACAGTACTTTGAAATTCTACTTTTAGTTAAAGTCTTCACTGGCTTTGGGGAGCCCCTTAAAACTTGTTTGGAGCTCGCTGGGATTAAAAAAGAAAAACAAACTTTTAAGTAAAAGTTAATGGTGTTAAAGTACTAGCTCAGCATTTTTCAAGTTAGATACATATGAAGCACCCGGCTTAGCGTGAGGCACATGTCAGCTGTTCAGCTATAGCTGGGTCAGCAACCCTATTAAGACTTATAAATAGAGGAGCAGTGGTGTTGGCAGCGTCAGGGCACGGCCCAGGCAGGAGCAGCAGCCACAGCGTCCATCCGCCTGTGGAGGCAGAGGCAGCCTTGGCGGGTCAACTGGGTTGCTCCACGTGACATATGTCATGATTTTGATGGCTGAAGTGTTTTGCCTGGTGTACATACTAGAGTTTCTTGATGTCTTCATTTGTGGATGGACAGGTTCTTCTGTGTTGCTCCAAACGACATAATTTCATTATTTTGGTAGCCAAAAAGCATTTCCCTTCAGTATATATACCAGAGTTTCCTGATCCCTTCATCTGTGGATGGACAGGTTCCTCCACGTGATTGCTGATGACAGGGTTTCCCGAAGCTTTATGGCTGAAGAGTATACTGTCATGTATCTAATATGGCAGTTTCTTTACCACTTCATCTGTGGATGGACAGGTTCATGTGATTCCTGCATTTCTGGAAGAAGCAAATACAGAACAGAGCTGGAAGATAAATGCCTAAATCAAATCATTGCAGATTCTCACTCAAGATGAGCTCATAATCCCAAATAAAAAAACATATGATCAACGAGAGAGAAGAGAAAATGTGAGCAACCAGATTTGATCTATCCGAACAAGAATATAATAAGTGTAATTAAACAAATTAAGGACATAAAAGTATAAAGTAGAAATCAAGAAGTAGATTTGCAATAGAACCAAATAGAACTTCTAGAAGTAAAATTACACACACGGAGAATCTAAGGCCTGTTGGTCATACTGAGCAGCAGACTGAATACAGCTGGAAAGAATTAATACACTGAAAGATAAAACCAATGAAATTAACCAGGAGGCAGCACAGAGAGATAAAGCTCTTGTCTAAACATGTCTTTATTTTGTCCTGTTGAATTACTAATTTAGATAGCTGGAAAGAGACTTGTAAGTTTACTGCTGTCTTCCCTTGCACAGTTGATATATTATAGACTTTCTTTTACTGTAAAAAAAAATAAAGACTTATAAATAAGCCTGGTGAAAGAGACACCTGCTGGAAGGAGCCTTCAAAGACCAGGCCCACCTCAAATGTTATTTATGCAACTGAAATAGTAAGACACCAGCCTAATAAAAATTTACAAAAAGTTATAATTTTTTTCTTTTCTTTGTTTTTTTTTTTTTTGAGACACAGTCTTGCTCTGTTGCCCAGGGTGGAGTGCAGTGGTGCAATCTCAGCTCACTGCAACCTCCACCTTCCAGGTTCAAGTGATTCTCACACCTCAGCCTCCCGAGTAGCTGGGATTACAGATGTGTACCACCACACCCGGTTTTTTGTATTTTTAGCAAACACAGGGTTTCACCATGTTGGCCAGGCTGGTTTCAAACTCCTGACCTCAGGTGATCTGCCCGCCTCGACCTCCCAAAGTGCTGGGATTATAACAGTGAGCCACCACACCCAGCCAAACGTTATAATTTCTACAGCTATTAATGAGAACAAGATATCACAGTTTTAGCCTGGGCACAGTGGCTCATGCCCTCATGCCTGTAATTCCAGCACTTTGGCAGGCTCAGGCAGGTAGAGTGCTTGAGCCCAGGAGTTCGAGACCAGCTTGGGCAAACTGGTGAAATCCCATCTCTACTAAAAATACAAAAATTAGCCAGATGTAGTGGCACACAGCTGTAGGTGTCTTGCTGTGTTTTCCAGGCTGGCCTCAAACTCCTTGGATCAACTGATCCTTCTGCCCCAGTCTCCCGAGTAGCTGGAAGTACATCCATGTGAATCCAGAAGGAAACTACTAGAGTTAATAAATTCAGCACAGCTTCAGGATACAAGATCAACACGCAAAAATTAGTTGCTTTTCTGTACATGTGCAATGAACAATCTAAAAAGGAAATTAAGAAGGCAATTCCATTTAAATAGCGCTAAACAAATAAAATGCTTAGGAATAAATTTAACCAAGGAAGTGAAAGACCTGCATGCTGAATACTACCAAACATTGGTAAAAGAAACGTAAAAAGACCTAGGTAAATGGAAAGATCCTTAGTTCCTGGGTTAGCAGACTCAATATTGCTAAAATACCAGTCCTATTCAAAACAATCTACAGATTCAACACAATCCCATCAAAATTCTGAGAATCATTCCTCCCCCCAGAAATAGAGAAGCCAATCCCTAAATTCAAATGTAATTGCAAGGAGTCTCAGATGATCAAAATAATCTTGAAAAAGAAGAACAGAGTTGGAGGACTCAGTATTATTCAGCCATAAAAAGGAATGAAGTTCTGATACATGCTACAAGGACGAACCTTGAAAACATTATGCCTAGTGAAATGAGCCAGTCACAAAAAGACAAACATATAGTTAGTTCCACTTATATGAAATCTTTAGAATAGGAAAGTTTACAGAGACAAAGTAGATTAAAGGTCAACTGGCAATGTGGGGTTGGTGGTGATGGGGAGTTACCGCAGAATGATAACAGAGTTCCTGTTTGGGGTGATGAAAAATACTTGGGAACAGACAGTTGTGATGGCTGCATGACAGTATGGATGTAATTAATGCCACCAAATTATACATTTAAGAGTTGTTATAATAGCATATTTTATGTCATACATATTTTACCACAATAAAATATTTTTCACAAAGAGATTTAAAAACTCGTAAAAGCTTTTTACCTGAAGCATGTGACTGCAAGCAGTCTGATGAGAACATACGCCGGTGAAAACAAAGGGATCGCTGTCATAGACGTTGTCTCAAATTCCAGTTGTCTGGAAAGCGATGTAAAGTGGACTGCCTGCCACAAAAATGGACTCAGGTAAATAACTTTTATTTCCAGTATTTGTGTGTAAGTTACAAACACTATTGATACACTTTATGTTAGTGACAAAACAATATGTTAAAATTCAGTAAAAGATCAAAATACATGGATTGTGATTTTAGAAGAGAGAAAATAATGTAGATTTGCTTCTTCCCACAAATCTATGAGTTCCTCCTAACGTTTCTTTCAGATTCAAAGTTTAAATAAAACTCCTGAATATACAAAATCTGAATTCGCAAAAAAAGAAAAAACAAAAAGGAGCTCTTGGCTGGGCGCAGTGGCTCACGCCTGTAATCCCAGCACTTTGGGATGTCGGGGTGGGCAGATGACTTGAAGCCAGGAGTTCAAGACCAGCCTGGCCAGCATGGTGAAACCCCACCTCTACTGAAAATACAAAAATTAGTGGTAGCACATGTCTGTAGTCCCAGCTACCCTGGAGGCTGAGGTGGGAGAACTGCTTGAACCGGGGAGGTGGAGGCTGCAGTGAGCCTAGATGATGCCACTGCACTCCAACCTGAGTGACAGGGTGAGACTGTCTCAAATTTAAAAATAAAACAAAAGAGCTCTTCCTTACAGAATTCCAAATAAGGTAAGTAGACAGAGTGATTGCATTTGAAAATATCATCATTTGATAACCACCATAGTTAGAATGGCAGGATCATACATTATCCTTTTTGCTTGTCACAGGCAAGAAGTATCAATGGACGCTAAAATAAGAGGACAAAAAATATGATGAAAAGGAGTACATCTAATATAGTTTCAATGTATCTCTCCAAAAGAAATATATTCATTACAAGGGGAAAAATAATAGCTTCACAGATGAAAAAGTTGGCATATATCACCCAATAGTAACCAAAGTCCCACCACCAGTAAATTGGACAGACAGACACCATGTGCCTCCCAACATTGTGCTTGAGAAACACTTCTGTGGAATTCCTGCCAAAAGCGCATAACCTGAATTCAACCATAAGGACACTCAGGATATATGTAAATTAAAGGGCATTCTACAAAATAATTATTTACTCTTCAAAAATGTCAAGGCCCCGGAAAGACAAAGACTGAAGAACCGTTCAGGTTAAAAGAAACTGAAGAGTGGCCAGGCGCAGTGGCTCATGCCTATAATCCCAGCACTTCGGGAGGCCGAGGCAGGCGAATCACCTGAGGTCAGGAGTTTGAGACCAGCCTGGCCAACATGGTGATACCCAGTCTCTACTAAAAATACAAAAATTAGCTGGGCGCAGTGGCACGTGCCTGTAATCACAGCTACTTGGGAGGCTGAGGCAGGAGAATCACTTGAACCTGGGAGGCAGAGGTCGCAGTGAGCCGAGATCGCGCCATTGCACTCCAGCCTGAGCGACAGGGCGAGACTCCAAATCAAAAAAAAAAAGAGACTGAAGAGAAACAACTAACTTCGATGTATGATCCTGAACCCCAAACAATTATTTGTCTTTTGCTATATAGGACATTAATGGGACAACTGATAAAATCTGTGCATAGACAACAGAGTTGTATCCATGTTGATTTAAGAAATATACAAAGTATGTAGACATTAAAGACATCATGTCTGCAAGCCTACTCTCAAATAATTCATTTTTAAAAAGAAATCAGAAAAACAGCCAATGCATTTTTTTAAAAGAATACTGTGTGTGTATGTAGAGAATGATAAAGCAAATGTGGCAAATATTAACATTTGGATGGAGTAATTTAGTAGGATACACAAGAATTATTTCTATTTTTACAAATATGAGTCTGAAAAAAATAGACATACAATAAATGTAAACAAATAAAGGCAGTTAAGATAAACTATTTGTTTTCCCTAATAATACTGCCAGGATCATCTTTACTATAATCTCATCAGATCATCAAATTTCAAAGCTCGGGAAAAAAAAGTATTGTCTCCCCAAAACCTCCCAATTTACAGACGAAGTTAGTAAGTCGAGATTACACCTAATTCAAGGCAAAGCCAAGACTATTATCTAGCTCTGACTCAGCTCAGCTACCTTTCAACTATTCCAAGCGGTCTTTTCACTCCTTCACATTCTTGTCTACGGTCTAAACACATGATACCAAAATACTTACCTCTATCTTCTCATATACTCTTATAAGTTAGTGTGACTAACCACTTTCAGGCCATCTAAATTTTATGTTTAAAAGGCATTTAAGTATCACTGCTCCTAACAGTCCTTAATAACTAATATCAATACATATGCAAAGATCAGAATACATGTCAAACACTGTAGCAAATGCTGAACATACAAAATTAACGTACTCTACTGTTAGGTACATGAAGACAGACACCAATTTTATGTTATTCAATATTATAACCCCACCTCTTAGTAACAGTGCCTGGCATACAGTAAGTACTCAAATAATTGTTGTATATTGCAAAATAAAAGACAATCCATAATACAGGAAAGAAATGTGTGTACGGATAACCATAATATCAGTAGTTTTAATAAAGTCTCATGAGACAACAGATAAGGAAATTATTTTCTCTTGGTAAGATCTAGAAAGGCCTCAGAGATTTAATGATACCAAAGTTAAACCTTGAAGGACAAATAAAATGTCAACAGACATGGAGGTGGTGGGGTGGTAAGAGGAAGCTAGAAGAATTTAGATTAAAAAGCCCAAAAGCAACAAAATATTAGACATTTCTATTGAATTTTTAAACACAGGCTTACCTATTGTTGCTGTAAGTTCTGGATCAAAGTTATCATCTGTGAACCTCAAGAGCAGGCTGAAAGAGATATTAAAAAGACAGGTTAGGAATTAGAATTTTTCTTTCTAATCATATGATAAGTGTGTTCATGATTATTATATCTCGTCACAATTTATTAAATGCAAATAAAAATAACTGATGGAGGCCTGCTCCTAGGAATACTGCCTCAGAGCAGGCATACAGAGAAGAATTAAATTACTAGAAAGGCAATTTAAAAACTGCCAAGAGCGGCCAGGCACAGTGGCTCACATCGGTAATCCCAGCACTTTGGGAGGCTGAGGCGGGCGGATCACAAGGTCAGGAGATCAAGACCATCCTGGCGAACACGGTGAAACCCCGCCTCTACTAAACATACAAAAAAATTAGCCAGGCGTGGTGGTGGGCGCAATTACTCGGGAGGCTGAGGCAGGAGAATGGCGTGGACCTGGGAGGAACAGGCTGCAGTGAGCTGAGATCACGCCACTGCTCTCCAGCCTAGAGGACAGAGCGAGACTCTGTCTCAAAAAAAAAAAAAAAAAAAAACTGCCCAGAGCAAAGTAGTTTACTATTAAATATATTCCCCATAATCTCCTACACAATCTCCCAAGTTCAAAAGGTGGGGGTTTTTTGTTGTTCTTTTTAACTGTTCTGATGTCCTGAGAAAATGATACTAGCAACATGTCACACTTTAATTGACATGGATGAAAAGGGAAAAAATAAAGTTTCTTGGAATGAGATAAAGTAACTTAAAAAATCTGACGTGTAATCCACTTTAAATTCAAGCACAAACAGAAAGATATCAAAGCCTAGCATTCTGTAACATGCAGTAGGGCTACCGCCTAAGTGGGAAGAAAAGATACAGTAAAAAGGTAAAAAAAAGATCACAGGACAGAGTAGGTATACTCAGGCAAACACCAGGTAGGGTTTATAAAAACAAGTAGGCAACTGGAAGCTATTGAAGGCTTTTAAAGAAAGTTATGACAAGAAGTATTCTTTGTTTTGAAAGTTAATGCCAACAAAAAATGGAAGAACAACCAACAGAAGTCAACTGCCATGGTTATGGCAGGAGAGAACAAAGGACTAAACTTAGGAAATGGTAAGAAACTAGAAAGGAAGGATAAAAGCAAAAGACACCAGATTAGAAGAGTACTCTGATTTTCCATCTTCTAGAATTATTTTACTTACTATGAAGCAAAAGTGTCAGTTATTAGAAGCTCTTCAAAAATAAAAGCTAATGTTAAAGCCCTAAATTTTAAAATCATTCAATCTTCCCTTGTTAACTTCTAAAGTCTGTTCTGTTGATCTGTTTTTAATAATATCAAAGAAACAGTCATCAGATGTCTAAAATTATAGAAAAATCTTATGAATATTTCTAATATTCTAATTTCTAATTAGATTGTAATATTCATAAGGTTGTGATTACTGCTGCTAGCGATATGTTTTGTCCACAGAGTATTTCGCAAAACATAATGGATTCCTGGTAGTTTCCAAACCCAGTGTCATTAATTACATTTGAAGGATTAACTCTACCTTACTTGGTTTTCTTGTGTTTACCATAAAACGAGCACCACAGAATCAAACTACAACAGGAGAGTCAAATTCTAGAATTCTCTATTTAACATCTTAACTATATTTACTTACTTCAAACATAAGTTAGGTGACAGCACTAATAAGACTCTAAAATGAAACTTATAAAAAATTTTCTTCTCTCCCAATACTCAGTTACCCATAATTTAAGAATAGAAAAGATATGTGGTCATCACAGAAAAGATTACTACAAAAACGTAAGTTAATATAACGTTGCAGAATAGTTGTAATAACAATATTATAATAATAATACAAGTAATAATGATATTGGGTATTATTTATTGAACATATGGCAATGTACAGACAAAAAGCCAGAGGTTTTTCTCTCATGGTTGCTAATCCTTACAACCGCCATTGTCATTAACGGTACTTTGTCAGGAGAGGCAGGAAATTGGTGGTATGGTGTGAAGTAACAAATTTTAACACAGGTTCTGGGTATACATCAGATCTTAGCAAGGGGTACCCTGGTAGTCCAAAATGTATTCTAAATTCTATGTGTGCATTTTTCTAGGCAGAGTCCATTTCTCTATTTATTAGACTTTGAAAGGGGCAGAGAGTCCATTTCTCTATTAGATTTTGAAAGGAACTGGCAATCTCAAAATGATTAAGAAGCACCCTTTTTTTTTTTTTAAGAGACAGGGTCTCACTCTGTCACCCAGGCTGGAATGTGGTGGTACAATCTTAGCTCACTAATCCTCCCACCTTAGCCCTCCAAGTAATTGGCATGACAGGTTAGCATCACCATGGCTGACTAATTTTTTTTATTTTTCAGTTTTTTAGAGGCATGGCCTTGCTATGTTGCCCAAGCTGGTCTCGAACTCCTGGCCTCAAGTGACCCTCCTTCCTCAGCCTCCTGAGTAGCTAGGATTACAGAATGAGCCACTGTACCTGGCAGAAGCACCATTCTTACAGTATTGTATATTTACACCTTCATATTTCAAAGTTAAAGGAGCAAAATGCTTTCCACGCAGAGGTAGAGATGGAAGGAGTAACTACCACCATGGCACTTAGATAAGACCAAATTTAAAACAGACAGAGTGTGATTATAACTAATCTGCATTTCTTTATCTACAAATTAAATTCACCAAAATGAATGGCAAGGAGAGGAGCATAGGAGGGACAGCAATTTACATAATAGGCCTCTCTAATCCCTTCCAGTTCTTGATACACTCTGCTACCTCTACCCCACCGGGTCTAGCCACAGAATTGGATCTTATACATTCAACACTAGATAGGGTTTGAGAGGTTTCTATTCCAACCCCCTCGCTTTTGAAATGAAGGCCTAGAGCATTCAAGTATTACACACAAGGCCACACAAGTGGCAGCCCCAGTTTCATAATCCTGATCTCCTGATTACTACCATATACCCTTTGGACTCCAACGCCAAGATATAAACTAGAAAGTAATCCACTATTTTGGCTTAAAGATATCCTTCATTGTGCAATATTTCCCCAACAACATGAGTGCTATTTCACTTCCACTAGTTCCAGCTCTGTAAAGAAACAGAACAAACTTGGTAAAAACAACCCTTTAAGATCACATCCATGACAAATGTTTCTGTACTAACTCACTTTAAATATAGACTTCTATTTTAGTGGAGTCATTTATTCTTATCCAGAAAGGTGACTACGTGTTTAAGGTTCTTTTCCATAGCATATCACACAGGACAATAATGTGTATCTAGCCAGACAAATAAGACAACTTTCTCACTAAATGCAATCCTTTCACGAAAGAGGTAAACTGTCAAAATTTTGCAGTGAGCAATTGATAATCCACCATTAGGCATTGAGGGAAAAGTTTAAAAAAGATCAGGCCTAAATACAATTTGTTTCTGGGGCGTGAACTAGAGAGACTGATAAACCCATTCAACAGAACTTATTCTAAAAAGGGACTCTCAGCTGAGTGCGATGCCTCATGCCTGTAATCCCAGCACTCTTGAGAGGCCAAGGCTGGCGGATGGCATGAGCCCATGAGTTTCAGAATAGCTTGGGCAACATAGGGAAATCCCATCTACAAAAAAAAATTTTTTAAGTAGAGCCGGGTATGGTGGCTTATGCCTATGATCCCAGCATTTTGCAAGGATCCATTGAGGGAAGATCCATTGAGCTCAGGAGTTCGAGATCAGCCTAGGCAACACAGCCAAGAACTTGTCTCTATAAAAAACCCTAGTCAGGCATGGTGATTCGTCCCTATAGTCCCAGCTACTCAGGAGGCTGAGGTGGCAGGATCGATTGAGCCCAGGAAGTCAAGGCTGCAGTGAGCCGTGATCACACCACTGCGCTCCAGCAAGTGACAGAACAAGACCCTATCTCAAAAAAAAAAAAAAGCGGTGGCACAGGGGGGACAGGGAACCAAACTCATTTATATACTCCAGTTAACTTTCCAGAAAATTTTAACCACCCTAACTTGTCACCCATGCAATACATTTACATAAAGTGCTAACCAATTTCAACCCAATTGCGTGTATTGGGTTGAACTACATGAAATGACAACCAACCATTCGTGACTTCAAAAATGCCAATTTCATATGTCTGAACTTAAATGAGAACCATATGTCAAGGAAAAAAGAGAGAAATGAAAAAGAAAGATCACGAGGTTATGAATTCCTATTAAGGCAATTTTTATTACATTAACTTTTTAACCCTCAAGTATGTACGTGCAATAACAGATGATCATGTAAATAATTTTATTCATCCCTTTTACACACACACACACACACACACACACAAATCATACTGGTTTGCTTACTCATAGTGTTTCATTATTCTATTCCTTGGTATGTGCAAATCCCTCTGACTATAGTAGACATAGAGTACATTAAGTGAGGAGTACTGGAAAAATGTATTGTCAAACTTTAAAAATACAAAAAATTTCAGAATCTATTACATAGTAAGCTTTAAAATCCTGAAGTAGCTAAAAAAGTAAGACTTTGTAATCTTATTTATTTATGTATTTATTTATACTTTAAGTTCTGGGATACATGTGCAGAATGTGCAGGTTACATACGTATAAAACTTCGTAATTTTAAAAGTTACACGAGGAAAGCTTTCATTCTATTTTGTATAAGGATACCTCAATTTGTAAAATCTTACATGAATAACAAGTTATTTGAAAGATATGTATCAGCAGGCGCGGTGGCTCACGCCTGTAGTCCCAGCACTTTGGGAGGCTGAGGCGGGTGGATTACTAGAGGTCAGGAGTTCGAGACCAGCCTGGCCAACATGGTGAAACCCTGTCTCTACTAAAAACACAAAAATTAACTGGGCGTGGTGACACACACTTGTAATCCCAGCTACTCAGGAGGCTGAGGAAGGAGAATCGCTTGACCCCAGGAGGCGGAGGTTGCCGTGAGGTGAGATCTCGCCACAGCACTCCAGCCTGGGCAACAGAGCAAGACTCAGTCTCAAAAAAAAAAAAAGATACGTGTATCAGAAGATATAGCTAAAATATGAAACTGATTATAGCTCCTGGAGTGTAAATGCGGTTTAAGGATCAGGACGGCCTTGAACATAACCTACTCATAATCAGAGGGCAAGAATGAATTCATCTGGAGAACTCTGTTCCAAGACCTGGATGAAATCACAACCCTCTAGCAACATCCACCTAGATCCATGTCTTACCTTATAGTCAACTCCACTGTCAATATTATTTTCCCCAAGGAAAAAATCAAAAATGAAAAGACAACACTAATCTTTTGTCTCCATAGGATGTGGCAAAATGAGAAATAACAATTATACTTTATTTTCAAAGGTGGTCCGACTGCTTCAGCTGTGGACCACTTACACTAAAGCGAAATTTTCCAGCAGTCACAAGATCCAGGAGTTCTTCCACAGCCGACTAATAAAAAAGTAAAAGAAGCGACATTAAGCTGCGTCCAAACAGGCGAGGAATGGGACCTAAGGCCTCACGAAACTTCCCGAGGACATTATGTATTTAGAGAAGGCCCCACAGAAACACTCAAGTGGGAAAGTTATGTCTCCCGGGTCTCGGGGTGACAGGCAGCCTGAACCCCGAAGAGCTCGAGGCAAGGCGCCCCCCGGCCGGATTCAGGCCCAAACCAGCCCGCCACGCCCTGAGCTCCGCGCAGCAAACCGGCCGGCGGAGCGGCGGCCCTTGGAATGGTGTTTTCTCGGCGCCAAAGGAGGGAGAGCGACTCAGAGAACTTGGGCCTGGCAGAGGCCGGGAACCAGGCGCGCGGGTGGGGCGAGGGGAGCAGAAGCCGGAGGGCGCGAGCGGGGCCGACCCCAGCCCGGCCGCCATCGTGGACGCTTGCAGCGGTTAAAGGTTTTCCCATTGCGGCCCAAGAAACAGCGGCCACGTAGGCAGAAAGAGCCCAGTCACCCTCATCACGGCCCGTACGCCCGCCTCACCTGTACTTGCCCACCGCACTCTTGCCGATGATGAGGCTCTTCAGGGTGCAACACGTCCTCGTCCATCCTGACCCCGCTGCACTCCGAGCCCAGCTTGCGCCCCAGTGCGCCTCTCAGCTATTCAGCAGCGGGAGCTGCTGCGCATGCGCGCGCTCCATGGCCGCGCACACCCAGAATTCCCCCGCCTCTTTCTGGAAGGCGCGTTCCTTATGTGTCTTTGCTGGTGCGGGGGGCGGGGGGGGGGGAGTCTAAATCCGTCCCGACCTCAACCCAACTCTCTGTCGTGTCAGTGAGAGAGGACTGAGTTAGGAGAATATCAAGCTGTTTTATTTCAGCAAATGTTCATAACAGCTGTATTGCGGTGTGAAATGCACTGTGCTTGAAGACTGTTACCTTAAATTTAGGTCCAACTCTACCATAATGACTGCCTTGTCATTCTACTCAGCCTTCTGCGCCTTTCTCCATCTCAGAGAAAGACACAAAGGCTTCTTAGAACAAGTGCTTCTTATTGTTATGAAGGTTAAATGAGTTATTTAGGGAAGACAGATTGTTAACCACAGTGCTTTATAAACGGTGTGATCAGGCATTAACTTGCTGGCTTCCCCTCTGTTAGAGTGGGGAGCACCCTTTATATATTAATTCATCTAGAAAGTGAGGTGTAGACTTCAGGTAGGTCAGGTGCATATAAACTTCTGGTGGTGCAACTTCAAACCAACTCTTCCTCCTCATAAGAACTGCTGCGTTCCAACTGCAGGAAGTGTATGTCTACACCTTGCCTCTTGCACTAAGTTGTAAATCTTAGTGAAGATACCAAATCTCATTCATAAACTTAGCACAGTGCCTGGTACATGGCAGACACTCAATAAACATCCGTAATTTTGTCTTATCTCCTTATACCTGCAGTTAATGTCATATACAATAGATACTTGATTAAAGAATACATACACGTAAAGCTTAGCCGGGTGCTGTGGCTCATGCCTGTAATCCCAGGACTTTTGGAGGCCTAAGCAGGTGGATCACTTGAGCTCATGAGTTCGAGACCAGCCTGGCTAACATGTGAAACCCCGTCTCTATTAAAAATACAAAACTTAGCTGGGTGTGGTGGCGCACACCTGTAATCCCAGCTCCTCAGGAGGTGGAGGCAGGAGAATCGCTGGAATCTTAAGAGGTGGAAGTTGCAGTGAGCAGAGATCATGCCACTGCACTCCAGCTTGGGCGACAGAGTGAGAGATACCGTGTCTCAAAAACAAAAAATAAAATGTGGAATAAATTAAGAAATTACTTGTTAAATACCTGCAAAAGCTCTTTCACCAGATATCCAAATGGCTTCTTCGTCTACTTCAGATCTTTGCTCAAATATTGCCTTGTTAAGGAGGCCTTCCCTGCCCATCCTACTGAAATATACAGATTCCTCCAGCATCTCTGAGGAATCCAGAAGCCTGGCCTGCTGGCAAAAGGGTAAGAATTTCTTACCAGTCAGACTTCTGTCCTCTTTCTCTGTGCAAATCAGTTGAATGAATAGTAAAAATCACCGTTTATCTCCTCCGTAAAGTTTTGATTAATAGAATGAAGGATTCGTGAGGCTAATCTTAAACTGTAGTGAATCTAGTGTGCTTTGTATGTCTTTCTGTGTTCTATAATGGAGGGGGTAACCTAGGACAGAACACAGGCTTAGGAAACCTGTAAGCCTGCTTTTCAGGATGGCCCAGCGAACTGGTCAGTTACAAACTTTGCTCCAGGTCTCTGAAAAAAAAAACTGGATGAGGTTTCCCTCTTGTCTTGTATCTCCTTGTGAGAGGTAAAGCCCACTGGGCTTCTGGTCTCGGGGGGACTTGGAGAACTTTTCTGTCTGGCTAAAGGATTGTAAACAGAGCAATCAGCGCTCGGTGTCTAGCTAAAGGTTTGTAAACACACCAATCAGCACTCTGTAAAAATGGACCAATCAGCACTCTGTAAAATGGACCAATCAGTGCTCTGTAAAATGGACCAATGAGCAGTACATGGGTGGGGCCAAATAAGGGAATAAAAGCCGGCCACGGAGCCAGCAATGGCAACCCACTTGGGTCCCCTTGCATAGTGTGGAAGGTTTGTTCTTTCCCTGTTCACAATATAGCTTGCTGCTGCTCACTCTCTGGGTTTGCACTACCTTTATGAACTGTAACACTCACTGCGAACGTCTGTGGCTTCACTCCTGAAGTCAGCGAGACCAGGAACCCACTGGAAGGAAGAAACTCCAGACAGATCTGAACATCTGAAGGAAAAAACTCTGGACACACCATCTTTAAGAACTGTAACACTCACTGTGAGGGTCCACGGCTTCATTCTTGAAGTCAGCGAGACCGGAAGGAATCAATTCTGGACACATTTTGGCGACCCAGGAACTACTACCTATCACCAAATAGTGAGTACCATTGGACTCCTTTCGCTTGCTATTCTGTGCTATTTTTCCTTAGAATTTGGGTGCTAAATACTGGGCACTTGTTGGCCAGTTAGTTGCAAGTGACTAGTGCCGCTGCCAGACTAAAGACACGGGTGTCAGGCTTTCTGGGAAAGGGCTCTCTAACCCCCGACTCTTCGGAATTGGGAGTGTTGGCTTATCTGCTTTCACTTTTCCTGTACTTCTGGGCTGAGCCAAGGGTCGACAGAGAGGAAAGCCATTCAGCTCCAGGGTCCCGACAACAAGTTGGTTGACCCTGCAGCCATGAGCAGAACTCTCAAAGTCATGTCGCCCAAGTGAGACTTGCCCATCTATCCTATCTATCCTGACCCTTGCCTCCGGGTCCTAAACGTCTGTCTGACAAACTTCCTCTTGCCTCTCTTCTCCGAGGCTAGTCCTGCTTCTAAAAACTACTCCCTGTCTCTGGTGCTTTTCTAGTTTCTCCTATAAGAATGATTTCTAGTATAAACTTCAGGACTCTGTTACCTTCTTTAAGCACATGGGCCCACTAATCAGAAAGACATAATTTTTGCCCAAAGCCCTGTCGGGGCTGGGGACTACCTTATCTGGAATTTTAGGATCCCTCCTCAGCCTAGCAGGCCTAACAAAAGCTATTGCGGAAGCTAGGATATGGGGAGCTTCAGAAATGATATCCTTCCTATTCATATAAGCAAAGACAAAAGTCGTCACTCCAAGGTTGGAACCCTGGAGATCCCTTCCCTCCCTCAGGGTATGGGGCCCTCCACTTCATTTTTGGGGCATAACATCTTTATAGGACACAGGTAAAGTCCCAATACTGACAGGAGAATGCTTAGGACTCTAACAGGTTTTCGAGAATGCATCAGTAAGGGCCACTAAATCCGATTTTTCTCGGTCCTCTTTGTGGACTAGGACAGGCAAGCGTGAAGGTTTTCAAGAAAGCATTGGTAAGGGCCACTAAATCTGACATTCATTGGTCCTCCTTGTGGTCTAGGAGGAAAACTAGTGTTTCTGCTGCTGCGTCGCTGAGTGCAACTATTTCAATCAGCAAGATCCAGGGACGGTTCTTGGGCAAGAGGTATTTCTGCTGCTGTGTCGACGAGCGCAACTATTCTGATCAGCAAGGTCCAGGGACCGTTGTGGGTTCTTGGGCAGGGGGAGAAACAAACCAAAACCATGGGCAGTTTGTCTTTCAGATGGGAAACAGTCAGGCATCAACAGGCTCACCCTTGAAATGCATCCTAAGCCATTGGAACCAATTTGACCCGCAAACCCTGAAAAAGAGGTGGCTCTTTTTTTCTGCGCTACAGCTTGGCCCCAATATTCTCTCTCTGATGGGGAAAAATGGCCACCTGAGGGAAGTGTAAGTTACAATACTATCCTGCAGCTTGACCTTTTCTGTAAGAGGGAAGGCAAATGGAGTGAAATACCTCATGTCCAGGTTTTCTTTTCATTGAAGGAGAATTCACAGCTATGCAAAGCTTGCGATTTACATCCCACAGGAGGACTTCCCAGCTTACCCCCATATCCTAGCCTCCCTATAGCTCCCCTTCCTATTAATGATAAGCTTCCTCTAATCTCCCACACCCAGAAGGAAATAAGCAAAAAATCTCCAAGGGACCACAAAAACCCCCATGCTATCAGTTATGTCCCCTTCCAACTGTAGGGGGAAGGGAATTTGGCCCAACCTGGGTACATGTCCCTTTCTCCTTCTCTGATTTAAAGCAGATCAAGGCAGACCTGGGGAAGTTTTCAGATTATCCTGATAGGTACATAGATGTCCTATAGGGTCTAGGGCAAACTTTCGATCTCACTTGGAGAGATGTCATGCTGTTGTTAGATCAAACCCTGGCCTTTAATGAAAAGAATGCGGCTTTAGCTGCAGCCTGAGAATTTGGAGATACCTGGTATCTTAGTCAAGTAAATGATAGAATGACAGCTGAAGAAAGGGACAAATTCTTTACCAGTCAGCAAGTCGTCCCCAGTATGGATCCCCACTGGGACCTTGACTCAGATCATGGGGACTGGAGTCTCAAACATCTGTTGACCTGTGTTCTGGAAGGACTAAGGAGAATTAGGAAAAAGCCCATGAATTATTCAATGATGTCTACCATAACTCAGGGAAAGGAAGAAAATCCTTCTGCCTTCCTCAAGCGGCTACGGGAGGCCTTAAGAAAATATACTCCCGGCCGGCACGGTGGCTCACACCTGTAATCCCAGCACTTTGGGAGGCCGAGGCGGGCAGATCACAAGGTCAGGAGATCGAGACCATGGTGAAACCCCATCTCTACTAAAAATACAAAAAATTTTCCGGGCGCAGTGGTGGGCGCCTGTAGTCCCAGCTACTCAGGAGGCTGAGGCAGGAGAATGGCGTGAACCTGGGAGGCAGAGCTTGCAGTGAGCCGAGATCATGCCACTGCACTCCAGCCTGGGGGACAGAGCGAGACTCTGTCTCAAAAAAAGAAAATATACTCCCCTGTCACTTGACTCCCTTGAAGGTCAATTGATCCTAAAAGATACGTTTATTATCCAATCAGCCACAGATATCAAGAGAAAGCTCCAAAAGCGAGCCCTGGGCCCTGAACAAAGTCTGGAGGCATTATAAAACTGGGCAACCTTGGTATTCTATAATAGGGACCAAGAGGAACAGGCCAAAAGGAAAAGCGAGATCAGAGAAAGGCCGTGGCCTTAGTCATGGCCCTCAGACAAACAAACCTTGGTGGCTCAGAAAGGACAGAAAATGGAGCAGGCCAATCACCTGGTAGGGCTTGTTACCAGTGTGGTTTGCAAGGACACCTTAAAAAAGATTGTCCAACAAGAAACAATCTGCCCCTTCGCCCATGTCCACCATGCTGAGGCAATCACTGGAAGGTGCACTGCCCCAGAGGACAAAGTTTCTCTGGGCCAGAAGCCCCCAACCAGATGGTCCAACAACAGGACTGAGGGTGCCTGGGACAACCGCCAGCTCATGTCATCACCCTCACTGAGCCCCGGGTACATTTAACCATTGAGGACCAGGAAATTGACTTCCTCCTGGACACTGGCGCAGCCTTCTCAGTGTTAATCTCCTGTCCTGGACGACTGTCCTCAAGGTCCGTTACCATCCGAGGAATCCTGGGACAGCCTGTAACCAGGTATTTCTCCCACCTCCTCAGTTGTAACTGGGAGACTTTGCTCTTTTCACATGCCTTTCTTGTCATGCCTGAAAGTCCCACACCCTTGTTAGGGAGGGACACATTAGCCAAAGCTGGAGCTACTATCTACATGAATATGGTGAAGAAGTTACCCATTTGTTGTCCCCTACTCAAGGAGGGAATCAACCCTGAAGTCTGGGTATTGGAAGGACAATTTGGAAAGCAAAAAATGCCCCCCCAACCCCAGTCCAAATAAGGCTAAAAGATCCCACTACTTTTCCTTATCAAAGGCAATATTCCTTAAGGCCTGAAGCTCATAAAGGATTACAGGATATTGTTGAACATTTAAAAGCTCAAGGCTTAGTAAGGAAATGCAGCAGTCCCTGCAACACCGCAATTCTAGGAGCACAAAAACCAACAGCCAGTGGAGACTAGAGCAAGATCTTAGACTCATCAATGAGGGAGTAATTCCTCTATATCCAGTTGTACCCAACCCCTATACCCCACTCTCTCAAATACCAGAGGAAGCAGAATGATTCACTGTTCTGGGCCTCAAGGATGCCTTCTTCTGTATTCCCCTGCACTCTGACTCCCAGTTTCTCTTTGCCTTTGAGGATCCCACAGACCACATGTCCCAACTTATGTGGACGGTCTTGCCCCAGGGGTTTAGGGATAACCATCACCTGTTTGGTCAGGCACTGGCCCAAGATCTAGGCTACTTCTCAAGTCCAGGCACTCTGGTCCTTCAGTATGTGGACGATTTATTTGCCTACCAGTTTGGAAGTCTCTTGCCAGCAGGCTACTCTAGATCTCTTGAAATTTCTAGCTAATCAAGGGTACAAGGCATCTAGGTCGAAGGCCCAGCTTTGCCTACAGCAGGTCAAATATCTAAGCCTAATCTTAGCCAGAGGAACCAGGGCCCTCAGCAAGGAATGAATACAGCCTATACTGGCTTATCCTCGCCCTAAGACAATAAAACAGTTGCAGGGGTTCCTTGGAATCACCGGCTTTTGCTGACTACGTAT
The DNA here is from genome assembly GCF_008728515.1 of Papio anubis. Classification (NCBI taxonomy): domain Eukaryota; kingdom Metazoa; phylum Chordata; class Mammalia; order Primates; family Cercopithecidae; genus Papio; species Papio anubis. The sequence continues at coordinate 96,950,652 of NC_044986.1, forward strand.
CCCTGGATACCGTGAGATAGCCAGGGCCCTCTCTAATCAAGGAGACCCAGAGGGCAAATACTCATCTAGTAGAATGGGAACCAGGTACAGAAACAGCCTTCAAAACCTTAAAGCAGGCCCTGATACAAGCTCCAGCTTTAAGCCTTCCCACAGGACAAAACTTCTCTCTATATGTCACAGAGAGAGCCGGGATAGCTCTTGGAGTCCTTACTCAGACTTGTGGGATAACCCACAATCAGTGGCATACCGAAGTAAGGAAATTGATGTAGTAGCAGAAGCCTGGCCTCACTGTTTACAGGTAGTTGCGGTGGTGGCCATCTTAGTGTCAGAGAATATCTAAATAATACAAGGAAAGGATCTCACTGTCTGGACTACTCATGATGTAAATGGCATACTAGGTGCCAAAGGAAGTTTATGGCTATTGGACAACAGCCTACTTAGATTCCAGGTGCTACTCCTTGAGGGATCAGTGCTTCAAATACATATGTGCATGTCCCTTAACCCTGCCACTTTCTCCCAGAGGATGGGGAACCAATTGAGCATGACTGCCAACAAATTATAGTCCAGACTTATGCCACCCGAGAGAATCTCTTAGAAGTCCCCTTAGCTAATACTGACCTTCACCTATATACCGATGGAAGAATGTGAAGAATGGGATACGAAGGGTGGTTATGCCATAGTTAGTGATGTAACCATACTTGAAAGTAAGCTTCTTCCTCCAGGGACCAGCACCCAGTTAGGAGAACTAGTGGCACTTACCTGAGCCTTAGAACTGGGAAAGGGAAAAAGAATAAATGTGCATACAAATAGCAAGTATGCTTATCTAATCCTACATGCCCATGCTGCAATATGGAAAGAAAGGGAGTTCCTAACCTCCAGGGGAAACCCTGTTAAATACCACAAGGAAACCATGGAGTTATTGCACGCAGTGCAAAAACCCAAGGAGATGGCACTGATACACTGCCAAAGCCATCAAAAGGGGAAAGAGGGGAGAACAGCAGCATAAACAGCTGGCAGAGGCAGGGAAAGACCAGCAAAAAGGAAAGAGAGAAAGAGATAGAAAGCCAAAGAGACAGAGAGAGGAAGAGATGGAGGCAAAGAGGGAGTCAGAGAAAGAGAAAGAGAGACACATAAAGTCAAATAGAGAGTGGAAGAGACAGACAAAGAAGGAGTCAGAAAGAGAGAGACAAAGAAGAAATCAAAGAGAAAGAGATAGAAGTAGTAAAGAAAAAACAGTGTACCCTATTTCTTTAAAAGCCAGGGTAAATTTAAAATGTATAATTGATAATGGAAGGTCTTTTTTGTAACCCTATAATACTCCAATACCACCTTGTCAGTGTAAACAAGGTCGTAGCCCGAAAGTACTGAGGCCACTGAAAACCCATAGCCTTCCTATCAAAAATCCTTAACCCAGCAGGTTTCCTAACAGGGGATCTAAATCTTAATTATTTACCATACAAAGGTCTGACCAGATCTAGGAGGAGCTCCCTTCAGGACAGGCCTATAGATGGTTCCTCCCAGGTGATTAAGGAAAAAAGACACAATAGGTATTCAGTAAATCATAAGGAAACTCTTGTAGAAACAGAGTTAGGAAAATTGCCTTATAATTGCTCTGCTCAAACTTTCAAGCTGTTTGCACTCAGCCAAACCTTAAAAGTACTTACAGAATCAGGAAGGAGCCATCTATACCAATTCTAAGTTAATATGGACTGAACAAGGTCTTATTAATAGCAAAGGTTTTCAACAAAAGTAAAGTTTGCTAGAAGTTAACAGTGTAAACACATATTATCCTAACTTCTAATCTTGTGGAAATCAGACCCTATCAGTACCCCTCAAAGCTCAAGTCGGTCAGCATCAGCACGCAGAGCCATGCAGCTAATATCCCTACTTATATGGTTAGGAATGGCTACTGCTACAGGAACTGGAATAACCAGTTTATCTACTTCATTATCCTACTATCACACACTCTCAAAGAGTTTCTCAGACAGTTTGCAAGAAGTAACGAAATATATCCTTACTCTAAATCCCAAATAGACTCCTTGGCAGCAGTGACTCTCCAAAACCACCGAGGCCTAGACCTCCTCACTGCTGAGAAAGGAGGACTCTGCACCTTCTTAGGGGAAGAGCACTGCTTTTACACTAACCAGTCAAGGATAGTACAAGATGCGCCCAGCATTTACAGGAAAAGGCTTCTGAAATCAGACAACGCCTTTCAAACTCTTATACCAACCTCTGGAGTTGGGCAACATTGCTTCTCCCCTTTCTAGGTCCTGTGGTAGCCATCTTGCTATTACTCACCTTCAGGCCCTGTATTTTTAAACCTCCTTGTCAAATTTGCTTCCTCTAGAATTGAGGCCATCAAGCCACAGACGGTCTTACAAATGGAACCCTAAATGAGCTCAACTAACAACTTCTACCAAGGACCCCTGGACTGACCTGCTGACCCTTTCACTGGCCTAAAGAGTTCCCCTCTGGAGGACACTACAACTGCAGGGCCCCTTCTTTGCCTCTATCCAGCAGGAAGTAGCTAGAGCGGTCATTGCCCAATTCCCAACAGCAGTTGGGGTGTCCTGTTTACAGGGAGGATTGAGAAGTGAAGCCAGCTGGGTTTCTGGGTTGGGTGGGGACTTGGAGAACTTTTCTGTCTAGCTAAAGGATTGTAAACACACCAATCAGCACTCTTTGTCTAGCTAAAGGTTTGTAAATGCACCAATCAGCTCGCTGTAAAAACGCACCAATCAGCACTCTGTAAAATGGACCAGTCAATGCTCTGTAAAATGGACCAAACAGCAGGACATGGGTGGGGCCAAATAAGGGAGTAAAAGCTGGCCACCTGAGCCAGCAGCGGCAATCCTCTTGGGTCCCTTTCCATGCTGTGGAAGCTTTGTTCTTTCCCTCTTCACAATAAATCTCGCTGCTCCTCACTCTTTGGGTCCGCACTACCTTTATGAGCTGTAACACTCACTGTGAAGGTTTGCAGCTTCACTCCTGAAGTCAGCAAGACTGCGAACCCACTGGGAGGAACAAACAACTCCGGACGTGCCACCTTTAAGAGCTGAATCACTGACTGGGAAGGTCTGCGGCTTCACTCCTGAAGTCAGCAAGACCATGAACCCACCAGGAGGAACAAACAACTCTGGCACGCCACCTTTAAGAGCTGTAACACTCACTGCAAAGGTCTGCGGCTTCGCTCCTGAAGTCAGTGAAACTGTGAACCCACTGGAAGGAACAAACGCTGGATACGCCATCTTTAAGAACTGTAACACTCACCGCGAGGGTCCCTGACTTCATTCTTGAAGTCAGCAAGATCAAGAACCCATTGGAAGGAACCAATTCCGGACACACTTGGGAACTTGATCTTGTAACCATGCTGCCATGCTTTTTCTTTTCACAATGGCAGCTTAGGTTCAGGGTTCAATTCCTGGCTTGGAAAATGAGTCCTTTTATCTTCTGTCTATGTATTTAAATGTATCATGTATGTTATATTTACATATGAAAGAGCTTTAATTAGTCAATATCTTCACACATAGAATTATGTTTACAAGGTTAATTTTTACAGATCTTCCACAACTTGTTTAAACATTTAGCTTTATTTTATTTAATTTTAAACAATCCTTTAACCCTCTAAACTAGGCAAAAATTTATATTCCCATGCCTTCTTATAATCTCTTTCCAAAAACACATTTCATTCTCCTCACACACCTTGCATGTGAGCCTATTTTTTAAGTAGTCTCAATTACACATTGTAATGGTAATTCTTAGCAACTTTCACTTTTGATGTATAAATTTTCTTTTACAAATCTTTTCATGGCTTACACAGACCATCTACAACATGTTTGAACTTTCTGACTTGTCCTAAGCATCCCTCTTTTTAAACAACCAGCCATTTTACTTTAGGACAAGAGTTTACCATATAAGGTCCTTTCTTATATAAAATCTATTTTCTTTATAACCTCCTTTGAATAGCTAGCGGGCATGGCTAATTCCATATATCCCCAGGCCTTATTTAGAATTTAATGTCTCTAAAATAAATTGAACAATTTTCAAAACTCAAAGACACAGTTTATGACCTTAAAGCATTTAGCAAACTTAATATCTGACCTGCATAGTTTAGGCCAAGTGTTTGTACTTTTAAAGATATTTTTATACCAATAATCTTTAAAAACTGTCTTTATTTCCAAGAGATTACTTAAGTCACATGAACTAAAAGGCATATCACTTTTTACTTTCTAATAAAATATTTGATTTCAGCACTTATTATTTTTAAACCAATTATAATATGTCTAAGTATATATTGTCAATCATAATTATGGTTATTAAGTTATTGTACACCACAGAAATACCAAATTTTCTTGTATAAAACTGCTAACATAAGCAGAACAAAAAAAATTAATTAAATACCAAGAAAATGCTTTGCCAAATTTTCATGTTAAACCAGGTGATACTGAAATTGTTTACACAGACAATTTGAACTCCATGGTCCAAGTCAAATTACCTATAGTAACCCATTAGTTGTCAGTGCTATGCACCTAAATTGGAGAAACAACTGGTATTCAAGAGGCCATAAAGTCCAGTGTCAAGCATAGACTCATGGAGAACCAGGACAGCAACCTTGCCCTTCCTGAGTGCTTAGAGGTTTTGTTATTAAAGATTCTACATTCCATGACTCACTAAGGAAAAGAAAAAGTGATCCAAATTGAATATATTGATGTGGTGACTTATAAATTGTGAAAATGCTATAAAACCAGTGTTTGGTTCCATATTCCTGGGAAGACAATCAAACCTTCATGTACATTTGGCTACCTGATGGTTCATTTAAACATTTATAAAGAGATTTCATTTGATTGTTAGTTTCAATGCATGTCTTATGTTATCACAGTTAATTATCATCCCACAGTATATTTTCACCAGGTAAAGAAAGCTTTTAATGGTTCACTGGGGACGACCAACCCCTTCACAATCTAGAGCCTGAAGATCAGATCTTCTGAGAACATCAGAGAAAGAGTGGCCTTGCCATTCACACTGCAACAAAACTTTGGAACCTTGAACCTTGGGTTCATAAACTCACAACTGAGAAAGATCCCTCCACACCCTTGGAACCGTACACCCATTGGAACCCTCAAGGTAAAACTAACCAGGAAAGTTTCTCCATAAAAGGAGATGATATCCTTGATGTAAACAGCTTTCCCCAAGATCACAGATCAAGACTTCTACTATCATGAGATTCTTTTTTTCTTTTTATTTTTTGAGACAGAGTTTCACTCTTGTTGCCCAGGCTGGAGTGCAATAGTGCCCTGGGCTCATTGCAACCTCCACCTCCTGGGTTCAAGCAATTCTTCTGCCTCAGCCTCCCAAGTAGCTGGGATTACAGGCATGTACCACCATGCCCAGCTAATTTTGTATTTTCAGTAGAGACAGGGTTTTGCCATGTTGGTCAAGCTGGTCTCAAACTCCTGACCTCAGGTGATCCGCCCACCTCAACCTCCCAAAGTGCTGGGATTACAGGCATCAGCCACCACTCCTGGCCTATCATGAGACTCTTATATTTTTGAATATTTTTCCCTTGTTTATGCCTTTATGAACAATAGGAATAAAAAAGGGGGTCTATTATGTGCACTTATAGGGTATACTTATACTTTTATTTGTGAAGGATATTTTTAGCCAGCTTTCTACATAAATAACCTTATATGGTGATAGATAAAAGATAAAGGCCCAATGTAGGTGAGAAATTTTAATGGTAAATTCATTGCATCATAATCAGTCAGAACTCCTCTCAACTCACATCACAGGTTAAAGAGAACATTGCCAGAAGACCTTCACTCTTACAGAAGGACGTCATTTGTTAGGCCCTTTTTCCATGGTTTAGAATAAAAGAGGCAATAATTAGAAATGTATCCCTTGTGATAGGCTGTATCGTAGATTCTATGTAAAGGCTATGTTTACACCACAGACTTTAAATTCTCTTGTGAAAGTTATGCTAAATAATAGAATTGGCTAAACAGAAAGGTACCTGTGCAGCTGCTGGCACTTTTGGCCTATGGAGAAATACATCAAATATAGATTATAAAAATTCAGTTGTAGAGGATTAATATAAAAAGACCACTTAGTCAAGCAAGTAGACTCTTCATCTAGCTCATTCTTTAATCTATTTAATTTTATGTGGTTAGGTTTATTTGGACCCTGGGTAAGGAGCATACTCCAAACTCTTGGTATTATCCTCCCAGTAGTCATAATAATAGTGTCCCTGGTGTGCTATGTTCTCTCAAAGGTTTTAAATACTTGCATGCAACCATCTCTAGAAAGTCAAACAGTATGCCCTCTTCAACTGGAATGACAAGAGATGAAAGAAATATGCAACTATGAGGACATTGTAACCTACGAATGACATGCTGAGACTGGAAACCCAAAATGATGGTTACAGAGAGTGGTGCTGAGGCCCTAAGTTTTGGTCATACTCTCACCTAAGTGAGAACCTGAACAAAAAGGGGGAATTTTTAAAACAAAATTATGAGAGGCCATTGTTTTGGTCTAAGCTCATGCACTAGGCCCCAACAGGCCAAACCAAACTAAAAAGGAGTAACTTATTCTAAATGTGACATAATGAAACTAAGACTTTAAGGAGACACATATAGATCCTAGGACAGACCAGGTTTTGTTTTTCTCCTGTAAACAGGAAGTTCCAGCATAAAGAGGTAACCTCTACTCCGTCCTTATTCCCTCCTTGCAAAACCCACTGTTCTGCTGTTTCCCAGTGGGTTTCAACACCAAATAAGTACATTTACAATGGTGATGGTGACATCAGTAACTATAGTTTTGGTCAACCTCTCAAAATTGAGAAAATGGCCAAAGGGGGGGAAATTGTTAAAGTGAACTAAATACAGCCTTAGAAGGACTCCATACTTCTATATTTGAGTCCTTGTGAACGAACTGCAACCTACCTTAATAGGTAGACAGGATTGAAAACCTAACTTAGGAATATGTGCCTGTAACAATAGCTGAGCCTTGGCCAATCCCACTGGCCATACTTCAACAATTCATACACTGCTGAATGTTCAAACTATGTTCAAATAAGGCAAATGCCAAGCTGTAACCAATCCAGCTGTTCCATACCTCACTTCCGATTTCTGTACGTCGTTTCCCTTTTTTTTGTCTATAAATCTTCTTCCACCACGTGGCTATGCTGATGTCTCTGTGAATCTGCTGTGATTCTGGTGGCTGCCCATTTTACGAATCATTCACTGCTCAATTAAACTCCTTTAAATTTAATTTGGCTGAAGTTCTTATTTTACCAGGTGGGAAGATCTCTTGAACTTAGAAATTTGAGACGGGCCTGGGCAACATAGCAAAACCCTGTCTCTACCAAAAACTACAAAAATTAGCCAGGCGTGGTGGTGCGTGCCTATCATCCCAGCTATTCAGGAGACTGAGGTGGGAGGATGGCTTGAGCCCAGGAAATCAAGGCTGCAGTGAGCCATGATTGCATCACAACATTCCAGCCTGTGCAAAAAAGGAGACCGTGTCTCAAAAAAAGACACAATATTTAATTTTATATAATAAAATACTCTTAAATAGTTTATTCTTTGTGATGCTACTGTAAATGGGAGTTGCTGTTTAAGAGACTTTTGTTTTTAGAACAGTGTTAGATTTGCAGCAAAATTGAGCAGAAGGTACACAGATTTTCCAAATGCCCTTATCCCATTCATGCCCAGCTTCCTCCGTTGTCAACATCCTGGACCACAGTGGCACATTTGTTACAACTGATGAATCCATGTTGACACAGCATTTTCACCCAAAGCCCACAGCATACATTAGGGTTTATTGTTGGTGCTGTATATTTTATTGTTTGACAAATATATAATGATATGTTTCCATCATTATAATTTCACACAGAATATTTTCATTTACCTAAAAAATCTTCTGTGCTCCACTGATTCTTGCCTCCTCCCACCCTCAACCCTTGGCAACCATGGATTTTTTTACTATCTCCATAGTTTTGCCTTTTCCACAGTGTCATATATTTGAAATCATACAGCATGGAGGCTTTTCATATTGGTGTCTTTGACTTAGTAATATGCATTTCAAGTTCCTTTGTATTTTTTCATAGCTCTATTTTTAGTGCTGAGTAATATTACATTGTGTGGATATACCACAGCTTATCTGCTCACCTACTGACAGCATCTTGGTTTCTTCCAAGTTTTGGCAATTGTAAATAAAACCACCACAAATATCTGTGTACAGGTATTTTTGTGGACATAAGTTTTCCACATATTTGAGTAAATGGCAAGAGTGTGATTCTGGTTTGTATGATAATAGTGTGTTTAGTTTTGTAAGAAGCTGCCAAGCTGTCTTCTGAAATGGCTGTACCATTTTGCATTCCCTCCAGCAATGAATGAGAGTTCCTGTTGCTCTACAGCCTCTTCAGCATTTGATGCTGTCAGTGTTTTGGATTTTCATAATTCTAATAGGTGTGTAGTGGTATCTCATTGTCTTTTTATTTTTTAATCCTCTAATGACATATGTAGAGCATTTTTTCATATGCTTACTTGCCATCTGTACATCTCCGGTAAGATGTCTGTTCAGATATTTTTACCCACTTTAAAATCAAGTCAAGAGTTATTTGTGTTAAGAACTCTTTGTGTGTATGTATGTGTGTGTGTGTGTATATATATGTATTATATATAAAAACACACATATATGTGTGTGTATATATATAGATACATACATATATATATATTTTGAGACAAGGTCTTGCTTTGTCACCCAGGCTTGGGTGCAGTGACATGAACATAGCTCACGGCAGCCTCAACCTCCCAGGCTCAAGTGATCCTCCCAACTCAACCTCCCAAGTAGCTGGGACCACAGGTATACACCACCGTGCTAGGCTAATTTTTTGTATTTTTTGTAGCAACAGGGTTTCATCATATTGCACAGGATGGTTTTGAACTTCTGAACTGAAGCAATCCACCCTCCTTGGCATCCCAAAGTGTTGGGATTACAGAGGTGAGCCACTTCAACCAGCATGTATACTTTGGATAACAGTTCTTTACCAGATGTGTGTTTTGCAAATATATTCTCCCAGTTTGTGGCTTGTATTTTTATTCTCTTGACATTGTCTTTAACAGAACAGACATTTTTAATTTTAAAGAAGTCCAGCGTATAAACTATTTTCTTCGTGAATTATGCCTTGATGTAGTATCCAAAAAGTCACCACCTGTCCAAGATCAACTAGGTTTTCTCTTATGTTAATTTCTAGGAGTTTTATAGTTTTGCATTGTATACTTAGGTCTATGATTCATTTGTAGTTAATTTGTATAAAGGGCATGAGATCTGTGTCTGGATCTATCTTTTTGCATGTGGATATCCAATTCTTCCAGCACCATTTGTTGAAAATACTATGTTTTCTTCATTATATTGCCTTTACTCTGTTGCCAAAGATGAGTTGACTATATTTATGTGGGTCTGTTTTGGGGCTCTTTGTTTTGTTTTGATTGGTCTACTTGTCCATTCTTTCACCAATATGATGCAATTTTGATTGCTGTAGCTTTACAGTAAATCTCGAAGTTAGGTAATGACAGTCCTCTAACTTTGTTTTTTTCCTTTAATATTGTGTTGGCTCTTCTGGGTCTTTTGCCTCTCCATATAAAGTTTAGAATAAGTTTGTCTATAACCACAATATAACTCACTGAGATTCTGATTGGGATTCCATTGAGTTTATAGATCAATTTGGGAAGAAATGACATCTTGACAATATTGAGTCTTCTTATCCATGAACATGGGTTATCTCTTTATTTATTTAGTTCTTCTCTGACATCTTTCATCAGAGTTCTGTAGTTTCCCTCATATAGGTCTGATACATGTTTTTTGTTAGATTTATACCTAAGTATCTCATTTTTTGTATGCTGAAAGGTAATGTGTTTTTAACTTGTTTATTGCTATGGTATAGAAAAGCAGTTGACTTTTGTATATTAACCTTGTAGCCTGCATCTTTACTGTAGTTCCTTGTTAACTCCAGGAGGTTTTAAAAAATTATTTTTATTTTAGATTTTCTTCATAGATAATCATGTTATTTGCAAATAAAGATAGTCTTGTTTCTTTGTTTCATTTTCTTGTCTTATCGCATTAGCTAGGACTTCCCATAAGATGCTGAAAAGGAGTGATGAGGGGGGACATCCTTACCTTTTTCCTGATGGAGTTGTCTTTTAAATTTAATTTTTGAATTGTTCACTGCAAATGTAAGGAAACACAATTGATTTTAGTATATTGATCTGATATCCTGACCATTCCATTTTTTACATGTACTCTTCATATTTCTTCTTCCTTTTTTTTTCTTTTTTCTTTTCTTTTTTTCTTTCTTTTTTTTTTTTTTTTTTTTTTTTTTGAGACAGAGCGTCAGTCTGTCACCCAGAGCAATCTTGGCTCACTGCAACCTTGGCATCCTAGGCTCAAGTGATCATCCCTCTTCAGCTTCCCAAGTAGCTGGGACTCCAGACATGCACTGCTATGCCCAACTAGTTTTTAAAATTGTTTTGTAGAGACAGGGTTTTGCCACGTTGCTGAGGCTAGTCTCAAACCCCTGGACTCAAGTGATCTGTCCACCTCAGCCTCCCAAAGTGTTATGATTACAGGCATGAACCACTATGCCCATCTCCCCCTGTATTGTTATAGCATAATTTCTGTTTCATATTAATGTACTAATGTCTTCTTAAAGTCTTCTAAGACTTAATAAATAAATGCTGCTCACTGGTAAGCCAAGTAGTAATGTCCTCTGATGATATCAGGTTAAACTACTTGACATGGTCAGTATCCATCTATTTTGACTTAGGAAGATGGCAATTTCATATAGTTCAGCCTAACCTTTGGTATAAGTTTTGTTTTTCTTAACGTTAATAACTGATTCTTTTTTTCTTTTTTCTTTTTCTTTTTGGCATGTGTTTCTTTGATGCTGAAACTTTTTAAACCTTTTAAAGACCTTTTCTAAGTTCCTAGGGGCCAGTTCTAATGTGACAGTTAGAAGCCTGGAAAAAGTTCCCAGGCAGACTGTGGAGGAAGGCCCAGAGAACTGAACCTGCTGGTTGGATCTGCTCTACCCAGCCTGATTCTTGGCAGGATCTGAAGGAGACTTGTATAGCAAGATAGATACTGAAGAGTAAGTTTTTGGGAGCTCCAGCACTGTTGAGAAGCTCAGAGTGGGGGACTGTTCCCTGGATGCCAGAGCTGATGGGAGGAGATGGTGTTATAGAATTGGGGCCTCTAGCAGCAAGATGAGTGAAAGGATCCTTGAAGAGGAGAGGTCACCTCAGTGCTGAACCATCAGAAGTAAGTGACCTTAACAGACAGAAATGTTGAAAAGGTATCCAGGGAGTCTTGAACAGCAAAGATCTATGGAGACAGCAGAAGAAAATTATATTCCTAGAAGCAAGAGAGATGGGTAGCCAATGAGAGCATGGAATAAATTTATTATAATGTGTGTTATATTGATTTTAAAGAAGGTCAAGTATGGATGAGCAGAAGGATGAGGTCAGTTACCCCAAATGGAAAGTCATGATCCCTTGCTTTCTTTCCAGACCTAAGCCAGTTCTTACACCCGGAACGCAGCAATTGAAGGAAAGGCTGGGTCCCTGTGGGGAAACACCTGCCATCCCATGGCAAATGTAGAAAGAAGTAATTTCCCCAGACCTTCCCCAGAGATGTCTATAGCCACGTACTCAGATCACCATGCAGTGGGGAAAGAGGAATGCCCAGATTTCTCTAATGCCATTAGAGTATCAAGATTGACCCTCAAAGTGATAAAGGTTTTCCTGTTCGATTAGGAATATGTGGGAACTATGTGATCAATAAAGTTCTGGCTCAGGTCCACGGACCTACCTGTGGGTCACTTTGCCATTTCCTGAATGTATAATTGGAATGGACATAGTTACCATTCAGTGGAACTGTCATGTGGTTCTTGATCTGTAAAGTAAGAACATAAGGTTATAGTAGGAACGGTCCAGTGGATAGCACTGAAACCACCCTCTCACCCAGGCCAAGACATTAAATCAAAACCAATATCACACTATGTTGATGACATCACATTAATCAGACTGATGAGAAAGAAGTAGCAAGAATAAGGCATTCTGGTGAGGCGAAATGGCTCACCCCTGTAGTCCCAGCTACTTGGGAGGCTGAGGTGGGAGAATCGCTTGAGCCCAGGAGTTCAAGGCTGCAGTGAGCTATGATTGCGCCGCTACACTACAGCCTGGGTGACAGAGCAAGACCTTGTCTCCAAAAAATACAATAAAAATTTTAAAAGCACACCTGTAATCCCAGCACTTTGGGAGGCCAAGGAGGGCGGATCATGAGGTCAGGAGATCAAGACCATCCTAGTTAACACGGTGAAACCCCGTCTCTACTAAAAATACAAAAAATTAGCCAGGCATGGTGGCGGGCACCTGTAGTCCCAGCTACTCAGGAGACTGAGGTAGGAGAACGGTGTGAACCCGGGAGGTGGAGCTTGCAGTGAGCCAAGATCATACCACTGCACTCCAGCCTGGACGACAGAGCAAGATTCCGTCTCAAAAAAAAAAAAAGAATTAGGTACTCTGATGTACTATTCCCCAGCTGTCCTTGGGTAGTCTGTTACCAAAGAAGAAGGGAAGCTGGGATTAGGAGTTGGCCAGCAGTCATCGCTGCACCGCATCAGTTCTGACTTATGTTGGTAACCCCTTTTAACCTGGACATAATTCTAGCACTTAGTTGTTGAATTAAATTCTGCAGTTACTGAGAGGTTACTGTCTGCTCAGCACAGTGCTAGGCGCCACGGCTGTCTGCGAGGCTGTCTGAAACACTCAGAGATCAGAAGGACGGGTGTCTGCGCTTCCGAGCACTGGGATGCAGCTTCTTTTCTCAATAAGAGGGGCTTGGGCAGTGGAGAAATAAATATGACAGCAAAAGAATACGGCTGTGCTTTAATTTATTTTTCTTTTAGATTTTTGATTCCTTGTTTCTTAATACCTTCACCTTCCATATTGACTTGGACACCCACCTAGTGTCCACCTAATCACTGACTTTATTGCCTTTGTCCCTCCCTTGTCCTCCCCTCACCCGTCTTGTTGCAATTTTAGGGTCGATGACCTTGTTGGCTTGGGCAGACTCAGGAATAAGTGATTAGGGATGATTTTTCTTTTAAATAAAGACAGGGTCTTGCTCTGTCACCCAGGCTGGAGTGCAGCGGCACGATCATAGCTCACTGAAGCTTTGAACTCCTGGGCTCAAGGCATTCTCTTGCCTCAGCCTCCTGAGTAGCTGGGATTGCAGAAGTGAGCCACTGTGCCAGGCCTGTCATTTTTTTCAATGTCCATTTCCCAGTTTTTCAGCATCTATTAAAATGATCACACAAAAGTGTTAGATAGAGGTTAAGATGTCACCACACTATGAGGGCACATGAGCCTTTGGCTGGCCTTCAGAACACAGATGACAAACTGTGAACAAAAATACATCCATGGAGGAGGGGAAGAGACAGTGCCCTGAGTCCCCCAAATGGGGCCTTAGGTTTGCTGATGTGTCTGTCTGCATACATGTGTAAATATGTGTGTATCTGTGTGTGTATTCATATATACGTAACTCCTTTTATAACAAGTATCCTTTGATTAAAAGTAAGAAATCTCCCTTGGCTGAAGGGACAGGTATCTGGGATTATTATTTTGCTTTTGGCAACCCATAAAAGAAAAACCAAATCCACAAGATCTGCAGGGGAGGAACAGGTTAAATACTAAGTACTGGGTCTAATCCTTCAGCAGCCAGGCAGGATTAGGGGCTGAGGCTTGCACTGCTGACGACAGACAGAAGGATGCTGCATGGTAAGTGTCACCTGTCCTAATGAGTTGAAAGCACCATGAAGGAGCCTTTTTTATCCTCTGGATCTAAGAGGTTGCTTTATCTTCTTAAGTGTCAACTTGTTAATATTTGAAGAGAAAACCAGAAACGTTTTACTGATTCCTGGTTTCTCCTGTGCTTTCTTATTTATTTATTTTTGAGACGGAGTATGGCTCTGTCGCCCAGGCTGGAGTGCAGGGGCGCCATCTCCGCTCACTGCAAGCTCCGCCTCCCGGGTTCACGCCATTCTCCTGCCTCAGCCTCCCGAGTAGCTGGGACTGCAGGCGCCTGCCACCATGCCTGGCTGATTTTTTTGTATTTTTAGTGGTGACGGGGTTTCACTGTGTTAGCCAGGATGGTCTCGATCTCCTGACCTCATGATGCGCCTGCCTTGGCCTCCCAAAGTGCTGGGATTACAGGCGTGAGCCACCGCGCCCGGCCTCCTGTGCTTTCTTTTGAAGATGTCACTTGTTTAGAAGGGCTTGGCCTGGATGGGCATCCCTAAGAGCTGGAGGGGCCCAGGCTGCAGAGGCTCTCATGGGAGTTCTGGGGCTGGAAGTGGGTTGTTAGAGCAACTTGAACCCGAAGTGGAGTTCATTCATCATCCCAGGAAAGGGCCATCAATTAGAAAGGGAGCATGTGAAACTTCCAAGACCAGTCTGCTTTCAAGGTGTCAACTGATCATGTAGACAATGGTCTTATTAGCAAAAGCAAAGACCTCTGTGAGCGACGACAAGCAAGGGTGGGAGTGTGGGTCCAGGGCGCCGGGGCCAGGCTGCCCGGCAGCTCATACCTCTGCAGCCTCCAGAAGTGACCTAGTGCCTCAGTGCCTAAGTCTCAATCTCTAAAATGAGGATCATAATAATAAATTCCCCTGTGGTTATTGTGAGGATAAGATGAGGTAACAAGGCAATGTGTGGTAGCTCATGCCCATAATCCCAGTTCTTTGGGAGATTGAGATGGAAGGATCACTTGAGGTCAGGAGTTTGAGATCAGCCTGGGCAACATAGAAAGACCCCAGATTTTAAAAAAGAAAAAAACGTTAGCAGGGCATGGTGGCATGCATCTGTAGTTGCAGCTACTGGGGAGGCTGAGAGGGTAAGATTGTATTAGCCTGTGAGTTTGAGGTTACAGAGAGCTATGGTCCTGCCACTGCACTGCAGCTTGGGTGACAGAGTGAGACCCTGTCTCCAAAAAAAAGAAGAAAATAGATGAGGTAACAAGTATATGCACCTAGAACAGTGCCTTGCCCATGGTATTAACTATTATCATAACTTGCCTCATGGGACTTTATGTTGGAAAGAGATGAGATAATCAAATCCTAACCAGAACGATTTCAGAATTGCAAGAATTTGTTTGGCATATTTTCCTGCAAAGAAAAATTTGAAAAGAGTGGATAATAAACAATAATATATGTTATGTGAGCACATAAATACCTATATACAATATTTTATAAATAAATACACGTGAGAGTTGCCTTTTGTAGGAGAAAGGGAATGAGCTTGGATGGAGAACAGTAAACGGAACTTCAGTTTAATCTGCAGTGTTATTTTAATTTGTTTTTAAATGAAAAAGAAAGATTGAAAAGAACTCTCAGAGTAATTTAAGAGTAGTCAGTTATGGGTAGTAATCATAGAGGTGTTTGTTATAAGATTCTTTCCACTTTTCTGGCATTTTCTAAATTTCTCAAAGTTACAAATGTAAAGTGTTTAAAAGAAACAAAATCAACCATGACATTAATTCCAGAAAGCAAGGGACTGATCTGTGAGAAAGATAACACTGAAGACAAGCAGGAAAAGTACTGTCATGGGGTCCTTCGGGTGTCGAGCCGGAAACCTCTGTGGTGGTGGCACCTTTGCCTGAGTTTTGCTGGGGTCTGGACACTGGGCTTGTTCTGTCCACTCGGCCTGGCAGGCCGCACTCAGCTCATGCTATTGGCCTCGATCCCATGCCTGCCAAGGTTGAGCTGGGCACCGAGTGGCCAGGAGTGTGTAAGTGAGCAAGTATGGGATCTGGCGACTGCACACATCCAGACATGCCAGCTGCTACTGTAGTGTGGACAGCTCCTGGTGCCAGCACATGTGCCAGCTCCATGCAAGAGCCTGCAGCTGGATCAGACGCACTGCAAACAGCTTCCATTGTGGGCATCTGTGTCTGGACGAGGGGCATGTGGTGGCACCTGGAAGCTTGGAGATGCCGATGCCAGAAACCACAGAGCACCAAAGAGGGTGTCACAGCCCTGGCTCAGGAAGCCTCTAGGTCTGGGCTCCCTAAAGGGCCACAGCTCTTCTCTCTTTCTTGTCGCCCACAACATGGGGAGCAGGGGTGTGTGTTTCAGCCCTGTTTGTGTTACAGTTCTTTCAGTCTTGCCATTCAGCAGATCCTGACTTCTTATCCTGCATCCAGAAAGAATGAGATATGTGGACAACTGGAGGGTGAGCAAGGCAGAGAGGAGCTTCACTGAGTGACAGAACAGTTTTCCAATGATCCGAAGTTGATAGCTCCTTTCCTCAGGCGGGTTGCCCCGATGAGTGTCCAGCTCTCAGTGGAGAGGAGACCCAGAAAGCGTAGCTCCTTTCCTCAGGCAGGTCGTCCTGATGAGTGTCCAGCTCCTTTCCCCAGACAGGTCATCCTGGCAAGTTAAGGAGACCCTAAGTAGGTAGCTCCTTCCCACAGCTGGTAATCCTGACATCTGTGTGAGTCTGGCTGAGTCTGGGGTTTTATGGGCTCAGAAGGGAGAAAGGGGTTGGTCCATGGGTGGCCATGGGTAGGCCCATAAATTCTCACTCGGGAGCATGGACTCCACCTAGAACTGGCAGCCTAGCCCCCAGGCTTCAGGCCGTCCCTGACTTAAAGGTGGAGCTTCACCAGGGACCTGACCCTTTGCACTTAGGAACCTGTTTGCCTCCTGCCATCATCAACATACCATCTAGGGCGCCCAGGCTGTTTGTGCAGAGAGGCACCTGCAGGCCTGTGCAGAGATACCCTCAGTCCCTCCCCTGCCCAAAGTCTGGAGGGGGCCAAGGCATCAGGGGGCTGGCATGTCAGCACCACCCTGAGTGCTTGCACCCCTGGTTGGGTGGCAACAGTGTCCAGGCTTGGCTGTAAATTTTCTCCACACTACAAACTTGCTCCTCTGGGAGCAGGGAAAGGCCAGGGAGTGAGCAGGCACTTCAGAGCCTGTCGGGGGAGCAGGGACTTCCCAGGCTCCTGAGAACGCAGGGATGCCCTGGTTTGGAGCTGCGGCTGGGCAGTTGCAGCTGTGCCTGGGAGCATGGGGCTCCTGCCGCACTGACTTGGTAGCGGGTGGGGCTCTTGCTTGTTCCCAGCCCTTGCCGGCTCTGCAGAGCTGCAGCCCCAGCTGGGCCTCCCCACTGCAGCAGGCATCTTTGCAGCAGCTGCTCCAGATGGGCCACCACTGCCGTCAGTATCCTATGAGGATGATTTTTCTACCAACTCCTTCATGTACATTGTACCCAAAACAACGAAACAGCAGAGATGGACATTCCAGGGCTCCTGAGAGGAGAGATGGAGGCGTTTCTCTACTACAGATCGTGTTTGTCTCCCCGGCTTTTCCAGATAGAAATTCATCTTCGAAGCTTTTTACTCCTTCACAACTGGCTTCATTAGCATTTCAGAAAAGACTCCTTCTGTTCATGAGTTTTACCTTTCTGATATTTGTTCTTTATTTTCAGGAAATTTATCAAAAGGAGGAGAGTGCTTCAGATTAAGTGTACCAATGAAATGCGATTAAAAAGCGATATTAACATGTTTTTCAGGATTGGTATGGTGGCTCATTCCTGTAATCTCAGCACTTTTGGAGGTCGAGGTGGGCAGATCACTTGTGCTCATGAGTTCCAGACCAGCCTGGGCAACCATGGTGAAATCCCACCTCTACAAAAAATACAAAAATTAGCTGGGTATGGTGGAGCATGCCTGAAGTCCCAGCTACTCAGGAGGCTGAGGTGGGAGGATGGCTTGAGCCTGGGAGGCAGAGGTTGTAGGGAGCTGAGATCATGCCACTGCACCCGAGCCTGGGTGATAGGGCCAGACCTTGTCTCAAAAAAACCCACACCAAAACAAAACAAAAAATTTCCTACCTCCTTGGGAATATTTTTCTTTGTGATGTAGGAGTTCCCCGGCATTTTACAGGGATGGTGCAAATGAGCTCAAGTGATGGGTCAGTGCGGCGGGACACTGGCCATGGTGCCAGCAGCGTGGGGTCACGTCCTGGCTCTGTTGTGTGATCTTGGACAAGTCACGTACCCTCTGGGTTGAGTGTCCTCATATGTAAATCAGGAGATGTCATTCACGGGAGACAGCTGCTTTGCATTACAAAATTGTTGTGAGAAATAGCACAAAGCAAGATGATATTTGGGAAAGTACTTTGGAAACAACAGAGGTACCACACGCCGAGTGGTTTTATTCCATGCTGCCCTGTTTCAGCTTGCTTGGGCAGCAAGATTCAATCACCCGGAGTGCCAGGGGGAAGAGGCCTCTGTCTAATTTGTTATTCTGCTGTTTTCACTGGTTTAATTAAGTCCTTACTGATGCAACCCTTATACATTTTTCTAAGCTCCACCTGGCCTTTTGTGCAGCTTATCACTGTACCATGCTGAATAATTTTTCTTTTGTGTAAAGATGGTGTCTGTTATTTTTTTATGAATAAAATTACTATTTTTTCTTTATAATTAAAAGTAGGATGGATGCGGTGGCTCATGCCTGTAATCCCATTACTTTGGGAGGCCAAGGCAGGACGATTTGCTTAAGACCAGGAAATCAAGGCTGCAGTGAGCTATGTTCGCCACTGTATTTCAGCCTGGGTGACAGAGAGAGACCAGTCTCAAAAAAAAAAAAAAAAAATTAGAAAGTAACTTCTGGAGAGCTACTTTGAGACTATGTAAATATCCTGTTCCTATCAAACCTTCACCCACTAGGTTCAGCATTTAACCTCAACACATTTCTAATTCCTTCATTCTTTCCATATTTGTTGGCCAGAACTCTGCTATAAGGAAGAGTTTTCCTCTCTCTAATCTCAATCTAAAAAAATGATTAGTTTATCATTTATTCATTGATATCAATATGAACTCATGGGCTGTTGTTCTATTCAGTGGGTTACAATCCATCACTATCTTTGTTTGATTGCTACATTATCCCCACATTGGCCAGTAGGGGGCCCCAGCTAGCTTCTACATCTTCCTGCCATAGCCCTTTACTCTGTTTTCCTGACTTTCCAGCACAAGTCTTTTGCCGTTCTGGGCTTAATCTAATGATCCATGTCGTCTGTCCTATGAACTTGGAATTCTACATAGAAGTCAACAGACAGGAGAGAAAGTTTGCTCAAAGATTAAAAAAAAAAGACACAGTTTCTGAGTAAAATGATAGCCCAAGTCATCTCCTTTCTAGACCTCTGATGAATTGATGAAGAAATAAGAAAAACAGAAAAGACTCTGTAACAGTGCAGAAAATTAAGGAAGACCTCCCTCTTCATATCAGAAATTCAATTTCCCTTCTCAAGAAACAACGTGTCCTTGGGAGGTAGGCGTAAGAAATTTTATTAGAACTTTTTAACCTGCAGGAACAGGGGCTGAGATTCAAGCAGGACGTTTATTCATTTGACAAATATTCCTTGAGCGCTTACTATATGTTAGGCAAGTCCTGTATAGTGAAGGAAAGAGCATAGCATACATCTATTCCCTATAGAACTTGCATTCTTGTAGGAAAGAGAGACAAGTGAAAGGGTGTCCAGCGTAGTCCTCATTGAACTGGGAGGAGTTGAGGGAGAGCCTGGAGCTGCCTGGGGATGAGTGTTCCAGCAGGAGCAAGGAGCAGGCATCCCATGTGGTCAGAGCAGAGGGCAAAAGTATTAGAGGGTGAAGACAGACGGATGACTGGGGTGAACATGTCGGATCCATGGAGTCAGAAAGAAGGGCAGCCTGCCACTTACAATCCATATCGCAATTAAGGTGTGAGATTCAAGTAGCACTTGGGCCTTCAGGATGTGTATAGTGGCCGCACCACATTTAACTGACTTTTCTTTGTATCCAGATATAACCCAAGTAGGACCAATTCCAACTCCAAAGCGTGTGCAGGCATAAAGGTGGGATTGCCTACCCCGGGCAAAACACAACCACATTTGGAAAGTCAATGGTGGTAGCAACTGAAGTAGACAGTTTCTTCCTGTGGTCAACCCATGTAAAGAAAGGAGGGTATCTGTGAAATCGAATAATTGTGGCTTTTCACTATCCACAATAGCAAAGACATAGAACCAACCTCAATGTCCACCAATGGATGATTGGATAAAGTAAATGTGGTATATATACACCATGGAACACTACTCAGCCATACAGGAAAATGAAATCACGTCTTTTGCAGCAACGTGGATGGGACTGGAGGCCACTATTTTAATAAAAAGAACTCAGAAACAGAGAAATGAATACCACATGTTCTCACTTACAAGTGGGAGCTAAGTAATGTGCACAAGGCTGGGCGCGGTGGCTCATGCCTGTAATCCTAGCATTTTGGGAGGACAAGGCAGGTGGATCACTTGAGCCCAGGAGTTCAAGACCAGCCTGGGCAACATGGCAAAACTCTGTCTCCACAAAAAAGTAGCCAGGCATGGTGGTGCGCACCTGTGGTCCCAGCTATTTAGGAGGCTGAGGTGGGAGGATTGAATGAGCCTGGGAGGTCGAGATTTCAGTGAACTGTGATCGCACCACTGTGCTCCAGCCTGGACAACAGAGCAAGACTCCATCTCAAAAAAAATGTATACACACGGACATAGAGAGTGAAATAATAGACATTGGAGACTCAGAAGGGTGGGGAGGGGGTGGGTGATGAGAAATTACTTAATAGGTACAGTGTACATTATTCGTGTGATGGATACACTAAAAGCCCTGATTTTACTACTATGCAATACATCCCTGTAGTAAGTTACACTTGTACTCCATACGTTTATACAAAGAAAACTTTTTTAAAGAAGAAAATGATTGTAGCCCTTGTTCCAGGGCCTCATGGCATTTCATGCCACTTGGGCAAGACAGTGTGTAGTCTCCTCAGGCAACCTGGCACTTTGGACTTCTGGCGAGTGACTGACTTTTGGAAGGTCCTCATCATCTGTCTTAGATTACCCTGATTGTTAAAACGAGAGTATAATTTGTATGGATCAGAAAGACCTTTTGTTCCCCACAATTAATTAAGTACACTAGTTTTGTAAAGACATCTTCAACCTCTATCGGGCTACAGAGATTCCACCTTTCTCCCACCACCTCCAACCTTGGCACTGCTCCCACAGCCTATCTGGGGGCTGCTGCCCCCTCCTCTCTGTGCCGTCTGCTTCCATGCGGCTAATCTCTTTCTTTTATTTTTTTAAATTTATTTTGCTGTTTAATTTTTGTCCTTCTAATCTTTGAAATGTGTGCATTGTTTCTCCTTATTTATTTATTTAATTATGTATTTCTTATTATTCTGCTAATCTCAAAGGATGCTTTTCTCTGAGTAGCAGAGACGATTTGACAAATGTGTGGTTTCCCACCGACACCTAAGGAAAAATGAAACAGGGCCTGGGAGACAGTTTATACCATATTCATCCAGGCTGTTCTCACTGACGGACCGTCCACAAGTTTTCCTTTCAGTTTCACTGTCCGTTGGCCGGTGCTGGTTGCTTGACTAAGCCCTGTTAGCATGGGTTACTGCTCACCCTGACGGGTCTCTGTGAAACACAAAACAATACAAGCATTCAAGTCACCTGCCTCAAACTTCAGCTAAAGGAGGCAAGAGCTGCCTTACGGGGCTGGTTGCTCTCTTCATTCCCAGAACCAAATGGTGTCCTCAAGTTTTCCCCAGTCCTCCCTTCTCCTGAGTAAGGAGCATTATATTTGGGAAACACCAATATGAATTTCATATTGAAGATTTCCAGGATTTCATTTTAAGGTGAAAAGGGGAGACACACAACCCTTGTGATCCCAGGAGAACAGTTGCATGAGTCCATACAGATTTCCTGATAATGCTGTCTAAGAATCAGGGTACGACGGCGGGAGTTTAGGGATCATCCACTGGACCAGCCCATCTTACAGGTGAGCAAAACAAGGCCAGAAACACCAGGTGACTTTTCTTGAGTCCCAGAGCAGCGTTCTTTCTAGGCTGTCACATAAACAAGACTGGTGGTTCTAGATTGCAGTCACAGTGGACGAGGCAGTCATTCTCTAAAATTCCTATGCAACTCTTAAGTCTCCCAAGGAAGTTATAGGTAGATGCATCACAAAGAAAACTCTGTAGAACAATCATCAGCTATCAGCATAGCTTGATGCCTTGAAGGTGAAACCCAGGGGCTGTGGGAATAAATAAGAATCTTTTAATTTCAGACTTTCTTGAAGCCAAAAACTTTGTTAGGTTTGCACAAAATGTGTGACATGGAGTACATGCCCTCTGCTTTCAACATTTAGAGTTCCTTCAACCTTGTACTAGACCCTAGAGGGGTTTAGCACCCTCCTGCTGGCTAACTTAGGCCATTGCATTTGTAGGCAGGTATCTCAACCTGGTGCTGGATAGTTCTTTCTCACAGGGCGCTGGTAAGTCTGTGTCTTGTAGAATGTCTAGCAACATCCCTGACCTCTGCCCATTAGATGCTGGTAGCATCCCCACTCAGTGACATTCAAAAATGTCTTCAAAACATCTCACTAATATGGCTATTGATGGTGGCCAACCATCACATATAGCTGTTTAAACACACACACACACACACACACACTTTTTTTTTTCTTTTTCGAGACAGAGTCTGACTCTGTCACCCAGGCTGGAGTGCAGTGGTGCGATCTTGGCCCACTGCAACCTCAGCTTCCTGGGTTCAAGTGATTCTCATGCTTCAGCCTCCTGAGAAGCTGGAATTACAAGCACATGCCACCACACTTGGCAAATTTTTGTATTTTTATTTACTCATTTATTTCTTTATTTTTGAGATGAAATCTTGCTCTGTCGCCCAGGCTGGAGTGCAGTGGCACAATCTCAGCTCACTGCAACCTCCGCCTCCTGGGTTCAAGCAATTCTTCTTCAGCCTCCCAAGTAGCTGGCATTATAGTTGCTCACCACCATGCCCAGCTAACTTTTGTATTTTTAATAGAGACAGGGTTTCACCCATGTTGGCCAGGCTGGTCTCGAATTCCTAACCTCAGGTGATCCACCTGCCTTGGCCTCCCAAAGTACTGGGATTACAGGCATGAACCACTGCACCCTGCCTAATTTTTGTATTTTTAGTAGAGAGAAGTTTCATCATGTTGACCAGGCTGGTCTTGAACTCCTGAGCTCAAGTGATCTGTCCACCTCGGCCTCCCAAAGTGCTGGGATCACAGGCCTGAGCCACTGTGCCCAGCCTGTTTACACATTCTTTATTCAAGCCTTGCAGCACCTCTAATTGGTGCATATTCTGATATTGATTTTACAAATGGAGAAGGTGCGGCTCTGAGAGTTAGGTAGTGCTTAAGTGTGCACAGCCTGTATATGGAGAAGTCTGAATTCTAATCCAGGTCTGTTTTAATCTACAGTCAGATGTCAACAAAAATGTCCTAATGGCGAAGGGAGAAAAGCAGTGGTTCCTGGTCAAATCTCCTCTAGAAACTCGATGAAAAGGAAGGGGCAGGTGGTTTGGTTTGTCTTGTTCTGTTTTGCTTGGCATGGCTTAAGAGCTGCTCCTTCTGTAGGCAAGAATTAGATGAGGTGATTTCTTGGAGTCCATTTCAACTCGATGAGTTTATGTTTTTACAAAATATGCTAACTTAAAAAAATAATTTTCAAAAGTACACACGTTGGACTGTCAATCACCTTTTTTTTTTTTTTTTTTTTCCCGAGCTGCAGATTTCTGATGTTTTTGGTGCACAAATTGCCAGCAGGAAATTCATCCCTCTGAACATCTGTCATTTGGGTTTTGACTTCCGCGTTTGTCAGATGCCTGTGATGCCGTTGGGTGCTGGGCTGCGTCAGTGGTGACTGACGTGAGATGTGAGGTTTGCCTTATTTTTTGTTTGGGTCTCAGTCCCAAGAGCCATTTGGCCTCAGCGCTCTGTCACCAAGTTCTGTACTTGAAGTCTCTCTTCCCCAAGGGGAAGTGGCCTTCGGCAGCCTAAGCTCTGTGTTACTGGACTGTGGGCCGGCACTCGGGAAGAAGTCCTCTGCAGTTCAGCATCCCGGGATGCATTTGGCAGATTTGCTGCCTCATTTAAGGACTCAGGACACACAAGTTCCTCCACTGCAGTCAGCACAGCTCACCCACACCTGCTGCACACCTGTCACTCCTGCAGCACCAACACCGCGCAGAGGAGCCACCCAGAGGAGAAGATGGAACCACCAACAGGTTCTCCTATGAAAGCACGGATCCAGAGAATATCCCTGATCTCATTTCAAATATTAGTTCCAAAGGGCTAGAACTGCAGAGCAGAGAAAAATCAAAATAAAGATTGTGTTAAAATCTACTGGAAAATATGATTCAATATGCAAAAACTGAATTTGCATATGTCACTTTTCAAGAGTATATTCAAGGCTGAGAATGGTGGCTCATGTCTATAATCCCAGCACTTTGGGAGGCTGAGGCGGGTGGATCGCCTGAGGTCAGGAGTTCGAGACAAGCCTGGCCAATATGGTGAAACCTCGTCTCTACTAAAATATAAAAATTAGCCGGGTGCGGTGGCAGGTGCTTGTAATTCCAGCGACTCAGGAGGCTGAGGCAGGAGAATCACTTGAACCTGGTAGGCAGAGGTTGCAGTGAGCCAAGATCATGCTATTGCACTCCAGTCTGGGCAACATAGTGAGACTTCCTCTCAAAAATAAATAAATAAATAAATAAATACAAATTTTAAAAAAGAGTTTATTCAGGGACTCTTTAGAACTTAGAGGGGGCTTTAAATAGTACAGTAACATTTATTGCATAAATATTGGCATTGTGGCCGGGCGCGGTGGCTCAAGCCTGTAATCCCAGCACTTTGGGAGGCCGAGACGGGCGGATCACGAGGTCAGGAGATCGAGACCATCTTGGCTAACACGGTGAAACCCCGTCTCTACTAAAAAAATACAAAAACCTAGCCGGGCGAGGTGGCGGGCGTCTGTAGTTCCAGCTACTCGGGAGGCTGAGGCAGGAGAATGGTGTGAACTTGGGAGGCGGAGCTTGCAGTGAGCTGAGATCCGGCCACTGCACTCCAGTCTGGGCGACAAAGCAAGACTCTGTCTCAACCAAAAAAAAAAAAAAAAAAAAATTGGCATTGTGACTGAACTATCAAAAACGTACCCAAGTAAACTAAATTTGGTTTTAGAATTCTAAATTAAGTAGCTTTGAATGAGACTTCTCCTGAAGCATTGGTTATGTATTATATGCAGGAAGTCCTTGGTTAGTTTTCTTGGTTTACCCTTATGATTTGTATTTAAAAAAAAAAATCATATTTGTTTCTGTACTTTTGTTCTAACCTTTATCGGTTTCTCTGTCTCCTCTGTTCGAGTTTTAGCTTTGTTTTTTCCTGACTGCCATCTAGAGGCCGACAGGAGTAATTACAGACACTAGGCTTCCTAGGCGGGGAGGTAGGAAAGGGTGGTGGAGACCGCAGAGCCATCAATTCATCTTTCCTGCTCTGCTGCCTAAGAAATGCTTTGCATGCCTCACTCTTCACAAATACTTTCATTCTGAGGTTGCAAAGTCTAATTGGCAACCTCTCCAATTCTACACTCTCCTTTGGCTTCTTTAGAAGAGCATAGCTGCCGCTTTAGATGTCCCATCTGTCTGAAGCCTCTGCCCAAAGACCTTATTTAATTCACAAAATAAAATAAATCCATTCATTTCATTTCATGCTTCTAGGGAAGCAGCCTCACCTTGGGAGCCCACGCTGTAGTATTTCAGGTGGCTAAAGCCTGGAGGAGGTAGGTGTCACTTTGTGGAATCTTAGACACTTAACAGGTGGAAGGGGCTTTGGAGACTGTCTAGCAAGTGATCCTCAGCCTAGAAAACGGGTTTTCTCTGGCTCCAGAATTGCAATCAATTAATGGCCTATCTTCCCCAAATCACAGGAAAAAAGTTAATAAGAAGGATTTTCTCAGTTTTGAATTTTCTGTCTTTTTTTTTTCTTTTTCTTTTTCTTTTAATATTATTTTATTGAGACAAGGTCTTGCTGTGTCACCCAGGCTGGCGTGCAGTGGTGCTGTCACGTCTCACTGCAGCCTTGACTTCCCAGGCTCAAGCAGTCCTTCCACATCAGCCTCCTGAGTAGCTGGGACCGCAGGCACATGCCACCATTCCTAGCTAATCCCCAGCAAGCTTTTGTCAGCTGCTCTTCTGCTGGCTGCCGGTTGCCTTCTTGCAACGTATTTTCACGCTTTTTTTTTTTTTTTTTAAATAAATCTGCCTTTCTTTATCTACAGCTGTCTTGGTAAATTCTTTTAACCCCATGCCACCAGCCCAGATAGTTCTGGCTCACCAGCAACACTGGTCACTAGAAGAGCTGAGACCAGGGCCCTGCTCCCATCACACTCGGCCCAGTAACTCTCCTTCTGAGCCTCAAGATCTGCTCTTTGGGGTGCAGTTCCAATCATGAGAACACTTTCTTTTGGTTGAGGAACATTGTCTCCGGACTGGTAAAATGAGCAAGTGCAGCATTTTGCTCCCACGCTCAGGTCAGCAGGGAGCGTGGCTCAGCACTTGGGCAGGCTGTCCCCACCCTCAAGGGGCAGAAACCAGGCCCGAAGGAGAATGTAGAGCGGGCAGAGCTGCTTCAGAAGGCGAGGGTCTCGGTCATCAGGGATGAGGTGGTCCAGAGTCTGCATCCCTGGGGGTGAGGGTGGGACACCCACACATGGAAGGGGTGGCCTCTCAGAGGAAAAGCAAGGCTCAGCATTTTCCTTAATGGTCACTAATGACCTCTGCACTGCTAGATCCAATGGCCATTCCTCCATCCTCAGCGTGCCAGACTTCAGCAGCTGAGGTGCGCTGATGGCCCCTCCTCTTTCATGCTCCTTCTCCCCTCAGCTTCCAGATACCACCTTCTCTTGGTTTTCCTCCTGCTCTCTGGTCACTCTGCCTTCTCTGCTGGGTTATCCGCTGCACCTTAACCTCGTAATGCCACAATGTCTTCGGCCTCGTGAAAGGAAAATAAAATCCCGGGACTCCAAAATCACTGTGCCAAAGGGAAAAGTGAAGTTGAGGAACTGAGTTATGAAAAAAATAAATAAATCAACCTTTAACAACAACAACAAACAAATAAAAAACAGCTGTAATTTCACATGCTTCCTTTATCTGCTGTAGAATGTAGATTTACTGAGCACAGATGAATGCATAATTGACCTCCCCTTTTCACATGTAAAATGTGGATTCAGTGTGTGCTAATCAAAACCTTGTAAAAATGTAACCACCTGCCTCATTGCTCACTCTCCTTTTTTTTCTTTCCTCCTTCCTCTCCTGCCCACTCTCTCCCCTTTACAACTGAAGTTGTCAACACCCTGTTTGGAAAAAGCACAGGCCACAGATCCTCCTGTGATGTGTGTGTGTGTGTTTTCCTGGGTGCATCCTCAAGTGTGCAAAATAAACCTCTAAATGGATTGAGATTTGCAACAGTCACTTTTTGGTTTCCAGCCTCATCCCCTCCTTATCTCCCACACTCCCCTGAGGCCTCATCCTGTCCCTGTCTTTAAACATCTGTTTATCTACACACAATAACCCCTACATATCCATCACCAGCCCTGAACTTTCTCCCAAACTGCACATGTTTGTCCAAGTCCCTCCTTGAGATGGTGGCTTGGATGTCTAGGAGACGTCACGCTGACGTGTCCAAATTTCTCCCAGATCTACTCCACCCACAGGTTCCACCATTCCAGGTGTTGGTGGCTCCACTGGTCGAGCTTCCTAGGCTGAACATCCTTGACTCCTCTTTCTCTCACACTGTACACTTGATCCACCAGGAAATCCTGTTGGCTGTATCTTTAAAATACACCCAGTCAGATCACTTCTCACCACCTCCCTACTGCCCCTGGTCACAGTGGCATCATCATTTCCTTGCCATGGAAGAACCTAGAACATTCCACTTGATCTCCTGCTGTGACTCCTGCTTCTCCTAAGGGTTCTCTTCAAAACTGCATCAGGACAATCCTTTCAGAGTGGTTCCCATGGCACTCCTTCTCTGCTCTGAGCCCTGCAGTGCTGCCCTTTTCTTTTAGTGCAGAAGCTGGCATCCTTCCCTGGTGTGCCAACCCAGTCCCCTGAGATACAGATGCCCGGGGAGACATTCCATGAGCGAGGCTCTTCTGAGAGGATCTGCCCATGAGAAGATATCAGGAAGGAGGGAGGAGGCTGAGAGAGGCATCAGGTTGTGACGCAGGTCAGATCTCCAGTGCAGGAGAGAGAGGGAGAGTCAGGGGGGATGGTCCCAGTCTGCAGTGAAACCTCAAGACGGAATCTCTGCAAAGCAGTCTGTGTCTCCCGGGAAAGGGCCTGCCTCATGGCCCCTCTGCGCTGTGCTGAACTTTTCCCCTCAGACCTGTGCTAGCGCCATATTGAATATTTCAGTCTGCACCTCCTGCCCCTGCATTCCTAATGGCCCTTGACTGGCTCTTCCTTTCTTCTTCTTCTTATAGCACATCCTGCCTTCTAATGTGCTATACAATCAACTCATTTACTATGTCTGTTTTAATTGCCTGTGTCTCACCCCTGGCACATTAGCTGCATAAAGGCAGAGATCTTGATTTTGTTTATTAATACAGCCCAAGTAACCGGAACAGTGTCTGCAGCATAGCAGGCACTCTATGAGTAAATATTTGTTGGATGAATGGATGCTGTTCTTATTTGGCTCTTCTAGCAGTTAACCTAGCAGTTCTTTCTCTGCCTCACATTTTGAATTGGGATGCTCCGTACTGATGGGATAAATAATGATAACTTTGGCTTATTTGATCGAGCCTCTACCGAGTGTCATTTGCTTGCTTCACGTGGACACGCACTCATCTCCCTAACACCCCTCAAGGGAGACGTGGTCAGCAGCGTTGCGTGGGCCTCTCCCACAGTCCTTGGGTTTGGTCTGTGTGGCTTTCAGAACACAGAAGTGACGGTTTGTCACCGCCCAGGCTATGCTGCAAAAGCTATCGTGGCTTAACCCCTTGCTCTGTCTGGGATCACTCACTCTGGGGAAAGGAAGCCAGTTTCCACACCATGAGGACGGTCAAGTGAGCTGTGGAGAAGCCTGGGAGGTGAGGATCGGGGGCTCCCTGTCTGCAGTCCTGTGAATGCACCATCGTGTAAGCAGGTCCTCTGGCCCCAGTCATACCTTCGAATAACGCCAGACTCAGCCTGCCCCTTGACTGCTGCCTCATGGAGGTCCGGGGCTAGAGCTAAGCGGCTCCCAGATTCCTGCCCTGCGGAAACTGTGTGGGGTTGCATGTGTTTTTTGTTTTAAACTGCTAAGTTTTGGGTCATTTGTCAAGCAGCCATGGAAATTACATTCATTATTATTAGTACTATTATTCTTATTACTATTCATTTAATTTTAGAAATGACAAATCTGAAGTTCACAGAAACTAACCTGCCTGAGGTCATGCAGGTAAGAGCAGGCAGGGCAAGATTTGACACCTCAGATGGGCCGGAGCATGCTGGGTCTCCCAAGCCACTTGAAGAGCAATTCTACATTCCATGTGCACCCACGGTGACAGGCCATGGGAGAGGAGGAAAAGCCTATGTTTGTTCATTTCATCAGAAAGATGAGGCTTATTTGCAGAGAGCAGAGGCCGGGTCATTAGGTAACAGGACCTCCAGCACAGCTTAAAACCCAAACCACACGCTTGGTTTAATCCGAATCCCTATCCTTGGGCGTGGAATGCCCAGCTATCCATCTCTGTAAAACAACATCTGGCAAAAAGAATTCAAAAGCTGCCCATCCCAATGAGCCCATACCTCTACCTATTTGTAATAAAGCCAATCTTGCCTTTATTTCAACTTGGACAGAGTTTGGATCCAGGTTTGTGGCTGTGTTTGCTTGCAGTAACCAAGGATTTAAAATCTCAGTGATGCAATCTTTCCCGTTGCACCTCTCATTTCTAAATATGCCTGTATATGGCAAAGCAATTAAGTCATTTTGTTTCAGCTTCTTATTTTACTCTCCCGACTCCAAAAGTTTTGCAACGTTTATTCAATGAAGTTAAAGAGAAACCTCACCTGAGTCACCTTTTAAATGAAAGAGTCGCTAACCCTCTGTGGTGCTTTATCTGCACGGGGGGGATGGGGGTGGCGAGTGAGGGTAACGTGTAGCAGCGGGAGCTGGAGCACCTTTTCCCTCCCTCCTCCCCAGGAGTCTGGGCTCTCAGCGGGAGGCCACTGTACCATGGCAACTTCCATTTCAATGACATTATTTCTAATAAATGACTGCCCGAGGGTTTACGGGGTGTTTCTGGCCCCAGCTCAGTGTAACCAGCAGGAGTTGGGGGCAGTGCGATTTCCTGTCCCCTCACCCAGTGGTTTCTGCTTCACCACGAAAGATCACAAGAGTATTTGATGTTGGTTCTTGGAACAGAAATCAGTTAATTAAAGCCGGTGAGTGTTTGAGCAAGTTGAATGCAAGCCGCACGTTGTTGGCAGAGCACGGGTACAGAAAGGCAGGCAGAAGTTGGTCCCCAGAGAGCACAGATACAAGAGGCCCCTCTCTCTTTAGCCAGTCCCCTAGTTCATCAGTAATGAGAGGCAAGAGCAACAGAAGAGACAGAAACACAGCAACAAGCCACCTTTTCCTTCCAGCCAAACATCCCTGACTCTCCTGGCAGCGCATCGCTCAACCTGAAAGGCTCATCGCGGAGCCCAGATGACTGGTTTGATGTTTGCTCGTTCTCTTTCTGCACCAAAAGGTAGAGAGAGATTGTGAGAGGGAGAGAGAGAACAGAAAAGGGAGCAGGGAGTCTGAATAATCTTTAGAGCAGGTAATTATCAATACTCATCAGGAAACTTTATCATTGTCCCAAGAATGAAGGTGTTAATGATGTTTGAGTTGGAGGAATGTGGTCACCAAGTTTTGTCTTTTTGTGACCCTCTTCTTTTGGAGGCCTGGCCTCCCTAATAGACTGACCTCTGTGTGCTATCAAGCCCAGGATGCACCTGGAAGAACCGGCCCCTGGCTACTTGTTAGATCATGGAAGGGAAATGGAGTTTGCTCTCTGCTCATCCCTGTCACTCAATCCAAAGATGTTTATTAAGTGCCCCTGGGACTTAAAGTAGCCATTCTTCTAGATGCAGAGCAATCAGGATATCCTTTCATCAAGGAAATGAATGAGGTTAGCACTCACCTTCCATTGCTGGGGCACAGAACAAGCATGCCAAGGCCGCCTTGAGCCCGTTAATGACATTCATGAATAAGAAAATTGTGTCTTTCTGTGTTGAGCGCTATAGTGTCTTGGGAGGATCACAGTCAAAACATTCCTTATTAGAAAGGGCCTATTAAACACAGCCGGGGCCTTCATAAAAAGTAATGTGAATATGTTTCCTGCAATTTGCAAGATGTATTTCAACATGTGTATAGACTGTTTATTTAATTTTCTGCATGCCTGAATATCTTCACTTGCATACAAATTCTCTACTGTAATTGGCCAGGGAGGCTGATTATAAATGATGTATAAGTTCAAGTGTTAACCACGTGTTTGGCACGGAGCTATGCCAGGACCACATTACCCAGTGCTCAAGAATGGAAATACCGACAGGCTGGATCTGAAGACTCAACTGTGGCATGACATGTGGATGGTGGATCTCGAGGGCCAGCCCCTGGATTCACAAGCAGAGGGAGACATGCCATTTACATGATTAACCACACACCAGATATTTTGAATGGCTTGCTTTGCATTTTACCACACGCATGCATTTAGTGATGTGAGATATTGTAATGTTGGCTTTCATTTCAAAGAGTTATTTAAACATACTTAACCTTTATAATTCTTCCCTTTGTTGTTTAGATAACTGAAAGACTGAAATTGGGAAATGGAATTTTCTTAGAGCTAGGAGAGATCTTACACATGATTCACCATTTTACTCTACATATTTCCAGGTGAGGTATCTGAGGATGAGAGGGGGCAGGAAACCACCCAAAGACACACAGCTTGTTTGGGACAAGGAGAAAAGCAGTGGGATGGGGGTGTCAGACCTTCTCACGTGTTCTAATCATCAACCTGTCCTTCCCTACTGGCTCCTTCCCTCCATCTGTAAATGCCATCAAATCCCTTTCTCCCAATGCAAATAAGTAAATAAATAAACAGCCAAACACCAACAGAGCCCCCAAACTGACTCCCCCCTACCTTCAGTGCTCCTCTAGTAACTATCCTGACTCTCCACTTCTCATCCACACTATTTATAAAAAGCAGCCGATGTCGGGCTGTCTTCACATGCACTCTGTCCTTAGGCCACTCTCAGTGGACCTCTTCCTGTTCCCAATCCAATGGACTTTCCTCTGTCTTCTAGGGGACACTTCTCCTTTGTCCCTTCATAGCCCCCATTTCTTTGACACCACCCTGCCCTGCTTCTGCCCACGACTCTCGGAACCCTCCTTCTGTCCTCTGCAAGCCTGTCTCCTGGCTGGCATGCCCAGGTTCCGCAGGATTCTGTACCTGCTCATAGCCCCTCCCACTTTACGCGCTGTCCTGGGCCATGCTTTTCATGCTCACGATCAACTACAAACGAGATATGATGTCTCCCTGATTCTGAATGTCACTTCTGAGCTTCAAATCTAAATATTCAACAGCCTGCTGGACATCTCCACCCAGAAGTACTACAGGAACTTCAAACTCAACGCATCCACAGTGGAATTCATGAGCGGGCCAGGCACTGCGTTTTCTTCATCTTTGTGTATCCAGCACCTAGCAGAGAGCAGGAATTGTTGGCTAGTAAGCATCTTACTTGGAAGGCAGAGGGGCGGAAATGTTTGAGAATTACAGGAGTAGGTAAAAGTCCCAAAGCAATGCAAGGAATGTAGGTTGCAGCGTTCATCAAAACTGTATTTCCTAGAAGTCATTATATGAAAAGGACACCAGCACATGTAAATTTACAGCAGCACAATTCACAATTGCAAAGATGTGGGACCAATCTAAGTGCCCATCAACCAATGAGTGGGTAAGGAAAACGTGGTACATATACACCATGGAATACTACTCAGCCATTAAAAGGGAGGAAATAATGTCTTTAGCAGCAACTTGGATGGAGCTGGAGGCCATTATTCTAAGTGAAGTAACTCAGGAATGGAAAACCAAAACCACATGTTCTCACTTATAAGTGGAGCTAAGCTACAAGTATGCAAAGGTATACAGTGTGACATCATGGAGTTTATGCAGAAGGGAGAAGGAGGCTAGGGATAAAAGATTACACATTAGGTACAATGTACACTGTTTGGGTGCACTAGAATCTTGGAGTTCACCACTATATAATTCATGTTACAAAAAACACCACTTGTATCACCAAAACTATTGAAATAAAAAACAATTTTTTTTTTTTTTTTTTTTTTTTTTGAGATGGAGTCTTGCTCTGTCGCCCAGGCTGGAGTGCAGTGGCCAGATCTCAACTCACTGCAAGCTCCGCCTCCCGGGTTCACGCCATTCTCCTGCCTCAGCCTCCCGAGTAGCTGGGACTACAGGCGCCCGCCACCTCGCCCGGCTAGTTTTTTGTATTTTTTTAGTAGAGACGGGGTTTCACTGTGTTAGCCAAGATGGTCTTGATCTCCTGACCTCATGATCCGCCCGTCTCGGCCTCCCAAAGTGCTGGGATTAGAGGCTTGAGCCACCGCGCCTGGCCAATAAAAAAACAATTTTTAAAGAAAAAACTGTTTTCTGACACACTCAAATCAAAGAATAAAATGCCAGGTCTTTGAAAAGGAAAGCTTCATGGTTGGGCATTGTTTTCTAGCACCACCTAGTGGATATCGTGAGTGAGCCAGCATGCCTTATTTTGAATTTTTTTTTTTAATGTTTTTATTTTTTGAGAAAGACTGTCACTCTGTTTCTCAGGCTGGAGGGCAGCTGTGTGATCTTGGCTCACTGCAACCTCTGCCTCCTGGGCTCAAGCAATTCTCCTGCTTCAGTCTCTTGAGTAGCTGAGACTACAGGCAGGTGCCATCACGCCCAGCTATATTTTTGTATTTTTAGTAGAGACGGGGGTTCACCATGTTAACTAGGCTAGTCTCGAACTCCTGACCTCAGGTGATTTGCCTGCCATGGCCTCCCAAAGTGCTGGGATTACAGGGGTGAACCACCAAGACCGGTTTTATTTATTTATTTTTATTTTTTTGAGACAGAATCTCCCTGTGTTGCCCAGACTGGAGTACAGTGGTGCCGTCTTGGCTCAACGCAACCAGTGTCTCCTGGTCTGAAGCGATTGTCCCACCTCAGCCTTCCCAGTAACTGGGACCACAGTCGCGAGCCACCACACCCGGCTAATTTTTTTTTGTATTTTTTATAGAGACTTGGTTTCACCATGTTGCCCAGGCTGGTCTTGAACACCTGGACTCAAGCCATCCACCTGCCTCAGTCTCCCAAAGTGTTGGGATTACAGATGTGAGCCACTGTGCCTGGCCACCTTCCTCTTTTAATCAAAAATGATATCTCAGTTAACGATTTGCACTGTAATAGCACCTACCAAACCTACTAATTTTACATACATTACTTCATCTCATCTCCAAAACAAGGCACTCATTATTCTCCCCATTTTACAGGTTAGAAAACAAAACTTTAGAAGATTGGGGAACTTGCCTCTTTCTCAAAATTGTTTCCAACACTAAGCCTTCGCCATCCTGCCATAGAACTTTGCACTTTTATTCTACCGTTTTATTTCGTTGTTGCTGTTTTACTTTATCTTTTAAAGAACACGAATAGTTAGTTTATAGGGCTTCTAGACTATGTATGATATATTAGAGTTGCAAAAATTCATTATAGAAATAGCATTAGGCCGGGTGCGGTGTCTCATGCCTGTAATCCCAGCACTTTGGGAGGCCAAGGAAGGAGGACTGCTTGAGCTCAGGAGTTGAAGACCAGCCTGGGCAACACAGTGAGACCCCATCTCTACTCTCTCTCTCTCTCTATATATATATAGTGTATATATAGGCAATGTATACATACTATATATACTATATATGAAAAATGTTTTGTAGAAAAAATATTTTTTCTAATAATATTTTAGAAATTTTTTTTCTTTTTTTTTTTTTTTTTTTTTGTGATGGAGTCTTGCTCTGTCACCCAGGCTGGAGTGCAGTGGTGTGATCTCGGCTCACTGCAAGCTCCGCCTCCCGGGTTCACGCCATTCTCCTGCCTCAGCCTCCCGTGTAGCTGGGACTACAGGTGTCAGCCATCATGCCTGGCTAGTGTTTTGTATTTTTAGTAGAGACGGGGTTTCACTGTGTGAGCCGGGATGGGATGGTCTCGATCTCCTGACCTCGTGATCCACCTGCCTCGGCCTCCCAAAGTGCTGGGATTACAGGCCTGAGCCACCGCACCTGGCCAAAAAAATATTGTTTTAGAAAAAATTTTTCTTCTCTAAAGGAAAATTCTAAAATTTTCTTTTTCTAAGAGAAAAAAGTATATAAACATAGAAACAGTATTAACAATAACAACAAAAACAAAGCACATGCTCTCTCCAGGCATTGTTACAGCTCCCTAAGTATCATCTCATTTAATCCTTGCTTCCTATATATCATCTCACTTAATTCCCACGACCACTCCATGAATAAGATATTCTTATTATCCCTATTTTGTTTTCCCAAGGACACCAGCTAGTAGTGGATCTTAAATACAACCAGGCAGTCTAGCTCCAGAGTCAAGATCTTAACTCCCATCAGAGCAAACAGCGTCGGGAAGACACTGGAAGGGTCAAATGTACCTTGACACTTGTTCACTCATTTGATTTCCATGATAACAGAGCTGTAAATATTTGGTCTACATCTAATGCACCCTTTTCAGTGCCTGGTATGGTGGCTTTCCAAAAGCAGAATTTGAGAGGCCACTTATTGAATGAATGATCTGTATAAAGAGAACACTGGGTGATGATGGCTTAATGTGTCCATCACTCCATATAGCTTATTTCCTTTTTATTAAGAACTTTCTGGAGGCCAGGCACTGTGGCTCATGCCTGTAATCCCAGCACTTTGGAAAACCAAAGCAAGTGGCTTGCTTGAGCTCAGGTGTTCAACACTAGCAAAACCCTGCTGGTACAAAAAATACAAAAATTAGCCAGGCGTGGGAGTGTGGCCTATAGACCCAGCTACTAGGAGGGTTGAGGTGGGAGGATCACCTGAGACCGTGGAGGCTGAGGCTGCAGTGAACCATGATCACACCACTGCACTTTAGCCTGGGTTAAAGTGAGACTTTGTCACAAAAAAAAAAAAAAAGAAAGAAAAAGAAAAAGAAAAAGAAAAGAAGTTTCTGGAAACAAAATTTCTTCATTCGAAGGTGGTGATGCGTTAAGAGAAAAGCACTCTTCCAGACCTGGGATGGACCTGGGGGTGGGGAGGTTGGTCCCCAGGAGATAACTTGGGATGTCCTCACGTCTGCCCACAGTGGCCCATTCATTTATTTTTTATGGTGAATGTGGGCACAGTGTCGCACCCCTATTGGGCTTCTGTTTCAGTCACTGAACTTAGTTTTGGGTGGCCTTTGGGCTTGGTTCTTGTGTTGAATTATTCATCCTGATTTGACACCCGTGCCCATTCATACTGTAAGGTTTGGGTTTTGAGCAAAGAGCTTGCCCGCCTCCTGAGACCACATGACTACAAGCCAGGAATGCTTCCTTGGTCACTTCTGGATAATTATTTTCTGCAGTGCTTAGATTTTCTTATATTTAGCTATAAAGCAAGACAGTTCCTGTCAGAAATTCTACTTTTCCATAACTCCACATAGAGGGAAAACCTCAAAAAGAAAAAAAGGTATTTTCAGTGAAAGTTTTCCTTTATGACAGGGTCAGTTGTGAAATAACCTATAGGAAGGGGACTCCAATAGGTGGTTGGTCAACACGTGAAACAAAACTTTGGCTGCAAATTTTAAATTCTTAGGCTCAAAAATTATTTCAAATCATATACTTGAATGCTTTCACTCATATATTGGCTAACCTATGAATTTCCCTTCCACCTTACTGCCCACAACTCAAAGAGGTTTATACTTTATATATATATCTATATTCTGCATTTTTTTCCTTAGGAGTTATCCCCAGTTTCCCTCACCACAGATGCAATTTCCAGAGCCAATATTTAGACATAATTTAAATGTGTCTCATTTGATTCATTTACATATTCTAAATGAAGTCCACGTACCTTCTTCTGTCACTCTCCCATGCTTACAGCTGCCGGCTTCCATGGCCTCCCATGGCAGCGGCGCAGCTGAATGGACAGGGCATGTCTCTGAAACGTGTGTCCTTGCATAGCGTTTACATCAGAAAGAGGTCCTGGGAAGATCCACAAATGCTTTTATCTCTTACTTTCCTGACCAGGTAAAGATCTCTTTTTTGTAGTTATCTTAAAAAGATGTATAAATGGCTGGGCGTAGTGACTCATGCCTGTAATCCCAACACTTTGGGAGGCCAAGGCGGGCAGATCACTTAAGGTCAGGAGTTCAAGACCAGCCTGGCCAACATGGCAAAACCCCATCTCTACTAAAAATACCAAAATTAGCCTGGCGTGGTGGGGTGCACCTGTAATCCCAGCTACTTGGGAGTCTGAGACAGGAGAATTGCTTGAACCCAGGAAGCGGAGGTTGTAGTGAGTCAAGATGGTGCCACTGCACTCCAGCCTGGGTGACAGAGTGAGACTTTGTCACACACACAAAAAATGTATAAATGATAAAAACAGAAATACTTAGAGGGATGGGAGCTTAAAGCTCAATGTCATTTTGTTTTTTGATAGTAAATATATATACTTACTATATATTTGTTATATGTACTATAATACTATACTATAATATACTATTGTATTTATTATAGACAGTAAATTTATATATGTATTTACTGTATATAGTAAATATATATTAAATACATACAATTTATTGTATATAGTAAATATATTATGCATATATTATATATATACACACACACATATGTATATATATGTATTTTAGAGACAGGGTCTTGCTCTGTCACCCAGGCTGGAGTGCAGTGGCTTAATCGTGGCTCACTGCAGCCTTGACTTCCTGGGCTCAAGCCATCCTTCCACCCCAGCCTCCCTAGTACCCGGGACTATAGGTGTGCCCCAACACACCCAGCTAATTTTTTGATTTTTTTATAGAGTGGGGTCTTGTTATATTGCACAGGCTGGTCTTCAACTCCTGGGCTCAAGGTATTCTCCCACCTTTGCCTCCCAAAGTGCTGGGATTACAGG
This sequence comes from Papio anubis, assembly GCF_008728515.1. NCBI lineage: Eukaryota > Metazoa > Chordata > Mammalia > Primates > Cercopithecidae > Papio > Papio anubis. The sequence goes on from NC_044986.1 coordinate 96,988,832, forward strand.
TGTGAGCCCTCTGTCCCAGTCCCTAAATATTCTTTATAGTAAGAATTAGTTAAGAGAAGAACATTGTTATGGACTAAATTGTATCCCTTTAAAAATCCATAGGCTGAAGCCCCACCCCAATGTGGCTATTTGGGGATGAGGCCTTTGGGAGATAATTAGGGTTGGATGAGGTCATGAAGGTGGAACCCACATGATGGGATAATGGCTTGATAAGAAGAGGAAGAGGGAGAGATCGGTGTCTCTTTCCGCCATGTAGGCATACACCAGGAAAGCGACTGTCTACAAACCAGGAAGAGGACCCTTATCAGGAACCAAATCGGTCACCACTGTGATCTGGGACTTTGCAGCCTCCAGAACTATGGAAATAAATGCCTGTTGCTCAACCCACTCAGTCTATGGTGTTTTGTGATGGCAGCCTGAACAGACTAATGATGAAGACAAATATGATTAAGATTAAATATGATTAAAAAGAGGGTTATTAATTACTTTTTTCTGTGATTTTAAACAAGTGAGATAAAAATAACATTTTGACTTTTTGAAAAATAATGAGATTTTTCCACCATTGTCTTCTAATGATGAGGCAAAATGTCTTGCATTTCTACTAAATCTTGGTTTGATTCGATAGAAACCCTCCATCATACCCATACTAATGGCAAACTGCAGTCTGTCAATAAGGCCGGGCATGTTAAAAGACGGGAAATAAGTAAGCAACAGAAGGTGAGAAAAGCTACCTTTGCTTCCCACTGAATCTCTAGCACCCAGAAAAAGCAGAGTAACACGGTGGAAACTCAGAAACTATTTGGTGAATGAGTGAATAGAACTAAAGAATGAAAGCCCAGTGCAGATGATGGAAAGAACATGGGCTTGGGAGCCAGAAACATTTGGGTCAAAGTCTGGCTCTTCCATGAAATTACAGTTACCTGACCCTGGGCAATGTAAGGAATTTTGTTTAGCCTCAATTTCCTCCACAGAAGGGGGATCATAATGCCAACACTGTAAGGTTGTTGGGAAGATCCAAGACAGTAGACATAAAATGTGCCGTAAGAGCCCAGATGCATGTAATACCCTCAATACTATTACATCTCTTGTTTCAAGAGAAGGAGAGCTGAAATTGGCAGAAAAACTTTCATGGAAGGGGTAGGCTTAATCATGACTTTAAAGAAATAAAGATAAATAGTGAGATGAGAAGATGTCTATTATACACCATTATACACCATTAGAGAGATGTCACAGAATAATATGTCCATAGTATGATCCCGGTAATAGTTTTTTTAAAAACCTACCACTATGGGCATGCACACAAACATACCTACATTTCTGATTGCACTGGCAAGCCATCAGTGATAATTTAACTGTGGCTAATGGCAAGGGGTTAAGATTAGAGATTAAGGTTAAGACAGGAGAGCTTCAGTTTTATTTCCTATATCATATTGCATAAATCTTTTCAAATAAGCATGTCTTACTTTTGTAAAATAATGCAAAAGACAACTTAAAGAGGAAGGAGTGGGGGTCAGCTACATGGGAATGAAGAGGGGCCTCCAGCGAAAGGCATAAACTAAAGATCTACTGCAAAATTTGTTATCTTTCACCACCAAGAATGTCCCAGTACACATAAAAGCAGAAATGTTTCCTTGATTCTCAATCCTGTCTTTTTTCTCCCAAAATCAGTTAAAGGGAATTTCCCACACTTCCTTTTCTCTGGACTTGTAGTTTAAATTGGTATAAATCTTACACCCTGAGATATCTCCTTGAGTTGTGAGCGTCACCTCAAATACTTTATCTACAAAACAGAAGAGGGCAAAGTTGTTTGGATATGTGGTTCCCGGTATTTCCTCTACCTCCTCGCCCTGGCCAATGTGGAAGGCCCCTCCTTCCACAGGGGCAGGAAGGAAAGAACAGTGTCTTCTTCCCTGGGCAACACAGGCAGGGCACAGAACGCATGACATCCTTGGTCCTGTCAAGAGACTTTCTGCAACTTCCCAAACATTAACAAGTCTTCTTTCAGAAACTCAGAGAGTGCCCTGTGTACTTTACCAGCTTTTATCTACAAATCTCAACATTAGCTCATTCACCCTTAAAGCTCACGGGAGACCTGGGTAAAGCCACATAGCAGTTAACCCCGGGGCCGGGTGGTGAGTTGGCATGAAAAAGGGATGGAACCCAGACCTCCTAATGGTGGGTGAAAACCTCTTCTGTTCCTCCTCCTTGCCTTCCACCCCTGTGCTGAATAGGGGGTAATGTCGCATTCCGCTGCATGAAGCTAAGGCTTTCACGTCCCTTTAATATGTTGGTTTTCCTTTGGGTTTCCAATCTGCATATTCCGTGAAAACACTCCCCTGGTAACGATCTGTCATCATCAGTAATCATAACTTGTAACATCGTGTGGAAGTGAGCTGGACATCAGTCAGAGCTGTCTCCTGGCAGATTTGGGAGCGTCAGAGCCCTGATGTGTTAGTTTTGAACCAAGAATATGCTGTAATGTGAATGTAATGCTATTTCTGGAATATATACATCTCCAGGGACCCAGGGGGTGTACAGAGGGTAGACGAGCTTATTTTATTGGAATGTCAATCTATTTCATTTTTTATCACACTTGGCATTTCTCTGAGCTAATTTCCTCCACAAAGTGGGGAACTGCTGTGACTTATGTGGACAAGCGGCTCCTAAACCTTGGCTTGCCCAGCCCGCAGAATCGCTCCGGAGCCTGCCGCGCCTGCCCGGGCTTAGCGCGTTAGGTTTGGCATCAAAGCTGCAAACATTCGGATGACGTGGAAAGCAAATGTTTTTGCTCCTGAAGAAGAGGTGTAAATCCTTGGTCTGATCTGGTTTCACTGGGAAATGTTCTCTTGGATACGTTTTCTTTCTGGTAGCTCCCTCTTCGTAACTGAGCCAGTGCATTTCATACACAGTAGTTGCATATTTACTTGCTGCAATTGAAAACAATTTCCGAAGAATAAATGGATGCATGTCAGGGGTTCCTGGGAGAGTGAGAGAATCTAGACTTGGCAGGCTGTGAACGAGAGAGATGCCCACCCTCTCTGTCTCCTCACCACGCCCCCAACGCCCAGATCGTTCCCACTTCCATGCACAATCTCAAGCCTCATCACCATCTGTAAGGCATGCCCTCATTTCCTTCATCAAAGGTGGAGAAACTGAGGCTTGTAGAAGCAAAATACCAAAGCCACAGGGCTGAAAAGAGGCTGCATCATTCTGGCTCCAGCTGTGAGCTCAAACGTCCTACAGATCCGATGAGGGCACCCCTCATTGCTCCAGCCACTCATGAGAGGAAAAGCTATCCCGTTCCTAAAACACATGATTAAGAACGAAGACCCTTAGTGTCTAGCACTTGCTAACCACCAACATACTCAGTGGTGTGGGCACCATAACAATCATGATATTTTCATTACAGTTAATAGTAATTGAGGGCTTACTATGTCCCAGGCGCTATTAAGTACTTTGCAGGGATTACCATATTCATTTACACAGCAGCCCCATGAAGTAGGTATTAGTACTAGCCTCATTTTACAGATCACAAAACTGAAGTGTAGATTTGTTAAAATGCTTTCCCAAGGTCAAGGGTAGCACACAGCAGCCTCTCCCTCTTTTCTCTCATCTCTCGGTGGAAGACTTTTGCTAGATAATTTCTTACAATGTCCTCCGACTAGAATATTCTGACTTGTTATCCTTGGCTTTGTTATATTAATCTTTTTTTTTTTTTTTACTTCCTTGAAGTGATCATATGTCTTTTCATACTGTTTATGTTCAGGGACCCATGATTATAAGAACACTGAGGCCAGGGTGTGTCACTAACCTGGCACGTCATCTGAAGCAGAATGCAGATAATATTAACTGTGAATTAGAATGGAAAGTGGTAGGTGGATACGAACATCAAGGGAAAAAATGGCTAAGAGTTTTAAGCTTATCTCTAATATTTCTTTTAATGAAAGCTGCTAATAAATATTCACAATTGACAGGATTGAGGTTTTTTTGTTGTTGTTTTATGTTTTGCTTTTTTTTCTTGCTTGCCATCTGGGGAAATGATGTACACAAAAAGTGAAATGACAAAAGAAGGTAGACTGGGAGAGGAAAAGAATATGAAATAAGAACAAGGGGTTGGGCGCGGTGGTTCATGCCTGTAATCCTAGCACTTTGGGAGGCTGAGGCAGGCGGATTACCTGAGGTCAGGAGTTTGAGATCAGCCTGGCCAACCTGGTGAAACCCCATCTCCACTAAAAATACAAAAATTAGCTAGGTGTGGTGATGCATGCCTGTAATCCCAGCTACTTGGGAGGCTGAGACAGGTGAATTGCCTGAATGCAGGAAGTGGAGGTTGCAGTGAGCCGAGATCGCGCCAGAACCAGACTCCGTTTCAAAAACAAACAAAAAAAACCTCAAAAACCTCCAACAAACAAAAAACAAACAGAAAAGAACAAGGATGTGACATTTACAGAAAAGGTTCTACTGCTTACAGTTACATGTATTTTTAGAAATTTCTTTCTTTTGGGGAGAGAGACATGTGTATGGAGAAAGGTTTAAAAGAGACATTAAATGAAAGGGCACCAAATTGAATTAAGAAGGTACAGAGAGTTAAGCCATGAGGCTCATGGGGACAGGATCCTGGTGTACGCGATGTTCTGAGATATGCACTTTTCCTGAGGGTGAGGCTGGGCTCTGCAGTGGCTGCGGTAATGGTCAACTTCAATGTGCACTGCTCCTTCCTATGAAGCCATATCTGGTGATAACATCAATGTGCCAGACTTCTCTACTTATGTCATTATTTGTTTGATGAGTTTCCACTTTTCTCTACTCTTATCTATAAATGCTTGACTTGTTGGAATAAAAAAAAAAAGATGCAGGGTTTATTTTCTGTGTATATGCAAACCTGCCCTCATAAGCAGTTTTCAACCACAGTCAATGAAGGATCTGAATCAAGCTCATTTTCAATTGCATGCGTCAATTTGTTCCTGTACTTTACTTTTTGTCTTATATGTACACCTCTAAGACTTTGTGAAATTTTTTGAAGTCCAGGGCTATACTCTATTAAGAACTTTTAAAATTAAGAATGTATTATTTCATTGATTTTCATAATCCCCTTTGGGATGATATCCTTGGAATATTTCACCAAATTTCTAATTTCAAAGTGATTGTAACAGGAGCTGGAGGAGAGAAGCAGAACATAGTGAAACTATTCATGGAACGTAATTTCTATTCCACTCATTTTAGGGAAGCTGAAGTCTAGGAGAGCCATGGTAATGCCATTTTAAGTTCAGCTCTGTCTTGAGACCAACAGGGCACATTCATTGTTACTCATGACCCATAGTCTTAAGATGCTTACAGTTGAAAGGAAACAGTTTAAACATACCTACGAGGACACACTCCTGCAACAGTGGAAAGTCCAGATGTCCCAATACTAACGACAATATGTTTTCAAGATTAATTACTTGATGCTTTCAAGTACACACACACTAAAATGTCAAAGTTTTCTTTAAATCAACAGAATAATAAATTTTATCATGCTGTCTGCCTACCTACACATAGATACAGCTTGGCTTAGCTTCTACATAGACAAAACCCCTAGATGAGAAACAAAGATGAGGTGTGCCTCCGCTTGCTTTCTGAGGTTGCCCTACTCTGCATCCCAGTAGCTTTCAATAAACGATCTCTTCTCACTGCTCTCTGTGACTCTCCTTGAATTCCTTCCTACACGAGATCCAAGAACCCTTTCTAGGGACAGACCCAAAAAAGACGCCTTTTTTTCCTAGGAAATGATCATGTGTCACTTAAAGGGGAGAAATTCACTGTCATTTGCAAACACCCTACAATGTACCTACGAAAACCTAAAGGTGACCGGGTGCGGTGGCTCACGCCTGTAATCCCAGCACTTTGGGAGGCCGAGGCGGGCGGATCACGAGGTCAGAAGATCTAGACCATCCTGGCTAACATGGTGAAACCCCGTCTTTACCAAAAATACAAAAACTTAGCCGGGGGTGGTGGCGGGCGCCTGTAGTCCCAGCTACTCGGGAGGCTGAGGCAGGAGAATGGCGTCAACCTGGGAAGCAGAGCTTGCAGTGAGCCAACATGGCACCACTGCACTCCAGCCTGGGCCACAGAGCGAGATTTCATTTCAAAAAAGCAAAACAAAACAAAACACTTGAGGCACAGCTGCCTACACACTCAGGCTCTATGGTGTAACCTATTGCTTTTAGGCTGCAAACCTGCACAGCATGTGACTGTACTGAATACTGTGGGCAACTGGAACACAATGGTAAGTATCTCTCTATCTAACCATCTCTAACATAGAAAAGGTACAGCAAAAATAAGGTATGAAAGATACAACATGGTCCACCTGTATAGGGCACTTACCATCATGGAGCTTGCAGGACTGGAATTGCTCCCGGCGAGTCATTGAGTGAGTGGAGAGCGAACATAAAGGGAAATTAAAAATATCAGACCCCAAGACTCTTTATGCCAAAGGGAGAAAGTTAAGCCTGAAGGCTGAGTCACACAGCACCATTGCCATCCTCTTCCCAAATGAATAAAGGTTACCTCTCAACCTTGTGCCAAAACATTTAAACATTAGCCACATCCCCATGGAAAGGTAAAAGGCCTTAGGCATCTGGGATGGCTGTCCCCACAAATCATTCATAAGTAAATTCTTCGCTGGACTCAAAACCTCTTGAGATGTATCTCCTCCCATAAACAAGGGCATGTGAATTGTGACTTTAGGTCTACAATCTTAGTCTAGCTCCTAAAACTAAAGTCTGTTAGTTTCCAAGCTAATCATGTCGATCATAAGCTTCTCTTCCCAGGTGTGGAACAAAGACAAGATGAGATCAGGCCGGGTGCAGTGGCTTATGCCTGTAATCCCCACTTTGGAAGGCAGAGGCAGGCGGATCACCTGAGGTCAGGAGTTGAAGACCAGCCTGGCCAACATGGTGAAACTCCATCTCTACTAATAATACAAAAAAAATAGCCAGGTATGGTGGCACATGCCTGTAATCCCAGCTATCTGGGAGGCTGAGGCAGGAGAATCACTTGAACCTGGGAGGCGGAGGTTGCAGTGAGCCAAGATCACATCATAGTATTCCAGCATGGGTGGCAAGAGCGGGACTCCATCTCAAAAAAAAAAAATTCAATGATTCCTCCATCTACCCTGAGATGTCTGCATAATTCATTCTTCCTTTACTCCATTTGTTATTCAAACTTTCACCTTATCTTATGTAAAATGTGGATTTACTGGAGACTAACTAAAGTCTCATAATAATGTAACCATTCACCTAACCACCTACCTGCCCCTTTCCCACAGGCATTCCCTCTTTTTCGGAAAAGTGTAAATACAAAACCACCTGAAAACCTCTTTCAGAGAGCACCAGCCACACAGAAATGTTCTGTAACAGTGTTTTTCCTGGGCGTGCCCTCAGGCTCTGGCTCAGTAAACTCCGACTGATGGAGACTCTGGTCTCAGTTTGTCATTTTTGGTGAACAGGCACTCGCTATGCGTGGAGCTTGGAGGGCTGGAAGTTGCTGTGGGTGAGTCAGTGAGTGAACATTGAATCCATGTGAAGTCTTAGGACATTACTGTACATGACTACAGTCTTTTCAAACACTGGACACTTAGGCTACATCACATTTATTAGAAAATAAAGTAGGCTGGGTGTGGTGACTCACGCCTGTAATCCCAGAACTTTGGGAGGCTGACGTGGGTGGATCACAAGGTCAAGAGATGGAGACCATCCTGGCCAACAGAGAGAAACTCTGTCTCTACTGAAAATACAAAAATTAGCAGGGCGTGGTGGTGCATGCCTGTTGTTCCAGCTACTCAGGAGGCTGAGGCTGGTGAATCGCTTGAACCTGGGAGGTGGAGGTTGCAGTGAACTGAGATCATGCCACTGCACTCTAGCATGGCGACAGAGTGAGACTCTATCTAAAAAAGAAAAAGAAAAGAAAAAGAAAAGAAAGTAATTGTGCTATGACATTATAATGGCTACAACATCACTAGGTGATTTTTCAGCTTCATGATAATCTTACAGGACTACTGTGGTCACATAAATGGTTCTTCATGGACTTAAACATCCTTATGTGGTGCATGACTGTAAGTATAATGATTTACTTCGGTTGATTTGCAGGGCAATGAAAAAAGACTAAAACTTTTACATGGAAATTAAATGATAGAATGATTGATTGACAGTCATGAAATTGACCTGACAAGACTCACTGGTGGCGGATTCTTTATACACCATTTGCCTTATTAAAAATGGTGAATTTTCATCATCCTAAGGTGGCCACATCAGCTTGATCATTTCTTTCCCATGAAGTCCCAGCTCCCATGTTTGCCATCTGCTTGACCTGGGACATGGAATTAAATGCCAGTAATGGCTGGGCGTGGTGGCTCATGCTCGTAATCCCAGAGCTTTGGGAAGAAGAGGTAGGAGGATTGCTTGAGGCCAGAAGTTTGAGACTAGCCTAGGCAACATAGTGGGACCTGGACTCTACAAAAATAAAAAATAAAAATAAAATTAGGCCAGGTGTAGTGGCTCATGCCTGTAATACCAGCACTTTGGAAGGCCGAAGCTGGCAGATCACCTGAGGTTAGGAGTTCAAGACCAACCTAGTATTGAAACCCTGTCTCTACTGAAAATACAAAAATTAGCCAGGTGTGGGAGCAGGCGCCTGTAATCCCAGCTACTGGGGAGGCTGAGGCAAGAGAATCTCTTGAACCCAGGAGGCAGGGATTGCAGTAAGCCAACTTTGCACCACCGCACTCCAGCCTGGGTGACAGGGTGAGACTCTGTCTAAAAAAAAAAAGAAAAATTAGCCAGTTGTGGTGGCCCAGGCCTGTAGTCCTGGCTACTGGGGAGGCTGACACAGGAGGATGACTTAAGCCCAGGAGTTGCAGGCTACAGTGAGCTATGATCATGCCACTGAATTGTCAGTGCAATCAATACAGTCTTTGTGAGGTTTCCCAAGGGAACTAATGAGTCCAAAGATGCTGTTGTAATTGGTATGCCTAGGGCATAGCACAGTAGCTTGTTAATTTGTAAAAATGTCATAGCTACCCTGTAAATATCCAAATCACAATAGACTTTCAGTCCCTGGAATGCAGCTTTCTTTTTTTTTTTTTTTTTTTTTTGAGACGGAGTCTTGCTCTGTTGCCCAGGCTGGAGTGCAGTGGCGCGATCTCCACTCACTGCAAGCTCCGCCTCCTGGGTTCATGCCATTCTCCCGCCTCAGCCTCCCAAGTAGCTGGGACTACAGGCGCCTGCCACCACTAATTTTTTTTTTGTATTTTTAGTAGAGACGGGGTTTCACTGTGTTAGCCAAGATGGTCTCGATCTCCTGACCTCGTGATCCGCCCGCCTCGGCCTCCCAAAGTGCTGGGATTACAGGCTTGAGCCACTGCGCCCGGCCGGAATGCAGCTTTCTTAAAGAGCCTTGTCTGGTTTTTGCAGGTGGCTTGGGATTCTGTGTTGGGTGTGCTCTGGAATGAGTCAATCACACTTCTTTGGCCTCCTGCTGGCAGGCACCATGCTGCCCCTATAGCCGCTGGCCCTCGGGAGATCGGAGGACCACCCCACACAGCCAAAGCCTGCTCCCGTCGTACGCCGCCACCCATGCTGGTCCTGGTGGTAGTAGAGAGGTTAATCTTTCCTTTGCACAAAAAGAGACAGGTATTTTCTTTTCTTTTCTTTCTTTCTTTCTTTTTTTTTTTTTTTTTTTTGAGTTTTTCTCCCACTTTCACCCCCAGGCTGGTTCACTGGGCCCGACTCTGCTCTCCCTGCAAACTCTGCCTCCCGGGTTCAAGCCATTCTCCTGCCTCAGCCACCCGAGTAGCTGGGACTACAGGCGCCTGCCACCACGCCTGGCTAATTTTTTGTATTTTTAGTAGAGACGGGGTTTCACCATGTTAGCCAGGATAGTCTTGATCTCCTGACCTCGTGATCCGCCTGCCTCAGCCTCCCAGACTGCTGGAATTACAGGCGTGAGCCACCGTGCCCGGCCACTATTTTTTAATTCTATGTAAAACTGATAGATGACTGTGCATTTTTTGACACTTTATTGACAATTTGGTGATGACATAAGAGAAATACAATGGAGAGTGACAGTTAGAATTGCTTCTACATTCTCTGCTCTCAAGATCTAGGCTGCCTTTGTCTTCACCACCTGCCCCACAAACTTCCTGGCTCCCAATCTTCTTCCATAAGGCAGTGGCCATCCCATGCCCATCACCCAGAGAACTCCGAGCCTGTGTCACTGATGCTGTGACAGTTAACTTAAAAATCACACCATTTATAAAAGTGAGACTCTATTTCTTATAAAGGGTTACAGCCTGCAAGGTGGCCTTCCAGATAGTTTGGGCAGCTGGTCTCCAGTGGAGGCAGAGACTGTTATCAGGAGCTTTGAGGGAGGAACAGGTAAGACAGGAATTTAAGCTGAACAGGTTGGACAAGTATACGTATTTAACAGGTTACACCAGGAGCTATGAATATTCATGAAGGTGGTCTTGACACACGTGTACCAAACATGCATGTCACATATGCCCCATGTTCACTTTGGGGTGGAGACTTAACATTTAAATGCACTAGAATTAGGCCCTATACGTCAAAACAGGAAGCAGGGACGTGAAGGCATTCCGTACACAGCCTCTGTAAACTGGCCAGAACCAGTGCATGGTCTGTGGGCTCTTATCAGGAGAAAGTTACTGAAATCAGTCTCTTGTTCAATCAAAGCTGTAATTATGCATGGTAGAACAGGGGGTCAGCTAGTCAGCAGCTCGCTGTGGACAAGCTGCAAATCATTTCAATATTGCTTATGTCCAGGCCAGTGCTTGTTTATCTGCTAGAGGAAAAGAAAAACCCTTGTGGCAGAACATAGCTTCTTCTTTAAGATTAGGGGGTAACTTTACTCTGCCTGCCCTGGCCTTAGCTTCTGTTTGTAATTTGGTATCTTATTGCCACAAAGAGCTCCTTCCGTCAGTTAAGTGCAATGGCACAACCTCGACTCACTGCAACCTCCGCCTCCTGGGTTCAAGCAATTCTCCTGCCTCAGCCTCCCAAATTGCTGGGATTACAGGCACCTGCCACCACGCCCGGCTAATTTTTTGTAGTTTTAGTAGAGACAGGATTCCACCTTGTTGGCCAGGGTGGTCTTGAACTGCTGACCTCAAGTGATCTGCCCACCTCAGTCCCCCAAAGTGCTGGGATTACAGGTGTGAGCCACCACGCCCAGCCTGTAGAACCCTTTCCTTAGGACTGAAGCGTCCATTCCCCCAGCTGCTGGGAGGATGGCTATTAACCCTCTCTGTAAGTTCTTCAGGCCTTGCCCTAGGGCAGTGGCTCTCAAACTTCACTGGTGTCATGATTACCTGGAGGCTTGTTAAATCACAGGTTACTATTTGACCCACCCTCAGAGTTCCTGATTCAGAAGGTCTGGAGGGGTAAGCAAGAATGTACATTTCTAACAAGTGCCCGAGAGACACAGACTAGTGCAGTGGCCACAGATTGGCCTCAGCTCAAGAGAAGTTCTCTCCCAAGGTTCTGTCCTTCCCTGGGACAGCCCACATCCAAAGACTGCTTCAGGCAGGGGCAGGGGCATAAGGCCTGGTCCCTGCTCCACAATTGGGAGCGACACTGAAGGGCATTCCTGCTCCAGGGCATGGCATGAGATCCGCAGACTCTACCTTGTGATAACTGCAAGTCTGTCTACTTCTCCCTCTGCTGGGTCCTGCTTCCTGTACACACTCATGGGTGTTGATCTGAGAGTCCATCTCAATAAAACGTCTGTCTATACATCTTCATTTCAGAGTCAGCTTGGGGATGGGGCAGGGAGCTGACAGCACACCGGCCCCTTGGGAGCCAGACCCAGGGAGAGGAACAATGTTCAAAGCCCACTTCCCAAACCACAACTTCCTGCGCCAGGATTAGTGGCTCCGTGGGGTGGCCGATGGTGGGATTGCCTTTTCTCAGGCCTTCACAAGGCAATTTCTCAAGAACATAGAATTCTACTTTGATTGCATCCTAGGATGCTAAGTCTTAAATCACAGAGACATGAGGACACCAGCAAGCCAAACCAATGTACTTTCACAGGCATTTTTCCAAGAGAAGGGATGGGGGTGATGCTTGTAGCTTCAGGCCATGCCTACATCAGCGCCTTTGCTCCTGGGAACAATTCACTGAACCCCACAAGAACAAGCAACACTGATTTCACGTAAAACCAATATCACTTCTCCTTCACTCCCAATGATTCAGAACCCAACTGGGGTCCTCTGGCCTGGAGCAGTAAAGTCAAACATCCACACTGCGGCTTGCAGCAGGAGAAAGGAGGGCATTAATGTACAGGGCGCCAAGCAAGGAGAATTGGGCAGCTTGTGCTTAAGACTCGACCTCCCCGATGCCTTACAAGTAAGGGTTTTTAAAGGCAGCACACATTTTATACTGTGTGTGGTGGCTCATGACTGGAACCCTAGCACTTTGGGAAGCCAAGGTGGCGGGGAGGATCACCTGAGGTCAGGAGTTCAAGACCAGCCCAACCAAAATGGTGAAACCCCATCTCTACTGAATTAGCTGGATGTGGTGGCACATGCCTGTAATCCCAGCTACTCTGGAGGCTGAGGCAGGAGAATCACTTGAACCTGGGGGGCGGAGGTTGCAGTGAGCCGAGATCATGACACTGTACTCCGGCCTAGGTGAAAAAGTGAAACTCCGTCTCAAAAAAAAAAAAAGAAGAAAGGAAAAAACAATTAGGAAAGCAGAAGTTACAGGCAAAACCATAAATCAACACATGGAGGTTACACACTGGTTGGGTGTAAAAAGGTGGGATATCTTGAAGCAGCAGCTTACAGATCATAGGTAGACTTTAAATTTTTCTGATTTGCAATTGGTTAGAAAGAGGAGCTTTGTTTAAAGACCTGGGGTCAGCAGAAAAGAATGTTAGCTCTGGCCCCGAGATGTGACTTCCTCCTGGCTCCTCTGGAAGAAACTTAGAACAAAGAACTTCAATCAGAGTTCAGTTCTCAGTTTCCCATCATCTGAGGTCTGCATGCCAGCAGAACCCCTTGGTGGAGGATCTGAGTTTCTGAAAAACAACACAGGGATATATGTTAAGATGTTATCATTAGCTCCTATAGGGAGGTGGGGGGCAAGGGGAGGAAGAGCATCAGGACAAATAGCTAATGCATGTGGGGCTTAATACCTAGGTGATGGGTTGATAGGTGCAGCAAGCCACCATGGCACACCTATGTAACAAGCCTGCCCGGAACTTAAAGTAAATAAATTTCAAAAAAGAAATTACCAGGCCTACCAAGAGAAATAGAAAGAGCCAATATAAACATGCATGAGAATGTTGATAGCAGCACTATTCATAATAGAAAATGGAAACAACTCAAAAATCTCTCAACAGTAGAATGGATATATATTGGTGTGTGTATACATTGGAATCAATGCAGCAATGAAATAAATGGACTACTGTTTACATGCAACAAGTGTGCATTAAATTCACCAACATAATGTTGAATGAAACCAGACACAAAAGACTATATAGTATATGCATATATATAAACTTCAGAAGAAGAAAAAAAACAATCAATGGTGATAGATATCAGGATAGTGGTTAGCTCTGAGGAATAGTGGAGGGAGGGAGAAGGTGCCCATAGGCAGATTCTGGAGAACTGGTGATATTCTATTTCATTATCTGGGTAGTGATTACACAAACGTGCATATTTTATAAAATTTCATTAATCTGTACATTTATGATTTGCATACTTTTCATTTTGCATGTTATGCTTCAGTTAAAAACTTTGCTTAAAAACCTTAAAAACAAAACAAAACTAGTATTCCTTCTTTCTGTATCAAGGCAGCATTTTTTTTCTGAGCATCTCATTGGCCACTAGAATGGTTTATATTAATTATTTGCCAGCCAAATAATGAGCCATGCACATTAGTTATCAGAGTGCTAAAAATGTGGAATGTATTATCTAAAATGCAATTTTCTAGACTGAGTCGCATCAAGTTTTATAGACTGCGTCTTAGTCCATTTGAGAGGTTATAGCAATATACCTTACACTGAGTTTTATAAACAACAGAATTTATTGTTTACGGTTCTGGAGGCTGGGATTTCAAGACCAGCAGATTTGGCTTCTGGTGAGGCCTCATTCCTCATAGATTCACCTTCAATGTGTCCTGACACAAAGGACAGGCAAAGGAGCTAACAAGCTCCCTCAGGCTTCTTTTATAAGGGTGCTAATCTCATTTATGAAGTCTCTGCCCTCAGGACTTAATCACCTCCCCAAAGCGTCATCTCCTAATACCACATTGCAGACTATGTTTCAGTATATGAATTTGGCGGAACGCATTCAGACCATAGAGACTGGAAAGATGAGCCTGCTGTCATTCTTATTTTTCTACCCTTCACTACGAAAAGCACTTTTTTTCCAGCAGCTATTTCTATCATTCAAGGTCACTCTCACACAGTCATGAAACAGCTGAACTTGGTTTTGAGGTCAACTGATCCATCATCTAGGTTTTGGCGTGAAAGGCTCTTTTATTTTCCTGGTGGAATCAAAGAGCTGGGAAGGTTGAGACAGCGAGGAAGGGTGAGAGGAGAGAGAGACACAGACAGAGAGAGGAACAATACTGGCACACGATTTGGATTGCGATGTGGGTGTTTTCAACTAATGTACACTCGCTGGCTGTTGTTGTTTTATATTTTGTCCCACTGGGGAAAATTATCTTGAGGTGGAATTGTGTGGTTTGGCACAACTTATTTGTTGCAAGTCTGAAAGTCAATGTACCCAGTGTGTTTAGTTTCCTATTGGAACACCCCAAAATGTTGAAATAGGAATACCAAATAGCCTGTTGGATTAAGCAAAGATTCAGAGACATAATTAGATTTTGGCCTCTTCGAATCTTCTTTGGACTATATTGGACTTGGAATATTAAAATATTTTACTACTTTTAAGCTTTACAATGTAATAGTTTCTCCAGGGTCTTGGTGGGATTCCTGCCATTTTGAGTATAGCCATATCTCAAAGGAAGAGTGTAGATTTCGTTTGTCTGCATACACTTCCAGCAGGATGGGCTGCAATCTAGTGGAAAAATCTCTAACCTGGGAGTTGGAAGCTGGGACTCTTAACTCTGTCTCCAACAAACCTACTGACCTAGGACAGGTGACTTCCCACCTCTTAACCTGAATGCCTTCATCTCTAAAATGAGGGGATTGAGCCTTCGATCTCTAAGGTCCCATTCACTTCGAAGACTTTTTGGTGAAAGACCTGGCAAAATATTTTGTTTACTTTCAAAGGTGAAAAAATGTTTTCTGAAATGTCCACATTCAGACACACAGACCCTTGATGTCATTCTAAATGCTGTTAGCAGGCCAGGGTGCATCACTAAGAAGAGTACGTCTGACCAGGGGCAGTGGCTCTGCCTGTAATCCCAGCACTTTGGGAGGCTGACGTCAGGAGTTCAAGACCAGCCTGGCCAACATGGTGAAACCCTGTCTTTACTAAAAATACAAAAATTTACAGGCATGGTGGCTCGCACCTGAAACCCCAACTACTGAGGAGACTGAGGCAAGAGAATTGCTTGAACCCACAGGTGGAGGTTGCAGTGAGCCGAGATCATGCCACTGCACTCTAGCCTGGGTGACAGGGCAAGACTTTGTCTCAAAACAAACAAACAAACAAACAAACAAACATCAAAACCAAAAATAAGAAGACTACATCTGATTTGTAATCGATCATGAAGTCTCAACACTTGGTATTGATTACTTTGCTAGGACTGCTGCAACAAAGTACTGAGAGCTAGGTGGCTCAAGCCACAGATAATTATTTTCTCCCAGTTCTGGAGGCTAGAAGTCTGAGACCACAGTGTTGGTACTGCTGTTTCCCTCTGAAGGCTATGAGAGAGGATCTGTTCCATGCCTCTTGTCTGTCTTGTAGTGTTTTTCAGGGAATCAAGACTCATTTCTTGAAGAAACATGGTCCCAGTGGTACTCTGTGTGTGTGTGTGTGTGTGTGTGTGTGTGTGTATGTGTGCGTTTTCAAATTTCCCCTTTTTATATAAGCACCAATTATATTAGATTAGGGGCCCATCATACACAAGCATGACCTCATTTTAACTAATATATCTGCAACAAACCTATTTCCAAATAAATGTCACATTCTGAGGTACTGGGGTGAGGACTTTACATGTAAATTTGGGAGGAATGTAATTCAACCCATAACACTAGGAAATGAAATAAACTCTGAAAAGCTGAGGTTCCAGGTAGGATAAAAGTTTAAGGTTTTGAACCAAATTTGGTGCACAGTTTTGCAATGGGCTTCCAAGGTTGGCTCAGGCACGTGTCGTTCAACCCTCGGTCATCCCTTGATTCATACCTGCAAACAGGAGTCAGGGGCTATAGTCTCCCTTTCCCTTTTCTGCAGTCAGTCATTCCTCCTGAGAGGACAAAAGACACTCAGGGGATCAATTTCTCAGCTCATTCTCCATCC
This sequence comes from Papio anubis, assembly GCF_008728515.1. NCBI lineage: Eukaryota > Metazoa > Chordata > Mammalia > Primates > Cercopithecidae > Papio > Papio anubis. Next base: position 97,005,318 of record NC_044986.1, read on the forward strand.
AACCACCATCCAAACAGCAGCCTCTGCCTCAGCCTCGAATGCACCATCTCTGATTTTAAAACTGAGGATGTCTCTGTAAATATGTTTAACCATAAAGAAATGAAAAAAATGATGTTGATGTGCCTCGAGCTCAAGGAGGACACAAAACAACCCCCTGTTCTTAATGAGCTTATAATCTAGTCGGACAGACTAGAGCTTCACCTGTTTAGAAAAAAAATTAACAATGTAAAGCAGGGCAATAGGCCCTTAACATAAAACCTTAGCAGATTCTCTCATTTAAGAAGAAGGTCGAGTGTGGTGGTTCATGTCTGTAATCCCAGCACTTTGGAAGGCTGAGGCAGGCAGATGGTTTGAGGTTAGGAATTGGAGACCAGCCTGGGCCACACGGTGAAACCCCGTCTCTACAAAAAAAAGAATACAAAAACTAGCCAGGCATGGTGGTGCGTGCCTATAGTCCCAGCTACATGGGAGGCTACCACTGGAAGATTGCTTGAGCCGGGGAGGCAGAGGTTGCAGTGAGCTGAGAGGAGCCACTGAGCCACTGCACTCCAGCCTGAGCAACAGAGTGAGATCTTGTCTCAAAAAAAAAAAAAAAAAAAAAAGAATAAAACTTTAGCATGTGTTCTCTTCCATGAACTTAACTTTCTGTTTCCAGGTACCATTTCTTAGCTTTTCTCTGCTCTGGGTCAGTTCTAGAGCAGCAGCGGCAGTTGGCTTTCTTTTGGGCATCATATTTTTCCTATTATACTTTACTAGTGCTTTAGTAGTGAAAACCACATGCCACTCTTCTATGCGTGCACACACCCCCAAACTCTGTAGAGCTGCCAGGTGGCCCATTTCTCCGATTCTTACATTATTCTACAAAATGTATTCATGGCAGGCTTAAAGTGCAGTTTATGTCTTGAATTACATGTCGACTTGGCTAAGTTGATATACGTGCTTTTACTGTGTGGGGTGTCCACAAGAACAGAAGCAGGAGCAACGGTGGTGTATAGGTTGTGTGTTACTTTTTATTGAAATGTAATATACATAGGGAAATGTGCACACATCACAGTCTCAATGAATCTTCACAAACTGAACACATCCATACAAGCAGAACCCAGAGCAAGAAATACAATGTTACCAGTTCTCCAGTTCTCTTTTGTGTTATCTCCCAGGGCACTAATCCTAAGTGGGTAATCATTATTCTGCTTGTTTGTATACTTTATAGGAATGGAATCATGCAGTGTATACAAAACTTTTGTTTTTTTTTTTTTTTTTTTTGAGACAGAGTCTCGCGCTGTCGCCCAGGCTGGAGTGCAGTGGCGGGATCTCAGCTCACTGCAAGCTCCACCTCCCGGGTTCACACCGTTCTGCTGCCTCAGCCTCCCGAGTAGCTGGGACTACAGGTATACAAGACTTTTTATGTCTGGTTTCTTTTGCTCCATAGTATGTCTGTCAGATACATCCATATTTTTGTGAGTACGTGGTTCTTTCTCATTGTTGTACAGTATAAGTTGAACATCCCAAATCTGAAAATCTGAAGTCCAAAATGCTGCAAAATCTGAAACTTGTTGAGCACCCACATGATGCTGAAAGGAAATGCTCATTGGAGCATTTAGATTGAGATTGAGATTTCAGATTTTTGGATTTGGCATGTTCCACCAGTGAGTTTAATGCAACTATTCCAAAACCTGAAAAAATCAAAAATCTGAAACATTTCTAGTCCCCAGTATTTTGGATAAGGGATAGTCAACCTGTATTCCATTGCGTGAATATCACATAATGTATTCATTCATGCTACCATTGCTGTGCACCTGGGTAGTTTTCAGTTTTTAGCTCCAATGAACAGCACTCCTAAAAAAATTCAGGTAAGTGTTTATTGGTGAACACATTTCTCTTGGGCATGAAAACCCAGAGTGGGATTGCTGAGTCAAAGGGCATGTATATGTTAGCTTTAGTAATAATGCCAAACCATTTTCCTAAGGGTTTGTACCAATTAGCACTCTAATGAATAGTGTGGGCATGTTCAAGTTGTTATACATTCTTGCCAATATCTGGCAATTTTAGTGTAAATTTTAGCCATTTTGGTAGTGTGTAATTGCATCTCTATATTTCAGTGTACATTTCCTTGATGACAAACAAATGAGCATTGTTTATATGTTTACTAGGCATTTGAATACTATGCTCATTTATGAAGTGGCATTTCAAGCATTTTGTCTGTTTTCTACTGGGCTGACTTTTTTTTTAACTTCAAATCATTTAACTTTAAAATCATTTAAAATAATGATTTTATTTTATCTTATTCATCAGTTCCTCTTTTTTGTCTTCCAACTTTTATTTTAAGGTCAGGGGTACGTGTGCAGGATGTCCAGTTTTGTCACATAGGTAAATGTGTGCCATGATGGTTTACTGCACAGTCATCTCATCATCCAGGTATTAAGCCCGCATCGATTGGTTATTCTTCCTGATGCTCTCTCTTCCCACCCTTACAGGTGCACAGTGTGTGTTGTTCCCCACCACAGGTCCATGTGTTCTCATCAATCAGCTCCTACTTATAAGTGAGAACATGCAGTGTTTGGTTTTCTGTTCCTGCATTAGTTGGCTGAGAATAATGGCTTCCAACTCCATTCATGTCTCTGCAACATGATCTCATTCCTTTTTATGGCTGCATAGTATTCCATGATGTATATGTACCATATTTTCTTTATCCAGTTTTCATTGATGGGCATTTAGGTCGATTGCATGACTTTACTATTATAAATAGTGCTGCAATGAACATATGTGTGCAGGTATCTTTATAATAGAATGATTGATTTATATTCCTTTAGGTATATACTGAGTTGAATTTTAGTAAATTGACTTGGCTAAGCATGGCGGCTCATGGTTGTAATTACAGCACTTCGGGAGGCCTGGGCAGGGAGGATTGCTTGAGGCCAGGAGTTTGAGAACGGCCTGGGCAACATAGTGAGACTCCATTTTTATAAAAGCAATTAAAAATTAACTTGTTCATATATTTTGTGTATTTTTTTTCTGAAAGTCTCACTCTCTTGCCCAGGCTGGAATGCAGTGGCGTGATCTCAGTTCACTGCAAGCCCCACCTCCTGGGCTCAAGCGATTCTCCTGCCTCAGCTTCCTAAATAGCTGGGATTACAGGCACCCACCACCACACACAATTAATTTTCATATTTTTAGTAGAGATGGGGTTTTACCATGTTGGCCAAGCTGGTCTTAAACTCCTGCCTGACTCTACTGGCAGTACTACCCGGCTCTACTGCAGTGTAGACCTTGTCTTAAAGCAGTTCATCATATGGCAAAGCCGCGATTCCACATGCACTCTGGCCGTCTTCCGAATGGCTGTTGGTGGAGCCTGAGACCTTGTGAAATCAACAATGTAGCCAAGGTCCAAGCCAAAGAAAGTGAAGGCTGCTGGCAAAGATGCCTTGGTGCAAACAGATGGGGTTTGAGCGCCCACCCTTCTCTTCCTGGGTTTCCATCCTGAAACTTCCTGTGGTGAGCTCCCCAGCTATCGTATTACGCAAGTAGATTCCTCAGACATAAACAAGTCTTTGTCTGGAAAGAAGTCAACTTAGTGGACCTGAGAATGGAGCACAGGTAGACCCATCAGCACGGAGCTGCTCTACAGACCAGGGATAACCTCGCAGGACACTGCACGACCAGCATTCGGCTTCTAGTAAGAGCAGGGCACTGCTTGTTCCTCTACATTTTGTACCATTTATGCTTAAGAGGTTATATTTTTTTCTGGGGTAAATTAAATCACTTTCTCTTCCCACTGTGGTAAACCCCAAAGAGCTTCCTGATAATTAGTCTTGGCTTTATTGCTACATTGCTCTGCTCTGCTAGAATGTAACTTCTATGAGGGCAGAGACCTTGTCTGTCAGAGTCACTCAGTAACTATCACAGCTAGTGGATGAATGAATAATGAAAACTGTGCTAACTTGATGAGTAGATAAGAAAGAAGCATTGCTTTGAGGAAGAGCCCTGGAACAAAGAAGGAATTGAAGAATGATATTGATGCTTTCGTGGAAAATTTTCTACTAGAGAACTCCTAGGAGCTCATCTCACCTGAGAAGAGCCTAGGATAAGATGATAAATGTCAGCAAAAGTTGTATAGAAATGGGACCCAGATAGTTTACTCTTTAAACTGTCACAGCGATAGCATCATATACTTTAGGGGATGCTGGTAGGATCTCAATCTGGGTACAGTGATTGGAAAAGTGGGATATAATATCTTTTCCTTTGTTTTAGCCTGTCTGTAATGATTACCCTGACAATTGTCTCAGAAACCTCTCAAAACTCTTATAGCATTTCTGACTGAACACAGAGAACTCATTTGGTCAATCTAAGAACCAGAGCATTAAGTTGGGAACCAAGGTTGATATCAACAAGATTGTTGGAATTCAGGAGACACTCATATTTTTAGCTATTCTGACAAAAATACACCAAAAGTTCCCCTTAGCATTTTAGCTGCTAGAATAAAAGTTAATTATCAGAAAGAATCTCTTTTGCCTTGTGGTTCGGCTTCCCATTTAGAAACAAAACATCTATGAGATTAAATTTATTTGGAAACTTTTTTTCAAAGGAAAGCAAAATGGCTTTTCTCAGGCCAAATTTTGAAGTTAAATAGATACACACGCACACACACATATATATAATATGTGCATATATAGTATGTAAACTATATATTTATAATATATGTAAGGACATATATAAACAAATATTGTTATGTGTGTGTGTGTGTGTTTGGGAGAATTCTCCTGGCCCACAGTAGCAATTTCAGGGAGGATGCTTTGTTGTAGCCTCAACCATCCTATCAAATTCTTTTCTTTCTTTTTTTTTTTTTTTTTTGAGACATGGTCTCACTTTTTTGCCTAGGCTAGAATGCAGTGGTGTCATCTCAGCTCACTGCAATCTCCACCTCTGGGGTTCAAGTGATTCTCCTGCTTCAGCCTCCCGAGTAGGTGGGATTAAAGGCATGTGCCACCACACGTGGCTAAGTTTTGCATTTTTAGTAGACACGGGGTTTTACTATGTTGCCCAGGGCTGGTCTTGAACTCCTGATCTCAAATGATCTGCCCACCTTGGCCTCTCAAAGTGCTGGGATTATAGGCATGAGCCAACGTGCCAGGACTCAAATTCCTTTTTAAGTGTGTGACAGGTGACTGCAAGCTCCCATCTCTAAGAAAGTGGATCTTTCCCCATCCTAAGCTAAGATGGTAGTTTGCATTTGAAAAGACTGTTGAGTAGACCAGACTGAAGGAACATTCTAGAATCCTACCTCCTTTGTCTGCTAGGCCTTTTCCCCAGAAATGCTGCCTCCGCATTTATCCTAACTGAATCATTTTCTGTGGACATGCAGCACCTTCCTTTAACAATCTTCTAAGTCAAATCCACTGCATCTCCTCCCTGTTAGTACCTGCACATTCAGGAGCACCTCCCATGTTGTGTGTGTGTCCTAGGCATGAGTAGGGCACTGGGAATACAGGTTAAGGAAGACATGGCCCTGCCCTCTGGGAAACGTGCTCTGTGGAGAGATGGTCATGTAAACATGCAGTGTCACTGCAGTCAGTGCTAGGACAGAGGCAGACACACAGAGATCCCGGAGGAGGGGTCCTCACCCTCACTTCCTTTATATTTTGCAAACAACGTTTGGTTTCCTTTGTTGCGTCTTTCCCAGTCTTCCCACATCTGCCAGTTTCATTTTTTCCTGTTTTATTTCACCCATAGGAAGGGAGGGGGTGCAGTTTACCAAGAGGCTGTGATGATGTGCTCATTTCCTTCTGTAATAGAGAAAGCAGGCTTTAGAGCTTCCCTACCTCATGGGGCCATATGAGGAGCAGATGATTTGTAGTGGGACGCTTTCAGAAGCACACACAGACCCATCATGTTCAAAATCAATCCCGTGGTTTCTGCTGTGAAATGTCATCCAGGAAAATCTATCACCTTCTAGCAGGAGCCCTTGGGAAATCCCACCGAGGAGGTGGCCATCATCCTTCTGGGAACGTGCCTGTCCCAGTTGGAGGCCAAAGGCCCTGGGGAGATGCTCTCCAAGATTCATTTCCTTGTAAATCTGATTTTCTTTGGGAGCAAGTTCTTTTCTGGGTTTAGGGAGCTCTCTGCAGTGGCCCAGGGTGAAGACTCTGGTGCCTCTTTGCACAGCTACCTTCTGTGTTGTCCTTTGTGAATCCCCACTGGACCCTTCTCTTAGCTCCCTGCCCCACTGTGCAGTTCTTGTCACCACATTCCTGATTTGTGGGGCTCTACTCACTTGTCCTCATGCCAGCATTGCTCCTAAGACATAAGCTGGTACTATGTGACGCCAGGGAGTAACAGGGGCTTCATAGTCAGCCCACCCGGGAGGAATGGAGTACCTAAATGGGGACCCAGCCGTTGATTCTATGAATTGAAATGTCCATCCCAAATGAGTTCTGCCTGAACGTGATTACGAAGTGTAATGACCGCTGTACTGCTTGCCTAAGGTTTAGAGCTAATCTTCGGGAGTCAGTTATTTGATCAGATGCTAAGCATTTTAAATATTCATATAGTTTTAACACAAACTGGCGTCAAGACTGTTTCCACTTTCTGGACCCTTCATTTTATCCAAGGTAGGATATCCTCCTATGGGGGCTGGTTGCTATGCAGCGGGGACAATAGGATTCTTCACACAGCGGCAGTTTAGGGTTTAGCATTTACTTTTCTCAGGAGTTCAAACCCTGACTCCTCCATCCTGGGATCTTCTGAAAATTGAAGTTAATCCACAGCTTGACACAATAGGAGGTAATTAAATTCTTTTATAGTCGCACTCAGAAAGCACAGTGCTATTTGCATTATTAATTCACAGGAACTTTTTTTTTTTTTTAACCTAACAGATTAAAGCTTATTTTGCAGTATTGAAAGCAAATCTCTTTCCCAAACTGTGCTTGTCGGGCATATAAGTCTCGTGATAATCGCATTAAGCTTATCTTAACATTCTTCAGGTGGGGAGGAACATGGAAACGCTGGAGGTCCATCAGCATTTCTGGAATTTGAAAATGTCTTCCTGCCTGCTGAAAAAAACAAAACAAAACAAAAAAACAGAACAAATTAAGTAATGTATTTCTACTTGGGCACCCTAGACTTGGTGGAGTGGTTGACACCCCAGTACTGCTAAGCTATCCAAGTTGCTTAGGGCAGAATGACCTTCTGGTTTCTCTTGGTGACTTCTGCCCAGAGATTCCAACATTTTGGGGCACATGGAAACCCTTTTAAAAGTAAAAATGAAAATGTGCACACATTCCATATGATCAAGCTGGACTCTTAATAGCCTTCGATGGGAAAATTGTGTATAAACATGGACTCTTGGACTTTTGTAATAATTCTGTTGCTTACGAGGGTTTTTGGTTTTTTGGTTCGAAAATCTGGCGTGGGAGATTAGGCAACCAAGTGCCTACTACTTTACTAATTTCGTGTTGGTCACCAGGAGGGATTTCAAAGGAAGTCAGAGTCCGACTTCTTGGCCTGAGGAATGCAGCCCCCCCCCCCCCCCCCCCACCCAGGAGGGCAGGAGCTTAAACTTTGGTAGGGCTTCTTTGCACGGCTGAAGTTTTCCTCCCTTCTTTGAAAGCCCCTGGGTCCTCCAGGCAGTCTGTGGGTGGCATTGTTGGTGGGAAGCGAATGATACGCATGCAAATGATTCATGTCCGGTGTGGGTGGCCCCTGAAGGCCTTTTGCCGAAGACTTGCAATTGTTTTAAAGCTTCATAAATGAGCCGGCACAGGGCTCTCGGGAGGCCAATCAGGAGATTACCCTTTCAGACCACTGCAAGCCAAGTCCTCATTACCTAGGGTGAAGTGGAGGTTAGGTCGCTCTGGCTCACTTCTCAGCAGTAGAGGAAATGATTGGTTTTTCAAATGTAGACCTCCCTGTGGCCTTTTGGAAGGCTCTTCCCAGTCAACAGAGCCAAAGTTACAAAGGGAAGTCGTGTCCGCATCCAGCACAGGGAGGGATCGTGGAGGTGAAGGGGAAATGCCAAGTGCCCTTCTGCTTTTTCTCGTCATCTGATTACTCACATCTGCATCCTTTGGACACGCTCTCTTCTTCCTTTAGTGGTATTCATAAAAGGACGCTAGCTTTCCTTGCGGTCAGGCCCACCTACGTGGGGCCCGGAGGCAGCCTTGCTCTAGAGATACAATGGGACAGTGAACAAGTGGGGGATGTGCTTGGAAACCTACTCCATGGTCCTGCCAATTCTTAGGGTGCAGGAAGAAGAGAGTAATTCTACTGCTAAGACCTGTGTCAGATGTGGGGCCTGGACCCTGCAAAAGGAGCCTGGCAGTGGGGTCCCAGGGTGTGGCTGTCCAAGCCAAACAAAGACTCCAGGGTTGCATGGATCAGGCCCTGATGGGCTCTACTTCCCGAGGTCTAGCCTCTAACCCACAGGGCGGTGTTTGCAGCCCCCGGTGTGCCTCATTATGTAAAACCAGCCATTCCCATCACACCCCAGTTTCCTGTTTTGAAGCGGCCACATAAGGGACCCTCTGTAGTCCATTTGTTTTACTAAGCAATATAATTCTGCTGTGTGGCTCCCAAAGTGGAAAGATAAAATTCAAACAGTCAGGAACGGTCAGTTTTTTTCAAACCACAGGAAGTGGGACTGACACACACACACATACACACACACACACACACACACACACACATATCCCTCTTTCAAGTCGAATTTAAGCATAATTTTAAGTAAATGATCAGGAAGATTTTATGAGTAAATGTGGACCAGGGAAGGTGGGAACATCCCTTGCTCTGTAAGGTAAGAAGGGGACTTCCCAGGAAATGTAGTCAGCTAACTTTGAGCTTTAGAACAAATTTCTCAGAGACGTTGACTTCTGCAAGACAGCTCAGAGTCTGTTATTGCTAAGTGGGAAATTGAACATATGGGAAAAAGAAAAAAATTAGTCTTGGCACCACACCTTGACTTTTTCTACACAGGCTGTAGAAAAACTCTTGGTGAATAAGTCAAAATTTACAAAGTAGAATGGAATTGGGGAAAATAAAAGCCTTGGAAATGAAAAGATGGTAGTGTAGCCTAAGACCATCAACAGGTTTGCAGTCACAACATCTCTATCAAGATAGTCACAAAGTCATCCTATCTCAATTATTCCCATGTTTGCTCTTAATCTCAGTGGGATTAAAATTGGTTTAAAAGGAGACTCCAGAGAATGTTCAGTGACGTCTGCAGTTGGTGTTAGAAGCAGAGCTACATAAATAAGCACAGAAGAGTTAGATCACTATCCTGAGTTTGTATCAAGCTATAATTCTTAGACACAAGCTCCATGTTTCTGAAGATGCAAGTTATCATAAGAGAACTTATAGGAAGTTGTCATAAAAGATGCCAAGCATCTTTGTAACCACCCAATGGGTTAATCTTGCCCACTGCTCAGATAGAGTCAAGTTATCAAGACAGGGGAATTGCAAAAGAGAAAGAGTTTAATACATGTAGAGCTGGCTAAATGGGAGAGCAGAGTTTTATTATTACTCAGTGCAGCCTCCCTGAAAATCCTGAGTCTAGGATTTTTCAAGGATAGTTTGGTGGGCAGAGGGCTAGGGAATGGGTGCTGCTGATTGGTTAGGGATATAATCATAGGGGCATGGAAAATGGTATTTGTGCACTGAGTCTGCCTCTGAGTGGGGGCCACAGAGGAGTCACTCTTCCAGGCGGGGCCATCTGGTTGTCAGGAACACAAAAGCCTGAAAAAATATCTCAAAAGGCCAATCTTAGGTTCTACAGTAGTGGTATTATTTATAGGAGTAATTGGAGAAGTTGCTAATCTTGCAACCTCTGGCATAAAGGCTGATGACCATTTAACTACACCTACAGTCTTAGCAGAATTCAGGCCCCTCTCATCCTCCCAATCTGGTGGCCTTTTATAAGTTTTACGAAGGTGATTTTGTTTTGGAAAGGGCTATTCTCATTTAAACTATAAACTACATATCTCCCAAAGTTAGCTTGGCTCATGCCCACTAATGACTGGGGGCAGTTTGGAAGTGAAAGGCAAGATGGAATTAGTTAGGTCAGATCTCTTTCACTGTCATAGTTTTCTCATTGTTACCATTTTTGCAAAGGTGATTTCATCGTTCAATGAGTGTTCTCTGGGAAACAGGGGAGCTGTGTCAAGGGGTGCTGAAGATGGCCCCTACTTCTATGGTGTTCCAGGTCTCACCAATGTGCTGCCACTCTCACATGTCCCACAATAGCTAAGTATTTTACTTGCAAATAAAAAACTTAGCTATTGTGGGACATGTGGACTAAAATGGGAGCTAATGAAGGAATACCCTTTACCTGGACAAATTATGTTCTCCCTTCTCCCTTTCTTCTCCAGGTTTTGGTTATAAAAATTTAGAGTCTGAAATTACAGAGAAATCAGATCCAGTCTGTCTCCTCTTTCCTATTCCCCCAAATCAAACAAAAATTTGTAGTTTTTTTTCCTCCCTCACCTCCCTTGGAGATTGTCTTAGTCTGTTTTGGGTTGCTGTAACAGAATACAAGACTGAGTAATTAATAAAGAAAATAAATGTATTTCTTAGAGTTCTGGAGACTGGGAAGTCCAAGGATGAGGGGCCTGCATCTGGTGAGGTCCTTCTCGCTGTGTTATTGTAAGGCAGAAGGCAAGAAGGCAAGAAGGCAAGAAGGCACAGGAGACAGAGAGAGAGAGAGGAAGGAAGTGGGCCGAACTCATCCTTTTATCAAGAGCCCATTTCTGAGATAACTAACCCATTCCTGTGATAATGGTATTAATCCATTGGTGAGGACAGAACTCTTGGGACCTAATCACCTCTTAAAGGTCCCACTTCTCAACACTGTTGCATTGGGGATTAAGTTTTCAACACAAAAGCTTTCAGGAACACATTCAAACTATAGCAGAGATTAATCCTCTTTCCAGAGGGTCAACAGTTCTAGCACTTTCACAAGCATAATGACTCATATTTCGTCAATAATTCATCAGTCTCAGTGATCTTCCAAGATTGCAGTGATAGTCTCATATATCTCTTCCAGAGCGGAAAAGCAGCAAGCTATTCAATTGTTTCTTATTTTTCTTTGGGACACTGTAAACCCAAAGAAAAGCTGTGTAGGTCTGTCAGCAACATGATACCAAAGAGCCCATCTCTCAAAACAGCCAAACTGGTACACTGAGAAGACTATAAATTCTTCTGCTGCCTCTGTAGCTACCCTCCGCTATGGTGGGCAGCAAGATACACTGGCAATTGACTGCATTGGAGTCACAAAGCTCAGGTTTGGATCCCACGCTTGATACTTACTAGTTGTATGGCTTGGAGCAAGTCATTTGACATATATAAACTCTCTTGGGTTTCAGTTTTCTAATCTGTAACAGGGCAATATATACCTCACTGGATTTACCAAGGTTGAAATGAGATCACTTATATGGAATGCTTTGTGAAGTGCTGCATAGATGTAAGCTGATATCAATACTCATAAGTTCAACATTGAAGATCCTTAATGCCTGGAACTACTAATGTATATGTCACCATCTTCATCAACATTTACAGGATAAGCACATTCTACTGGTCTCTGTATTAGAACATGTCCAGGATACACACACTACAGTGGTCTCAGTATTAGAACATTTCCGGAATATGCACACTACACTGGTTTCTGTATTAGGATATAAGAAAAAAAATGATTTAATATAACCATCACCAAGTCATTATTACCCTTTCCATCCTTCCATTCTCAAACCTCCCTCCTCTTCCCAATCTTGATTAATGCATCCTCATCCACCTATTAGGTACTTAGTTAGCTGATAACTAATTAGCTGTTAGTTACATTGGACTCCTTTCCATCGCTTATCTTATTCAATTAGTTCCAAAGCGATTCAAGCAATTTTTCCAAAAAAAAAGATTCTTGTACAAAACCTAGATGGCTTCCTCTTTTTGAAAAATGGAAGCTTAAACCACTTTTCACTGAATTTTGGTCGTTCGCATTTTAATTCTAATATAACCTAACTTCTTCATCTCCCAAACTTCACTCATCTCCTCTTTGCTAATAACATGTGATCTACTACCTTCCAAAAAAGATGGCTCTTTCCAGGTTCCTGGAACATTTTTCTTGCTGTTGTGTCTCCCTAGGAGTCTGTACATCAGCTCCCTTCTGGGCCTGCTATCATATCATCATTTAGCCTTCAGAACCACGGATTGAACAGTATATCATTTGAGAAGCATCTCTCTCCCTTAGATGTGATTGCTCCCTCCTCTGTGTTCCTGGAACATTTATTTAGTGTTATAGTGGAACTGGAAGTTGGATGGTATTAAAGTTAATGGTATCCGCATCAGTTCCTCCTAGGCTGGAAGTACCTGAGGGTAAAGGGCCCAGATCCTCTTAGCACCAAGTCTAGTAGTTGAATTCCACTCAAGTTCTCACACTCCAAAGCTTACAGGCTACTTGGGAAGCCTGGCATTAGTCATGAAAAGATACAGAATGATGTGAGATAAACTCTCCTGACCCCCAAAATGAGTGTTGTCCTGCCTGGACCTTGGTGTCCCAAAGCACTGATGCAAAACCAGGGATACCTAGATATCGGTGTGCAAAAAACACTGTTGAGCATCTGAGTGGCATTTTTATCCTGAGAGTGCCAACTATCAAGGTCATCTGCTAAAAGTGCTATCATATGCAGCTCTTGACTTATTCATGAAATTTTATTGTGTGTCTACCATATGCTGGGCACTATGCCAGGCACTGGGGAGTGAAACCAATACAGGTCCTACCTTCAAGGAGCTTACAGTCTAATGAGGTTCCAGAGCTGGGATCTGGAGTCACATTGACTAAATAATCTCACAAACAAATAAGTATATAATTACCAACTATAAGTGCCTTGAAGGAAACTCCAGAGGGCGATGAGGGTATAGGATGAGGAACTCTGAGGGTAGAGGGGGAATCTCAGGACTCCATTTTGAGAGCCAGATCTAGAGGACTGTTTCTGTTCAAGAAGAAAAGAGCCCTGAAGGCTTTGCCATCGAAGTTCTCAGTGAATGAGGTTGGGCTTTACAAGAGGAGGCTTTTCTTCATAGTGGGCTAACAGATGCATAGGCTGATAAGTAGATTTTCATGAGCATAAATCTTGAATGACAGTATTTACATTGAATCATGTTTTTCAATAACAGTATTTTAAATGCAATGTACTGTGTTCATAATCTGCCTTCCAACCACCAACACACAAAAAAACTGGCAAATCAAAGGGAATAATCTTCTTCAAGAACAGGAAGCATCTTTCCAAATGTTCTGTATGGAGAGACTAGTTTTGAATGAAACCTTTCCTTTCTTGTTTTTCCTACTCGAACATAATTTGATGCTCTCAAACCATGCCTTTTCTTATTGTTTGTTTGATTTTAATTAATTAATTAATTAATTTAATTTTTATTTTTAGAGACGGGGGTTCACTATGTTGCCCAGACTGGTCTCAAACTCCTGGCCTCCAGTGATCCTCCTGCCTCTGCCTCCCAAAACTCTGGGGTTACAGGCATGAGCCATCGTACTTTGGCCATGCCATTCCTTAAAAACTGTATGGATAATATTTAATAGTTTTCTAGAATTGAAGTAATGCCTTTTTTCTTTCTCTCCTCTCCAATACTTACCAAATACAGATGACTAACTTTAAAGCCAGAAATTGTTTATTTTCAAAACTCAGGTGATATTCAAGTCATTACTTTCCATAGACTTGTTTGAAAGTGAAAATGATGCCACTAGTCTTAAAGATTAATTAGCAATTAATATGAATGAAAGTTAAATTATGGGTGATAAAGTAAAAGCATGATTTCATGGCCTAAACAATTGCAATGAACATAAAACTACTGTACTATTGAATATATTCCACTTATTTTAATTATTATGTTATTATTATATTTGTTCTTACAGTGGTAAGAACAGGGGAAAATGTTGACCCAATGTAGGTAGACTTTAATTTTTATTTTCTCCTAAAGGTTAAGGTATTGAACTATTAAAGAAATGTGATTTGTTTTAATTTTTTTCTGGTATTCTCCTAAAACTATCTTAAATTTATTATTTTTTTAACTTGTGGGAAGTTATTTCTTTTTGATATACACAGTAAGGATTTGATAACCTAATTAGAAATAGAAAAATTGATAAGAAAAATCTCAGAGGACAATAATTTTCTTTTCTTCTTTTTTGATACAGAGTCTTGCTCTGTTGCCCAGGCTGGAGTGCTATGGCATGATCTCGGCTCACTGCAACCTCTGCCTCCTGAGTTCCAGTAATTCTTGTGCCTCAGCCTCCCAAATAGCTGGGACTACAGGCACACACCACCGTGCCTAGCTAATTTCTGTATTTTTTAAAAATTATGCTTCAAGCTCTGGGGTACGTGTGCACAATGTGCAGGCTCTTTACATAGGTGAACATGTGCCATGCTGGCCTGCTGCACCTACCAACCTGTCATTTACATTAGGTATTTCTCCCAATGCTATCCCTCCCTCCACCCCTCACCCCAGTGTGTGATATTCCCCACCTTGTGTCTGAGTGTTCTCATTGTTCAGTTCCCACCTATGAGTGAGAACACGCAGTGTTTGGTTTTCTGTCCTTGTGACAGTTTGCTCAGAATGATGGTTTCCAGATTCACCCATGTCCCTGCAAAGGACATGAACTCATCCTTTTTTATGGCTGCATAGTATTCCATGGTGTATACGTGCCACATTTTCTTCCAGTCTGTAATTGATGGACATTTGGGTTGGTTCCAAGTCTTTGCTATTGTGAATAGTGCCACAATAAACATATGTGTGCATGTGTCTTTAGAGTAGCATGATTTATAATCCTTTGGGTATATACCCAGTAATGGGATGGCTGGATCAAATGGTATTTCTAGCTCTAGATCCTTGAGGAATCATCACACTGTCTTCCACAACGTTTGAACTAGTTTACACTCCCACCAACAGTGTAATAGTGTTCCTATTTCTCTACATCCTCTCCAGCATCTGTTGTTTCCTGACTTTTTAATGATTGCCATTCTAACTGGTGTGAGATGGTATCTCATTATGGTTTTGACTTGCATTTCGCTGATGATCAGTGATGATGAACATTTTTTCATGTGTCTGTTGGCTGTATAAATGTCTTCTTTTGAGAAATGTCTGTTCATATCCTTTGCCCACATTTTGATGGGGTTGTTTTATGTCTTGTAAATTCGAGTAAGTTCTTTGTAGATTTTGGATATTAGACCTCTGTCAGACGGGTAGATTGCAAAAATTTTCTCCCATTCTGTAGGTTGCCTGTTCACTCTGATGGTAGTTTCTTTTGCTGTGCAGAAGCTCTTTAGTTTAATTAGATCTCATTTGTCAATTTTGGCTTTTGTTGCCATTGCTTTTGGTGTTTTAGTCATGAAGTCCTTGCCCATGCCTGTGTCCTGAATGGTATTTCCTAGGTTTTCTTCCAGGGTTTTTATGGTTTTAGGTCTAACATTTAAGTCTTTAATCCATCTTGAATTAATTTTTGTATAAGGTGTAAGGAAGGGATCCAGTTTCAGCTTTCTACATATGACTAGCCAGTTTTCCCAGCACCATTTATTAAAGAGGGAATCCTTTTCCCATTTCTTGTTTTTGTCAGGTTTGTCAAAGATAAGATGGTTGCAGATGTGTGGTGTTATTTCTGAGGCCTCTGTTCTGTTCCATTGGCCTATATCTCTGTTTTGGTACCTGTACCATGCTCTTTTGGTTACTGTAGCCTTGTAGTATAGTTTGAAGTCAGGTAGCATGATGCCTCCAGCTTTGTTCTTTTTGCTTAGGATTGCCTTGGCAATGCGGGCTCTTTTTGGGTTCCAAATGAACTTTAAAGTAGTTTTTCCAATTCTGTGAAGAAAGTGATTGGGAGCTTGATGGGGATGGCATTGAATCTATAAATTACCTTGGCCAGTATGACCATTTTCACAATACTGATTCTTCCTCTCCACGAGCATGGAATATTCTTCCATTTGTTTGTGTCCTCTTTTATTTCGTTGAGCAGTGGTTTGTAGTTCTCCTTGAAGAGGTCCTTCACATCCCTTGTAAGTTGGATTCCTAGGTATTTTATTCTCTCTGTAGCAATTGTGAATGGGAGTTCACTCATCATTTGGCTCTGTTTGTCTGTTATTGGTGTATAGGAATGCTTGTGATTTTTGCACATTGATTTTGTATCCTGAGACTTTGCTGAAGTTGCTTATCAGCTTAAGGAGATTTTGGGCTCAGACAATGGGGTTTTCTAAATATACAATCATGTCATCTGCAAACAGGGACAATTTGACTTCCTCTTTTCCTAATTGAATACCCTTTATTTCTTTCTCTTGCCTGATTGCCCTGGCCAGAACTTCCAACACTATGTTGAATAGGAATGGTGAGAGAGGGCATCCCTATCTTGTGCCAGTTTTCAAAGGGAATGCTTCCAGTTTTTGCCCATTCAGTATGATATTGGCTGTGGGTTTGTCATAAATAGCTCTTATTATTTTGAGATATGTCCCATCAATACCTAGTTTATTGAGAGTTTTTAGCATGAAGAGCTGTTGAATTTTGTTGAAGACCTTTTCTTCATCTATTGAGATAATCATGTGGTTTTTGTTGATGGTTCTGTTTATGTGATGGATTATGTTTATTGATTTGTGTATGTCGAACCAGTCTTGCATCCCACGGATGAAGCTGACTTGATTGTGGTAGATAAGCTTTTTGATGTGCTGCTGGATTTAGTTTGCCAGTATTTTATTGAGGATTTTTGCATTGACGTTTGTGACCTACAGATGGGGGTTTTGGTGTGGATGTCCTTTTTGTTGATGTTGATGCCCTTCCTTTCTGTTTGTTAGTTTTCCTTCTAACAGTCAGGTCCCTCAGCTGCAGGTCTGTTGGAGTTTGCTGGAGGTCCACTCCAGACCCTGTTTGCCTGGGTATCACCAGCGGAGGCTGCAGAACAGCAAATATTGCTGCCTGATTCTTGCTCTGGAAGCTTCATCCCAGAGAGGCACCCGTCTGTATGAGGTGTCAGTCAGTCCCTACTGGGAGCTGTCTCTCAGTTAGGCTACACAGGGGAAACAGCCTGTCTTCCCACTTGAGGGAAGTTAGGCTACACAGGGGAAGCCTGTCTTCCCACTTTCCACTTGTCTAGACCCACTTGAGGAAGCAGCCTGTCTGTTCTCAGAGCTTAAACACCATGCTGGGAGAAACACTGCTCTCTTCAGAGTTGTCAGACAGGGACTTTTAAGTCCGCAGAAGTTTCTGCTGCCTTTTGTTCAGCTATGCCCTGCCCCAAGAGGTGGAATCTACAGAGGCAACTGGCCTTGTTGAGCTGTGGTAGACTTTGCCCAGTTTGAGCTTCCCTGGCCACTTTGTTTACCTACTCAAGCCTCAGCAATGGTGGATGCCCCTCCCCCTGCCAGGCTGCTGCCTCTCAGGTCAATCTCAGACTGCTGCGCTAGCAGTGAGCAAGGCTCTGTGGGCATGGGACCTGTTGAGCCAGGCATGGGATATAATCTCCTGGTGTGCCGTTTGCTAAGACCATTGGAAAAGTACAGTATTTGGGCATGAGTGCCCCTATTTTCCAGGTATAGTCTGTCATGGCTTCCCTTGACTAGGAAAGGGAAATCCCCTGACCCCTTGTGCTTCCCAGGTGAGGTGATGCCCTGCCCTGCTTCGGCTCACCCTCTGTGGGCTGCACCCACTGTCCAACCAGTCCCAGTGAGATGAACCACGTACCTCAGTTGGAAATACAGAAATCACCCATCTTCTGCATCAGTCACCCTGGGAGCTGCAGAACGAAGCTGTTCCTATTCGGCCATCTTAATTTTTGTATTTTTAATCGAGATGGGGTTTTGATGTGTTGGTGTCAAACTCCTGCCCTCAAGCAATCCACCCACTTCAGCCTCCCAAAGTACTGGGATTACAGGTGTGAGCCACCGTGCCCAGACTATATATATATATATATATATATATACACACACACACACACACACACACACACACCCCATTCAACTTCCATTCTGGAATGGATACATATATATATATTTTTTTCTAAGCAGAGAGCTGGCTTTGCTTTTCTAGTATTTCTGTATAGACCCAAGGGTCATCTTAATTTAAAGGATGTGATACACATGAAATATTTTCACAAAATTACAAAGCTGTAAAACCATAGAGATGAGTTAGTCAGAGTTCTTAATATTGTAGAGGTTTGGGTCCTGAGAGATTGTGCCTTGTCCAAAGCCATGTGACTATTTAGTGGCAAAACCCAGATTAGGTCTCGAGTCTCTCAACTGTTAGTCTAGTGCTTGTTATTATTCTTGGAAAATATGATGCCTTGGTAACTTTAACCTGCCATATAAATAAGAAAAATGTTCTGACAACAGTAAAACTTTAATTTCAGCATTGGATGCCCTTATATTACTGTGTTTCTGGTGTCTGTACATGAGAGGAAGAACTACACTTGAATGTTTTTCTTCATCATCCTTAACCTTCACCTATTAATACTTGTTCAGTTACTAACAAATATCTGCTCTGTGCTGGCCCCTGTGCCAAGCATTGCAGGGGCGACTCTGATAAGCATCATCTTCCTTTCAAGGAGTTTATAACCTGGTTGAAAGTTTGACTCTTTTTAAAGTAACTTTTCCAGACTGTGCACAATGGTTCTTGCCTTTAATCCCAGCACTTTGGGAGGCTGAGGCAGGTGTATTGTTTGAGCCCAGGAGTTCAAGACCAGTCTAGGCAACATGGTGAAACCCCATCTCTACAAAAAAATACAAAAATTAGCCAGATGTGGTGGTACATGCCTGTAGTCCCAGCTACTCTGGAGGCTGAGGTGGGAGGATGGTTTGAGCCTAGGAGGCAGGGGTTGCAGTGAGCCATGATCACATCACTACACTCCAGCCTGGGCAACAGAGCAAGAAACTGTCTCAAAAAAAAAAAAGAAGAAAGAAAGACAGAAAGAGAAGAAAGAAAGAAAGAGAAGAAAGAAGGAGGGAGGGAGGGAGGGAGGGAGGGAGGGAGGGAGGGAAAGAAAGAAGGAAGGAAGGAAGGAAGGAAGGAAGGAAGGAAGGAAGGAAGGAAATAATCAGCTAATATCACAATCTGCTTTGCTCCTCCAAAGCAGATTGTGATAAGTGTCATCATAGAGGTAGAAACTAAATTCTCTGAGAATTTCAAAGAGAGGAAGGATCATATTTATAACGATGAGGTTGGGGATGGAATCAAAAGTGGCTTCACAAAGAAGACTGTCTTTGACATGACCTTGAAGGATGGGTCAGATTTCAGTAGTTGGAGATGAGGAGGGGGTTTGCTAGGTGGGCAGGGGCATGACCTAGACAATACTGCCTGTCATTTAAGTCTGTCTCAAACTCTTCTCATGTTGTAGACGTCAATAGACATGTGTTGATTGATTGGGGCTCTGTATTGGGGTCACTGTCGGTCACTTCTGCCTGGGGCAGGCCGGGCCCACCATGCTGTGAAGCTATAGATTAGGCAATGAGGTATGAACGTTACATCCACGAAGACCTTCACTGCCACACTTGGCCTCCACAATGTACTAAAATGTTAGATCCAGAGATATTTGTCTTTTCTCCTTTTTCAGGACACAGTGAACTTCCGGCCCGCACCGTTTGTGGTTTAGAATGATGGTGATGTCCCATTTGTTTGAACAGAATATAAATCCAAGTTCTGGAGGTTTTAGTGTTGTCCTCTCCACCGCCCAATCCTCCCAATTCCCTGGCTCCCGGAGATGGCTGCAGAGCACTTGGGTTAATCCAAGCCTGCCTGGAGTCGGCTGAGTGTTTACTTGGCCCCTCTATAACGGTGCAGCCTGGTTGGTTTTCCTAACCTGGATGTACTGTGTCTGCTGTAGCTGTCTCTCCTGGCTTTTCCCCTGGAGTCTGTCCCACAAAACTATTAAGCCAGAGTTTCCTCAACACAAGTGTCTTACCCTTCATAGAGCAAAACTGGCAGCTAACACGCTTTCCTTCCAATGACCAGGTGCCCGCACACCCTCATCTCAGAAGCTGAGAGCACAGCAGCCCAGATCACAGCTTTACAAACACAGGGTCAAGATTCTTGGGCAAGTCCTGTCAGCGGTGAGTTTTGCCTGCAGGCAAAAGAGCGCCGTACACTTAAAAATCACTCAGCTGAAACAATGGATTCAATGTTTTTTCCAAATAATGCCACACTCATTCCAAACAGCAGTGTGATTTCAGGCCTAGGGTAGAGAAGAGAATACTTATAGGTTAGCAGGATGAGAATACCACACCGCCTCTACCCTGGCATGTGTGGGCTGTCAACAGTGAGGCAACTCATGAGTTCATTGGCCAGGCATTTCCCTGTGCAATAAAGGCTGAGAAACGCTGCCTTGTGGCATATGGCAAGTGAGGTTGGGTCGGGTGGATTGAGCTCAGGTTGGGGAGCCATCTGTGTTGGTTTCAGGGCCTCTGCTGGTTGCCCTTCCACTGAAGACCTCCACATCCAGTCTGCCATATATCCAGCAAGCTAGGTTTAGGCAGGGTGGCCTCACCTACTTACTTAATGATTTGTTTTTAAACGCTGTGGTAGGGGCCAGGGATATAAGAGGGAAAAGTCCCAGCTCCTGCCTTTTGGAGTCGACCATCTGTTATAGATCTGTGTGCTGTAATCAGTCACCAACATTTTGAATGATGTGGGAATGTAGGTTATAGGAGGTAGCATTTCCATTTATAGATGACAATCAAAAGCCGTTGATGACAGTATGAGTAGATGCTTGAAATCATACTCTAGGTACCTCATACAAGTGAAATCGTTCAGTATTTATCATTTTGTGACTGTCTTATTTCACTTAACATAATAGCCTCAAGTTTCATCCATGTTGTTGCATGTGTCAGAAGGGGGAAGCTTTTCCTACAGCCTAATCATGAGGACACACCAGGCAAACCCAGACGGAATGACAGTCCCTAAAATATCTGGCCAGTACTCTTCAAAAGTGTCAAAGTCCTGAAAAACAAGGAAACACTGAGAATCTGTCACAGATTTGAGGCTACTAAAGAGACATGATGACTAAATCCAATGGGGTATCCAGTGTGGTCCTGGAACAGAAAAAGGGTATTAGTGGAAAAACTGGTGAAACCCAAATTGAGTCTGTGGTTTGTGAGTAGAGTTGTGCCTGGGATACTCAACACTTTTTCCAAGGCAGCAGCTCTGCTGGTGATGTCAGACCCCTGCTTGGTCTTCAGGCCTCCTTGTAGTCTACTGCCGCCATCAGAGTAATGATGTGTCTCCACCACGTGTTAAAACCAACTTCTTTGGTTTTCTCAGTCTGACCCCAGAGTAGGCCTTGTCCCTCCTCCTCTCCTTTCAGCTTGTCCCACCTCAAAGGGGCTGGGGGTGAGGGGAACTGAGCCCAAAACTCCAAGCCCAAAGGCTTAGCCATACTTGATGTGAGAAGGAAGGGGAAGTTTCCTTTTTCTTCTCTTTGATAATGAGAAGGAACACCAGATCAATTCTCCATGACACTCATTTATCGATAGCAAAATCCATTGCTATTTTAAAATAACATTTGAAAATAGGCACAAATAATGTTGGTGGAGGAAATATTGCCATCACTTGTTGAGAGATCAGCTTTGAATGTCTTCTTCTCTCAGAAAAATCTTCACTCTCTCCAAAATTAGTATCATCCATTAAGCTAGAGCTACAAACTATAACTGGGGGAAAAAAAAAAAGCTGGAACCAGTGTTCTAAACAAGCCTTACATTTGTTCTTCATCTGAAGTCTAGGCTTTCCTGATGAAAAGGTTAAGGTTTTGGTGTGTTATTTTTTCTGTCACCGGAAAAACCAGACAGGAATGAAATGTATGTTGAGTATTTATTGAGTATCAGGTACTACGTTCATTTGTTCATATGTACATTTGTTTCTTTAATCCTAAGAATAATGCCATGAGTTAAGTATCTTACTTTACCGTGGAGTCAACTGCAGAGATTAAACAAATTTCCATCACACAGTTATCAAGTGAGTGAATCTAGAAGTTGAATCCAAGTCTCTGATTCTGAAGTTCAGTGTTCATTCCATTAACGCATGGCGCGAACAGAGAGGAAAATATGGGACTTTCTTTTTGCTTCATTGAATTATTTTAAGTAAGGATATGCATATGTAGTGTTTGATAATTGACAAAACTTGGAAGCTACAATAATAAGAGGGGAAGGAAGAGGGAGAAAGAGAAAGAAGAATAAGATGGAAAATACAGAGAGGCGTAGATACACACGCGCACTCCATGTTCCTTTGACCTCGGCCAGCTGGTGGGTGGAGGGATTGCAAAGAAGTGGGTCTTTTGAAAGACATTGACATTAGAAAGGTTGTCAACAAACCTTTTGACAGCTGTTTGCTAATTATTACTTCTAGGGGAAAAGTGTGAGTGTTAGTTGTGTCTGAATGTTTTGTTGGAAAACAATCTGGAATGCATAGTTCCATTCTCCTCTATAATCATAAAGGGATTTTATTGTGATTGTATTTTATCTTGCTAATGAATAGTAAACAACACTGATTATAGGAGTTATCTCATTCTTGGTGACCCCCTTGCTGTGGCCTGCCATCATTGCCAAATCCCCTTCTCTCTCTTTACACACACACACACACACACACACACACAGAGGGGAGGGGGGGAGAGAGATCAACACATAAATCAGCAAGCCATGTTGACCCTTACGCAATGCCATGTGCTGTGAAAAGCACCAGGAATACGGTTCATACAATTAAGGGCCAAATATGTGCTTACTGGCTCTTGACCTAAGAGGAGACACAATGTCTTTAGGGCAGGAATTATGTTAATACTCTGTTGTTCTCAGGGGCCTCATAGAGAGCTCTGTTTCACCTGGGGAGAATTTATAAAGCAGAGTGCCCCTAACATCTACTTCAAATAGAAGTAAATGCACTGAGATAACATTAACTTTCTCTTAAGCGGTGGTTACACCGCTAGGCAAGATTGGTTCAGAATAATGAGAGCCAATTGGCTTTGCAAAAATGGGAGGAGGTGGGGGAGACCAAAATGTGGGTTATGTTTGGGGCAGTAGATGGAAGGTGCTGCTGAGCTGCTGCAGAGATGACCTGGGGTAAGCAGTAGACCATGGGCATGGCAGCTCACTCAGGAACGTGGGACGCTATCCCAGGCATCTTCTCTGTTCTCATTTGGAAAGCACGCCAGGAGAATGGCAGTTGCCAAAGTTTTAGGTCCTGACTGCTTCCATAAGAAATATTATGATCATCCATATTCCAAATTATCCTTCAGTACGAATGGTAGACATCAAACAAACCACCTCGTTTTAAGGTGGAGTCACATAAATTTCACAGCTGCTAATCAACTCTTTGAAGATTTTTAGGGATGGTTCCCTCTTTTTTTTTTTTTTTTTTTTTTAGGTGAAGTCTCACTCTGTCACCCAGGCTGGAGTGCAATGGCACAATCTCAGCTCACTGCAACCTCCGCCTCCTAGGTTCAAGTGATTCTCCTGCCTCAGCCTCCTGAGTAACTAGGATTACAGGCATCTGCCATCATGCCCAGCTAATTTTTGTATTTTTGTAGAGACGGGGTTTCACCATGTTGGCCAGGTTGGTCTTGAACTCCTGACCTCAGGTGATCTGCCCACCTCAGCTTCCCAAAGTGCTGAGATTACAGGCGTGAACCACTGTGCCTGGCCTTCCTTTTTTAAAATAGATTTTTTTAAACAGAGAAGGAGGTCTTGCTATGTTATCCAGGCTGGTCTTGAACTCCTGGCCTCAAGCAATCCTCCTGCCTCAACCTCCCGAAGTGTTGTGATTATAGCTATGAGCCATTAACTCCCACCAGGGATGGTCCTCACTTGATACTACATTAGATCCTCGAGCTGAATAATAAGAAAAGGAAGAGTGTGGGGAGGTATGAAGAAGTGGATAGATGCTGGTCATCTTATCCCAAACCTGAGGTCCAGGGGAAAAAAGTCTTCAAAGTTAAAAGGATACATGGGTGCAAGTTCTGGTTCTGCGCTTTACCACCTGCAAGGTCTTTCCAGGCTCCTGAATGTCTACAGTCCTAGATTCCTCCTATGTAGGGTGAGTTGTTTGAGAATTAAAGATAATGTATGAAAGATGCCTGGTATAGTGAATTCTTAGTTAAAGGTAGCTACTATTATTATTTCATAAATTTTTCAAACACTGATGTTGGTGGTCACTACAGAAATATCTCACTGCCTTAGGACTCTCAGAAGTTCCCATAGCTCAGATGTCCCAACCCCCAATTACAGAAATGCTGGCATGGAGCAGGTCACTAGATAAAGACCTCAATTTCTCCCATTGCCTCTCCATAAGGGGAGGGCTGAGTATATACGTGACCAATAAACGGCATCATCTATTACTAACCCAAAGAAGAAAACGATTCACACGAATGCATTGGAATGGAGGTTGCAGAACTGAAACAGGAGAAAGCACAAGGAAATTTCCTCTGCCCTCAGATTTAGCATGGAGTGTGCTGTGTCAACCCGCTTGTCCATGGACGGCCTTGACTGTCTCCTGGGGAAGAATAGGAAGAAGCTTTCCTCTAGAAGGTTCTAGATGACTGAACTAAATCAACAGTTCGAGAAATAATGATGTGTAAATCAGAGTGAGGCCATTTCACTGTGAGGTTCATGTTTGCTTTAGGATGATTTGGACTTTGAAATGAGAAAGCTGACACGCCATGGGGTGCTCTCTGTAAGCGTGGGAAACTACAGGCTTCGGAGCGCCTGGGACCTGCAGATATTTGGGTTTATTTTTTCCAAAAATCAACTAGAAATAAACGTACACTGGTTAGTTCTAGCTTTAATTCCTTCACATACTTGCTCTGTTCCATTTTTATTACTGCCATTGTGTTGGGTGCCCATTAAACGTAAGGCATACATACACAACATGAACAACAATGACCACAACTATTGTTTGTGCAGTTAATAGAAACCAAATGTCCCAGAAGCTTGCAACTCCACATGTCACATGTTTTGCTTTTTCCCACTGATTTAAGGATATCTCTCCCTAAGCTAATTTTCTTCTCTGTTCGCTCCACCCCAGGCCCCAAATGCCCATAGTCTAAAGGTCTTTTGTCAACCACACTGAAAGACTTCCATCTCCTTGAGGGTGAACTTGTCTGCCTGGTTTCATTACTTGCATGGCACTCCTCTCAGATGGGGACTTTGACCTTCTGAAATTCCTGTTGAAGATTAAATACCAAACCCAGCAGTCTACAGGAGAGTTAACAGACAGTTTCAGTACACACAGCAAGACTGCCAGAGGGGTCAAATTATTAACCCATGGGAAAATGCAGATCAGATGGTCAAACGCAGGATGTAACTCACATTGGGAACCGGCTTTTGCACTGGGAGTCACTGAGTCCTAGGGATAGAGCCGCGCTGCTCTTTGCTAACAGGAAATCCCAAGTTTGGGCTTTTTGTTTTTTCCAAAGCACATAAATGCAATTGATTCGCTCTTTGTGGAACCTTTTGGAGCTTCTGTGCCACTTTAGGCGGCTTCTCCTGGCCTCATCTAGAATGTTTCTTTTTGGAAGTCTTTTTGGAAGGCTGAGTTAGAACTGCTGTCTCTTCTCTCCTCTCCTCTCTTTTGTCATTTCACATTCCCATTTTAGACTTTTCTAGTAGTTTAAAATATTACATGGTTGATGTATTAAGATAAAATTAAGGAACCTACTTGATCATGATAAATATATCCCATAGCTATAGTAGGTCTTTTGAAATGACCAAGTCAGCAGGTAAGAAAGTCAGGAATACAGTTGAGAAATGTATGTCCTTCAATTCAGTGTGAACATTTGCTAACAAATGTTTTGTAACTGAGTAGAGACTCTAAGTGTGTAAACCTTCTGGAAAATCTCCGAATTTGGTTGAAGATGCTTTGTACAATTGTCTCCTGATCAATTCAGTTTTCTTCCTTGCTCCCTTCTTTCTGTTGCTTGCCCTTTGGTTATTTTTGTTACTTACTCTCTGGTACGAGGAGAGAAGGATCCTGGAGAGAAAGAAAAATATCCCTCCATATTCTTTCCGACATATTTTCCAACTGTTAACATTTTCTCAGGAATGGGAAGCTAAAATTCTGGGTGAACTCTGTTTTGGGCTATGTATTGAGGTAGTATAGTGCAATGGTCAAGAGGAGGGATTTAGTATCTGAAAGACCTGGACTTGAATTACTTGAATTAATGAACTAACCTTATTAATTAATTAACTAGATTAATCAACTAAACTTGTGCAAATTAATTAAACTCTCTGGGCTTTGGTTTTCTCATTTGTAAAACAGGATAAGATTAGTTTCATAGGATTGTTAAGAATATTCAGTTAATGAATGGTAAGTCCTTAGCTGTGTTTCCAACACAGAAGAACATTTATTAAGCATTATTATTATTATTATGTCATTAGTTGTTACCCTCTGCAATGCCCATGAATCTGCTGTGTGTAAAACATTTTGATTTTTCAGCTGACAAACCATTATACCATGGCTCCAACACTTTATATTCAGTATTGCAGGGTACTTTTGAGAATTTAGTGGATTTTTTAAAATCTCTTCCTCTTTCCTTTTCTTTATTCAAGCAGGTAGCAAGCTACTACTTGGATGCCTGAACTTGTGAGTG
This sequence comes from Papio anubis, assembly GCF_008728515.1. Classification (NCBI taxonomy): domain Eukaryota; kingdom Metazoa; phylum Chordata; class Mammalia; order Primates; family Cercopithecidae; genus Papio; species Papio anubis. The sequence goes on from NC_044986.1 coordinate 97,031,902, forward strand.
CAATGCATACTACTATGCCGATAAAGGCAGCAACATTTCATTAATTGGATGAAAGCAGTTTCTGATCTGCTTTCTGAAATGGACAGATTCTTCTTTAACTGATCAGGGAACCACATGCCCCAATACTGCGTATTCACTGGAAGGCCAGGAATCCTAGGAGCTGACTTTTTTCAGGTTGCATTTGTCAGCACTCGTTGGAAAGACACAGAAGAGCAAATGGCAATGTCTATAGTTTCTGAGCTATACCTCTTAAGTATTTCAGATGCCTACAAGCTCTGCTAGGCCTCACTGTGGGAGCATTTCAAATATCTAGAATGAGATAATGCTCACCTGATTTCTTTTTCTAATTTAACCAATTCAGTCCAATCACTGCTGTTGCCCTTGTATTTAGGCTTTGCATGGACCCTGAGAGCTGGGTTTTCACTCAGCCTCACGTGAGAAAGCAACTGCCAACCATTACAAGACTGCTTGGCCAAACGGACTGTGGTTCCCAATCTGACTAGGATGGGACTGTTCCAGAACTCTCTCAAAAAACATTTTTTTTTTTTTTGAGACAAGGTCTCACTCTGATGCCCAGGCTGGAGTGCAATGGCATGATCTCGGCTCGCTGCAACCTCTGCTTCCCAGGCTCAAGCAATCCTCCCACCTCAGCCTCTCGGGTAGCTGGGACTGCAGACGCATGCTACCATGCCTAGCTAATTTTTTTTGGATTTTTTGTAGAGATAGGGTCTACAGATAGACCCTATCTTTTTGTAGAGATAGGGTCCGTATATTGCTCAGGCTGATCTCCAATTCCTAGGCTTAAGCGATCTTCCCGCCTCAGCCTCCCAAAGTGCTGGGGTTACAGGCATGAGCCACTGCGCCCAGCTTCAAATTCTGATCTCAAGCAAGCTTTCTGAAAGCACTGAGGTGGGGGCAGTAAGAAACGAGTTCTGTTCCAGGAACTCTGAAATCCACAAACTCACGTCCTGGCTTCAGTCTACTGAAAGTCACAAGGTCAACAGCAGTGACACTACCGTACAGTACTTCACAGTTAACTAGGGGCTGCATATATATTACTCCATTTGTCCTTACAGTGGCTCTGTGAGGTTTGCTGAGCTGAATCATAATAGTAACAAAAACGTATTGAGTGCTTGCTCTCCATTTTATGCTAGGCACTTCAATATTCAGGACAATCCCATGAGGTAATGCTATTTGACGATCAAACAAGGGCAAAGGCAGGGTAAGTTAGTCTCTGTGCTGCAGAGATGGGATTTGACCTGATGTCTGCCAAGCCCAGTAGGCTGTGCACTTAACTGCTGGTGCAAGAGGCAGGCTCTGGGGAGTGGAATCTCGGCCAAGGTCACAAAATTGTTAGCACGGCGAGGACCTGAACCCTTGGTTTCTCATTCCTTGGCCAGTTCTCTTCTTGTTACACTGTGCTAAAAGCGCTCTATATTTTGGATTATTACACTTTAAGTAGCTTACAAAACCACCCATTTAGCTGGGCCTGCAGCTGGGAGTGATTAGATCAGAAGCCCCCTCAAGCCAGCTTACCTGTGCAGCAGGCCCTTGTCCCGGGGCAGCCCTCCATGTCTCCCACCGCATGACTGACAGGGGCTCTCATCCTGCCTGCCCATGAGAGGCACCGTATAGCTTTAAAATATGCTGATGTCAGCCACATGCAGTGGCTCATATCTGTAATCCCAGCACTTTGGGAGGTTGAGCTGGGAGGATTGCTTGAGCCTAGGAGTTCAAGACTAGCCTGGACAACAAAGTGAGACCCTATACCTATAAAAAAATTTAAAAAATTAGCCAGGTGCAGTGGCATGCCTGTAGTCCTGTCTACTCGGGAGGACGGCTTGAGTCCTGGAGTTCAAGGCTGCAGTGAGCTATGATCGCATCACTGCACTCCAGCCTGGGTGACAGAGCAAGACCCTGTCTCAATAAATAAATCAATGATAAAAAATGCCCATGTCCATTGCAGATTCAGTAAATAAGGGTCTCTGAGGGTGGGTCCCAGGCAGGAATGTTTTTTAACAGCTCTCAGGTGAGTCTGACGGCAGTCAGGGCCGGGAGCCTTAGATTGAGGCGTGTACTCTGAAGACTGCGGAAGGGAGCTCAAGAGGTGGCAGCAGGAACTGCAGTCCACCCCGCCAGCTGTGTCTTAGCTTCCAGGGAGAGAAACGGGTCCAGATAAACTCCCGCATGCAGCACTTAGCATGGGGTCACACACAAAGAATCAAGATTTTTTGGATGCTATTTAAAATAGATCAGGAATTTTTAATTTAGAACCAATTGGTGGCTTCTCGAGAATAAAGAGGGGGCTGTGGGATTCCTGAAACTGAATTGTGCGTGTGCGAAATGAGTGTTTTGCCAAAGAGGGGAGTGTATTGTTGTTGTTGTTTTCAGATTCTCAAAGGTTTCTTTAAGGAGTTTACAAAAGCGACCTTACCGATCCCTCCAAGAGCAGCCGCAGAGCAAACAGAGACAGTCCAGAATATTGGAGCTGGAAGGAGCCTGGGGTTCGTGACCTTGGTGGCAAATGACAGTGGCCTGATGGCCACATGCTCAGAGGTTTTGACTTTTTAGTCTGTGGGGAGGGCCGGGGCATTAGTATTTTTAAAAAACTTCCCTGGACAATTCTCCTGTGCCGCCAGGGGTGAGAACCAACACAACTCACTATCTTTAGATGAGACGGGGGGCCTGACAGATTCTCCTGCCAGCTTGCTCTGCTAGGAATACTGCTTACCATCTGCTGCTCCTGGCTAAGTCAGTGTGACAAGCCCCACTCCACTTCTCTACCTTTTATTTCTCGGAAAGATCTTTCTTTCTCTCTTTTTCTTTATCTCCTTTCTTCCTTTTTTCTCTTTTTTCCCTCCCTCCCCTTTTTTCTCTTTTTCTTTCTTTCTTCCCCCCCTTCCTCCCTCGCTTTCCTCCCTCCCTTCCTCCCTGCCTTCCTTCCTTCCTCCCTCCCTCCCTCCCTGCCTTCCTTCCTTCCTTGTTTCCTTCCTTCCTTTCTTCCTTCTTTCCTTCCTTCCCTTACTTATTGCTCAGAAAACACAACTAGCTTTATTTTCCACCCTGATTAGAATACTTCCAGGGCTGGGATGAGGGTGAAGCCTTAGCACACAATTTAAGGGGGTGTCCAAAAACTCAGTAGTCAAGATAAATAATATTTGAAGGCATTATTTTTTAAAAATCAAAATTAATGCAAAAAATCCATAATGAAGAAAATATCAAAATTTCAAAATAGGCCAGGCACGGCAGCTTATGCCTGTAATCCCAGCACTTTGGGAGGCCAAGGCTAGTGAATCACCTCAAGACCAGCCCGCCAACATGGTGAAACCTTGTATCTACTGAAAAAAAAAAAAAAAATTAGCCCGGCGTGGTGGCAGGCATCTGTAATCTCAGCTACTGGGGAGGCTGAGGCAGGAGAATTGCTTTAACTCGGGAGGTGGAGGTTGCGGTGAGCTGAGACCACGCCATTGCACTCTAGCCTGGGTGACAAGAGCGAAACGCCATCTCAAAAAAAAAAGAAAAAACAAAGAAAAAAAAGTCAAAATAAAATGAAAATCACTCATAGTGCTGTGAAGAGCCACATTCAAACCTAGGGAAAAAGAAAAAGGAAAAAATAATCAGTAATATTGGTCCTATCCTTGAAATGTTGGCATTTTACTTATCATGGAGTTTTTGCATTAGTTCAATGCATTACATATTGCAAATAGATCATGCATTAAAACCTTGTTGATCCTGATGACTGAGTGCTTTGGTGCCTCTTTCATTTCACACCTAGGAGAGTTTCCCACGGTCCTCGCCATGAGACTGTGGCCACTGAGCGGGGACCTGTGAGAGGAACAAGAGGCTGCTGGCTGTGCCGGAAACAGGTTAGATTCTGGGGGTGTGGGGAACAGGTTAGATCCCAGGTGTGTGGGGCTGGGACAGAGTGAGCAGTGCTGTGGGGGAAGTGGGGGTGGGAAGAGAGCTCTATTACATATATGTTTTACTATAAATGTGGGGGAAATTTTTGCTTTCTTATCCGCTGGCACCAAAATTTTTCTTACAGGTGGGATCGAATTTCATTTAAGAGCACTTTTTCATCAACTGCTTAATGAGAAGATAAAACTTTGAGCACCTGAATAATTAGGAGCCAAGATGATAAAAACAAACAAGCAAAAAACAGAGTAAAAGAAAAACAGGTGTTTGGTCAGAGAGAAAAAAGAAGAGTTTTTGAAAAACCCTAGAAGGGGAGCAGGAGGAGAAGCATCATTTGGGAAACAGGAATTTCTCATGTCTGAGTTTTTTGCATTGGAAATCTAGATCTTTCTGTCTTCCTAAACCTTCTAAGGAAAGTCCATATAAATATCTTCTATGGAAGGTTTAATTTAATTTTATCTCTGTATTGTCCAGATGAAGAAAAGAGACCCGTTTCCTGTCAGTGACACAATAGCAAGGAAGGGAGAGGATTTTTAAATGAACAAATTCAACAGAAGCAGAGGCTCAGAGCCAGAGAAAAGCATGAAAATGTAAGCTCTTTAGGTCTCAGGAATCTAGCAGAAGACCTTGGGCTTTCCGATGTTTATAAAAGGTGGAGTCAGTCTACCCAGGATGTTGAGGAGACAGAGCCACAGCTGATGTGTGGGTGACTCCTTAGCGTGGCTCAGTATAACCAGACAGCACCTATACTTTATTGGTTTGTAACTGCATAGATTCTGAGTTTTCTTGTGCAATGCCACCTTCATATTTCTTTGTATTTCTGTGATCTCATCACCTGTCTCTTGCTATCAAGAAAAATGATTGGCTGGGTACAGCAGCTCACACTTGTAATCCCAGCTCTTTGGTAGGCCGAGGAGGGAGGATCACTGGAGCCCAGGAGTTCAAGACCAACCTGGGCAACATAGTGAGGTTCTATCACTACAAAAAATAGAAAAATTAGGGCAGGGCACGGTGGCTCACGCCTGTAATCCCAGCACTTTGGGAGGTCGAGGTGGGTGGATCACGAGGTCAGGAGATTGAGACCATCCTGACTAACATGGTGAAAACCCATCTCTACTAAAAATACAAAAAATTATCTGGGCATGGTGGTGGGCGCCTGTAGTCCCAGCTACACGGGAGGCTGAGGCAGGAGAATGGCGTGAACTCGGGAGGCGGAGCTCGAAGTGAGCGGAGATCGTGCCATTGCACTCCAGTCTGGGTGACAGAGTCAGATTCTGTCTCAAAAAAAAAAAAGAAAAAGAAAAAGAAAGAAAGAAAGAAAGAAAAATTAGCTGGGCATGGTGGTTTGTGCCTGTAGTCCCAGCTACTCAGGAGGCTGAGGTGGGAGGATTGCTGGAGGCCAGGAATTCGAGGGCGCAGTGAGCTATGATTGTGCTACTGCACTCCAGCTTGGGCGGCAGAGCGAGACCTCAAGGCAAATCTGTAGGCATCAGGTCCTTGCAATGTCATACGGGGAAAGAAGAACTTTGTTCAACACACTCTTAACTATTATTTAAAATACCTAGACTTAGAGAAGTTACGTGTTAAGTTGTAGATTTTTTTGTAGAGATGAAAATAATTTCTATCTGGCAGGAAAAGCAAAAACAACTCCATAGTTTATAGTTTATTTCCCTGGAAGTTGTTAAGTAGCCAGTAATTGTACCTTAACATTCCTTTTGTAAATTGCCTATAAATACCTAGCTCCTCAGATCTCTCTGAACTGGTATTAAGATCTTATTGATTTCCTCATTAATTAGTGAGGGAGACAAGGTGTTTGACGTGTATTCATTTCATATTTGCATAAAGGGTCTTGGATTTAGCTTTTTGGAAATTGTGCTTTTGCTCTTTCTGCACTTACAAACCTCAGGGTATGAATGTTTCTCCTGCCCCTGCCTACGGAGAAAACCCAGAGCTGCAGAATCAACCAACTGGTTATGCTCACCATTTGCATAGCATAGTGCCTGGCACAGTTACTCACATTTTTTTTTTTTTTTTTTTTTTTTTTGAGACGAGTTCTCACTCTATCATGGCTCACTGCAGGCTTGAACTTCTGGGCTGGGAAGATCTTGCCTCAGCCTCCTCCATAGCTGGGACTACAGGTGTGAGTCATCACACCTGGCTAATTATTTTAATTCTTTTTGTAGAGAGGGGGGTCTTGTCATGTTGCCCAGGCTGGTCTCAAACTTCTGGCCTCAAGAAATCCTCCCACCTCAGCTTCCCAAAGTGTTGGGATTGCAAGCATGAGCCTCCGTGCCTGGCCTCTGAAAACTTGCTGAGTGTGTGTGTGTTCCGGCCTCTGTTGTCCCCTGGCTACTCTAGTGAGGAGGCTCCATTCTACAGGTCCCTGTATTGACTCTCAGCTATCCAAGAGGAACGACTTCCTGAGACTTCACGGTAGCCGGAAGGTGGGTGACCTTGATGCTCTTCTCCCAGTGCGGAGACGGAAATGGGCACCGTAGCCCAAGGGAAGCCTGTGCTTAGCAGGGTCCCGTTAAGTCTCTTACTCAGGCCTCATGACCTTGGCTGAGTATTAGAATTAACGGGGGCATTAACAAACATCCGCATCAGGACCCCGTTAGTCTTCAGGGAGCCTGATTTAACTCAAGCGAGCCAGGCCTGGCATCTGCATTTTTTGACGTGTCCTGACGATTGCATTGTGAGCCAGGGTTTGGAACCACAGTTCCAGCAAAGTCCGTTAACTGGCCCAAGGGACCGCAGGCCGTCCCTCCCGTAGTCTCTCCACAAACGTGGTAACCTGAGCTGTGTTCAAAGGGCCTCCCAGGGGTGTTTTCCGCTGCGCCGCCGGCCCCATGTTGGTCTTCGTGGTGAGCCCCCGAGGAGCTCCGAAGTCCACAGAAAAATCCCAATTCCTCAAAGACTCTCATCAGCAATCTCCCCACCGCCCGCACAGACTGCTCCATTGTAGATTTTTTCCTTTCCTCTTCTTTTTTCTCTTCTAAATTCTAAGTTCCCGGCAGCCACTGGCAGAAACAAGGGTTGATCGATTGTCAGCAGAGTTGAAAACTACCAATTTTTTTAAAAAATAATTTTTCAAAATCTCCCTTCTCTAGAGTCCTTGTTGGGCACCCCCGGCAGGCCTTTAGGCTGCGGTGTGCACATGACCCTCTTCCCTGGCCTGGGTGCCAGCCCGCCCTCTCCTGCCCTCCCCCCTCCACCCCTCTCCTCCTCTGCCCTCCCCACCTCCCTGCAAATTAATATGGTGCTGCTGGTGAGAGAGTGGGTTCTGGAGCGGGCTTCTCTCTGGTCTCTCTGCCATCACAGGCTGGCAGCTTCAAAGCTCGAGTCATCCTGTTTCCGTCTGCCCCTGAGCCCGCGTGGCCTGGCTTCACCGCAGGGGTCAGAAGTGCAGCCTCCGCCGATGACAGCAACCTGGCCCGGTGACCAGGGGACACACACTCATCTGATTTCTCCCTTCCTCTGCTATTTTCTCTCCCCTTCACCTCCTCCGGCCCCGAACAGTCCTTCCTCTGGAAAGATAAGGCCGTCTTCTCAGTTCCCGCATCCCTTCCCTTTTATGTCAAACAGAGGCAGCCCTTTGTGAAGGGGCGTACGGGCTTTTGCACAAATATTTAATCTCTTCCAATCTGCCCTTTTGCACTGCCTGTCAGTTCCTGGGGTTGAAACCGCTCAGTTTGCTTTAGCTGGTAACAGGATACTGTTTTGAAAAGTGATGCTGGAGTCAGATCACTTATGAATCTGGGCTTTATTTTGCATGAATGCTTTTCAAGGCAAGTATAGCTTTAGTTTTTTCATCCTCACCAAGAATTATGTTGCCAGTGGGGGTGTGGTCTTGAGCAGGCAGGGAAACCTAGCGATGAGTTTAGCTTTTTCCCTTGTAGTTTGGAAATCTTAGCAAGGACATGGGAAAATAAACAGCCTGGGTTTCAGGTGGAGTTTCTTTCAGCCACCATCTGCCCCCTTGCTTTTTGAACATGCTTTATTTCACATAAAATGTAGTTTATCCTGTCAAAGTGTCTGCAGATCCTGTTAGAAATCACCTATTACAAAATCGTAGTCAAAGAAAAATGCAGAAATAGGGTAATAATCACTTTTTTTTTTTTTTTTTAAAGAGACAGGGTCTCACTCTGTTTCCCAGTCTGGAGTGCGGTGGTGTCTTTAGCTCACTGTAACCTTGAACTTCCAGGCTCAATCAATCCTCCCGCCTCAGATTCCCAAGTAGCTGAGGCTACAGTGTGTGCCACCATCCCCTGCAAAATTAATCACCAATGTTTATTACAAGCCTGGGTTGTGCCAGGTGATTAACATGCTTCTAATATGGTTGCTAGCCTTATCATGGCTGTGCATGGCAAATATTATTATTATTATTACCATATTATTATTCTCATTTTACAGAAAGTGAAACAGAGAAGTTCAGTGTCTTCTCTGTGCTCGCACAGCCAGTCACAGAGGAGTTGGGCTTAGCTCTGGCAGCCTCTCAAGGGCGCCCTGTCTACTCCCCACTCTGTTTGCACAGCTATTGGCTTTGCTTCATCACTAGGGACAGAAGACCCGGAGCTAAGGTAATGGCGTGTTTTGGATTTTTCAGTACAGTACTGGCTTAAAATGTTTTCTCTAGGTACCAACCAAATGGTGGATGATGGATCCTGATTGTTGTGAAATTGTGACTGGCTTTCATACTTCTAGTCTTGATTTGACTTCTAAAGTAGCCAAGCAGTCCAGGGAAAGATGACCCCCATAAAGAACGTGTGCGGAGGACTTCTGGTGAGGTTCGGAGGAGAATAAACAGTGAGAAGAGGAACGGCTCTTTGCAAAACTTGGCCTAGAGCTCCAGGCCTGGAAATGGTACTGGATAACCTCAATATCCAACCACAGGGGAGAGAGGAAGTGAATCACGGGTCCGCGTAAGTAACTGTTATGCTGTTCCTATGTGTCGTGTGTTAGAAAGTATTATTGTGGGGGAAATCTTGTGTTGTATTAAGTTTAAAAAAGCTATAAAATTAGATATCCTATAATTCCAACTTTATTAAAAATGTATAAAAAACTTGGAAGAGGCTGGACATGGTGGCTTATGCCTGTAACCCCAGCAATTTGGAAGGCTGAGGCGGGAGGATCGCTTGAGCCCAGGACTTCGAGAACAGCTTGAACAACATAGCAAGACCTTGTATTTACAAAAACAATTTAAAAATTAGCTGGGAGTGGTGGCTCCCACCTATAGTCCCAGCTACTTGGAAGGCTGAGGAGGGAGGCTCACTGGAGCCCAAAAGTTTGAGGCTACAGTGAGCCAAGATCGGGCCACTGCACTCTAGCCTGGTGAGGAAGTAAGACATTGCCTCTTAAAAAAAAGGAAAAAAAAAAAAAAAAGGAAAAAGAAAAAACCTGGAAGAAAAAACATCAAAATATATTGATAGCAGTTATGGATTTTTTTTGGTTTTGGAACATATTTTCCATATATTTTACAAAGAATGTTGATTATTGTTATGATCAGAGCCTAACCAATAAGGTGAGTAAAACAATGCCTCCGTTCAATACACAGTGTTTCTTTTGGGCTACATCAGTGAGGAGGCCCCAGTGGTAAAAATTATGCAAACTGCAGCCTCGTGTAAAGAAAGATTCTTTGCCTCTCTTCTCTCTCTTGCTGTCCAGCAAGACTCTGTTTATTAGCTTCTGACCTTGTGCTTCCTCTTCTCTTTCTCCTGTTACTGGAGGATCAGTTTAAACCAAGGTGCTTGCTGAATCTGTGAATCAGAACAGTTTCTGAGTGTCCCCTGTTCCGTTTCCTGAACGGAATCGGATGAGAGAGGGGAGAAAAATGAGGGAAAGAATTACCTGTTCAAGGCAGAGTGCTGTGAAGCTGCCTTCCAGGCCCTCAAGGAGCCCCATTTTGTTCCAGAAGCTTCTACCATGCCCAGGGTTCCTCCCAGATCCAGATCCTAAGCTCTCCCTGGGCGTGACTCCTCTGCAAGCTGGATGTGTGAATTTTCTTCCCCTGACATCATTGTGTGTAAAGAACTGCTTGCAGCCCAAGCACTGGGGGATGGTGATGTCTGTCCTCAAGCAGTTAGACCCTTCAAGACCGAAGTGCTGCAGAGGAAACCTGGCAACCTGAAGAAGTATCACCAGGGGGCTGAGCGGGGCTGGAGTGGGCTCTTTGGTCTATGTTGGAAGAAATTTTCATGTTTTAAACATTTTTTTTTTGAGACAGTGTTTCACTCTGTTGCCCAGACTAGGGCAGTCTGTTGCCCAGACTGGAGCTCACTGCAGCCTGACCTTCAAGGCTCAAGCGATCCTCCCACCTCAGCCTCCCAAGAAGCTGGGACCACAGGCACAGGCCACCACACCCAGCTAATCTGTGTTATTTTTTGTAGAGATGGGATCTCACTCTGTTGCCCATGCTGGTCTCAAACTCCTGGGCTCAGGGGATCCACCTACCTCGGCCTCCCAAAGTGTTAGGATTACATGTGTAAGCCACTGCACCCAGCCCTTAAACTTTTTATTTTTACTGTATTTATTTATTCATTTACTTATTTTTGAGATAGAGTCTCACTCTGTCGCCCAGGCTGGAGTGCAGTGATGTAATCTCAGCTCACTGCAACCTCTGCCTCTGGGTTCAAGCAATTCGCATGCCTCAGCCTCCAGAGTGGCTGGGATTACAGGCACTCACCACCATGCCCTGCTAATTTTTTTTTGTATTTTTAGTAGAGATGGGGTTTCACTATGTTGGCCAGGCTGGTCTCGAACTCCTGACCTCAGGTGATCCGCCCACCTTGGCCTACTGAAGTGCTGGGATCCACCGCACCCGGCCTAAACTTTTTAAATAAAAAAAAAAAAATGTATTTCTAGTTGGAAAGAGTAGTTCCTGTTTATTGAGAGTTTCCGTTTTAGACATTCAGAGCATTTTCCTTCTAGTTTGGAGACACAGAGGAAATCTTCCTGGGTCTCTTGATGAAGGCTTTCTTTTTTAAATTCACCTTGAAGAGATTAAATTGTTCCTGCAGATCTTTCAGGGGCTGACTTAGGGTTTGTGCCATATTTGAGACACTCAAGGAAGTGGCTGTGTGGAACACAGGTGAAGGGCTCAAGCACTCTCTGTTCATAAAGGTACTAGGATACGTTCTGTCACTGAGTTCTGAAGATCCCTGCAGGGCAGCAGGGGCCTCTCGGATTCTCTGCTGTTGCACTGTGGCCCCTGGGCGATAGTTACCCCTTCTGTATCTCTGGGACGTGTGTGGAATGAAGGTTACATTCCCTATATCCCAAGGTTGTTGTGAAGAGCATATGAAATAATAAACATGAACCTGATTTGAAAACAAAAATGTTCTAAATGCAAGGTCTTATTTGTATTCCTTCTATGATTCCACATGTGTCCAGTGGTACAAAACACCAACATCAAATTTTAATTAATTAATTTTTTTAAGAGACAAGGCCTCACTCTGTCATCCAAGCTGGAGTACAGTGGCTCGATCATAGTTCACTGAAGCCTAAAACTCCTGGCTCAAGCGATCCTCCCACCTCAACCTCCTGAGTAGCTGGGACTACAGGTGTGCACCACCACATGCAGCTAATCTTTGTACTTTTTGTAGAGATGGGGTCTCACTATGTTGCCCAGGCTGGTCTCAAATGATCCTCCCGTCTTGGCCTCCTACAGTGTTAGGATTACAGGCTTGAGTCATTGTGGCTGGCCAACATCAAATATTTTTGAATGTTAACTATTACGTGTTCAGCACTGCAGTGGGGATTATGGAAACATTGCAGTGAAAGGCATGGTCCAGGCCTCAAGGAGCTTACGGACTGGATAAGGACACTAATCCCCAGTGACTTAGTCCTACAGCACACACCGGGCTTGAGTTCAGAGGCAAGAGCTTTAGGGGTTAGAGGAGCCAGGAGCTTATGTTGGCTGGGCCAGGCTTAAATAGGCTGCAGGGGAGTGGCACAACCTCCAAGTATGGGAAAAACCAAGAGCAAGGACACCTGAGAGGAAATGATATACTGGATATAAAAGGCATCAAGGGAAAATCATAGACCAGACCAGAAAGCATCGAAGAACAACAGGGAACAAGTTGGGATTCAAAGGGCCAGATGCTGGGGAAGTGGGAGGTGTCCCAAGAATCAGGCAGAGCTGAGTCCCCACAGAAAGAACATACCCACCTAAGCCAGTCACTATCTGCCAGTACCCAGTGGTCTGCTCAGTGTATCTGGTAACCAGCAGATAATGTGGCCATGAGGAGTAAATGAAAATCTACTTCCAAGTGTCTTGGAAACTATAAAGGGGAATATGAGTGTGGATTTTTCTAAAATATGCTTTTGTTAAATAAAGATAACTCTGGCATAAAAGTATTCATTTCCTCTTGAATTTCTGAAGGCATTAATTATGGAAAATTATCTGGGAAAATGCATTCTTTTCATCCTAAATTGTTCTTTATAGAAATAAATCAAACATGGGGGAAGGGGAAGAGTAGGATTGCATGCTTAGAAATTTTGTGAGTTTTGCAAAAAGATAGATGAGTCTAATTGTAGGACAGCCAATGTCTTTTTACCTTGAGTTTTAAAACACTTATTTTTGGAGTTGGTTTTTAAAAAAATCTTTCCCCCAGTCTTTGAATGGCTGGTGCCAGGTTCATGCTAACTTAGCTCATAAACAGGTGCCATTGGTTTTAATGAAGCAGAAATTTGGCTAAGAATGGGGACTGTAAGGCAGATGGCTAACAGGACAATAATAATGAAAAATGCGTATTTATGGCCTTCTATAAGCACAGATTATTGATTTAGTGCAGCTTAATGGATTCTACATTTTTAAAATTTTCTTTGGGTATCTTATAGAATTATTTTTCAATTCTTAGATGGGGTTAAAAAGCCTTTTTCCCCCAGGGTTTGTAATGCCTGTTAAATTGTCCCAGGATGACATGTATGTTTATATATAACATGTTTATATATTTAGGCAAGTAGCAGTTAGGAGTTCTTAAAGCCTCTACATGCAAGGGAAGCCAGTGGGCAGGAAAGGAGCCATCAGTGAGGCCTGGGGAGTTGGCAATAAGAGCATATTGAAGGGTTATTTAGGCGCTGTCACAGTATCCATCAGTCTAATCAGTGGAGACTTTCTTCTGAGTGGGAAACTTACTTGTTGGCATAACCAATTCTCCAACAAACCTCAATTAAAGGCATTTTCTAGGTCAAATTGCATTCGATATGAGCCTACTACCTTCACCTAAATTTAGAACAAGACAGCTCCAACCAGCTCGGTCCCAGTAGAACAGAGGCATGTGGATAATGGGCAAGAGAAAACCCAGCAGGTGCCACAGAGCCACCCCACCATGGGAGACAGGAGGAGGTGCCATCCCTGTGCAGAGCAGAAGGCATCCTGGGAATATCCCTTTGGGGTCTGAGATGCTCAGCTCACTGCCATGTCACCAGACTTCCATCAGAGGGTCACCAAGTTCCTGGCCATACGAATATAATCTGTATGTCTAAGGTTGAAAACAACTTTGTCATGGGGTTGTAAACATGGCTTTTTGAATTGGATGGGTTTGATTTAAATCAAGGGTGTCCCATCTTTTGGATTCCCTGGGCCATATTGAAAGAAGAATTGTCTCGGGCCACACATAAGATACACTAACGATAACTGATGAGCTAAAAAGAAAAATCACAAAAAAACTTATAATGCTGTAATAAAGTTTACAAATTTGTGTTGGCCCACATTCAAAGCCATCCTGGGCCACATGCGGCCCTTAGGCTGTGGGTTTGACAAGCTTGATTTAAGTAGAAGTTGGAATAACATGCGGTACTGTCTGGATGTTGGGGGTAAAAGCTACAATTTTATCTGTTTGGACCCATTAGAATTTCCAGCAGGATCTGGGCATAAAAGCTGCAACTAAAAAAAAAAAAAAAATTGCTGTAGAGACAGGGTCTTGCTATGTTGCCCAGACTTGCCTTGAACTCCTGGCCTTAAGCAATCCTCCTACCTTGGCTTCCCAAATTGTTGGGATTACAAGTGTGAGCTACCATGCTTGGGTGGGGGTCTTATTTTTTTCTCTGGAAAAAAAATGTCCCCTTCCCCTTCCCTTTCTTGACAGGGTCTTGCTCTGTCACCCAGGCTGGAGTGCAGCTGCACGATCTTGGCTCACTGTAACCTCCACTTCCCACCTCAGCCTCCCCAGTAGCTGGCATTACAAGTGCGCACCACCATGCCCGACTAATTTTTGTATTTTCAGTAGAGACGTGGTTTCTCCATGTTGGACGGGCTGGTCACAAACTTCTGACCTCAAGTAATCCACCCACCTTGGCCTCCCAAAGTGCTGGGATTACACATGTGAGCCACCGTGCCTGCTGATGTTTTTCTTTAACAGCAAAATGTATCAGGAAAAGCTTGGAAAATGCAGAATACAAAATACAGAAAATACAGCTGAGAACCTTTATGAGAATTTCAGTCATCAAACCGTGAATCTCAGTTGCCCTATCTCTCCACGTCTCTTGCGTGCGTGTAGGTAGATAAATGGTGTCTAGGCTTGTGGGTATGCATGCATAGACGGTCCTTCTGGGGTACTCTTAAGGGGATTTGGCTCCTCAGGTGCTCCTAGCTCCTAACCTCACCCTTCTGCATGTGTCCTGTTTCTGAGGATGGCCCTGAAGATGAGGGAGTCTTATTTTTGAATGAGCAGCAGTTTCAGGACCACAGAAACCAGGACTCCCTACAATGAAGAAGTTTATTTCTTCCAGGGCTAGAGCATTGTGGAGGTGATTTTTCAAGTCTTAACACCATGCTATTATGACATCATTGAAACTGAGACAGGGTGAAGACATTTAAATGGAAATATTTATTTTCTTAAAAGTATAGCTTAAGTTTCCCTCTCCAAGTTTGAGAAGGAATATTGGGAGGAAACGGGACAAAATGACACAGGCATTTGGACATTCACTGCAAATCCTAGGGCATCGCTGCAAAGCATCCTGGGTCCAGTTCCAGTTTAGGAAACCTCACAGCCTTTTTTCCAATCAGACAGGTCTCTGCCCTCACAGTGTTTCTTCCAGCCTTGCCTGAGGATGAGAGGGAAGCAGGAGCAGCAAAAAGAAGCATGACAACCCAAATCGTGTTAGTTTCAAAGTCTACAGAAATTAACCAAAATCACCAGCGGAACCCTGAGTTGGGTTTCATTTGCTTCTGAGATTCAAGGGTGCTGTCATTTTGCCTTGTTCAGACTTTTCTCTCCTGGTTTTCTCCTAGCCATTGTTAGCTTCAGCAACAAGCAATTGACTTTTGTAAGGACCAGTCATTTCATTACATACCCACATCTCTGAAAATTCAGATTCTCTGAGTGGGTAACCGGCTGGCAATGTTCACTAGGACACAGCAGCAGGCAATGCAAGGACCCAGGCTCAATCCTGGGGACACTTTCTGCTGAGTTACCATGACTCACTTTCCTCTTGCTGCTGCTCATTCTCTTTCCCTGCAAAATGTTGCTGTAACCTTCAAAATCTTATCCAAATCTAGAGCAAACTCAAGCTTTTTTTTTCCCTCTGTTGAATTGACTCAACTGACCCTTTCCAAGTCACTTTAGAAAATATCTTTCTCCATTGTTTGGAATATGTTCATATGAAAAGCAATTGCAAATTATCTTAACCCAATCCCATCTCTCCTCTCCCCTTCTCTGTACTACCATGTTCACTGCACATCTGCACACCAATGGAGGAGAATTTATACAAGGTCTCATTCCATTGGTTGGACCACCCTGTGGAGGTGAGTTTGTGAATTCCACGATAACTGTGATAAATACACACACTATATTTTGCCCATGACAGCCCAAGTCTCCCAAGGAAACACTCTTACCAATAGTTCATTCCCTGTGTCTCTTTAACAATTTTCCTGGCACAGATAATTGCATCTGTGAGGTCATCAGTGATCAAGGCTGTAAAAGACAGAAGACATCAGGGCTAGGCGAGACTTTGTTGTTGGAGAGGGACCTCAACTCAACTTTACTTCACTTTTCTCAGTCTTTTTGGATCAAGAGGGTTGGAAGAACTATGATTTTGCCTGCAAAGCCACAATCTCATTTTTGTTAAACTTCTTCAAAAAGAACTTTTTTTGTTGTTTTAAGACCACTTTCATCTTGCGCTACCTGAAGTTTCAGAGGAAGAGCCCGATCCTGAAGGGTTTTTAGAAATGTGTTTAGAGAAGATGCCATGCAAGAATGTTTTTTATGTCCTAAAGAAATACGTGCAAGTCAAATGTGGTGGCTGAGACCTGCAATCCCAGCACTTTGGGAGGCCAAGGTAGGAGGATCACTTGAGGCCAGGAGTTTGAGTCCAGCCTGGGTAACATAGCAAGATCCCATCTCTACAAAAAGTAAAAAATTAGCCAGGTGTGATGGTGCACACCTCTAGTCCCAACTACTTGGGAGTCTGAAGTGTGAGGCTCACTTGAGCCCAGGAGGTTGAAGCTGCAGTGAGTCATGTTCACACCACTGCACTCCAGCCTGGGCAACAGAGTGAGACTCTGTCTTCAGAGAAAAAAAAAAAAAAAATGGCACATAAGACAGGATAGCACAGTGTTTTCTCTATTTGGATTAGTTTGACATATAAGATCTCTTTAAAGGTAAATATTAAACTTTTGTATATTATCATTTCAATTTGTGCCTTAAAATTTTTTTATCCAGGGATTTTTTGTTTTTTGTTTTTTGTTTTTTTTTGAGACAGAGTCTTATTCTGTCACCCAGGCTGGAGTGTAGTGGCACAGTCTCGGCTCACTGCAGCCTCCGCCTCCTGGCTTCAAGCAATTCTCCTGCCATAGACTCCCCAGTAGCTGGAATTACAGGTGTGTGCCACCATGCTGGGCTAATTTTTGTATTTTTACTGGAGATGGGGTTTCACCATGTTGGCCAGGCTGGTCTCGAACTCTGACATCAAGTGATCCACCCATCTCGGCCTCCCAAAGTGCTGGGATTACAGGCGTGAGCCACCGCACCCGGCCTAGGGTGTTTTTCATATGCAGAAAGTTTTAAGTCAAACACATCTATCTCTATCTTTATTGCTTTTCTTTTTTTTTTGAAACAGGATCTCACTCTGTCACTCAGGCTGGAGTGCAGTGGCACGATTATAGCTCACTGCAGTCTCAACCTCCTGAGCTTAAGTGATCCTCCCACCTCAGCCTCTCAAGTAGCTGGGACTACAGGCATGTGCCACCATGCCCAGCCATTTTTATTATTTGTATTTTTTATAGAGAGAAAGTTTCACTATGTTGGCCAGGCTGGTCTTGAACTCTGGGGCTCAAGTGATCCTCCTGCCTTGGCTCCCAAAGTGCTGGGATTACAGCCAGCACTGTGCCCGGCCATTTATTACATTTTCTATTGCTTCAGACGTAACACATCTTTTGATTGAAATGTATTTTTTGATATCTGCATTCTTTCCTGCTTGCCTGAAAAGTGGCCTCAGAATCCTTCTCAACACAAACATGACAGAAAAACGCAAATAAATTTTAAAAGTCCATCATTTCTGTTGCAATTTGGGTCTCCAGCAACAGATACTGCGATGGGCTTGGGGTGCTAGATATTCCTCAGGGATCCACACCTATGCAAGGAATGGGATGCGGGGGAAGCAGGATGGGCAGACGGAGATGTCCATTTGTGATGCAGACCCAGCAATTCCTCGGGCAACCCAGCCATGAGCTCCCGAGTGAGCACTGCCCATTGGAGTGGCCAAAGACGGGCCCACATGCCAGGTCCGCATGCCTCTGCCTCACACGTCACTGGGCGTGGGCCACCCCGGAAGGGAACAACCTGCACCTGAGGCCGATCCTGAAGCAGGTGGCAGGTACTGTCTGCTTATCACACAACTGCAGCAGGGACGGCATGTCTTCCCTCTGGAAGGCTCATCTCCATGACCACCACAACCACCAACCAAGGACAAAAATACTCAAACCACTTGATCTCATTTCTGCTTGTCAATTACACAAAAGTTTTTTTTTTTTTTTTTTTTTTTTTTTTGAGAATTGGGTAATGCTTGATATTGACAAGGGCACAGAGAGGCAGGTTCTCTGGATGCTTGCTGGTGGGAGTATAATGAATTCAACATCTCAGGAAACCAACATAGCAGCATGTGTTTAGAGCCTTAAAGAGGTTTTTATCCTTTTACCTAATAATTTCTCTCTCTAGATCTATCCTAAGGAAACAGTCATAATGCTAGATAAATATTTCTTTACAAAGTGGTTTACTATAGCTTTATTTACAAGAGTTAAAATGAAAAAATCTAATTGCCTCACAATCAGTGATATTCAAATTATTCATAATACCTTCATTTAATAAAAGAAAGAGCCGTTTAAATCATGTTTTCCCAGGATGTTTTATAACATGGGGGAAATGCTCCCAATGCAATGTTAAGTTCCCAATATCATAAATATATCCATTGAGAGCTGTATTGGCCAATGCCAATATGGCAGGCATTACTTACATGTGACAATTTCCATTTAAATTATATTTGTTGACAGATGAATGGATAAAAATATGTTTATGTAGAGAGTGAAATATTATTCAGTCATGGAAAAGAAGGAAATGCTGACATTTGAAGCAGTATGGATGAACTGAAGGACATCGTGCTCAGTGAAGGAAGTGAGACATAGAAAGACAAATACCACATGATTTCACTCATACACAAAATCTATGAAAGTTGAACTCAAAAGCAGACAGTAGAGCAGTGGCTGATGAGGAAAATGGGGAGATGCTGATGGAAGGGTCCAAACTTTCAGTTATAAGGTGAGGATGGTTTGGGGATCTAATGTACAATATGGTGACCATAGTTAATTATACGGTACTGCTTACTTGAAATTTGCTGAGAGTAGCTAGGCACGGTGGCTCATGTCTATAACCCTAGCACTTTGGGAGGCCGAGGAGGGTGGTTCACTTGAGGTCAGGAGTTTGAGACCAACCTGGCCAGTATGGTAAAGCCCGTCTCTACTAAAATACAAAAATTAGCCAGGTGTGGTGGCGCACCCCTGTATTCTCAGCTACTCAGGAGTCAGAGGCAGGAGAATTCCTTGAATCTGGGAGGCAAAAGTTGAGATTGCATCACTGCACTCCAGGCTGGGTGACAAAGCCAGAGTGTTTCTCTCTCTCTCTCTCACACACACACACACACACACACACACACACACACACATACACACACACACACACGCGGTAACTATGTGAGGTGATGGATTTGTTAAACTTGATTGTAATAATCATTTCACAATATATACAAAAATCAAATTATCATGTTATTTACTTTATATACATACTATTTTGATTTGTCAATTATACCTCACTAAAGCTGGGAAAATTAAAAACTATGCATTTTAATTAATTTAATATCACACATAATTAAAACTGTAGTTCCTTATTTGTTCTAGCTACATTTCAGATACTTTATAGCCACCCATGGCTAGTGGTTCTCATGTTTGACAGCACAGATGGAAGACATTTTCGTCATCATGGAAAGTTCTATTAGACAGCACTGGTTTAGGAAAAAAAGATAGTCGTTAGTTCACTAATACTTTAAAAAGGATTGGCTCTTAACTGTGAGATCACCTATGCTCTTAAGTCTTAGCTGTGTATTTTCTAAAATTTGTTTACAGTAGAAATGCACTATTTTTGATACCAGAAAAAAAAATTTAAAAAAATATTAGTATAAAATGTTGCATTTCAATAGAGCATTGTAATACCAGATTATTTTGTTAACTCTGTTGAAAGTGGAATTTTCCCTCGAGCATGCTATTTCCCCAGTTGCTAATTTTGTGGCTTTCTCAGTTCGGCTTAACTAGAATATAAAGGTAGTGACAGATTTCTTTTAAGCAAATGTATTCTGAATGTGACTTAATTTTTAGTTAAAACAAAATTCTATTAACCAGGAGAAAAACTAACAAAATATATCATCTGTAAGAGATAGCAATTGAAACAACATATGCAAATTCGCTAGCATTTGGTTTACAGTTCTACAGTGAAAAAGAAAGCTGTATCAGCTTATAAAAGTCTCTTGCCTATTTTCTCAAGATATAAATATTTCGGATAATAGTAGCTATTACTACTAGTTTACGCTTTATAGAAATCTTACCGTATGTCAGGCACATGTTAAATCTCTTCACGCAAAATCTCCATCAGTCCTCTGAAGAACCATTTCTGTGGGTACCATTTGATCCCCATAAACCGAGGTCACACACCCAGATAATGAGCCTGTATTCTGATAGAGGGCTTAAATTCTGTTCCTCTGATCTCTTCTTCCAACAGAGGCCACTTAAGCAAAGATTCTTGCTCATAAAACACTACATGTTAATAAAGTTGATAATTAAAATATACTTTATTAATTTTTCATGTAATTATCTATGAGGTTATCCAATTTAAGCATTTGGTACCTGATACATGTTCAGATTACTTAGAGACACTTTATTTCGGGTGTGTAAACGCTTGATAAATGCTGAGACCCTGTGGTTTGTATTTGGAAGTGGTCTAGCATATTTTCTGGGAGATGTGGGTTTGGGGCTGTCTCTAGAGGTTGGAGGGACACAGATTATATAATACATAGTGAGGAGGAAGCAGATCACATTGTATTATTCTGGGATTGGAGGTCATCCCAGGCATGTACAGAAAGAGCACATTTTGTGCTGAGGGCAGGGCAGTTTGTGGCAATGCCCCGTAAGGATTTCTGGGAGGGTCGGGCCATGCAGGACCAGGAAGGGGACACCGAGTACAGCTGTTTGTAGCCTTCTGTTTTGTTAGAGCATTTTGTTGCACAACTGGGATGTTTTGAAAGTTGGACTTGACTGAATTTGCTTAAGAAAATACGTTAGGGAAAGTAGGGGCTGGGAAATCAAGAGCTCCCTCCCCACCCCCAGCCCTGAGCACTGAGGTGTCGTTACAAGAAATAGCCACAGAAGGGCAGCAGAGGGGCAGAAATGAGTTAAGATGGCCCTTTTTAAAGGAGGACTCGTGCCAATAATTGTTTCTGCTCAATTTACTTTAAATAGACAATTCTGTCCAGTCAAACATGAATAAAGAAAGGGTTATGTTGAACAGCAAAGAATCGTTTATTCTTTCACATCCAACAGAAAACAGCAACAATCTACACAAAATGAGCTTCAGTCCTATTTTCAGTTTTGTTAGTTCTACTTCAAAGTATCTCTGTCTCTCCTCAGCATCCGCCTGCCTCCCAAGTGAAATCTAGCAGCCACCACGCCCTCGATGTTCATCTCTTTCCCCTGTGAGGTGACGAAGGCCAATTCAGATACCAGGGCGATGAGAAATAAGATTAATATAAGTGCACTAGACTAGATAGAAAGTCAGTAACCTTTTCTTTCCTCAAATGCTCTTATTTTAATGACATCTGTGCTGTTGGGGAAAATACTGTCATCACATCAGGCATTTTGTATACTGTGTGTATGTATATGTGTAGGTATATGAATGTGTGTGCTTATGTGTGCTTTGTATATACGAATATAGCATCAATTTTCTGTCCAAATAGTTTGGGGAAAGTAGGTAGGAATTTTAGGGATACAATTTCGAATTAGAGTGAGGAGATTGTCTAGCTTCAGAACATGGGCATGGGCTGGGTGCAGCAGTTCACGCCTGTAATCCCAACACTTTGGGAGGTCAAGACGGGAGGATTGCTTGAGCCCAGGAGTTCGAGACCAGCTTGGGCAACATGGCGAGACCTTGTCTCTATTAAAAGAAAAAAAGAAGAAAATGAGCATGAAGTGTATCTATACTGTATATGCATATAATGTCACGTACTTTGTAAACATACCCTAATGCTCACTTTTTTTCAGGTTCCCATGACAAATGTGCCTACTTCTGTAATATGTGGGACAGAATGACATTGTTCTAATGAAAGCCTCTCTGGCCTGAGGCTAAGGGAGGCCTGCCATGGAAGGCGGTTAGTATATAAAACCAACATCTTGCTTTCTATTTTAAGGCTATCCCTGAAAATCCCATGCTCTTCACGATAAGAAAACAGATATGAGTGTCCTTTTACCTCTGACCGTGAACCGTCCAACACTTTAATTTCTTAGAATCTAAGATTGTCTTGCAGATAGACCCCTCCCCCAGACTTCCTTAATTGGAATGAAACTGAACAATATTAAATTAGTAATCTGCATTTAAAGTCAAACACGACCATGATGGAGTCACAGATTTATCTTCCCACTGTAAACAACTAGAAAACTAGACAAAATAGATGAAAAATTGTTTTCAGACATTGGACAACTGGCAATGCAGGATCATGGTCTTTGAGAGAGAGAAAAACGCAGTGAACCCTGTGATTGCCATGACTTTCTGCCCAGAGGAGCTCTGCAGACGAGGGAGGTAGAACCAGGCAGGGGATGACCATCTCAGAGGAGGAGACAGACATCAGACGCCAAGGCAGCTCAGATTTTGTGAAGAATACCTGGGAGGCAGGAGCTGCCCAGAAGAAGAGCAGCAGAAATCTGCAAAGGGATTCCACCCAGTCGTTGACTGAAGGCCAAACTGGGTATGCATAGGTAAAATTCCACAGGGCTAGGCAGAGAACTACCCCCGGGAGCGGGACAATTACAGACCTCACTCGGGACTGGAAGACATTTGATTTCTGACTAGCCGAGGGAACAGACCTTGCTGAATCCTCAGCACATTCAAAAGAGACACTGGATGCGTAGTCATGCCTTGGAAGTGGGACTAAACTAGCCCTACCGTAAAGACTACTCCAGAACTTCACTAACAAAGTTTAAGAACAAGTCTTAAAAGGGTTAAGCCGATCAGAGTAAACTTAACTGGTTGGCAAAAGAAATTCAACACTCCTTAAAAGAAGGCAGTATAATCTAGACACTCAACAATGTTGCATATGAGGTGGGATAGGTAGGCAAGGAAGCAACCATGTCCTCGGGAATGGCAACTGTGGTGATTGTCCAGTCAACATGGTAAGCCTCAGCATTCGCACTGTAGGCCAGCTCATTCAAACAAAGCTGTCTCCAGAAGAGAATTTCCCTAGGGAACATGCGCATTTTGACTTTTCCTCAGACTGACCCTTTGCTCATTATGATAATAAAAAACACACTCCTGAGTGGAGATTTAAGATGCTAATGACACATGCAACATATGAACAACCATGTACAGCTGCTACGCAAATGCACCAAGAGGTACGCCCAGAACAGGCTTACTAGCAACACCTCTTTCCACCTGTTTATGAATAATCATGGAAGACTCCCATAAAGGGAGCATCCCTCGCACTGGCCTTTGCTGTCTCATCCTTATGAGCAGCCTGCCCTGAAGTCTCTCTCATGATATACTGTCCATTCTGCACCTAACTTTCAAAATATTCTTTTTCTTTTTCAATAAATTAGTCTATGCTACATCTCCTGTGTCTCTTGTTGAAATTATTTTAAACTAAGAAGACAAGACTTGAAGACTCACAACAGCCATCAACACATACACTGTATGTATTCAATAAAAAATAAGTCCTTGTGCAGAGGCAGAGAAATGTGACACATACTAGGAGAAAGATCAATCAAGGGCAAGACCCAGAAATGACAGTTGATTCCATAGCAGATAAGAAATTTAAATCACTTCTTATAAACATGTTTACATACATTGAAGACTTCAAGAAAAACACGAATAAAATGAAATGAAAGACACGAAAGTTTGCCTAACACCAAATGAAAAACACAGTATCTGAAAAGAAACATCCAATCAAGAAGCTTAATAGATTAGCATTAAAAAAAAAAAAAGTAACAGTGAACTTGAAGACATAACAACGGAAACTACTGAAAATAAAACACAAGGAGGGAAAAAGGCTAAAAACATGAAGAGCCATGGTGATAAATGGGAAAGCATCAGCAATCTAACATATGTGCCATTAGAATCCTTGAAGGAGAAGAGTATTAGAAGAAAGAATGACTGAAATGTTTTCAAATGTAATGAAAATTATAAACTCAGGGATACAAAATGTTAATGAATACCAAGTAAGATAAACACAAATATCACACATAATCAAATTGCTGAAAATGAGTGATAGAGAGAAAATCTTAAAAATTCCTAGAGAAAAAAGACATATTACATACAGGGGACAAAGATAAGAAGATCATTGGTTTCTCATCATACACAATGAAAGCAAGCCAGAAGGCAATGGAATATCTTTAACAATTTGAAGCTGAGCGTGATGACTCACAGCTGTAATCCCAGTGCTTTGGGAGGCTGAGGATGAGCCCAGGAATCTGAGACCAGCCTGGGAAACATGGCAAGACCCTGTGTATTAGTCCATTTTCATGCTGCTGATAAAGACATACCTGACACTGGCCAATTTACAAAAGAAAGAGGTTTAATGGACTTACAGTTCCACATGGCTGGGGAGGCCTCACAATTGTGGCAGTAGGCAAGGAGGAGCAAGTCATGTCTTACATAGATGGCAGCAGGCAAAAAGAGAGCTTGTGCAGGGGAACACCTGTTTTTAAAACCATCAGATCTTGTGAGACTCATTCACTATCAAGAGAACAGTGCAGGAAAGACCCACCCCCATAATTCAATCACCTCCCACTGGGTTCCTCCCACAACACCTGGGAATTATGGGAGTTACAATTCAAGATAAGATTTGGGTGGGAACACAGTCAAACTATATCACCCATCTCTACAAAAAATAAAATAAAAATCAACCAGGCATAGTGGCATGTTCCTGTGGTCCCAGCTACTCAGGAGGCTAAGGTGGGAGGATTGCTTGAGCCCAGAAAGTCAAGGCTGCAGTGAACTGTGATCATGCTACTGCACTCCAGCCTGGACAACAGAGCAATACCCTGTCTCAAAACAGCAACAACCTGAGAGGAGAACAACTGTCACCCCAGAATTTTATATGTAAAGTAAATGTTCCTCAAAATCAAAATAAAATGGAGATATTTTCAGACAAACAAAAGCAGAGAGAATGCTTGCTAGTAGACCTCTAGTCTAAAAACACCAAAACCAAAACCAAAAAGAAGTTAAAGAAAGTTCTTTCAGCTGAAAGAAAGTGATATCAATTAACTACTTCCCCAAATAAATCCACCAAAGGAATGAAGAGTGTTGGAAATAGTAAATATATAATAAATATTATAGAATCTTTTTCATCATTTAAAAATTTATTTAAAAGACAGTTGTTTAAAGCAAAGATAGTATAAATGGATTGTGAGGTATATAAATATAGAAGAAAAATGCATGACAGCATGGCACAAAGGATGGAATGAATACTGTTAAGAAACTCGTATGTTCTATATGAAGTGGTGTGTTATTTGAGGATAGAATGTAATAAGATAATGATGCCTATTGGAAACCCTAGAGTAACTACTAAAAACAAAATAGAGATATAGCTAACAAACCAATGGAGGAAATGAAAGAGAATAATAAAAAATGTTTTTTGAAAAATCAAAAGAAGGCAGAAAAAATGGAACCAAGAATAGATGCCATAAACAGAAAACAGAATAGCAAGATGGGATTTAAAACTAACCATATCAATCATCACATTAAATGTAAATGTAAATGTAAATGATCTAATCAAGGTTCCACAAAGTATGTCCCACAGGCCAGCCTCCTGTTTCTGTAAATAAAGCCTTAATGGAACACAGCCAGTCCCATTCATTTACATACTTTCTATGGCTGTGTTCACACTCTGTCATGGTTGAGTAGTTGCAATCAAAACCATACGGCCTGAAAAGCCTAAAATATTTACCATTTGGTCCTTTAAGCAAATATTTGCTGACCTATGGTTTAATCACTCCTACTGAAAAGCAGTAATTACCAGAATGGATATAAAAGCAACACATAACTATATGCTATCTATAAGAAATTCACTTTAAATATAAAGACACAGATGGGTTAAAAGTAAAAGGATGAAAAGAAAGATATTATGCAAAGACTTCCCCAAAGAAAGTGAGAGTGGCCTATATTGCTATCAGATAAAGTAGATTTCTGGATGAGAAATAGTACCAGAGTTAAGGAGAAACATGGACTCCAGTGACAAAATGGTCAATTTGCCACGAAGACATAACAGTCCTCAATGAATATGTGCCTAATAACAAAGCTTCAAAAATGGACAAGACTGAAAGGAGAAATAGACAAAACTAAAATGATAATTGCAAATTTCAATATGTATCTCTCACTATAGGATAGTTCTAGTAAGACCTATCTAATAAGTTCTAAGTAAGAAAATCAGAAAGGAAATAACAGTCATTTATAGAACATTTACCCACCAAATATAAAATAAACATTTTTTTTCAAATGCACATTCACCATAAGACACATTTGCAGTGCTGTAAAACAAGGTTAAAGACGTATTAGAGGTTTGAAACCATATAGACCAGGGATCCCCAACCCCCGAACCACAGATGGATACCAGTCCATTGTCTGTTAGGAACCTAGTTGCACAGCAGGAGGTGAGCGGCAGGCAAGTGAGCTAAGCTTCATCTGTATTTACAGCCACTTACCATTGGTTGCATTACCACCTGAGCTTCACCTCCTGTTGGATCAGTGGTCGCATTAGATTCTCATAGGTGTGCAAACCCTATTGTGAAGTGAGCATGTGAGGGATCTAGGTTGCACGGTCCTTATGAGAACCTAATGCCTGATGATCTGCCACTGTCTTTCATCATCCCCAGATAGGACTGTCCAGTTGCAGGAAAATAAGCTTAGGGCTCCCAAAGATTGTACATTATGGTGAGTTGTATAGTTATTTCTTATATATTACAATGTAATGATAATGGAAATAAAGCGGACAATAAATGTAATGTGCTTGAATCATCCTGAAACCAACCTCCTCCCTCTGGTTCATGGAAAATTTGTCTTCTGCAAACTGGTCCCTGGTGCCAAAAACGTTGGGGGCTGCTGATATAGACCATATTCTCTGACCGTAATGAGGATTGAGGTGTAACTAGAAATCTATAATAAAAGCTCATCCTGGGATCATCCTTCACAATCAGGCTGGGCATTCCTCTTGCCTTTCTCTCTTATTGAGTCCCTTGTTTCCTGAACCATGTCTTCCTCTTTATTGTTTTAGTTTATCCTTTTGGTGCAGCATGTTTTCCTATAGTTTTGTGAGAGATGGTGCATGGGAGATGAGCTGAATATGTCATCTTTGCCCTGACGGATCCACTCTCTACCCTTCTCTATCTTGCTCTGTGCACTGAGAGGTTGATGCACACAGTTGCCGTCAATGGTCTCCCATGTCCTCTGACTTCTGAAGGGGTTTAAATAAGAGTAGGCATCAGCAGGGAAGGGACAGAGGAAGGACACTGAGGTTGCGATATACATATAATATCTTCCAGCTTTCTTTCTGTGAGGTCACTCAGCACAAGTCACATCCCTTGAAAGAAGGTCTCAGATCCCAGAAGGTTGTCCTCTCCCTGCAGACCCTTTGTACCTCGGTGATGGTCATAGTTCTCTTTCCAGTCCTCATTGGAGAAGGGAGTGATAATAGCCTGTGATTCTAATCCCTTCCTTCATTATTGCTGTGTTTTTTCTATGATTTGATCAGATTTTTGTAAGTAAGTCTTTATTAATATTCTCCTCCAATTACTCAGTTTGTGTTTGTTCTGTCTTCCAGCCAGGATTCTTTATGATACAGGAGGTAAAAAATTTAACAACTTGGTTCTCTGAAAATGTACTCATTATATGCTGAAAATGTGTTGATCATTTGGTAGCACAGAACTTTATATTGGAAATGGTTTTCCCTCAGAATTTTGAAGACTTTTTCCATTTTCTTCTAGCTTCCAGTGTTGTGGTTGAGAAGTCTGATGTCACTCTGATGCTTGATTTTTTTGCATGGAACTTTTTTTCAAATGGAAGCCTGTTGCATATTCTGTTTTTCTATAGCATTCTGAAATTGCATAAGGATATTCCTGAGTGTGAGTGTACAATAATCAATTGTACAGTAGTTTCTCTTTATCCAAGGGGGATACATTCCAAGACTCCCAGCAGATTTCTGAAATGATGAATGGTACCAAATTCTATATATACTATGTTTTTTAAGCCAGATAACTGAGACAGCTACTAAGTAACTAATGGGCACGTAGCGTGTACAGTGCGGATATGCTGGACAAAGAAATAATTTATATCTAGTATGAGACAAAGCAGAATGGTGCAAGATTTCATCACACTATTCAGAATGGTATGCAATTTAAAAATTATGAATTATTTTTGAAATTTTCCATTTAATACTTTTGAGTCACAGTTGACCATGAGTAACTGAAACTATGGAAAGCAAAACTATACGCAAGGGGTGACTGCTCTACTGGTCATGTGATGAACCTTACAAATTGAAATCACATGCTCTTTAGTTCTAGAAATGTTTTTTAAAGGTTGTGTCCTATCTATTGTTTCTCTTCTCTCCTAGTAAAACATATTTTTATATCCCTTTATTTTATCATTCTTATTTATCCTATTTCCCACTAACCTCTTTTTTTCATTCTGCTTTTAGAGAGATTTCTTCAATGTTATCTTCTTACTACTTTATTGAGTTTTCCATTTCTGTTATCATATTGTTAATTTCCAAAGGCTCTTTATTTGGTTCTCTGAATGTTTCCTTTTTCTTTTCTTTCTTTTTTTTCAAAAAAGGCATCTTGCTTTGTTTTGTCCAAGGATCCTCTCTTATCTATCTGAAGATATTAATGATAGTTTTCTGAATTTGAAGTTTCATTTCCTTGCATAAAC
Source organism: Papio anubis (assembly GCF_008728515.1). Classification (NCBI taxonomy): domain Eukaryota; kingdom Metazoa; phylum Chordata; class Mammalia; order Primates; family Cercopithecidae; genus Papio; species Papio anubis. The sequence continues at coordinate 97,060,485 of NC_044986.1, forward strand.
TCTGCTTTCAAAAAGTTTTATGTGTTTGGTTTTTGCCTCATTTTTTTCATATCACTGCCACTTCTCTGAAGTCTGGTGATCCTTGGCTCTCTGCAACTATTTAAGAGAGGGGCACTAAAAGCTGGCAGAGCCCTTTGCTCAGAGGTAGGGATTTTCAACTGTGGATCTCACTGCAGGGAGGTTTGACCAGTTTTGTTCACTGGAGAGTCTCACTCAGAATCATTAGTTATTTCCTTTCAATTTGGCCAGATCCCTAGAAGAAAAATCTTCTCATCTAGAGAGTGTGGCCTGGCTGCCATCACTGTGGGGTCTGAGTGGAGAAGGTGGTTGAAACTATAGAAACTATAACTTAATCTCCCATGTCTGTGGTCTGGAGCTCTCACCCTCAAAGGTTGTTGAGGTCTCTCAGTTGAGAGGTTTTCTACTTTACTTGTCTAGAGGAAAAAGTCCCAGTATTCTGGTAGGGTGAGTGAGGGGCAGTCAGTAGGTGAATGCCTCAGGAACGGACTGGATGTTCTAACTACTCCTTAAGGGAACTTTAAATGTATCTTTCTGTTTGTAATCTGTCTTCATTCTAACTTCCAGAAGTAGCTAATGCTGCTGATTTCAGAGCTGTTTGCTGTTGTTGTTGTTGTTATTGGTTCCATGTTTGCTTCTCAACTTTCTCACTGCTGGTTTAGGATTCAGATTTCTTTAATCACTAAGTTAGTCACCACTTGCCTCCTGCTTTCCAGCTTCTAAGTGTTTTAGTATTGTTTCCTCTTCCATTTATCTTGTATATGTGGATTTGTCTTTTTATCTTATTGATTCTCGAATCACTTTAGTATTAATTTAGTAGGACACCAAGAGGGAAGAGAGGGGTATTGGGTTTCTACTGCTGCCCTAAAAAATTACCACAAACTTAGTGGCTTAAACACTGCAAAATTTCCCTACAGTACTGATGGCTGGAAGAGTGCCAGGGGATTCACAGGGCTGAAGTCACGGTGCTGACAAGTCTGTTTTCCTTTCTGGAGACTATGTGGGAAGATCCACTTCCTTGCTCACTTGAGGCAGAGTTCAGTTCCTTGTGGGTGTCAGATTGAGATCCTGTTGCTTGCAGGTTGTCACCTGAGGGCCATTCCAAGCTTCTAGGGACCACTCACACCCCTTGACTCATGGCCCCTTACTCCATCTTCTCAGCCAGCAATGATGAGTCGAGTCCCTCTCACACTTTGAATCTCTCTTTCTTTTTCTGTCATTGGAGCTCTCTCTGACCACAGCTGGGCAAGATTCTCTGCTTTTAAAGACTCATGAGATTAGATTGGCTCCACCCACATTGTCCGGGATAATCTCCCCTGCCTGAGCTCAGATCCTTCCTCACATCTGCAAAGTTCCTTTTGCCTTGTAAGGTAACAGAGTGAGAGATTTCAGAGATTAGAGAGTGGACATTTGGAAGTTGGAGGCTCAGCCCACCATGGGAGGTAAATGCACACATTTAATCCTCATATTTAACTGAAAGACTTCATTGGTGAGCTCTTAGGGAATGCTAATAAGATTGACTGGGACAGGGAAGGGTTCAAAAGTCATGCCTATGGGAAAGTGAATATACTAAATGTTTTAGCTCAGAAGATGAGAAACCAGAGATGAGAGTTACTTACAAATCATTTGCATACAGTTAATAAGTTTTTTTGTGTAACATAAAGCAAACTTGTTTTGAATAAACCCAGAAGGAAAAACTAGGATTGATATAGAAGGCTAGAAGAAGATAGATTTTGGCCTAACCAAGGAATGTTCTAAATTAAGGGCTGACCAACAATTGGGAGATCTATCTCAGGAGGTAGTGATCATTCTTTATCAATGTTAGGGTAGGGACACTATGCTAGGTAAGTTCACATATTATTCAGTCGTTCAAACATTCAAACCCATATACTGATTATCTTGTACAATAGCTCCCCCTTGTCTGCAGTTTCAGTTTCCAAGTTTTCATTTACACTCAGCAGTGGTTGGTTATTTTTATTAATATAACATATTTTGAGAGTGAGAGAGAACGTGCTTACCTACTTTTATTACAGTGTATTGTTATAATTATCCCATTATTATTGATTGTTGATAACATCTTACTGTGTCTAATTTATAACTTACACTTTGTCATTGGTATCTATGTACAGGAAAAATCATAGTATATACAGGGTTAGGTATTATCTGCAGTTTCAAGCATCGACTGAGGGTCTTGGGAGGTATCCCCCTTCAATAAGTGGGGGACTCCTGGATGTGGCAAAGAGAAGTTAAAACAGTTTATTTTCTGCTCTGAAAGAATTTGCAATAGAATATTTTATGACTCTCTCACTTCACTCTTGCTCCTCATTCTCTCCTTTTATTCAATAAACATTTATTGAGCTCTTGCAATGGCCAGGCACCATTCTAGGCATTGAGGATACATCAGCAAAGGAAACAGAACTCTCTGTCCTCAAGGAACTTACACTCTAGAGGGAACACAAAGAAGATGCCTTTGACTGAGCTCTGCCCTCTGCCTGTTCAGCATCTGTTGCATCAGTCTTCTCCATGTCACCAACCATGACCATCATTCAGTCTTTTTGTGGCACTTAGCTCAATAACTGCAGTGACACTTAAATGGTGTCTGCTTTAATCCATCCCACACCCTGCTTGCAGACTGATGTTGCTGAAGCAATGCTTAGTTAACTGGCCTCTCTTGGTTTCCTCTTGCAGGCAGAAATCAGTGAAAGCCTCTTAGCTTGGGTTTTTCACACTCAGGTGGTCGTTAGCCTCTCTACCTGCCTTTCCTGGAATTCCTCTTCGTGTCACTTTGTTACAGAAAAAACAAAAACAAGCCTCTCCCTACTCTCCGTTCATGCCCCACACCTTCCCCCAGGCACCTCTTTGCTTTTGCTGTTCCCCTGACCTGGGATAACTTTTCTCTATCTCTACCCAAATCTTCCCTATCTTCTGAGTCTCAGGTCAAGTATCACTGTGTTTACAGAATTTTCTATGATTTTCTTTTTTTCTTTTACTTTTTTTTTTTTTTTGAGAATGAGTCTTGCTCTGTCACCCAGGCTGGAGTGCAATGGCGCAATCTCGGCTCACTGCAACCTCCACCTCCCGAGTTCAAGCAATTCTCCTGCTTCAGCGTCCTGAGTAGCTGGGATTACAGGCGCCCACCACCATGCCCGGCTAATTTCTGTATTATTTAGTAGAGACGGGGTTTCACCATGTTGGTCAGGCTGGTCTTGAACTCCTGATCTCAGGTGATCCACTTGCCTCGGCCTCGCAAAGTGCCGGGATTACAGGGATGAGCCACCATGCCCAGCTCCATGGTTTTCTTAATACCATTGCTTTCCTCTGAAGCCCATGGCACTCAGTGCACTGCTCCTTACATGATTTAACTTCATGTAAGCACATATTCTCTTTTCTTGTCATGTCACATGAAAGTTCGGTAAAGCAGAATTCATGCCTGATGTATTTTGTTATCCTCAATGCTGTGCTCATGTGTATTTCTGGAATGACTAAAGTAGAAGACGTGAAAGTAAATTCTAGTTTAATTTCTAATGTCTAAGACATGTGGCTAGCTAAATATAGTGGCCCACACCTATAACTCTAGCACTCTGAGAGGCCAAGGCAGGAGAATCTCCTTAGGCCAGGAGTTCAAGACCAGCCCAGATGGGACCCCATAACGAGACTCCGTAGCCAGACTCTGTCTATACGAAAAAAATTACAAAATAACTGGGTGTGTGCCTATAGTTCTAGCTACCCAGGGGTGGGAGGATTGCTTGGGGCCTGGAGGTCAAGACTGCAATGGGCTGTGATCACATCACTGCATTCCAGCCTAGGCAACAGAGTGAGACACTGTCAAAAAAAAAAGGAAAAGGAAAAAGAGAAGAAAGAAACTTGAAGTGTATTCATCTTATTCTGCACAAAGGAGTACAAACGGCATCCTCTGAGCAAATTGCTTATGGAAAGCAGCCGGCAGGCAGCTTCCTTTTTCTTACTGCAGACATCAAATATCTCTAATATGAAAGGGCAGTAAGGTCATCTGTCCATCCCCCTGCTATAGTGGAAGGCTTCATAAAACTGTCCTACAAGGAATAAGTCATCTTTGGACAAGTCAGCCGCAGGATCCTGAGTGTCACCTTGGAAACTGTTGCATAATTTACCAATCTGGAACAGACCTATTTGCAAGCTTGAATTCCAAATTTTAGTTAAAGCAAAATGTGGTTGGTGATCCTGTTGTCGGCTTTCTCGCCTGGTCCCCAGCATGGCATCGCTGAAAGTCAGAGCCTCACCTGAGCAAGCGACGTGGCAGTGGTTGTTCTCCTGCAGCTTTCCATGTCTGCACCACGTGAAGCTGTTGATCTGGAAGATGCCGTAGTCGATGCTGCCGTCATCCAGGACCCTCTGGGCCGTGGTGTTGTAGCCGCTCTCGTAATACGCCATGCAGATCCCTGGAGGGGCAAAGCCAGAAATGCCAGCAAAGGAAGTGCATTGTTTGCTCTAAGCCTGGTCTGAGGGTGAGTTTCCTTATCCCTGTTACCTGACTGCTTCCTCCCAATACTCCTTGGGGCGGAGCAGGACAGGTATGCATCCAGGGGGCACACCGAGGGCACATTGGGGGCTGGGATGGCGCACCTGAAGCTGCACACCCAGTCAGCGGCTGAGCCTAATCTAGAACAAAAGTCAGGTCCCCCCACTCCCCACAATGCCAGCAGAGGTGGCGTTATTTTCCCCTTCCCTGGCTGGTGTTGTAAGGGCAGGACTCCAGGAATAAGGAAATGAGGGGCAGGGGAGGAAGGAGAGGAGACCCAGGGAGCCACAGTTAGGCCGGCAGCCGCCCCTGGGTGCGGTGAGGGCACAGCATCGTTAGCTGGGAAGACACAGCAGGGAGTGTGGCCAGGACTTTAACATCTCAGGGCAGAGGTCAAGACAGAAAGAGAGGAGGAAAGAAAGAATCTCACAGTTTCCAAGGCTGAAGCCCCAGTAGTTGTCCAGGCCAGCCCTCGAGAATATTTTTGCCAGTTTGCAGCGCGTGTAGATTTTGGACTCAGCGCCTGTGACCAGGCAGCCAATGAGGGTCAGAATACCCGCAGCCTTCATCCTCAGAGCCTGCTGGAGACAGAACCTGCCAAAGAGCAGGAGACCGAGTCAGACGATCTTCATTCGGGAACTTTGAAATCCAGCGGCGGTGACTGTGCACAGCCCTGCCTAGATGCTGCCTGTCACTTTGGTCATTCAGAGCCACCATCAGGCAAAACCGGCCACTCTACAGTCCAGGGAAGGAATGTGACTGAAGGCTCTTTCCTTAGTGCTTTTCCATACAGTAACTTTCAAGTCAATGCTGTGTTCTCAGGGTTAAGCAAGCAAAAAAATTAACACTTCTTAATACACATCCAGGTGAAAACCACAGGGGGCATTTTCAGGATTTCTATTTTAATTTATGAATAAAGAATAGAATACAAGGGTGAAACATTCCCTAGACTGCTGACCCTTGAACAACATAGGTTTGAACTGCGTGGGTCCATTTATACCTGAATTTTCTTCTTCCTCTGCCACCCCTGAGACAGCAAGACCAACCCCTCCTCCTCCTCCACCTCAGCCTGCTCAGTGTGAAGACAACCAGGATGAAGGCCTGTATGATGATCCACTTCCACTTAACAAATAGTGAATATAATATAATAGTAAATATTTACTGTTAACAAATAGTTAATATTTACAAATAGTGAATATATCTTCTCTTCCTTATGATTTTCTTAATAACATTTCATTTCTCTAGCTTACTTTATTGTAAGAATCCAGTATAGAAGACATAGAACATACAAAATATGTGTTTATTGGCTGTTTATGTTATCAATAAGGCTTCCAGTCAGCAGTAGGCTATGGAGCCGTTAAGTTTCTGGGGAGTAAAAAGTTACATGCAGATTTTCAACTGAGCAGGTGTTGGAGTCCCTAACCCCTACATTTGTTCAAGGGTCAACTGGATGTGTAGAAACAGACACCCCATTTCACCCAGAGATGATGTCTGTGTGGAAAACTTTCAGATTTATTGTTCGGGGTTTATCGAAGGGTGAAGATTAAGCACCCACTCTTTCATTTTCTTTCTTGATTCAGTTCCAAATGTGGGAGTATTGCTTCCAAAGTATCAGTGCTTTTTTTTTTTTTTTTTTTTTTTTGAGATGGAGTCTCTTGCTCTGTCACCCAGGCTGGAGTGCAGTGGTGCCATCTTGGCTCACTGCAAACTCTCCCTCCCAGGTTCAAGTGATTCTCCTGCCTCAGCCTCCTGAGTAGCTGGGATTACAGGTGTGTGCCACCTCACCTGGCTAATTTTTGTATTTTTAATACAGATGAGGTTTCACATTGTTGGTCAGGCTGGTCTCGAACTCCTGACCTCGTGATCTGCCCACCTCAGGCTCCCAAAGTGCTGGGATAACGTGTGAGCCACCATGCTCAGCCCAAAGTACCAGTGTTTTATCTTAGATGGCAAATGCATTGCTTTGCTAGGCTTCACCACCAGTGCTCTGGGGGGCCTCCTAAAAGTCTGGCACCTGACTGGGGAGCAACAGGGATGGAGGACGATGGCTCACGAAAGGAGGAAAGCACCTGGGGAAGCAGAGGGGCAATAAAGAGACCCCCGTGGAATCATCTGAAATGGGAGTAGGATCAAGGGCGCTGTCTCCTGCTGCCTACTGATTTTCCACAATCTCCTCCCCTCTTGAAATAATGTCTTCCCCAAATACAGCAGCCTTGCTGGGATGGGGTGAAGTGAAATTTCTGACACCTGCTCGGGATCCTGAACTTGATGTTCATACATATGTTCATCCCGTGTCATTTTCTGCACTTGCCTGGAAACTTCTCCAGTCATTAGTTTCTCTCCCTGGGGCTGGATTGAAAGGCTAGGCCCAAAACAGGGCTAAGTAGTCATCAGCAAGGCCACCACACCAAGTAACAAGCGGGGCTTTAAGGTGACTAAGCAATAAGGTAAGGAACTGCATTGCATGAGGGGTATGTACATTACAAACGTGAATAGCAAGGGCCACTTTTGTATGTAAACTTTGATTGAAACATAGCTACACCCATTTGGTAATATATCATTAGTGGCTGATTTCCAACTACAGTGACAGAGTTGAGTAATTGTGTTAGAGGCTGCATAGACCACAAAACTTAACATATTATTATCTGGCCCTTTTCAGAGAAAGCATGCCAGTCCGTGGTGTACAGCATGGTGTTAAGCTGTGAGGGACAGACAAACGAAGTTTAAGATGCAGAGCTAAGGCCAGGCACAGTGGATGATACCTGTAATCCAAGCACTTTGGGAGGCTGAGGCGGGCAGATTGCTTGAAACCAGGAGTTTGAGACCAGCCTGGCCAACAAAGGTAGACCCCGTCTCTACAAAATATACAAAAATTAGCCAGGCATGGTGGTCTGCGCCTGTGGTCCTAGCTACTTGGGAGGCTGAGGTGGAAGGATCACTTGAGGCTGGGAGGTTGAGGCTATCATGAGCCATGATTGTGACACTGCACTCCAGCCTGGGCAGCAGAAGGAGAGACCCTGTCTAAAAAAAAAAAAAAAAAAAAAAGATGCAGAGCATGCAAATAAAGTTGGTTTCCATCCCCTGCCTTAGAATTTTACTGATCTCAAACAAGTCAAAAGAAAACCTGCAGCATTTATAACCCCAAGCGTCATGTTCCACATCCTTCAAGAATCTGCCATTGCTGGTTCTCAGGGACAGGTGGCTTCATAAGAGTAATTCAGGTCTTACTGAAAAGGCAGATTCCCGGTGCCTGCCCCAGAGGCCGATTTCTCAGGTGAGTCTGCGGAAGAAACACGGCTCCACTTACTCAGTCGGTGACTAGCAGCTCAGGTGAGCGTTCTGTATCCCCTGAAGCCATGTCTGATTCTCACTAGGTGCAAGTAATCCTTTCCTAGCTCAAGAACTATTCTTTAGAATGTCAGAGAAAGAAAAATTCTTAATCCTTTGTTTCTCACCACCTAGAGATGCGAGAATTCTACTTCTTGGGACTAAAAGCTATATCATCCTGCATGCTTGTGTTCTGAGGCAGGTGATAACTGTGTTCTGGGGCTTAATACCTCTTGTTTTTTCTCTTTTCCCCTCAACAAACCTCTTCACTACACAACTTGGCCAGGGCCTCCCATCCAAGTGACAATTCTTCTTTAAGGCAACAGTCTACAAACGTTATCACAAATTCCATTAATAAAGGAAGTTAAGCTTGTATCCTCTTTAGATGGACATTACATTATAAATCATACTTCTGTACCTCTGTACTAATATGCTATATAAATTATCAACATGCACAGAACTAAAATTTGAAAATTAATGATGTAGAGGTGAAATTAACATTAAAAATTTATTAACAGCACATTTCTTTGCTATAGTCAAATTATTATTAATAAAATATTTTGGTAATAACATGATTTTATTATTTTTGGAAAATTTGGTTTAACACTTTGTGAATCAATAACTAAAGAGCTGTTTTCAAAGTCTATTTATTTCAATGTTCAAATTTAGTGACACGTTTAAAATGAATTCTCATTGGAATATGTAGATCTACGTAGAAGTTTATTGTTGGCTGCACCTAACTAATCATTATTTTTCTTAAATTCCATCTGCCAATAATGCAAAGGTTTTGTTGAAATCTATTTTTAAGTTCATGTAGTATTACATTGTGCACATACAACATAACATAGCCAACTTCATATTGATGCACACTTATTTTATACTTCTATTATAAACATATTACAGCCAGTAATTTTGTACATATGTCACTTGTACCTTTGCAAGAATATCTTGCTGGATCAAAGGGTATAATTTTGTAATTTTGCTAGATATTTGCCAAATTGCCTTTCACATGGGCTTGTATCAGGAAGAGAGCACACTGTGTTATCAAATGTTTCAATATTTGTCAATATTAGAGATGAGACATAATTCAGTAGAGTTTAATTTCAACTTTTGTTATTTCAAGCTTCTTGAGGGTCTTTTCTGTTTATCTTTAGAAGCCATTTGTGGGCCTTTTCTTGTGAACTGTCTATAATATGAGAAAATGTATACATTTTTCACTCAAACCTCTTTTTCGAAATGTTTTGAAATAGGGATTGTATAATCAGTAAGAAAATAGAGGTAGATTGTCTTTTTCTTTTTCAAAAATGCTTGTTTAGCAAGTTTTCAGATACAATGTAAATATAAAAAAGTCATTTACAGTCTTGTATACTCAGAATATAAAATAAGAATTTGAAATAAAAAAACATTTACAATAGTACACAAACACAAATGAAGTACTTAAATTTAAACCTAACCAAATATGTGCAGGATGTGTATGCTGACAACTATAAGACAGATGAAAAATTAAAGAAGACCTGATTAAATTAAAAAGATATACCATATTCATGAATTTGTTGAGTCAATATTATTAAGATTTAATCTATAGATTTAATGGAATCCCATTTAAAGTCCCAGAAAATTGTTTAGAAAAGATCAATAAGAGGATCTTAAAACTTATGTGAAAAGGCAAAGGGACTAGAATAGGCAAAACTATTCAAAAGAAGAACAAAATTAAAGGACTCATATTACTTGAATTTAGAACTTAATATAAAGCTGTAGTACTCAAGATAGAATGATATCGGTGGAAAAATAGACACATAGAACAGTGAAACAAAATAGAGAGCCTAGAAATAGTGCTGCACGTATGTAGTCAACTAACTTTTTATAAAGATGCAAATTAAATTCAATGGAAAGATGATGTTCCATTCAACAAATGGTACTAAAATAAGACTGTCTATGTGCAAAACAACAAAAATAACAACAAAAATAAAGCAAGGCGTAAAGTATAAAAGAATACATACCTTGTATCTCAAATAAAATTCATTCAAGATGGATCAAAAGCCTAAATGTAAAAAGTGAAACAATGAAATTCTTTAAGTAAACATAAAAAATCTGTAGGACCTTGGGGTTGGCAATGAAATTTTAGATATAACATCAAAAGCACAATCCATGGAAGGACAAAAAAAAACAATTAGTTGGACTTGATCAAAATTTAAAACTTTTGCTCTTTGAAAGACACTATTAGGGGAATGAAAAGATTAGCTACAGATTGGAAGGAATATTTACAAATCAATGTCTGATAAAAGCCTTGTATTCAGAATATACAAAAGACTCTTAAAATTCGACTATAAGCAAGCATATGACCCAATTAAACAAATGGGCAAATGATTTAAGCAGATACTTCAGAGAAGATATACAAATGACAAATAGGCATATGAAAAGATGATCAATATCACTGTCACCGGGGAAGTGTAAATTAAAACCACAATTAGATATCACTTCTCACTAATTAGAATTGCTAAAATCAATTAGATAACACCAAATGATGAATACACAGAACCGTAAGAACTCCAATTTATCACTAGTGGAAATGCAAAGTGGTACAGTCACTTTGGAAAACAGTTAGTCAGTTTCTCATAAAATTAAATATAAACTTATCATATAAACTGACAATCACACTCCTAAGTATTTATTCAAGTGAATAAAAAACTTACATTCACACAAAAACAAGCTAACCTATGTTTATAGCAGCTTTATTCATAATCACTGAAAACTGGAAGCAACAAAGATGACCTTCAGCAGGCAAATATATTTAAAAACTGTGATCTATCCATACAATGGAATACTACTGAGCAATGAAAGGAATGAGCTATTTGATCCGCAACAATGTGGATGCATCTTAAATGCGTTTTGCTAAGTAAAAGAAGCCAGACCCAAAAGATTACGTATTATATATAATTCCATATATATGACATTATGGAAAAGGCAAAATTTATGGGGATGAAAAACAGTCCAGTGATTGTCAAGGGTTAGAGGAGAAATTGACTACAAAGGAACCACACACATTCTATTTTATTTTAGGTCATTGGAACTGTTCTCTATGATACTAAGTAGTGGATACAAGGCTTCGAGAATTTGTCAAAACCTATAGACCCATACACCACAACGGGAGAAGTTCATTGTATGTAAACTTTAAAAAATCATCCAGGATGTTGGGAAATACCAGGATAGAATTTAGTCTGTGACAAAAAGACCTAACTATTACAAACGTATGACATAACCTTACTGAAGGCGTGGGAAAAGAGATGCGGATCCAGGTAACTTTAGAAAACAGTGTTTTGACTGAATATTTAAAGTCTAAAGACAAAACAGTCTGTACATAAACACTGTACTCCAGTTGGTGAATTCGCTTCTCACTGGGGTAAGTGTTAGCAATTCTGAAACTACCTGTAAACTAGCATTAAACAAATGAGGGAAAAAATTGCAGATAATGGGAGCCAGATTTCACACTGTCAGAGAGAGAAGTTAAAAATCAGCAAAAGAGAAAGACTAGAATTGAACTCTGTGACACTGGATTAGAGTCGGAGACATGAATATAAATCTGCCCATCTACCTAGAAACAGTGGCACTCCAGTAGCTATGAGCATTCTCAACACACAGACTTGCTTCTAATACCATTTCATTCGCCAGTAAAGGAAACCAGGACTCCTTAGAAAATAAGCTAATTTCAGGACTGAGTCAGGGAAAATGCAAAATGAGCTTAGAGTATCTTGTTGGTGCCAGAGAATAAGGAAATGCTGAGGGTGGGGGAGGCACACGTCTAAGGGACACAGGAACTAAACTGAGAAAAACCCCGATGGCCTAAACTGGGACAATCGCACAACAAAATAAATAACGATCGCACTGGATTCTAACACACAGAATAAAATAAATATATATGAGGACATACTGATATAAATAAATGACTGAATAAATAAATATCTGAGGATAAGAAACAAGTCTGTCTCACAGAAGAATTCTAAGTAATCTATGTAGATAATCCCCCTCCAGGAAATGGAGCTTAATTCTCCTCCCTTTGAGTAGGGGCTGGACTGACTGACTTGCTTCCCATGGATAGAACACAGAAAGGGGAAAATGCGGACTTTCTGGTGAAGAAACCCAGGGGACTCTGTCTTAGCCAAGTGATCCAGGTTAACCTCACCAGGGATGAGTCATGGTAGGTCCCCCTGACAGGACGTGACGAGAAGGGCACTTCATCTCTGTGATTTTCTTTCCCCAAAATCCATAACCCCACTTGAATCGTGAGAAAACAATAATAAAACCCCAAAGGATGGACATCCACAAAATGCCTGACCGCTGCTCCTCAAGTATATCAAAGTCAAGAAAAGCAAGGCTGAGAAAACGCTAAACTGGAAGAGACTAAGGAAGTATGAGAACTAAAATCAATGCGGTGTCCTGGATTGGATCCTGGGATAGAAAAAGGACAATATTAGAAAAACAAGTGAAAGCTGCATAAAGCCTGCAGTTAATGCATTACACCAATGTTAATTTCTTGGTTTTGACAGACGTGCTGTGGACGTGTAAGACGTTCGTGTTAGGGAAGCTGGGAAAAGGGTATGTGGGACTCTGGACTCTGCACGACTTTTCTATCAATCTAAAATGATTCCAAAATAAGTTAAAAAATCTGTGAGCTAGCATACTGTTGATAGCCACTTATCACAAAAGAGGTGAGCAGATTTGAATTGCTTGATTATTGTAAAATCTCTTGACTAATCTCTACAGTGGCCAATGATTGTAACTGCGTTGCCAGTGAGAAACCCAGCACACATGTACCACAAAAGGTTTTCAAAGTCGCTCCTCTTCTCATGATCAATTGTTGTGAAGGTTCTATTATTTAAAGGTCTCATGTTAATCAAATTAACTGTATTAATTTCACTCTACAGATACAGTCTCATCCTACTTATTTTTGTATAAAATAGGACTGCACTGGTGATATCCTGTGCCATCTAAACGACCACATATTGCAGTAAACTAAAAGGAGCAAACTGATACATTATTCTCCATCCTCTTATCTGGGGGCCATAGAAAGTGAGATGAAGACACAAGAGCCAAACAACACAGGGGTAAAGACTCAAGCTCCTCAGCTGACTTACACATTTACCTACATGGAGTGACCAGCCACAAAGCTGAGACCACGCAGAAACACGAAGCAAATCAAACATAGACTTGGTCAGCTCAGCGGTGATGATGGCAGCAGAGGTTTTAAATGTGTGCAGTGTTTTTATTTATTTTAAAATTTGTACATAAAATGTACTGTTTTAACCATTTTAAAGTATACAATGAGAGTCATTAAGTACATTCACAGCAGGCATCCATCCGTTCTCTCTGGTTCCATAACTTTTTCATCTCCCCAAAAGGAAGCTCTGTTCCCATTAATTCACTTCCCATTTCCTCTTTTCCCAGCCCTGGTACCCACTGATCTGTGTTCTGTCTCTATGGATTTACCTGTTCTGGATATTTCCTGTAACTGGGTCTACAATGATTTTACCAGTGTTTTTCAAAGTGTAGTTCTCACCATCAGCCTGGGAACCTCACCTGAAAAACGTGTTAAAATAAAATTTTCTTGATCTCAGACTAGGTCTGCAGAATCAGAATTAAGGGTATGGTGGCCTCTAGGAATCTGAGATTTGACATACTCCCCAGGTGATCCTAATGCCTACTGAAGTGTGAGAAAATCTGAAATAGCTAGTCCTCTCCATCTTCTATTAACCTTGACACTGTGGATGGCCACTTTCCTGTGGGCTCAGCTGACCAACTTGACAAATGAATTTATGATTGGGAATTAATCACTGAGGTTGACTCAATGTGTAACTTTTCCCAAGAGAATGGCAGTATGAATTGAGATATCTTTAAAATACTGTGGTTTTCTTTCCCCAAAACCTGTTTTCAGACTGTGAAAACTTTAGTTCTTCAGAGACTAAAGGCCCCATGAAGTTGCCTTAGGATGGATGCCCCTGTTCCCGAAGTCCCACACCAGGAGGTATGAGCCACCCTGGGAATGGACAGACCCACTCCTGTTGCCAGGGCATCCAACTTGCTCTGCAGCTCTACATTTTGTGGTGTAGGGGAAGTGGAAGTATCTTGAATATTTGGGCTCTGAATAAGACTTGGTTTCAAATCTGTTTAAAAACAAAAAAACACCCCCTTAACCCAAATCAATGAACTCCTACTAGTCAGATTTCTGACACTGTTATAGACCAGTGGGGGAGTCATTATGCCATTAGGGTGACAGGTAGGGCTGAGTCTAAGACTACTGTAGGGAACTTTGGGGACTGTAGCACATGGCTCTAAGTTTCAAGGGTGCCCACAGGTAATGCATCTCTAAGTCAAGTGCACTGGGTAAGTTTCCTGATATAACTAAGACAGTACCACCAGGATTAACACAGCAATAGAACGTGTTATAAACACAGAGATGGATTTACAGGAAATCAAACCTCATTGCCAAGTCGTAAGCCTTGGTCCATCCCACTGTATATATTCTGCTACCACCTCCACTATTTTAGACTTGTACAATAGACACTACCATTGCTGGTTAAGCTTATTTCAAAAAGTCAAACACAAAAGAAGCACCAACTATATCACAGGAAAGAGTTGGTCTTTGCTCTCTAGATGTTTCTAAAAGTGATCAAACAGGTTGGATTACTCCAGTGGTCATTTGAGACCCATCCATATATCTTGACATCATACTATGTCAATACTACACTCTTTCTTAGATTTTTGTAGGGTTCCAATTATGAATTTGGTGGGTAGCAGCTGGTCACTGGAACTGCAAAGTAGTCCATCCTCACAAAAGGATGTGCACTTTGACCACAACCCTAGGTAACCATCTAGAGTTCTTTGAAATGATAAGGAAAAAGGATAATTTTTTTTTTTTTTTAAGGCTGGGCACTGTGGCTCATGCCTACAGCTCCAGAGCTTTAAAAGTCAAGGTAGGAAGATAACTGTAGGCCAGGAGTTCAAGATTAGCCTGGGTAGCATAGTGAGACCTTGTCTCTGCAAAAAAAAAAAAAAAAATCGAGAAATTAGCTGAGCATAGTTGCATGCACCTGTAGTCCCAGCTACTCAGGAGGCCAAGGCTGGAGTGTCTCTTGAGCCCAGGACTTCGAGGTTACAGTAAGCTACAATTGTGCCACTGCACTCCAGCCTAGGTGACAGACAGATGTGGTGGGTGATTCCCTGTTTCAAAAAAAATTTCTTTTTAATACGGTTTATAGTTTTGTATCGTGTATGTTGTTCAACAGTTTCCATTGTCATGCATAGAAAAGGAACATTTTCATGGGTAGAAGAATCTAGAAGGTTAAGAATGCAAGCTCTGACATCAGATTTTTAGGATATTAACTTGTGCCCTGCCAATGACCAATTGTTACCATAAAAACTGTTGGAATAGTTCCTGGCACATGACAAGAGCTCAACATATATGGTTATTATGATCATTAGTAGAGAGATCACTACTATGAATGTTATTGTTACCCCACCCCCATGGTGAAAAAAAAAATGAAGCCTTAGACGGAAGTATCAGGTAGGTTTGAGTTATTTTGGTGAAGAAATGTGAGGCCCTTTGGCATAGAGATTAATTCATCAATAAGGTCTAGGGGTGTTTTCTATTAAGGGTAGGAGTTCTTAGTCCAAGGCGTCAAGTAATCTGAAAAACCTGTAAATTTATGCTAAGTGGGAGTATTCAGGTTCATTTTTCTGGGGACACACTCTAAATGTGACCAAATTCTCAAAGGAACGTGGGACTTCCACAATGTTAATAACTGCTACTTTCGAGCCTGCTAAGTTAAATAGCTTTTCTGCAGGCTGTTTAGTCTGGAGGCAGGTGGATGGATATGACATGAATCCTTCAGCATCTTCCATGCCACACTCATCTTGCACTGGGTCTTTTAAAAATTATTTCAATTCCTTGACATTTTCGACATTTGCCAAATGCTTGCAGAAATTTTCCAGGATCCCAAACACTCCAAAATCCTTTAGGCACACACAGTTCGGGACAGTAGGATAACACGCATTACTCCATGAAACACAAATTCACTACCTTTGTGGTACTCCAGGAATTTCTTGAGTTATTGGTGCTCTAACCCTTGGAGAATCTCTCCTGCTATGAGTGTGTCTTTATGTGAGTGTGTATGTATTTGTGTGCGTGTGTGTGTGTGTGAGAACATTCAGTCCTATGCCCAATGCATTTTGCTACTTTTTTCCTACAAATGCCCACTCATGGGTAGACCTCTTTTCTTTGCCAACATCTTTACAGATCTTTCCCATTTTTATTCTCATATGTCAGCATGTCATGTTATAGCCATTTCCAATTTTTTTTAAGTCCAAGATAAATGCAGCAAGAACTTGCACTGTGGCTGAACTCTCCTTAACGTCTTCAAAGGAAAATGTCTGTGTGGCATGATTTTTTCCATCATTTAATCCAACCATGCACTCCCAGAATAAGAAAAATCAGAAACCCAGCAGGCTTACAACTGTGGGCTCCTGTCAATGGCAAAATGATTGTTACTTTGAGATGGATAAAGAGGGACAGGAGGCACCAACCCCACCACCTCCAGCCTTGAGCTCCTCCTCACACAGGAGGGTCCCGTCTGTGCTGGAATCCTGATTATGTTGCCATTATCAAGTGGGAAAGGTGTTTTATGAAATGATTCTAAGGATCTCAATTCCCTCTCTGTCATGTGTTTATTGTATCTGGGGTTTGCAGTAATTTGTAAGCATGTGTTGAAATTTCCAGTTCACATTGATCTCCCAACACTGGCAGGCTCCAATGGTGAGCATGGAATCATCTGGTGACTTTTCGAATGTCTAATTTAGAATCAGGAGAAGCCACAATAATGAATCTAGATTCTTGAAGTTTATAAATTAAAGGTAATTATTTATAAACAAATAATAAAACCAAAAATGAGATTTCATTTTTTTTAAAAAACAGGAGGGAACCCCCCCAAAATTGTTGTGGTCCAGTACTGTCCTTTACAGATAAAAAAAAAAGCTGAGACCCAGCGAGTTACTTTTTTGCCTTTTTAATGTGTAGCACAAAGTTTGGCTCTGAGTTATACATTTGGTAAGTGCTTGTTGAGTCAATATTTGTGATCGAGTGACTTGCTCTGAGAAAGAGAGTCCTAGTGCCAGGTACCCAGTCAGAGCTTAATGAATATTGAGTTAATAGGACATGGCTGTGGAAGCTCAGTCAACAAATGAATAATAATAAACTATCGTTTAATCCAGAGATGCAACTGTCCACATAACCAGCTCATATCAGTGTAAAATGAAAACCTATGTCATCATGTTCCTTTGTTAATATGGCAGTCATCTAGCACAATTCTAAACCAGAACAGCAAATTATTGCCATTGCCCAATATCCATCATTCAGATTACAGTTGATCCTTGAATAAAGGGGCCTCAACACCCACACAGCCAAAAATCCATGTGTAACTTTTGACTCCCACTAAACGTAACAACTAATAGCCTACTGTTGCCTGGAAGCCTCACCGACATCATAAATAGTTGATTCACACATATTTTGTAGGGTATATGTATTCTATTCTGTATCCTTATAATAAAAGAAGTTCGAGAAAAGAAAATGCTATTAAGAAAATCACAGCTGGGTGTGGTGGCTCACACCTGTAATCCCAGCACTTTGGGAGTCTGAGGTAGGCAGACTACTTCAGGCCAGGAGCTCAAGATCAGCCTGGGCAACAAAGTGAGACCGCGTCGCTACAAAAAATACAAAAATTAGCCAGGGATCATGGCTTGCACCTGAGGTCCCATCTGCTTGAGAGGCTTGAGGTGGGAGGGTCACTTGTGCCCAGGAGGTCAAGACTGCAGTTAACTGTGATCACGCCACTGCACTCCAGTTTTGGTGACACAGTGAGACTCTGAAAAAAAAAAAAAAAAAAAAAAAGAAAAAGAAAGAAAGAAAGAAAAGAAAATCACAAGGAAAAGAAATATAGTTACTATTTATTAAGTGGACCATTGTAAATGTCTTCATCCTCGTTGTCTTCATGTTGAGTAAGCTGAGGAGGAAGGGAAAAGGAGGGGTTGGTCTTGCTGTCTCAGGGATGGCAGAGGTGGAGGAGGTAGAAGAGGAAGCAGAAGAGGCAGGCATACTACATGCAACTTTTATTGAAAAAAAATTGAAGGCAAGTGGACCCACACAGTTCAAACCCTTGGTGTTCAAGGGTCAGCTGTAATTGAGAAGTGTTCTGCTCATGGTAGCTGATGTTGAGTAAAGGCATTCTGTCCCTGTTAGAAGTCGTCATTTTTTTCACAATCTCTGCAAAAAAAAGTTTCTCCATCTACTTTAATCAGATCCCCTTGCCCCTCCCAAACCTCTGAGTGCTCAGAAGGCTGGTCCCCATTTATCTTCTACTCCAAGGGCAATGGGTCACCAGCCCCATTTAAGAAGGCACCCCCACCTCTCAAGCTCCCCATTTTATAAATACACCCCATATTTTACACAGCATAGAATTCTACACTTTGTTGTACACATAGTCTTTTTAACAGGAGATAATGCCAATCGCAAATCTGGGTTTTCATGGCAGGGTTTCTGCCACTAATAAGGTTGCATGAGAAAAATCAAGGCTCCAGGGTTGAGTGGGAATTCTGCCTGCTAACCCAGATGTGGTCATCATATTTGATATTAACTCAACCGAGCATTCCACAAGTATTAAAGACCTTGGGCACTTCCAGGGGGTTATTATTTCTCATTTCATTTGGGAGTTTGGGGAAACCTCGCTTCTTTAGATTTTTCCTTTGGCTGGTAATCTGGTTTGTGGAGTATTTGAACCTCTTGTCTCTGGTTTCTGCGCAATGCATACCATAGTGTCTTCACTAACCAGAGAGAAAAGATGGCACAGGAGGGGCCAAATTAGCCCATTTTGTTTTTTTAAGGCAGCTCTTGTGAAAGATTTCAAGGAAACGTTAGAATGAGTGGCAAAAACGAAGTTCGGGGTTTCTGTGGATTTAAACTGGTTATGTCTTTCCCGAGCCCTGCTAGAAAGGATAATTAGATTAATTTGATTTTCAGTGTCAAGAGAGCAGCAGCTAGCTTTGAGATTATTATGGGCTCTTTTGAGAGATATTTACTTGGGCTGAGGGAGAATTTGGCCATTTATATTTCTGAAATGCTCTCCTTTGTAACTAATTGCACACAAAAGAGGAAATTGTGCTTTCATCTATTACAAAATTAGTACAACTTGCTTTTTTTCCCTTTAAAAAAAATACAGTGACATCTCTGCAAAACAACAGTTCTCACTTGTAATAGGTTTAGATGACTCAGGGGTTTAGCTCCCCCTTATTTCTTTGGAAATATGCAATGTCTATAATTATGCACATATATGTTCAGTATGAAGCAAGGCTAGAAATATTTGGAAGTAAAGAATTTTGCAGTATTTAGAAAGCTTGAACCTTTTAAAATGTAAGAATGTTTTGAAATATTGAATTTACTTGGCTTAGAAAATCCAAGGACTACATCTGTATTTCACCTCCTCCATCTTCTGCAGTCCTGCCCCCTGGAGAGGAACCAGCCCATGCATGTGGATCTGCTGGAGAGTGAGGCTGGCACCAGGCTCTGTTTCCATAACCTCAGGGCAAGGTGAGGAAGAGAGCAGGGCCTCTGAATATGCCACAGAATGTGAAATGGAAAAATCTAACGCTGGCTTCACCCCCGTCCCTTAGGAAAATATGCATGCATAGAGCTTTGAGAGTCATCGCCCTGAGGGAATATTCCTTGCCTTGGAGACAAAGTCCAAGTGGTGATTTTATTTTTAAATGCCTAAAATAAATGCACGGAATCATCTGCAAAAAAGATGATTTGCATATAAATCTTTTGTTCATCTTCTTCGCATGCATCATAGGCCCAAGCATTGCACATCATAGGTGTGCCACAAAAT
The DNA here is from genome assembly GCF_008728515.1 of Papio anubis. NCBI lineage: Eukaryota > Metazoa > Chordata > Mammalia > Primates > Cercopithecidae > Papio > Papio anubis. Next base: position 97,080,255 of record NC_044986.1, read on the forward strand.
TTTTTTTTGAAATTTGCATTATTAAAGATTTGGAATATTGTAAAATGTCTTGTTTTTCAGATTTTGCTAATAATTCCCCCAAAGTATGAATTTGAAGTGATTCTCTATCATACAGGTTTCTACTTTGGGGGAAGTGTATATGAGTGTGATTTGGTTTCATCTGAAGTCCAAGCGGTATGTGGCATGTACCCAATATACCATAGTCTTGGGTTTAGTATTTAATTCCCTGTTTGGAGACACAAGGACAAATGACTTGGTGTCAGGAATTGTCCTGAGAAACAATGTGATTATGTTTTTATTTTAGGTTGTACCAACTTTCGTATTTGCGGGGAAAAAAATTCTATTAACTTTCTTTTATGATTGCCAGCAGTCATAAAAGAAATATCTTGGAAAGAACAGTATCTTTTGAGTTTTAAGAGCATCCAAGAGTCCAAGTAACAGACGGGAGCTTTGTTAGAACTAACTGCTTCCTTTCTCTCATAAAACTGCTATCTACATCAATCTATGTTTATTTTTCTCCAGTGTTTCAATTTGCTTAATGGACTTCAGCTGAAGACTTTTCTCAATGTCCGAGGAAAGTAAAATCTAATAAACCCCTAAGGACTTAGCCGTCATAGTTCAGCACTTTTTGGCTTATTTTGTCTGACTTTCATCTTTGCTGCTGCAGAAACAAGGGCTGAAGAGCACCCTGGACCTACTCTTGTAGTTTTGAGCCTGGGAAGCAGTAAACTAGACAAGTTGTCAGAGGCATTTGAATTAGAGCAAAAGGTATCTTGAATAGGAGCTGGGTAAAATGAGACTGAGACCAACCGGGTTGTATTCCCAGATCATTAGGCATTCTTAGTCATAGGATGAGACAGGAGGTCAGCACAAGATACACGTCATAAAGACCTCGCTGATAAAAACAGGTTGCAGTAAAGAAGCCAGTCAGGGCGTGGTGGCTTATGCCTGTAATCCCAGCACTTTGGGAGGCCAAGGCAAGTGGATCACTTGAGGTCAAGAGTTCAAGACTAGCCTGGCCAACATAGTGAAACCTTGTCTCTACTAAAAATACAAAAATTAACTGGGCATGGTGGCGGGCGCCTGTAATCTCAGCTACTCAGGAGGCTGAGGCAGGAGAATCACTTGAACCAGGGAGGCGGAGGTTGCAGTGAGCAGAGATTGGGCCACTGTACTCCAGCCTGGGCGACAGAACCAGACTTCGTCTCAAAAAAAAAAAAAAAAGAAGCCAACCAAAACCAAAACCAAGATGGTGATGAGAGTGACCTCTGGTTGTCCTCGCTGCTACACTCCCACCAGTGCCATGACAGATGCCACGATCATGTCAGGAAGTTACTCTATATGGTCTAAAAAGGGGAGACATGAATAAGCCACCCCTTGTTTAATGTATCATCAAGAAATAACCATAAAAATGGGCAACTGGCAGCCCTCAGGGCTGCTCTGTCTATGGAGTAGCCATTCTTTTATTCCTTTACTTTTTTAACAAACTTGCTTTCACTTTACTCTAGGGACTCGCCCTGAATTCTTTCTTGTGTGAGATCCAAGAACCCTCACTTTGGGGTCTAGATCTGGACCCCTTTCCTGTAACAAAGTCACGCCTCCCTTCTCTTCTTGGTAAAAGGAAAAATATGGTTTGTGAGGGGATCAGGGAAAGCTAAATCGAGAGAAGTAAGATGAGCTGATGATGGAAGGTTTAGATGGCTAGGCCGAAGGCTGCTGAAGAACTTGACCTTCTAGAGCTTGGCATTCAGGTCATCTTCATCAGAGAAAACTGGCTAATTTACTAATTATCCAGATGATTGGCTTAGAAACCAGACCTGTTCAACCAATATTTCTGAGGCAGTGCCCAGGAATCCACATTTTCATCAAATCCTTCACTAGACATTAGAGAATCATTGGCTAAGCAATAGAGTGCTTTGGAAATTCATGAATTCAAAAAATTCTTTCATTTTAAACCTTTCCCCAGATGTTTTAACTGTGCCTTTTACAGTCAGCGTATTTTCATAGGTGAGTGTAATCATGTTTCATTTATTTGTTGTGTTTAATTGGACTTCTTCCTGCTATCTTTTTTGAACCATGCTTTTCTTTTTTTTTTTTTTTTGCATATATTTTCCTACTTTCCTGACATCTGTTGAATTGGTTAAAAAAAATTTTTTTGGCCAGGCATGGTGGCTTATGCCTGTAAATGCCAGCACTTTGGGAGGCTGAGGCAGGTGGATCACCTGAGGTCAGGAGTTCAAGACTGGCCTGCCCAACGCGGCAAAATCCATCTCTACTAAAAATACAAAAATTAGCTGGGTGTCATGGTGCACAGCTGTAATCCCAGCTACTAGGGAGGCTGAGGCAGGAAAATCGCTTGAACCTGGGAGGCAGCCGTTGCAGTGAGCCAAGATCACACCATTGCACTCCAGCCTGGGTGACAGAGCAAGACTCCATCTCAGAAAAAAAAAAAAGATCTTTTTATTTAATTGTTCTTGTTTCGAATTTGCTTTTTTCTCTCCCTTAGGCTGGTTTGAATATTATAGCTTGTATTCCTTCACTTTTTGGTGAAATTCGGTTTTAATATATATATTTTATTTTACATTTTCCTAATGATGTCTAAAGTTATCCAGTGCCTCTGTCTTTCTTCTGAACAACAAAGGCTCTGTTAGTCGGTTAGCATGCATTCCCTCCTCCTTTCCATCTTATCTCCCCATCTTCATGATATTTCTAGCTGGAATTTTTAGAACTATCTCTATGAAGACAAAATATAATCAATCATTTAACATTTAAATATAGTAGTTAGCCATGTCAACATATTTTACCACTGTCTTTGTTACTGTTATTTAAAATAATTTTAAAATACTGTTCCAAAAGTCAGAAACAATAGTCACCTTTCTAAGTTTTTAGGTGTTTGAAAATGACTTTATTTGGCTCTCAATTTAAATGAAATTTCATCCCAGTACAGACTGATAATTATTTTCTCCATCACTTTGAGGCTATTCCTCTACTGTCTTCTGGTATCTCTTGCTGGTGAGATGCCTACTTCCTATGCAAGCAGACCTCAAGACAGCTTCCACAATCTCAACAACTGGTGTGCAAGCTCTTATATAATCACCTCCCTTTGAGTGTGGATTGTACCTGTGACTTTCTGCTAACCAAGAGAATATGGCAAGAGTAATGGGATGCCATTCCTGCGATCACACTGTGTCACATAACACTGACTGATTGCAGACTGGTTCTGGAGTCTTGCTCTCCTTGCTGCTTTGAAGAGGCAAGCAGCCATGAGTCCTACAGTTGCAAGGAAGTGAATTCTGCCAACAACCTGAGTGGGCTTGGAAGCTGCAGATCCTTCCCCAATTGATCCTCCAGATGAGAACCCAGGCCAGGCTGGCACCTCAATTGCTGCCTTACAGAGAACCCAGCTAAGCCATGTTCAAACTCCCGACCCACAGAAACAACGAGATAAGAAATGTGTGTTGATTAAGCTCTAAGCTTGTGGTAATTTTTTACATAGCACAGAAACTAAGACAGTACTCTTAGTGTTACCAGTGTGTAGCGCATCTGTCATTTCTCCCTTATAACTTCTAAAGATTGTTTCTTTTTCCTTGGTGTTCTACAATTTCACTACAAAATGTTTAGGTGTAGTTCTATTTCTTTTTTGTCCTGTCCACAGTTGGCATGCACTACATGTATGAACACTCTTTTTTTCCCCTTTAATTCAGGAAAATGTTAAGCCATTGCCTTCTCAAAAATGCCACTCCACCAACCATTCATTCTCTATATTCTCTACTTCTGGAACTGCAATTAGGTCCATCAGAGAGGGTCTCAATCTGTTCTCTCTGTTTCCTGGCTTCTCTTCCATATTTTAGGTTTCTTTATCTGTCTGTGCTTCATTTTGGATCATTCAGTATATTACAGCTCTTTAATATTATGGCTATGACAAGTCTAGTATTTATTATCACTTCTATTTAGTTTTAAATTTCATTTAATATATTATTGTTTGAGTGGTAGTACTTATCTTTTATAATCGTCCCTGTTCTGGATTCATATATTTGTTTGTTTGTTTCATAGTGTCTTGTTCTTGTTTTGGTTTTCAAGCTCACCTTGAGAAGGACGTGTGTGTGTGTGCTCACCTTAAGAAGGATATGTGTGTGTATGTGTGCTCACCTTGAGAAGGATGTGTGTGTGTTTATGTGTGTGTGGTATGTTTTCTTTTCCTTTCCCCCTTGTTAATACCTCTATGTAGATATCTTACAGTTGGCTCTATTCCACCAGGTTTCCCAGTTCAGAACCAGTTCTTCTCTTAGTGTGTCCTACGGGATGTCAGAGCTCCTGCTCCTAAACCAGCAAGGGCCTGCTCACCACCAAACTGTACAGCTGTCTCTACTTCCTCCCACCACATCAGGCAGCAGCTCTGTGCAGTTTAACGGCACAGCATGAAAGCTCCACTCGAACTGGGGAGGGCCACCTTAGAGCCTGGTTTCACACATGTTTCAATCTTGAATCCCAGTAGGAAGGCTTCAGTTCCCACTTATTGTGGTGTATTTTGTTCTGTTCATAACCCATGAGGTCACTAATCTTGGGGTTTTTTTCTTTTTGCACGGTTATGATTTTAAAAATTAATTTACTTTAACCTGTTAATGCTACATGTTTGGAATGCAGGCAGAGGATTGGTGTGTAAAATTACAGCACTCACTTTGTTTCCAATTCCAGGAATAACTATCGTTATATTTTCTGCTATCATATTTGGTTAGGATAGAATATTTCCATATCAATTACATGTGTCATTGAATCACTGTCTTAGTCTATTTGGACTGGTATGATGAAATAAACAACCAAGATTTACTTCTCACAGTTGTGGAATCTGGGTAGTCCAAGATGAGGGCATCAGCAGATTCAGTATCTGCTAAGAACCTGCTTTCTGGTTGATAGATGGCAACTTATTCTGTCCTCATATAATGAAAGGGACAAGGCAACTCTCTTAGGTCTCTTTTACAAGAGCACCAATCCCATTCATGAAGGCTGTGTTTTCATGACCTGATCATCTCTCAAAGGCCCCACCTCCTAATACTACCACCTTAGGCATTAGGATTTTAACATATTAATTTAGGAGAGGGCACAACATTTACACTGCAGCACTGACCAAATTCTCTTTTGCTTTTGTTGCTAGAGGTATTATATGAAGAACACTTGAGGATTCACCTTCTTATGTTATAGGCACCCCTTGCCAAGTTAGTATTATCTGAGTTTATCAACTACCTTAATAGGCAGATATGATATGGAATTATACTTGGCTTTAAAAAAAATTCAGCTTCAGAGGACATAAACTTCAAACTAGTGCATACTGGCACTGAATGTGTTTCTGAAAAAAAAGTGATGAAAGCATTTTGAGATGCGGAAGCGTTGTAGGCTAGTAGTAAATGCATGAGACAGAGTGCGAGACATCTGGAAGCCTAATCCTGGGGCCAAGTTTGCCTGGATTTCAATCTCAGCTCCTTCCCTTCTTTTACAATCTCTTGGACTCTTGTAGAAAATGTGTCTCAGTTTTTTCATCTATAATATGAGGAAAATAGTAGAACCCCTATTACAGAGTTATTGTGAGGGTCAAGTGAGTCAAACTGTGTGACATGCTCAGATTTTTTTTTCTCACATGCAGTAACCGCTAAGCAAAGACCAGCCGTTATTATTAGATCTGCAAAGACTACTGAATTGCCAGTTTTGAAGAAGACAATAGACATTTGATATGTAGGAGCTGAGGTATTGATTAAAAAGAACCAGCTTCTTTTTAATGCTTAATTTTGTATCAACTCGACTGGGCCATGTGGTGCCCAGATATTTGGTCAAACATTTTTGTGGGTGTGTTTGTAAGGATGCTTTTGAGAGTAACATTTCAATTGGTGGCTTGAGTGAAGTGAATTGCTCTCCCTCATGTGGGTAGGCCTCATCCAGTCAATTGAAGATTTACATAGAACAAAAAGGCTGTAAGAGGAAACTCCTCCTCCTGCCGTACTGCCTTGATCTGGGTCATCAGTCTTTTCCTGCCTTTAAACTCAAACTGAAACATTGGCTTTTCTGGGCTGATGGAATGTGTGCCATCAGTACACCAGGTTGTCAGGTCCGCAGAGTCCAACTGGAACTATACTGTCGGCTCTCCTAGATCCTGAGGTTGCCAACTGTAGACCTTGGGACTTGCCAGTCCCCATAATCACATGAGCCAATTCCTTATATTACTGTCTCTCTCTTTCTCCTCTCTCTGTCTTTTCTCTCTCTCTGTCTACACATAACTCCATAGAAGTATACATCCTATTGGTTCTGCTTCTCTGGAGAACCTGACTGCTGCACTCTTTCTCTTTGAGCTGGGCTTTGCATGTATGCAAGTGAGTTGCAAGACTATGACCTACATTATTGTCTGTCTTGGTTTTTACACACACTAATGTTAAAAGATATGAATGTCAATATCTGTAGGCCAGATGAAATCCTCCTGCAGGTGTTGACTTCAAGACAATTACAAAGGGTTCATTTTGCTTGTAGTATATTCTCTAACGTCATCCTAATTTCAGAATTGAAGAATGAGGCAGTGCCGGTCTGAGTCCTTGGGAAACCTGTTGGTTCTCATGCTAGACCTGCCCCATCTCCGTTTCTGGACACAACGGGTTTTGGCCTTTCATTTTACAAATACCATACATTTGTAAAACCCTAAAAGTAAACCTTGGCTTTGAGGACATTAAGACATAAAATACAAAGACTGTTCAGGGATGGCCTCTGCCCCCAAGGGAATGGGGCTGTGCATTTGCCCCTTCCCAGGCCTGGGTGCTGAGTCTTTAGGAAAATGTTGGAGCCAACAAGTCCTTCTCCTACAGTAATTATTCAATTTTACAATATTTGTTCTTTCCAAAATACACTTGTGTTTCTTACTATTTCATTTTTGTTTTACTTTACATCAGTGGTTCTTAACCTTTTAGGAGTTGTCTCCAAATATGATGAAAACCATAGCCCTAGAACAATGGATATTCACACATAAACACACAAACTCACCCGGGGAGTTCACCCTAAAATTTGATGTGGACCAGCCTTAAGGATCCCCACACTCGATGATGGTCAAAACACTTCTGACTTGGCAAACTCTCATTCATTTTGCGTTTCCAAGGAAGCTGAAACTGTTTTCCTGCCATATACTTCCCTGTCCCAGTGGACTATAAATGAGATCCTGAGGTGTCTGTTTCAATCTGTGGAAAGTGTTTTCATAGCCAATTAAATACCAACCGAAGAAAGCCAGAAGTACATTTTATGAAACCAAAACGCATTTGTCATCTCGTTTCCCAAGGAACTACTTCACCAACTGGACCATAAATATGAGGAATTTAACACGTGTTCACAAGGATTCTACCATTTTAAAGAGAAACTCAGACTCCTTATAAATCCTATTACATCCCCATCAAAAACACATGAAAGGCTTAGTTCCGTGTCATTTCTTTTTTTTTTCCTTTTCTTTTCTGTTTTTTTTTTTGAGATGGAGTCTCGCTCCGTTGCCCAGGCTGGAGTGCAGTGGCGCGATCTCAGCTCACTGCAAGCTCCGCCTCCTGGGTTCACTCCCTTCTCCTGCCTCAGCCTCCCCAGTAGCTGGGACTACAGGCGCCCGCCACCGCGCTCGGCTAATTTTTTGTACTTTTAGTAGAGATTTCACCGTGTTAGCCAGGATGGTCTCGATCTCCTCACCTGGTGATACACCTGTCTCGGCCTCCCAAAGTGCTGGGATTACAGGCTTGAGCCACCGCGCCCAGCCCTGTGTCATTTCTTTACTTTCCTTCAGATGGCATGATTTATTTTGTTAATATTTGATGTTCTCATATCAATATTGTCTTTGAAATGGGTAGACTTTGACGTATTTCCAGGAATATTGTTTTGCTAGAAGCATAAAGTCACTTCATCTGAGATACGTATTTTTTCTGAATGTTTTATAGCAGTAAAACATTTCTGAAGGAACTTACTGTTTTGAAATACAATTTGAGCAAGGTATTGATGGATGTGCATCGTTAGTTTAATTTCCATTTCTCTTTTATGAAACCTAGAGAGGAAGCCTAGAAAACCAATTGCCATATTTGTGGAATAGAAAGGATGGTGGGATTGTCGTCACCCTCCTGGGCCAGGTGTCCCTAAGTCTGGAGATAAATAATCATGTCATATAAGAATCTCAAAGGCAATGTCTTTATCTGGACAATGTAGACCAGGGAGAATTACCTAGCAGACAGCTTTCTGGGTGTCTCACCACCCACCTCTTCCTCTAGTGGTATTCTTGTTCCAGGCCACCCACCTGGAGGTATCCAGTATCTTAATTAATACCCTTGTGGCCCCAGGCTGCCTTTGCTATAGCATCCTATCCTGCCATGAGCCCTGGCAAAGCCATGTTTTTTGAAACTTTGCCTTTGCCTCAACTGTATGATTTATGTTTATTTTATTTTATTGAGACAGAGTGTCGCTCTGTCACCAAGGCTGGAGTGCAGTGGCATAATCTCGGCTCACTGCAACCTTCGCCTCCTGGGTTCAAGCGATTCCCCTGCCTCAGCCTCCTGAGTAGCTGGGATTACAGGCACGTGACACCATGCCTGGCTAATTTTTGAATGTTTTAGTAGAGATGGGGTTTCACCATGTTGGTCAGGCTGGTCTTGAACTCCTGACCTCATGATTTGCCTGCCTCAGCCTCCCAAAGTGCTGGAATTACAGGCATGAGCCATCTCGCCCAGCCAACAGTATTATTTTTTGACAGCCCTCTGTCCTTTCCTCTAAGACCTGTTCTCTGTTATTCATGTTTAAGTCTAATAATGGTTCACCAAGCCAGATACAGTGGCTCATTTCTGTAATCCCAACACTTTGGGAGGCCAAGGTGGGAGGATCGCTTGAGCTCAAGAGTTTGAGACCAGCCTGGGCAACGTACTGAGACTCTGTCTCCACAAAAAATAAAGAATTAGCCTAGAACGGTGGCTTATGCCTGTAGTCCCAGTTACTCAGGAGGCCGAGTCAGGAGGACTGCTTGAGCCCAGGAGTTTGAGGCGGCAGTGAGTTATGCTTGTGCCACTGTACTGTAGCCTGGGCGACAGAGAGAGATCCTGTCTCTAGAAAAAATAAATTGTTCACTGGATTTGGTCCCTGTCAACTAAACCCTCTGTATTTAAAAAGTGACTCTCCTGTGATTTAACCTTATAGGGAAGACTAGTGTTTTAAGTTACAGGCCCCATGCTGGAGCAGTGTGGAAGAGATTTTTATTATAAAATATCTTAAATTGTTTCGCCAATGGAAAGGAAAGAATGCTACTGGTAGGACTATTGGTGACATTTCTTAGAGGCCCATCTTCTAGATCAAATTTTTCCTAGTTGTGATTGGAAGTCAGTCAAGCTATTCCTTTCAGCTCACCTGAAAAGTGAGACGGGCACCCACAGCACTCGGTAGCAGTGATTATAGCAGATGCAGTGAGTCCTGCATTTCAGGATGAAGACACTATTAGGCACAGAAGACCTATTCTAGATTGATAGATGAATGGTGTCAACCCTCAATGTCACAGTGTAACGCCTGCTGTTTCCATTAAAAAAAAAAGAATTTTTATGTCTAACCAAGTTGAAGCTGACAAACATGCTAGCCAGAAATTCGTGAGGATTGCGAAGAAAGAAATATGGCCAGCATGGAAAGTTTTCATCTCTTCCTAATACATACCCTCTCTTGATGTAACTTTTGTATCAGCTTTCTATGAAGGCTGATGTGTAAGAAAACCCTGCCAAACAATGGCCTTTAACCTTTTTTTGAGAGGGAAAAAAGGGGGCATAGCCCTGGAATCATTGTATGTTATCTAATCAAAGAGAAACCATGAGAAAAACTTTCTATACGTTCTGTGTAGAAAGTTTTAGAAAATTCTAGAAAGTTCTATTAACATTCAAGAGATTTTTGGTAAGGCATTTTTTAAAAAGACAGTAAAGAGACCCCCTAATCCCTGCTTCTCCTATTTTTTAGGTGAATCTTACAGTCTCCTTTACATTGCAAAAAAAAAGAGTATTTTGTTTTCTGGGAACCTGTTATGAATATCATTTTATCTAATAGGAATTAAAAGCCCCTTTTGTGAGAAATCTGTGGGTTTCCTGTTTCCTCAACGTTTGTGCGGAAGAACTTTGTAGTGTTCCCAGGGAGAAAGTCAAAATTTGCATTTTGGAAATATAAACAAAACAAGCACAAAAATGAAGATGGGTCCTGGGAGTAGGGAACCAATACAAGGCAAACACACACACACATACACACACACAAATGAGGGTAAGTCAGGCTATTTCTGAGCTTGGCTGATTGCATCAATTGTTTGAGGCTGTGGCGGCCTGCCATTTCATCAGTTAACTAGAGCGGGCTCCCTGCTGGTGGCTGCTTTCAAGAGAGTGCAGCAAGCAGCCTCATCCTCATTGCTGCTTAGGAGACACTTTACACATGTTTTTTCAATAAAACGGCACCGTGCAACTTGCTGGGTCAATAGTAAAACAGAAAAAAACATTTCACTTGGCAAACTGAGTGGCGAAGACTCCAGATTGCCTTAGAGGCAAAGCAAAGTAAGGAGTCTCTTCTAATGAGACTACTTGTGCTCTCTAAACACTTCCCTTGTTTTCTTTAATTTGTTGAAATTTGCCCCCTTGTCCTCTAGTGTTTCTCTGTATTCTCCCATTCACAGCCAGAATAGTTTTCAAATGAATATAAATTTCATGTATATAGTGTCCAAGAGGATCCAGCATTTACCTCTGAGGTTATAACCATGCCTGTCTCAGGGTAGTAATGCTAGGAATGCTTCCTACAGCAGAGTGCGAACATATACCATTAAATTTCCTGCCATTTCAGCATCTTTTCTTTTTTTGAGGGCGGGGAGGGGGACGGAGTTTTGCTGGTTCGCAGGCTGGAGTGCAATGGCGCCATCTCGGTTCACCGCAACCTCCGCCTCCTGGGTTCAAGCAATTCTCCTGCCTCAGCCTCCTGAGTAGCGGGGATTACAGGCATGCGCCGCTATACTCGGCTAATTTTTTGTATTTTTAGTTGAGACAGGGTTTCTCCATGTTGCTCAGGCTGGTCTTGAAATCCCGACCTCAATTGATCTGCCTGCCTCAGCCTCCTGAAGTGCTGGGATTACAGGTGTGAGCCACCGTGTCCGGCCTTTTTTTTTTTTCCCCCGAGAGGGAATCTTGCTCTGTCACCCAGGCTGGAGTGCAGTGGTGTGATCTCGGCTCATTGCAACCTCCATCTCCCGGGTTCAAGCAATTCTCTGCCTCAGCCTCACCAGTAGCTGGGATTACAGGCATGCGCCACCATGCCTGGCTAATTTTTGTATTTTTAGTAGAGACGGGGCTTCACCATCTTGGCCAGGCTGGTCTTGAACTCCTGAGCTCATGATCCACCTTCCTCAGCCTCCCGAAGTGCTGGGATTACAGGCGTGAGCCACCGTGCCCGGCTGAGATTTCAGCATCTTATATAACTCTAGCAGCTTCCTTTCTCTCTGAGGCCATGCAAAAAGATCACGATGACTCCTACCCTACAGTTAGCTTGTTTTGCCCACTGTACAGCCCTGGGTGTCCCAGAATTACTTGGTGCAAACTTTCTTTGTCTTTATCTGTGTTGTTACAGATATGGATATACACACGCATTAAGTCTTTTATGTTTCCATGCGTATATTTTAATGTAAAATGTGTGTGTGTATGAATTTAATTCTTTACACTCTCAGGCAAGCTGTGTAAATATGTTGACCAGTTATGATGGTACTCGTGTTTACACAGAAATGCACATTCAGAATAGTCTGCAGTTGTGCAGCTCTGCACTTCATGTACAAGAGCTGGCCTGGGAGAACCCTGCAAACTTTCAGAGCACTCTGTTTTTCATAGCTGCTGAAATGAACAGCTTAAGGAAGAGGGTAATGCGACAGGAACAAAATGTACAGGTACAGGTGTAGGAAAAAGGTGGCTTTTAAAACTATGAGTTAATAATAGGTTTGTTTAAAATGTTAAGTTCAGAGGTACATGTGCAGGTTTGTTACATAGGTAAACTTGTGTCGTGAGGGTTTGTTGTACAGATTATTTCATCACCCAGGTATTAAGCCTAGTATCCATTAGTTATGTTTCCTGATCCTCTCCCTCCTTCCACCCTCCATCCTCCAATAGGCCCCAGTGTGTGTTGTTCCCCTGTACATGTCCATGTGTTCTCATCATTTAGTTCTCACTTATAAGTGAGAACATCTGGCATTTGGTTTTCTGTTCCAACCTGGCGCATGCTCACTTCCACACCTGTGAAGACCACAGGTCAGGAGGGGGCCTCGGGTAGTAAAGTCTGCATACCCTTTCTGGATACAATAGTGAAAAGCGGCGTCAGAGAAAAGGAAAGTTCATTTCATGAGTTGTCTTAAGTTTTTCCTAATTTAAAAAGTCATAGATGTTGAATGCAAAAATCTGGAAAATACGAGAAAGAAAAAGAATATGTATATGTTCAAAGCGAAAAGCAAAAAGAAAGAAAAACACTCGCAACAATGTAGTATATTTCTTTCACATTTTAATTCATTTAATGCAATTTTCATTTATATTTGGTATATATATATATATATATATATATATATTTAGAGACAGGGTCTTGCTCTGTCACTCAAGCTGGAGCACAGTAGTGTGATTATAGCTGACTGCAGCCTCGAACTCCTGGGCTCAAGTGAGCCTCCTGCCTTGGCCTCCTGAGTAACTAGGATTACAGGTGTGGACCACCATGCCCAGATACCTTTTAAATTTTTTGTAGAGACATGGTCTCACTATGTTGCCCAGGCTGGTCTCAAGCTCCTGGCTTCAGCCTCTTAAAGTGTTATTATAAGCATGAGCCTCCACACCCAGCCTCATTAAAAAAAATTAAGGTCAGGACTGGTGGCTCACAGTTGTAATCCAAGCACTTTGGGAGGCCCAGGTGGCAGATCATGAGGTCAGGAGTTCAAGACTAGCCTGGCCAACATGGTGAAACCCAATCTCTACTAAAAATACAAAAACTAGCTGAGCGTGGTGACACACGCCTGTAATCCCAACGACTCAGGAGGCTGAGACAGGAGAATTGCTTGAACTGGGGAGGCGGAGGTTGCAGTGAGCTGAGATTGCACCACTACACTCCAGCCTGGGTGACAGAGAAAGACTCCATTCCAAAAAAATTAAAAAAAAATAAAAACACCACTGGTATGTGTCAGGCTTTGTGTTAGACACTGGGAATGCAATGAAAAGCAAGATTAAGGTGGTCTCAATAACAGAAATAATTATATACTATTTATTCCATCTTGTAGGCTGCTTTTTCCACTTAATTATATACTGACAATTTTCTTATTCCAATAAATATTCTTCTACAACATTATTTTTAATGGGTACATATGACTTCATTTTATAGATTGACCATTATTCACTTAACCAATCTCCTCTTGTTAGACACCTAGGTTTTTGAATTCCTCCCTTTCTATTTTGACAATATACTGTTAAAATGAACATTCCTGAATGTACATTTTGTTTCTATTATTTTATGTTACTTTAATACCAGAATTATTTTAAAAGCTTTTTAGATATGTGGTGAAAGATTATTCATTCAGAATGCTCAGGCATGGCTGTTCATGAGCTAATGATATTGCTAGAATGTAAGCATCTTATTCCAAATAGCATACTTATTAAAAAAATAATAATGTGCCTCTGTTAAATGTCTTCTGAATGCGTACCCTTTCCTCTTTTCTATGTATTAAGGGATTTGACATATATTACACATTTATGTTACGTTTTCTAACGGTTGTGAACTTCTCAATCAGTTAGGAATGCTATTTGCTACCAGGTAGTACAGAGCTAGGTTTATGTTATCTTAAACAAATATGGGTTCATTTTTTTATACAACAAGAAAATTGGGGATGGCAGAAGGTTCTCAGTGTTGGGGCTAAAGTCTCTATGAGCCTCTTGACTTTGCCTCACAGTCACAAAATGGCTGCCCCTGCTCCAGGATTTGCCTCCTCAGTCAAGATGGGAAGAAACAAAGAAGTGCCCCCCAGAGACAAAAGCGAAGACTGTCCCAGAAGCTATAACAAACCTCTTTTTACAACTCTTTGTACAGATTCACATCATGTGATCAACCATGGCTGCAAGTATGGAAAGTAAGTATTGAGATTTTTATAGCCTTTATGATCAGCATGAACTAGGAGGAAGAGGTTCACACATGGTGGTTGGGACAGCCAGCCAGTGGTAGCTGCCATGCCCAGCCACAACATACGATGGCCACAGGACTATTTCAATGCTCCAGTTACCAGGAAAATGGCTTTGATGTCACTCAGTTGTCCTTTCAGTCTGGACTCTTGGATCATTCATACCAGCACCATGAGCTTTATATTAGAGAGGGGTGATCATTCAAAAATTATCTTATAAAAGAATACAGTAGGACAAATACAGTAGAATAACTATAAAACCTTGAACACATTTTATATTCTCACCAGCAGGGTATGAGAGAGGTTGCCTTTCTACAGTGCCCAATCTAGGCATTAGCATTATTTTAAATATTCGTCAATGTGATAAGAACCAAATAATAACTCATGGCTTTTTGTATTAAGAGATGGGGTCTCAGTCTGTTGCCCAGGCTGCTGTGCAGTGGCATAATCATGGCTCACTGCAGCCTGGACCTCCCAGGCTCAAGTGATCTTCCCGTCACAGCCTCCTGAGAAGCTGGGACTATAGGCACATGCCACCATGCCTGGCTAATTTTTTATTTTTATTTTGCAGGGACAGAGAGAGTCTTGCTTTGTTACCCAGGCTGGTCTTGAACCCCTGGGTTCAAGCAATCCTCTGGTTCCCCTTCCCAAAGTGTTGGGATTACAGGTGTGAGCCACCATGCCTGGCATAACTGATTATTAGTGAGGTTTTTCATGGTTTTATCGTCTGTGTGTATGCCTTCTCTTATGAACTGCATATTCACCTCCTTTACATATTGTTCCCTCTGTCTCCCTCTCTCTTTCTCTCTCTCTCTCTCTCCGTGTGTGTGTGTGTGTGTGTATGATGTATAGAAGGTTTGTTTTGCATCCCCACTGGTCGTTTTTACTAGTGTGGTTTCTACCTCTTGTGTCATGCTTAGAAAGACCTGCCCTTCTCATAAAACAACTCTATAAACAACTAAATTTTCTCCTTTGATGATTTTGTTTCAAATCCTTATTTTTTTGGGTCCATCTGGAATTTCTTTTGGTGTAAACCATGAGGTAAAACACTAACTTTGTGTTTTCCAGGGTCAACCTGTTATCCTGGCACAACTTAGTAATCATCTGTTCCCCTCTAAATGAACTTGCTACCTTTATCATACAGTACTGAATTTGGGGGGATCTGGTCTCAACATTCTACTCTGGTCCATTGACTTCTAGTCCATTCTGGGGCTCCTGGTATGTTCGTTTAATTACTGCAGCTTTGTAATAGCACCTGGCACTGCAAGTCTACTGCTCATCTTCTTGTGTGTCTTCTAAAATACTTTATTGTATTTTCTCATGTGTTTAGAGCTCCTCATTATTCAAGGTGTTAGTATGAATTATGGTCGGTTTAGTAAAGTCACCCCTGAGCAGCCTGGGAAAACTGTCTGCTCTCGTGGCCTTGGGTGCCGTAGACTAAGGAACCATTCCTGGATTTGTGTCTACAGAGTATTTTTACAAAGTTGACGCTTGGGGTGAAATTGCTGGACTGTTCCCAGAAAAGGTTGACCTTGAGACTCATGAAAGCATCTGGGAAAAGCTGACAAGGAGTTCCAGTCATCAACGCATCCTGAGTTTTCTCCAGAAGGGGATTAGTTCATTCATTCGTTTTTCTCCTGAAAACACTAAGATCCTGGCTTCACCGTCTCACAGAGACATGGCCAGGATGACACAGACACTGGACACACACTGATGTCACTAGTGGCCGATCCTTCTTCCCTCTGACTTTTTTTCATGTTAAAGAGTCTCTATTTTTAGTACAGACGAAGGATATTTATAGCTGTAGTTTTCCAAAGATCAGACACTGTGCCAGGTATGTGGTTAAGACAAGGGGCACCCCGCTTGATAAAATGCCATGCATTCCAGGGGCCCAGGGTGATTTCCCTCTAATGACATGCTCCTGGTGGCTTCCCTGCTCCATTCCATCATTTTGATCCAAGTGCCAAATTCCTGGGCTTGACACATGTAAAGAGATAATTCACATGATCCCCAGCTTGTTTTTGACTCTGTTTCTTAACAAAAAAATGCAGTAAAACTTTATAGTATGACCAGCATGACTCAATGTTGTTTCTGGATTTCAAAACATTGAGGTTAGATGTGCTAATGGTTTGCTCCGGAGCTACTTTTACAAGGCAAAGCCAGGGCCCCTCTTGCCAGCACATCTGAGCAAGAAACAGCAATGTGTTCTCAGCGCTAACCTTTCCCTCAAGAGCACGCCATGTCTTCAGCTCCAGAACCCAGAGAGTGCAGCTGTGGAATAGGAGTCAGCCCTCACACATCACCTCCCCCTCCAGATCGTAAATAAAAATAAAACGTGATTCCAAATAACCTTGTGCTACTTTTGCAATCCAATTGGGAGCAATGGAGAATGCATCTTTTTTTTTTTTTTTTCTCTTTCTTTTCCTAAAAGTATCTCACTGGAGCAGAATTCTCCAGAAATATTTAAATATATTTCTCATTCTCTTTGCACATTAGCCATCTCATTCAATCTCCCCCTTCCTCCTTTATTATCTCCTTTACCCTAATGGCAGGCAAGGTCAAAGAGAATGAACTTAGCTGCTAAAAAATAATCTCCTTGTTTTGACAAGAAAAGTCTTGGCTTCTCTGAGAGTTTTATTTTCTACAAATGCCATAGCATTTATCTCACAGAAAGGAACTGTTACAGATCCCCAGAGTTCACCTTATCTCTTAAATAAAACCCTTTATTTATGAAGCAAGCCTTGTGGTATGTCTGGACTCTGCTGTTAAATGTTTCTTCCTTTTAATGTAAGGAGAGAGGACTTTGTTTCATACCTTCGGGGGATTTACTCAACTTGCTCAATAGCTGGCTTTAGGCAGGACGGCTCACATGAACACTAATGAAAGTTACATTTCTGAAACCCTCTGCAAAAAAAAAAAAACAAAAAACAAAAAAAAACCCACTCGTCCACTTGAGGGTTTTTCGATACCTTTTCCTTTGAACACTTTTATTTAAATTCCCCTTGCATTCAAACTTCTTTGGAGTTCAGGTGTGGGAAGGCAGGAGATTGGGTAAGGGTGGTGGTCGTGGAATCACATTGTTTAAGTTAATAACTTCTGGTGCTGAAGTGGCATGTCTGCCTCCCCACGAGTCACTTGCACATCTCAGTGAGCAGCTTTGGCTGTCTTAATATTTTGCTTAACATCTTCCGTCAATGTTCCTGTTTATAGACAAGCTTCTGTGTGTTTCAATTACAGGAATGACTGGGATTTGCTTGGAAACAAACCTTTCATGACATTTAATAAGGCTGAGTAGGTGGGACTGTGGGCGAAACCCTCTTGAAGTTTGCGGTCCTTCCATAGGACACATCGTTCATAAATCAGGAATTACGTTGGCTTATGGAGAGGGTGGGGTAACACAAAGAAGGAGTTGAGCTACAGGCACCCCTGAAATCTTTCCTTTAAGTGGAAATGGAAACATACCATGAATCACACAAGACCCTCCTAGTCTGATTCAGGAAATTCACAAGATCCCAGCTAACTTGGAGTAGTACATCCTGACCCCCAAATCAGAGCAATCAAGCACATTAAACAAAGCTCACCATCTCAACCCCCCTAACCCCTACTGTCTGGGCTCTCTCCCTCTCTCCCTCCATCTCCCCGACAGAGAGGACTGGCAAAGGAATAAGGTCTTCCAGATGCCAAAATGTGACATTATATCCATTAAAGTCAGTATCCGAGGAAGGAAATGAATGTCTTTGACAGGGTTGCTAATGGAATTTGTATTAAATGGGGTGTCACAGAATGAGACTTCCCCAAGTGACATGAGGTGGACATCCAGTCTCTACGGCCTCCAAATTTTCACCCCTAAAATGCAATACATTTTGCCTCTCTGCAACTTACAGACACTTGTGAACAAATTAAGATGCTTCTCTTTAAAAACTGGAGTTGGGTCTTACTCGGACATGATTTTAATATTGGTGTATCTCTTTAGAAGAAAAGCAAATATTTATTGAAATTCCTGGTCTGGGGTGCTTTGGATTTCCATTCTTTATCCACTGATTTTTTGTTTGATATATATACTTTTCCCAGATAAAACAATATTACTTTTGCTTATCATACCAGACGCCCTAGTGTTGGGTTCAGAAATTAGGGCTAATATATAAATGATGCACATCCTTCTCTGAATATATGAGTGTGTGTGTATGTGTGTGTGCATACACACTATTTAAACCACAGATGGTTCCAGCTGGCATCCAGAAACAGAATCACACTGCTGATATAATGATAAATGAAAAGGAATTTGCAGACCCAGAGCATCATTCAGCCACAGTGAATGCCTTTTTGTAAAATTTTGAGATGAGGTCTCCCTACGTTGCCCAGGCTGGTCTCAAACTCCTGGGCTCAAACAATCCTTCCGCCTCGGCCTCCCAGTGTGCTGTGATTACTGGCATGAGCCATCGTGCCCAGCCCCAGTGAATGCCTTTAATAAAGGATGCCAACTGCTTCTGGTTGTTTTAATTATGCCAGCCTTTTAGATGGCCTGGGAGTGCTGTTACTGTTAGGGTGGCAAAGACCCCATTGTCTGAGATCTCACCCAACTGATCTGAGCCTGAGTCAGGCATGAGCTTTCAGTCTATGAAAAAGAGCTGAGAAACAGCAGGCTCTGGGGCTGGTGGCGTTTTGGGCCAGGCTGGAGAGGATATCACCCCCACCCGTCCTGCCTCTGTGGTCTACTCCCTGGGGGCCCTGATGCTATCAGCGTTCTTGTCAGAGTCCGTCTGGGTGACGGATGATTAATGAGCTGTAACTACAACTATCTTTGACAAAAACCAGCAGTGCAAGGGTTAGGGAAGTTGGGGGTGGGGAGCATGCAGGGAGCTTATTTTATCTATCCTCTGGTCCCCATAAAAATGTCTAGGGAAGTTCCCTTCTGTGCAGCCAATCTACTGTGTGGATCAGAGCTTTTCTGGGACAGAGCATATTTACTGTAGGCAAGTTTTGCAAACAATTTTAAGGAAAGAAGGGGATTTAAGGTCTTCTTCTTCTCCTTCTTCTCTTTCTCTTCTTCCTTCTCTTTTTCTATGAAAAAGAACTGAGGAATGGCAGGTTCTTGAACTGCCTCCTCCTCCTCCCCCTCCTCCTCCTCCTCTTCTTCCTCCCCCTCCTCCTCCTCCTCTTCCTCCTCCTCCTCCTCTTCTCCTTCTCCTCTTCTCCGCCTCCTCTTCCTCCTCCTCCTCTTCCTCTTCTTCCTGTTCTCCTTCTCCTGTTCTCCTCCTCCTGTTCTCCCTCTCCTCTTCCTCCTCCTCCTGTTCTCTTTCTCCTCCTTCTTCTTTTCCTTCTCTTCTTCCTCCTCCTTCTCCCCTTCTTCCTCCTTCTCCTCCTCCTTCTCCCTTTCTTTCTCCTATATTCTCCTTTTTCTTCTTTTTGTTCAAGGTTTCCAAAGCAGAATCAGCTTTGGTAACTCTGAGCTGGTGTGCTGTGACTTGTAGGAGAGCACACACGTCCCACTCCAAAGGGGTGTCGGAAGCTGTGGAAGTGGATGAATGGAAAGTTTGCTTTGAAGAGGTTAATTGTCAAGATTCATTTGCTATTCAGGTTCTCCTTTTGCTGTCCTGGGCAGTGTATCATTTGTCCCAGTAAAGAGCTGTTCGCTTTTTAATCAGATTGAAGCATGCTTCATTGCTATAGGTGCCCTGCTGAAATCCAACCCGGTTATATGTCACTGCCAACGTGAGCAATTACATGAGCCATTTAATATGTACTTTTGTCCATGAAACCACTTGCTGTAGAAACTCTCACATTAGAAACAGGTTGTAAATTATCTGCTGCCTGAGCATTTCACCTGCTGTAATGTCTCCTAAAACCACAGCATATCTACTTAGTGACAAGTCCGAGTCATCTGCTGCACAGCTTAGGTCATCCAAGGGTTGACAGCAGAGATGTCTATTTCAAATGACAACTCCAGCTGACTTCATACGCATCAGCCCAAATTCCATCCCTTCTCCCTACTGCAGAAAATGGTCTGCTCTCTTTGCAACGTATGCAAGCTATTTTTTCCCCATTTTCTCTTTGAGCAGCCATAAAACGTTCCAGGCTGCGCCGTGATCATTCTCTTCATCCCATAAGGAGAGAGGAGAGGGCGAGCCTGTGGGATGAATGCACGTGGACTTCTCTTGGCACAGACATGATCTGGAGCAAGGCGCTGGCATGCTCCAGACCCAGGGCGAACGTGACGCTCCCTTGGGTGTCTCGCTGCGAACAGAATTGAGCCAGAAGACGTTGACTCGAACATTCCTGTGACCTTCGGCTGCACGGAGGAGTCATCTGCTTCTTCTGCAGCAGACGGGGCTGATGATCCCCCAAGGAGATGTCAGATTCACTCTCAGGATGGAAAAACCAAAGCAACACTTGAGCTCATCTCTGCTGTCTTTTAATCATCTGCCAGATCAATAAACTGCTCCCTGGGACTGGATTCTTCAAGACAGCGTCTGGTATGGATTCTCTGCGTGGTGTAAAGTCCATTGGCTGAAATAGGCTCAGGCTTGCAGCACGCTTTCCAGCCCAGCCAGCCAAGGCAGTGGGCCAAGGTTTCGATTTGCCCCTGCCCTAGACATGGGGACTCAGCCCCCAAGGGCAGTGCCCCAAGTGCACCCACACATGATGAATGAGGCATCTTAGATGCTGCTGCCAAAGGTAGTGAGGATGCATAGAGGTACTGAGGTGGCTTCCCAGACAGAGGACTTGCCTCCCGGACTGCAAGGATTAAGTCAGGCTTAGCTACCATCTTGCAACTGTGACAACACCTGATACCCACACTTGAGTTTCCCTATTCCCAACACATACCCAGGACATCCTGGAATTCAACTGATCTCTCAGGCTGAATGCCTTTATTAGTATTACTGTTATTTTGAGAGAGAGAGAGAGAGAGAGAGAGTTTTGCTCTGTTGCCCAGGCTGGAATGCAGTGGCATGATCGTATCTCATTGTAACTTTGACTTCCTGGGCTCAAGCAATCCTCCCGCCTCAGACTCCCCAACAGCTGGGATTACAGGCACACATCACCATGACTGGCTAATTTTCTTATTCTTTGTAGAGATGGGGTCTCGCCATATGGCCCAAGCTGGTCTCAAACTTCTGGCCTCCAGTGATCCTCCCACCTCGGCCTCCCAAAATGTTGGGATTATAAGCATGAGCCACTGCATCCAACCTGAATGTTCTAATCCACAACAAGGGGCTGTTGATACCTGTCTCCTAGAATGGTTGGTGAATCAAGTGAGATCACGGTAGTGTATCACATTGTTTATGATGTGATAGGTGTCACAGCATATGGAAACGTCTAAGCCCCATAAACCTTTAAAAAAACCACTTGTAACATTGATGCCCTGCCAAGTTGTCAGGAGGGGAAACTTATTTCGTCTGCTTACCTTAGAACATCCATCCTCCAATTTCTGAACACCTACGGTCTTTAATTTGACCTGACCACACTGCTGGAATTCCGTTTCCTTAATCGGTGACTTAGTTAATTCTCAATTCTTTATACCGATGGAAGCTAGGATGGTCCTTTAGAGACTCTAGTGTTATGGTGCTCTAACACTACAAGTGTTATGGTGCTCCTAGAAATTCAAGATAAACATATGCAATAAATACAATAAAGAGCAATCAAGTTCTTATTTTCTTTAGATAATGACTTCGGTAGTGTGTTTGTAATTTTTCACATCCATTCTTTTCCAAACTGTTCTGGGGATCCTGCTTTGCCGACACCTGAAGGATGTGCTCAGCCTCTTTATACCGGGTAACCCTGATCTGATTTCTGTCAATCACCCCAACTTTGTTTCTCTGCTCACTTGCTGATGAGCTCTAAAGTCTTAGAGTCAACAACGGGAGGGGGAATGACTTCAAAAGGTGAGGTGAGAACAGCACACAGAGGTCATTGTGGTGAATGTTGCTTTGGTCACAAAAACCAGAATCCAGAAATTTCAGAATAGGGAGGGCCTCAGAGCTCATCTCATCCAGTTTTTCCCTCCCCAGCAGGTGCAGATGAAGCCAGTGAGTTCCCCGGGGACACTGTGAAGTAGTGAGCAGAGCACGGGCTTTGCAGCCAGAAGGCATGCGTGTTCTTATATTTACAGATGCACAGGGGTGAAATAATAGGATATCTGGAAAGCAACCTTAACAAAACAAAAATAGACAAAGTAAATCTGGAAACCGATGAATAACTGTTCAAACTAGGTGATGGGCATGAGAGAGCATTATCTATTTTCTCTACTTTTCTTATGTTTGAAAAATTTAGTAATAATTTTTAAAATCCAGCATATGTGGATCCTCATTTTGACCTTGATGCTTGTTGAATAGGTGATACAATGCTGCCCATTCCACCTCTTGGCTTCCTCGATTATAAAATCAGGATATTGATGGTCATCATTGTTTGAGGATATAATGAGGTAAGGAATAAAACTCCTTTGTTAACTCTAAAGTACTACACAAATGTAAGTTGTTTACTGAATAAAGCAGAACATATATTAATCAAATACCTGATGCAACAGCTTATAAGTGGCTCAACTGGGTCTAACACTGCTTCCCCCAAATGGGAGTTTTCCAACATGGAACTTCAGGAGGAACCCTGCCTTTGCAGGCAGCTTTGGACCTTTACAGAGGGTGTAGCGACATAGACTTTAGTCCCGGGTTCCATTTAGGGGCATGACTGGTGTGGATAGAAGGACTGAGGAGAAGGTTTGGCTACCGCTCCTTAGCAGACAGAGAGGGTCTCTTTTCTTTTGCTATGTATTTCAGGGCATCCAATGCTAGCAACTTGCTTTTTTATTTTCAGCGGGGACCACGAAAGCTTGATAAGAGTGGGGATGAGACCCGAGCCTCCCCTGTTGCCCCTTCTTGAGGGATGATGACTGAGGCTGATGCTGGAGGGTGCCTGGGATCACTTTCTGCATCACTCTGGACCAGACGGCCCTTGGCCTTTGGGTGTGTCCAGTGTCACTGTGCTGTGCTGTGTGGGAGGACAGGCTGCCTAACTCACCACGTGCACCACATTAGACAAACCAGTGTCCCTGCCCAGGTTGCATGTCCTAAGCCAGAGAATGGGCCATTAACATCTGTCTCATAGATTGTTGGTGAATCAAGTGAGATCATGACAACGTATCATGTTGTTCATGATGTGGTAGGTGTCACAGCGAATGGAAAAATCTCAGCCTCATGAATATTTTTGAAAGCCACTTGCAGGGTTAATGCTCAGCCAAGTTGGGAGGAGGGGAAACTTATCCCATTGGCTCACTCTACAGCACCCTTCTCCCAAGTTCAAATACAAAGAGCTTTTAATTAGGCTTCTTCCTTTCCATGCATTCCAACCTCTCCCTCTCTTTCCTCCCTCCTCTCAAAAGCTGCTTTGAACTAGCTGTCCCACTGAAACAAGTCCATCAGCTCATTTTTCCCTTTTAGTAGGGATACTTTCATGTTACTGGGACCACAATGTAAACCCTCAAAATAAAATGATATTTGAGACCTGTGGTTGTCCATTTTGCATTGCTATAAAGGAATACCTGAGGCTTGGTAATTTATAAAGACAAGAGGTTTATTCAGCTCACAGGTCTGGAGGCTGTATGGTACCGGCATCTGCTCAGCTTCCGGTGAGGCCTCAGGAAGCTTTTACTCATGGTAGAAGGGAAGCAGGTGTGTCACATAGGGAGAGAAGGAGCCAGAGAGAAGGAGGTGCCAGAAGCTTTTTAACAATCATATTTCACGTGAACTAACAGAGCAGGAACTCACTCATTACCATGGAGGGCACCAAGTCATTCATGAGGGATCTGCCCCCACCCCGTGACCCAAACACCTCCCACCAGGCCCCACCTCCAACATTGGGGATCATATTTCAGCATAAGATTTGGGGGGACAACCATTCAAACTATATCAAGATCTGTGGGACCCATCAATGGAGAGGGGACCTGGCATCCAACCCCACGCAGAGGAACACAGCGTGGGTCAAGATGTGAACACTGAGACGGACAGATGGGCAATCCTAAACATGCGTTCAACTGACCCGAGATGCATTTTGTATTTCTCTTGTCTTGGCGGATCCTTGCACAGCTTTAAAGCTATGTCCACAACACATTCATCTCTTTTGTCTTCAAAAGCTCAAAGTAGAAAGAGATTTTCACTGGTGAAACATCACTATGGCTCCAGACATAATCTCACAGATGCTGCTGTGAAATGACTTCTCATTAAGGGCCATTCACTGAAATAATTAGAGCAGAGGATCCAATATTTGGGTTTCTATGACTTTCTCCCTTGTGAACTGTCACACGCTGAAATTTTAAAGACAGATTTCCCTTTGTGACAGGCGTCCCTCACTGACCTATTTGGGGTCATATATTTGGAATCCAGGTTCCACCTACGTCAATGGAAATCCTGTGGGCAGAGAGCGGGAGGGCGTTCTGACACACCCACACCAGGCTCAAGCCTTCAAAGCACAGGGCTGAGCTAGGAAGAGAGATTTTATTGTTTGTGTCTTTGGAATTATACTCTTTGGTTTAACTAGTAAGAATGGCTAGACCTTTTTTTGCTATTCATTTTCATACTAAAATTGTTTAAAATATCAAAACTTGAAACATAAATGTTTATATTTAAAAAGGCATTTATTTCACAATTTCTAGACTTCTGGAATGTCAGACCAATTGATAGCTAAAATCGACTCCCCTGCCTTGTTTTTATTTGAGTTGGAGCCTTGCTCTGTCGCCCAGGCTGGCATGCAGTGATGTGATCTCGGCTCACTGCAACCTCCGTCTCCTGGGTTCAAGCGACCCTCCTGCTTGACTACAGGCACATGCCACCATGCCCAGCTAATTTTTTTATTTTTAGGAGAGACGGGGTTTCACCATGTTGGCCAGGCTGGTCTCGAACTCCTGACCTCAGGTGATCCGCACGCCTTGGCCACCCAAAGTGCTGGGATTACAGGCGTGAGCCACTGCACCCAGCCACCCTGCCTTGTTTTTAAAGAGTGTGAGGGTGGGAGGGGAGATTGCACTTTTGTACCATACCTGAGAGTCACCTATCTTTGAGTGGAAACTCTCTGAGACTTACCTATGCATGTGCATATAGAAAAATACTCATTGAGTAAGACATCCGGCAAACAATGACCAACTTTTGGCTCTTACTTTGTATGTTTCCCACGACAAGTTTGCCTTTCTACCAAGTGTTGGAACATCTGTGATTACTTTCCAGGGAACCCTGTGTTTAAGATAAGAGGAGAAAGCTTCAGCTAAACATTTCAAAGCTTCCAGTAGGTCATCCGTATTTGTTTTTTAATCAATGCATCCTTTATTTAAAGCTTTTAGATTCAGTGCATTCAATTTCTTTGTGCCTCAGTTTCTTCTGTAACTTGGAGCAAGCTAAATGACCCTCCTTTGTAGCCTCAAAAAGAACTTCAGGTAAATAAAGTTTTTACTTGACGTTAAGGACAAAATAAAGGAGAAAATACTTAGTTTTGTGCAAATAAGTTGGAAGAGACCCTCCATCTAATTAACTTTGTATTCTGAGAGCACATTTCAACCTGGTATTCTTTTCTTTTCTTTTTTTTTTGGAGACAGAGTTTGCCTCTGTGGCTCAGGCTGGAGTGCAATGGAGCAATCTTGGCTCACTGCAACCTTGGCCTCCTAAGTTCAAGCAATTTTGCTGCCTCAACCTCCTGAGTAGCTGAGATTACAGGCGTGTGCCACCATGCCCAGCTAATTTTTGTATTTTTTTTTTTTTTTTAGTAGAGACAGGGTTTCACCATCAACCTGATAGTCTTTAAACAACGCAACACATTACTTTGTATAGTGATTTTGTAGGCTCTTGATAAATGTTAAAGATTTAAATTCCACATTACCATATTTACTAGTGATGTGGTATCTTGGAGGGGATTTTGTGCTCTGGTAAGATGATTTGTTTGGAAAAGATGACTGCTGGGGCTCCATGCTGTGAACTTCTGTAGTATTTTATCTGAACCTCTCCTGTTGCAGTTAGGACATTTCTATCCTGTGATATTTTTCTTAAATATGGACAACTCTGCTTTTGAATGCAAGATTCATATTAGACTAGTTTTTGTTTCCTCCCAGAATACATTTCTTGTCTTAGAGTGTAGTCTAAAAAAATAAACATTTGAGAGAAAGAAAAGACAATTATTGTGTACTTCTCAAGTCAAATAAATATTTTTCTATCTACATTTTAAAGCAATTATCACAAATATGTTTATGAAGGTCTCCAGCTACTTATGACACTTCTTTTCTTCAGAAGCTAAATAATTTGATACAAAGAAAGACACAGAAATAGTGGAACAATTTAGAAATTGCTGTAGTCACTATTTAAATATGTTCACTGACGTGAGATATGAGAAATGCAGAAAAGAAAAATGGTTTTGGAACAGTTAGTCCACCAGTAATGAGGAAAACAGACTTCATACTCTATCCCTACAAAAAATAAGGAGACATGTATAAGAATGCCCCCAAACTGGGAATAACCCGAACGTCCATCAGCAGTGAAATGGAGAAATCAATTGTGGTGTATCCATACAACAGAATGCTGTTCAGTAAAAGAGAACAGCCCACTGATAGACAAAACACAGACCGCGACATAATACTGAGTGAAAGAAACCAGACACGACAGAGAACATACAGTCAAAATGCATGTATGGTGATAGACATCAGGAAAGCTGTTTTCTCAGAAGAGGGGCAGGTATAATCTATAATGATAGAGCCCTAGGGTGCTGGAAATGTTATACCTATATAATATACACCACACTCCAGCCTGGGCAACATAGCAAGATCCCATCTCTAAATTTATACATATATATAAAATATCAATATATTATAATATTATTTTAGATTATATTTACATTATAAATATATTAATATATTTATAAATATATATGTAAATACAAATATATTTATATTTAATTGTATTTATGATTTATATGTTTATATATTTATATATGGTTATTTATATAATATAGAAATATATACTTATATTTATTAATATATATTTAGAGACTGGTTCTTGCTGTGCTACCAAGCTGTAGTGCCATGGCACAATCATAGCTCACTGCAGCCTCGAACTCTTGGACTCGAGTAACCCTTCCACTTCAGCTTCCTGAGTAACTGGGACTAGAGACACACATCACCACACTTGACTAACTTTTAAAATTTTTTGTAGAGATGGGATCTTGCTGTGTTGCCCAGGCTTGTCTTGAATTCCTGGCCTCAAGTGATCCTCCCACCTTAGCCTCTCGAAGTGCTGGAACCACAAATGTGAGGCACCATGCCTGGCTGGAATGTTTTATATTTTGATCTGGGTGATCTTCATATGTATAGAAATTTATCAAACTCTAGTTTTAAGATTTATTTTAAAGGTGTATATATATAAAATAATTTATTTATAAATATATAAAATATATTTAATATTTCAATATACATTTTAAGTGTAAATACATAAGTAAATTTATTTATAAATAAAGATATGCATATATAATGGTAAACACATAAAATAAATACATATATAAAATAACTCAAATTCTAAAATTTTTTGTAAAAAGTACTACTATTTATTATGTGTTTACTGTGTAACAGGCAAAGTGCTAAGTGCATGAAGCTTTAAAATACGAAGCAATTTGCCACAGGTCACACACAGATCCACAGGTTCTGGACTCAAATCTAGTTCTCGCCTCTAAATCTCTGCGCTCTGTGGTCCCTGCTCTCCCACGTAAGGACTAAACTAATCCTTAGCCTTGCGGAGACTTGGCCCTGTCAGTCTTTGGGTCTTCCAAGCAGAGCAGGTGGGCCCGTGGGAGTCGCAGTGGCTTGGCCTAACGGTCTGTTTGATAACAATAAACCTCTGTTGCCGTATTAACTGAGCTGTTAAAACATTTCCCTTGCTGTTGGTGATGTCAAAGGCCCTTGCCAAGTCTCTGGGACAGTGGCCTGATTGTTGAAGGAAGGAACTTACTGGAAGAACAGTGAATGGTGTTTTCAATAAGGGCATGGAGGTAAGAACAGAAAATGTATTATTTGTGGTATTTCTTCATATTTGAAGTTCATTCTGGCCAGATGCCCTTTTGGGGAAAGAAAACCCAAAATGAGGTTTCAGAACACATTTCCCTCCATCTACTGTTCTCGCCAGTAATCGCAATTATTTTAGTTCAATTTGTTAGAGGCATGAGGTTTAATTTACAAACCTGATGAGCTATTAACATTTATTAAATGGACATTTACTATCTTAATATTTTTTAACAAGGGGTTCCACACAGTCTTATAAACGAGAGCTGAGAAAAACGCATGCCTGGATCACAGTCTGCGACATCCTCATCCCTTCCTCTCCTCTCTCTGCTCCTGCCCAGTGTGCACTGACACCCTCCATGTCTCCATCGCCCGTCATCTTGTGTGCTGGGAAATCTCAGCCATTGCTGTTCTCAGGAAATTCTGAGGGGATTCCAACCTGGTTCATCACAAAATAGTACCACCAACGTCTGGCTTATGAATCCGTTTAGTTAAGCAGACCCTGCAGAAATCCCCTTTCCTTCCTTTCAAGTCCTGAAATCTGCCTCAATATCCAGTAGGCAAGACGGTGTAGAAATATAAAGTGCTCAGCCATTTACCAATGGTACCTCAGGCACATCATCCAGCTTCTATGAGGTTCTGAAGTTCACTGACTACAAACAAAACGGGTACAATACTTATTTCAGAGGACATTATAAGAGTTTTACTAGAAAGCGACTTTGCCTAGTGGAGTGCCTTGCACGCATGGAGGAAAATCACTAAATAATGCTTATAATGATGGCTAATTTAATAGAGGTAGCTGAAAACCTGGCTTTTTATTTCCCCCCCAGGGGAAAAAAATGTGAATAAGAGCTTCAATGACAAGTACCTACTTACTAACTTTATTTTCTTTACTGGTATGAATTAGTCCTGCAAAGGACTAGGCTTCAAGTTCTGCCATATTTCAAAATTTGTTAAACGTAGGATTTTAAAATGAGTCTTGATTGGAAATAGGGAAACTTTAATATAGGTGAACAAAATACGAATTTTCTGACCTCTGAATTGGTTCATGTTGATCATAGATTCAAATCTTTTTGGACAGAAATTCTGTGATCAAACAGGTATAGTAAAACCTTGTTGGGTTTCTAGCACGCAGGGCAGATAGGAACACTAGGGCGGTAGAGTGAAACTCCTTCCTCCCTCCCAGCCCAGGCAGGCAGAATTTCCACCACCAGTCTTCTTAGTTACACTGGGGAGTTCTCAGACATTCTCTCCCTCCAGCCTTCAGGCAACCTCAATGTGTCCACCAGCCTGGCCTCAGAGATGAGCACTGATTTTTGTCTCTGTTCTAGGTCACTGTACTATTTTTTTAGTTGATATAGAACAATTTTAAAAATCTAAGTAGACCCAGCTTTGTTAAATTTGCACCCCAATGAAGCATCTTAGAACATGGTCTGACCAGAATTTGGAACCATAAGCAGAATCACTCTTCTCTGCTTACCTTTGAGTTCTTTTTTGAGACTGTTTGACTTTGCCCTTCATCCAGTAGGGGGCACTCCTGAGCAAGGCTTCCAGCTAAGGTTATGGAGTCAGTCCAAACTCTGCCCCCGTCCCTCCAGCAGGTGAACATTTGGGAATTTCTGACCAATGCATGGCAAGCGGCAGCTGCGTATTCCTGTCACCTGAGGTTGGGAAAAACAGGCAGATGGAAGGGAAACACAGGAACACTTGGTGAAACTGGTTATTCCAAGAAAGAACCTGGGGTAGTGGTGAAATGTGTCTTGGGAACGTGGATTCCTGCTTATCTAAGGGTCTAAACTACATGTTTCAAGCTCCTGTGGGCAATATCTGGAAATAACATCAGGTGCATCTAGAACTTTCCGTTCTCTCATTGACAACTAATCTTTTCTATCTAAGCCTTGCCTTGCCTCGGTCACCAGTTTTGCCTAGCCTTTATTTTTATTTATTTTTATTTTTTGAAGGACAATTTAGTATGGACATGGAGTCTTCTTCATCGTTCCACCAAGGTAGGGGCATATGGCCTTAGACATATTTGTCAGAGAAGCTGGTGTGATACCTGCTGATTTCCTTATTTCAATCATTTCTGGCCTCTTCTTTCTGTAGGGAAAGGCTTTCTAAATGGCTTCAGAGAACAGTTATCAGATATCTGCATCTCCAAAACTGAACTGTTTCTGCTTGTAAGCTCATGGGATGCATTTGCATAGTAGTTTGTACTGCTCCTCGGGAGACCCAACCAACATTTGAGAGGGTTGCCTCTGTGTACTTGGGACTCAGACACACAAACAGATTTATCAGAGCTATCAGCTTCCAGGGCCTGTGGCAGCAGATAAAATGTTGCTTCTGATGGCAGCGAAATGCCTAAAAATCCACCAGGATTATAGTGCTACATCTTTCTGTGTTTTTCCCTAGTTGAGACAGGGGTTTCTCAATCACAGTGCTATTGACGCTTGGGGCTGGATAATTTTTAGGGTGTGTGTGTGTTGGGGAGTGGTGGCGGAGGAGCTGTCCTGTGCACCCTAGGATGTTTAGTGGCATGCCTAACCTCCACCCACCACATGCCTGTAGCACCCTAATCCCAGTTGTGACAACCAAAAATGTCTCCAGACATTGCCAAATGTCCCATGTGGCCAAAATTATCCCCACTGGAGAATCAAAGGTGAGATCAACATCTACAGTAAGGAGCCCCTTGGTTCATTTCTATACTTTTAGTCCCCACTGTAAGGTATGTTCATTTGCTGATAGCACCCAGGCACATTTATTTTCCAAGGATTCTAATTAAAGAAGTGACAGTAAGTTGGTGCTGGGAAAGTATGAAGTTTTGACATTGACCAACCTGAACAAGACGATTTTATCAATGGTTACATTTCATGAATGGAAGACTGTCCTGATCGTCTATTCGACTGGTTGCTGTTTCTTGTGCTGTCTTGATTGTGTGCTTTTTGGTTCTGCATTCTTCCTTTCGTTTCTCTCCCTTCCTCTTGTATTTACTGTTGTTTCCCTATTCTCTCTGGAAATAATTAATTCAATTTCTAAATATACTGTAGATTGTCTCCCAACTCAGTCTGACTCCTGCACCCACACAGTATCTCATCGGGAGAGATTTGAGTTATCTTTTTCTTGGTGCCTCAGGCCCCTTTTTTGCTGGAACTGGGGGTGGCGGGGCGGGGGGTGGTTCCCCAGGCTGCGTCTACATAAGCCAACTGGCTTAGGGGGAAACAGTTTAATTTAGTCAGACTCCAGCCTATTGTATAACAGACTTTAGTGGAACAGCAAGTTGTTTTTCCAGAATTGGGAGGGATCTTGAAGAAAATCTTGTCCAGGAAGCTTATTTTGCAAGGAAGAAACAAGGACCTGAGGATAATACTGTGATAACTGACATTTATTGATACCCACTCCATGCCCTGGCATGTTCGGGGGCTGGCATGAAAATCAACAAGTAGGGCAGAGTTCAGAGTTCAAGTCTCCATACTTTCTGTTCTAGGTATTAGGGGGACTTTCAGGGAAAAATAACCCCACTCTTTCTTTCTTCCCTGCCCTCCCCTCCTTTCCCTTTCCTCTTCCTCCCTCCCCTCCCCTTTCCTTCCCTTTCCTTCCTTCCTTCGTTCCTTCCTTCCTTCCTTCCTTTTTCTTTTCTCTTCTTTCTTTCTTTTTCTTTTTGTCTTTTTCTTTCTCTGTCTCTTTCTTTCTTTTCCTTCCTTCCTTACCCCCTCCCTCCCTCTCTCATTCTTTTCTTTTTCCTTCCTTCCTTCCCTCCTTCCCTCCCTCCCTGCCTCCTTCCCTCCTTCCTTCTTTCTTTCTTTCTTTCTTTCTCTTTCTTTCTTTCTTTCCTTTTTCTTTCTCTGTCTCTTTCTTTCTTTTCCTTCCTTCGTTATCCCCTCCCTACCTTGCTCGTTCTTTTCTTTTTCCTTCCTTCCTTCTTTCCTTCCTTCCTTCCTTCCTCTTCTTTTCTTTCTCTTTCTTTCTTTCTTTTTGTCTTTTTCTTTCTCTGTCTCTTTCTTT